>NC_138663.1:42325773-43564398 GCF_964273445.1 Streptopelia decaocto | reverse complement strand
TATGTAGAAGGGACATTAATGTCAAAGAAACCAGGGACATTAATGTCAAAGAAACCAGCCTGTATCCTTAACTTTTCTCTTTATCTAGAGCCTGTGTTCAATGCAATGCAAGTTCAATGAATGAAACAAAATTTCTTCCCATGTCTATACCTCAAATGTGAGCTGGAAATACCTCCCTGCTGAACACAGAGACAGTTGATTCTCCTGACTATTGGTGCTCTGCACCCTCTGCAAAGCTTCTGAATAGAATAATAGTTTGCTTCAAGTACAATGAGGACCTTTTGCCACTGGGCTGAGTGACAGGTCCATCACATGGTGATTATGCAGTACTTTGAACTTAAGAGCTGAACTAGTTAGCAGATGATGCAGAGTCTGAAATCATGTATTGTTTTGCTTAGTCATTCAGGCCATGTCATTCATCACTTTACTTTTCTATGGCAAAAGCCACTTCTTTGAAAATCCCTGTTCCTAAACTAAAGTCTCCTAAAATGTTAATTCTAGCAGATTGGAGAACAGTTTTGCGAACAGTTTTGCAAGCAGCATGTTAAAAACAATTAGCTAGAGGATAAAGCACTATTTTTCAATGTTATCTTGTTTAATTTAAAAATATTTTATTTAGGCACAAATTGCATCGCTCTGTATCAATTTGTACTGCACGTGACACGCACGACTACTGATCCTACCTGGGATCTGTGCATGCCCTCAATAATGGGCTTCAAAATAATATTAATAATTTTAAGTTGTGGCTTTGAGGGTGTTCTACTTCTCTGGAGAGTATGTATTTTTAAACTCATCTCTTTTCAAAGGTTTATATTTTTCCTTTCACTCTTTGATCAGTCTCCTGTTTGCTGTTGTAAAATGATCTGACATTCACTCTTGCAATTGATTATATATGATTACTTTAAAACCAGTACAGCTCAGCCTCAGATTTCAACTCCCATAGCTGTTGTTACTTTACAACAGGTAGTTGCCCCATGAAGGCTTTAAAATGCTGCTCTCTGTGGATGTTCTTGATCCTTCCACCCCCAGAGAGTTTCCCCTCAAAGGGAAACTTGTCCAAAATTGGAACAGGCAGCCAGATGTGGCTTGGCACCAAACGGGGAATATTGCTGATCCTAAGGCAAGGTTGAAATGTCCTGTGGCCAGTGTACTATAGTCGTCTTAAAACAATTAAGAAAATTCTTGACCACCCAAGCTTTTGCTGAATAGACAATATATATACAATTTTGCAATGTTCATGTGAGAAAGTAAGGACTCATTTTATTTATAAAATAGCTTATCGTTCAAGAAGCAATGAAAGAGACTTATTATTATGTTCCTGTAATGCTTGACTGAAAAACGTGGCTTTTTCTTAGCTCTATAGTTCTTGTGTAAGTGGGGCTTAGTATTATGTAAGACTCTATTTCTAATGCAAAATATGTTTCATATATTCCAAGGAAAGATTTTTGCAGGTAGACTGTCAAAAGATGGAACAAACTATCTTCTACTTTGGTAGAGATGCTCTTAAGATCAGAAAAGGGATTTGACTGTAACAGGGCTGTATGATATTACTAATTTCCACAAAAGGTTTGTTTCAGTCCCGAAAGATAGCAAGATTTCTCTTCTATCACCAAGCCTGCTGCTTCATTCTGAAATCTCCAAATTAAGCCATACCTTTCTTTAGAATTAAAACCCAACAACAATAAAACCCAGGGTTTACTGCTTGGTTGACTAGGTATGATACAAGTGAGTGCGCCCAGGGATCAGAACCCACCAGAAATTCCAACTAGTGCAATGTATTGTGGTGAGAAAGACGCACAAAATCCCAAAAGAATTGCATAAAACTCAACATCACAGCTTACCGCAGGCAGAAAGGCAGCAGCAAAGCAAAGGTGGCATCATTTTTGATCTGTTCCTTGTTCCAGAAGAGATCTTGCTTTGTGTCATGTCTCAGGAAAGCAGAGGAGGTCTCTACATGCTGGGTAACTCAAAGAGGGACAATATTTGCTGGTCACAGCCTTGGGGTACGTAGTTCCGTACCATGCTACACTTCAGAGGCCAAATGGAGCATAAAACATATGCATCTGTGAGGTCTTTATTACTAACAAGATTCAGGGTACTTCAAATAGAAGAAGGGAGATAGCACTGTAGTTTAATACTTTATTTAGGCCTTGCTTTAGGAACACACCTAGCACAGGAAACCAATTTAGCACCTGACAGCATAAAGAAGTAGCCTGCACTTTGATGAAACCAAAGGGTTTTTAAAGGTCATCAAAACTAGTTTCAAGGACCTTTGTGATGCTTGAATGCCTGAAAATGATGACCCTTGCCATTCAGATGCTCTCCTACTGCTTGCAAAGGAAACTGCTTAATGCCAATTACTGAAAATAATCTCTTTTGGATAGGCATCCTGTGTGAACAGCCCAAAGCTATTCCATGTATTTTAATGAAAAAGTGCTCTATTTCTCCTTAGCAGTTCTTGGTAATTTTAGTAGGTGGTAGGGCTTTACAAGTAAGGCTAACTGCACCATTTTTAGGGACAGGATTCCTGCTGCTTGCAAAGGTGCTCTCAAAGACAAAGAAAAAATTTGAGATATAATATTTTTACACAATCAATATATAAATTAGGTCTCCACACGCCCAGACTCGTAGTCTGGAAGCATATCCTCTGCCTCTGACAAACTCAGGTGAGGTCCACTGCTCTATGCTTAATTTCTGCACAGGAGGGCATATTTCATGGGGTCAGCATGAAAGCTCTTGTCTGAGACTAAATTAAGAAAGGCTTTGCAGTGACAGGGAATTTCTGGGCTTCATGGCCCTGGCCTGGACACTAGGGTTTATGATGATGCTGTAACTGAGGAGCAGACCTGCTCACGAAGAGTGGAAACAAGGCAAGTGAAGAGGGGAAGGGAGGACTGTGGTGGATACCTATTAGCTCAGAAGTGATGATGAGTATAAAAGGAACAGATTTGTAGAGGAAGGGGGCATTGGTAGCCATGAATCATTATATTCTAGATGAAACCTTCCACTCCAGAAATCTCTATACCTCTGCAAGCTGGAAGGGTCAAACTGGGGACAGACTGAGAGTGCTTGCCCTGTGATATTCCCTTTGCCTGAGCATCTGCTATCAGAAATAGGATCCTGTGCTGGATAGACATACATTCTGCTATCCTGTCCTCAGGATAACCATTTTCACACTTCTGTGCCATGTTCATTCCTCAGCAGCCTCAGGACAGCTGAAGTCCCTAAAATGTTTTAGCTGCTGGTACCTTCTGCAGGAATGGATTACCAGGATGTGTTTAGACTGTGAAGGCGGTGATAGGCTGTGGTATAATATCAATCTGTATAATTGGTTTATTAAAATCCACCTGGAAGAGACATCTGGTATCTTGTAAAAGCTGTCTTGATGTCCCATATAAATCTTTGGTGCCCTGAAATTATCTACTAGGTCATGCCTCTTATCCCCATGCAGCCAGCTTTTCTGTTTGTCTTATCAGTAAACTGCTGACTTGAGAACTGGGCAAGCTTTCTGCAATGAACTGTTTACTCAGCAAATATTTTCTTTCTCTCCTCTTTATGAATTGTCTGCTAACAACTCCTGATATTGTTAAAGGTAGATGGTCAATAAGGGATTTATCATTCACAAGTAGTTTGATTTTTTCAAACACAGACAAATGTTTGAACATATGTGATAATGATCTTTGATAGCTGTGTTTTTATGTATGTACTCACAGTGTAAGACACAAGAGGTAGAACTAAAAGACAATAATTCCTACTGTCATTTCTATATAAATAAGAGAGAGTAATAGGAAATGGGCTGAATTGTTCTGTCCATTTAGATCTCAGACTTCTTTCTAGATTCTCATTTGCAACATACAACTGTGCAGAAATGTCTCTGCTTAGCTGCACACTGTGGCTTTGTGCCATTTTCAGACTATCTCCTGTGGATTGCTATCCCGGGCATTGTGGCTGCTGAAAAGGACAGCCTTGTTGCTGGTAAGACAGCACACGCTTTGGTGCTCTGTTTCTTTGTAATATCACTGAAATGTTTCTAGGGGGTAGTTCCAAAGGCTCATTGTGCAACACTGTCCCTCTACTGATTGTGTAAGGGTCTACAAAAGTGCCACATAGAACCAGGCAATTGGAAATATAAGGTGTAGGAACATGTGACATGCTGTGTTTGGGGCTTCTGTGTGGATATTTGGATCCTTTCAACTCTCAGAACATTGAGGCATCCTTTGAACATAGATGGGTAGTGAAGAAGAAAGAGATTGTGCCCTTTTGCACAGCAGTCCAATGGTTTTGATGCTTGTCCCTGTGGGAGACCTGGATTATCAGCTCTCCTCACTTGTTGTCCAGTTTGAACTTGCTGCTTATGAGAAGCCTCCCTCTCAGTGACAAGAGCAAGGTCTTGGATTTTACTGCCCATGGTTCATTCTGGGCAGTGACAGAATCAGAAACGCAAGAACTGAAGGCGAGCACACCCCTGTCCCCATAGACTGGTGTTCAGGCTGTTTTGGCAGGAGGGGAAGTTTTCAAGGTATGGCTTTGCACCAATACATCCATTTTGTCTGTGGAAAAGGCAAACACAGCATGACAGAGAGACAGAGGAGCACAGAATACAGGACTCCCCACTTCTCTGTGGTTAATTGGCTGAGTTGACTTCTCTGCATCTGATGCCAGCCAGGGTTTAATGGAGGGGAGAATGGACACCATATATCTTCAAAATACCTTAGTCTGCGACAAGTTAGTGTTAGATGTTTAAAAATCCCCCCTCACTACTGCTGTTTCTGGAAGATAAGACAAGAGTTTGTACTAACATAATTACACATCATGCTTTACAGTGTATTGTAGTACAAATGGAAACTATTTTTTAATAGTCTTTCAAAGATAATTCCAGTGTTGTTATTACTATACCCTTGACATGACCATGCACAGAGACAACTATGGCATAGGTTCTTCATGCTGAACAGAATTATTTGGGTTTTGAACTTCTTCTTTTTTTCCTAGCATTCATTGGACTTGCCTATGGAAAATGAAGTAGTTCTGTGTATTTAGTCCAATAACTTTCAAAGCATTGTTAAAACTAACAAGGCATTTTTTTGCTTTCACACTCAGCTTTTGATTCCCAGACACTAAAATGCAGATACATTATTTGATCCATAATCCATGAGAAAGCCATTAAGAGAAATGGTGTTTTCTGCATAGTGGAAGATTTTATTAGCTATGTTGAACAGTGACAGAGTATGTTCTTCTTTAGAGGTAACTGGTGAACCAATTAAGACTATCAAAGGTTATGTCCAAGGCCCTACATATTTATAGGCATACTTGGCAATCTATCAGGTCAGAGATTTTTCAAAGCTCTACAAGTATTTCCATGGAGTACCCAATTTTTTCAGTCTTGGAAGCATATTGTGTATTAATGCTTTTACGATGGAGTGCTTTGACTCAAATCAGAAGCCTTTAAAGGCCTCTCTTTGAACATGTATCATTGCCTATTAGTTATAATTCTTCCAAAACTGTCAGTGTGCTTTGTAGACAGATGTTGGCAAATCTTGTGACCTACACAGGTAAAAGTAAGTACATCAAATTAGGGAAAACTGGGGCCTTTAAGATACTCCCAGTTTGTTGCTACAGGTACATATGTGCAGGTACTGCTACACCACACAGAAGCTACTGGAGATGCGGCAGACAGCTGGTCTTACCCTGATATGATGCACTATCTGAAGTATACAGATATTTCAAAAAGTTCTCCAAAACAGAGAATTAAACATATGACTTTACCTGTCCTTCTCCCCTTTGTCATCTTGGAAAGGAACTCAAGACAGGAAACAAGCATCAAAATGAAAGAAAAAGGGACTCATCATTCCCCACTCCTTGTATTAAGAGAAGTCTGTTGAAGCTGTAAGGTGGAGGGAGCTTAGTGCTCCTGGTAAGGAACAAGGACAGAAGGGAAGGGTAAGGGTTTTGTTCCAGAAAGGAGTCAAGTGCTGGGCTGGTGGGCCAAATTGTTGCAGGTTGAAAACAGAGCCTTTTTCTTCTATGCAGAGAAGGAGCAGCTCAAGACAGGACACAGGAGGTTTTTCTGCACCATGTCCTGAGAAGATATTTGTGAAAGAAGACATGCAGCCTTTACCCTGACTGAAGTGAGGTATTTGATGGTAAATTATGCAGGTGTGAGGGAACTGCCCTCTTGAACAGTTGTATCTGCAGCCACATTGCTGGGGTGCGGTGGCTCAGCTAGAATTGAGGCCTCAGTGAGTTAGTGGAGTTCATGTGGGGAGCAAGGACTGGAGGAGAAAAGGTGGACATGACTTACCAGTGTTACTTCCCTGTGCAGAAGTGGCTTGCACATAATCAGTGTTAACCTGACCTCCCAAAAGACCTTCTGACATTTCCAAACATTCTTATTCTCAAATCCTTGTGGGGAGGGGAAAAATAGATCTCAAAAAGTGCTGATATTGCATTTTTTTCATATCTGTTCAATAGGAAAACAAACACAGAAAGATAGTTATCCTTCATGATGCAAAGCTCATTTCTTTGTGGACTCAGCCTAGACTTTCAGGAACTGTCTTAGTTGTACATAGGGAGGACAAACCCTTCCACCTGGACAAAAGAGTTGTAAGGAAACTGAAATGTGCTCTCCTTTTTACCTCTTTTTTTTTTTTCTTTTTTTTTCCATTGAGGAAGGCTATAGTGTTATATATTGAATGTGAAACCGACCAGGATGAAATCAAATGATGCTGCTGATTTTAAATTTTGGACTTTTAGAATTACAGACTCCTAAATAATAATTGATTACATCTTCAAATTGTGGTTATTGTATTTAAAACAGACTTAATTCTATCTTCAATTATATTTCTTTATTCTTCTGTTTCTTCTCTTTATTTGTTATGTGATGTTTTTTCTAATCCACAGTACTTTTCCAGTGTCAGACTCTATTGTACAGGATAGTTTTAAGAGCAGCAAGAAGAAACTGAATAATTTTAATATGTGAAAATATATCTAATATAATCACTACAGTATGACTGATACACGGAGTGACACTGGCATCCAGTTTATGCTGCAAGAGAGAAAAATTGCTTAGGCAGAAAGAATATTGCAATACTTTGCTGGTTGGTGAGGAACAAAACAGAGTGTAATACAGGATTTATGGAAAACAATTTGAGTTTCTGACCATGTAGCAAAAACTGCTCTCAAACGCTTGCTATGAGACATGCCAGCCTTCCACCTAATGATACATAATCAGCTATCTCTGAGCCACTGCTTTCATGCCAGCTTTATCTTGCTAGGAAGACATGTATATTAATATACATTTGCATACATTCTGTGACTCAGACAACAGCTTCTTTTTTTCTGATGCAATAATTGAACCAATATATTTTCCATGCATTAAAGTGCATTGTCCAGTACCGTAATTGGATGGATACAGTAACTGGAAGACCCACTGTGGTGTGCATTTTTTTTTATTCCTGACACAGAAAATATAACACCAGAATTAAGATCAGTAAAGCTATTGGTTTCACATGTGTATAGTTCTGACTAATATGTGTAGATAATGCTTTAAACAATTTCCATTTGAAACTGTGATTTTCTGTAGATGACCTTCCTAGCACTCACAGTGAGAAGCCAGTAGAAAACATACCTGTGCAAGGGTGATCCTTAGCTGCATGTTGACCTGGGGTTACCTTTAGTGAAAAGGGCACCATGCTCAGCAGCTTTCTTTCAAAGAAAGAAAAAATCTCTGACTGATCTGTTAATAAAATCGCATTAAATCTTCTAATATTTATTTCACTTTAATTTGTGTTTGTTTATTTCTCATGTTTCTATGGATAAAGCGTCTTTCCCTCCCAACCTACCAGGCAACACTGCTTACTCAGTGGGACCTGTCACTAATAAAGCATAAATCAGCAGCCACTGAAGTAAGAAGGAAATGCTAAAGCCAAGCTAGCGTTCCCTCAATAGCAACTGTGACACCAGACTCTATCTTGCTTGTTTGTTTTTTTTTAATTTGAGATCTGTGGTGAGATGCAGAAAATAAATCTCTTTTGGGTGTGGGAGAGAACACTGTGGCCTTTTCCAAAGAACTGCTGGGCTAAAACCTCTGACCACAAACAAATCAGCAATCATTAAGTTGGCCAGTCCATGACCCATCACATAAGGGTTTTTTTCTCTCAGCTAAATAATGCAACACTCCTCCTGCAAAGTGAGTGCTGAGGGGGAGGGAGGAGGTGGAAGTAAACGTGCTCTGATTCAAGTCTGTTTATTGACAGCATGAAGATTATAGGACAAGAAAATCTTCCTGTAATGACTTATTTAGAAGCTATTCTGCCAGCAGATGCGTTTCTTTTTCTCCTCATGTCGGTGAAGACAAGTTTGTGATTAGTCGTGTATTAAATCACAAATGACTGATCGAAGATTATGCCTACAATTTTGAGTGAAATCAGACTGGATGATGTTGTTGGCCCGGTACTCATACAGAGAGGCCACATATTAAGGCTACTGTGAATCAGAGAGACATGTGAGACTGTGGTTTGTGTGGATTGCTGGAAGCTCCCCATACTGCAAATGGGTCAAATACCAGAGAGAATATTTGAATGTAGCAAAACATGTCTTGGCTTCCTAGAACAGCAATCAGGCTTAGGCTGGACATGTTCTGACAACTTTCTGGGTGGTATTTTACATTAATTAGGAAGTAATTTTGAAATTGAATATGTACATTCTGCAACAGCTTCATTTTATGAATAGGCCTGTGGTTAGATATTCCATCTACTGTCAGCACTTCAGAACCACCATTACTGGCTGGCTGTGACCTCGTCTCTCCCTGGCCCAATTAGTATAGGTCTGTTGGAAGTGCTGCAGGGATCCTGCTACCTTTGAGTGTCCTGAAGAGCAGATATTTGGGTGTAACATGTACGGAAGGCTTTAGGGAGGAGGGGGTATTTTATACTTGTCAGTATTGTCATTATTTTGCTCTAGCTAGGGTTGAAATGGAGAAGAGAGGCTGGTGGATTTGAGGATGCAAATACGTAATTCAATATGTTAATAGTGGTATCTGAGTATTTAATAAGAAACTGACCACCACTTGCAAAGTTCCTTAACTGAACTGCTGTCCATTACTTACTTCCCTACCGCTGTCCTATTGTTTATGTGTCTTTTCTAGCAGCTGCAGTATTTTTCCTTTGTCTCCAGAATTCTCTTCTGGGGCAAATCCTAATCTCCCACCCCTGAGGCCATCTGCAGATTTCCCTAGGCTGCTATTATATGAATAGTCAGCTGTCTCACTTAAGAAATTCTCTTTGTTCTACATCATTAAATGCTGACTCTTGCTGCTGCTCTGACAGATCACTTTACAGGAATCTATAAGGGGAGCTGTCTCTGATGTTAACAATGTGTCTTTGCTGTGGAACAAAAGAATATGCTGGGGCAAGCATGAGACGGTTTGAATTTATAGTATTTTAACACTAGGAAATAAAAAAGCCTGAAGCTGGTGTATGTATAGTCATTTTGAGATCTACATTGCTGAAAAATGAAGAAAGGTCTTTCAAGAAGGGTTGAGTAATTTTGTGCCTATGAATATAATTTGCATCGCTCATCAAGGTGGTGGTGAGACATTTGGTAAGAGAAGCAGGAAGGTACAATGGGCTAGGAGGGAATTTAAAACCAGATGTGCTTGTTATAGGCAGACTGCAGAAGAAAGGAAAACGTTTCCATCAAAAGCATGAGTGATGTCCTCTAATGAAGGCATACTCATGGGCTAAACGACCTGCAGTTTTCTTCTTCCACCATGGCCTTTTGCTCTGAAGTTCTTTCTCAGATATCTCCCTGACCATTGTAGCTCTCTGCTAACTCTGTGTATAAGTTACCTGAGAGCATCACTTCCAACAGATTCCTTTCTGAAAGGGCAGGTTTTGCTACCACTCTTTAAAAAGCGGCCACATTCCCAGTAGCTCCTTCCTTGTCTCTGTCTGTACCAGAGAACCCTGTTGCCAGCAGTTTAAGGCCTTTCGCCCAGGACCTTTTCCTGTCTACTCTTGATGTGCAGCTACCTCACTTTACACGGAAAGAGTGTGTTTTCAAAACATCCTTCTTTCTTTGCTCGTGTTGAAAAAACACTGAAATGGGCAAATCTCGTGCTTATTAACATATGCAAATAGGTTTGAAACCGTGACCCTCTAGCTTATGTATTTGTTCTGCAGTACTTTAAATGAGCAACAATTACATTACCAGTGTGACCCCCTTCGAAATGGACTGCAGTCCTGGAGTGCTTCCTAGAACATGACATGCCATCAGTGTGAGAACATGCGGTGTCCTGTGGCTGAAACATGCTGTCCATGCTCTTTTTGTCCTAATGGTTGTTTTCTGTCCATTGTGTGTTGGTGTGTTTTATTTTAGCCTGGTTGTTCTTGTAGTTCTGTGTCGTTTGTCACATTTCAGAGTTAGTTTTGTAGATGGTATAGTAAGGGGACACTTACGGCATAGTGGCAACTGCTCACCTGAAAAGGGTCTTGCCAGTGGTGTCTCTTCATCATTGTTGATAGCAGACAATGTTGCTGTTTCATTGTATTTAGCTCTAAATCAGTCCATGTTACATGTAAGCTGCTTAGTTTAAAGAAAAATTGGTTCTGCTAGGGGAAAATAATGAGTAGCTTTATTCAATGTGTATGTTCCCTAACCTGAAAGCCCCTTCACTGGATTTTCTACTGCACTGTCACGAACCCCATCAATCTCTTCAATTTCTTCAGAAGGAAGAGAGGATTTGCAGGTTAACCAGCTGGAAACGCAAACGTGGATAAAACCAGACATACAGAAGACAGATGTGGACTTTTCTGAAATTCTTAATGCAATACAAGAAAGTAAGTTACTCCGTGGATGCAAAATTGAGTTTATAGTAGAAGAATCAATTGAGATGCATTGAAATTATAACTGAAGGGACATACAAAGTGACAATCTGAATGATAAGTGAGTATGCATTACTAAGATCTGTGAGAAAGTTCAATGGGTTATTGAGGGCCACTAAGAAATCCTTTACTATCAGAGAAATCATAGTAAGATTTGAATTATTATGTGCCTAAGGATTCCAGTGGTACATCTTTCCTATGCAGAAGTAATCAGAAATATTAAGATTCCTGTTGCTTTAATCCATTCTTTGCACTCTTGAATGGCTGTGTGAACTAATAATGTCATGAAAATGCTGCAGTCTGTGATCTAAGACTAGGTTTGAAGTTCTGGCTGTTCCAAAGTATTGGGATATATTCACATTCTTGCAGCTAGTAATTTTTGGAATGAGGAGCAATGGGCTTGTCACAACAACTGAAGGCCTGCGTATTGTAGTTACTGTATGAAACCATCTCTCTTTACATTTAATACGCTGTGGACTAAGAATTGATTGGTCCATTCTGCAACTGCAGAATGATCTCGATTTGTGCTAGAAGAAATACTGGTCTTGTTAACAACAGCAGAAGACGCATCACCACCCCCAAAACTGACACAGCTCTGGAATTGAAAAGAAATTGGAATTTCAGTGGGAATTTAGTATAATAGGTTAAAAACTCCTATGCAGGCCAGGAAACAAAATGCATGGCATAATGACATTGCTAGCTGGCTTTTGGTTTCCCTCTTTTTCAGTTTTATTTTAAACTAAGTGATTTGTGTAGCAATTTTCTAAAGTGAGAAATAGCAACTTAAATTATTGAATGCTAAAGCATGTGTAAAACCCTGCACTACTCCTGATTTTTGCAGTATGAAAAAGGAACCATACAGTGATAGGGTCCAGTCATATGGTGGTGTTATTAGTTTGGGGGTGGGAGACTTTCAGTTTAGTATAATGATGGTGGTAATAATTTGAAAATGAATCACCTGATTATTTAAGCTTAGGTTTAGGATTAACTCTGTGGTTTGTAATATCTTAAAAAGCTTTCCCTGTCAGGAAACCTTAATATGAGATCTTTCTTACTCCCCTCTTCTCCTCACGCACACAGCCCAGATATAGGGCTGAGGGTTTTATAGAGGCTAAAAAGACACTACAGTCCTTCAGAGACTGAATAAATGAGATAGATAATCAAAGATAAGTCAATTCAAGTTCAGCAGAGACCATATTTGAATAGGAGAAAGAGTTATCTTCTCCATTTCAAGTACATGGCTGAGGAGAATAAAAATGGATTATTTATTTACAACGTTTAGGCTTCAAGATTAGATTTATTAACAGTATTTGTCCAAAGAAACTTCTTTTAAAAATGGCTGTCTCTCAAATTCTCTTGATACTGTGTCATACTTCAATATCATGCTCTCTGATTATATTCTTGGGCTTAATAACCCCAGATTTTCATTCAACATGGCACAGGTTTCCTTATAACATCAAATGGTAAACTTCCAGATAAAAACTATAGTTTCTTCTAGAAGTAAGCCATTTTTCTGTGGCCATAAAGAGGGCATTCATCTGTCTTGAACACAGGGGTTTGCAATGAAGGTGTCAATATTTGAATTCATTGTCTAAGTTCCCTTTGCAGTCAACATAATATAAGGACCATGTCTAGGGCCCAGTTTTTCTCATTTTAAACTAGGTGTTTAATATAGATCAGATGACCTGCAACTTGGAAGTGGCCATTTGCCTCTGTTGCCTGCAGATGTAATTTAGGCAGATAAGCTAACTCAAATTACTACCAAAGCTTAGACACAAACATATGCACTGTGGATGTGTAAAGGTAGGTGAATCCTACTCTAAGTAACACAAATATTTGCAAGTGATTAACAGATATAAACAGAATATCCCAAATTGTTTTAGCAACTGTAGTATAATTTCAAAATTAAATAATATTAAACAAAGTCTTTTAAGAATTAACATTTTGATTTATGGATTATCTTAGAGTCATTTGAGGAGGATGCAGATTTAATAGCCATGGAGACGGTGTTTTTTCTTTATCCAGACCAGACACAGTTGCTGTTGGGAAGTTAACCTCTTTGTCCTTCAGCTAAAATCTCTTCTGGAAGGACAAAGGGATTGCTGTGACTGTACAACCCCGTTTGCAAAGGCTTGTAACATGTCCAGGAGAGGGTCTTGTCACCTGCAGTCTGTTGTGAATATCAAATAATTAGCATAAACATGCCTAAATATTCTTTCTAGGGTGGTTGCTCTGAATAATCATTGTTTCTTTTATTCTCAGTCATTGTTAGCATTGAATGAAAATTTTAAAGCCCTAATGATGCTTTAAAGACTGCATATTTTTTCTTGTTAACATGAGTTTCCTAACCATTTCCTTTTTCGGGAGCTGCCTCGTGCAGCTTGTGCTAGCTGGTGTATCTTTCTGTTTGGTAGACTGCTAAGAATGATTATTCAATAACCTAGATTTTATTCAATTTTTAAAAATATAGTAACTTCAAAGAAAAATTTTGCTATAAAGCTTCTTTTTTTGTTTTGTTTTGTTTTACCCTACCGATGCTCTTAGACTGCAACGGAAGATAAAGAAAGACTTATCATCTCATGATTTGCTTTTATGTGAATATACTACTATTGGAAAAGACTTGAGTTATTTCTACGGCATCAGAGCTAAATTCTGCATTTAAGTAAAATTATTCCATAGTAGAGTCTTAAACACATTTTTCTAAAGATTTGTGCTAACTCTTTTATAAACCAGTTTCTTCTTGACCACAGTATATTTAGAAATTATCTATAGCCTATCAGAGACAGTCAAGAAACAATAATGGCTAATCTGAAAATGACTATAGACACACGCTGTAAACAAGAGATTGCAAGACAGCCTGGGGGACACTGGGGACAGCCCCAGGTTGGGGCTGGAGGTGCCCTCAGGTCCATGACAAAAGCTATCAAAAGCTTTCATGGCTGTTTCCTAGTTATTGCACTAAGATGGACTTCTTGTGGAAAAGCAGTAAATAGCTTCATTAAAAAAATAAATTAAAAAAAAAGGTCAGATTTTAAAACATTTTGCATTCCTTCAATTTACTTCAGTGTATGATGCTTATTTTTCTTGCCATTACAGTAAAGTCAAAATTCTAACAAAGCGCTGACTTTTTAGAATATTTTTCAACATCCTGTTTGCATTGACTGTCACTAAATTTAATAAAAAAGTAATTTGATTCTCTTGTTTTAATTTTCATAATCTGGAACCCAGAAATCAGTGTGTTACCTGAGACAGGGTTGCTGATGTACTGTAGCGTTACTGAATTTAACATTTAATGTGATAAAAAATTCTGAGCTGCATAGTCTCTGGAGGATGGCCCACTTGAAGAAAAGATTTGTAAATTGTATCCACCAGCCTTACTGAGTGCAGAAAAATGTTTCTTTCCAAAAATCAAAAATGCTGTAAAAACACAACATGCAGTACAACAAGATGCAGAAATGCTCATAGCTTTTAATACTTTAAGTTTTCTGCTTTGCAAATCTCTGCAAAACAGGTGGTTTTTACTCAGGATTTTTATTAAAGGATAGTCTCCAATATTGGTGGTTTTAAATGCAGTCATTTTTTCTACCACCATTGACACGTGGAAGTGCTCTATACTTATTGTAAACATTGAAGAGTGCATTTCCATGAACATTTTTAATGGCAATGTTACAGATAGGCCTGAAACCTTCCAAAGAGCAGTTTCTGGAATATTGATCTGCATATTGCATTAGTCAAAGCCAGACTATACTCCGTGGTATGGTGTGATGATTGATAATAAAAGGACTGTTAATTAATGGAAACATGATCTCTGAGCATGCTTCCATTTTGCCACACTAAAACAGTCAGATCCCACCTATGAATGAAAATTATTATTTTTAGGTGCCTCAGTTTTTGAGTGTCCATCTTCTGAAGGTTAAAGGACTTATCATACCTTATCTTTGAGCCCTACCTAAATCAGCCTCTTGGTCCAAAGTGGCTTATGAACCCACTGAGATTGTGCATGGACTCTCACTCAATTTCCCAGCATTCAGCTTTCAGAATATGTGGTTCTACTATGTTTGGGATAAAAATACTATATATATATACAAATTTTTCAACTCCTTGAGGGATTTTGAATTATAAAGTAATTTTCTTTTTTTTTTTTTCTCTGCAAAATGAAACATGAGGGGGAAAAAAGATCTTGCATATTTAAGTTGATCTAAAACCTGAGGGGGAATTCTTAATATCTCCTGTAGCAAAGTACATGCTGTTCTATATTGCTGTTAAATTTCACTGCTTAAAAAGACTTGACTATACACGAGCACTAGTCTGTCTCCCAAAAGCATATAAACAGTAAAATTATTATATATTATCCTGTTAGGGTCATTTGCAGATATGTGCATGTCATGGTCTGAAGGGAACAGAAAAGATGGGGCCCTGATTATGCCTTTAGAAACATTTGGCAGCATAAGTGTTCATGTCCATTGTAAAGGAGTGACTGAGCTAGCTACAGGCAGCAGGACATTTGGCTTGAAAGTACCTTCACCATTATTAAATCAAACAGGATTTGCTTGTTAATTATTTATTTTGTTTTGTGGAAGAGTATTTGATGGTGTTTTGGGGTTGGTTTTTTTTTAAGTATCCAATGAGACTTGGGGTAGGAAAATGTTCTCAGCAAATGTTAAGGCCCCATGTTTAGTGTCAGTATCTGAAATACCAAGAAATAAAAGGCTACTGCAATGTAAAGATCTCTACTTTCTCACCAGCAGCACATCTTTACTGCAACTAGAAGAAGGTCACAGACAACTTTAGCACTGACAAGGAAGTTCAGCACATCTAAACTGCTTACCCTTTTTGCTGAAGCTACCAATCGGCATGCCAGTTATCTGTGTACTTCTGATTTAAGCAATTTTCTACTACAGGCAATCTGGACAGACCTTTGTAGCTTTCACTGCTTCCACAACTTCTAGTCACTGATGAGATGGGCTGGATTTTAAAGTGACCTTGAAATAAGATTTTTTGTTCCTCACAAGTCCTCTGAATAATCCAGTAATTCTTTGCTTGAAACGCCCAAACAGATTCACTCTCTTACACAACAAGTTGTTCATCTCTAAACACCCACTTAAAAACCATCTATTTTGCAACCCAAAGCATTACTGGCACTTTAGGAAGCAGCAATTCTAGTATCTCAAAAACCTCATTTCTTATACCAAGGGAGTCTTAATGGCAGGAAAAAGCCAGTTCAAATTCCCTTGAGCGTGGCATACAGGCAAAACTTTCATTTTTACATCTTTCATTGCCTCTGTCTGCAACAGATATACATCTTGCATAATTTTCAGAAAGTTTCATTATTTAATTATTTTTGTATTTTCCACTGTTGCTTTCAGACTATATTGAGGTGTTGATCATATCCAGGTTCATGAGTCACTCTCATAGGGGCACTCTGCCGCGTTTCACTTCAGTGAAGTTTCAAGTCATTAAAAATGTTTTCTGTTTCAGTAGTCATTTCTGTTGAGTATTCAGGTGAATTCTTCTCATATGAACATGTGCGCCAAAGCTGGTCATGATCTACATCCAGGTTATTATCCGATGGGGTGGAATGTTTCCAGCCTTGCTCTTTGAAATAGTAAGAACAGTGAAGGGCAGCTGGTTAGACTGTACTGTCTTGCAGCAGTTCCCCTGTCTTTTATAGGCATCTCTACTGTGATTTCTGTGTGTTGAAATAGATCAAGGTGGCAAACAATTCCTTAGCATTGCTGCTGTATGAAATACAAATTGGAGTCTGGTTTTTGCCTTCTAAGTCTCCTAAAAGCTCTGTAGTTTGTCCTAGGACAAGTTAGATGCAGACTCAGTGACATTGAAGATCTGCAGGTTCTCCCCCTCACATAAACCAAAATAACCGGTTGGTCTTCTCTACTCCTGCCAGTAACTCACCCATAACTGGGAACAGGGTAGTATGAAGCCAAGGCCAGCTTTAAAGTAGAAATCTCAGTCCGGGATATTTGTCTCTAATGATATCCTGGCACTTCTCGTAAAAGAAGGATAAGTAAAATAAATGGTCTGATAGTAAAAATAGCCTTAAAATGGCCAGGGAAACTTAGTATCTGCAAAAAGAGGTTTTGTATTTTTGATGCGTTAACGGACTATGATATGCACGTTATAAAAGAGAGTGAAGTAGGTGAAGCTATTACTTACAGTATCTCTGTGAAAGCTGATTGAGATCCTGCAGAACAGAGGATGCTATTTAAAACAGAGAGATTATGATACGAATTGTTAAGAAAGGATAAAATATTGTGAGATACTAATATTGGGTTATAAAGAAAGATAGATTAGTCAGTATGCAACCCCAAAATTGCTAAATTCGAGGAGTAGTATATTATCCTAGAAACTGTAAATCTGGCACAGAATTTTTTATCATTATGCTGTCTAGATAGAAAAAAAAATGTTAAAAGTATTAAAAACTCTGAATTTGTATAAAAGTTTTGGCTGCTTAGGTTAGTTCATTAGTTTAGTGTCTTAAGTGGATTCATTTGGATGTGAAGACTTTTCTATTGTTTCTGAAATTTTTAGTGACTTTGTAAGCAAAAGTATTGCAATTGAAAATTCAACGTATTTCACTAACCCTGTCCTTATTTTATGCATTGAAATCAAGAAGAAGAGATACTGAATATTTTGATAGGATTTTTGCCTACGTACAGCTGTAATAACAGACTTTAAATACTGTAAAAGACGTACAAAAAGGGAGTAATCTCTTCCCCATGTTCATGATTGATTGATTTAAAAAGAATAATATATTTAAATTGGAACATAGATGCATATTCAGGATGAATATTATGAAAAATTTCTCCTGCTTGTGATAGTGAAAAATAGGCCACCTGCAGAGACTGTGGACTCAGTAACATTGGAGGATTTTTTAAAAACGTTTCTTAACTGGGCTATAGCCCCTGAAGAAGGAGAAGGTGAAGAGGAGGTCACAAAATGTTCATGATGGCTAGGAATAGTTAATGGCCCTTAATTTCTGGCAGCTTTTCAGTCTCTCCACAGTGAGGGAATGGATTTTTACACCTGCAGCCAGGAGTTAGAAATGGAACTCAGTTGTCTCCAGCAATTAGAGATTTTTTGTAGTTCCCTGTTAATATAAATCCTTGTCAACAGGAGCTACAACTGCCTGTCAGTAAGTTAGGGGAGTCGCAGAGAAGCAAAAAGATCAGGAGGTTATTGCACAAGAGAAAAAATATTCCAAAAGTCAGTCAAGTTCAAAAAGAAAAAGTGAAAAATAGTGAGTTAGACAAATCTCTATCAAGAGTGATAGTTGTTTGATCCTGTTACAGTTAGGGGAAGAGGCTCCGTAGCTGACCTTTGAGGGTCCCTTCCAACAGTTTTGACTCTACTATTGTAGTTTTGGATTTTACCTATGAAATATGAGGTTGGAGAGATGAAGTCTATCCACAGTTGAAGCCTGAGACTCAGAAAAGGCATTTTTCTTCCCCCCGCCACACATCCCTTCATCACCCTTCCATACCAAATCTGCAGCATAGGGGGTACAAATGTGGACCGCACTGGTCACAACCTTTCCACCCTGCGTGTCCCATCCAACAGCCACCAATCAGCAGATCAGTGGCCCTTAGGAGGAGGACCATAGACATGCACAACTGCTCTTCCCACACCCTCATCACCTTCTTGCTCAGGCTGCTCTAATCATGACTACAGTGCCAACCTTTGATTCATTCCTTCTAGTGTGTTTAGTGGTTTTTTTGTTTGTATTTGTTTTGTTGGGGTTTTCGTTTTGTTGGGGTTTTTGTTTTGTTTTGGTTTGTTTGTTTGTTTGTTTTCTTAATTAGAGTAAAAATATCACATGACATAGCATTGCATGAAAGGTGGAAGAAATTCAACCCATTTACTCAAGTGGATATCTCCTGTCAGGGCACCACTGGGGCTGGGGGCTCCCCACGGCAGGTGGCAGGGCAGGGCTTGGCAGCCTCAGCCTGTCCCACCACCCCAGACAGGGAGAAGGGTGGGGGAACAGGCCAAGCCAAGATGCCAGCCCATGGGTCAGACACAGCCCCAGGATGGTCAGGCAAGGCATCCCCATGGTGCTGTCTTGGGGGGCCTCTCCCCACAGACACCAGAGGGAAGGGGCTACCCCTGGCTGCGCTGGCTCTGCCTTGGCCCCGAGCCCCACTGCTAATCGCCAGGACAGAGGAATGTCCTCCAGGCCTGTACATCTCTTCACTTTTTATCAAGGTTGGGTTTACCACAGCATCCTGTCAATTTAAGCTATTGCTTAATGCACAACTAAGGGCTGTGCAGTAGGTAGATTTGAACATGCCAGCTTTACATGCATTACAACATGCCAGATTGTGCAAAGACAAACTTCTGCTCAGGCTCCTTTATTTGGTACCTTTCAAATAACAGTATTTATTTGAGGTCTTCTGCCTCTGGCTGCCCCACAGGTCTATACAACTTCTAACTCGATACTTTATGCAGTAGGTTGAAAATCTGCTTCTTTACAATAATAAATTTTCAGAGACTGTAATGATCCAGAAGGCAATTGTTTAAGCCTCTTACCCAAGAGAAGCTGAGGAGATAGCTAATGTATGTTTTATTGTGACAGCAGATTTCTTATTTGTCATCAGAGAGGTATTGTGGTATCCTAAATCTTTATCTGCTTCACAGGTGAAGAAAGCACTCCACCAATGCACATGAGATTTTAAACTTAACATAGTAGATAGTTAAACCAAAGCTACAAAGTGATATTGTTTAAAATGTGTTACACTCGGTGTCTTCATTTGATTCAATGGTGATTTGAATGTATATTTTTGTTTGTTTGTTTTTAGTAGCTAAGGATGTCAATGTTTTTTTTGATGAGTTAGAAGGCGTGAACAGCCCTTCCAAAGATGATGACTCCCTGCTTCACCATGGTAATTTGACCAGTACTTCTGATGATGCCAGCAGGTTGGAAGTTGTGGGAGAGGTAAGAATACACATAATTATTACTATAATAATTATTCATGCCCATTATAAAGAGGGAATAAATGTAATTTGATTTGTATCTGACCTTTGTTATGAGGACAGTTTTCCCATTGTAAGTTTATAATGCTGAAATATAAAATATCTCAAGTTAAAGGGAAGTGTTATTGATTTCATGAACCCTTATTGAAAAGCCTTTTGTTGTCTGTTTGTTTTCTGGACCAGTCAAGTCCGATGTTTTCCCTGTATTAATCCTTTGTGGGGAAGGAGGGAGGAGGAGAATTTATCATAAATCTCTCACGAGAATCATCGTGCCTCCTTTCTCCCACCTCAGAAGTGTGGCTGCATCCAGGCTACTTACTGGAGTGGTCTGATGTTACCTGCAAGCTGTGCTTGATGATTTTTTGGCAGAGGGATGACTGGCACAGTTCAGATCTGGCAGGGACCATACTAGCAATTAAAAAACATGGAAAACCATAGGTTGTTGCTGAAGCCCCTGCCCTGACTCTGTTTTGTTTACTAGTTTAGATAAAGATTAGAAAATATAATTGCAGATTATGTCTTTTTCAGGAACTAGAGGGTTTTGTGGTGCAAGTTCTTTTGTGAAACACTGCTGAGGAGAGAGTCAGAGGTTTTCCTTGTGCTAGAAATTCAGCCCATAGAGAGCTGCACTCCCAGAATGTTTAGATAGATAATTAAAGCATCAAAATTCAGGGCACCCAGAGATATGTTTGACCTTGCTCACAATTTCATCTTCTCTTTGTTCATTGCTCTTCCCCAGCTTCCCATGCAACTTACAAAGGGCCCTCTTTACCTGCTTATTATATTATAATTATTATATTATTACACTAGTATGCTAACATATCGTTATTCTATTCTATTCTATTCTATTCTATTCTATTCTATTCTATTCTATTCTATTCTATTCTATTCTATTCTATTCTATTCTATTCTATTCTATTCTATTCTATTCTATTCTATTCTATTCTATTCTATTCTATTCTATTCTATTCTGTTAACCTGACATGATATTCCTGTGTGACATTTTGGGATCATGTGCTATATGTTTTTTAGCAAAAGTGCGTGGGTGAAAGGCACATGATCTTTGCAAGTTAGAGGAAAAATGAAAATGATCAGAAAATAGTCAGAAGGACAAAGGGTGATATAAAGCAAAATATGGTGCTCTTAATTTAACAATACTGAAAACCCTTTTTTTTTTTTCCCTCTTTCATGCATCTTTGTTGTTTTTTAAAGGGAAGGGGAAAATGTCTAAGGAATGTTTCCTAGTCGAACAGATTAACTTTTTTTTTTTTGCATAACCATAACTGAGGAAAATAGCAATGTAGGTCATACACGTTTATAAGAGGAAAAACAAACAAACAAAACAAACCCAAACAAACAAAACAAAATTAAAACCAACGAACCAAAGAAAATCAGAAGTCTTAATAGGAGCTGAGGGATGCTGTAGCCTACAAAAAAAAGTTTCAAAATACTTGGCCCCTGCTTAATTCCATAAGGAAAACATACACAGTTTGTGGGGGTAAATGTGAGAGCACAACTACACAGTGGTGGGGTGAACTCTGAAGCTTCAAGCTTCTTTTCAATCTTTCAGTTTAGCTTAGTAGCTAAGAGAACCTGTAAATCCCCCTAAAGTCATCAGGACAGGTGATCTGGCACCAGTCAAAGTCTTTCTGAATGTGTTGATGTTTGTTTGGTTTAGTTTTGTAGGTAATAATGCAGACAAATAGCTTGATTTCTGGCTGAGATTGTTAATATGAATTTGTAATCAAAAAATTTACAAGGACATACCAAAGGTTTCTCATCACTTTTGTTTAGCTGTCAAGTTGAAATATTATTTGCTTCAAGTGCTAGTTGTTCATGCTCAACCAGAAGATCCAGTGAAGATTCTATGGATGGAGCTTTATCAACAGTTCCTTAAGAGATGCAGAGCCAAATTGGAATTCAGCTTGTCCTTTGGCTAAAGACATTTTTTTTCCCCTTCGTTTTATATTTCATTCAAACATGGCTACAATCTGAGAAAATTAAAAATTACTTTTCCCTTTGTGTGCATTGATCAAAATACTTTTTACATATGACAATATAACAGGTGTACGGTTTACAGTTTAAATCCAGGGACATGTTGTCACTAAAATATTGTATTCCTTCCACTGAAGTATCATTTTCTGAGAACTGGAGTAGCAGCAGAAACCAGGTAAAAATTGAAGGAAAAATGGTTTAGTACCTGTAGTCTAGGTATGCATCCATTCTGCCTTTCTTTCTATGGAGTAATAAATTAGTCTTCTTTACCCAAACAATGGAGTTGGAACATTTGTCCCAATGGAGTTGGGACAAAATTTGACATTCCAGATTGGCATTCCAGCTAAAGTAGGAAGTTTTGAAATTAAAATTGTAAGAGTCATTCCTACATTCTTCAATTTAAGCATCAAACTCTGTTGGTATTTGGGGGCAGTGCTGTTAACACTGTCCAGAACAGAGTTTGTTTGAACAATCTCTTTTATAAATTGAAGCTTGCACTGAAGATTATGGGCAGAAAAAAAGTATTTATGTTGCAAAATAAGGATTCTGATGTTTCTTATGGCACTTATGACAGCTTGTGCAGTTTAAGCTCAGTTTTCTTGTATACATTTAGCAGAATATGAGCTATCTACACATTTTTTTTTCTACCAAATCCCTGTCTTCTTCAGTGATCCAGATGGATATGGAAAGACATTATCTTAGCCTTCAGAGAAAACTAAGAATCTGTTGTTTCCTAACTTTTGAGCACTTGGATTTGCAGTGTAGGTAATTTCATTTTTAGAAAAGCTGCATGTAATTAAATATATTACTATGTCAATAAAATATACCAACCAGTGAAAATACATGAAAAACTGAAGTTGCAGCTTCCAAAAACTTATTATCTAAATGAGCAAAAGGATTTTGAGAAAAAAAGAACACACAGAGAAAATATACTTGTTCTTTGATTAGAACTATGCCTTAAAAACTGGATGGTTCTGGGTTCCTCTTTTTCTGCATAAGTTATCACTGGTGCACGTATTAATCCCCTCCACCAGCTGTGAAGTCACATACAGAGGACTCTCTTTTCAAGTAGCCACAAACGACAGGAAAAAACAATCTATTTGGAAATTCAAAGATCCTGTCTTCATTGAACCAACCATATTGATAATAACCACGTACCAAAATAACTAGGAATGAAGAAAGAATCTAATCAGTGAACATAGGAGTCCCTTCTGATTTATTTTTTTAAAGACCTGCAGGTAGAGTTTCGAATTTCCTTCATTTCCCTAACTGCATTTTTGTTTACAAGTTGCATTTAAAGTCTCTATAGCTGTTAGGGTTACAAATCCTCTAATTTTAGATAGTGGAACACCTGAGTAAGCCCTTCAGTCTAAAGCTCTCCTAGCACATACCTGTGCATGAGTCATGTCTATGAATGTTGATGGCTCCCAGTTGTGGATCTGAGGATATGAAAACTAGTGCATTCCTTGCAAAAGTATTCTTGATTGTACAACTTTAGATATGCATATTACAAATAAAGCTGCAAAGATAGCCGGAAATGCTAAACTTCTTGCTAGAGTGAAGTCTTTCAGCATACTTCTTCAAATGAAGGAATGGAGATTTGACATACATGACTGTACCATTTCCCCATCAAAAACTGCAGTCAGACTTGGTTCTAGACATTTTGTTTAATCAGTTTAGGAAAACAGAATTTTGAAGTCACAGCACAGGGGAAGGAGATGCAATGTCTGGAAAAGGGTCACTGAAGCTCAAGGTAGGAGAAGCTTCTTTTCTAGAGTAGTGTAAGCCTGGAACACTGTGGGCAATGTAAAAGCCCTGCAGCTGCTATTTCCTGACATTGCTCAGCCAGCCTGACTTTCTCCATATCACGTTAGATCCTCAGAGTTCTCTTAAGTTTGGGATCAGTCTATAAAGCTGCCTTCCAGGCTATAACAGAGGGCAGCAGAAAAGGGTTCCTTCTCAGAGGCCATACCAGTCTAGTAGGGTTCTATCAGTCTGGATTTGACATACTGTGTTCCTAAAATGAAAAGGACCTCCAAGTACAGGTAAGGAAGTCCAAGCTGCCTTCCTGAGTAAAAATGACAATACTGTATGTGAGAGTGTTTCACAAGTCCAAGAGAAAGTAGTTGTCTCAGGAAGTTGTATTTATAGAAGAAATCCTGCAAGTCAAATAATTCAGGTAAATCTCACAGACCCTCTGTAATATAAGTTTCTACATACACTGATGAGTCAGTGTAGGGCAAACCAATTTTCTTCAGAGAAAGACAAAACATAGGATGCATAAAGAGCAAACCTATTTTTCCAGTGGAGTCACTGCTGCACACAAAGAAAGACCCTTTCCTTGTGGTACACTCTGGATATGTCTGTACTAAGGTTTTAGTCCAGATCAGGAGTGTACATTTGAAGTGAATCTCCTGATTGCCCCTACCAATCATCTGTTTGCATTCCAGAGCAGTGTTGAATTTTAAACCTGGATTCCTTCTGGATGCAGAAATCAGGCCAGGACCACCACGCTGACCCACTGCCTCTAAATCTCCTACTGCACCCTTCCTTTATTTAAATAACCTTAAATACACTCTTGGGTCTTTTATGTCTTCTCAATACAGAGATTTTCTGGAAAAAAAATAAACTGTGCTTCGTGAGCTGTTCTCATATTTAATGCTCTGTAAAAAATACTTCTGATATGCTGATAATATTATTTGTCAGCAGGATATGCAGTATAGATATAAATGGTTTCTTACTGTTATTTCCTTAGGGCTTAAATCTTTTTTCTTGCCTTCTTTTTCAGCTCAAATAACTGTTCCACTATATCAAGTCTGCATTAAGTTATATCAGGAGTTAGGCACTGTAATAAAAGAATCTTAGAAAAATCCCCCTTTTTACCTTCAGTAAACTGTATGTACTAAGGGGATGAAACATTTGGGATGCTTTAATTGTTTTTTTCATTTAATTAAAATGCCTGCTGAGAATCAGGAAGATAACTGTCACTAAACTCTTTGAATGTGAATATTATGGCTTTTTTTTTTTTCTGTAAGAATTGTTTGTCCTATTATTACACTCACTTTTTGCCATTTAAATTCAGAAACAGTTCTCCTATGGAGAAAGTATTTTGAAAAATCTCCACTTTTCCTAGATGTGAAAGGCAAAATCTTCCTTTTTTTCAGAGATTCAATCATGTTTTATAGGCCATAGCTATTTCTGGCAGGAATGGTTGAGCAGCATCTGGAAAACAGAGAGGAATTAGTCTAGCCCTCCTTTCAGCTTGAAGCTGGACTGATCTTGATGACCCTGAAGGTCCCTGCCCATGCTGTTACTCTGAGGTAGGGCTGTCTGTTCCCATCTGTCATTCACAGTGTGTACTTCTTTTACCAAACACTCCAACCCACAAACTGACACACAATTTCAACTTGTTTCAGAGTGAAAGCTTAACCCCTGGACAGGACTCGTATTATGTGAAAGTAGTGTTAATTTGTGAAGAGGGTCTGTAGAGAGTTTCATCTCATGAATTTCTGGCAAAAGACCAGCAGTTTGGTCTTCTCTCTCCTCAGGATAGGGACCTGCTTGACCTCTTATTAGCAGTGAAATCAAGTTGGTTATTTCTGTCAGAGCGAAGATTTGAGCAGGCACATTCTTTGCAGAAAACATCCAAGAAACAGTATTTCTTGTGTTTACATACTGCTATACTGACCACTAGAAATTATTTTCTATTAAATCCAGTAGTATTTCTCAGGTGTTCCTTAAGCCAAGAATATTCTGTATTTAGTCTGATGAGGTATGGTGAGGTAAGTACAGGACCTTCATACCATTTTCAGTGTCCTGTGAGGCAGAGGTACTAGATGTTCATGCCATTGTTTATTTTTCTCAAACGTACAAAGGCATTCTACAATACTAAGTTCCTAATTTTAAATTTACACTTCAGTAACACTATTCTCTGCTTTATTTTATATGTAAGAAGTTATTACTAATTTTACGGAGGATGTGGTGGGAGAGTAATGTTGGCTTGCGTTCTCTATTTAATCCTGCCCCATGCCTTTATGACCAAGCATCTGCCTAAGAATACCTCCTGGTTTGGAAATCAAGGAGTCTGTCCTCCTTTCAGGTGACTACATGTAAAGCACCTAGAAGCCTGAACAGCTTGTTATGATTCTTTACCTTTCCTGTTGAGTATTACTGAAAACTACTGATGCAAACAGCAATGCAGCAATTACTGAGGCAAATTAACATTACTGAAATGTTTCACTTTCTCTTTACAGGAAGTACCTGATAAGAACAAAGCCAATGGACTATATTTTAGAGATGGGAAATGTCGGATTGACTACATCCTGGTGTATAGAAAATCGAATCCACAGACAGAAAAGAGGGAAGTATTTGAGAGAAATATCAGAGCAGAAGGTCTTCAAATGGAAAAAGAGGTAAGAGAGCTTTCTTGAAAAAAAACTTTCAGCATTTAAAGCTTTGTAGTATCTGAGGGTATAAGTTTTGTTTACTCTGAAACCCCTTTACTCTGTTTTGGCAGTGGAAAAATGCTTTTAAGCATGCCTAAATATAGGCTATTTATTGCCAGAACAGTGGGAAAGCATAGCCTGAAGGAAAATCAGACACATGGGTTGAAGACCAAAACAGGCCATTACAGTAATCTTTTTCAATCTTATGCACAAGTAGGCCACAGAATTTCATCCACTGTGGTATGCAAAAAAGAAATTGAGTGCTGTGTTTGGATGGCCTAAATTCTACTGAATGCAATCCACATTTCTGCACCTACATTTTATTTTAGCTACCTGCTTCACTCTTTGCTGTGGCTCTTGGTACTCTTTCCAGAGGCCTAACTAGACCTCTGCCTTCCTTTTCCTGTCAGTCTAGGCACCGAGACTTGGACATTATTTTGATAGTTTGAAAGAAGCCTAACATCTCTCCTTTCTTAATCCTAAACATTGAAATAATTAGATAGTACGTATGAATCGTTTATATCAATGTTATTTCCAATGCACTGTCCTAAGCCAGTAAATACTTTCTGGACAATGTAAAATGTAAAAATGAATGTAAAGTGTCTAAAAATATATTGATAGGTAGCAGGAGCAAGTTTTAAAGACACCATCTCTTTTTTGCCTAGGCAGTGTTCTCTCCTGAATTTTCCTAAGAGTGCTTAAGCAGGACTTTAGTCTCACTTCTGTGCGGAATAGATATACTGAATAGTTAGCTTTACTTGTGCTTAACTGACTCACACCCATGCTAATATGCATTGTGCTTCTCTCAGTGATGAAAGCAGTAGAGAGATTTTCAGGTTACAGGCTTTAGGCTTTTATACAGATGCTGTACATCATCTCCCTTTCTTTCACCAAATTCCTGGTTCATATGTAGATTTTCTGCCTGTGTACTTGAAAGGCATGCTTCCCTGGAGCACACCAGGGAGGAAACAATGAAACCTGTTTCTCTCAAGAATAAATAAATTTTTCCTTTTTAAAAAAGTTTTTGAATGAATGTGGGTCCTAGTCAATACAAGAACATATGACTGGTTACACCAACTGGTTACCATAACCTTTTCCTTCACATAGCCTGGAAGTCAGCATCTTTAGTGCTGCTGTTGTTGACAGACGTTTTCAATGGCAGCTATTGTTCACTTATTACATGTCTTCCGTGAACATCCCAATGTCTGTAGCAATTGCAACCCAAAATCCAAGAACACAAGAGTGTTGCTGTGGCTCTTCAGCTTTGCATCTGGAACTCTGCCCTGCTTCCACCAAGAGGGATACTAAAAATATCTCAGAAATCTGGGCAGTGTAGAAAATGGATGGGGAATGAATCCTCCCACTTTATACCTCTACCCAATAGTATCAAACCAGTCATTTCCTAGTTTGTGATTTTTTTCAGATTTATTACTGTACTAAGGTCAGCAGTGAAAGCTATGAAGTCACTTTATATTTTAAGTATTATGAAGCTTATTGCAACATTCTGCACAGAAAACTTTTTCAAAACGATTATTTAAGCACTTAATATAGAGTTTTCTTGTGGCTTTCAAGACCATTTACTTGGACTTTGCTGCCTAGGCTGCATGAATGATCTGCTCATTTGATTATTCATTTCATTTTCTATTATGCTACTGACATGCAGTTTTATTCCTTATTAATCTCATTTGGCCTTGGTGTGACTTCTTGCCAGCATCGGTAATTGTACATTTTCTAAACTCAGTATGAAAAAAATGAGCTTGTGTTAGATGATTCAGGCTAATGTGTTTAAAATCTAGGGTAGCAATCTTTTTTAACACGACTGTGACCTAAAATTAAACCCTAACATGTATATTTTATGATCACTTTAGTTTCTAAATTGAATTAGAATCCTGAAGGAAATAACTACATTCTTGGTATGCTCCCTCCCCCATGCCACAGAGTAGCAACTGTGCTGCATAACACTTAGGTTTAAAATAATGGTGTAATCGGTTAATGCTTAGTTTATTTCTCATTATTTTTACTTCTCCTTTTGGTAAGGCTATGCATCATTTTGAGTTTTA
This sequence comes from Streptopelia decaocto, assembly GCF_964273445.1. Taxonomy (NCBI): domain Eukaryota; kingdom Metazoa; phylum Chordata; class Aves; order Columbiformes; family Columbidae; genus Streptopelia; species Streptopelia decaocto. The sequence continues at coordinate 43,536,027 of NC_138663.1, read as the reverse complement.
ATGCTGGAAGATTCAAACAGCAGGTCTCTTTTCCAATTGTTCATGTATAATATATTGCTTCCGATGAGAAAAGTTTGCTCCCAGATAAAACAAAGGATTGCCCGTGGCTTTGGCCATAGAACTTATACAAAGGCAACAGGCTGCACCTGCTGGACTGAAAAACAATTTTACCTTTCGTGAATTTCACGTGGTTGTTGGTTCATTCTCCTTTGACTACTGTCTGTTCATATGTTGACATATGACCATGTTAGTCCTGGTTTTTACTGTGAAATCAGTGGCAGAGAGGAAAACTTAGAGCTGTTCACACTGCAGTTTCAAAACCGTATTCCTCAGTAATACTGCAGTGAGAGAATAACGCACTGCAGTGACTCGCTGACACATGTAGCACAGCAAAATACCCAAGAAATGGTGTGTGCAGGGAGGAAAATGCTTACTTAACAGTATGAAATGAGAAACTGAATCTGAAATGAATTCAGAAATGTTGAGATAACTTCAGGCACAATGTCAAGATCATGTAGCTGAGAAAGGTCCAAACAGGTATATGTTTCTAACACTAGAAAAAGGTGACAATGTTCTGCAGATAGTTTTAAAAGAATTCACACTCTCTTCAGCTATGCCACACCACTCTCCTGTGGCAGTTCTGGCAGTTTTTGTGCTCTATATGTCTAGTAATAAACAATGAGGGGGTTCAGCATGGTATTCTCCACAGGCTGCAGGGGAATCTCTGCTCTGATACCTGGAGCACCTTCTGCACTGACGCTGGCATCTGCAGAGCTGTTTCTCTCACATATTCTCACTTCTTTCTGCTGGTTGCCGTTGGTTGCTCTTGCACAGCAACTTTTCCCCCTTCTTAAATAAATTATCTCAGAGGTGCTACCACCATCACTAATGGGCTTGACTTTGGCAGGTCTGTCTTGGAGCCAGATGGCACTGACTCTGTTGGACACAGGGGAAGCTTCCAGCAGCTTTTGACATAAGTCACTCCCGTAGCATCTCCCACCCACCCCACCACCTAAACCTTGCCACACAAACCAAATACAAGCTCGGGGGTAGCCAGCATGGAGCAGCTCATGTACCTAGCTTGTTCATCTGCAACCCATTTAAGCTGAACTGTAATGCAACACAAATGCAGGATAGAGGGAAGGGACTTCAAAATCTATACTCAGCGAACAAAACCAGACCACCCTTGGATTGTAATTTGTGAAAGAGAAGAAGATAAACTTATTTTTAAGTAAATACTGTGTATCCAAAATTAATCTGATATTTTGTAGGATCTGGTCATGTAGCCCTAGGAGTAGACTACATTTAATTTGAACTTGGCATATTTAGGTTTGGGGTTTTTTTTCGCTTCTCATGACTACACTAAGCTAATTCATACAGAGAGTTCTACTACTAAGTATACATCATACAGTTCCCTTAATGATTGTGTCCAAAGCTTTTAATTTATAGTTTGTAAGTTTTTTTGATGCAGTTTATTTGAAAAGACATTTGACATGCCAGTAGAAATTGATAGATAGAAATGTAGTAAAGGGGAACTATTGACATAAGTAGTGCAAGTAGTATACAGGCCATTTATTTTATATATTTTGCATATTTGTGTATACTAATGTTTCAGCATAAAAGCAATTAACTGCTTTAAAACAATAGCATTCCTTACTGCCTTAAGAAGCAGGTCTCTTCATAGTTACTTGATGTGGAATATGTTCCAGGAACTAGTTTGAGATGGTTTCAAAAAGCAGTCAATCCATTTGGGCTTCTGCCCACACATCAATCTTTGCATCTCCCAAATAAAAAAAAAATTAAAAAAAAAAAAAAAAGACTGGTTTTGTGTTACATGCCCGCTTAAATATTTACACATTGCCACCATAAGTGTCAAGCTGTCACCAGGGCATCTCTAGTTGCATTCACTCCCTGCCCCAAGCACCAGCTGACATTTCTGGGGCAACATCTGCCAGCTGATATGCAGCTGGTGTATACAATAGGCAGCAGAAATATACAATAAGTGTTCTCTGGAGAAAAATCCAAAAGGCAGGAAAGAAAAGCAGAGTATGAGCTTCATTTTTGTTGTATGAACAAATGTCTACTGGCAGGTATAAACTAAGTCTGAAAGTCATGTTAATCTGAGTCTGAAATTCATGTTTAGAGATCTTTGTCAATAATCGATGCAATATAACTACAGAATACTATTCTTTCGTGACTTTTCAACTTTGCAAGCAGATGCAGATATGTTTGTGGCAAGGCAGTGGGAGCTGTATGAAGCAGTTTTTCTTAATGTGGCTGTAACTTCGCACTAATGGGACAGGACTTTAGAGGCAAGGAACATGTATTCAGTAAGAGACGTATACTTAGCAGCAACTTGGAACCTGGTTTAAAACGACAAATGTCGAGAGAAATTACAGATGACAGAAAGAGCACACAATAAAGTATCTCTGTGACTCGGCTCATCCCTGAGTGTAGTATCAAAATAGACTTATGACCATTTCAAAGTGAGGTAGAAGTTAGAAATAAAGAATGAGGATAAAAAAACAAGAACTTCAAAGACTGAAACTTTAAATATAGTTGTGGCCAGAAAGTGATGATATGGAAAAGATGTTATAATCAATGGTTATTGCTGCTAAGCATAGTCAAATATTATCTTCTTTCTTTCTGGCAAAAATGACATCTACTACTTTTTGTTGTTGTTACTATTGTTAGTACTGCAGAGCCAGAACAGTTACGTGAAGACTCATCTGCTTTTTTCTGGTTTGTGCGTCATTGCTACAATTGTTCATGAGAGTCCTGTTACATAAATGTTATTGCTTATTGTGATTCATGGGCAGAAAAGAATTAAACTGACTTCCAGACCCAAGTGGTGTTTGCAGATCTGAGTGAGGAAAGGTATTTTATAAACTGAGCTTATGTAATTTGGTTCTCTGAAAAGCAGTGCACAACAAAATCTCTGTGCCTTTGGAGCTGATTCTTTAACTTTCTTTTTCAGTTATGACTTCAGTTTATTCAGTTATTGAAGGAATAACTTGTTCGTAATTTACTGTTGCTATTGAGGTTAGTTTAATCAACTAGGCACACGGTTTATACAGAATGCTCAGCCTATGGCCCAGTAACTATTTGCAGCTTGCCAGAAGAACTTGTGTGGTGGCCAGGAGCAGGCTGCAGGTCAGCTCTTTTCCTTTGGTGTTCAAATCTCTTCCTTGTCATGTTGAGCTTACTCTGCACATAGCAAAACCCCCCTATCCACTAGAGAAAAGGGTGACTAGGTAAAGCTTCCACCACCAAAATTGCTGTACTCCAAGTTTTGGGGTTTTTTTGCACAGAGGAAGATATGTGTGTGCATGCACTGTGTGATATACGTGCAGTATATGCCTGGCTGCTAGGACAGCACATATGCACCAGGACAACTGTGCATATGATGATCATCCATACTGTGCAGGAGTTGTAGGTGAGGCCACATGGAGGATGTCAACTTTGGATAACTGGCTTCCTTTTGAGACAAACTATATAGCTCCCCACCTAGAAAAAACAGGGATTGCTGACCTAATGAGTCTCTTAATTCCAACACAGTTCACATACATCTTCCTTTTCTGTTCTATAATAATCACAGAATCACAGAATCATAATGTGTGACTCCTTTAATTTCAGTGGGGCAGATTGCTGGCTGTCACCTTATCATTTAAGTCAACAGCTCAATTACAGTTTATGCTAGCTGAGGGATCTGTCTTTTACATGTTCATGCATTTTAAATTACATCATTTTGTATTTGTTACAATTTATGTTTCCTGTCTTTTCTTGCTCATTTAATGTCAAACCATACTCAAGGACATTTTCAAAAAGAAATTAAATAAAATTATTTCCTATTCTTTTTTATTTTTTTAATAGTGATAGAGTACCCTCTAGTTACTGTCAGTACCTCCAATCATCACACACACCCATGCACATGTTTGGACACATATAATACACATACGCCCTCATGTATACACATGGTGGAAAAAAGCATAGCTAATATCTATCTCAAGGTAATGAAAAACACTATGTAGATGTTCCAGTCTCTTTACATAAGACAGAGAACTTTGCTTTCATGCTAGAGGAGCAATAAGTAAAATAGTAAGACATGAGTAACAGTAGCATGCATTTCCCCCTGTTTGACTAACTGGCATTTGGACAAAACTAGGCCTTCTTGGTCTGTGGAGAAGATCATATCATATGTAGTTCAGTGTTAGGCTGCTACTGTAGCTAATATCTAGTATTCAGTAGCTCTCATGCACTCTAGTAAGTTGTTTCAGTCTCTCACTTTTCTGATCCTATTATTCAATATGTAAATATCTGAAGCTGATGAACCCACAGTACAAATTATGCTGCCTGCAGGAGCTGTGGTTTCACGAGTAGCACAATATTCCATTATTAGCAGGTGCAGTTTGTTATTTAATGTTTAAGCACTGTGTTTGATTGCATTCACAAATCAGGGATGGAAACATCAAAGTGACAAAAAGGGAACTAGACTGAAATGCAAGCCCACCACATGCTTTATAAGTGAAAGTGCTTCCAGCTATTTAATGTAAAACATTGGGCTGTTCATTTCATCCAAATTCAGCCAGAGCAAATTAAAAACAGATCAGTCTTCCAAAGATTTATTGTTAGTTCATTACCTAATGCAAATAGCAAGTGGAGTCTCTTTTCAGCAGTGTTTTACAGAAAAAGTGTAATTTCCTTTCCTAGAGAGTACTCTATACCAAAAAGCATTGGAGGAGTTTCCAGCTACCTGGGGTTCTGAGGGGAAACGTTTTCGATATCAGATACTATGTCCACTGTACAGCATAATGGCAATTTAGAAGAGAAATTTGAGGAGGTACATGGAAGTCTGAACTCAAATTTCAGTGTGCAGTTTTTAGAAGTAACCTTCTTGGTTGTCTGAGGGAGCCTGGAATTGAATATGTTTCTGAGTTGACAAATTTCAGCCTTTGACAGGCCTTTGTAAAGCTAGTAGACTAAGAAACTGGTGCTGAAAAATTATTATGCATTTGAAAAAAGCATGGCTTTTTTATGGAGGTAATAGAGAAAATATGTAGATAACTGAAAAGGGATAACAAGGCTTCTGAGATACTTCTTTTCCTTCAGGAATGTTGACTAGGGTTTATTTTTGTCAAAGAGTTTCCTGTCATCAGTCCTCACAGATCAGAAAGTGAAAAAACCTTTTGAAGGACACAAGGCTTGTATAAAAAACAAACAAACAAACAGGCAGTAGTTTAGAAAAATGAAGAACGTTATGTATGAGCTGTCCCCTACATGTCAAAAGTCACCTTTCCCTTTACAATAATTGGTCTTAAACTGCAATTATTTTTGAGATGTTGTTTGCCTGCCAGTGGCATCAGGAGCAAGAGTAATCCACAAGGTTACAATCACTTAATGCACAGTGAGAGTTTTCATTGCCCAAAGGTGACATGACTTGTTTGCTGCAACACTCCCTAATAGCACTGGCTTAATGCGCAGAAATCTAGAGCTGTCTGTAGGGAACAGAAAAGCAGAGTGTGTAGAAAAACAGCTGTACATTTTACGTTCTTGTGTCATGTTGATGATTTTGCTGTTGAACTCATTTTGAAAAGACGGCTTTGTATTTACAGCATTAAACTTCTGAACAAACAAATTATTCCAAGTGGCCAAGGGGGCCATTTGTGTCTAGGGAACATTTGATCTTTCCCTGCAGCATTAAGTGACATGGAGCTGCCCTCCCTGGAAGTAGTCTCAGGAGGGAAGCCTGAATCTGGAAAGGACAATACACTTTCTCACCTGCTCTTGGCACAAGAGGGCTCCTCATCGGCTGATTACTTTCTTTGTTATACCAGGTTAATATTGGTCATGGAGTGAATGGAGCATTGGGACACTGTGCCTTGGATTAACTGTATTTCGGTTGTGGTAAGAGGGTCACAAATAGAGCTGGTCAAGTTACCTCAGTGCCCCAACTTTATTGAAAAAGATGTTTCAGCTTATGGCTCTCTGGGCCCAAATTAAACCCAGCATTTTGCATTGCATATTTACATATTTGTTTCTTGCTGTTTGAGTGGTAATGAAGTGATGTTGTAAATGAAATGTAATAAAGCCTGACCTGGGGGAAAAATGTTCCTGAGATAGCCACATCGACTGAAACCTCTGACAGCCAGTTAGTTATCTCCCCTTATTTAAAGTCTTATCTGGTTTACAAAATGTTCTTCTGTGCACAAATATCTTTGGAATTCTTGTATGAAAGCTTTTGAAGGAATCTCTAAAAGTGCCTTTTAGGCAAAACAGTATAAAGACCTGTATCTTTCATCTTGGAAATCTTCATGATACAGGACTTACTACTTTTCTTAGATACAGCTTGTTGTTTATGTTAATAGACTCAAATAGATCTTTCCATTTATAACAAATAAGATTGACTCTCCTTTCTGAAATCTCCATTGTCAAGTAATAATATAAGAACTTTGTGCTTACTTTTTAACAGCTGTCTCATACCTTTTTAAGATTCAAAACTTTCCATGAAGAAGGAAGGGTCCACAGTGAAAATGTGACAGTTTTCATATGGGTTAGCCTAACGTCTAGTGATTCCAATAGCTCAGAGTTTTACTGCACTGCTTTCTATATGCTCTTCTCCACTCAGAAACTTGTCTTTCCATACCCAGACTTCTGCGCCTTTCTATGCTTTTTAAGCTAATAATCTGATCTGCAACCTCATTTTCCGAGGAAGCTGGAGAAGCTCAGTTATTCCTGCTGTCGTAGGAGTGCTGACAAGAAGGCACATCTTAAGGCTGTCTTGTTGAAGCAGAACTGTCACCAATGCTCAGTCAGGATGACCGTGGTTTTTTTTCTTCTGTATGTCTAGTTCAGTGTAGTTCAATACAGATTACAGCCTTCATCTCCAGAGTTCTTGACTTTGTACTGTTAGTGCTATTGCTATTGGAAACTGTGGCTTTCTGAGACAGGATTGGATTAAACAAATGTCCTGAACAGCAGTTGAGTGGATGGAAAGTGTAGTCAACAGTCTTGTGCAAATTTATGGATTTCATCATTAGCTTCAGAAGTTCAAAGGAGAGAAGGATTCAAGTAATAAAATACAGAAAGTACTGGCTTTGGCCAGTACTCAAGAGGCCTTTCAAAGTGCAGAGGACACTAATGGGAGGATTTATTATTTACATAACTGTATTTCCGTACATGTTCTCTGTGGGCAGAATGAATAAAGTGGGATGGGGGAAATGGATGGCAGCCAAGGCCTTGTAAAATGTTCTGTTCAACTTACTGTCACTGTGATGTGTCCCAGACAGCTCAGCAGTGAACTAGAGGTCCCCATGAAGCTGCAGTTGTAGGAAGTAATGTGTCTACACTGCTGCAGAACTTGAGATGGGTGGCAAGGAAAGTAATGGGAGTCCAGGGAAAATTAGATGGCTGTACTGCAGAGTCCTGAGAGGAAAAAGAACCATCTTACTGACTGTAGCTGTTTGCAATGTAGATATCTGTCTGGGGAGGGACAAGCCCTTCTGGGCAACAGTTCCTCTCAATCTGAGGAAAGCAGAACAAATGAATTGTACCCTGAAGGTACCTGTTCCTCTCCATTACAGATATCTAAACATAGTTGCTTGGAATTACACCTGTGAAGTCTGCTCCTTGGAAGTAAGCCTCCAGGCAACTTCTCAGGATCAGTGATAGTGCCAGTGTTCTGAGACAAATGCAGCATCCTGCCAGTGTCCAGCAAGGGAATCTGGGTCAGATACATGGCACACACCATATCTATAAAGTAAAGGAGATAAGCATTTTTGTTTGTCCTGTGCCCAAGTGATACCTATGGATTTACATGAGTAGATCTGCAAATTGCAGGATCAACCCCAGTACTGGTGGACTGCTAACAGAATTGTATGATAATTGAAGAGTTCAGTGCTAAAGCCCCCAAGCTATGGAATAGATTAATGCTTCTGTGGATTTTTGACTATTTGACATCTTCCGTTCTTTACCAGTTTTAATGTGAATTGATGAGTGCTTGCCACGTCAATTTACGTTTCCTTCTTGGCCTGTTTTTTGTCTATGTCGTGAAAGGGAATATAATTCATGTACTTACTAAAGCATTCCAGCCAAAAGGCATAATGTGAAAATGATATGAGGAAGGTGAGCACATTGGAATTTTAGAAGAGAGGGGGAGAAAGATGATAGTCTGGAAGGATTAAGAGGAGGATAGTATCAAGATGTGGGGGCATATCCATATTAAATCATGACAGACAAGTAAGAAAAGACCCCTTCTCACTGTATAACTCCCCTTATAAAAATCTAAGTGTAGAATCTCTTTAGAAATACAACACAAGCCCTTAATATCTTGAAACAAGTCTTTTGTGTTTATGTAGGATGACTTAACAGAAGGCAGGAAAGAAGAAAGGCAAGGAATGAATAGTCATTAATATAGATTAAAGTCAGCAAAAGTTTTTAGCTGAGGAAAGATGGAAACATTTTGAAAATGTGAAAACATCTCATTTAAACAGATTAAAAATTAAATGCCTGATATTAAAATGACATGCTAGTTTATAAGGAAGGCTTAGCTTTACCATAGAGAAAACAGGGAAAAAAAAATTTAAAAGTGATTATATAATCCAGTAATAACACCAAAACATGCTATTTCGCGTGAACGATACTTAAGCTTAAATCAAATTGAAATTTTTCATGTGTTTACTTTTTTACATTTTTAGAAATCTTGTTTGAATTGCTTCATTTTCATATAATTTATTCAGTTTGATATTAAAACAACATGCATTTGTCTCTTAAATGACATCACAACTGATCACAGAAATGTTCTTCTAGGACTAACTATGCCTAGTTAGTAAAAGCTTTTATTTGCTGCTTCTGTTCTTAATTTATTTCATAGACCACCTGCAAAGAAGCAAGGATATTTTCAATCATATATTGTGTAACATAAAATAAAATCTCATTTCCTAAACTCATAAATCTCATGAGCTGACAGCAACCTTTGCAGTCAAATTCACTGCACAGACATTTTACTTCCTCTGACTACATGAAAATACAGTTAGATCCGTAAGCTGGGACATGGTGCCAGGCCCACAATTTGGTTCAGATCTCATCAGGATAAACATGGAAGTCAGTGGATTACTTGCACTTAAATTTCTTATCCCATGTTCAGAGACTAACATAGTAAGATCTTAAAAATTTGTAGTGAGAACCTGGATATAGTTCAGATTTTCTTAGATACCTAGAAATTGTATTTTCTAAAAAATGCTTATGTGCCTCTCTAAATGCCTAACAGCCATTCTACCTAACTCTGTCACTAAAACCCCAGATTGGTATTATCAATATCCAAAAACACTGATCTGTTTTTTTGTGTTGCTCTTGTCACTTGTGTCACCAAGAAGAGCCTGGCTCCATCCTCATGATACTCATCCTTTATATATTTGTAAACATTAATAAGGTCACTCCTTAGTCTCCTCTTCTCCAAGCTAAAGAGCCCCAGCTCCCTTAGCCTTTCCTCATAAGGGAGATGCTCTACTCCCTTCAACATCTTGGTTGCCCTGCGCTGGACTCTCTCCAGCAGTTCCCTGTCCTTCTTGAACTGAGGGGCCCAGAACTGGACACAGTTCACTCTCTCCTGATAGTGTCATTTGGAGTAGGGCCTTCCTCAGCCATGGCCTTGTTGAGTTCACTGGTTCTCTCTTTAGAAAGAATTTTACATTATGTTGTGAAATACAGCGGTGCACAGACTGTAACAGAGAGCTACAGGACAGTTCACTGCATCCAGGAGACTGCTGACACTGAAAAGATTTTGGAGTCTAGGTCAATAGTCATATAAGCATTTCTTGTCTTTCTTGCTTAGATGAGCTGGGAAACAAGACTCTGAAGAGGGAGTTGAACAACCAAAGAGCTTCTCCATGCTAGAGCATAGACAGGTGCTCAAAACCTAGGCTGCTGCAAATGCTTCTGCATCCACATGGGATGTCAGTGGTGGCCTTTCTGTTCAGTGGTCCTGTGGTGCCCAAAGAGGTTGTGAGGTCTCCATCCATGGCCATATTCAAGACCCCACCAACCACTCTAGTTGTCTTTCAGCAGTGGTTTGGACTAGATGAGCTCTGGATGTCCCTTCCAGCCCCTATTGTTCTGTGATGTTATAATAAACAGCTTGTTCAATTCCTCTAGGTTATTTGTATGCAAAAGCTATAATAAGCCTGCCTGCATGTTTTAGGTGTTTGATTGATTGTTAAGTTGTGAAATTAACTGTTAGACAAAAAATAAATTGCCTTTTTCTTTGCCAAAGCAATGTTTCTCTAATAAGCCTCTAAAAGCAAACATGAATATTTAATAGACAATTCATTAAATGTAAGTACTTTCTACATTAAAAAAAAAAAAAAAAAAAGAGACATAAATCTGTACTGGAAAAATATTGTTTTCATATTTTACACTTGGGATAAATCACAAAGGAAGCTGCCTTATAAAATGCAGTTCAATTGTACAATGTATTTTTAATGGCCAGTAATGACAAAAGTAAAATATTATACATAAGGGACCTTATTTGGCCCATAGTAGAGTCAAAAATGTTTGATGATCTCAACTATCACTGTATAAAATATTAACATTTTTAATCTAAAAATGCAGCATATATATAACTGATGCCTCATGTAAAGAGAACTAATATCAAAGTATTCATAAGTAAAAAGGGATTATTCTGCCCAGATGTTTAGCTATCTGCATTTTAAAATCTGCAAATAATTAATTTCGCATGTTTATACTGTGTTCCAGTCCAGAGGAACTGAAACATGCATCCTATCTCTTCGTCTGATGAAACTCATGTGATTAGCTATTTCAGTTGTCACAGAAATCTTAACCAGATGGGTCAAAACTGTATTCATTGAGTACTAATAGGATTATCAAGAAATGTTTTATCAGTGCCTCTCACTCAGATCAACCTCTTCCATTAAGATGGTCATGCTGCAGGTATTTCTAATCTTCTTCTCTATGAAATTGAGTCCCAGTCAGAAGATATTATTTCCATGGTAGATTTAGTACATCTAGGTTACCCTTCTGTGAGATCCATCCTGTCCATCACAAGTGAATTCAGATGACATTCGTTAGAATTAAAGACATCCTTCCTCATGTTGTTTTTTCTCTCAAAGGAATTTGTATCTCTCTGTTGCAAACTGTAATCTGATCATTGCACAGTAAACTTGAGCAATGAGATAGTATTTGCCTTTTACTTCTACCTAAGTAACCTACCCTGTTCTTTAAGTTGCCCTCCCACTCACACATTTTTGTCTACATGAAAGGGCATTTCCAAGCATTTCCCCTTGTCACTAACTCTGTTCTGTTCCAGCATTGAGATCCTGTCAGCTGCTGCCAGAAATTAAGCACTGTAACAATCACACCTGCTCTGAGTTGGATTAATTTACACATTTCCTGAATGCTAGCAATAGCCAAACACCTGCCTGCATTACTAACTCCACTGGAGCTGAACCTCTGGAAGTATTTTGCAAAGTAAAGATGAAGCTTTACCCCATCATCAAATTTTGTCATCAAATTTCATAGTAAAAATAATTTTTAATTGTAGTCATGTGACTTATAACAAGTTATTCTATAGTTTATATGTCAGTGTCCTCTTATGTCAAAATAGTTTTATTAACAATTTATTATTGTTTATATTCATTTGGTATTCCTAATTATTAGTTAGGGCTTTCTTTTCTCTTATTTTCATCCTTACTTCTTTTTCTCCACAGTTTCTTGTAAGTCAAAAGCTTCTTAAAATCCTAATTGAAATGTAAGCAGTATATTCTTCTTTTTCACTAAACCTGTACTTTGATTAAAAGTATATATATATGAAAGATATTGTCACTATTATTTACGAGATTCATCTGAACCATGAATGTGGAGGTTAATGCTTATGAGTGTGTAATATTCTCCCTGAGACCGGACATATATTGACAGTATCTAAGTAATTACCCTGTGGTAATGTATGCACTTTTGAGAAGTATTGGCAGCATATTACTGCTGCCTTTCCAGTTCTACTGAATTACCTTTGTGAATGTACATTTACTTTGGTTTTGCAGAGGAAGAATGGTTTAATCAACTAAAATTGCTGGGTTTTGGTTTTCCACTTAATTCTCTCCACATGGCAAATCAAGCTGTGCTGTTAACATAACAGAGTAAGTCTCGAAAGCAGCAGAACCTGTAGCAGTCACTTTTTACTGCTCTGCACTCAGATATCATATGGAGCTAGATAATAGAGAGAGTTGTTACTAGAGGATGTTGATTTTCTCTCCTTTTCTGACTTTTCCTTCATTATAATCTTAACAGAAATAAGACATGTTTGCCAGAAACTGAAGCACTCTTCCCATTCTGGCTTTTTAACTTGCCTTGCAAGGTCTATGCTAAAGTAGGCAACGTTTAATTCTGATTGCTGGATCTGTTTCAAAATCTTATTTATCTCCTTTTACTTTTATAAGGAAGACTTTAAAAAGTGAGGAGAGCCCCAGCCTTGAGTATTTTTCTCTTGAACGATGATAAGGAAAGCAACTTAATGGTAAATCCTATTTCTTTTCCCTATTGATATGCATACATAAATGTGAGCATTAGTTTTTTGCAGTTGCCTGCCTAGAAGCCTCAAGGCAAATAAACAATTACACCATTCAATTGGAGACACTGTAGTTTTATCCTTCTTCAAGGTTATATGCTGTGAATCTCTTTTCTCAACTTTCTTAGCTTTTAGACTCAAGAAATGCTTGTATTAAGGTGAGTCCTACAGTTGGTTTTGTCTTAAAATGACTTGACAATAATATTGATGATGAACCAAAAAAAGTCTTTGTTGAAGGAGAATGTTCAAGAGGGTATTTGACAAAAGAAACTGATCTCCATCCCTGATCCTGGAAGACAGCCTGCGAATACAGCAAAATGTGTCCTTTTCAAGAGATGTTCAATGTCAGCGTAACTTCATTTCCATTCAGATTAACAATGATAACTTCAGAATGAGCAGAGTCAGATAAACAGTAAATATATATACTTAAATCCTGACATCAAAAGAGCTTAGAATGCCTGCAGGAGTACATACAAGTTTAGTAGCCAGGACTTAAATTATACAGCAGTTAACATCACTCTGTGGCTGATTTCAAAGGAGGAGAAGAACCTGACCTTTACAAGTTTTCCTTGGCCTAGCTGATGAGTGTAAGTTACATAAATGGTCCCTACTTTAGTCTCTCCCATTCCTTTTATAGTGATATTGAAGGAGAATACAGAGCCTTGTTTTTAAACATGTTTGTGGTCAATCTTTTTTTTCTTTGGGAAATACAATGTCTGTAAAAATTTAATGGTAAAGGAGAAAGGTAGTCTTGCCAGAAGGGGGGGTCTATACTTCATGGTCCTATGGTACCACCTGTATTGTAGGGCTGGCAGAAATTATTCAGTACTGTGGTGATCTGTCAGCGGAGCCAGAAAGGTTGGGAATTAATAAATATCTCTGATACAGAGATATGGGCTACGGAAACTTTTGATTATCAAATACTGATCTAATATTTTCAAGAATTATGGAATAAGATTTCCAGCTGTAAAAGGGGGTTAGGGAGTGGGAAGAAGAAGGAAGCAAAAATTACAGCTTGTAAAAAAACAGTAGATTAATGGCACTGAACACTGAAACCCATTGTATATTGACTATCTGTAAGCCGCACCTGAATTCTACCCAAACAAACTCATTTTGAAGATCAGGGTTTCATTACACTAAATACACCTTGCTAGTGCTTCTCAATCAGAATAATAATTTATTTAAATTTCTTGTAAGAAACAATTTGTTTTCTCAAGAATGCCGTCTTTGCACTGAACATTTCAAATTTTCATGAATTTACAAGTTTCTAGAAGCTTGTAGTTTTCAACCAACATTTCTCTGAAGACTACAGTTCTTCCATAGGACATATTCTTTTTTCCAGCCCATTTCAGTAAGTGGGTTGCCCAGAGACTGTGAAATCTCTGCCTGTGGAGATATTCAGGACACAATGGGACAATTCCCTGAGCAACCTGATTTAAGTCGGCCCTGCTTTAATTAGAGCATTAGCCCACGTGACCCCTAGAGGTCCCTTCCTACCTAAATTATTCTGCAATTCTCTGATTCTGATAAGTCTCTTGTCACATTGGCCTGGCACTGCTCTGAATACCATCAAGAACATTATTACTGACCAGAAGAAAATCTGTTTTGCTATGGGTATTCCTTCTCAATAAATCAGTTTGAAACAACCAATTTATTTGAACATAGGTGATCCGGCAATTTTCATATGGTAATAACTCTGTAGGCACTGGTGCCACAGGTCTGTTCCAAACACTATTCTATTTTTGTGTTTGCAATGTGTTTTAGCTCATTGTCTGTCCCCTTGATTCATCTGTTGTTCTTTCTTCCTCATCTAGACATCACTTTCTAGAAGATTGCTCATGTCAATAATTGTCTGATTTAAATTTCCAAGGGGACCAATGATACATTGATTTTTGTTTGCATGTTCCCATAATGTGAAATTGAGTTTACTTCTCCAAACCATTTAATGAGCCAAGCCTCAAAAGTCAATTACAAAAGAAGAATGTTCCTCTCCTCTTAATGAAACATTTAGAAGCTGAAGGAACTGTGTCTAAATACTCATCTAACAAAGAGAGTTTAGCAGATTCTGTTCACTGAAGTATTTTTGTAACTAAGATGCTGGTCTTTATATTTTTTTTCAGGTATTTTGATTAGCTATATTCTCCTTAGATTAAGTGAATGTGACATTTCATTCAATGACTTCTCCATCTGGATTCTTCTCTTTCCAATCTTGTTTTTCTCAGGTTTTCTTTGTGCTTTCCTTTACAAACACTAAACATGAGAAAACCCAAGAGAAATGGATGTCCATATTAATAATGTAGCATTATTATATCTTTCTTCTGAAAATAACTGAACCTCCCAAATATGTTTTGGTTAGATCTTCTGTTGACAAAACTGATAAAATAACATTACAAGATATTGAGTAAGAAATATTATTTAAACATCTGTATTTATATTTGTGATAACTATATGGAAGTTTTTCATGTTCCTGTGTGAAAACATACACCAGATAAGAAACCAAATTTAGATTCTGTCCACTCATGAAACAGCATCTCCAGAAGTGATGTTACTGTGGCTGCCATATCTAGTATGGCTTAAATTACAATGTGCCAGAAAGTGGCTGTAAGCTTCCAGTGTAACAGACATCTCAAAATTGACATGTTGTTTTTTATAAATTTCCTCCATTTCTCATATTTTATTGATGCATCAGGACCAGAGTTTCCTTCTGCATGTTTAGCTTATTAGACAGTTCTTTTGGGTTTTGATGATTTGGGTTTTTTTAATTGGAGCTGTTTATGGCAAAATTGCCAGGCCACTGCTGACTTAACCTCATCTTTTAGAGAGCAGTTTGCAGGAAATTTTTAGAGTAGCAGAACTTACTCTTAGTTTTGTGGTATCTACTTGCTGAAGTCTCATGGGAAAATAAAAGATAATTTGTGAAATGTACCTATAAAGAAAACATCATTAGAGGCTTGATTTAGAATCCATAAAAATCAACGGAAAGAGTACAACTGATTTCATTGTCTCTGAAGCAAATCTCTTGAGAGCATTTTGTTGCTGTTGTATCATTTTATGTAGAAATATTTTTCAGAAAGTTATCAGCAGAAGAACAGCAAGATTTTTTTATCTGCAGTTTTTAATACCAGCAAGTCACTTGTTCCGTTATGTACTAAATACATTTTTTAATACAGCCCAATAGTACTTTGGGTATAAATATTTCTCTGTGTCCATTTCTAAGGATTCCAATATTCATATAATCATAGAATCATTTAGGCTGGAAAAGACCTTTAAGGTCATCTAGTCCAACTGTTAACGTAGCACTGTCAAGTCCACCACTAAACGATGTCCCTAAGCACCACACCTACAGATCTTCTAAATACCTCCAGGGATGGTGATTCCACCACTTCCCTGGTCAGATAGAACTACATGTGCTTGAGGAAGAATCAGGAAGTGGGAAGGGTGATGCAAGACCACAAAAATAGATATTGACCAATGACCAGAGTTCATTACTGTTTTACTTGAAAAAAAGTAAGCCCTGGTGGCTGTTTTGTTTTTCTTTTGCAGTCATCTCTAACAAACAGTGACATCATGTTTGTGAAGCTGCATGCCCCTTGGGAGGTCCTGGGCAAATATGCAGAACTAATGAATGTAAGAATGCCTTTCAGGTAGGTGTAGTTGTATTTTTTCTCAACCTCCAAAGTCACACTATACTGTAAAGCTAATGTAATAATAACACCACAATGCACATGGAAAAGCTCTTCTGTAAGATATCACACATCTTTAGAAAATATAAATGGGGTACCTTAGATAACAAATTCATTGCTGTTTCTTGTTAATGCCTGCAATTTCAGTTCAATACTGGTTTGAAATTAAGGTGAGCTGTAGCAGTGCAGCTGTTTTCATGGGGTATTCTATCCTTAGGCCCTTTAACCCCTTCAATGCTGGAGCCCCCTGCATACTTGTGCGCTGCTGTTTTTTAAATGGACATTTCATTGAAATCAATGGGAGGTCAAGAAGATCCAGGTACGTAAGGCAGCACAGAAGGTGCATGTCTGTTGGACGTATCTGGTATGTTCAGCACCTGTGAATTGCTTGTATAGTGTGTAATTATGGACATACAGATTATAAATAAGTATCCCATCTAATAGGAGAACAATTCAGACTACAAATTTTATTTTCCGTAGAGAAAATAAAGAACTTGTATTAAATGCTACTGATGACCAAATACATTCAACACTGTCATTCAGATTATTTTTATCATTTATTTGCTATTCTTTGCATGTTGGGCTAGGAAATTTTGTATGTAAAATATTGATTTTACTCTGCTGGTTATCAGAACTGTTACAATAGCATAAAGACTTCCACTGGAACTGACCAAAACCCATGAACTGAGAGGTCTTGATTCTTCTTTCAATTAGCAGTGCTGATAGATGTATAACTCCATTGATTTTAATGGAATTACTCCTGACCAAGAAAAGGATCAGATCCAGAATATGCAACTAATGAGATGGTGTCCTTTGTAGGATTTCTTCTGTTTTCTTCTTAAGGATGAAAAATGCCTCTGATACAAGACAAGCTGTAGCAGTACGGGATTTGCTAGGAAAAATGGATATGACTTAAGGTCAAAATTGCAGGCTTATTCTGTATATATTTTGGGTTTAATTTTCACAGCAAATCTTCAACTGTTCCTTCTTGTGCTTTTAATGCTAAAGAGAAAAATATAAAAGTTATCACAAGTCATTGCAAGGTATTCATATTCTTCTAAAAAAATGTTTAGCCATAGAAACAATGGGTTGGGCCAAAAGTGTACACCCTTTGACTTCTATGGCTTTCCTTGAGATGAATCTGCACCAGTAGTAGGATAAGGTCTCATGATTAAGAAATACACCAGCAACTCAGATTTTAGTTACTGTGAGCAGCTGATTCTTTCCTGATCTAATCTCCCTTTTATGAAATCTATCTCTCAGCAGATAGCTAAGTAGATGTCATACAGATTATACAGAAAGCATCAAAAATGCTAAGGGTTTCTTGACCTGCTTCAGGACCATGGCTCCTTTCTTTCCACATCCACAGGGAGAGAATTATTACAGTACTGTTACAAGGAAATCATGGTGATTTACTAATGTCTTCTGGGTAGGCTCTTACATTTTATTTTAAGAGCAACAGTACTATTTACCATTTAAAAACACAGCCTAGTATTTTACAAAATGTCTGCTAGTCTAGATTGCCTGTTTCCAGGTGCCCTTGTCTAACCCCTTGTTTTAAGAGCTGCTGATTGCTTACAGCTCCTGATATTTTAGGTTGGAGCTGTCCAAGGTCCATGCAACAGTGAATAAAATCCTTGTTGTTTCAAAGCAGGGGTGCCAAAATAGTGGATACCTCTGAAAATTTGAAGCAAAATCAAGAAGTGGGTGAAACACTTAGCTTTGACCCTCCTCTGCTCCTGCTGAGCAAAGCAAGATAAACACTATTTTCTGGAGAAGTTGGCCAAAGGAGGCTGGCTAGCATGAAATTATATTGAAAATTTCACTTCATCAGCACGATATGGACACTGATAACAAAAATAATGTGAAAATATTATGCATTATTTAAATTCTAAGTTCTGAAAATTAACCCAACATACTAAGAAGGTTTTTATCTGTAGCTTACAAAGCATCAGTGCTGTCTTATTTTAGAAAGCTCCCAACCACACTTGCTTCCAAGTCATTAACAGCATTTCTACAGTACATTTAATATACACAAATATTCAGAATATGTGTGCTGTGAACCATTTGTTTTCCATAAGTGGTACAGTTCAGCGTTACACGATGGAACCTCTCAAAATACACGGAAACAACCTTGATTTAGCAATGATCTTCAGCAGAGGACAAACTCTGGAGGAGGTAACAGGAGTTCAGGCAGGCACCCCATTCTTCCAGCAAGGAGTATCGGTTCCAAAATCATACCCAAAAGCCCTTAGCTTTTCTTAACTGTCATGAAGATGTGACCTCAAAGGCAATGCGTCAGATCCTGACAGCTGTGGCATGATAGGCACATGCGAGGAGAACAAGAGCTGCCAGCAGCAGAGTGGAACGGGAGGTGGACTCCCCATTCTGGATCCACACAGGAGGTTCAGGGGCCGCTCTGCCCTGTGGGGCTGGTCGGGAAGGTGGCTGAGTGCATGGTCAGCATGCATCTGCTCGTGCACCCTTTCTGCTCACTTGCTCCCCTGTGCTCACTCCCACACAGCTTATTGCAATGACAGCAGAAATCAGCTGAGCCTGTACGAGGGGCTGCATATTTGGAGTGGGGGTGCTGAGCACATGCTCTTCTGCCTGTGTAGCCTATATTCGGTTTCAAGGGATGTTACCCCAACAGCAAGCACTGGTACCGGTTGGTACTGCATGTGTTATGGCATATTGCAGACTTGGGTACCACTTACTTAGCTTTTCTAAGTGACGCCCACTTTTTTTTTTTCAGCAAATGCAGCTTTAATAATTCACTAATGGATGTGACATGATTCATCCATATTTGTATCAGTCCTATAGAATTCCTGCAACAGTTTATGGATTTCTTTGAAATAAAAACATCTTTGAGTGCCCGTCTTTCACAGTTGACAAATAGCAGAAACAGAGAAGACATTGGGAAAATGATGACCTTCTTGCAATTCAAACGCCAACAGAGTCTGTGTGGCTTCCTGTGACAGTTCTGTTAATCTCTCTTTTAGTCTCTTCCTCCACCTCTTACAGGCTTCTGTCTTCAATCTCCTTTCCTTCCTTGCTAGTTCATACTGTAACTGACGATGGGTTTTCTTCTCGACTGGCTTCATTTTTGCTGTTCTTCCAGGAGAAAAATCTATTACCTGCACCGCCGGTACAAGTTCATGAATAGGTGAGTACAATTCTTATGCCAGTCCAGTTTATGTTCATTTGGATCCAACAACAAAAATCATGCTTAAGGTCAAGCTGGAGGGAAAAGTTTATTAGCTGTATTTGTGGGATGGGTGGAGGGAGTGATTACACACTTGGACATCTGCAAAAACAAATACACAACTGGAGTTTTTAAAGCATCTGCAGTGTGAAAGAGGTAATTAATTTTATCAGTGTTACCTTTGTTAGGAATAAGGAAATATTTTTCAATTGATCGAGTCTTGTAAAGAAGAATAAGTGTGTTAGTGCATGCACTGTATCTCTTTCTTTTCATGTAGCTCATTAGGGATTTCCTTGGGGTTAAAACACCACAGTTACAGCTTTTTTTAATTTCCATGCACCTTGCTTATTTGTAATAGTGATGACATTATTTATTACTTCCTCTGTGGGGATGCTTAGTGCTATTTTGGTAGATAAGAAGGCAATGAACCAAGTTCATGTCTGGTGTAATGTTATTGAGCTTGAGAAATGAGAATTTTTCAAGAATCTTTGAAGTGCTTTCACTTGACTATTAAATATCTCTAACGTTATATTTGGTGCCTGGTTTATGTCTGACTTAATGCAATGAAATCTTCCAATGCTTCAGTTTGGATTTTCTTTTTGATACTTTAGACAATTAAATGAAAATGTTTCCAAAAAGCCTAAAAAATATACAGGCTTGACAAATACTAGGTCATAAGTTGGCATTTAATGCCACAGAGCTGTTGATGCAGTTTTCAAAAAAGTCAGGTATTTGATTTACTGTGTCACTCTGAGGTCAATGGAAATATTCCCAAGAACATCTGAGAGACAAGAATTAAATTTGGAAAATCTACATTTTGGAATAAACAGCTGTATCACTTTGCAGATAATGTCAGTAGGTGAACATCCATGGGAAAATATATCACATATTATCATTCTGCTGTATGAGCATACTAAAAACCATTTTGTATATTAAATTCCATCACAGTGTGCTGGTGACCTGAGATCTCACATTACGGTATTTGCTTCTTTATATTAGTAGGCACCAAATGGGCACTTTGTGGAGTTAAGACATTTTACCTAGTCAGCATGGGCTATTAGAGGCACACAATTCTTCTAAGGCTTGTTGATGCTCCCCCACTTTCTGTCCTCACATTACAGTACTATAGAAGCTGTTAACTTTGAAATTTGTCTTGATTTTAATTAAGACTTGGTTGCTTTGACTAAAGCAATACATAGGAAGGAGTAGATGAAGGTTCTAACATTTGTATGTGGTGTACAAAATTTTGATTTATATTCATTTTCTTATGAGTCAGGATGTGATTTGCAGTCAGTATGGGAAGAGGTATGATCTTTTTCTGGTATTTTAGTTCCTGAGTGATGAGAACACTTGGCTAAATTCAGTTTTTATGTTCAGATCTATAAATAGCTACTTGAGGCAGAAAAGCTATAACTGAATAGTCCCAGTGGGAAAAAAAGAAAACATATTCAGCTTTATTTTCATTTATGTGAAGCTCAGATATACAGCTTTGATAAAAGTATCTATTTCCTCTACTCCTAGTTCAGTGAAGATTACAAGTAACTGAAGCCTTGGTCTGTATTTTGAAGTAAGCCAAACATTATATTGACAATCAAGCAAAATGTATTTTAAAGAGGACTTTTGTTACAGTGCAAACCCCAGAGCAGGTCACTTGCAACTTGTCTACATTAATTTTCTCCCTGAAAAAATCTAGTTATCTCAAAATTTCAAATAACAAAACTCCCCTAATAAATTTTAAAGGAAAGGAGGGGTATCAGATACCTATACAGTACCTACATGATGGTTAAACCTAAACTAAGACATTACCTTGCATTACAATGTAAGTAAAGCTCAATCAAAGCTGACCCACAAATAAAAATCAGTCTCAGTTCAAAACTTTTTTAAAAATTTTCCTAACTTCCTCTTTCCTTTGAAAAAAAACAATTCTATCCCTACTTCACTTCCTAGTGAGAAAAGTTTCTTTAAACTTATTTGAGAAAGTTTTTGTGTTATTTAAGTACAATATGTTTCTTCCAAAAGAGGATTCTGAGTAAAGACTAGACTTTAAGAGCAGGGCAGGACTGAAGTGGAAGAAGCTCTCTCTTTGAGACACTGTTTGAATTAGGAGAATGATTTGTTTTGCTGTATGAGGCTAACAAGTGTTTCTAAAGAGGAATTTAAGAAGGATATTGTTATCAGAGGTTCCACTTTCCTCTTTCATTGTTCTTAACTCTACAGGGCCTCATCACTCCATGTGCTCTGTTCTTGTGTAGGTTGCTCTGCTTTCCAAACACTGTTCCCCTGTTCAGCTGAGTACATAAGCTTCTCTGTAAAGGAAAGTGAGGCATGGATTAACCTTGAAGAAGTGACAAAACAAAGTAGACTTTTAACACTGTATGCCTGTGTTTGTTGTTAATAATACCAACACCACTCTTTCAGATGTTTTGTGGGGATTTTTGAGATGTTCTTGTAGACTACAAAGCCTGCAATCCTGGCTGATGGCACTGTTGGAGTGAGCTGGAGGCAATTTAAAAATTTGGTTTTCATTTCCAATGAGATAACTAGGTTGTGGTGTGTGTGTATTTGTTTGTTTTCCCTAGGTATGACTGTACTGTATGTTCTGGGCCATGCAGAAAGGCTTCTCAGACCTGTTTGCCAGCAGGCTCACTGAGCATGCCAAGGAAACCGAGCCTTGGGAATGGCAAACCAGTCAAATTCTGGGTACAGTCAGTGAGAGGCCAACATGAATAATGCATTGCTTTTAAGTGGGGAAAGCACTCTGTGCCTTCGTGCGTATATGTGTGGTGTGATAAACCTGCAGCACACGTATCTCAAACAAGCACATTGATGTGAAGGATGAATGAAAAAGGATTGCAGATTAGTAAGGATGCTAAAGCTTAGAGAATTCAAATAATTTCAGTTAACAAATAAGCATGGAATATTTAGAAAACCTTTCTGCCTAATTCCTCCTCCCTTTTTCATATGCAGAGTCAGTAAGCCTGCTGAATATACAGTAATGCAGAGCTTATGGCCTTTACAGAGATAAAACTGGAAGCCAAAAGACAGAGAATTCCCCTGTAGAGGACTTATGGCACTTAAGTTTCCCTTGTCATTAGTATCAGTGTCTACACAGACCAGCTCAAGGCCGTCAGGCTGGATGCTGCAACCAGAGAGTTACAGCTGCTCAGGCCCTTTGCAGCCCAGGGATCTGACATCTTGACTGCCCTCAGGCACAGACTTTTGCAAACTACCTCCTCCTGTGCTCTGAAGAGTTTATGATTAATTTATTATAAGTCTTATGTTATGTTTGCATACACATTCCAGTTCTTCCAAACAGTCCTGAGAGTAAATCTGCCTCCTCCCCAACATACTATTGACAGATTTGGAACACGCAAATTTTGAAAAGAATTTTGAAATGTGCCAATGCTTAAAAATTACCGTTAGTTTTCCTATCTGAGACAAAGCTGAATATTCAAAGTATTATATGTATTTTAAATGAAAGTATGTAATAATTTCACATCACTTTGCCGCACACTCAGCTGCTGGGTATGAATTGTCCTCCCTCAGAGTGACTGTGCAGAGCTCACAGCAATTGCTAGTCATAGAGGTTTGTGCTGACTTCTGTCAAAAGAAAAGAAACAACTACACTTCCGGTGCTTGAGCTTCATCCAGAACTGGACTCGAAGTTCAAAGGATGTCAATTCATGACCTTTATGTCCACTCCTGGAAACATTCATTCAGTGACAAAAGTATGTGCATATTCAAAATGTGTAGTCTACGATTTTTGCAGGCAGGGGTCACTGGTTAAGACTTGAAGGTGTTAGGAACTTCTGAGAGAGTAGGGCTCATTATGTCAGACATATGTCATCTTTTTAATGTGTTTTGTTGTTATAACATTTTTGTTTGGATATAAATTTGGTTTAGATTGTTTTCTCCAATCAGCTTTGATTCTTCCCTTTCCCTTTACTTCAGCATGCATCTTTGCATGAGTGCACTTGCAGTTAAATCTACCTTTTCTCCTGCTCAATCTTAATTTGCTTTCACCTTCTAAATGTAAGAATCTGTGTAGCAGTTGTCTATTAACCTACACACTGAGTATTCCGGTTTCATTGAAGTTGTAGTATTGCAAGACACTACAACTGAAGTAGCTTATTTTTTATAGCATCAGTTGCAAGGTAAGAATCCATGTGGAGAGCAGTAAAGAGATACAGCTTGCTGGGGTTTAGCTGCCAAAGGTCTCTGTCACAGTCTCTTCTGCTCTAATGTTTATATGTTCAAAGTCTCATGTGTCAACTAAGGCTGAAATTTAAACTAATTGAAAAGCTGAGAAATAAAGGTTTAGAGAGTTGCCAGGAGCTTACTGGGCTTAATAAGGTTTATAGCAGTGTGCACCATCAGCATTGCTTTTCTGTTGAGACAAAATAAGATGCTCCTCTACTGAAAGCTGGCTATTAATAATCAAGTTCAACAAGTCTAATTTGGTCTGCCTTGAAAAAGTCAAAAGACATTGCTTCTTTTCTAGCTGTAAATATTTAATGTCTTAGTTTGCCAGCATTTGTTCTTTGTGAGTGCTCCGTAATATAATTTTAAAAACACTATCTCAAATGATCACACTTTTCATGTGCTGCAGGATCGAGAAACAAATAAGCAGGTTTCGAGGATGGTTACCTAGAAAGCCAATGAAACTGGACAAGGAGACACTGCCAGATCTGGAGGAGAATGACTGCTATACTGCTCCATTCAGCCAACAAAGGATCCATCAGTGAGTATTTTATTATATCTTAATTACAAAATGAAAACTTTTTCTTCTGGATTCAACTTGGAAAAAAATCAATTTCTTAGTTCATGTGTTAAAGACTTCAAATCAGTTCTTTGTCACAAAAGGAGATAGATAGAGAATCCTGAGAGAGCATAAAGTCTGTCTGCGTTTCTAATAATTAAATGTCCAGCTCAAAGCCAAAGGAAATCAATAGAAAAGTTGCTTTCAATTCACTGGAATTTCACTTACATCCCTGAAGTAGTCATATGGCTAATTCTTTCTTGGGCCAGAATTACCGTTGTTCTTTGAGTTTTAAAGACGTGATTAAAAATTCTTTTTCAGCATGTCTGTGTCTTTAGTACAACAAAAACTAGTCCTAACACTGATGGTCAAAATAAACTGATACTGTGTTTCATTCCTAGTTATGACTGAAGAACAAACAGAACTCTAAAGATGTCATTTTATTTGTATTTGTCTTTTACTTTTGTGGAAGCAAAACTGCTTGTGAAATGCCAGTGCTAAGACCTATCAGTGACACTTGTCCAAGCACGCCAATGGCACAAGTGTTGAACCAGTGTCACTAGAGAAATCATTTGGCTACTAGAAATATTTATTCACTTGCAAAATGCAGAACAGAAAAAAACCCACATGACTTTCAGATCCCATGTTGAATTTCAAATTTCAAATTTTGGAGAAAGAGGGTGTCTTATAGGTATTTACACTGTTTGTGATATGGAAAACAGTCACTCACTAACTGAGAACAAAATCACAAAGAGTAGGCAGCACCGGCCAGGCTACTAACAAAAGAATAAGAATTAATTACAGGCAGCTCAAAGTCGAAAAATCTGAAATGTTTTATTTTATTCAGGGAGAAGCCAAGTTGATGTAACGCTCTTAAATGCCTCACTTTGAATGAACTGGTTTTCAGGGATTTGGTTTATTAGCTGCAATTGAAATGAATAAAATATACCTCCTCTGCCATAAGAAGTGTCTTTCCAAATACAGCAGAAAAACAAAACCAGGTGCAAATTGCCAGGAAAATTTCAGTAGAAGTCTGCTCCTAGCACCAGTCACCAGTCAGGATTACCGCCACTAAATGTCCGTGCCCTGGTTCACACTACAGAGTCATCCAATACTTGAGACAAGACATGGGTCAGTTACCGTGCCCTGCAAGAGAAAGAGTAGGTGCAAATTAATCCGAGAATAAACCAGTCATAATAAAAAATGATGAAACTGGGATGTCTGGGTTGATATTTTTATTAATAGTAATATTAACTATTAACTACCCTCAAAATTAAGGCACATGAGAAAACAGAATTGATATATGTGAACCAGAATATTATTTTCATTCTTCTGCCTTGCTCATGTTTATGTTGGTAAACTGCACGGTGGGGGGAGGGTTTATTAAATACTGTGTTGGTTTCACTAACATTCCCCACTGTTTTTCAGCACTTCTTTTACATCATTGCAGACTTCAAAGCTCTACTCCCCAGCAGGCCTGACATTTTCTGTTTTGCTTTCCATGTAGTCTTCCTTTCCCTTTGCGTGGCGACTGACAAAACGCTGTCTGAGCTGCCCTCCTTCTCCCAAAAGGTGCTGGCTCTGACAGGACTCTTGTGTTCCTATCATGCTCCAGCCTGTTGGCTGTACCTGTCTTATTCTGCTTCACTAGAATTCTGAAATATGATGACTTGTTCAATAGTCATCTAGTAAGTTGCATGCGGGTGATTAAATTGTTCCAAGAATTTCAGGGTATGTTAGTAAGCAAAGCATTTCAGGCACATTTTTAGCTTTTAATCTTTGATTGTAGAAAGCAGGTGTCAAATAGTTGGAAATGTAGAGTTGAATGATTTTATTAATATCAGTTAACAGACAAGAAGCATGTTAAGTTGGGATTCACTTACTCTGTACAAATTGCTGTTTCTTCCAAGAGACACGTAAATATTCTGTTGAAAGACCTGTATATAACAAGCCAGTAGTAAAGATGTCCACCTATTCCCAAACACGGGGAAAGTATGAATAGAAACGGGTTTTTTATTAATTTATGTTTATCTCAACACATATTAACTGATGTAGCGATTATTGTGACTGGCGTCTTCATTTGTCTGAGTAAGCTGTGCCAGGTAAGAGTTTGATCACTAAGGAAATTATTTCTCTTCCTCCTCTACCCACTTCTAAATGTAGTAACCTTCACAAGGGCAATGCTGATAATCGTCACCTACTCAGAACAGTATGAATAATGCTCCAAATTTGATAAAATCCTGACTTCATATTAGATTAAAGCTCTAGTTTTTTGTTGTCACTGTTGCATTACATAAGCTTTTGTTTGCTTTTTAAAAAGTAAAAACTTACTAATTGGATATTAAATTATTAAAACTAACAAAATACCTGTCAGGGCTTTTATTTAAATTTCTAACCCAGAGACCCACAATATTGGTTTAGGAATGTGAAGATAAATAGTTACTAAAATTCTGGAGCTGCAGGAATGAAGAATTGCCATCTAGAACAATGTTACGATAATTTAGCTTGCAGTTTGTCAATGGTAATAAAAGTCCATGCATTTCCATGTTTGGTTTAGTTAAGGTTTTGCTAGAGTGCTCTTACCATTCCATATTGCCATTACAAGGCAATTATAATAGAGGCTACATAATTGTCATGGGCAGTTACTTGTAGAGTTCACATTGTCTTCAACAAGTACATTATCCTGTAACTAGAGTAACAGTGACAGTCTCTTCCCTACTCTTGGGCTTTTAGATGTGACTCTGCATTGCCTTCCAACACACAGTTGTGCCAAAATTGATTCAGACAGAACATGCACAGGACAGGGAGGGTCCCAGTACCACATCGATACTCAGCTGGCCAACCTCAGTGTTGTTTAAGACTTTTCATCCAGTATAGGGCCATTTTTTGAGGAAGGAAAATGTTTGTAACACCTTGAGTTCTTGAAGTCCTCCGAGAATGGAGAATAAATGCAAAGTTTTCAGTTCTTGTGCACTGTGCTAAAGGTGGTAGCTAAGAAATGTCACTAGTGGCTGCTTTTTGTCAGATCTTATGTACATATTTTGAGTTTCAAGTTCAGAGTAAAAAAAGATAAATTTTTCTTGCAAATACAGAATCCTAAGTGAGGAGATGAGTGGGAAGCACATTAAACTGTTCTTTAAGAAATAGCCTAAAACATATAATCACTCTTTTAATTACAGTATTGAGATTTTTTCTGACTATTGTACATTTCTGGAGAGCAAGATACGTACTTTTGCAGCTGAACATGTCTAGGATTTCTGTATTGTTATATGCCAATATTTATCTAAGATGGGCTGAACAAATACTTAATGACCATGTAGTAAATAATTCACAAATACAACCAACTTGTAATTATAAACCTCCATGTATCAAGCTTTCAGATAAGATCTTTATCTCCTCACTGTGGGTTTTGCTACATACCATAGCTGGAGGTTACGAAATTCTTCCTTCTTTCCTGGTTTTATGTCTTTTTAATTTTCTAAAACATTATTTCTTAAAAATTCATAGAAGCTTATCCATGATGATGTTTGTCCAAATACTGAAATATTGCCATTTGGGTCTGGAATTCCTTATTTCTTCCTTTCTCCATAGCCTCAGGCCTTTTTCACCTCATCAAAGATCAGGCAGTTTATCTTTCTTGATCTAGCCACAGTTTACGCATTCAGGTCTCCAGTCTGATACAGATTATGTTTGTAGATGCTTTTAAAAGCATGGAAAGACAGATGACTGACAACACTTGCAATACATAGTATATGAAGTAAAATAGTTAAGACCAAAACGAACAAAGCCTGATCAGACCTTTTTTCAATAGGAATTAATATTTTTGAAATATCTATATACGAGTATGTGCAATTTCAGCAGATCCCTTCCTTCCTTCCTTCCTTCCTTCCTTCCTTCCTTCCTTCCTTCCTTCCTTCCTTCCTTCCTTCCTTCCTTCCTTCCTTCCTTCCTTCCTTCCTTCCTTCCTTCCTTCCTTCCTTCCTTCCTTCCTTCCTTCCTTCCTTCCTTCCTTCCTTCCTTCCTTCCTTCCTTCCTTCCTTCTTTTTCTTTTTTCTTTTTTCTTTTTTCTTTTTTCTTTTTTCTTTTTTCTTTTCTATTTAGATGAAAAGGCCAGATGTGGAGAAAGGTTAGCTTTCAGAAAAAAACTAAGTTGGTTTTAAAAGGCACAGCTAACCATCTGCCCTTCCCTCAGAACAGGCAAAAAAGAAAACTCAAGAATCACATTTGTAAGATATGCCTATAACTTTTTCAGCATGGCTTCAGGTTTCCTTTCAAAGGGATTATGGCATACCTTATAGGGTAGATCACAAAATTGTCAGTATAAGAGAAGATCAAAATTAATCTTATTTCATAAGTAATAGGAAATCTCTTTTTGGAGGACAGAAGCTCTGCCTGGCTGAGGCAAGCATGTTTTTTTGGAATTGTGTGGAATACAAAATTATGTTTTTCAAGATAGACTTTTAAGTAGTATCTCTCTTCTGCAGCCACAGCTTGGGAAGGGCTTTATTTATGCTAAAGCATTTCTTCTGAAAACTGCGAGTTACAAGAACGCACTGTTCACAATATGTGAAAAATGTTTTCCATCAGACATAATGGTAATTAGTTATTTTTCTGCTACGTCTTAGTTATGTAGTGAGCTGCTAGTCAGTTGGGAACGGTAACAGTAGTCATTAGCTGTAATTTCTTAGATAGCTGCATACTAGCTAGGAAAATGCTAACCACTGCTTTCAAACTTTATATCAGGAGCCTTTCCTTTCCTTTCCTTTCCTTTCCTTTCCTTTCCTTTCCTTTCCTTTCCTTTCCTTTCCTTTCCTTTCCTTTCCTTTCCTTTCCTTTCCTTTCCTTTCCTTTCCTTTCCTTTCCTTTCCTTTCCTTTCCTTTCCTTTCCTTTCCTTTCCTTTCCTTTCCTTTCCTTTCCTTTCCTTCCCTTCCCTTCCCTTCCCTTCCCTTCCCTTCCCTTCCCTTCCCTTCCCTTCCCTTCCCTTCCCTTCCCTTCCCTTCCCTTCCCTTCCCTTCCCTTCCCTTCCCTTCCCTTCCCTTCCCTTCCCTTCCCTTCCCTTCCCTTCCCTTCCCTTCCCTTCCCTTCCCTTCTTTTCTCCTTCTTTTCTCTTCTTTTCTCTTCTTTCTCTTCTTTCTCTTTTAAAGGCAATAAACTCTCTGGTTAAATATTAATCTAATATATAATTAAATAAACCACTTAAATATTAATGTTTATTACTTCAGTGAAAATTAGATTAAAAGTTTACACAATTAAGAGGACTAGGACAGTATCTGTATTACTTAAATAAAAACAGCCCTACATACCAGAGGTTAATGGAGTTATTCTCATTTGTACTATGTCTCCTTGTGGTACATGAGGACCTCGTCCTATATCTTTGTCAAATTTCTGAGGTATGTGTCTCTCAGTGTGGAGCTACATTTTAAGTTTTCTCTGATGCTCAGATTGGTCCTAATAAATCCCATCCCTACCAAGACGACCTGTGCCCATGTCCCCCTGAGCTGCTTCACCTCAAAATCGTGGATGGGTCAGGGAGCTGCTACCACTGGAGACAAGGCACAGGGTTGCACAGACGCATACTCATTTTGAACCAGGATGGTCATTCTTGTATTTATATACATCTACAGCATAATAACTAAACATTTGCAAATGGATTTTTATAAGCAGGGGATCACAGTTCTGTAAGATTCCTGCTCTTAAACAAATCTTTGTGTAACCAAACTTGGAAACTCCCCATTTTTTAAATCCTCTCTGATTCTGGAAGTTTTAATTGCCTGGCAAACTGAATGAAACAGGGCATCCCTGGAAAATACATAAAGCTCATTCTGTCTTGGATGAATATTCCTGAGTGAACCAACTTAAATTGAGAAGTTATTTGGGTGGCAGGGTGGTTTGAGGGGAAGGGCAGAGGAAGGTGGAGGAGAGAGATTCAGCACTTCCACAACTCTCTATTTTACTTTAGCAGTTTTGATGCTGTAATGTGTGAAATCTGAACAGACAAAACCACTAATACTTTCTTCATCCCAAAGTGATCCTGCTTTAGGCACATGACGTAAAAACCATGATAACTGTTAACAGACATTTTATTTTAGATAAACAAAAAGTCAGCTGCAGCCTTAAAAGTCAGGCAAAATGAAAATAACCAGAAAGTGATAATAATATACCCATTTTCAAACAAACTATTGGGATGTGTGGTAATATTCTCACTGGAATACTGCAGGCTCATCTTCTTGTTACTACTACAGCTGATTATTTTCTTCCTCTGATGTTAAATGAGGTTAAAAACTGCTATTGCCTCGGCCAACAGGTAGCTACCACCAGTGGTTTACCCGGGAGTGCAAAGGGTTGGGCATTTTTCCTGTACTAAAGAATGCACTTCCCATACAGTGATTACTACTTTGGACATCTGTGCTTTTAGTTTGTACTACTTCCAGGCATTTGGTTGGAACGTACCTTTTGGTATGGTGAATATCAGACGTCAAGTGTTTCAGTGTCTGTGGATTCTGTGGAGCAAAGATGCACATTGCTACATGCATACACTCATCCTCACTTTGTAACTTTGTAACCAGACCATGGGTGTTCAGCTTTCAGCTTGTGTATCTTATCAGTACAACAGAAAACAGCCTTTTCCTGCCTTTTGCTTCTCCAAAATAAGTTGAAAAGTAAAACCTTTTTTTTTTCTTTTTTTTTTTAAATGGGTGCTAGACAAACATTCAAGAGCTAAAGTAACCCCAACAGGGATTTTACAACCTGCAAAATTACCAAAAGAGAACGTATGAACAGTAATTCTTTGGCAGTTTGTTCTTGGCTGAATTCACATTAATTTGAGGGCCTTCTTGAGATGACAGTTATTATAGCTTTGCTGTGCTTTGTTATCCATGGAAAGATGGCTTGAAAACTCCAGTTCAGAGTCTAATTAAGAAAGCTACAAATATAATTTCAAAGCAATTAACCTTCACTGACTCTTTGTGTCACATACAGTATGAATGTAAGAGCAGTGTTTCCACAATGACATTTTAAAAATGGACTTTAATTAAGGATCAACTCCAGAACCTTTCCCACCAGAAGTGTTCTCATTATCTTCATTTGAGATTTTTCTTTGCAGTGAGGACAGCTCACACGAATAAGACTTATAGGACCAGGCTAATGGTTATAGCTATTGTGGAACAAATCACTGGCCTGGTTATCTACCTGTACATTAACTTCACCGGTAATAAGAATAATAGTCTATTAATCCTTACTTATTTTTCGATCTTACAAATGAGGTGACAAAGTGATCAAAACCTTCAATGAGCTGTGTCCCAAGTAAAGCCTAAGCTCTTATTGAGCCTGAAAACAAGCTGTATTACTCTTATGAATATTCAAACCCTTGTGCATATTAAAATTCTAAGAAGGACAGCAGAAACAGAACAGCTGAGGAAACTGTCCCATCTGGAAGCAACAAGGGTTAAAAAACTCTCTCGAAAGCCTCTGCCTTATGCAGTTTATAGCTCAGTAACACCTGATTAATGTTTGTCTACACTTAGTTTGGAAATGTCTTCAGCACTGGCCCTACAAACTGAAATTTGAAGAGTGAGTCTTCATAGACTGATAAAGTCTTTCTCCTCTTTTTCCTCTCCTCCTGTAGGAGTAGTTACATTTATACAGTCCTAAAATTATGTTTGGCCCTTTGATGACAACCGTGAGGCTGATGTGGCCCCCGGTGAAAATAAGTTGGACATCCCTGCTGTAGACGATGAAACAGCCTTGATGGCTATTCTGTGGATATGAATTTACTGTCTACATTGAGAAAGAAGACAACCTGGAGCACAAAAAAATGTGTAGGAAGAAATACCCACAAAGCATGGGAGAGAAGGATGATGATAGAAAGGGTTAAGTCCTACACCAAACTGCTTGATTCTTACCTGTCAAGAGCAACTCCTGTGCTTTTGAGATAAATTGAAACCTCCCTGGCATTGTTCTTATTTATGTCAACCTCTAACTGTTTTAACACATAGTTTTAACACATAGTTTAACACATAGTTTAACACATGTTTTAACACATAGTTACAACTACTTGAGATATTCTTAACCTATCAGTGCCTCCCATTCATGTCTGCCTATTTTTGTTTCCTCTGGCAGAGCTTCCTGCCCCCTTGGTTATGGTGATCCTGCTGTTTCTGGGGCTACTCCACAGACAATTTCACATAAATTATTTTAGTATTTGAGATTTTTAAAAAATTTTTAAAAACACTGAGATTCTTATATTAAAAAATGAGTGAGGTTTATTCTCAACATTTACCACATGGAATCCTATCCCCAAACAATTATATTGTTAGGGACAGTCCAGGACATCAAGAGGACTCATTTTGGCACTTCTTTTTCACCTTCGGTGAACTCTAGCAGCTCTTCTGCATCCATGGCTCCATGAATAATGTTGGAAAACACTGAAGGACTTGTTCTTGGCCTACTCTAGTCATGGTGAGTTCTCCTTCTCCTGTTTCTCTCCTGCCCTCAAATGTATTTTACTGGCGCAAGGACAGGCAGGACAGAACCTCTGCAGCTCTTATACTCACACACGTTTTAGGACTGCTTCAGCTAGCTCTAGAATAAGTAGAGCTATTCATTGCAGTTACTATACTGAGGTGTTGACATCTGCTTCACAGGCATATCTGGTTGTTCCTTCTCAGCCATGTGAGATCAAAAACTATAAAACCGCAATTGCTAAGTTTACAAATGAATGCAAATTACTAAAGTGTTTAAACAAGTAGTTCTTATTTCTTATTTAAGATTGCATAATGTTTGATTTTTGCCTTTTTTTATTTGACTCATGAAAATGGAAGTGACTAAATGCAGGAAAAAAAAAATATTAACCTTCTTGTCTAGAAAGATTGTTGAAATAACTACTTGTAGTTGCAGTATGACATAGTCATGATAACATATGGGCAAAATAATCTTATATCACAAGGAGGGTAGATTAACACTATGGGTGTTACCTGGATCAATGTTTCTAGTTTTCCAGATGAGGTAATTCAGTTCTCAATTGAATCCTACAATAACTTATAGCTAAGTTAGAGTGAAAATTACTGTACTGTTTTGATTTAATAAGTTATAAGTTATCTCCACAGTTCATTCAATACTGTCTGGGATGTGAGATCTTAGAAAGTCAAGACATTTTAAAAAAATGAAACAAAGTGGGAAAACTGCTAGCTGTTCATTTCTGGTTTACTAGCATCTTTCAGTTTGTTTCTGTTGCCACTTAAATGGCCTAAACAGAGCTCCACCTTCAGCTGGAAATAATGCTGTTCTATCTCCTTCAGAGTTTAGGCTGGTTTTTTTAATCTAATTTCCTCAAGCATTAAGACCTATGTGATGACCATATTTCCTTTTTGTCAAAATCCTCCTACTACTTATTACTTTACATACTGATTATTTTCAACTAAATTTGGTACACGTGTAGCTGTCTAAAAGACAAGCACAGTAGTATTTACTTTGTGAGTATCAGCACCTTGAAATGGAATAGTGGCCCCAAGTTGTGACTCTACAGAAAAGGCAGTGGCCAGTGCACACCAATTGTATATGCTGTTTGACAGCAGCCCATTGGTAAATCAGCACACACATGATGGTCAGCCAGTATACATCAATCAAACTACATTCAGTAGGCACTGTGGGGCATGTGTAGGACTTTGGGAATAGTCGGGATGTGGGAGGAAGCCAGAAGTACTGTACTAAGTAAACTGTGGGCACAGAAATGACCTGTGGGGATCTGGAATGGAATGGGAAAGGAGTCATGAGATAGTAACCTCTAGAAAAACAGGTTTCATTAATTATGGTGCTCTTGGCGCAACTTGGTTTTTATACCTTTGCTTCGGGAATTTTTTTTACTATCTACCTTTGAAGCCTAACATAAGGAACTTATAAATTTTCTTGTATGGAAAATTCGGCAGAGAATTTTGATGATAAAGAGGGAGTATATAGAGTCCCCAAAGTCCAGAAGTTGGACTCCTTGTCTCGTTTTCCAAATGACTGTGGAAGTGCAAAGCCATGTATGATTTCCCATGGGTAATGATTCATTCTCAAAAAAAGGGGTTTTGATTTGGGTAAAACTACCTGAGGGGAAAACTGAGCAGTATATCCCATGTTGTGCAGAAGAGAAGGTGACATAAATCCATGCCAAGCTCCCTATTAAAATAATCTCTATTGAAGTCAGATTTGTCTAGTGCGCAGTCCTACAGCCTGGTCCCTCTAGGACATCTCTATGATTTTACCATTTTATTTATCAGTTTATTCAATTCCCTAGCTACTCATCAACATAAAGGAGAAAAACAATTTTACTTCCTATCCAAAGTGTTTTAAAAAATATGAAACTTTATACGCAGCCAATTACTAAGGACCATATTTTTAAAAATGCTTCATTTCCTCAATATATGCACAGGACTGCTTAATCAGAAACTCCATCTACTTATCTGCTTATTCAAGTGTCTAAATGACTTTCATAGTCTGTCTTGCAGCCCTACACATCTGAAGCAACTGTAAGAATTCTTTACAAGTATTTAATTGACAAGTTGAAACAGTATTTCTAAACACTTACATTGTTTGCATTTTTCCAGTGATTATGATGATATACTAAAATATATTGTTTTCCTTGAGTATGTGTTTGGGGATTAAGAAATCTATATAAAATATATTATGGCAGCCAATCTAATCAATACAATATCATTTGTGACTTTTTAAATTTCCTGGAATTATCACAATTCTGTCTAAACTATTGAACCTGCATTCATACATAACTCCATAACTAGCTTCTGAAAGCTAATTTTCTACACTATTTTAGCTTCCAGGCCCAAACATAGTAGTACATAATATTTTCTGTTTCTAACATAGTATTTGACTTTCAGTAAGAGTAGTTTACTAAGTAGATATTTCCACCTGACTCTTGATGGTAAAGTGTAATAAAGAAGCCTGGAATAGAAATAAAATGTGAATTTCTACAGGTGCACTTACAAATCTTACACTTTTGCAAATTCTTGTGCAAGTATTTTGCAGAGTTCAGGGAATTATCTAAAAATGATACTTATCATTATGAATGCTTAAAGAGCTTTGATCTTTCTCCAGTCTTCCCCATGTAATTCTTTGTAAGGGAATGAATACTGTTACTGACATCATCTAATCCAGTGAATCACCTCACTTAATCTGGTGTCCTTTAATCTTTCTTGCACTTGCTCACATACTGTAGATTTTTAGTGTACTATAGGAAGTAATGGAACACAATATTTGCTTAAAACGTGCTACTATATATTCCTGAGATGCCCTTTGTTTGTTTGTACATAGCTTCATCATACACAACAAAGATACTTTCTTCAATAATGCTACAAGAAGCAGAATTGTACACCATATCTTACAAAGAGTGAAATACGAAGAAGGGAAAAACAAAATTGGTAAGTGCGGACCAATGTGCTTTTAAACATGAGTGCTAAGTCCCACCAAAAAAAAAAAAAAAAGGCTTTCTAAGCTCCTTTTTAATCACCTTAGTTTTGAGCTGTTTGCATATCTGACCCACTGCTGTTGTAGGGGCACTGCCTGGAAGACCTAATCGTTTCCTTGTAATATCAGGTTGCTTTCACAGGCACATATGTCACCACATGGGATTTATCACCTCTGCAAGGAAAAAGACTGACTTAAGCAAGAAATATGTACAGATGAAAGACCCTGGAGAAGCAGACAGACTCGTGCAGAAAAGCTTTTACTGCTTCATAAAAACATATTTGGAAGGATGGCAGAACTTGTGCTACTGCACATCTCAGCCTGTAGGGCTTCTCCCTGGATACCTGTTGATCCCTAATGGAGATGGAAGGTTCTGTATCTCAGTGGCATCCTCAGTGCAAAGGATGCCATACATAACTGTGCAACCACTTTCAAACAGTGGGTGGAGTGGACCTTTAGAGCAGCACATGTGCAGATTCAGGAGAGCAGGCACTGACAGAGGATGGCTGGATTACAAAACAGTGGCCCTCTTCTGTCTTGTGAAACAGCCCTCATGCACTTGTGTACCACATAGAGACTGGGGCTTCACAAAAGGACAGGCAATTCCCATAAAACTCTGCAGCCTGTTTAATTTCTCTGTTTTTTAAATCACATCCTTCCTCAAGAGGTAGAGAAACATCTCAGAACTTCACTTGTTCCTTCCTCGGCTCCTGGGATGGGGGCAGCAATAGCTCTGAGCAATGGCAGTGACTAGAGAAGGGAAGAATTCATGTGGTATATCCAGCCATTGCATCTAACACACACACACCCACACCCCTGCAGTTTCTGCCTGCCTCAAGATCCCAAGCTCCCTCACATATCTATTTGTGTGGTACCTACCATGAACACAACTTTGCATTGATCACTGGGCAGAGCAAAGCCTGGCCTGGCTGTACAGGTTTTGCTTTTCTGACAGGGACTTTGTAAGAAAGCGTGCTCCACCAAGCAGATACTAATGCAATCACTGGAAGTACTACTTATGTTGAATTAATTCTTCTCATTGTTGCTTTCTTGCTGCTATCATTCCCCTGTGAATTAGGAAAGGAATCAGGACTCTGCCTTTTGGTCAATAGGGTTCAAATGCCTTCAGTCCTATTTTGGTGACTTTCCAAGTGAAAAGTGCCCATGTTTCAGCAATCATTCATTATTTCTCTTGAGGTTATATTAAAGAGGGACAAGGCCTGACTGAATGGGTGTATGATTACTTTTTTATGTCCTTTTGGTTGAGGTTCAAGTATATTTATTTTTGGGTCTTGTACTACTGCAGCCTGTCTTGTTTCTGTTCTATCTGTTAGTCCAGCAGCTTTCATAAGGAATAAACTAAACATATTTTACAACATTGTTATCATGTGGAAATTAAGAGCTTCCATTATAAAGATCTTTGCTGAAGTTTTCAGCTCCCAAGAAATACAGCCTTTCATCTAAGTAGCTTTCTTAGACCAGAATTTATGGGGCCAAACTTCAATCCTGGTATGAGGTCCCTGATTTCACTGAAGTTACGCTAAAGATGGATTTGGCAAATGAATTTTTAAACCTCCAGCATAATAAATGATAGGTTATGATTAATATTTGAACAAATCTTTCCTTGTATTATATCCTAGTTCATCAAAATCAATAAAAGATTAGTTTTGCTGCATGTACTTCTTACTCTCAATGGGCTTCAAACTTGATTTAGCCAGCTTATTATGAAAACGTGTTTTGCTTTTTACTTAGAAGTTTTTCTGCTCCTATTGGTAAATAATTGGATACTTTTGATTTTTAGGTCTGAATCGATTGCTCAGTAATGGCTCCTATGAAGCTGCATTTCCTCTTCATGAGGTAATTTTCTCAGTTTTTGTTTTTTCTTTTTCTTTTTGTACAGACATTTCCCACAAAATGAATTCTTAATTGTGTACTCATTTATTCTTAGTCTTATTTATGTTACTACTCTCTTTTGCATTCTGTGTCTGCCTCTGACATCCCACCCATTTAATGATTTTTTTTTTCCTGAAAAAAATATATGGGTAAGGAGAGTTGTTCTGGATCTGCTCTGTAAAAAGTATTTGTGTTTGTTAAATCAGTATGTTTTCAGAGCAGAAAAATATCATGCTGTGGTTTTATCTTTGAGATTGTCCAGTTTATAACCTTGAACACCATTTGTCATAAGTTCCTTAGGAAGAATAATTTCAAATCTTGCTGAAATCAGAGGCAATTGTCCTTTTAATGTCATATTTAGCTTTTGGAGCACAAGTATGAAGTTTGCATAAATTGTCTTATCCATACCACTAGTGAGAGAGATTTCTTAGGTATTCTTTTTTGCAGCTGTTGTTCATTAATGTCCATATTTGTATTTTAGGGTAGTTATAGAAGCAAGAATTCGATAAAAACCCATGGGGCAGAAAACCACAGACACTTGCTCTATGAGTGCTGGGCTTCCTGGGGAGTGTGGTATAAATACCAACCACTGGATCTTGTAAGGTAAGACTTTCCTGCTTTTAGTGTGTCACATTATAGATGCTTTGAGCATAGGTTATCTCTCTTCTGACAAAACCATGAAAAGCTCTGTTAAATCATGTGGGTTTTAAAAATTCATCCATTATGTTCATGTTGACACTACATTCAAAGAAGTATCTACAGAGGAGCTTGTAGGAGGAACTGAAAGTGAATGAAGTTTCCTTCTGGAGCTTCTTGACACCATAACTTCTAAGTTCTGAAGGGTTTGCAGAATATTTAAGAGAGAAAAAAAGGAAGAGAGGAATCTGTGGAGGCTAGGTAGACTTGGTTGCATGCCTATTCACCTATGGAGTTCTTCCCCTTCAAAGCATGGCTTTAGTGAAAAACAGGCTCTCATCAACTAGATCATCTTCTTTTTTTCCAAAAAGGAGCCACAGAAGGAGTCCTGGATGAAGTTTAGTGATGCTTACAAATGGCAAGGAGCAGAGTTTACAGTCACTGAATATGTTACTGTGTTCAGCAGCACTAGTGGTAAATGGGTGGAAGCCTCTCCTGTACCACCTCCCTTAAACTCAGCCCAGCTACCTCACCACAGGCTGGATCTGTATTCATCTGGGAAGCAGCCCGCACAGAAGAAACACTGAGAAAGCTAAGATGTGACTCCAAATTCTTACCCCTTTAAAATAATGTTTTAAAATAGGCTTGCTTGTGTTAATAGAGGATTACATATTTTTATGCATTTTTATGCCAGAGTCTTTACTGATCATGTTGGCAGAACTATTATTAGGCATTAATGGCCTTTTTCTACTTGAATAGAGGGATATGAATGTACAAGGGCTTATTAATAAAGTCTCTAAGATGTACTTGGATCACTGAAATATCGATACATTGGCCATTAGGAAGGGTCATACAGACCGTGCAATTGATCCAGCATATTAATTTCCCCTTTTAGAAGTCCTGTAACTGATAGAAACCTTTGCTTTTATTGATTCTCAAAATTGTTTCCAGATGAAAGACTTGTAGAGGGTGGCCCTGGAGACAGACAGTGTCATTGCTTAAGGCCATATAAAAACCCATCCATTTCATAAAACAGGAGGTGTTCTGTTTCCACGGAGAAAAAGTTCACAGAGGAATACAATAAAAAAAAAAATTACCAAGTCATGTAATTTTTAAAATGCTTTTGAAAACAAAGAAATCTATTGTACCACATAATTTAAAGTTGCTTATTTCTTTTTAAATACACTGGCCTGGAAAGAAATATGGAATTTTTGTGAAATTACACTATGGAAATATCTAATTTGCAGAGTAGCCAACAGTTATACTGAAGTTTTTTATTTTCAATTTCCCAGCATACAATAAGATATTAATGTCACAGTATAAACAATTTCTCTCTATAATGTTTTTTAATCATTTGTCTATGGTGCTCAAGGCTGCTGTTCTTCATCAACATTTCTTGTTTGTGGAAGTGCTGCTGAGCCAGTATCTGGGGTCTGCTTTAATTTGGTTTATGAATATGAACAATCGAGCATCTCAAAGGTTTTTTAAGTATGAGAATAAATGGTAACAGAATGAGCAAGGTTAGACACAGCATTGTTTTGGACCTTGGTAGCAGCCTTCTTGAGCAGCCTGGGTTGGATGTTTAAGATTTTGTATGATGCTTCAGCTTTTCACCAGACAGTGACATCCACGGATTTTGCCACAGCTATTTTACAAAAGAAGAAAACCAGTCACCCCCTAGCTGAGATCATGAGTGTCCTGTGGTGGTTCAGAGTAGGTGTTTACCCAAACAGGAGAGGGGCAGTGGGGATGTGGGGCTCCCTGGGGATTCACAGCAGCAAGAGCCCTGGTACCCATCCAGCTCTGCAGGGCTCAAAGCTGCAGGACAGCCCGGCCGTTTGCTGCCTGGAGTGCACTCATGTCTGTGATGAATTCACTGAAGGAGGGGTGAAAGGAAAGGGGAGGGAATGCCTTTTTCTTCTCACTTCACAGATGCTAGATCCTTCGCATTTCCTTAGCTCCTGCCAAATATTTCCTGTCTGCTGCCACTCTCAGCAGCTCACGTGTCTGGTGAGCCGGAGATTTTTCTCTGAAGAGCTGACAACACCAGCAAGACCTGTTGTTCATTTCACTCAGAAGTATCTCAGTGTGCATGCTTTAAATAGAAGCTTTTTAGTACCAGTTCTGCAGCAGGAACAACTTCATTTTTTTTTTCCCATACCAACAGCTATGTGGGGTGTGCTTGAAGGGAGTAGTATTGCCATCTGTACAAAAGAAGTAGATGGATGTTAATTCTTCCACAGATATCTGTCCAGAACTTATTGCTGCTAGCTGACTTTCCTCTTTACTATGTACTTTAGAAAGGCTAAGGAGTAAATTAGATTTAGATAATGTAATTATCTCATTAATACAGATAATATTTCCACCTTAAAGACAAGTTGCCACAACGGTAAGTTAAATTGTACATATTTGGGTGCTATTTTATTTTTTCCTTAGATGTTAAAATGATGCCTTACATCTCCAGTGCTGTCAATTTGGTACCTCCCAGATGTGATTTAATCTCAACAGCTGGCTGTTATGGAGATACTAGTCGCTAGAAAAAAAATGAGAAAAAGTCGTTTGAGGGGAATTGCATGATTCTACTTTCACTCGGCTTTGAAACATGTGATAGTATGGAGGCGCAGAATTGGCACAATTGCAAAAGGCACTCTTATTAATGAACGGATGTGGTAGCATGACTTCAGTTACACTTATGTTGAAATTTAGTATCCATAGTTAGTTTGCAAGAATAATTTGAGAACCTTAGAATTCACAGCAATTGGAAAGAGGAAGGACTTACTATATTCATATATTCAGGGACCATGTAAATCAATGGAAACATTTGAAAGGGATTCCTGGAGCCTTTGCATCACCATCTTCACACTTGTGTGCATTGCTGCTTCCCTCTAGGCTGTGCACTAATCACTCCTGCTGATGCTCGTGCACATTATTTACAGAACAAAAAGGGAGGGAGAAATCTATACTTATAAGGTGATTGTAAAGCTGCTTAAATGAACCCAAAAGTGAAAATAATCCCTGAGTAATTTGCATTTCACTCCACGTTTACATTAAATTACTTGTTGCAAGCTGACAACTCCCTTTCAATCTCTTATCAAGCCTTCCTTCCC
This sequence comes from Streptopelia decaocto, assembly GCF_964273445.1. Taxonomy (NCBI): domain Eukaryota; kingdom Metazoa; phylum Chordata; class Aves; order Columbiformes; family Columbidae; genus Streptopelia; species Streptopelia decaocto. The sequence continues at coordinate 43,494,709 of NC_138663.1, read as the reverse complement.
ACCAGGTTGCTCCTGACATCACAAGAGCTTCATGTGTCCAAAATGCCTGCTGGAAATCTCTAGGTCCCTCACAACTTGTTTCTGTGATGTAAAAACTTCTGTATAGGATTTCATTCTGACCTACAAAAGGATTAATGAAGATAGATAGGTTCTTGGCTTGACTCCAAACCTGTCAATATTCTATCTCCATGACTTCCTTCTAGGCATCCTGAAAGCAAAAGATTACATAATGAAGGTCATTAAACACAAAAGAATCCAGTATCACATTTTATGGGTCTGAAATCAGTCTTTGCTAGCTGAATACTTTTCAAAAATGTGTCTTATTCATAAACACTGAGATTGGAATCTTGTCCCAGTTAGCCAGTGGTAGTTCTACCATTGGAATGAGGTAAGAGACAATTCACCATTAAGGTAGATTATAATGGAGAGTTAGTATACATGCTAGCATAAAACTGAGAAGCTGAAATTATTGTTATTCTAATGGTATAGCATATATGAGGATAGGAGAGATAGATTATTCTACTAATAGTAGATGCTTGGGTATCTTTTAAATCTCTGCTTTTTAGGTTAGTTGCAGAGAAAAATTTCTGGGGGAAAACCATCAAAGACACAAAACATTTTTTCTGTTCTTATTAATAATCTGAAAAATTGGATGGTACTAAGTTAGCAAAGTTAACAAAAATGCAAATGTTATCAATGCTGGAAAATTTCAAAGAGGCCTTCAATGAGCAGAGTGATAACAGGTGAAATTTAGTTATTAATAATGCACAGTGATTCACCCTAGAAAAAAAATCCCTGAAATTCTTCATGTACAATACTGAGTTCTGGCTAAAGTGCCAACAGGCAGGTAGGAGAACTGCCATTGCTGTGGAGAGCTATATGAAATTTCTGTCCTATAGATAGTGACAGAGTTGAAACAAAGATCTTGTTCTTCATATTTGGTGCAACTCAAAGGGAAAAAGTGGCAAAGGTATCTCTAAACCATCTTCATTTCCTAATGGTCATGATGTTTCAGGCTAACCTAATTATGGATTGGAGTAAATGTGGAACTGCTCTGAATATGGCACTTAGGAAGGACTCCAAACACTTTGTTACTGCCATAGTTTGTTTCTTTAGCACTCAACCTAGTGGTATCTGAGCAGAGACTTAGAGATAAAATATGCTAACTACAGGACCAGAAGAAATGAAATATTAACTTGATCCTGATGCAAATTACAGTAGTACAGCCTGTGGAATACAAGCTGTCAAGCAAAGGGAAACAGTGAAATATCAAGGCTGTTTGTCTGTATCTAAACCAATATGTACCAAAGTTATGTCAACATCCTACACTTATTTTTGAAACCAGGCTCACAAATAGCCTTAGATGTCTTTTCCATACACTGCAGAGAATTGGGTTGCTTCCTATCATGTCCATTCTTCTTTATGCATACACTGAACTTTACTTAGGTCTTCACATAGGATGAAGATGTTTGATCTCTAGATTAAAAAAGACTATTATAATTTACGCTGTTAGATGGAAAGGCTCAACGGGACAGGAGATGAAGTTTGTCATGAATGTTTGTTGGCTCTAGGGGTGGAACAAGAAAGCATTAATCCTTGAATGTAGGAGATGAAATAAAAGAGTTAATCTTGATGTCAGGTTTACTTCAGTACTTTGAACCAGGTACATGGAGAAAAATAGGTCATAAATATCCAGTGGAAGTAAGCTCAAAATGTGAGCTTGCCTTTTCAGGGGAGCAGGCACAGCTTGACATCCTAGGTATCAGGAAAATAATTAGGTCAAATCGTTCACTGCTACTCTAAAGTCAGGGCTCAAAAAGCAGTTTCCAGTGTGTCTTTTTACAACCAGACCTGCTGCCCTTGTCAGAACTGAGTGTATTTTTGTTAGCTCACTGCAACTCTTTTGCCTGTAAATTTGAGTCTCTGTTGAATGACAGAAGAATAAAAACAACACGACAATATTTGGCTTCTCATACAGAGCCAGTAAGCTCAAAAGATATTAATCAGTGTGGGTCAGTATCATTCAGCAGTGCATGAGCTCAGCCCAGACAGATATTACTCACACTGGAATTTTTTTATATCCATTTGAAAACTGATGATTTTGTCCATTCCAGACCAAGTATTTCTTTCTCTTCTCTGCTGTCTCCAGTCCTAGAACGCATCATAGGTCTTTTCCTCCTCACTGTGAAAGTTTGACCAAAGATGTTTTCTGCTAGCATAAAGGAACCAGCAGTGCTGCCTTACCACATTCTTTGTCTCTGGACAGATCAGAAGTTGCACATTAGCATAAAAGTGGGTTTTCATCAGCAGCTATTCTCAAATTCAGTTGATATGCAAGTTTAAGTTGTTTGCAAAGTCTCTGAAGTGCAAGAATATCATCTTGGCTCATTCTTTAATCTTGCAAATAATCTTCTAAAACCTTCATTGTAATCATGATAATTGCATATTGATTTGTAAAGCATTCTAATCTGATCATCAGCCTACTGTGCACAAGACCATCAAACACAGGACAATGCATGAGTCTGCTCCTATGCTGATGAGTTCAGCACATTTTTTTTGTGTGCTTGACGTATTCTTTAACACATAAATAAAGGTTTGCTTGTGTTTGGGAGGAGGAAAAATGTTAATGAATATGTAGCAAATAGGAGCTTCCTTGCCACTTTACTATCAGTTTTTAAGAAATATAGCTAACAATTTAGGATTAATTCAGACTGCTTTTGTCAAATCAGTGCAAGATGGTACATAAAGATATTTGTTTGACCTCACTTGCACTTTACGTCCCACCTGTGGTAGAATCATGAGACTAGTTTTCCAGGAACTGAGCTAAGAAAAGAAATACTAAAATGAATATAAACCAGCTTAAAGAATAACCCTTGGTTAATTAGCTTCCCAGAAATAATTTGGTTTCAAATACTTTTTACTGTTACGCCAGTTTTAGGGTTGACACTCATTTTAATGCAAGTATTTGGGAAGTACAGTTATACAGCCAAAAGGCAAAAAAGCCATCTATTTCACAAATACATATAACTAGCTTTTTAAAATGAACTCAGTGTTTCCTTCTTGAGGTCTCCCATCATCTCATTGTAAACTGGTTAGTGAATTTTTAAATTCATTTTTAAGTTAATTCATGAAGCAGCGTGATTTAAAAGCCTAGCTGCCAACTTTTCCTTCAGGAAATTCTGACACTACTCTCTAATTTACTCTTCATATATGATAGAAATATTTATTTTCTATTACCATGCAAGATTAATCAGATTTATTCTAATTAGCAGGTAACTGTGTTGTGTTGTGTTTTAAAACAGGCGGTACTTTGGCGAGAAAATTGGGCTGTACTTTGCCTGGTTAGGCTGGTACACAGGGATGCTCTTCCCAGCTGCCTTCATTGGACTGTTTGTCTTTTTGTACGGAGTCACTACTTTGAACCACTGCCAAGTCAGGTAATGTGGGCACTTTTAAAAGGGAAACTACAGCTGTGGGTTACTATGAATAATTTAAGAGGTCTTCATATGAATTGTTGTTTCATTTTGAACTGTTGAACGAATACTCAGGCGAAGACTGTGCCTGCTTCTCACAAAATACCCAGTATTGGGTCTAACTTCATCGCAATCATCCTCACCCTCCTCCTACAAAAGGTCACTTCTGACTCAGGAGGAAGCTAGAAATCATGAAGAGATACTACTAGGCCAGCCCTCTCTGCAGTTATGTCTGTAACTCTGATATCTTAGACAGTCAACAAATACTAATTGTATACATGGCATTATGAACATCTTGTGTTCAGTTACAGAACCAGTATTGTTCAATAAGTAACTGAATATTAGTGAAACTTATAAATTCATTTTAAGAATGTTTGTTGTGCATCAGACTGGTCATTTTTATATTTTCTGTTTTTCCAGTAAAGAAGTCTGCCAAGCTACAGATATCATAATGTGTCCTATATGCGACAAATACTGTCCCTTCATGAGGTTGTCAGACAGCTGCGTTTATGCCAAGGTATGTCTTAAACTATGCAAGTAGAAATGCTTTCCTGATAAAAGCATTAATTTTACCTTTTGCATTTGTCTTTAGTGAGCTTGGGTAGGTAAAATCTTGAAAGGACAGTTCAAGTTCAGCCAATATTAACATTCATTGTCTTTTACCAAGACTTAGTTTGGGCTGTAAAACACTTGAATGCAATTTGCACTTAGAGATTCAGCAGTCCCAGAGGTTGTGTCCTAGATACATGTGCTACACTGTCCTTGGCATCAACCTTTATCTTATGATCCACCTTTTGTACGTGGCTCCATAAAATGAATGCTTTGGGTCTGAAATGGAGCTCATACCTGGTGTTGGCAGGGCTAAGTCCCAGTCTAGACTGGCAAATAGTCCTGGCAATTGACAGGTGCATATCACATGTCAAGGGAAGGATCCTCAGAATTGTCAGGCCAGCTGCACTCATGATCACACTAATTTTATTAGGTGAAAAGAGAAAATAAAGCCTTATTATCATGAACTGATCACACTATTAATATATCCCTCAGGTAACTCACCTTTTTGACAACGGAGCTACTGTCTTTTTTGCTGTTTTCATGGCAGTGTGGGGTAAGTTTTTGTTTTGATATTAAGTAATTGAACAATCTTTTTCTTAACGATTGTGATACAACATAGGCCTTTGAAATTTCTGGCATACTCTTTTCAGACATTGAGAAAAAAAAATAGGTATTATTCTCTGTTTCTGCAAAAGGAAGATGGAAGTGGTTGAAATGAGGTTTCTCCATTATAATGCTTTTAATGAAAAGAAAAACATGAATGCAGTATGTAGTGTCCATGTAGATAGTTATAACTGGTTTTCAATCTGTTGGCACCGAGGCCTTTCTCTGTTACTGTTCAGGGCTTCTTTTAGCTTAGGGCAGCTCAGCTTAGTGTCTGTACTAAAATGAATTAGTGTATTATTTTTTCCCACCTTGTAAAAAGGCAGTAAAGCTTAAATACATGTAAGCTGGCTGTAATTAAAGCAAAACTCTGATAAAATAAATGGAATATTTAGTTGAATGCCAAATTGATCTGAGAGTGGTCTAACTGTTGCCATAGAGGCTGAATTTTGCCCATAGGACAGTTCTATTTCTGGCTCAACTGTTTTTCATACTGTGGTCTTGTAAGCAGAACTGAAGGCAAGAGGAAACAGTAGTTTCTGGAAGCATATAATGTCTTTCGAACATGCCCTGAGCATGCCCAGGCTCTTACCTGCTACGATGCCATTCCGAGAGAAGGTTAACACCTTTAGAAAATGGCTCAATGTGGGGCCTCAAAAATGGCATCCATCTCACAGCTCTGGGTGCTTGAGCTATCCTGATTTAGCCATTGTTCTCCTGTTCTTACTCACACTGCTCCAACTGGTTTAAAAAGGTGTCCAAGTAATTATTATAATCTCCATTTTAAACTGCAAATCTCTCTACTGAGGGACAAGAGATATCCAGGAGGCAACATCAGAGCCATCAGGACAACATAGATTAGCCTACCGGTCTGTCTCAGTTCCTTCCTCCAAAACTATGGTTTTGTCTTAGTTAGCTAATGAAATTAAGTCATGCCAATCAGTCCTATTCATGGCATTTCATATCATATTGTTGTGGTTTACCCCAAGATGGCAATATAACCATGGTACCCGCTCACTCACCTGCTCTCCTTTCCCCCTCTCCCATGAATAGGGGATAAAGTTGAAAGGGAAGCGAGAAACTTAGATTGAGGTAAACACAGTTTAATAAAATAACAGAATACTAATACACTAATACTAATACACTACTAGTAAATATATATAAATAAAATATATATAAAAATAGAAATAAAAGATACTCAAGGCAATTCCTCACGAACATGCTGAGCAGCCAGTCCCAGGAAGCCACACCCCAGTCCCAAAAAGAGGGAAAAAAGGAAAAAGGCAGAAATGCTCAGAGGCCTCTGTAAAATGGCAAAAAGCTGAACTAAACATTCTGTACCAAAACTCCCCTGGCGAGAGAGAGACCAGAAGGCCCCACTTGCCTTAAATAATAAGCATGACTCTAATGGGATGGAATACTCTCATTGATCAGTCTGGATGTCTGTCAAGCTCTGCCCCATACATGTCCCCCTTTCTTGAAGCCCCACACCTGTGGGAAGAGTGCTCAGAAAGTCACTGGTCGTCAGACCAGAGCAATTAAAAACATTAGCTCTGTGCTGGGGTGTTATCTCTTGCTCTCAAACTAAGTCCAAATAATGAACATGCTAGCTATGAAAAAGAAAGGTTTCTAACTGCACGAAGAAATTTAACCCATTTTCAGTCAAACCAGCACACATTTTGACACTATAAATATCACAAATTACATTAAGGAAAAGAATCCACAGATCATACAGACCTTATGTATTTCCTTGGTATTTCAGCTTTTTTTAGAACCACACCAGAGATGAGCATCGCCAAAAATTTCTAAACCGTAAAGATTTTTTTAGACAATGCTCACTCAGCTTTTCCAACTTCTCTCTAGATGTGCTCTATTGAAGTTGAGAATTTCCAACAGAGTTTAGAGGCAGGAACTTCCACCTGAGCTAGGAAAACTAACGGGTTAGTGTTGCTGAACATTTATGTCACTATTCCTAACTGCTGGCGGGCATGTCTTTGGAATGCAGCTTTTTGCACCAGTGCTTTTATTCCTCCTTAATGCTAACACTACTTTCAGGAAAGAGCTGCACTCACAGCATTGCTCCTGTGTGTTAGCACTGCCCAGAACCAGCACTGCAGGGAAAGCAGCTCTAGGTAAGGGGAGTCCATCACTCAGGTAACCGTGCCATGTCCTGCCTCAGGGTCGCTGCCTGGGAGCAGGGTGAGCATCCCTGCCTACAAAATGTTGTCGGTCCTCTCTCTTTCCTGTCCCTGGTTGACAGGAGCTGCACCACACTTTGTATAGCCTCTCTTTCCTCCCCCTCGTTCAGCATCGCTGTCAGATTCCCAGACACAATTCCCTTTGGGAATACCTCCCCACCAGTCTGCTGGGACTGGGAAATGCACTGCCCATCCATGCATGCCTAGAACCTAAGCCCACAGAGAGATAAGAAAAAAACATAATAAATGCTGCCCTCTGGATGATTTGGCTGGTGGAGAAGCCACTATAGGACAGTGACTGGGGTTGTTATAGTTGTAACTAGTCTCGGGAGCTGTATTTTGTTTTTGTAAACTGTATCCAAGATTCTCACCTTATCTTGAAGTTTCACAGATTGTATACAAGTTCTTATCTTAGTCTGAGAATAGAGAACAGAAAGTTGGTTCTCAGTTAGTCCTCATCTTATCTTGAAAGGATAGGATGTGCCTAGGTTGCACATCTAAGAAATCCAAGAATTTTACATGATTTCACAATGAATATAGGAATAGTGCGCATGTGCGGTGACCAAAGGTGAAAAGTACACGGGTGAAGAAGACTCCTTACTTCATCCTGAAGACCCCCTGAACGACCACCAGAGGACACTGCGCATGCTTAGAGTAGTTCCAAGGTGTTGCAACTGATATTGTGAAATAGTTGTGTAATCTGATGAATATGCAATACATACGTTGTAGCCCTAATGAATATGTATGTAACCAAATTGTATAAATGTAGTGAAGTTCGAATCAGTGGTCGAAGCCAGCTTTGGGTGCAAACCCCTGGTTTCCCAGCGCTGAAATAAAAGCACCACATACAACTACGACCGTGGTTATGTGTCTCGTTTGCTAACAGGGTGAGAGCTTTCCCCACCACTTTTGCTGGCTTACACTGTGCTTGTGAGATTGCAGCCAAGAGGGATGATGGGGCAGCCACAGGAAGGAGGTTGTGAGTGTAGAGTAATGGTTTGGGGAATGGAGCCGTTCTATGGCTCCACCCAAACTGTAGTTTCTTAAAAAAGACTTTGCTGAGAAAACAGTGAGATTGTGGAGATATCTTCCATATAGTTAGGCCTAAAGCAATATTAGAACACTTCCCAGGGATTTTCTGGAATTGTATTTAGGAGTTGGCTTACTGCCTATTTTAAATGGATTTTCGGTCTGCAGTAGGCCTATTGGCAGCTGCAGGCATTACCATCATCTCAGTAAATCGTACATGAAGAGAGGAAACAATGATAGCAGTTTGATTGTGGAAATGTTTTTTCTGTCAGCATGAAATAACTGGCAAGTGCATGACAAATTGGCTGTGGAAAGTTCAGCCTTCTAGATGATACAGTTTGACAGACACTAGCATCTTAAAAAGAAAATAGTTATTCTCAGATAAAAAACTAGGTAAATTTAATTATCAGTTGACTCCTAGTATTTTGTTGTAAAGCCAAATGGAATTGTAGCATTTGCTTTTCCAGTTGAAGTATTGGGAAAAGCTAGTGCAAAGACGTCATTGTCGAGATTTTTCCTGAAGCTCAATAGCAAAGTTCTGTAACAGTCCGATAGGAGAGTCCAGCTGCTTATCACTTTTAATACTTTGCTAGAGACAAGGTAGGCTGATGATAGTTTCTCTGTCTCTTTGGGGGACTAAGTGACACAAGAAAAGTCCTTTTTGAAATTTCTTCTTGTCTACCTAGAAGCATGTTTCCTTTGATAAAAGAAGTAGCTTTAAAGAGTTTGCTGAAAGGGAAAGTTGAGGTGGGAAAAAAAGGCTTGGTATGAAGAATTTAACACTTTTTTCAAGCAATAAGAAATGCCAACATAAAACATGCTTTTTCTACGTATATCAGTTAGTCTAATAAAATCTATTACTTTCCTGCAAACCTTGCCTCTAGCATAAGAGGCATTGATCTGCTCTCTGAGGATACAGAATTTAAGGAGGTTCTTTAACTATTCCTGGTATCCAGAATATATTCCAGTAGTCACGATGGATATATTAAATGATGTTCTGAAATACAATAGGCACAGGATTTCTGAGACAAGGTCAGGATTATGCTATTTTCTTCAAGAGGCCGTTTGCATTACAAGATAAGATCACGATGTGTTTCAAAAGCATCTGAGGAAATGATGTTAAGATAGATGTCTGTACAAGTGGATGTTGACAACTGAGCTCTGAAGCAGGGCAAGCATATTATAGAAGAAGTTAGCAAAAGACCTGGGAGTTAAGGTCAATGAGAAATTCAGAACTCCAAGCAGGATTTTTTTGAGAATTCCCTGCACCTGGTTTAAACATATCAATTGGAAATTGGAGAATGATAAGTACAACTATGTCTTGTCTAGCTGTCAAAGTCAGAAAAGAATGCTAAAGTGTGATATAGGGTATTAGCAATCACTTGACTAGAAAAGAAATTTCAAAATGCATGCAGTACTTTTTAGGAGACCCCAGTAGTACAGTGAATCAATCAAAGATTATTATTTATAGCACATTTTAAAATATCTAGCTAGGGAAAAATGCATACTGACCTGGATAGTGGGAGAAAAGTATAGCAAAGTAAAAGCTAAAACAGCACTGTGCATATCATCCTATTTGCTACTTAACGACTTGAAAAAAGCTTTCTAAAAAACTTCAGGAACTGCACATTCTTACTCTGACAGGTGTTAAATATACTAAATATAATAACTATAGATTCCTGACTCCAAGTGTGTGAAAAACAAGAAAGAAAAGAAGTACAGTTCAGCACAGACGTATCTGAGATGTTCATGCCTATAGACCCATATGCCCACTCGAGTCCTGCTTCCAGCTGCTTTTTGGAATGGAAATACAGTGGTACTAATCAATCAGGCTTTTTTCTCCCCATTCTCCAAAAGATGCAGGACTGCTTGTTTAACCTGTACAAAATAATTCAAAATGAGCTGATAGGAGAGAAGCAGCCCCACCAGAAGACAAGTCAAGGAATGAACAATGTGGTGGTTCAGCAGCAGTGAAGCCTCATTAGCACTTACTAGTTTTGCTGATCCCAACGAATCATATTGCAAAAAGTCATAGAAATGTTAGACTCGGGAGATTGAATTTACTTTCTTTATTAGATTAAATCGAAGCAGCTGGTTACCCGCTGTAACATAACTCCAGCTTTCAGAAAAAGGGTGATGTGATATATGAAAATGCCTTCAAACCAAAAAGCTCCCTCCTTAAACATGCTTTTGATATCTTATCTGCTCACAGGGTAAATTTTCTAAGCATATCTTAGCTGCCTGGGCTAATATATTAAAATATAATAACTCTTACTAGCTAGAAATTCACTTTCACCAAACTGATGCCAGTGTTTAATATCATGTGGTGTCACTGTCAATATGCTGCAGTAGGGCAGATAGTCCATTAAGGAGATGATTTTAGAACTGGATGTGGAACATATCGCCAGGCTATTGTGACAGTGTTACAGCTGATACTGTGCTATAGCTCATGCATAAATAGGTTTATGTTCTCAATGGTTATCAGCCTGATGCTTTTAAGTGAGCAATGAAGGGTAGAGTCAAACCTCACAGTGGGAGAGGAAGCCTTTCCATTGATTTGTGTTAGCTTTAGGCAGCTTCTACATTTTTTTAAAAAATAATAATAATAAATAAAAAACCACCCTGTATCCATGAACAGGCTCACTATTAATCTCCAGAATATGAACATATTAATTTATGACTGACTGCTTCCTTGATTGTTCTTTCCATCGCAAAATGGCAGCACAGTCAAGTACAGGCATATTACATTATCTTGAACTCTCTCAGAGCTGTGCAGCACAGAATGTTTAATTGTCAGATGTTAATGCCACACCACATGTGCACACTCATATAGTGTGAAATAATTTGTCTGCATTAGAAAGGTGTAAGACAAAAGTTCCTGTTTCCTCAGTAGTACTCTGCAGGTTTGCACATGCACTGGAATGTGCTTCCTCTGGGTTAATTTCTGTCCATTGCACATGGTCTTTAAAGAAGGAAGGTTACTTCTTTATCTACAATAACCCCAAGAAGCCTTTAGCTTCATCAGAAATCTGCTATATCTAGTAATGATGACTCACAGGAGCAATTTTATTCTTTGAGAGTCCTCCCTTGGTTGGTTAGAAATTAAACATTCTAATTTAGCACTAAATGAAATCTCTAAAGCCTCAATCATACTTGAAGCAAGCTAAGTAATCCTTAGAAAGCAATGCTTTTTGAAAGCAGTTTTGATCATCAGCATGATTTGCTGTTCAAAGCAACTCATTTATGCAAAGAAATGAAAAAGTGTAACAGCTTCATTCAACAGTTTTGTGATAGGAGTTAACCTTTTCTTGACTTAAAAACTATTTTGTGTTTCGTTTCTATTTGCTTCAGCAACTGTTTTTCTGGAGTTTTGGAAAAGAAGGCGAGCAGTAATTGCCTATGACTGGGACTTGATCGACTGGGAAGAAGAGGAGGTTCGTATAAAAAAAATACTTAATCTTTAATAAAAATATTTGGATAAAAATGTAAACACGTTTTTCTTTTGGTTTTGTTTTTAATTCATTCTTCAGATCTTCATAAACTAGGAAATGAGCATCTTTCTCCTCAGATGTTTCCTCTGGAATATGAAGAAACTTTACCCAGGACAAACTATCATTTCTTTTTACACCTTTGTAAATCTAAATTAATTTCAACATAGCAGTGGCTGTCATTGTGGGAGATTTCAGGGGAAGAAAAATGCACTTTGGAGAAAGCTAACAAATATTGCTTTTGAATCCAAGTAAATTCTTGACAGCCCTGGGTTCCATGAATTTTGGAAAATTAGTTTTGTTTATTCTTTTAGATAGCCACTAAGAATATTAATGGAGAGGAAGCTTTGTGAGGCTTGTACCAGCCTCTGAACATTCAGGTGCTGGCTGCCGCAATATACAGTGCTGTGGAGAGACTGAGGGAGACAAACAAAGGGCTTAGTTCATCCCCTGTTTGTGGAGGAAATCCCCTTAGGAAGGAAAGTAAAAAGCAAAAAAAAAAAGCCTTAACCTTTTTCTTGGTGGTTACCAGGAAGAAATAGCGTTCTCTTGGGATTGAGAGCTGAGGTCTAAGTGAAACTAAAAGGTTTTTATTATGAAGGAGAAAAGCAAGATTCAGTGAGTGTGGCAGAAAAAGTGCTCCTCAAGTGGGATTTGGACATACAGGTGTCGCCAAATTCTGCCCTCCTTCCTCTCCAGAGACTATCCTGAAGCTCTTGGAGGCTACTGTAATGGTCTCAATGCAGCTGAACTTCTATATTGCTGCGTCTGTAGAAGAATTTATTTTTCATTAATCTTGCCAGCAGAGAAACAGACTTCTGAGTTATGGGATTTGTGTCTCTACAAGGCAAAGTAGTTCAATGAGGCCATGAGATGGTACAATTGCTCAATTACTGGTAGGATTATTTTTTTTTTAATGCTTAATGACTAAGAAAATAATCCAGGAACATAAAATGACATAATTTACACAACTCAAAATCAGTTTCTTTATAGCAACAGGAACATAATTATTTGTGCACATATGCTGTCAATTCTTGGTGATGCTTCAGGACTATTGTCATGTACTTAGAAAATGCTCTAATACTGATTTCGTTCTCCTGAGATTAGCAGCCAGCTCTTGCCAATGCTGATGAGCCACAGAGAGACCACACTAAGATAGTCCTGCCTGAGGTTCAAATATTGGTCAGGATTGACCTGCTGTGCCCGTGTCCCCTCATGGCTAGTTCCAAAAAAAGCCATTGCTGCTGCTGACAGCTAAGGCAAAAGATGGATGTACCAAGTTGCAATTTCCAAGTCAGGATTATAGTTCACTCTCCCCAGAATGAGAAAGAGCCCTTAACATGCCCTTTTTATTTTTTCCCAGGAAAACTGGTCTTGCAGATGTTTATAGTTTGGCATGTTATACATCTGCCCTTTTCACCATTTAACCTACTGGGCTTTGGTATTATGCTGATTTATAAAACCATCCATCTGAATCTTCTGTGATCAGTTCATTTACAAGTATTGAATTTCCTGGGAAGGTTGTCCTTAAGTGATGCTTTGTTTTTTTTTGGTTTAGGTTTTTGGGTTTTTGATTGGTTTTGGTTGGTTTGGATGGTTGGTTGGTTTTGCTTGTTTGGGTTTTGGTTTTGTTTCTGTTTGTTTGTTTGGGGTTTTTTGTGTTTTGTTTGTCTGGTTTTGGTTTTTGTTGGTGTTGTGATGGTGGGGTTTTTTGCCCTTTTTTTTTTCTTTCCATTTAATAATACTAAGTGGTATCTGGCTGCTGTGGCAATGCTTGGAGAAAACTTTTGCTCAGGTGTGAGCACAACAGCTCCAAGCCCATTCAGGACCACTCCCCATTCTCTTTCCCTCTCCTCTTTATGCACATGCCCAAACTCTGCTTACAGCCTTGCTGCTGCTAATGAAAGTGTCTGTCATCTTGCAGAGCCTGGAGGAAAGCATTCCCACGGAAGATTCACTCTCTGCTTTCTAAGGTTTTTTGTGAGAGCCTGATCATGCCTATGCAACTAAGCCTTTCACTGGAATAAACAAACACTTAAAAAAAAAGGTAGTAGAGTTGCTAGATTTTTCCTCTTCCAGTCAGAAAGCCTGAAAGAGCTTCTGGTAGTTGAAACTATCCTCATAGAAATCTGGTGTTTATTTATGATGTCTATTAAATAATATTTTTTTTTAATAAGAGCTGCTTGTGTTCCGCTGGCAGATTAGTTCTGCTTGGCCTGCAGGATGACATTTGCCTGTCAGTAATTTTCAGAGGATACCTGCTCGCTGCTGATGGTCAGCTGGTCTTTCATTCTCACACTGAGCTTTTTCCAATGAGCTCTGTTGACAAGACCTCAGTCAGGTGTCCTGGGACAGTGGTGAGTGTTCCTGCTCCAGAGCTGTTCATTGCACCTTCTTGCAGTTCTAGAAGGAGTTTTGTAAGTCTGAACAGCAGGAGACAGCGGTCTTTTCAGAAGCAGTGTGCCAGGTAGTACTTTTCTTTGTCAAATTAGAGGTTAAAGATGCCAATAGAAACTCAACCGGCTGCTTCTCAAAGATTTATGTGACCAGCCATCAGAGCATCAGTGTCTCATTGGGATGAGACCTCCCTTCTTCCTTTGTTCAGCATTCAGTGGGATCCCAAGAGCGGGACCTGATTTTGTCCTAGAGGTGTTTTCTCTGAAGATGCTACAGCTGCCAGTGCCCATACCTACTGCAGAACTCAAGCATGTCCTTGCTTTAAGGTCAGCTCTACGAACCACTGTCTCCTCTTCTTGAGTAGCGAATGCTGCACTTTTCCATTGGCACTGGGATCTTTGCAGAACTTTTCCCCCAAGACAGTCACAGTTCTACGAGCAGCTGATATCCCAGCTGAAAAAGCGTAGCGATCATTTCCCTTTTAAGGGGTTCAAAGTCCACCACTTTGCCATCGTCTTCAGCTGCAAGCCGGATGATCTGCAAACCACAGGCTTCTCAAGGAGACTTACTTCTGGGGGTGCTACCATTGTCCCAGTGGTCAAGATTCAGATTTTCAAGCTTTTACAAATCCCTTGTCTACATCTGGTCTATAGAGGACAATATACAGAAGACAATAGCCCACAAGCACCAAGATGGGGCCTTATCAATGCTTTAAAATATCTTAAGGGTAGGTGTCAAGAGGATGGGGCCAGAGTCTTTTCAGTTGTCCTCAGTGATACAACTGGGGGCAATGGGCACAAACTGAAACACAGAAGTTCCATCTGAATATGAGGAGAAACTTCTTTACTCTGAGGGTGACAGAACTGTGGAACAGGCTGCCCAGAGAGGCTGTGGAGTCTCCTCTGGAGACATTCAAAACCCACCTGGACATGTTCCTGTGTAACCTGTTCTAGATTAATCTCCTTTAGCAGAGAGGCTGGACTAGATGATCTCCAGAGGTCCCTTCTAACCCCAGCCATTCTGTGATTCTGTGATATCCTTGGACTAGGAAGGACTCCTGCAAGAATTCGCCTGTTGAAGGACTCTGAAAACTCCTGAAAGAAAACTATGTATTTCACAAAAAGATTGGAGTAGCTCTTCTAGTCCGCAAAGCTCTGGCCTAAGGCAGTGACATTGATCTTTATTTGATACTCCAGAAATCAGTATGGTTTCTCTTGTGAGTAGAGAATTGGACTGAGCCATGTTTGAGAAGTGAGAAGGAAGGAGAACAGTCTGTTTTATGTAGATTGAAAAAGACACATCCTGTGGAGTCTGATCATGAAGTTGCACATGTCAGCGAGATGTCAGTGAGTGTTTTGTCTCCATAAGGTGAAAATTTTACTCCTAAAAGTGCTGCTTTCTAATATAATCACTGCTAATTAAATTTCCTCTCTACATTCCATTCAGTTATCACTGGACAAAATCAGTCAATTCCTTTTATTAGCTATTTCAAAGAAATAAATTAAAGAGTTCTAATTACCAAGCTTTTGTTAATGAACATTGTTATTTTTATTAACATTTTCTGCCACATCTAGCTTTTGCTTGCTTTAATTTTCATTGTCAAATTGAAAAACAAGGTTTTGCTACAGAGGGAAATTTATTAATTCCTACCAACAATAGATCAAATAGAACCAGCATTTATAAGGCTTCCTATCACTTTGGTATCACTTTTCTGTTCTAAATGAGGAGACAAAGAAATGAAATAATGAAGACAATGGGAAGGAGAACTAAATTTGTTCAGATATGCAACCTTGTGAATTCCTTAGCATTTTAGATTTTCACCCAAGGTAGGCATGCAGGACCCAGGCAGCCCCTGTGGCATCTGGGTCCCGCAGCCTGGGGACATGGGCTGAATGTCTCTGCCTCTTTCAGCCCCGCACCTCTGGATTTCCTTTTCTTGTAAATGAGGTGGAAGGTGGGAGATGTGGAGAGTAACTGGGTCTTGGCTGGGTGTGCAACAAGAAACTAACTGCACAGAGTTCCTGGCACTCCCAGCTGAAATATGGCTTCTGTTGCTATTTACAGCATCCATTTTTTTCTTCTTCAGTGTCACTTCAGTGTCATTAATCTCAGCTAGATATGTACTGTCCTCTTCCCGCTCCAAGCTGCACTCAGTTTCTCTTAGTATCATTAAACAGGTTCAAGGTTTCATGCCAGAGTTTCACTTTTGTGTGGAGATGTATCTATAAAAATAGCATTTGCATTATCTGAATTGAGTGGAGATCATAGGAGTTACCTAGATTCATGTAGGGGTGGATACGACAGGGACTTCCCTACAGTGCAGATTGTAAAAGACAATCAAACCTTGGCTTAGAGGCAGCTGCGGAGGAGAAAGGGTTTCTTGTATACGACTCGGAAGGTCAACTGCCTTGCACAATCTACAGGGTGCAATTCTCAAGTTCCCTGCTTCAGTGCTGTCACACTCTGTCCTTTTGCATGTCCCAGGGCATACAAGAATACTGCTTGTATTGTTTATCTTGCTAGATTGTGATCTGCTCAGCAGCCTTCATCCCTGATATGGCAGAAACAGTTTGAGCAAGGTAGAATAAAAGCAAAGTGTTACCCTGCCTCCACAGAAACGTGCTTAGCCTTTGTACAGAGCTAATGTAGGGCTGATTCCCTCAAGCACATAATTAGTTACACAGGCATTGCAGCTGAGCATTCATGCCTCTTAATTTTTTTTAATATCATGTTACCAGGTTGCTGCTTGAATTTGGGAGAATAAGAATTCCCCAGGGGAATTTTATAAAAAGAATGTAGGATTTTAGGATATCTTATTTTTATTCGCATTCTAAAGGCTTGTGTGAGCAGTTAACA
Source organism: Streptopelia decaocto (assembly GCF_964273445.1). Taxonomy (NCBI): domain Eukaryota; kingdom Metazoa; phylum Chordata; class Aves; order Columbiformes; family Columbidae; genus Streptopelia; species Streptopelia decaocto. The sequence continues at coordinate 43,478,113 of NC_138663.1, read as the reverse complement.
TTCACCTATTTCAATGCAGTCATTTAAGCTCTGGGCATTTACAACTTTCAATCAGTCAAAGTTCAACTAAATGCCTTTGAAGGGTGGGAAGTGACTGAAGTTGGTAATCTGGGTACTTGGTTGTCACAGAGAAACAAACACATAGCAGAGGCCTGGCAGAAAAGCTGCAAAGACCGTCCATGGTGGCCTTTGTCCTCCCTTGTAGCCAGCTGTACCATGGGCCAGTTCTCCAATGTGCACCAGAGCATTGTAAAACTTGATCTAATGTATACGGACTGCCAGCAGCTGTGAGAGTCCATCTTCACAGCCTGATGCTTTCTCTGATCTCTCATAGCATCACTTGGGTGAGGGGGCACAGGACACCTGCTGTTGGTGAACTTCCAAGATGGCAGGGTGGTGGGGCAGGCCCATAGCAGCTGAAGACCGTGTGGTCTTACCTGAACTAAGGGTGACCCCTGCCTTCTGACAAGGCTGTAAATACATGTAACCAAGTGTCTCCCCAAGAAATCCCCAGGTTTCATTTCAGAAGTGAGTTTTTATGGCAAAGCAGGACTTGACATTTCTGCTGCTGAAAGCTGTTCCTGATAATAACACTGTTCAAGTTAGGAAGGAATATTAGATGGCATGGCTCCTTCAAAAGCTGACAAACTTTTGCTAATAACAGGAAGGTAACCAATTACCCAGCAAACAGTAGTTACGCTTGGAAAAAGGAGGGGGTTTGGTTGTTCGGTTTCATGGAGATTTTTCTGTTTGGTTTGGTTTTTTTGGTTTGTGGGTTTTGTTGTTGTTGTTGTTGGGTTTTTGTTGTTGTTGTTTGTTGGTGGTGGTTTTGTTTTGATTGTGTTGTTTTGTTTTTTCTCCTTTTTGCTTCCTTGTAGAATTCTAGTATCGATAGGATAATATCAGGCTGTAAAACTCTGTGGCATCAACCTGAAAATTATTTGGCTTACAGCCATATTGTTTAGATGAGTAGCTAATTGGGGAGTTTACTAGATATTCCCACTATGGTTTTATGAGTCCAGTGATTTATTCTAGTTGTCACGAAGGAGACCTGATTTCCCAGCTCAGCTTTCCTAGTAGCTATGCCGGATGCTGAATTCAAAGAATTCCCAATAACAGTGATCTGAAGTTTCCTACAGAATCTTTCCTAGCTGTGCTGTATGTGAACATTCTCTGTTTTCTCTTTAGGAGGAAATACGTCCGCAGTTTGAAGCCAAGTACTCCAAGAAAGAACGAATGAACCCTATATCTGGGAAGCCAGAGCCTTATCAAGCATTTGCAGATAAATGCAGCAGACTCATTGTTTCTGCATCTGGAATATTTTTTATGGTTTGAGAACTATTATTTATTTACCAGTTGAAAAAATACAAAATAACATTATCTCCTTATTATCTCACTGCTTAAAAGTGAAACAAGCCCTAGCATATTTACTACAGGCTGAAAACCTGTATATAGCAAATCACCTGAGTTTCTGTACAGTCCTCCACTAGTTTAGTCTCACAGATAGCTAAGTCATTTCTTCAAGGCTATACACCTAACACTATATGTAACCACATAGGTGCCAGAATAGATCACATTTAGGCATCAACTTAACTCACTGATTTCCTTGCCTTCCCAGTGCTGAGTGATGGGTAGACATGCCATGGCAGTGGCAGTTGTTCTTTGTAAACTCTACAGAGAATCTAAGTGCTTAATGATGTTAATATGTCCTAGTTTTTCAGTGTATTGAAGAGGTAAGGAAAGAAGGTTCATATTTTTAGTGCAGTTGAAATTGAGAAACCGATGTTGCTTGTCTAAAATGAGTCATCTCTCCCCGCTTCCAAAGTGCAACATAAACACAGCAGCAAAATCTCTCCTAAAAGAGAGCTGCATGCGTTTCTGCTGAAATGCTCCCATTCTATAACTTCACTGAAGTTGTTATTCACATCACAAATGCAGTGGTCTTGAAAACACAGCTGACATCAACTCAGAGCTTCATGGAATTTAGTAGGGCCTTCCCACAACGTTAGAAAATGATACATGTGTAGAGCTTCGGGAGCTGTGGGGAGCCAGGTGGGTGAGCCAGCGCAGCAAATTTGTGTTTGAATGAGATCGGAGGGAACAGGGCAGAGGGCTTGTAAGAAACTGATGACTTCAAAACTGTCCAAAGCAATCTTGGGCAAGAAAGGCAAGGGTGTTATCAAGATGAACTGTGCTCTGGTATGTCAGGTGGATGGACAGAAACACATAGAGAAGCACTGGGCACAAGGAGCCAACATTCCAACTCAGTCCTTGAAGACACTTCCACTCAAGACTGCAATCTCTGCGCAGAATTGATTCTACATCTGCAACATTTTGCATATTTTCCCTATGTCTTTTTCTTGAAGGGAGACAGTTTTCACTTCCTACCCTTTGCAAATACAGTCATTAATCTTCTTAGCCTAGTGACAGATCTTGCTCAAAGTGCCACAGAAAGCAGCCTTGCTCTGAATTGTGTGCACCACAAACTGTCCCCAGAACAGTCCTTGAAACAGGACAAGGATTACTTTCACTGAAGATATTTTTTATTGCTGGCAAAGCATGGACTTCCAATGAGTTAGAAAAACTCTGAATTTTCCCCCACTTAGGTAAAAATATTCCTTTAAAATTATAGCTTTAAGCACAGGAGATATAATATATACTTACCAAATCTTCAAGTTAGAGCAGTTCTCAAAATTTCACGGTGCTAACTCTCCCAGTGGAGTTACTAATAGACCCTGAACTGTGTTAGTGGTTCCCTGTTAACAAAGGAAATTGGTCCTTCTTCCCGTCAACACTATGCAGGGAATCCAGAAACAATCCTTCACATTCACACACATTTTTCTTTTTCTTCTGCACTGGGATTATGTCAATCAATTTTGTAACTCATAAAATATGAAACCAGCTTGATTAGCACTCAGTGTTTTCAAAATCATTTTGCACATTCAGTTAGCTTAGATACACTTCAATTTTGACAGGTTTAAGTTGACTAATGTATGACCTTGGAATACACCTATCTTTTGCAAACAATCATCTATCTTCTACCAAAGAAACTCTCCTTAGCTAGTGAGGTAGCTAATGGGTACTGTGTCAGTGTTCCTATGAAACAAGTCACCCACAATAATTCCCAACTGTTTGTCCTTGTGGTGGCTTGCTAAACTGTCACATGAACTGGTCACGATGAAAAACAGTTATCATTTAGTGCTCAGATGTTGTACATGGAACATCAAGTGATTTAGCAGCCTGTCTCAGGTGCATTATAGCTGTCACATTTGCTGGAAGTCTCATCAGAGAAGAAATTACAATGGCTATTGAATTTGTTACCTTCCCTGGACGGAATCTTTCCAGAACTGTAGCAAGAAACAGCTCACTAGAGCACTAGCTTGCCAGGGTTGTAGTTGAGGCAGTGCTTACAAATAGAGACATTTTTCCTGTAAGTGTGAAGTCCATTACAGCGCAAAATCCATCCCAAATATGACACCATCAAGCTGGAACATCAGCTTGAGACTAGACTTTGCACATTACAGAACATGCATGTAAGGAAAATTTCTGATTCCCAGAGCAGGCAACACTGTTTCCATATTCATGCTAAAGAAGAGGTACTTAAAAAAAAAAAAATGTTTAAAACTAAAAATTATTTTCATATTCTTTCAAATATATTTTGCATTATGAAAAATAAAAAAAGACTTTACAATAAGAAGAATATTCATGTTGAAACCTTTCTCTGAATTAAAATGGATGTATGTTTCAAGTCCTTCATGTCATTGTTTTACGTTTCAGAGAGAAGTAAACTCCTGTTGTATTGAAAGTTTTCAGGTTCTTCTCTCTGTTTTTTTTCTTTCTTTAGATCTGTGTGGTGATTGCTGCTGTTTTTGGCATTGTTATTTACCGTGTTGTGACTGTCAGCACTTTTGCTGCCTTTAAGTGGGCTTTAATCAGGAATAACTCTCAGGTTGCAACTACAGGGACTGCAGTGTGCATCAACTTTTGCATCATCATGCTTCTGAATGTGGTGAGTAAAACTAATATATCCTAAGTTATATCTGAGCCATCAGATCAGTAGACATCTCAGTCTGCAGACCACTGAATGTTGTCAGTTCCCTTTTCAGCAGCAGTGGAGTGTCTTGCTAAGGTTGACATGGCATTGCTGTTTATGGGTATCATTCACTATTTATATAAAGTACGATTCCAAACCCAAAACATTATGTAAAGCATGTTTGAATATTCAAAAAAAAAATATTTTAGGGAGACATACCCATACTCCTGTTTTATCCTCTGCCCCTTTTTTTCCTTTCATGTACTTGAAGGTTTCAGTCCTTTTCATTAATATTCTTCTTTTTAATTAATGTTTCAATGTTATTGTTTAGATACATTGGCCAAGCTTAATTTTGTTTATCTTAGTTTTAGTAATTCTAGCATCAGTTTTTACAGTAGTTTGCCAGTGAGGGTATGAGTATACAAACCCAATGCCCATATGCAGGAGAATTCCCTCGGTCTGAAAACTTTACAAGGTTTGAGTAAACATGACTTGCTCCCTGACCTGCCTATGGCCTTAGCCAGGGTATACCAGAGACATGGTCTGGGTGCATTGTAGGGGGCCTGGCTGAGGTCAGGTTATTGTGAACTGGTTTGAAACTAGACTTTAGACAAAGACAAAAATAGAAGTTCTGTGTGGTAACAGCCCCAGTGAGTATAGCATAGATTAGAGGGGGAATGAGTATCATCTTTCCATTGAGATGCAGCTACTTCTGTATATTGCTGTCATAGTTATTAGTTGCTCTTGACAAGAGGTATATAGGCTTTGACTATCAGGTTTTTGTCAACTGACATCATAAGAATGTACTTTAAGGGGAAGGAGGGGTCAGCCTACAAACCATCCAGGTACTGGAGCCAGGGTGAAGTTTTTCTTACCCAATCAGTAGTAGGTGTCTTCTGCAAAAAAGCATGTTAGGCTTTGGTCCATGAGATATGCTGACTTACTTCCCAGGGGAAGTATGAGATGTTATTTCAGGCTTGCACATTTCCAAGTGCTAGCTTAGAGACTACTTTCTTTCCTGTGCAATACCCAAGCATTTCCATCATCTAAAAATTAATCTTAACAGCTTCTCATTTATAGAGCAGGGAATTCCAAGAGGCTTTGCTGCAGGACTTTACTTCTCCATTTGGCACAGGGAAGACTGGATTGGTGACTAGGACAGTCTATAAAGAATTGTTGACTTTCCTATGTTCTCCCTAAGGTGAGACTGTAGACTGAGAAAAGGCAAAAAGAAGAGGTAGAGGCTGTTGTTCTCTCTGAATTTGAATGGAGGGCTCTCATGTTATTTTTGATTTATTGTTTGTTGTCTGCAGCTTTGGAGGGTTTTCTCTAATCCACCTAGAGCACAAAACGAGCATAGAAGAAATGAAAAGTATATATATTTATGTCAGTACAACAGCCATTTCCAAGCTCTCAGGATATGTCATTGTATATGCAGTGAAGCAGCAACAAAGAAATACTGCCAAATCAAAATTGTTTGCTTCTCAAAGAGTTTTACAGCTTAGAGATTTTTTTTACAGAATGGAAGATGGCTTGAAGGTGCTTTTTGAGAAACTTTGTTTTATTTCCTAAAACATGTCAAATAAGTAGAGCACTTCAAAGATGGATTTATTAAACCTTATACTCATAACCACAGCCTTCGATCTGGATATAGCTCATAGAAACAAAGATCCTCAAAATATGAAACTGCAGAAGCTTTTCAAAAGAAGGACTTAAGAACACAATCCCTCACTTCCCATAATGGATTAATGTAGTCTACTGAAGGACAGTAGAGGTACTTTTTGGAGAAAAAAAAAAAGAAAAAAATCCCTGGGAACAGTTCAGGTAGTTGAATCCTCTACAAACCGTGACTCAAGAAAAGTAGCAGGAGAGTGAGAAAAGATACAGTAATAAAACCAGAATGGACCAAGATACATAAAACAGTGGGAAATTCACTGCTCAGAAGCCTGGAAAACCGCCAGTGGTTTTGATACGAGTTGACAACCTCTCTAACCATCAGGGGAAAGGTCTAGACCACAAGTAACTTCTAGACTGGAGGCTCTGAGAGCTAGGTACATATACTGACACATCCATCGTGACAAAACTAATTGACCTTCAAGCATAATGTCTCACAGATATCCTGCAGCCTGACCTGGGAACAAACATTAGCTTTACCTAGGTTAATAAAATGTATTAATTCCATTGATATCACCCATAGAAAATATAAGCACAGAACGGAATATGATCCTAAACCATGGCCCTTGGGACTAGCAGTGATAAACTACAGTAGCAGCTAATTAGATCCAAACATTGTTAACAGAATCTCTAACACAGTCTTACTGTTCCGTGAGGAATAGCAACAAAATACAGTTTTGATACTCCTTTCTGCAGAGTAATGTACACTTGTAAAATAGCCCACTCCCTGCTGGGATCAGGAAATAACCCACCCAGCCATTTAGCACTTTTACAGCTGCCCTTAAGAGAAGCTTCTAAACCCAGAAGAAACCACCTTTTTCATTACTTGAAACAAAACTGTTTATTCCAAAGGCAGCAAAAAGCTATTCTAAGCAAGAAGTGGTTGATAACATGGATGAGATAATTATGGATTACTTCACTTTTTAAGAAGGCAGTTTGATCCGTAAATTGTACATAACTCAATTTAAGCAAGAGTTTATAAGGATTACTGCATACGAAAAAAACATTGCTGATATGCACTTTAGAAATAAGTAAGTACTTGAGCCTGAAACATGAGGAGCTTTGTATCCCTTTAGGCATCAGTGAGAGTTCAGGACATTTATCATTTTGTGGAAACAGGCTCCAGATTCATTTAAAGCAAATGGAAATCATTGTATTAATTTACACTAATACCGACGTTGGTGGTGACGTACTTTATAAGTTCAAAACCGCCTTGCAAATACTACTTGTAAAAACCCTCCAAGTTAGTTTTTCTAAGCTTTATGAAGTTAGCAGTCTACTGGAGAGTTTGAGAGCACAGCATCTGCTAAGCGCATTAAGTACCGCTTAGGATTTAGAACAATGTCACTGACTCAGTAAGAAATGTGTCTGGTGGTGGGGATTACTAAAGAGTTTATCTGAAGCAACCCTGTCTCCTCAGTGTCTTTCCTTTCAGCTCCCAAAAAATCCCTAACAAAAACAAAAAGACAAAAATACCCAACATGCCAGAGCATACTCTTACTATAGTGATGATTTTTTTGTGTGTGTGTGAGATAAATGTTCCATAAGTAACTAAAACAAAAATCCCAGTTGTGCTATTGTTCTGCTTCGTGTTTTTGGAAAAGTTACCTCACTTTTTTTCACTGAGTATATAAAATAGGGACAGTGACAACATTCCTTGTCCATATATTGTACAACAAAAAAGCTTACTATAAGCTTTAAAAATATTACTGTTCCTTGTTTGATTATATCATTATTGTATTATTACTATATAGTTTTATTATCACCACTATCAGAACATCACTAACACGACCTAGATATTAGGTTTAACATGTAAGAGCAGTTACTGTACTTAGAAAGCAGTTCTCTATTTTGCAGCTAGTAATGTATCTAAGAGTCTATTTCTCCTCTGTTACAGCTGTATGAAAAGGTTGCTCTTTTCCTGACGAATTTAGGTAAGCAACGTTAAATACTAAACTGAATGATATTGTACTGATTTTTTAGTCCCTATACTATGATGGCATTCAAACCATCTGTGTAAATATGAAAAATACTGGTTAATTTGCAATCTATAGGAATTAAAGTTTTTCTTAAGTTTATAGTAAAGGAGCATATAAACTAAGCTATAGTACAATTCAATCAGTGGTGACAACAGTCACCCACCTGCCATGCTTGGCTCTTGTTCAAACCCCTTATATGAACTTAAACAAAATGTTACCTCAGAGGAAAAAGCATGAGAGACTGAGCACTCAAACCCTCCAGCTTTTCTGAAGACCTGGAAATCTGGAAATCAGTTCTGGAAGCTAAATTTATAGCTTGAAACTAAGGTGCTTATTGACTATCAAACATGTGCGTTTAAGAGGGGAAGTGATTTGGAGGGAAAACAACCAGGTGACTCACCAACTCTACCAACACCTAAACTCTATTGGTGTTCTAAGTATCACTAATCTTTTCAGCTCACCCATAAAGGTGATCTTCACACTGGAGAAAGGGCAACATATTTTCTAAGGACAGCATGTACTCTCACTGGGGTAGCAATAGCCTGTCACTGATATATCCATGGTTTGGGCAGAGTCTCTGGAGATCGTGATCATGTTGGAAGATTGCAGTAGTTGTTAGTAATGGGCAAAAAGGCTCCTTAGCATTGAGAAGCCTGAAATGAGACTTCCTAAATGCCAATTAAGTGAACTGTATTACGGCATGTGTAGAAGTGGTTTGAGAAGATTGTTTTGAGTTTCTGGATAGCTGTGTACATTGATGATGTTGAGGAAGGTCGACAGGCCTGATTCAGACCAGGTGGACAGATTTTGGTGTCTTCTCAGAGGAAACACACAGCTGATTTTAGCTAGTGTCAGGGCTTCTCTACATCTGGGAAGCCATAGGTGAAGTGTTCAAAACATGTTTGTCTAAGATAGCAGATTATTCTGTTGTTTCCTATTAGACTGAGAGTCATCCTTTGTATATTGTAAATTTGAAATATTTTTGCCATCCTGTATCCATGCAAAAGATATCTGCTAGTTACAGTTGAGAAATACTGCTTTCAAGCTTGTGATTTGCACAGGCTGTGACTGTTTGCTCCCTGTGACACCCTGGGGACGGTAAGATATGGTCTAGAGGCCTTGAAGCTTGATTACTTTCTGCCAGGTTATCTTTAATGTAGGTCTGCTTCTTGTAGCGTGTGCAGAAGGAACAGGTGTGAAAACTCAGTGGTTCAAGATGTTCAGACTGTTTTGTGGTTTTTACTCTGATGGCCTAAGTAGCTGATTTGATTTGAATGATCTTTATCAGTGTAATAAGCTCAGAGTGGGTTTGGCAGCAAAGCTACATTCAGGACGTCCTTCTTCAGCCTTTGCAAAACCTTCTTCAGAGCTCAGGTCTGTGCTTCTCCAGAGCATTGCCATTATCTCTGATGGGCATATAAGCAAAGCTTCAGCTGCAGCAGCCTTATTAAAGTCAAACTTTTCCTTCCCTCAGACTGGCACCAAAATTTCTTGATACTTTATTTCTTCCTGCTTAGATAAATATGCATGTACTGGCATATGTACAAACTTGAGTTTCTTGGTAGGCATTTCCAAATCACTAACACAGTTGTCAATTTATGGTCTGTTTTATAGTTTTGTTGATGCATCTATTTGAAATTTCTTCATGAGTAGAGCAGCTCTAATTAAAAAGAATCTAGTTTATCGTTGTTGTTTCCGTACTTTCAATACTTTACTGGAGGCTCCTTTGGAAGTAGTATTAAGAGTCCTACCTTTATAATACTCAGAATCACCATTAGTACATTCACTTCTATGCTTCTTCTGTTCACAGCAATGGTTGACTAATAACAAGCTCCTGCCAACTAGAAAGTAGTTCTAGGACATGGTACTGGTGTGTTGGCATAGCTATTTTGTTGACTTCTGTCTTGATATCTCTTTAGACGGAGACTAAAGACCTATCTGAAGGGAAGAATATGTCTTCCCCTTTCGCATTTGCCTTACCCCATCCATTGCAAACTGTTTTTTCTCAGTCTTCTGTAATGAGTTCCCTGGTATGAGGAAATGGACTCCTGCAGTAGCCCCTGTGTAGAGTCCTTAGGTGCCAAGCATGGCGGGCAAATCCATGAAACAGAAGGATTTGCTCCTGTTCAGTGTGACATCTCTAACAAAAAGGCTTGTAGGGTGGTGCTTCCTGGCAATGTCATTATGGTAGGTTGCAGTAGAGGAAATAAGAGAAGAGCCTGAGCCTGTAAAGTGCACAGGAATCCAGGAGGGATGTTTAGTATACAAATTATCTCAACCATTTTTTGCAGCCTCATGGGAATATACTTATGCAGGTATCAGAAGAGATTCCTAAGTGTTTACAAACTCACTTGCTGTGTGCTGCATTTGGATACAATTTCTTCTGTCAGCTTATATTTTGAAATCAGCAGGCTAATTTACAAATACATTTCCAGTTCTGGTAGGTGTGCGCAGCCTTTGTGCCAAGGGAAATTGTTAATCTGATTACACCTCTGAAACTCTGCTCTCTTTCTTCACAGAGCAGCCTCGTACCGAATCTGAGTGGGAGAACAGCTTCACTCTGAAAATGTTTCTTTTTCAGTTTGTCAACCTGAACAGCTCTACATTTTATATAGCATTTTTCCTTGGAAGGTAGGATTGATGTCTGCGCCCTCATATGTGCAAAATAAAGTAGACAGAAGAAATAAAGTTGTCTGTAATGAAACAAAATGGGAAAATGTTATCACACATCTCAAAATGCAAATTCCATACTGGCAAAGTTGGACAGATTGCAGCTTCATTTTCCTTTCAAAAACCCAGAAACAGATGTAGTTTTCATTTCCTAGCACCACATTGACTCAGTGCTAACATTTAACAATTTCACTACTGGGAACTGACACATCCCACAATACTATACATGCAGATGACTTCACTCTGTCTTTATGTGTGTAATTTGTATGGATAAGCAAATAACGCTGTGTCAGAATAGACTAGACTAGACTAGACTAGAATAGTTCAGTTGGAAGGGACCTACAACAATAATTTCGTCCAAGTGCCTGAATACTTTGCTGATTCTATTATATTATTTGGACTGTTAAGAGTGAATTATGAACTGTCAGTGGGTTTTCTTCCACATAAAATGAAATATATGTATATTTGCATGCCTCTTTCTGCAAGTCCCCAAAAAACAAAAGAAGAGCCTTAGAGTAGAGAAGGTTTGAGCAGAAGAGTCCATCAGTATGAATTATTTGTATGTGGGAAGTTGTAGAAGTCATTTTAGGAGAAAATATGGGAGAACAGCAAGAAAATTATATTTTCCTAATGAAAACTAACATTTTCAGTGGTTTTATAGAAAGGCAGAGATCACAGCCCACATTATGGTGTAAGGAAATGGACCGGCAGTTGAAAGCCAGTGAACAGTTTTATTCAGATTTTCTCTCTTCTTTGCATATGCCAAACATCCAACAGCAGAATACTTGTAATAGAAATAAAACTGGAAGTAAAAATATACTTAGCCCTTCATGGAAATTTTTCCAGGAATCCCCCAAAACATTTTGGAGCATAACTTCTTTTATAGTTCTATCAATCACGCTAAGATGACATTAGATTTAAATAACAGTATAAGCTTTCTTCTGCTACTGTGAACAGACTACTTACACAACATAGCTGATGTATATTCCTGTGTTAAAGATTTACAGGACACCCTGGTGCCTACTTAAGGCTGATAAATCGGTGGAGACTGGAAGAGGTAAGTGTTCACTAACTACAGGCTGATTTATTTGCTGCCCACAGATGCAGTGAATGCAAGCAGAGGCAGACACAAAACTCTGCCTAGGTATTTTTGAGTGTGTTACTGGGTTTTCAGTTGCTGTCTAACTTCACACTACTGACATTACAATCTGCTACAAAAACATCTACATATTGCTATACATGCCCTTTTCAGTGCTAGGAGTTTTAGTGTTTGTATCACATTTGGATAGTGGTATCAAACGGTTTAAATATTACCCAGAATTTTGCACTATAAATATTTAATCCTTGGAATGAATCAAAGTCAGATATGAATCTGACAACTTTTTGCTTCTAAAAACATCTTTTCTTCTCAGCTTTTCTAGCCATGCTGACCAGAGAGCTAAAATAATAACTTAAAAGTCCAGACACATAAAATGTACTTGAATGTTGACCAAAGCAACTGAACTTCCCAAAAGAGTTACTGGCATAATGTTCCATGTCTGTAAAACCAAATGGATCTGGAGAGCAATGATAGGCTGGCTTTGCAAGTCACTCAAGGACAAATCCCTTTTTTTTTTGGCAAATGCATTCAGAATTCAAAAACCATTTGACAGTTATTGGAGGTGAACAGCAGCAGTTTCTGGAGCACTCATGTAGTTTCCAGTGCTGCTATTTGCACACTCAAATCCCAGGGTTTCTTTTCTGCTTCACAGCTGAATAACAGAACTTTGTAAATATGTGACAAATGGCAAGTGGGAAATGCAGGTCTTACACTGCCAACACAAATTTACAAACACTTCCAGATATATACATATTTTGGTTAATAGACATCAATACAAATACTAGCAAAAAAAAAGGAATAATTTGAAAAAGCCATCCTAATTTTGAAGTAGTGAATTATGTACATTCAAGGAAAGAATACTTGACAAATGGGCAGACAGAAATTCACTGAACATTCCTCCAAAGTCTGAGAGGGGCTGGGCTGACCCAACAGCTTGCTGCTGCCAAAGGATAACAGTTCTGCTCTTCCTTTGAGCCCTCCCCCAGAAGTTTGCTCCTTCTTCTTCCTCTGCACTGACTCTGGCTTGCCCAGCCCTGCGAGGACTGTATTCAGTTCCCTTTATCAGCAGGAAACTCATCATTCTTCTGGCTGAATTAGTTTTCTGATGAGTTACTGGGCTGAATCATCTCACAGAGGGATCAGAGGACAAGGAAAGAACCCCATCTCTCCGCAGGAGCAGAGAAGGGAGGGAGAAAGAACTGGGCTTGGGACGGAAGTGCAACAGTGAGGCGTTACTGGTCGGTCAGTTGCTAGTGGAAGTTACTATTAGTAGTCCCTACTCTTTTGCTCTTTTCAGAGTAAAATAAATAAATAAATAAATAAATAAAAAATCCTAATAATACAAGAAACATCTGATACAAAAGTCTTGGCTTTATTGACCTTTATTGACCATAACTGTCTTATTAGGAATATAATTTAGAATATAATGCCTAGATATCCCTCCAATAACCCTCTATTCACCTGAAGATGAAAACAAGTCTAAGACATATGACATAGTCCAGTCCAGTGTCCATCGCCTTATTCAGACCACAATTTATATATTGGTGATGTTACGGTTGTAATATCACTGCTACTTCTTTAACACTGCACCTGCTTCTCTTATATTGTCTTAAGTGACTGAATCCTAAAACTAGAAGGATGATGATTTAATAATAATGCCAGAAAAGTCAATTAAAAAAAAAAAAAATATATATATATATATATATCTGCCACCCTGTTAATCTAAAGAGAAGCTGAATGAGGTCAACAGAAATCTCAGAAGGGACCCACGCTCTGAGCACTTAATAATGTAATTTGTATAAAAAATTGATATCACATTTTGTTACAGGTCATAACTAATCTTTCTCCCTAAAAGTTAAAGAGAAATCATTCTAGTTTTATGACAGTGATCTGTTCTACTTATCCATAATACCCAGGATTTAGCAATACAGCTTAGACTCCAGTGATTGGATCTGCAAAGACAATTGAGCAAAATGCTGTTTGAAGGCAGAAAGTTTTTGGTCTTTTTTTTTGTGTTTTGTTGTGTTTTTTTCCAATACTAGATGAAAAATTGTAGTCTGAAGCCACTGCTAAGGCAACCAAGCAGTCAGCAAGAGGCACTAAGAACTGTTGTTCAACAGTTAGAGATTTTAGTTCTTCAAGAAGAGAAAAGCTTTGTACGGTCCACTGAGTCATAAAGATTAAACAGTACACAATAAGCAGTAGTAGTTCTATCCTCTAGGCATAAACTGTTTGCTTGTGCAGCCAGCAGGAATTTTCTCTTCACTCTTTGACTTGATGTACAGTCAACATCCCCAAAAACTGTTGAAATCATTGGAGAAACTTGGTCGCCTTTGCCTCTGTCCTGTGCACAGTTGCACAACGTACTAGAAGCACTAATATGAAAACTGCATTGGTTTCACCTGATTCTGACCTCTGCAGAGAATCAGATGATAGGCTTAAAAGGTTGATGGTATGATAGCCTCATATGTTCCCATGTGTTTATACAAAAAAAAAAAAAAAAGGCATTTAATTTCATTGAAGTAAATGATCCAATATCCACCTCTGGTCTTTAAGAAATGCTCTAAAACTCAGCATTATTTCTGTTTAACATTTTGTTTCTTTTTTTTTTCTGTAGTGCCACCCTAGCGGATGCCTTATTGATCTCTGTATGCAAATGGGTATTATAATGGTGTTAAAGCAGACCTGGAATAATTTCATGGAACTAGGCTACCCGTAAGTAGATATAATGCCTATGCTTCTGTCGGTCATAGGAGAATACTAAGTTTATGGTTTCCTTATGACTGGTTACATAAAAGTAAGATACATAGTCATTACAACAGAAAATCACCCCTTGGATACAGAACTTTTAAGACAGATTTCCAGACATATAGAAATAGATGGTGTTTGGTTTGTTTGTTTTTTTCACGTTGGACATAGTTTGCAAAAGTGAATGCGCAATGTAAATATTAACAAATAAATAATATATAGGAAGTATTTGATTTCATTAAATTGTATTCCATGGTTTAAAATCTCCTAAAAATAACTGTAGCACTGCTGTATTCCTTACACAGGAAATATTATATGTGTCATTTTTTACCTATGCCAGTAAGTTCTAAATTGGATTTCTCCTTGCTGGGTGATAAAAGATGCCTGAAAGGGCAGGTATGAGCTGGAAATCATGCACTGCTGGCATATATACTCTCAGAGATAGAAAAGTGTACTGACTGGTATATGGGCAAGTTCTCTGGTGATCTTCAGGGTATTAAGAAGCTGTGCCCTAGTTAAAAAGGTCAACAATTATTCATTTCCTTTTTATTCATTTCTTATTGATTAGTATTTAATGAGCGTGTTTAATATGATTAATATAGAGAGTTGATGCTAAAGACAGCGTGGCTGGTCATCAAGGGAAATTAGCAAGAGTGAAAATATAAGAGAGAGCTGACATTGTCAGAAAGTTTGCCATTGCAGAGTTCAGAGGGATTTGCTTTGCTGCAGGATCCACAGCAGAGCTAGTGCAGAGTTGGGTCCCTGAGCTGCAGGAACGTGTTGCAGAAGCAATTTCAGGCAGCCTCAGTGCTAAACACATCTGGCTGTAATGAGAACGGATCAAATTATTTAAATGCGCAGAGTAATTGGCAATCAAGGTACTCAAAGCTTGCTATCTCTCCAGGTTGGTGCCTGATGCTGCTTGCCAGGATTTTGCAGCTGTTCAGGCTAGAGGAATGAGCCAGGGTGAGGAGGAGGGAACAGCAGCAGCAATATTGATCCTTTCTTTCCACTCCCTGTCTCTTTTGTCAGCTTTCATTAGATCTTTCTGCTACCGATTAATAGGGATTTTTAAACCTAATAGAGAGCACAGAAGGGGATTAAAGAAGGTGACTGAAGGAGATAGAACGAGGTTGTTTAAGAACAGGAGATTTAATAGGAATAAACTGCTTCAGGCAAAGTCAGTCTCTTCACTTTAGAGTCACAACAACGTGAAATGTTGGTGAGGGGCCTGGAGCATGGGTCTTATGAGGAGCATCTGAGGGAGCTGGGGCTGTTTAGCTTGGAGAAGAGGAGGCTGAGGGGAGACCTTATCACTCTCTACAACTACCTGAAAGGAGGTTGTAGCATGGAGGGTGTTGGTCTCCTCTCCCAAGTAACAAGTGATAGGACAAGAGCAAATGGCCTCAAGTTGTGCCAGGGGAGGTTTAGATTGGATATTAGGAAAAAATTCTTCATGGAAAGGGTTGTCAGGCATTGGAACAGGCTGCCCAGGGAAGTGGTGGAGTCACCATCCCGGGAGGTGTTTAAAAGGCATTTAGACAAGGTTCTTAGGGACATGGTTTAGTGGTTTAGTGCTAGAGTTAAATTATGGTTGGACTTGATGATCCTGAGGGTCTCTTCCAACTGAAATGATTCTATGATTCTATGACTTATTCTGATCAGATGTATTTGCTCATCAGACCTTTCAGTTCACCTTCTAGCTCTGAAATACTGCAAACAAGTGCATTTCCTTTTTGCATGAAAAAAAAATCATCATTTCTGCTAAGAGCATGATCAGAGCCAAGACCATGTGGGTAGCCAGAGGATTTGGAGGCAATCCTACAGCCTGTAGGAGAACATCACTGCAGCTCCACCTGTGTGCCAGCAACTCCCTGCCAAGACCCAGACAGAGTCAACGCTGCCCAGTGTGAAAGCTGGTGGGAGAGAACATTTCCCCATAAGACAGCCCTCGAAGAGGAGCACCAGAAGCCTGCTTTGGAAAGTGCTTTTTTGCCCCATTTCAGGATAGCAGACCAGCTCTGGTGCAGGCATGTGCTCCCACAGAGACACGTAGGGCAAGTCAGAAATGCCACCGTGTGTTCCTTGGTGACAGGAACACCAGCGCCTGCTGTCATGTTTCTCGCTGACACATGTGGCATTGGCTTCTCTTCTGAAATATCTGCCTGAGAATTAAAAACTAGGTTTCAAAGATAACACAGAGAGGCTCTAGGGTGTTCACTAGAGCACCGATTGGTGGTTACATTTTTAATACAAATACAGGCGTTTCAGAGACGTGCTTCTGCTTCATGCAGACACTACCTTTAAACCTCTGGAAGTGTGCATGAGTTCACCCCTGTTGCATAGATACATTTGCAATAAGAAAAAAATGTATGAATTATTGCTTCATTTGTAGGTGGAAATCTGCGATTTCAAGTGGATGTTTTTCTTGGAGGAAGAACATACATCCATATTAAAACCACGTTATATCTCATTGCTCATATTTTGCTTACACATAAATCAGAAAATGACATCTCTTTGAATTTTCCTAGGAGTCTTAGATATTAAGTAACACTGATTATGGGTTTCCCCTCTCACAAAGGAGGAAGTTAACTGGGATCTGCCTCAGAGTATTGGTCTCCCACTCACCCCTCAACCTGCTGTCTTTGCAGGAATTCAGTTCTCAGCCCTCTCACTTTCTCATGGGCAGGACATGAGAGGCCAAGTCCCGAATGCTGCTGTTGCCTGCCAAGATGTGCCCTTAACTGTCCCACAGTTCACCAGTCACTACCATGCTCATTCACAGGAAAGGCCTTTTTAGGCTTTTAGCACTCTAGTGACTGGCTGCAAGCTGCTAAAACAAAATATTTTAGTAGTTCCTTGTACTTCCAAATTTTGGGTTGAAATCCATACTTGTACATCTATATTTTTTTCTTGCACTTCTAAACTCTAGATTTTAATACCCTGCACTCAGTTGCAGCTACACTTCTTTGAGGAGGACAGCAAAATTATAACTTCTCTGGTAAATGGCCTGGATGGAAAAATAATCTCTAAGCTTTAAGAAAACAAGCAATTAGCCAAACCCATATCCAAATCCAGTGGCCATTTGCCTACCATTCACAGGTCAGATCAGGCCACTGTGAAGGCAAGAAGTGAAGCAGTCAGGAAAGGACTGAATTATTTGGGTGAGCCATCACTTTCCATCTTGCTGAAACACAGGGGCCAACCACAACTTTGGAGAAAATCTCTGCCATGTTTGTTTTGCTTTGGTTTTCTCTCTATGCTAACTCACTCATGTCCTTTGTCGGCCAAACCAGTGCAACTCCCTGACCTGGAGAGGCAAAGGTGTTTGAGACGTGAGCACTCACTTCTCTTCTGGCTCAGTTCCTCCAACCGCAACCCTACACATGCATTTATTTAGAAACAATATCTTCCCCCTCAAGTCCAGTACAGATCCCTCATTTCTTGAGCTGTAGGTAGTTCTCATGTCGGCTATCCACCACTCGGCCACCGTGTTTTGTCAGTAGTCCACACGCTTCCTTCTGCCTTTCCCTCTGAATGTCTGGCTGCAGACACCATTTAGGGTTGCTTTTCCCTTCTGTGGTTGCCTGGGGACTGACACCCTACACACTGTAGAGCCGGGTAGAGATGCTGGCTCACACGCAGGGAGGGATCAAGCAGCATTAGCGCTCCACTTACTGATTTCTCAATTAGAGCTCAACTATCTCCACACAGCATTGCA
Source organism: Streptopelia decaocto (assembly GCF_964273445.1). Classification (NCBI taxonomy): domain Eukaryota; kingdom Metazoa; phylum Chordata; class Aves; order Columbiformes; family Columbidae; genus Streptopelia; species Streptopelia decaocto. The sequence continues at coordinate 43,460,189 of NC_138663.1, read as the reverse complement.
CTCTGACACATAAACAGACCCTAAAGTGATTTGGCATTATATGTAGAGAAAAAGAAGGTAAATTAATAATGAAAATATGTCAAAATCTCGCCACCATTTTAACAATATCTAGGCCTGGATTACAGCCCATCAGCTGTATCTGTTTTCATACCCATTTTGCCATGTCATCAGCCATGTATATTGCTAATGTTCTGTTTTCCTGTGCATTGGAAAATTTATTTTGCAAGGTATGTTGTGCACACTTAGCCTCTTCTAATTTTGTGATAGATAGCCACTAATATTATTTACCTTGTTTCTTTAATTTATTTGAAAATGTAGGCTAATTCAAAACTGGTGGACACGGAGAAAACTACGACAAGAGTATGGCACACAGAGAAAAGCAAGCTTCCCACAGTGGGAAAAGGACTACAATCTGCAGCCTATGAATGCTTATGGACTCTTTGATGAATACCTAGAAATGAGTATGGCACTGACCTTTATACATAATGTTTGTACGCATATACTGTTTGGTATCTTACTGTGATCTTTCATTTTTTTTCTTTTTTTTCCCCAGTTCTTCAGTTTGGATTCACGACCATTTTTGTGGCAGCTTTTCCACTGGCACCACTTCTGGCCTTACTTAACAATATTATTGAAATTCGGCTTGATGCATACAAGTTCGTTACCCAGTGGAGAAGACCTTTAGCATCAAGAGCCAAAGATATAGGTGAGTTCTTTGTATGTGTATTTGTTATGTGTGTGTTATTTTTAAGGCAATGCATTGACCACTTAAAGTAAGAGCAGATTAAGGTATTTTCAGTCATCTTCCCCATTAACAACACACAATTTAATTGTTCAAAAAACTTCAAGTATCTGATGCCAATTTACTTATGCAATGAAGAGGCTATATTGGAAAATTCTTTTAATGATTTTCTGGGTGACTTAACAGCAAGGATGTTTTAATGAAGTGATCATTGTTCTCTGCAGGTTTTTTCTTGTGGCAGATGCACTGTGTGAACACAGGTCGCTGCTCATTTTGAATATAATAACCAGACAGAGCACCTGAAACATGAAAGTCAAGTTAAAATGGCATCCATCCTGTAAGGGACCTGTATGTGTTATATTTACCTGTCCAAAACCAAGCTGCCCTGTGACTCAGGGGTTATGGCCACTAGGTGCCTGGTGGGTCAGACAGGGTGGGTCTAGATCCCAAGATGACTTGCTCTCAGTGAGGCACACCAGCCTTGCTAAATACAGCGTTCACATAACTTTGAGGTCACCCAGCCACACACTGCTGCAAGGGCTCTCTGAATGTATTTTGACTATAAGTCTCCTCTGTCCCTGCAGTGTGCAAAAGCAGAACACCTTTAGGAAGGACTCTGTAAAACAAAATCATCTGCCCAGCACTGAAACCCTGGTGTCTTTGGAGGGGTAAATAGGATACCTTGCTGCTTTTCTGCATTGCAACAACCAGTAGCCCACACCACAAAATAGCAGAAGCCCAGGCTTTGTACTCTCAGAATGGTCTACCATGTACCTAAAGTCTGTGTCTGAGTAAAGCTTTGTATATGAATAGTGTGGATCTATGAGTTTAGGTACAAGCCTGGACCTCAGCCAGTACACAGCAGACATAATTCATGGAAAACATAAATAATAAAAGCACAGAAAGATAAATATATGTTTTTCAGGCTGATTCAGCTGTGATGTCCCAAAATAAGTTGCACTCACTCCCTATTCAGCAAAGTTTTCAGGGACAGCTTGATGCCTCATTAAATCAATGGGTATATCTAACCTTCCTCCGGTGTGATTCTTAGTAATGGTGCTCATGACCAGAGTTGCTGTTTGCCTCTACCGCAAGATATGTCAGACGGTTGAGGGTGGGCCAAAAAGCCCAGGTGATGCCTAGGGGCTGTGTGCCATTGTGTAGCATTGGCATGCCATGAAGATTTTGATGCCAATAGGTACATGCTGACCAGCTGTGCAGGAGTTATGAACGATTCCCACCCAGTGAGAACAGGTTCACTGAGTTCCTGTTGTTCAATAAGAAAAATTATTTTTACTCAGTGAGTCTTGGATAGAAACTACATTAAAAGACTTTAGGTGGTGGGGACAAGTGCTTCAGAGTGTGCAGTATCTCAGGCACTTTGATGCTCATTTTTCCTGGAGCTGACATACTCTCCTTGTTGAACAGGAATCTGGTATGGGATCCTGGAAGGCATTGGAATCCTCTCTGTTATAACAAATGCATTTGTTATAGCTGTGACATCAGATTTCATCCCTCGCCTTGTTTATGCTTACAAATATGGACCTTGTGCTGGCCAAGGAGAAGCTGGACAAAAGTAAGCTTTTCTTTGGGGGAAAAAAAAAAGATGTACATGAAAATCACTTGCTACTTGAATAGATACAGTAGTACTGGTTTGTGTATATTCTGATTCCACTAACCCAAATTTTTTGTTTGTGCTTAGGTAACAGATATCAGCCATAGATATGCTTTGTGTATTCACAGAATGGGTTGCTGAGTGACTGTAATTTATGACATTAATTCAAGAAAAACATGGCAGAGCTGTTACAGAGATTTGGTGTGTGTAACAGTATGTTGCACAAGCTGCACTTCCCAGCTGGTGTACATGGATATAACCCTCTTTTCATTCGGAAGCAATACTGATATTTATTAGTTCTGGATTTAATGAGCATTTTAAACCTATTCACTGGGCTTTTTTCCTGAGGTCGTATTCAGCATGTATTGCTCAAAAAAAGCAGTGTCTAACGATAGGAAGCAATTCCCAACTAAGAAATCAAGATATACTTACAGAGTGAAGTAATTTGTTTTTCTTCTAAAACTAGAGTCCTTAGATTAAATCTTTCAGGAGACATTTGTGAACTGAATCCCTGCTGCCTAAGTGGATTTCATTTCAGTCTTGCTGAACACTGAGAATATATTAGCATGTCCACACTACCAGTAAGTGTGAGTACAGCTGCTACACAGCAACATGTAAAATCTATGCAGTTGGACTTGGGAAAGGTCATTGAATCCAGCTGAACACAAACAGACACAGTTTGCAAATGATCTCTCAGAAGCTCCATTAGCAAGGACCCTACTGTTCAAAGAAACCCAAGCTAAACAGTAGACAGTGATGGAGAGCTTACATTCTGCTATCAGACATATGGCAAATCAATTTTTATTCCCTGCTACAGAAAGCGAGTTCTTCTGTTGCTGTTTTTTGCCATCTTCTGGTTGTCAATACTGTTTAATCATACTGATGGAAAATGGGCAGCTGGTGTGGCAGCTCCTGATTAGCAGTGCTCCTAACTCACTGTCCTGCAAGAAGTTTGGCATTTTAGTTGCTGCCAGGGGAAATGTTTCGCTGATTACCCATAAAGAGACTTTAACTCTTCATGGAAAAGTGTTTGGTCTGGTGCCAGTTGTTCCTGAGCATGTGCCTCTGCTTCTGCCATTATGAAGATCCATCAGACATTGAAGCACTGTCAGCAACCTTCCTTGCTACTGATTTTATCAGCACCACCATGCATGAAAAAACAACACCTTTAGAAATTTTTATTTTTATGAAGATTCAAATATGACTCACTGGCTTTGAAACTAGTTCTGCATAGGGGAAGCAGCTTGGCTCACAGCGGAAGCTCTTTTCATAAAACTCTTGTACAGTGTTTTCATACTTCTGCTGCTTTTCTGAGTGAATTTCTAGATGAAACTATCAGATATTAATCCTTTGAAGGAACCAACTTGGATAAAAACTATTTATGCCAGCATTCTGGATATTGTTATTAACAAGTGCTGTTACAAAAGCAGGAAGCTATTAAAAATCCACAGGAATATCAAATTTCCTCAAATTAGCGAGTCAAGAACATCTGCTATTGAATAAATTAGATGAGAGAGGTGCTTTTTTCTTTCAAAAAACATCTGTAGGTATTAGATGCATATGACACCCAGTAATAGTAGAAAAATATTGTAACTAAATTAAGTTCCAAATCCAATCAGTATGGAGATTTTGAGATAAAGCCAGATGGTGTTTAAATGTACTTTCTCAAAGACTGTAAAATCCATAGTTAAAAAAAAACCACAACCCTTACTGTGCATTAGTCTCTGCACCAAGCCGAGCAGTGCGTCTAGATGTACTTGTGCTTGGGCAGTGCCCAGTGAACAGTACAATACACTTGTCGTATCTCTCCTCAGCTTCACTAACACCAAACTTGAGCCTTCTAGGGACTCCCACAGCTGTCGGTCAGACAATGTGCATTCTCCTCCTCAGTGTTCTCCAGACTGCCTGACCCTCCCAGTGCTCAGCCACCCTGAGATCTTTTAGTACTGAATTCCTCTGATTAACTGGATATTTTGTAAAAAAGCTGTTTTAAGCATATTGCCTTTCCATCTGATTTAATGTCCCTTTGTGCTAGTACCATGAGGGTAACAGTGGGAATATTCTCATTATCTTCCTAGTGCTACTACTCTGCCTCTATTGTGTCGCTTTTTAGGTGTCTTTTCAAAAGTAGCCAGTCCTGGTCTTCACAACTTCTTCTCCCATAAAAATCTACCATTCCGTCACTTTTATTGTTCATCTGACCTACTTGAACATTTCTTTTGTATCGCTTCAACATCCCTTTCAAATATTAATAAGCATCACAGCTATACTCTGTATTTCATGAAACCCAGAGAACATCCTCCTGGGTACAAGAGTTAATGGAAAAACCTTGCTGTGTCCTGACTGCAGGATTTTTCCCTTCTAGGTGTATGGTTGGCTATGTTAATGCCAGTTTATCAGTATTTCTGGTATCTGACTTTGAAAACCGTTCAGAGCCAACATCAAATGGAAGTGAATTCTCTGGTTCACCATTAAAATATTGCAGGTAAGTATCAATCAAAATTCCTCTCTTCTTTAAGACATTGCAAAGGAGAAGCATCATGATAAATTTGGGGTTGGAACTGATTTTCAGAACTTAAAAAACATTAATGGAAAGAATTAACAGTGCTATTCATGACACGGTCATGGTACTGCTTGGCTGTCACCTGCATAATTCCTTCCTTAGATACAGCAGAAGCCAAAAGGTGGATATCTGGCAGGTGTTCCTAATGCAGGATTTCTGTGGTGTCATGGCTCGGATTAGACACAACCATCATGGAGAAACATGGTATCAAAGGGCCAACAATAGGTGACTGGTTACTTAGGTACCAGTGAGATGAAGCTGTAATCAGGTTATATCGTAGCACGTGCACCTGGAAGTGAAGGTTGCACAGAAGTGACCACACTGTGTTATTTCACAGGTCTGCCAGGCATAAACAGGGCCTGTCCTAAGCTACCCTTACGAAACTTCAAATCCAGCACTTCCTAATTGTTGAGTGGTTAATATGTTTATGCCATTGCCTAAAGGTGTAATTATTAGTAATAATCACATACTTGTGGTTTGAATAAAAATAAAATGAGCATTTAATTATACCTATGTCTTTGTACTCAGCTAACAAACTGGGGAGATAGCTGGCTGAGACTAGTCTGTAATGACAGATTTGCCCCTGATTGATTTTAATGGTCCAAAGAATCAAGGCTCTATATAAAAGCCTTAAATGGGGTCCCAACCAAAAATACAAAACAACAAATACAGCTACCATTTTTTTATTACAACATTGGTTGACAAACATGAGTCCTGGCAGCTGCAGGTACACTTAGTCCCTTTATTTTTCACTGTGGAGAATTAAAATATCCTTTAATGAGTGCCTAAAGAAAAAAGAGACTCTGTGATACAGTAAAAGTCAGTGATACTTAGTGATTTTATAACATTTTTATTAGTAATAAGAAGTGTGAGTGTGATAGCATAATGATCTGAGGGGGTAGGCATTAATGCTTTCATTTAAATAACTGATATTTAAGACTGTTTTAACTTTTTTGGCAGAAAGAACGTCCTAATGTTGAATCCATAGATAACATTTTCTGTGGAGCAGAACCACTTTGAGAATACTTCATTCCACAGTGTTTGCCATGGCACATTTTGATAACGTTTTGTAAATCTGATCATTCTCTTCTCCCTTTTTAATGCCTTACTTCCCCAACTTCAAGCATGAGGTTGCTGCTCCTTAAAGCCAATGGTGGAAATACCATAAATAAAAAAAGTTGTCCCCTCAGTATTCCATAAACAGAACAGTATTAAAATTGATGCCATAAATCTCCAGAAGATAAATCTGTTCTTTTGGGTGACACTGAGTTTTTATGTATATCTACCCTTGAAAGAAAATAAACATCTTTCTTTAGTTGAGTTTATCAGCTACTTAACTCAACTGAATTCTGCTAAACATCAGTCATTGTAATTGCACTTCAAGCCAGATATTGATAGTGAGGTGAGGAAATATTATATTCTGCTGTGCAATAGTGTAGGCATTTTTCCAGGAAGGCAGTCTGAACAAAAAAACAGTGGCCATATTCAGTTAACATCTTCTCATCTGGAACTCAGAAGGTGCTATGCTATTCTGGTTGTTTATAAAATGTTTCACCATTTCTTCATGTGTAGTTCCTAGCAAATACAAGAAGGAGACATACTCTACCCAGCTGGGACTTGGTCCAGGGACTTCTGTTTTCAGGATGCCTAGGATATTGTAAAACATCCTAAACTGTGAAGTCAGAATGCTGCTTGCAGAAGGGAAGATCCTCTCAGTTTTAAGAACTTGCATAGACATACTGCAATTTAAGAGAGGTTTGTTGCTGACTAAGATATCAATACACAGTTTGTTTCATTTTGTGTAGCACCTTCTGCAGTCTAAGAAGGTGAACCTTGAGGGAGAAATACAGATTATGATAGAGATTAAATAGTTGTTTATTTCTTTTTCTTGTATGAGTTTGCTTAAGTTTCTTAAAACTAACTTAGAGATCAAGCTTGAGTATATTATTTACTGTGGTATTTTCACTCTTTTTTATAATGGGTTTTCTGTCCCATCCAGGAAACCAATTAAAGAGAAAACAATGTTTCTACTACTTTTAAATTAAGTTTTGAATTAACATACTGCTAGTAGAAACAGACTCCAGAACATGTGACTTAAACAGGTTCATGATTTGTTAATATAATTTTTGAGCCTTCCTGGATCCAGCTTTCCCAATAGATATCTCTAGTTAATTATTGAGACCTAAAGTCTTTAAAGAAACACTAGATCCCCTTATTACACAGCCCTTGCACTGTTGGTATACCAAGAGGTGCAGTTCTGGCTCCACTAAAATCAGGATGAGTCACCAGGGATGGCCAACTAATTGACTGAGGGCCAGATGGAACCCATGAGGCAGATTTATGTGAATTTTGAGAGGGCTGTCAGGCTCAGAAAATTGGGTTCATTTATGGTTTTAAAATAAACTTGTAGTGGGAAGAAAGCATCCCTCAAAACAGCAGAGCATCCCACTGTGCTCCGTGTTCTGAGAAGGTGCCTGCAAGGCATACGCGGTGCTGCCAAGGGCAATGCTGTAGGGTCAAACAGCTGGTGCTGAGCACTCAACATCCTCTGTATTTGCTTCAGCAGGTTCACTTCATACAGGCACTGGCCTGCGCCTTTGCACTGAATTTCCATTAGCATCTGGAACATGAAGTGCACTCCCACAGTGCATCTTACCTTTAGGTTTCAGCTAGAAGTAAACCCATTTGGGTGAAACGAAGCATGGCAAGTGGAGGTGATCAGGACATTTGTTTGAAAATCATGCACCTGATCTGAAACAAAACAGTAGTGCAGGCCCAGCCTAAGTAGCAAGCAGCGTTGTGGTAACTTGTACAGTCTGAACTGATGTAATTTCGGTGCAGAATAGGCAATGATCAAGAGCAGCTGGATGTTAGTTTTGCCTTCCCCCCAGGCACCAGAGCTTGCTAACTACCCTACTCTGCTTGTCTTTCAGGTACAGGGACTACCGAGACCCTCCTCACTCCCCAGTGCCCTACGGTTACACACTGCAGTTCTGGCATGTCTTAGCAGCACGGTTGGCTTTCATTATTGTATTTGAGGTCAGTGACCATTCAGGTGGCAAAACAAAACCAACAAAATGAAACTAATTTCCCACCGAAGCTTTTTTTCATTGGGCTGATCTGTGATTGCAGCTGTTGAGCTCTTTGTGTTTCTGCTGTTTATATTGTGCTTTGTGTCCTCAGATCTGTTTTCTGAACAGTCTCAGGTATTTAGGTTCTAACAAAAAGGAGGATGCAGCACTTGGAAAACTGTAACAGTGACTTGCAAAGCGGAGAAATAAATTAAGCTTTTATTTACTTTCTGAGGTCTGGTATTCATAACCTCTTTAGGCTGGGAAGCCATATGCTGACTGGTATGTGAGGAAGGGGTGAAGGAACATGAGAAGAAAAGATGAAATCTGAACAACTAAAAATGAATATGGTTTAAGTTACAGTATTTACACATCTAGCTTTTTTCTCAATTTTTTTGATACCATTCATTTCCCCAGAATTATTAGCATCACAAAGATTATGACAATGAAAAGGATTCGATACCTTTGCCAACATTCATAATATTAGTTAGTACTTACTGTCAGTATCTCAGAAATCTTTGAGACAAACCAGAGAGTATAATACCAGCTTCACATGACTGGTATTCCCATGCTGATTTTGAAAAAATAGAGACAGAAGTGTACATAAATAGGATGAGCTCCTAAGGCCTGAATTTCAGGTGCCTGAATATCCCTGTCAGAAACCAGGGGCTTGGCACCTCTCTAGAACAAGCACTTTGAAATGCCTTTTGCACTGTGAAGAAGCCAAACAAGGAACAAAAAAAAAATCTAAAAACTCTTTACTCAATCCTCTGTTCTGAAATCATAGCAACAGGGCATACAGCACAGATATGGAAGCTGTAATCATCATAAATTATTGGCATAGTGTTCATGAGGACATACTGCATTTCTGACTCATATTACTGTGTAAATTCATTCTGAACTGAGCTTTGGAAGCACCTCCTTGGAACACAGAAGATAAACATTTGAATTAGATGAAAGATGAAAGGTAAATATTTTATAGATTATTTCTTGGGTAGAGATGTCTTGGTGGCTCAGCAGAAGCCCGAAGTCAGCAGTGAATTCCTCCTGATTATCATTTTCAGCCCTTCCCAGACAAAACGGGAATATGGCACTGCAGGTTGGGCTTTCTCTTTCCCCTACAGTGGACTAATTCTTAGAGATTGGTTCTAAGGAGACTTGCTCTTCTGTCATCTCTGCCACACTCAAGGAAACATTAATGGAAAGAAAGACAAGCAGAAAGATTTGATAGAGGCCTGCTGGCCTCTTCTCTTCTTTGTTTCTTGAGCTGTCAGTATGGAGAGACAGGGTTATCTGTCTCCAAAAAGGACTACAAGGATGGCCTTGCAAGGCCAGCCTAAGTACTTGTAAGATTGAAGAGAGCCTGGCTTCTTGATACACTCTTGGCAGAAAGGCAGCACAGCATAAAGGCAAAGATAACTGAGCCAAGAAAAATCAGTCCTGCTCAAGTCTCAGTGCCCAGCCAAATTCATTACTTGCTGTGGAAAAGCGTTTTGTGTCTGCCCAGTACTTGCACAATAGATTTGACTTTGCCTTGCCCCAAACAAAGCCATAGCCTGGCTCACAACTGTCTCCCTCAACAGGGGACATGCTGGTTGTTGGCACTGTGAACTGTTTCCTTAACTATAACTATGAAATCAAAAAGGTAATTGCAGCAGAAACCATGACTGTCCTTCTGGAAAACATTAATGGGTGTATTGTGATTGCTACAGCAATTATGGCAAAAGATTGCATTAACAGATAAATGATTCAAGGTAGGGTTTTCCATAAATCAAGTAACAACATAAACTCAAGATACCTCTTTGTCACTATAGGTGTGGTTATTTTGACTATCTTGACCTCCCTCAAAACCAAACAAAAGTATTTCCTATCACTGCAAAAGGAATTATTTTGTTCAGGCTAAACTGACAGAAACAGCTTTTTTCTTTTTTTTTATGTTTGGCAGAAAAACAGCAATTAAAGTATTGTGGGGTTATTTCTCATGAGGGAAGAATACATGGGAAAACAGGTTACATTCTCTTTGCAGTGGCTTTCAAAGGAAGAGTCCTTCTTGGAGAAGAAATACCTTTACTTCTCCGATATAGAATGTGTGTCTTTTCTGAGATGGAGGATTTTACAATTTCTCTGTTCCTCTAAAGAGGAGTGAGTAAATCTCCAAGCAGCACCTTTGATCAAACAAAAAAGGGCACTCAAGTAATCCTTCCCCATCACACTTAAGCTTTGCTGTGGCACACCTAAAACATGAGGGATAAAGGGTCAATTACCTTGTGTTTAATTGTGATGTTTAGTAAATGGCAATATGTCTTTGTATGAGAAACACAACATAAGAAAAAACGTTTTGTTTTGCATAGGTAATTCGTTGGTTCCAATACTGATGCAAGGGTTTTCTGGCAACAGAAAGTGTTGTATCATTTGACCCTCCTCTTTCTGCAGAGCAATCCACTAATATCAGGCCCTGCCCAAACAGCCTCACAGCAAATCATGACCCCTGGGGTTCAAACACACAGGTCATACAACAATTTTGAGGCCTTATCTGAACACAGCTGCTCAAAATCTTTGCTTCAATCCACGCTCCACTAACTTTGGCTGGAGTTTTTGTGGTGAAAAAACTTCATTGTTTGGTTTCTCCAGCTTCAGTAATGGATTTAGTTCTAACAAAGCATCTTTTTGTGAATTGGAAGGAGAGAGTTTTCAGAAGATATGGAAAAAACTTGTTTTCTTCCTAATATTTCAATTTCTCATCCCTTTTTTGTTTTCACAGCACCTTGTCTTTTGCATAAAGCACCTGATTTCCTACTTAATCCCAGATCTCCCAAAAGATCTGAGAGATCGGATGAGGAGAGAAAAGTACCTGATTCAGGAAATGATGTATGAAGCTGAACTTGAACGTCTACAGAAAGAGCGGAAGGAAAGGAAGAAGAATGGAAAATCTTATCACAATGAGTGGCCATGATAGGGTGAGGAAAACGCTGCTTAAAAGAAGATAGGAATTCTTTTTATAAAAATGCCCTGTTTTTCTGCAGTGGAGAATGCACTGAAAGGAATAGTCAGCCAATGTTGTGTGCACTTAGCACATGTGCACCCATGTTTAATAGGGTGCATATTGTCACAAGCCTTTTGAAATTAGAAGACTTGTGAGGCTTAGTCTTCTCCAGAGCTAATGTCAGCATGAGGAGGTTAGACCAAAGTTTAAGTCTCTGCAGTCTTTCCAGGGAGCTCCCATGCCCTGACTTAAATTCAAGGCAGTTACATATCTTACAGTGCTTTACAGAACTCAGTGATCTCATGGCTTGTTCTCATGACCAAGTTGCTGCTTCCTAACCAGCAACTGCAACGTGGCGGTACTTGTCCATGCATGTGGCCACGACCTGCAGCATTGTGCATGGCAACATTGCCCTCTTCCACAGTGGATGAAGCTCTGTTAGCTTACATTTACCACAGGTTAAGGTCACGTATGTGGACCATTTCCATTATTCCAACAATACTGAAATATTTTTAGGAGGAGATGCTTGATCACGAGTCTAATCAACTGGTCTAACTAACAATGCTGAAAAATTTAGGTGTGCGGAAGTGCTAACAGACAAGCATCTAAATGTGGCCAGACATATTTAACTGCAGGGTTATTTATTTGGAAATGATACTGTGAAATGTTGGTAATATGTTTTAAAGATTTGAATGGTGCCTTTTCAGCTATAGGACTATCTGGTCTCTGAAGAAAACAAGTCAGGCGAGGGCATCTTGCCCAGAGCTGCCCATGTTTGTATTGCAAGTTCATATTGAGGCCTTGTCAGGAAATAGGGTGTACGATACACGTAACAGAAGACATTGTGTGTTAAAGACCTATCTGAATAAGTAAAACAAACAAACAAAAAAACCCCACAACAGATGAACAAGGTCAGCAAAGCAAAAGAACACAGTCATCCAGAATCCCTACACTTGTAACGTTTTCCATATTCATCCTTCCATTATCTATGAAGGGGTGGAGGGGAAAAATAAAACAAGAGATATAGTATGAAATAGCTTGAAATCCTTCATGCAAAGCAATTCTACACAGGCTGCAGAATTAAATTTGGGTGAAATGGGCCACTCTCTGTATCTTTTTGCATTAAGAAATTAAAAATTTCCCAGAACCAAAGTGGAAAAAAGCCTATGCCCTGGTAAGGATATGGCTAGACACAAAATACTGGAGCTGATCCATTTGCTTAGCCCTTTTCCAAATAACTGCATAAAAATTATAGTTTTCTCAGAAATCTTATGGAATCGTGACCTTGTTAGTTTGAAGATATTTAAGAGAGAGGAAAATACAGCAAGTTCTTTCTGCAAGTTCTCCTGTAAATCATTCGATAGAAGGGCTAGAATTTGCCCCCTGGACAGACCACACAATGCAAGACCCTATGGATGCCTCAAGCTCCACAAGGACCACTTGCACCAAGACCCCATATTTCCAAATTGAATCGATTAACTTACTTCCACTGCAAGGAAGAACTGTGCTATTTCTCTGTGAGGGAAGGTTTTGATGAAAGGTAATATGGCCTGAGGAAAGAGAAGGGTGGAAGAAAATGTATGCACCCTCATATCTGTAGCCACTGCCTGCCTACACTTGGCTTCCTTGCAGCAAGGAACCTCTTCTGGTAGTGACCCATCATCCCACACAAAGAGGTTAAATGGTAAAGCAGTACCCATTTGTCAGGTGGTCCTGGCCCAAGCGTGAACATCCCATGAGGAAACATAAGCCCTGGTGGAATTTCAGGATTAATCCGTTCTCTGTTGACTTGGTGCCAAACTGAGTGAGGAGCACAACTAGCAGTTGTGGGGTATATTCCTGCCTACTGAGGAAGTAAACTTGCTCATCTTTGCTTCACTTTACAGCAGCTGTAGACACATCCCATGTGGGCAGTGGAGAAACGGGGTATTTCTGTCTCTGTAAATAAGGGGTGGGGATTAGGCAATGTCATCCTCCAGTACACATGTGCCAGATGGGTCAGTATTTACCATCGGCCACGTACGGGTGTTTACTGCACTTGCAGCTTGGGGACTATCAGGCAGGATCGCTGTGCAAAACCACATTCAGATTCACAGATCAATCAATCACACAAATCAAATTCACATGAGCAATTGGATTAGTTTGCAAACCCTCTGTTTAATATCTAAACGAACAGATGACAGGAGCTTAGAAACTGTTTGCTAAGTAGTAAAGTGAGACGTGAGTCATGCATGTAATCAGTGTCGCCCATATATGAGTGTGAACCTTTGCAAACCCCTGCAGTAAGATACAGCTTTGTCAAAATAGATCTCAGTAACTTCCCAGAACTGAACTGAAACCTAGTAAATATGAACTGACTTCCACTCCAGAGGAACCACTGCAATATGATGTGTCAAAACAAATAAAGTGCAGCAGAAATACAATAGATAATAATTGCTTTTGAGCCTAGTTTTCAACACAGCTACATTATGATGAATTTTCATGATAATACGTTGCCAACAGTTGTTCCCGTTCTGCTCTAAATGAGAAGATGAGTTGGCTGCTTACCAAGCTTGTGCTGAGTACGGTGCTGGAAGGGGCTCTGGCCTCACCAGCAGATTCTGAGTACATTTCTGTGGCTTAATGTTGACCATTCAACTCACCGAGGTGTCCGCTGAATAGATTTCCCTTGAATCCTTCAGAGCTATACAGCAGAACACTCAGGAATGATGACCCCTTTGTATTTATTTTATTAATTAGGAAAATATAATAGAAGTAATAGGCTACTAAAAATAGATGGAATTGTAATGGTCTCTAGCCAACAAATTTACGCCATTCCTTTCTTTCTGATCTGATGATGGGTTTTGTTTAAACCTCCAGGTGACCGTTCTATATGTTGTTTACTTATTCCAGCTTCACAAGAGCACTACCTTCAAGGGAATGAGAAAAAAATGCAACCTCAATGCATGCCACAGACATTTTACATAGCAAGCAGGACAGCACACATCAAAGGATTTACTGTGAAATCATCTTGCAATCAGCGTAGGATTGATCTCCATAGACCACTCTTGACAGCAAGCATGTACCTCATGAGCAGTTACACGCCAGTTTTTAAACCAAGGAATATAAATTGTATATTGGGACTGTTTTTCAGCCTGTTTGCTACGTTTTTTGCATTCTCTCCCATGTTGGTTTTACAGATCTTAGAGTAAAAATATGTACAACAACCTGGATACTCTGACAAAAGAAAAATCCTAGGTATAGAACATCATCTGCAGTCAAGCCACCAAATAATACAACAGAAACTGTGTTTACAAATGAGTTCTTTTTTATTTTGAATCTTTCTGAGGCGAGTTATGTTATTTATCATATATATGTAATATATATATAAAGTATATAGAGAGATTGTTTATTTGTAAATAGAAAAATCCTATGGAGAAGAATGTCAACTTTTCACACGTTAAAAAAAAACATCAACATAAAGCCATGTTTAATGCTTGTATAATGTGATGCAATAAACTTTAAAATAAATTATGCATATGAAATATTTGCTGTTTGGCATTCCTGAGTTATTTTCTGTTTACCTTATTTGTTCGGCAAGCAAACATACCAGTCAGGTGGAAGCAAATTTAAATGCGGACTAAAAAAGGGCCAAAATCTGTCACTATTTTCTCTCTGTGGATCCTTTGTATATTCACGTAGTCAAATATTGTTCTGGTGTGCTTTAGTCCTTTTTTTAGTGTTCCTTCTTGTTTCGTCTTTTGACCCTGCCAGATGCTGCATGTAATTTGGACAGTGTGGAGTGCACCCGTTCCCATGGAATTAATCCGCTTTGAGCATCCTACTTTTCTTTGGTGGGTGAGCTTTTAGCTGGCAGAGATGAAGGGTCAGGGGGCAGGTGTGTGATGGAGACACCAAGAATTATGTTGCTGCTTTAGTGCTGACAATTAAAACAAGAAGCCTACAGAAAGAAGTAAAGCAGAAAGTGACTTTGTAGCTCTGCAGCAATCATGGGAGGTTAGTTAGCAAGAAATGGGGTAGTGATGGGGGTCATCTGCAAAGCTGAAGAATAGTCTCTGAACCACTTACAGCAAGATATTCACCCCAGTGAAAATTCATCTTGATGTTGTGATTGTGGACCAATAGATATCACCTGGTCCAAACTTTCACTTCATACCAAAATTAGAGTTAAATGACTGCTCAGTGTTCAAATAGTGACTTCAAGCAATAAGTGAAGATAAGTTGGTCATTTACATGTTTTCTCTGTTTTAAACAGCAATACAAATTCAAAACACTAAGAAAATAAATCTGTGGTGCTACATTTTTTAACTATGATAACTAGGAAGATCAGTTTTCACTCCATGGGCAAAACAGGTGCCAGTCACTGATCATCCAAGAAAGTTTAAGGCACAGAGCGGTGCAACGAAGGCCACGCTGATGCTCCTTAACACAATAGCGATCAGTCACCATCCTGAGAAGCACATTCAGATTGGAGATCAGCATTTGATTTGGGAGGGCTGTAGCCATACCAGCAAGCACACAGGCTTGCTACAGGCTTCTGTCCTCTCTGTCCACAGCTCACTCTTTGCCATAGAGCATAGGTGCACAGGGACACAACAGTCAATTTCAGCGCTCTGCAGCAGTGTGGGGATATCAGTGCTTACCCTTTTTCAGATCTGTGGGCTGAAAGTACCTGGTAAATACAAATTATTATATTCCAAGGCTCAAAAACTATTCTGTAGCACAAAATGCAGTTATCTGTTTCTGTACCATGAAGACAAGGCACAAGGCTGAATAGGCTGCACATATTATCTGAGATCTGAGGAGTGTAGCCAGCTCCTTCAGTCAGTGGACCAGTTGTCACAGAGTGACTAGGATAGTCCCAGAACAGAGACCCCTGTACTGAATCCCAGGAGACTTTATTCCAGATGCAATTGTTCGTCTTAAATCTTAGATATAGGGACACAAGACATGACTCATGGGATCTATCCCACCTGCTCACAGCCCTTCCACGCAGTGGCTTTAGGCACTTACCCAGTCACAGAGCTGTGGCAGAGGAACGGGAGACAAGGGGCTGGTCCCAAACTCTGCATTGGATCATGCAGACCAGTGTGTCAGGAGGCAAAGGGGAGATCTGCCACTGTTGCATAGTTTTGCACTGGGTTTGCTGGTGGAGACGTGCACCTGGTGGCAGCACATACGTATAGTTGTCGGGTCTGTACTCCTCTAGCAAAGGTTTGCTCCTTGGAACCCATTTTTTCTTCCTAATGTTTTCTGATCCTGTCAGCTCATCTTATGCAGTAGATCATCAAGTGGCCTCTGTCACAGTGGCAGAAAATAGATTTATTTAGATGCTAAAGGGGCCCAGTCAAGGTAGATAAACTAGCACCGTGTCATATTCCCAGTTACAGCAGCTCAGCACCTGGCACAAATGCAGCACAACTTTTAGAAAGCATTTAAGACATGCAGTCAGTTTTTCACTTGATTCTCAAGCGTGACTGCTTTATAAGCTTCACTGCTCAACTTTCCTTCAATGGCTTTTATTTTCCAACTTGATTCTGCTGCTGTAGAGAAGTTTTAAACACCCACGTACAGCTGTAGCAAAAGATCTGCAGTACAAAAACAAGACAGTGGGTCAGAGTCTGTTCCCTGCCGTACCATAAAGCACACAGGAGAAGGAAGCAATGGTGGTTTCACCCTCCCGAACCATCAGTACAGTGCATGGTCTGGAGTGGATGTGCTGTCCTGCTTCTCTCGGCAACCCAGCTGGAAGATAAGCCATGCCATGCCCTGCAGCCCTGGAGAAGCCTTCACTAAATGACACCTTCTGCGATCCCTGTCCCGTCATGGGGGATTGTGCAAGGGACTCTGCCTGCCAGAACACACGATTTGCTCTTGCCTGATCTGGACCACGGTTGAACACAAATCCCCAGAGTGACAACAGGGACCACATGAACACAATTGGCTACATGAGGTTTCGGCTCACAGCTCCACAGATAACAGCAGTGGCAGCTGCAGATGCAGCCTTTCCTCTTGGCCAGTACAGCAGACAGGCCTTTCTTTGTGCATGAATGTCTCTGCTGCACTGTGTGAGCCTAGGCCGGCATGCAGGGCACGAAATAGAAGACTACTGTGTTTCTGCTATATGGCATTGTATAAAAAGCCCAAATAGTTCATTTCCTTCATGAGGACCAGCTCTGTGAGGGCAAGACAGGGCAGAAGAGGGAGACAGGGTGTGAAGGGAAGGATATCACTGATTGTTGCCTCCACCCATCACCAAAGACACTATCGTAGCTTCTAGCAGTGGGCACAGAGGAGGAGACGCAGATAAGCAGGGAACAAGTGGCTTAATACAAATAAATATATATATGACAAAACCAGCAAAATAAATACACTCTCAGGATCAGTTCTACAAAGAAACCAGATGGCACGAAATACATAGCCTGTACTAAAAAAAGACCCACTGTTTCTTGCAATCTGGTAAGGTCCTGCAGCCCTAATCTCTTCATACTTTCAATGCCTTAAAAGAAAATAGAAACAAAAAACAAATTTAAAAAACAAACAAACAAAAAAGAAAAACAGCTATGTCTGGGGGAACAGTGCTCTTACCAAATAAAAAATTTACTCTTGAGAGTGAACTGAGAGTAAAAGCAGCTATTTTCCAGGAGGCTCAAGAATATCAGACAAATATTTCACATAGAAACATTGCCTTAAGCCCTGTCACCAAGATCCAGAGTGAGAGAGGGAGTGAGGAAGTGCAAGAAAGACCTGATTCCTTTCTTGACTAATGTCAAGGTCATGCAAGGGTGACAGTGCCATGTAGCTCACCAGGTGCCTGCCCATGTCCCCAGCAGGGCTGGTAACTGACCCAGCACAGGAATGTCAACAGTACTTCACATGAACAAAACTGTCCTCGTGGGCTGACACGGCCCCATGTCATATATGAAGGCCATTGGCTTTGTTGTCATTGCTTGCAACATCCATTTCAATGTGGCTGAAAGCAGGGTTGTCAGTTCCTTCAGCTGCCGTGGTAAATGATTTCCAGTTCAACACTTCCACTTTCTCCGGCTGGAAAAAAAAAAAAAAAAGAACAAGACAAAAGCACAAAAGCAGAGTCAGGCCTGACATACAGGATAACTTTGCAGGAAAAGGTGTTGGTTGCTCACAGTACATAGTCATTCATTGCAATAGCTGGTATTTTTCTAGAGGCATGGAAAGTTTCTTATTGCATAAGGTACTAGTTGTGTAAAATGTTCCTGTCACATAAAATGTTCTTGTCCTGCAAAGTGTCTAAAGCATTTTTGGGTGTGCAAAGTTCTAATTGCTGCTTTCATGTCTAGCAATCTGTCACCACCAAGTCCTTGAGCTATTGACTCCCACCCATGGCCCTTGCCTCATCTTTGGCATGAAGAGCAGATAAACATGCATCACTGCTTGGATGTTCCATCCCTGTTAAACATAATGAGATGTTGAGCTCTTCATGCGCAGGAAATTGCTCAGTTCTCCCTCATTTTTTTTTTTCTCAATAACTTTCTGGATTATTTGTGATGCCAACCACTTGTTATCCAGCACCTAGCTGCATAACCAGGCAGACACTTGCTTCTGACTCCAGGCATAAAACAGTCTGGCTGTGGACATTGGTTTCCATGTGGGTTATTTTTTATCAGAAGACTTCAGGAATTAAATTCCCAGACAGTGAAAACAGATGTTGGCCCACTAAACACAGTGAATGACAATAACTGGATAGCCCTGACATGGGCAAATAGCATTACAATAGTATTGTAAAAATCCCTGTCTCTCTTCAGTGTTCATATCCGAAAGCTGAAGTACATGAGATCATACTAAAAGGAGTTGTCATCGTGGAGAAAATAATTTTGCAAACTGGACCATCTCAAAGGTTTGATCATTGCCTGTACTGTAGCACCTGAAAAGCACTGAACAATGCTGGGCTTGAATGTTCAGCACACTGACGATACTGATTGAAAAGTGATCTATAGTTTAATTAGAAAAAAAAAAAAAAAAAATCCCCTACATTCTCTCTTCTAAGGGATGTTATAACCCAATAAGGTCCCCCCTTTTTTTATATCTTAGGGAGGGAGCTAGGAAACAGATACACCGACTAGAAATGTTTTCACTCAAACAGTAGCCGAAGCTGCAAAAAAATTCAGACTTTAGAGAACACATGTTTACAAACAAAGCTTTGCTGAGTCCAAAGTGTGCCTTGGGCCAGCTTCCAAGACACTAGTGAGGGAGTATTTTGGCAGAAACCTGGAGAACAATTGTCCCTTGTCTCAGCTTCTGCTCTGTTCACTGAAGTCAAGCTGTGGCCAAACACAGATTCCCTGCCTGTGCCAGCTGGTTTACTCCTACCTGCCTTGTGCCCTGCTACTGCCTTAAAGCAGTCGTATCAGGTGCTATTCATCCTGGTGGGGAAAATAAGCTAGGGACTGTTTGCCTTTGTCCCCAGGAGGAAACACTGATTTAAATCAGAGATGCATAATTACACTTACTGTCTCAGATTTAGACCACGAGAAGTTGGACAGGAAATCTTCCTTGGTCAGCAGGAATTTACGATCTGTGTTCTGCTTTAGTCCTCCTGCAAAATAAGCAGGCTTCAATCAGCCAGATTTCCACATGCAAATAAATGATGTGTCAGAGCCCAGCTATGGGCATCAGGCCAGGTGAGCAGGACAGAGTCATGCAGCAAAAGCCATCAAGAAATCACAGGCCTTAGGGATCATTTTCTTACAACACTGGATAACCTGAACCCCTCATAATAAAAAATGATCCTCAAGGTCTATTTGAAATGCCTTAGCCATTTCCCAGAGTTTCCTACATACTCCTCAGATATCTGCATTGTGTAAATAACACTGAGACATTCACCCAAAAAAATGAATCCCATGCAGTGATATCTGGAACCATCCTGCCAATCCAAGAGCTGTGGTACTGAGGGCTGCCATGGAGTCTGAGTCTCAGCTCCCTGTCAGCAAGAGTCCTAAATCCACAACCACCAGCAATTTTCATAGTGAGTTATTTAAGGGCAGCCCCAAGGTGGGGCGATGAGACGTAATGAGATGTTTGGGCATTTTTAAGTCATGAAAGATTAACTGTTCTTGTGGGGGAATGTGTGTGGGAAAGAAAGAAGATGTAGGTGCTGGGAATCAGCTCTGATTGCCACCTGAGGCTTAAATGAGATCTTGCTCCACAAAAGGCAGGGTAATGTTGTGGTTGGTTTAGTTCTTTTGGGTTTCTGTTTGTTTGGCTGGTGATTTTTCATCTGTATTTACTGAGCTACCCAGTTTTCACACCTTGTTTCATGGCCCATGATGACCTGATCCCAGAATGGTAAGAGGCAAAAATTGTCTACAAGCGCATCACTGTAGCAATGGAATGAGCTTGTGATGGTAAGAAAGGGGGGAGCAAATCCTCTAGAAACTCACAAGGAAAAGAAAATGGTAGAGGTGTAACTTGTGCTTATTAGTTGCAAGGCATGGGGAAGCTAAAAGAAGCAAGTTTGTCTGCTGGGTTTGGAGTTTCATAGTCCAGAAGTAGGTCATATTAACAGATCTGAAATCCAACAGCCTCAAAGAGGAGGTCTGTCATAGGAATCTGGCTGGGCATAGTGGGGAAAGCTGTGAGAGCAGCTGCTTTTGTGCTATTTCTGCCGCATGAGGTGGTTGACAGGTGCACTTTGCATCTCACCTAGATGCAAGAATAGTGAGGCCATAGGCTGGAAGTGAAGCCCTTGCTCTTACCCATGGAGTGATGCTTTTTGTCCCTTGCACAGGATCAAACTGAGACAGAAGCTAACATAGCCATGCACAGGATCTGCAGCTCTTGAGTACGTGCTTGGGGAATGTGGCAAAAAGCATGCACTGTACAGGTGCAGACAATAACCCCTGAGTGCTCCGAACTCACTCAAAATACAACTGCTTTTGTCCTCTAGAAGCATGGGTGTATCTCCTTGCTTGGAATTGTTGCCATGTTCAGGGACAACCCCAAAATCCCCAGTCCCTGCTGGCATCTAAGAAAATAGGAAAGACAGATGACTTATTTTTCTTTTGCTCCTGAGGTTAAAAAGCTACTGAAAGTTCTTTCAGTTTGAAGCAACCTTTGCTGTGGGCAGAATCCAAGAGTAGGGATGCAGAAGGGCTAAGGGGAGGAAATGAGAGAATGGTAACCTTTATATGTTTGCAATAGGGTCACTGGCACTTCCTGTGGCAATGACAGCTCTCTGGTCATCTTAGTTTGAAAGAGATCTAAGATGCGTTAAGTCACAGCTCTGGAAGTCGTACCTGTTAGGAGGCTGATAATTATTCCCACAGCTACTGTGATAAGTGTCCCAAGTGTGCTGAAGTAGAGATAAGACAAGGAATACCAATTGTCTGCCAGGGCAGGCCTGAAAAAGAGTCAAAAATGTGTTAATCTCTGCTTTCTTATTCCAAGAAACTTGAAAACATTGTCTTGTTTAAGATAGAGCATACATACGGAGTTACTTCTAAATGATGTGACCTGGTACTCTTGATCTACTTCTGCACAATAAAATGTGCACTGAAAATCTATTAAAATTTACAGGACCAGTTCCTTCACAGGAGAGGAGACTGGTCAGTACAGTGAGGCAACTCATGGGACAGAGCAGGTAAAACAGGACAGTCCTGTCTCTCCTAGGAATCCAGCGCACAGCTGAGGACTCTGGCTATGCAGATGAAGGGATAACTTCTCTAGAATGGGGACATTATTTAAAGAAGCAGATAAAAAAAAAAAAAAATCAGCATGTGCAGCTCTAAACATCCAGAAACAATAGGGTAACTGTCACAACTCAGGTTACACATTATTTTGTTTTCCCTGACAATGTGCTCTGTTGCAACAGTTGCTTTCCCACATCCATGAGCAATGCTGGAGGCCTCATGTGAAAGGTGAGGTAAAAGAAACTGGATGTTCAGAACCCATGTGTGTACCCAGGGTATCTGTTGGCTGTACAGTGCTCTAAGGTGCAAGGACTGGGAATCCCTAGGAACATGCTTGTTCAGCTTCTTTCTGTTCCTGCTGTTCCTCATATTGTCATTCATAACTGTTACACTTAATTGTGATTGTCCCAAGTAAGACATACAGTAATTGCCAATGGGAGAAAATCCCTTCTATTTTGCCCATTATATGGATTATGCCCTCTTCTGAGTTTCCTAAATAGAACTATTTCTGCACAGACAAGGTGTTGTAGGTGGCACTGCTAAACTGGCAAATTGCCCTTTAACAGCCTACTGCTTTAATTCATGTGACAGACTGTACAAGTTAATCTAATAACTATAAATCTTATGTTTTCTTTAACCCCCATGGTTCCTGGTAAGGCATATCCAAGCCTTTAGACTCAAATATTGAACTGAAGCTTTTCAGATCAATAGGAATATTCCCTTTGACTTCTGGGAAAACTCAGACAAACTTCACTCTGACAAGAAAAAAAAGAAAATGAAAGAAAACTGCTTCATCTTAAACAGCCTCATCGGTAAACCAGGGAAGGATAGTTACAGTAACACAAATGCTATGCAGGTATTTGCGTTGCATTAAAACAAATTTTCTTTGTTGATTGCACATTATGAACTTGTATACCTCTCTGCAGCTGGTGTGTTGAAGACTGTTGTTAATGGATTTGCTGTTGATGTCCAATTTACTGAGGATATATTACAGCCTGCAGTTGAGAGATACAGCGGCTTGGTCCTCTCTGGGAGCGGAGGATAAATCTGAGATCCAATTCCAACCCAAAGTGAAATAACAAAGCCACTGACAAGACCCACAAATGCACCCTGCAAAACAGAAAATGAAACTTGTATTTACATGAAAAGCAAAAAGATACCGTGAAAAAAAAATATTAAAACTACCTAGACAACTAGAAAAACAGACAAGACAATCTAACCTGTAGGCTCCATACCAAAAATTAAATACAGCTGGGGAGAGCTAAGGAGTTTACTTCATTTGCTTTTTTGGGAAACGCAGAATTTACTCACAGCTCCTGAGCATACCACTTTTTGTTTTGCCACTATGCCTTTACAGTTGAAGGATAGCTTTGGGCTTCATGGTATATGGGAAAATATTGCTTTGAGGCCCTCCTTGAACAAATACAGAAGCAATTTTTCCTTTTTCTCATGTGATGTGTTTTTGCAAAAATCTCTTCTGCTTCAGGGTGAGTGTTGTGGTATTTTTGCCTGACAGCTAGTAGTTTTGTTTGGTTTTGTATATACAAAAAATTTGCAACTGCAAGGAGGTAAAGGTTAGTGATTAGTGAACCTTACTAAACAGCAATCCTATCAGATTAACCCAATACTTGACAAATCCATTTTTTGATGGAATAGGTTTTTCCTTTGGAAACAATAATTTCATGATCCTGAAGCACACTGAGAATACCCCAATTCAGTCTGCAAGTGCTTGGGCCCCATTTTCTCAACCGGAGCCATTTTTGCTCAGATAAGTCAGCATCCTCCAAGTTTACTGGTTGTTCAGCTCCCTCTCCTTGCTTCTAAAACTGTGTTTTCCAGAAATAGTTGCCAGAGTTTCATTTTTATTCAGATTATTTTTTCCCCCTCTGGTCATATAAATATCTTCATGGGATGGAAATTCAAGTTCTTATGCAGACCTGTTCATCACTTCCTTGGGATAAGGATGAAAGGGAGAAAGGGGAAATGTCCTCACGGAAAGTATCAAGGGTATCTCCCTTGCTGCCCAACACAAAATTATTGAAGGGAGGGGTGGAAGGAGATGACCCAAATTATCAATGAATTTTTGACCCGGAGGGCTTTAAACTTCCACTTACAATTCCATTTGCAAAGGAGCAGAGGATTCCCAAGGCAAACAGTCCTAAAAGGGGGCCACCGACCATGCCAAAAATGCTGAGTGCTGCCTGTGGAAGGAAGAGAGTCTGCTGTCAGGTGCTGTGCAAGACAGTTAAAGCCTCCAACACAGAAAGAAGGGACGACATTGAGAAGGAAATTACATCAGTTTTTAACTGATGTGTTATAGTCACATGGATGCTTAGAGTGCAGGCTGAGCCATGGGCTGTTTGAAACCAGTAACCGACAAGAATAAAACCTCATCTCATAATGGTATCCAGCAATTATTTTCTCATATTCTGGATCATTCAACACGGGCATGAAAAAGCTGACACCTACCTGCAACAAGGCTCCCAGGAGAGATGCCACTGCAGCCATAGCTATGCAGACTCCACCATAAAAGAAACCTGTGTAGAAAAGGCAGAATGATGCATAAATTTGCCAAAGTTTGAAAATCAGTAATGGAAATGTTTCTATCTAACCCAGTATGGCCCCGACATCTCCAAAACAAATATGCTATTAGTATCTGGGTTTTTTGTAAGAGAGCCTGAATTGGCCAGGTTTCCTTTTAAGAGAAGAGATCATGCAAACTTGAGAAAATCCCATTCCTGTGTATCACTAAAGATGAGTTAATAAATGGATTAACCATAGTGGCAATACCACATGTATCATTTGTATTTCTCAGCTAATCTCCTGTGGTATAGTCCTTATTTTGAGGAAATTAGTTTTGCTTCTCAGCCTAAGTCTTTGGAGAAAGAAAGTAAATGCTGGCAGATTACTGGGAGCTGGCACTATGACAAAGAACATCCTGGATCATGAAAGAGGTTGTATCTCTTTCCAGGACCTGTAACACTGGCTTATTTGTTTTTTCCACCTCCACCCCTGTTGAGTTTAACTGCACAAGCAATATAGGTTGATCCCACTGTCCAATGTGATAAGTCAGGCAACTCATGATAAGACTAACAACAATTTTGGTATAAACATTGTTCACAATAACGTTTAAGAAACTGTTCTCACATTAAAACATTTAATACATGTCACCTGCCACCAGTTTGCTGTGCTCACTGGTATGGGCTATGACACGTTGGGACTGTGGTTTTCCTACACTTACTACAAACACTGTCTTGGGCTACACATGCAGCTGGTCACAGACAGTACAAGTAGCAGAGACAGCAATTGCACTTCAGAGATTTAAACCATTTGCTCAGTCCAGTTCTGACCCTCTTCTTTGACCTACATTAAACAGAGGAGCAAAAAATACTGAGGGTCTGAGGGCATATCAGAGAAGACGTGAAGTTTCTCGTTTTCTGGAATGTTATTGGGACAGAATGCCATTGTTCACATATCACTGGGTTCAAAAGGTTTGTTACAAAATTGTTTCCTATGCTTCTCATTTTTGACAGTTGAAGAAAAATAACAGCTGTTTCAGTATAAGACATTTGGCTTTGTAGTACTGCAAATCAACATTGAATAAAGATGCAGTGCATCTTTATTGCTTAAGGATCAAACAAGATGGCCTTTTTTTTCCTTATGCTCACTCAAAACAGCTTGTCCCCTATTCTGTGTAAAACCTACACAGCTGATCTCGTCTCCCTCAAGTATTGCACCAATGTAGTCCTATTGGTGTGAGTACAATTACTCCTGACTTACACTGCTATAAGCGAGATCTGAATTGAGCCCTCACTTTGTAAAGCAAAATGGAAGAGATATTTTTCTAGACATACTCATCCCCATGGAAATCCATGACAACTTCTTTTCAGAGAGGGATCTGAAATACGGCTTAATGAGGTCTTCAACAGTCACGGCAGCCAGAGCATTGATGCTGGAGGACACTGTGCTACAGAAGGCAAGATTTATACAATTTTTTTATCTTAGAAGCTGAAATCATAGGTAACAGATGGATTACTAGAAGACAGAAACTGCCACTGTCCAGAACAGTGTCAGAAAACTAATGTGGCTGATGTATTGGTTGAAATAAATTATTCCAGGTGCTGCTGTTAATAGCTTACAAAAATAGTTAAACATAATGCTCTTAGTGAGGATAAGGCAAACCTTGATGAAAAGTTAGGCCTGGAGAAGTCAATGAAAATATCTGTTTCATGTTGCTAAGCTGTAAACATGACTGGTATACATGATACCTTCACAAATGATCTACACAGTAAATACCTGGATAGGTAATATTCCTACATGCAGGTAACTGATCACTTTGATACAGTCTCAGAGAAGAGTCCAGATAATCTAATTATACTCATCTTAAAACTAAGTGTCTAGTCCAAACTGAACTACTGCAGGCTCCCTACAGGGTCAGAGAAACCAGCACTCACAAGATACAAAGCCAGTCAGTTGATCTTGTGTCTACATGTGCCCTGCTCTCACAAGCCATCAACTTTTCCTCAGCGAGTGAAAAACTGGTTGCTCTTGTTCAGAGCCTTCCTCAAAAGAAGCGATTTTTCCTAAAAGATGCTCCTTGGGAAAGCTGAACAAAACACTCCACACTATGGGATAGAAGGGAATTGATTTGCCTCTTTCAGTAAAAATATATAGTAATTGTTGCTTGCATGGGGTTCATTCAAGAAAACTGGAAGTCAGAAACTCTTCTGTAAATACGGCTCTGAAGATCAGGGATGAGGAAAGAGAGATGGCTTTAAAGTTAGGCAGGTTTGAAACTGGAAAATTAAAGATGAGCAGTAGGAAATTCCCCCAAGCTGTAGCTATTTTGTGTAACCACCCATTTATAATACTTAAAAATTCCTATAGCAGAGGAGCTTTAAAAGCACAGAGAGGAAGCCTTGTTAGTGTTGTACATCATATGCAGCTGTTTCCTCACACAGGCAGTAGGGAACTCCAAACAGCTTTGAGTCTTTGGACCTCAGATCACCACTGTTTAAAACTACGGATTTTTAAGGTGCATCATTAAAGAGCTATAGTGCTTTTTTTAAATTTATTTATTTTAAGAACAAACATTAGCTAAACAAAGAAATTAAATGAAAAAAATATAGTAAAAATGCAACTTTATCTCTAACAAAAAAAAAAAAAGGTTCCAAATTATTAAATTACCTTAATGTTCCACTGTAGGCACTAGCCACAAAAAGTCCTGGCACTCCTGGATAATCCTTGAGAATATCCAGCACTAGGTATGGCATTAGCTGAAAAATTCAAAAAGTAGGAAATATTACTATCTTGCCCTAATTTTGCCTTTTTTCACTGGATTATTTTTGTTATAGCCTTCTCACTGGCATTCTGTCCAGCTGTTCTAATTTTGAACATCCCATCTTGCACTATTTATTGGTTTTTCTACAGAGAAAACCAATCCTAAAACACCCACTCGAGACACAGAACAGTTTGTTTAGATGACCTAGCAAAGATGACCATATAGCCATACTGTCAGGCTTGCTTTGCAGTGAGGATGCCATAGGATACTAGCACTGGGCAACAGGTGTTGTACATCCCTCTGTTGGGCGTGGGTGCCACAGCAGATGCTTATGTCTGTTGTTGACTCCACAAAAAAGTTTTTTAGATACAGTCCAGTAACTTCAGGGTACCTGAGAGCAATTTCCTTGTTGGAAACCGTGTGTCATTTGTTGACCTTTGCAAGATCTGAGTACTAGAAAGAGACAGGAATTTTAAGATTTTCTTCCTGTAAACCGTTTTCCTTTCACAGACAAGTTGGTCTTTTTAGTATCTTGCTTCCTGTTTCCACCAAAAGAATTTGACTGACAGGAACAACTTAATTCCCTTTGAGTTTCCACCTTGGCTTTCTGTATCTCATTTTATTCTGCCCTTAAAGACTAGGTGGTCCTGACTCTGGTACTCCGTTGTCCATGCTCTTCTCCTGACTTTCCAGCTATTGTCCATGGGGCATTATCCACAGCCTGTAATTATCCCAAGCATAAACATATAAAACAAAACAAAACCAATATGTATGATTTCTCGGGGTGCTGACTCTGGTCAGTCTATGCGCTCCCAGAGCTCTTGTTCCTCAGTTAAATCTCCAGCTTGGTTCAGAGGCCACTGTTGGTTACAAAGTGATTTCTCCACGGGACAGTACAACACAGTCCCTCTGAAGGAGGGAAGGATGCACCCGAACTAGCGAAGAACTGCCTGCTGGTAGCCCTCTTCCAGGTGTATGCTTCAGGCATGACTATGTTTTGCCTCCCTTTGCACAGGGAAGTTTTTGTGGGGCGATACAAAGCAGCTCACGGGAGCCCTCAGTCCCTTGCACAGGCACCGCTGCTTCTCTGAAGCCTTGTTTCACACAATGCTGGTGCTCCCAGGCCCATTTTGGGTGAAAAACCCCAAATACAGGCAGAAGTGGATGGACCGAGCGCTCTCCGCATCACTGCTCTCCCTGCCACCCTCCTTACCTGGCACTGAGAGACCAGCAGCACTGGGACAGCTGGGGTACACTGAGACTTAACAGTGCTGAGGACAGGTCTGCTCCTTTCTCCAGGGAATCCCTTCCATCATGGTCTCAGCTTAATCCCTCAGAGCTACAGACTGTCCTGATATGGAACTCAGCCATGTCATTATTCTCAACCCCTTGGCTCTTAGAATCATAGAATCATTTTGGTTGTAAGAGACCACTAAGATCAAGTCCAGCCATAACCTAACTCTAGCACTAAACCATGTCCTTAAAAGCCTTGTCTAAATGCCTTTGAAACACCTCCAGGGACAGTGACTCCATCACTTCCCTGGGCAGCCTGTTCCAATGCCTGACCACCCTTTCCATGAAGAATTTTTTCCTAATATCCAATCTAAACCTGCCCTGGCGCAACTTGAGGCCATTTCTTCTCGTCCTATCACTTGCTGCTTCGGAGAAGAGACCAACACCCTCCATGCTACAACCTCCTTTCAGATGGTTATAGAGAGCAATAAAGTCTTCCCTCTCTTGAACCGTCCCCATCTGTCTATAATGGCTGCAGAGAGAGGATGCCCCCACACCACCTCCCCTTGAGACACAGAGCCCTACCTGGTCGAGTGCCGACACCTGCTTTGACATCCATGGGTCACAATCCTTGTAAATGGAGTAGAGGGACAGGCCACAGAGTACTGCGCAGGCCAGTATCGCCCAGAGACCCACCAGGTTGATGTAGAGGGACCTGCACCGGCACACACAGAAACATCGTCAGACCTCAAAGTCCCACAAGACCTCTTCGGGGCCTAGCCAGTGCCAGCACTGAGGAGACCTTCGAGTCGTTGGCTGCCCACTGGAAAGGGAGTCACAATACAGCTCCCAGCATTTTATCCAGTATGAAATGATACTTTTAAATACATGAATTTCACATCTGGTTTTGCTGGTACGGTCTGAGTGCCCATCCCCTGACAAAGTCTGTTCAGGAGATGATGGGAGCTATATGGCAATTCCCACATTTCATCATATGTATGTTTTACATTGCAGGCAGCTGGCAAGAAGACGCTCTTCTCCCCTTGCCACACCCCATGATAAAGACAAAGCCTGGACAGATTAGTAAGGTGTGGTGCCCCAGATCAAAGTGTGGGGTGCCTTTCAGTCAGCACCAGCACTCCTTTGCCTCTGGAGTTGCAGTGCCATGTTTACACAATGCTGGAGATGCCCTTGTAAAGCAATTTCCTCCTGGGACAGACTCCGTGGGAGGCAGCAATGAGGCGCTGTGACCTGGTCTGGAGCCACCTACAACGGCCACCTCCAGAGAGCAGAGGGTTGCCACTGACCCCAGGGCTTCTCCTTTAGTAACTAAACAGCATGGAGTCTGGTATGGTCCAGTAACCACATCGCCTCCCTACGTTCTAATGGGAGCTTCAGGTAATGCTGAAAGCAGAAACTCTTTTTTATCAGGCTTTAAGGCTACTTTTGCCACACAGAACAGGCAGCCTTTATTGGTATGAAAGACAGATTGTTCTCGCCCAGCGAGAATGTTCCCTTCCATCTAGCTATCTGATCTTCTCAAATGTTTCTCAGCTCTTGATGACTCCTGGGTCACAAAGTTTTTCTTAACTAGGGTGGTCAGTTCAAGCAAACACACCCAGTGCGACCTTGGCCTTGAAAAACAGCATTCCTTGCCCGCAGTTGCTTCCTGGTTAACTGTGTACCATCAGCCGATGCCAACTTAACTGTCTGACAGATCATATACCCTGGACCTGTGCCAACTGCTAAGACCTCCACTGGGAGGACATTTTGTTTCTGTGCAAACATATCCATGCTTGCAATGCTTCAGGAAGCATTTTAGTGTTCTCAGTTCCCAAGAAGGTAAGGGGCACCAGCCTTCGGAGTGCTCTAGAGGACCATCAGGATGAAGGAAGAAGTAAATTTGACTTTATCCCCCTTGTTAGGCATTGAAATGGACATTTTCAGAAAGGCATAACATGGATTAACTAGTTGAACTATCAGTTCCGTATTCTAGAAAAATTATCGGCAAGCACAATGTAAACTCCTAAAAAGGACCTATATAAATAAAAGCTGATTTACACATAGTAGGGGAAACTCTGCATTTACACTTTGTATTTGCAATCAAGGATGGTCTAAACACAGAACCAGCAGCAGTTTAAATTCCTCTCAAGACTAATTTAGTGAAAATGAAGTAGTTTTTTTCTTATAGATGCTTATATATTGGTTGGATGTTTTGCATCCATTTAGCGGAAGCTGTTCCTGCATTGGCTTAATCTACCTTGATATAAGCTGACTTAGCACAAAATTTAACCAATGAGTTAAATCAATCCAAATCTTTTGAACACATGTAATAGCAGTATTAGCCTATAGTAAAGATTAGAAAATCAAGAAAAATACATGGAAGCAAAAGAAATTGTTTCTCTGACTCCACCAATTCTTGTTTTTAAACTGTGTCAACATTTGACAGTGAAAAGAAAGCTGATTTTTTTTGTCTTCTGATTTACATCCCAGCTTATGGTACACCCTGTGACTAAGCACTGGAGTATAATAATTGTAGCACTACTGGCAGGAGGTGTTCACATCAGTTCTGGGTGATTAACATGGGGTGGAGTTTGGGTGAAGTAGGCACTATGACTGCACAAGGCTTATTTTCTGTTGTTTGTTTAAGGCTGGCTCTAAAATTTTGGCACTGAAACACACCAGATGATGACCTTGAAAGGAATGCAGAGAAAAATGTGTTAGTATCCCATATATTTCTGAAAATGTAGCTCTCCTGCTCTGAGTGCCTCTTATTGTTCATATATGAGCATTATGTTCAATTTGCCTAGTTATGGTTTGAGTGCTTCTACCTACTGGTGTGTTTCTTGAGTGGGCTGAAATCCTTTCCCAAAGCCTGAGAAAGTTCCTACACTTGTGCCGCTGTTAAAGGCCTTCTTAAAAACTGCAAGTTGGGATCTATGAAGGAATTATTTTCTCAGGTCTGATTTGTTATTTTGCTGTCTCTTATAAAGCCTTACAGCAAATGCCACAAAGGTACAAAACCCTATTACTTTGACCTGATGACATTTTACACATGTTAAGGTTAAATGGCAATAAGAGTGGCAGGCCACCAACGTGACCTGCCAGATGTGTCTAATTTCATTTGCAAATGAACTAGATAATCACCACAGAATGGTAGCACTTACAGTTGCAACAAGCTGCAACCATTATACAAAATGATTTCTCCATGCAGGAGAAATTCCCAGCACGAGCGAGGCACAAGCAAGATGCCATGGATTCAGCCACCCATGCCAGCAAGGAAGAACTCCACTGATTAAGGCTGTGTCACTACTAAGACGGTATGAGTCCAAACCCCTCCAGAACCAGATAGCCTCCAGCCCTGGTCAAAGCTTCTGCAACATCCAGAAAACCTGCCCAGAAGCTCCCACAGTGCCACATTCCCCTTGGCCACACTCTGCTTCTAGGACACCCTGGAGGTGTCCCTCCTTACAGAGAGGGTAGGGAGGGTGTGAGAGAGGAGCACAGCCCTAAGCAGAGAAGGTGCTCAGGATGAACAGTCTCACCGGCAGGCAAATCTGGCACAACGTACATGTCTGATTTCATATATGCAATTACGCCAGGCAGTGTTACAGATGTGCAATGCACCTCCTGCCTCTGCCGTGCCAAGAACCTGGAACCCAGCCACGTGCCAGAGATTGTGGAGAAGCCACATGGTGTGTTGGAGATGCAGCTGATGATGAGCATCACCTCATTCCTTCTGCAGCGTAAATGGCTCAGAAGTAGTTTTTCTTTATTGCCATAACCAAAATACTTCCATTCTCAACTGTGAATGATTTTGTGGGTATTTTGCTGACTTTATGAAGTAAAAGCCTTCGTAACACTCCTTCTCTGTATGTCACTGTATTATAGAATTTATAGGGACTATAGCATGTATAGGAACATGTATAGCATGTATAGATTTCTCCTATAAATGAGCTCACAAATAATTCTTAAATCCTGAGTTGTGAACTACTGGGATGATACTAAAGACAAAGGTAAGACAATAGAGTTAGTATTAATATATACTCCATTCTAGAGCAAAAGCTGATCAGAAATGTTTAAATTCAAGTAAAACAGAACTCTCTGCCAGTTTGCGTAGTGAATTCCTAAAGAGAAAGTCATTATTTTTATGAAAATAAAATATATTATTTGTCAGCAATTATATAAGTGGATAAAACATTCCTACATTTTCTCATGCCCATACTCATTGGTATGGAAAAATCTTTTTGGTCTTTACTTATGTGAAACTCCCACACAATGATTTAGGTTTAGTAGAGTAGCAATTCAAGATGCTGTCTTGATATGGCTTCAGCACACACAAGTACTATATTATTTGGTCTTTAGGTTGCATATAAACTTAATGCAGCTATTTGTATGCAAGAATACTGGCACAGTGAAACATTCTGGCACAAAGTTCGATTTTACACCAATTATATGTAATTCAAATACCAGTATTTATTGTGCTGATTTGTCTTCCACCTGGTCCACAAAACAGAAAGCAAAAATTATTACCCTTTACAAATGTGTTTCATATAGACAAAAAACATTTCCTTAAAAAAAATCATCTCCCTTATAAAGAACAGTCACTGCTAAATTCAGACATTAAAAGTTACTGTAGGCAGACTTACATTTTTGCGTGGAACCTGGTTTTGCATGCAATGTATCTCTGTACTTGAGACTGGTTGACCCCATATATGCCAGTCCATGTGAAGGTGCCACCTACAACAATCGTCCAGAAGGTATGCCTTTGCAGAGGATTGGGGTTAAAGCTACAATCAGAGGGAAAAGGCAAACGAGTTCAGAATATGAAAATCTTCCCATTATGAGAAGACCTTAATAGCTATAAGAAAAAACATCCTCATACTTATTCTATTAATAATAAAAGCTCTTTTAATTTGGCCAGATTTTGAACATTTAGATACACGAAACCTGAACTCAGAGAAAGCAAGTTTCAAACTCAAAGCTGAAATCCTGATCTAGTGAAACACTCTAATCTGTCCAAAGGTGAAGCCTAACTGATTTATTTGCTTATAAACTACAGTCTTATATAAAGCTGTATGATGCCTGTGTCTGTTGAGATCAAATGATGCTCCAGTAAAAAAGTCTAATATTCCTGCTTATGTAGAGGGACATAAGTCTGACACCAATAAAGGTGTGTTTGCAGCCCAGCCTTTATGAACAGAGCCTCTGTAAAACATTGTGCTGGTTTAGCTCTAAGTGAATAACAGATTTTGAATGGCCATAAATATATGTTTTTTAAATCATGCTTTAATATAGCAATAAATTATGTGTACCTGCACAAACA
Organism: Streptopelia decaocto; assembly: GCF_964273445.1. Classification (NCBI taxonomy): domain Eukaryota; kingdom Metazoa; phylum Chordata; class Aves; order Columbiformes; family Columbidae; genus Streptopelia; species Streptopelia decaocto. The sequence continues at coordinate 43,426,708 of NC_138663.1, read as the reverse complement.
ATGTAAATTGTTTCACTTATTACATGCCTTTATTCCTTTTCTTCTCCTATCTGTGAAGTCTATGACTGAGGGAAGAGGCAATGCAGTACAACTGCTGCAAATCACCCAAACAGATTGAAAAAATGACCATTCACAAGAAGAAAAAAAATTACCCCCCAAAAAAAAAAAGCCAAACAAAAAAAAATCGAAGTGGTTTTTGATCCAACACTGTTAGAATGAGTATTTGTGACGTTGTGAAATGATAATTTAAGCCTATGATTAGTTACAATAATAGAGAGTAGAATACTATTAAAACTACTTTTAATTTTTCTTTCGGGGAAAGGGAAAATGTTTTCCTTTTTCACACTAGCCAAAAACTATTATTTTCCCAGTTGTTTTGGTTCAGCAGTTTGCAAATTATAAGTGTAAATACGATTGTCCTCTCCAATTCGCCATTTCACTTTCCTTAAAACACCTACTTGACAAAGTAAAAAGGTTTTGCTCTTTACAGGATTTTGCATGGTGTAAAGCCTAAATATTATCCCTCAAACTAGGTAATCTTGTTTAAAAATAAATTAAAATTAGGTCACAACTCCTCCTCCAGTAGCAATTTAAGTTAGTCACATGGGCTCTATTTGTAGGAATAAAGAGGCACATTATCTGCAAGTACAAACTCACTCCCAGAAGTTTAATCTTCCTCCATGATAGGAATCATTTACAATGCATCCAATTCCCTCCTGAACCACCACAGCTCGTATAATCACAGATGAAAATCCAGCAACCATGATTCCAACCTGGAAAACATCTGTCCACACCACTGCCTTCAGACCGCCCTGCATGAGGAACAGCACATAATCAGGGACAACAGGGCAGCAGCGCTCTTGCTTTGCACTCACGTTCAACTAAGATAAATGTTACTGTATGTATTATGCATAATCTTCTTTAAAAGAATTAATTCTGTACTGGAGTGTTTAGGAATTGCACCTTGGAACCTATTCAGGACATCCTGGCCCTTTCTTGAAGTGCACTATATTTACTTTGACCACACAGATAGTTTAATCCAGTATTTCTTCATCACACAACCTGATTCAGAAGTTTGTATCAAAAGATAAATTGGAAGACAGAGATAAATTGGCAGACAGTGCTCATCTTACATATATACAGTACCACTAACTTCAGAAGGCATACCATTCAGATGAATAAAAATAAACATTATTTAATCCAACATATACAAATAAATTCATCACTGAGGTTACATTTAATAATTTCTAGGCACTTGGTCAATTAACACTAATCTAAAGACCCATCTGTTCATGTGGCATTTGCTATTTTCAGTGGCTCTATTGAATAACAGACAGGGCTACTATAGTTGCAGCAAGTAGGTGCTTTACAAATTAATCAGCTAAACCCTACTATATCAGAAGAAAAATCACAGGAGGATATTTAGGAAGGGAAATCTATCTTTTTGCTGTTCCTTCAGCAACAACAGAAGTTTAAATGAATCAAAACAGAAAAGGTTGGAGTCACATTGTGGCAACCTTTGCATCCAGAGAAGTCCCTGGGTGACCATGGCTACAGCTACACTGTGAAATGTACTCCCATAGGGTAACCCGGTTTTTAGGCTACCTAAGAATAAATTCCATATTTTATGTAAACGGTGAAAAGAACAAAGATTTTTCTCAGCTGAAGGACCCACGTACCAGTGTGCAGTAGAAAGTGCAGACCACACCGGTTGCCACCACTGCACCCCACAAATCGAAGCCGGTGACTGAAAAAGAGTGAAATGTGTGAAAGAGGCACTGGGGACAAATATCTGAAGGTCAATTTTTCACCCCAATCTTGTTGCTGAAAAAAAACCTAGAAGTAAGTTAAATGCAAAAGTAGGAGGTAATAAAAAATGGCGATGAGAAGACTTGCGTGCCTAAACCAAGGGATTCACCCTAACCAGTTCTAAAAATGAAACAGTTGTTACAGATATTGGAAACTGCTAAGCAGTTACATGTATTCCAGGATCATCTTTAATGTGAATGCTGCCAAACAATATATCCAGTACATTTGTAGGCCCCCAGTGAGGAAGGTTTTAAAATACATGTCCTTCCTTGAAGCACCTGGGTAGTCCCACAGAGCCTTTAGGTGGGGATTTGAGCAGGTAAATAGCACAGGGATGCTTCAAAGAGGCAAGGTACTTCATGCATGGTCTGGAAGAAATGTGTCAGACCAAAAGCCTTTCTGGGAGCCAGCTGGGTCATTACTTGGTTTAAGATGTATTTCCAGGGCAAATATAAACATCAAGGATATAAAACCTGTGGGACTTAAACAGGGGAGGAGACCAGTGCAGACAGTGTTGGGTTTTTTCTTCCTTTTTGTTCAATGAACAAGACAAAAAAAAAAGCCAACGAACAGAAAAATTGTGATTTTCATCCTAGCCAAAATTATTAGGTTTTATTTGCATTTTGTTATTGTCTTTTCTTGCCAGGTGGACAAACTGTGTCAGATTAAAAGTTTAATTTGGCTCCACATAAAAGCTTTTTTTCCCCTTTAAAAATTAATGTGGCTCATTTTCAAAGCAAAGAATCATTTTGAAGTAGAAAATGGAAATCTTTCATTTTGTAAATATCCAAACAAAGACCTTAAGTTCAAGACCTCTTTGCTGTTGATTTGTTTTTCCTGGCAAAGTGATAGGCCGAGTTAAACAGCTCCAGGCAGCCCCAAACCATATTTACAGAACTTCTGCCTGGCCCTTCTCTTGAGGAAGAGCACTTATCCAGGGGAATTAAATGTGTGTTTAGTCTCTCCATCACCTTCAAAATTTACTAAAGTCTTCTTAACTTTTCTGAATGTAGGCATGATCTAAGGATATTGCATGAGAGGTAGAATAAATGAGAGCAGATTTTACCCTCAAGCCTCTTCTATAATTGCTTATAGGTAGAGATTAAGGGACTAGGATTACAATTGGGAGGCCTTCTATCACAGTTCCCATCAGGACCAACACAAATCTTAGAAGACTTCACAGTCAATCTTTGAGCTATTATGTATCTTTAGGTGTCATTACCAAAATACAAGCATACCATCACTATATGCAGAAAAAAAAAATAACATAATAAAAGAACAGTTGCAGTATACTCATCTTACCTTGATTTAGTGCCAAAGCTGGAGCATAAATGACAATACCAGTGTATAAAGTCTAGAAGGGGAAAAGGGATATAAAATCAAAAGAAATGGAAATTCTTGGGAAAGGTGATAGCTTTCTGAGATGGTTTCTCTTCAAGTATTTACGGACTCTATGTTTCCTAAATTCATAACAGTTGAGAAATAATTCAAATTGTTAGAAAATTAATGTCTGAGACTAACCAGCACTGCAGTCTCACAGCCTAGTGTTCTTAAAACAAATACCAGGAACTCTTGAATACTAAATCCCTCTTCACCTTCTCCTGGCTTTTATATGTAACTTGTTTTATGGGTATAAAACTGCAATCATATGGCAGAAACAAGAGCAAAGGGAATTTGAAGGGGTTTAAAAACAGTTTGCCAGGGAAACTATTACAATTTATTTTCTCAGTCTTGGGATCAATATGCCTCCCAGTATGCAACTGTAATGCATGTGAGTAAGAACAGAAATAGAGCATTAGTTAGTCATCATGGACAGCATTATAAGGAATTACACTCCTGTAAGATGAAGCCATGCATGAATGTTCGCAGATTTCTATTTTCACCCAATACAGTAAAGATATAGACAAATCAAGACCATGCTTCTTTTTATGCAGCCCAGGACAGGACTGGCTTTCTGGGGTGCAAGTGCACATTGCTAGCTCATATCCAGTTTTTCAGCCACCAGTATCGCCAAGTCCTTCTCTGCAGGGCTGCTCTCAATCAATTTATCCCTCAGTCTGTACTGATATTAGGGAACTTTGTTGTTCAACTACTGTTGGACTTCATGAATTTCACATGGGCTCACTCCTCAAGCCTGTCAAAATCCCTCTGGATGGCATCCCTTTCCTCTAGTATATCAACTCAGCTTGGTGTCATTGGCAAACTTGCTGCGGGTACACTCAATACCACTATCTATATCATTAATGAAGATATTAATAGTATTGGTCCCATTACAGACCCTTGAGGGACACCACTTGGTACTGGTTTCCATTGGGACATTGAGTTGTTGACTGCAACACTTTGGCTGCAACCATCCCTCCAATTCCTTATCCATATAATAGTCCATTCATCAAATCCACAACTCTCCAATCCTACCCATTCAGGGAGTCAGTATGAGGAAGTGGCTTTCTCATTCACAATGAACAAGTGCCAGAAGCTTTGAACCATCAGAAATTAAAATTTGTCACAAGTATGATCACATTTTTGTGTAAATTAAAACAGGACCGATGACACAATCTTTCCACTTCTTCAGTGTTTTTTTCAGGTTGTATTACTACATATCTTTTTTTTTTCCCTCTTCTTTTAAACACATGCCAATATTCACAGAACAGTTAAAATTGCACTATTAAAATCTTGAGGGGATTTCCTTTCGTCTCTATTCTTTTCATTATTCAGGTTGTTGTTAGTGCTTGGCACAGAAAGATGCCTACAGAGCTTTAGTTAATTACCTTGGCCATATATTTAAGTTGTATAGAATTGTTTTTCTGATCTTTGCAAGAAAAGACTACACTTGGCTTGTTCCAACTTATGCAACTGTGATGTCTTCATATTTGCTGGTGAAATGGTGTCAGGATTCACACATGCCAGCACTCTACTTTTCCCATGGGCTTCTGTATCTATTACATAAATGCCAGCTAAGCAGCACTGTTCAAACAAGTAATTAGCACTGCACTGACCACCATCTCATTGGTACAAGTGTGACTGTCTTGTAACTCCTGGTGTGTCTTAAAAATACAAAAAGGGCAAAAAAGCATATAACTTGAAAAGCTTTCTGATTGTACATTCATTCTGGCCTTGAATCCTCTGAAAATTCCACTCCAAAACTGTGAAAAGAACACATTTTTGTTTCTGGTGCACTTGTTACACACTAACTATGCATTTAAAAGTGGTCTCATACTGACTCACTGAATGGGCTGGATACAGCAAACTGCACCAACAATATTTGCAGGGACTGCTTTAGTCAGTTTGCAGACACCCAAGTTTTTTTCCAGTGGTGGTGGTACAAACCCTTGTGCAGCAAATGGCAGCTCCTGACAGCTTGTTTTGTCACCTTTCACAGACCCTTAAGAATTAGTCGGACTCCCAGAATCCATGGAGCAAAGGATGAAACCTGCTGCTGTAGATAATTGGGGCATGTTTATGTTTTGAACCCATTGTGGGTTTCTCGAGCAGGCAGGCAACCGCTGCTCTTCACACTGCTACCCTGCAGTGAAGGGTCGCTTGTCTCTTGGTACGGTGCTGATGCCAAGTGACTGTTCTGGGTGCTCAACAATGCAGGCAGAGACCAAAGGGGCAGGTAGCTCAGCATCCACTCTCTACCCCATTGCAGAAAGAGCTTTGTTTCTCCCATGCCCAGCCACCCATGCACTGTGGTAGCCTCATCAACTGTTCAGAAAAAAAAATCCAGTTACCCTAAGCCGAAGAATACTAGTGGCTATAAGACCTATGGAACAGCTTTGAGATTTACTTGCCGTTTGTATAATGAAGAGGGCTGTTCCACAGAGGCGCAGGTATTTATTAAATCGAAGCTCTAAATACTGCAAAAGAGAAGAAAAAACAAATGTTTGTATTGAAACTTGGTACTGTTGATAGGACTAGAGTGAAGTGATGATCAATACAGAAAGAGCATAGTGTTATTTTTACAATTTCATGAATGGCCAAAACTCCTAGTGTCACCTTGATGTCTTTCAACTTGATATTTCTTTACAAACCTCACCACTGGGTAATGACAAACAACCAGGTGAAGGAGACACAAGCTAGTCAGTATGTGATGGAGTCTGCAGAGTGGCAACTGGTGCTACCCAGCTGCCCCAAGGCACTCAATGGACAAGGAGCTGTGCCCCATGACCTGGCAAAGACCAGCGGGTATTCACGCAGAATCACTCAATATCCTGAGCTGGAAGGGACCCCCAAGGATCAAGTCCAACTCTTGACTTCGTACAGAGCAACTTAAAAGTTCACAATGATGTACCAGCAAACAACATAACCCACTTGTGTTGTGAAATCAGAGAGAAAAAGAAAACATTACGGCTATTCCTAAGCCTTAGTTGATTTGGAAACTCTGGCATTATGTATGTCCATCTGAACTGTTGTGAGAAGGGGCAGGAGGTTTTCAATGGTCAGCAGCTTCCTCCCATGGTAATCTCACCTTCTACACTGCCAAAGTGGAAAACTGGCCTTTTGCAAAACAGGAGTCCTCACTTTTCTCTCTAGCCTGGGACATCACCATCTCTAAATGAGTTTGTCATGCTGCAGGGCAGATTTTTTTACCCCATCTGTCCTAATGCTCTAGGGTGTGTGGTTGCAATAATGGGATCTCCTTTGCCTGCCAATCTGTTAACAGTAAAACACTGAAGTGTCTCTAAGTGCTCACATGTGAACTGAGCATTTAAAACATGATTTGTGAGTGTGTCCATACAAGCAAGCAGTGCTGAACCCTTGGACAAACACAAGAAGTTGTTTAATCTCTGAACCCTGTCCACAAATAGAAGACATATCTTTTATAGGTGCATTTAACTCCAAGATTATCAGTCAAAGCTGCAAGTCTTTATTTAAGAGTCCTACTTGAAGTATCACCATAACTCACAGTCCAAAGATTAGTAGTTTAAAACACACTGGAAACCACCAGAGATTTCCGTTGGTGAATTCTTATCTAAACCTACCAACAGAGACCTTGTTTCCAGCCTCCAGTGCTACAGTGCTACAGTGTTCGGTGTAATAAAATGCAGCAAAGTAGTTAGTCAAGGACTTTCACCAGCACTGAAGTCCCTTTCCCAATGTCCTCTGTGATAACAGCAATTTGCCTCCAAATCTGCAGCTAGGAACATGCAGGATGATAAACAGGTTGCACAGACCTAAGTCAGAAGAAAGTCCTGGCCAGATGCTTCCCCACCCCAAAACAGTCAGATTCATCCTTTGATATATCCCACCACCCCAGATGTCTCCACACTGCTAGTTATAGTTTTAACTTATGTGCTGAGCTGAAGACCAGTTCAGCAATATCTTGGCAGAAGTCAACTCTTGCAGACACAGAGCACTTGCTGTATAAGCACGATGGAAAAGACATTTACTGGTGTGAACAGCCTCAGGTGGAAAGGGTGTCTCCCCCAAATCTCTAGGAACAGCACAAACATAAACTCTACCAGAGAGAAATTTCTGTGGCAGGACCTGAGCTTAGAAACCTATCTGGATGTGAGAACTCTGTTTCCTGTGTTAGATGCTCTTGCATTCTGCTCTTGGTATATTAACTACAAATCCTTAACCACATGTCACTATCCAAGCTGCACAAGGATTAATCAGCCTCTTAAAATGAGTATTTGGAGTGAGGAAACAGATCTGGCATGGTGCACAGCTCCTGAGCCAAGACAGCAGGACTGAGCATCTCCTCTCTGCAGAGGCAGTGTGGGCAGTCTTGGGGACAGAGCAGGTTGCAGCCTGCCCTTGGGAGTGTGGAGATATGGGGCAGCACAGATTGCAGGGGGCTTTGGGGAAAGAGAGTGAGGAGAGACATATAAAAAACAGGCATGAGAAGTCCCCCAGCTCCCTGAAGGTCACGGAAAGGCTCCTTCTATTCCACCTTACCTCGTAGGTGCTGGTAATGCCCAGCTTGTAGAAGACGGGCAAGAAGATCTCTGCACTGCACAGCACCACCAGGCCATAGGTGATGGCGAAGATGCAGAAGATGGCACCATAGCGGTAGATCTCAGCAGGGGTGCCCAACACGGTGACAGCTGACATGAAGCTGGCAGTGAGGGAGAGCGCAACAGGGAGGGCACTCATGCTACGGCCTGCCATGAGGAAGTCCTTGGATGTCTTCTGGCCCCCTCCCGCGAAGGCATAGTAGACACCAATGACAGCTGAGACCAGCAGCATGGCCGCAAAGACCACATAGTCCCAGACCACGAAGCGCCCCATGCTACTGGAAGGACTTGCCCTTGGAGCCAAGGATCTGCTCCAAAATCAGAAAGGAGGCTGCTGTCCTTGTATGGCTGACACAGGAAGAAGGAGGTGGGAATGGGAGCTGGCGGGGGTGCCACGATACTGTGCACCCTGCCGGAACAGGTGAGGAGCAGAGCAGAGCAGTGACCCGGCCGGGGCAGGTGAGAAGCGCTGCGGTGTCTCCGCCTGTGGGTCTCTGGGGGCGCGGACGCAGCCTCGCCGGGAGTGGCGGTGCGAGTGCCAGAGCGGGGCGGCGGGCGGGCTTTATACGGTCCCGGTGCCCGCTCCTCCCCGCGGCGGTGAGCGCCCCCGCAGAGCGGGAAGGGGCGGCGATCCTGGCGGTGCGGCCACAGCCAGGTCATCCCGGGCTATTGCCGCCCGCCCCGTCCCTCCGGGTCCTGCGACGCCGAAGCTGGCGGGATGGCCTCACTGCTCGATCTGCCAATTATGCATTTCAGGTGATATTTCTTTGCATTAGCGGAGAAAACATAATCAGTCCTCCATGCCAAATGAAGAACGACTGATACGTTTGCAAGCAGGCAGCTATCATATACATCTTCCTTGTTCCCACTTCGTGAGCTCTTCGCTGCTGTCACTGCCATGCCCGCTGAGCTCCCAGCCGGGAGTTTGCACACCCAGAAGTGTGTTTGCATGCACTACACGTGGCATGCAATGTTTGCCAGGAATTTTAACATCTCTCTTCTCTCTAGATGCTGCTCTTCCCTATATGTGTATTTTTATTCCCCAGGCTTCATTTCACTGCAAGAGCTGATGTGGCCACAGCCAGGGGGTCAGCGAGAACCCCCAGTCCTGTGCCGGTACTCAGTACCCAGCAGGACTTCAGCACCCCAGGAACTAGCACTGCCTCTCCCCACCAGCAGCAGAATATATTCCTTATCTCTGAGAGAGCCACCTTTCCCCAGAGTGGGAAGGAAGGGTAAGGAACGGGCAGACTCCTGTGCAAGAGCAGAGGTTACACTGCAAACTAGAGTCTCAGTCCAGGGGTTTGGAGGGAAGACAATTCACCTGACAACTCCCCAGAGTGGTATTTCCTATCTTTCTTCATTAGCATATGCCACCATAGCCCCAAATGAAGAAGCTGAAAATATGTTTTAATAAATACATTTCTGTGGGTTGAGCAATATGGAAGATAACTCACAGAATCAGATATCATAGCGATTTGCTGAACACTGCAGTTATTATATATGACAGAGAAGTCCCACTACCTGTGCTGTGCTCACGGAAGTTTTGCTGACACTCGTCAAACAATTGCAGCCACGAGAGTCAAAGTGCACAGGAATATCACAGATGGAGCTTCACATATCTTACCTACAGGGCAATGCATCAAAAATACCTATGGGACTTCAAGGCAATAGATGTCAAGCAGTGGAGATGCACCTGGTTCTATAGCTAGCTGCACACACAGGACTAACACAGCAAATACAATATTTGGCCACTTTGCTGTAAGTTAGCAACCCCAAATGGGGGCTGAAGATGTAAGGGATGCTAAAGCTGACTAATGTGGGTCTGACAGAAGCACAGCTGTGCACAGCACACCTGGCAGCAAGGCTCAGTAGGTTTGCACAGCAGCTTTCAGGCTTGAACTATACATTGGCAAAGTGCTACGTCAGAGGTGATTTCCTAGCACAGGTCAGCACCAGCTTGGGGATTAAAAATTCCCCAGTTTTCCTTGGTGGCAGGTAGATAAGTCTCTTTCCTGCCCAGCTCATGGCTCTTACCCACAGCTGGATTTGCTGAAAGCAGTCTTTGCTGCAAGAGCTCTGGCTTCAGCACAAGGCACTCTGACCTGCCTGCATCTGATCAATTTGAGACACTATTTTCAGCAGCCTTCTGTATCTTAGACAGCTATGATTGACCAGACACCCAGCTCTGGATTTGGCAGGCTGTTTGGAGATATTTCTGAATGTATGTTGGAAGGAGGGGATGCAGGCCGAAGTCCCATCTGGCAGGGTTATTAAGTTGAGCTGTGAAATCATGCTTGTGTTGTTCTGGCCTCTAGATGCCCATCTGGGAGTATAAATGTCCCTGAACACAGAGAAGCTGGCCACCGTGGCGCAAGTGACACAACCTAATCTCGCCACAGCAGGTTAGGGCGTCAGTCTCTCTGGCCCAATTGCTCTTTAATTGCTTATACAATGAGTAATCACTTGCAGATGTCCTGATGAGGAAGAGCAAGAAAGAAACTTATCATGTACCCCTACTAATTAGGCTATTGAGCTATAGATTATCTGAGGTGGTTGCCCCAATTTGCTATCAGCCTTTGACTGCATGAAAGATGAGATATCTCCCCAGTAAAGCTTCAGTCAGAACAAGCACCTTCCCACATGGTGCACCAAAATACTGTTGACCAGCAAAAAAATGTGTTCTCAAAAAACGTGACCCACTTTCTCACAGGAAAGACATAAGCAGCCTCCTGCCCAGACCAGCTTGTGCCCTCAGAGCTCCATGCTCAGTGTCACTTGTTTGCACTCTTCCAGGTATTACGTTGCTCAAACCATTCAAACAATAACATGCATTTAAAGTATTAACTACACAGGATTAATACAAATTAGGTTCTGCTTCTCTATCATTTTTGACATAATGTAAACACAGCAAGTGATAACATGTATTGGAAAACAAATCACGTTTCTTAACTGAAACACAAGCAGCTATGAGGCAATGCACGTCACTCTAGTTTCATGCGGCATCTTTGATTCTTTCTACAGGAGTGTTAAGGAAATTGTCTTTCAAAGGTCATAATGACCAGCATGGTAAGAAAAGCTGGATCCTCCCATTTGGATGTTTCCATCTTAGGAACCAGCAGTGACTCTGTATGATGCTCATGTCATAAATCATACTAAGTGGACCTGGAGAATGAGGCTAAATGTTTTCTTCTGGATTTTTCACACACAAAATCAAATTAGCTCCACGGAACACAGTGGTGTTGTGCAGTGTAACAGAGACAGAACCGTGGGGGTTCGCTTTTTCTCATTGCTACAATAGATACTTAAATGTCTTCCAAACTCAGAGAGCATAATTCACTGTTTTCTTCTAGCACCTTGCCCATTGGGTCTTATGTGATCCCTTGTCTCACTGGCTCTATGACTCTATTATTGTGAGATCCACTGGCATCAGTGGGATTTGGTGTTTTATAGCAGGAAGTTTAAGATTCACATCTCTCCAGCACCTCCAAGTGAATCTGCCCAAGCAAACCCCAGGCTGACCTATGGGGTCCAAATGGTTACTTCCTTGTGCTGGTATTGGGCTCATTTCCATCACTGGACACCACTGTGAGGTGTTCCTGGAAGTGTCTGTATTGCTCAGAAGGACAGTTTCTCCCTGCTTCTTTTCATGTGGATGCACCACAGCACTGGGAGACTGGAGGGATGGGTTTCCCTCTATAGGTGAGAGACAATGGAGACATGCTGCCCACCTCTCTGAACTCAGTTGTGGAAATATACTTTGAGGGATTCTCCTGCTTGTAGGCAAATGTGGACATGGGCAAAAGCAACTGGAAGTGAGGTAAGAGAGCACCGGAGACCAAATGAACACTGCTCAGCAGTGCTGCAAGACCTTTTGCAATTTGTCCTGGCAGCCTGGGAGCTCTTCCACTGATTCCTTGCCTGAGTGTGCAGTTTCAGACTGTGTGGGGTTCAGCTGTACCTACGGCAGCTGAGCTGAGTTTGCAGAAGAAGTGCAATTCATGCTCAGTGGTGCTCCTGTGTAGGAGAGGACTGCATTCAGAAGTCTGAGCTCTGTTCTCTTCTGCTTATGCAGGGATCAGTTTGGAAACCCTGCCAGAGAATGGCTGGCCAGTGGTAAAAAGCAAACAAACAAAACTATTTCAAAACAAAATCTGAAAAACCTAATTTTTGTGCTCTTTTTTTGTTTTCTGGGAACAGTGTTAAAATTTGTAATTTTGTAAAACTCTGCTTACTTTTGTTTGGATGATTTGCTTAGGAAATAAGGGGAGTGGGATCATGCTCTGTGTGTATACATACATGTACGCATGTGGAAGGTGTCTGCCCTCCATCCAATAACCATTGAACACCTTGACGAAATGTATAGAAAAGTAGAGGCCTCAGAGATATTAATGCACTACCAGTTTCGTGAAAGTAGATGGGCAAAAAAGAGGGATCCCATAAATGTTCTTGTTGAAAGGAAGACTGCAGCAGGAGCTGAAACTCTATTAGGTAACGGTGAAGCCATATGAGAGTAAGACCTTAAAAACACCCAACTGCAGGCAAAACTTCTCATCTTCTTAAATACACAAGCCAACCAACACTAAGACACAGAGCTATGGGGACTCAGGTTCCATTTACTCCTCTGTTCATGGAGTTACCTGTTACATTTCCTTTTGGTCAGCTTTATTATTATGAATAATATATCAAAATTAATAATTGACTTCTAACTAGACTTTGATTTTTCTCACAATGCAATGCTTCAACTCAAATTGCACTTCTTTTACTTTGGAAGATTTTGATTCCAGCAAAATTAATAAAATTGCAACTGCTTCCTGCACAGCATCACTTATCATCTTGAAAAACCTACTCAGATTTTAGTGTAATGGAAGTTTGTTGCTGACGGTATTTTATATTTCTGAGGTGTTTTGCACCACTGTAATCTCTCCTGCTTGCTGTGCTTGTCCACACACTGCTGTTTTGAATTGCTGGGCTCAGCATAGCTAGTGACCTGACTACCATCATCATTGACTTTGCTTTCCCTGGTTTAATGCTACCTTAGACAATTCTTTCACAATGTTATTTAGTGACATTCTTAGCTGTCTGTTTAATAATTTTTTTTTTTTTTTTTGGTCAGTTCTTCTGTGAATAGTGTTTGGACATGACAGAATGACCCCACAAGGGTATTCAGAAAAACAGTATCACCATCAATATTCCTTTTGAAATTTGGATGAGTTCTTTAGAAATATTCATGTGGCACCTGTATTTTGAGCACTGGGATTTTCTTGTACAGAGATTTCCTGCAATTGTCACCTCTTTATTTCCAAGAATATTGCTAGAGTACATTTCCAAGCATACTGTTAGAAACTTCTTTCCAGCTAGTTGGATTTGCAGCACCCAACGCACAGCATGGTACATCCAGAAACCCCTCTTGCTTGGTTTGTGTCCTGCCTGTGGGCAATAGCCAGAATGTGATGCACTTTGCAAGTCCTATGCCTTAAAATACCACCAGAAACATAACAAGATAAACATTTCAAGAAGCATAGCTCCCTAATTCTATATCTGTAGCATTTCCAATCCTCATCCTATCCAAAACCTAAATTCATAGGGAAATAGGTTTGCAAAAGGTCTTTGCTTAAGATCCTAATCGTAGGAAGTCTTTCAGGGTAATAACTTGTCTGCTTGAAGTGCTTGTCCTCTCATGCTTAGCTTGTTTGGGTCACAAAGAGAGATGGAGTGACTTCCAGAGAAAGAGATCAAAGGGAGGAATAGAGCCAGGGAGATGCATAAAAATCACAGGATCACAGGATAACAGAATGTTTGGGGTTGGAAGGGACCTCTGGAGATCATCTAGCCCAAACCACCTGCTAAAGCAGGTTCACCAGAGCAGATCACACAGGAATGCATCCAGATGGGGTTTGAATATCTCCAGAGAAGGAGACTCCACAACCTCTTTGGGCAGCAAATCATGTTGCTATTGACATTTTGAATGAAACCTCCCTGGTTGTTTGTTTTTTCTATTATAGCATTCCACAGAAATTTGAATGAGTGCAATTTGCAAGCAAAATGATTTAAATGTGAATGCTTAATGGTCTTGAGAAGGAAACTTCAGATTGTGTAACCCCATATTACCAACACACCTTTTAAAATCAATAGTCACTGCCTCGGGATTGAAGAAGGTACCTAAGTTAGACTTGAATACTGAGCATTTAAATCTGAATGCTTTGGATCCTACAAAGTATTTGTTGGACAATGCTGCTCTTTAATTTAAAAGAACAAATTTCAAAATTTATTTATGGACTGTCCATGCAGTGAAATGTGGCATGCATAATTATTTGCTCAAGAGAACAATTCGTATGGCAATAAAATTGTGGTGCAGATTTTACTTCTTTAACTCAAAAGGATAAATAAGTTACATGCTTGAACTTTATTCTCACAGCTTTGGGATCTTTTGTTTATTTAAGGTGTTCAATTTTGCATCAACAGAATTACAATTCAACTAGTTTGCTTACTCTCAGTTAATGTATGAGAAAGAGCTGTCAAATTGTCACCAGAATGATAAATGAAAAATTGATTTTTTTTTTCCTGAGTAGATATTTTCTGAATGTCCTTATTTTATCTCTGTTGTTTTCCACTTTTTTTCATTGACTGCTATCCAAACTGTCTCCGTTCACATGCTCTAGTTGGTGTTAATTTGAGATGTGTTTGCTTCAGGTGCACAGAGAAGGTACTTTGGTTATGCAGCTTGGTTCCCTATGATTCCTCTCTAACTGAAGGAGAGAGACAGGCTCTTCAGAAAGAAACTTTGCTGCTTTGATATGCTCCCTGGAGGAGCCTGTCTCTTTCCATTATCTACAGAGGAAGACTCTGGAAATGAGCCTGCTAACTTTGGCACTTCAAAAATACTCTGAAAAATGTTCCCTGCCACTGACCCAGTGCCCTAAGTAGCTCTTCTTTTTGATTATTGTAGTTTATTCTTCCATTCATACTCCGGAGTGTCTGTCACCAGTTCTGACATCTCCCTCATTATCTGCCTCCCATCCTTCTTCATAATTCCTACTGCTAAATCTCTTCTGCTCCCTCACTCCTTTCATCCGCCAGCCCCTTCTATTAAATTTTCTCTTTCTCCTCCCACCCATATTTTTTTAGCCTAAATCCCTTATTTTTTGGACCTCCAGTACCAAGAGTCATTTCCCCAAGATTGCCATTTGCAAATCAGTTTGTTCTTTTATTTTTTTGAGTGTCTCTATGAGCTGATTGCCTTGCCTCTCACTTAAATGCCTTTGTGATCCTCTCCCGTCCCTCTTCTGTGCTCTGTCGAGGCTGCCCACACTGGAGATCACACAGACGCACACATTGCTTGGAAATGTTTGAAGGCAGTTATGCATACTCGCACCAGCTTTATATGTTTGACTGGTTTGCTTGTCAGACATCCTCAAAGCTCCCTTCATGACCAGACAGAGATAAGAAAGGAGATTTTTTCCCTCAGGTCCAACTGTCTGCAGCTGCTGGCTTTGGTTTGGTTTGTTTCTTCTGTTTTCTTCTATAACATGAGTCTCATTGCATCTATCAGTGTTATCCGGACATTCAAATAGCAAATTCCTGGGGTTTTTTGGAGAAGCTAAACACTTCCAGCATCCCGGTAAGCTGCTGGGACATACCATAATTTTTGTGGGCTCTTGGACTACAGTCTTATGGCTGTTGCAGGATGCTGGGGAGTGGTGGGTGACCTGTGTTGGATGATCTGTGGTGCACAGAGGACAGTGAGCATGTGTTGTGTGGATTTTCATGACCAAACTCCATGAGAGGGGGACTTTACCAATCCAGACACACCAGGGCAATGAATGTCTGTATTATTGTACTGTATTGGCATGCATTCAAATAGGCTATTGAGGGGTTTCTGATGAAAAAGTGGATTGTGGGCTAAGGCAAAATGGGAAGAAAAAATAACTTTAACATGCATTTCTGAAGATGCAAAAAAAATGGTGCAGATCCAGCATCATAAAGCTCCTCTACCTTCTGCACAATCAGGTTAATACCTATAATGGCAATGCCAGGTAATAGTGCTCACCATTTGCAAACTCAGCGAATGTCATGATGCACAAGGAAGCACAGAGGGTAGAAATGGCAGTCAAGCAGACACACTTTGGCTGCAGCTGTTTTTAAGGGAATCCATCTCTGGGCGTAGCAGATTCTCTGTATCTGTACGTTAGCATTATCTGATGACCATTTTAAGGGGGCTCATTTCATCTCACTTCAAAGCAGGCACTGGTGGAGCACCTGTTAACTCATCTATGTGGTACCCTGTAAGTACTCATCTTCTTCCACTGACTATGAACACCAGGACAAATATAGACATCTGTGCAGCATGTGGCTGCCCAGTACAAGCAATGAGGACTTTACCAGCTTCAGAGTCTTCTTTTTCCTCGCTTAGAAGCTGATGATCATTTTGATTTCCTCTGTTTCTGAAGTGTCAGTCTCCACGCCGATATCTTTGCACATGGATCTACTATTTCAGTATGTTTGTTGTATCAGTTGTTTTAATGGCTTCTATTTGATCTGATAATAATTTAGACCCACAAGTCAGTGTTAGAAGTGGCAGGGTCCAAAAACTTATTTAATTTTGTGGAAAGGAGGGATAGCCATATTTCTTTCCTTAGCATTATCAATATTTCTGCAGTAGAGCACTGATAACATTTTGCATCTCTTCCTCCAGAGAGAACTGTTCTCCAAGCAAAGTGCAGTTGTATCTCCTTCTAAGGTTTTTTCACAGTCAGGGACTCATTGACTAGCAGAAACCTGCAGTGCTAGGAGTTAAGAACATGCACCTGAGGTGTCCCTAGAAGTCCTACTGCAGTATGACCAGGGATATTGTCTGAAAGTGGAACTGATTCAGGGGGCAAATCCTTCTTCTTCAGGTAACACAGAGTCTTGGAAACCAACCAAAGAACCTAGTCATGTTTTGTATTTTTTTCTGGTGTCTATAGACCAACGCTTGAACTTTCTCACAAACATCTATGATTTAACAGCCAGTACCAGAAGCTGATGACACAGTGGAAGTGGCAAGAAGAGCTGCTTTGTCTCTCAATGTTGTATAAGTTCTTTCCTTTTTCTAAGCTACCCACAAATATTTCATCAAAGAGTACACACCAAAATTAGACTGCTTCATGCCAGTCTCAGCTTAAGAGTATGTATCAGTTTAAATGTTATTTTTGCCTAAAGGGCTCTGCAGTGCTGAGATTATTAGACCTTTTCTTTAGAGTTTCGGGTTTTGTACTCTATGCCACTTGGATCTATGAGGCCAGGAATGGTTAACAGAGGTACTGTCTATTGAATGTGAGAACAGTTAGAGCTGCATGAATATTAGGACAGATCAAGCTTCAAGTAAGGAAAAAAAAAAAAAAAAAAAAGCAAATTAATTAGCGAAACCCTCAAATCTACGTACCTAAATTTTGGATCTGTCTTGTATGAATGAGATGGATGCAGACATGAAGAATAGTATCATTTTGTATGTTACCTTCTGTTCAACAGCAGGAACATCACATTCCTTTCAGTAACAAAATGCTGAGCTTGGCCCCATCTGCCCCTGAATCTCATGCATAACTGACTTTGCAAGTTTGAAAGCAGAAACTGTTTGAGAAAGGAAATATCCTTGACCCCATCTTTCTATAATTTCATGTTTTCTACTCACAATTAGCTTCTCAAGATCATTGTGAGACATTGCTGTCTTGGATTATTGATTTCGTACTTCCTCAGTGGCTTTTTACAGATAAGGGGACCACTAAAGAGCAAGCAAAAGAGGACAAAAAGAGGGAAAAAAAGGTATACAGGAGATGGCAATGGTTTTGAGGGAAGCATTCCCTTGTGTGCACCTGTTTCTAAGAGATTTTCACCATTTTCAATCTTCCCTTTTTTGGAAGGTTTAATTTTACCTTTAAACTTACAAATGCGATCCCTGAGCCCCAATTCTGTCATCTTACACTGTCATTTCAAGCTTCCAAACAAAGAGGGATTTGGGGTGGGGTGGAAGGAAATACTTGGGAGCATAGTTTCAGATTCACTGCGAAAGGCTTTATATGTTCTTCCTGGACATGCCAAACAGCCAAGTTTCAGGATGGTTGTCAGAAGTCTGAGTTATACTGTAATCGGAGGTTTAGTAGTGCTAGACAGATGACAGACAGCCCAAAATCCAGATGGTCTCTGGCAAATCCAGATGCCCCCTGTTCTAGTGGTGCAGGGTGAAATGCAGGAGAGAATTCATGTCCCTTTTGGGGCACAAGCCTCCATCTTTTCCATGTGTGTCCTGCTTCCTCTGTGTGTCCTGCTGACTCTGTTGCCGTTGCTTTCAACCAGGCTGAAGCCAGTTCTGCTGCTGCCACTGTGGCAGAGAAATGGGATGAAGAACAGCAGCAGTGGCCACCCCTGTAATCCCTTCCTGCCCCAGGGCCATCTGTTTAAATCCTGTCTGTGCAGAAATCAGACTCTTTCTTTCCAACACAAAATAAACTCTAAAACTTTCTTCCCCATCTCAAAAAAAAAAAAAAAAAAAAGTGAAAGGTGTGGCTTGCTACTGGGCAGAAACCTTGGAATAGTACTAGTTGGCATGAACCAAAATTGTGTCAGGGATTGTGCTGATGATTAACTGGTGTGGACGATCCCTGTGCTCTGGCACTACTCAGTTTACTTCTAGAGATAGAGGTAATACAGCCCACCTGCTCCAGCTCTGACGCAGGACCCTGACTTGCAACAGAGGAGCCACTGGCCTAGATGTCTCAACAGGGTTAATCAGGTTGTCAGAGCCCCTTTCTGTGAGGGAAGTCCTCAAATTCAGGATATTTCAGGCATGAATGCTTCCCTCCCCCAATCCCCCAATAGCAGCAGAAATCTGGGTTGTATATTCCAGCTCCTTGTCCAAAGCCCTCTCTGATCTGCAAACCTAAGGGCAGGTGTAATTCTCCACAGGACACAGCTACATTGACCTGGAGCTGCATTATTTGCAGAATCTCTGTGCTTCAGGTGTATTAGGAAAAATATGGCCAAACAGTTCCACCAGTTTGCAGAACAGGATTCCGGTATCTTGTCTGCTTTGCTTTCGAAAATGCAAGTGCTCTCAACAACATCCTACATAATCTTGTGGGTTTTTCTACTGCAAAGCAAGGCAAAATGCCAGCTAGAAGCTGAGGAGGAAACTGGCAGTGAAAATATGTCATTGTGTTTCAAAGGGCTCTTCTTACTTTATAGACAAAAAAAAAAAAAAAAAAAAAAGAAAAAGAAAATCTGCTTGCTTCAGTTGAAAGAGCACACCAAAGACATCAGGCACTTGCATAACATGCCTCCAAACTCATGCCAGCTTCCCCCTCGATGAAGATTTCAGAGAGCTCCTGTGATGCAGCGGGGTTCCAGCCACATGTGCCCAGCCCATGCACCCCAAGTTGTTCTGTGGGGTGACTTGAGACAGGCAAAGAGAAGGGCTTCTGGGTTCACAAGCAAGGCAGGTAACATTCACCACTTCAGGAGTCCAGTTACTTATTTAGTGTCTTTAATATTAATTGAGGAACCTACCTTTGGGCATCTGACCTTGGAAGCTGTTTGGCTAAACTCAATTTCTGTTAATCTATTTGCCTGTTATATTTCATTTTGAAAAGCAAGATCGCCTCACAGTGAAATTGCCTATGTGAACTCTTTTCCTGACACAAGTCCAACATGCCCATATGAATAAAGTAGAAAAAATGAAAATTTGACCTTACACCTGTGTACTTATGCAATCTACAATATCCTGGATGCCCATTGGCTTGTACAAGATAGCATGTCCTTTAGGTTGGAAACTCAGTGGCATCCAGGCTTCAGAAGTGATTAATACACATAAAACTATGATGGAAATAGGGCAACTCCACAATAATTTGAATATGACGTATTTATGTAGTTATTGAGCCGTGTCATGGGGAGCATTCACAGGGTCAGCTGCAGATATACACATCTAATGGGCTCATCAAGACTCTCTATGACTACCAGTTTTTAGGCATGATTCATTTTATTCTAACACTGATGTTTCAAGTACCAGAATGTTCTTAGATCTGCAGTGAATATAAAAGGACCCTAAAGTGATTGTTCAGAGGCAGACGTGCATTGTAAACATTGCAGATTATGAGAAGAATTCTGCCCTGTGAGGCCATCGTGGTTTGAATATTGAGGTATTTTACTCAAATTACTATTCTTAGGCTAAATTGACAGTACCCATCAAAAAAAAAACACCACCAACAAAGAACACACTCAAAAAAAAAAAAAAAAAAAGGCAAACCCAAATATAACCACACACACAAAAGAACAACCACCAAAACAAAATAAAAAAAGCAAACCAACTGGAAAGTGTAACACTGACTCAAGGTAAGACACATTTCCAGAGGACAAGCCTCTTTTGCTTTTGCGTAGAGTGGCTCTGACTGTTGCAAAGTCCAGCAAATAGATTTTGCACAGCAGGACTACAAGGCCCAGAAATTAAGACATAGGAATCTTAGACCTGCCCCAGAAGTGCTGATGGATTACTGTCAGGGATGGGTAGTTGTAGCCCACAGCAAGTGTTTGAAGTAATCAGATCTGCATAGGTGAATACTTTGATAGACATGCATGTGCTTGTTTACAATGGTTTCCTCTACATGACTCTACAGGTATTACTACCAACAAGCCACCACTCTTCAGAAAACCATCTGCTTGCCACTAGCATGGATTTCTGGAGGAGACTTGCTGACAGCTGGGTCCACCAGATAATCACAGGGTGTTGGAGCTGGGGCCTGCCCAGAGATGGGAGAGATGCATCTCTTCCTGGAAAAGTAAAAGAATAAGGCCTGAGGCTTAAGGCATTGCAGTCAGAGAGGACTTTATGTAGAAAGGACATTGTTAGCATAGCTGTAGCTCATACAGAGGTGTGGCAGGCACTTTCTGGGTCACTGAACCTTCCCAGCCGAAGCAACAGGCCTACTGTCATGGCAATACTGGTATTGAAACCTGAGTTACTACACTGAGGCTCACTCAGATGTATCTTGAAGTGCTGTATTCAGTGCTGACTGAAAATGCAGTAGTTCTTTTGGGCAGAGGTTCTCAAGAACATCAGCAGCTGCAGGTCTCGCCTGTCTCACTCCTCTGAGAAGCTGCCAGTTTACAAACACAAAGCAGCATTTGTAACCTATTAAAAACTTCCTCTAACGTATTTTATTTTTGCTGGTGACTCCTCTTTTGCAACAGGCAGAGCACACCTAAGCTATTCTCCCCATTGCTTTCCATGAATGTTAGAATGTCACTCATTCCCTTGGCTGATGCGTGTGCATCCCAGGAAATCCCACATCTCTACAAGATGCTATTCATAACAGAAAAAAGATCTTGTGGACTTTTTCACAAGTTCACAATATGTAGGAGGCATATTAGGTGAATTTACTAACCACATCTGGAGCGGTATTTGTGCTTTTAAACAGTT
The DNA here is from genome assembly GCF_964273445.1 of Streptopelia decaocto. Lineage (NCBI taxonomy): Eukaryota > Metazoa > Chordata > Aves > Columbiformes > Columbidae > Streptopelia > Streptopelia decaocto. The sequence continues at coordinate 43,405,492 of NC_138663.1, read as the reverse complement.
GCATATTGGCGCCTAAGCTCTTTTGTGGATCTAGACCTCTCCACACGCTTTTAGCAGCACTTTCTCATGGAGATATTTGGGCTTGAAAACACTTAAGCCAACCTTTTTGAATTCAAGTGCTTGAATTAGACATTTTCTTCCCACTTAATGCAAATGCCAGAAGTCTTTTCTATTCCAGCTGCAGAAGAGCAAGCTAACGGCTGTCTCCATAGTTCTGACTTCACAGGTGCTGGAGCGATCACGCTCCCCTGCCTGTCCAGATGGCTATCGTGTTAATGGCTTATTGCCTGCCCCTGGGCAGCTTTTCTGGGTGCACCTGGCAGTGTTTAACCTGTTGGGTCTGTTAAAACTTGTGAGTCCCTACGTGCTCCTAGTAGTGAACTTCAGCCTTGCTCAAATCCAGCCTTGTGTCTTGCTGCCTGAATAACCTGCAAGCCTGGTTCCCGAGAGTGGCCTTGAGCTGTCTGTAACAGGCAGGCTAGGGAGGGACAAACTCCCACGCCTTTTAAGCTGCAACCCAAAACGTTCACAGAATCATAGAATGTCCTGAATTGGAAGGGATCCACAAGGATTGAGTCCAACCCCTGTCCCTGCACAGGACAACCCCAGAATTCATACCATGTGTCTGAGGGCATTGTCCAGTCTCTTCCTGAACACTGTCAGGCTCGGGGCAGTGACTGCCTCCCTGGGGAGCCTGTTCCAGTGCTTCACCACCCTCTGGGTGAAGAACCTTTCCCTAATGTCCAACCTAAACCTCACCTGGCGCATCTTCCTGACATTCCCTTTGGTCCTATCTTTGCTCGCCAAAGAGATCAGGAGCTGTCCTTTCTCCTTCCCTTTGTGAGGAAGCTGTAGCTGCCATGAGGTCTCCTCTCAGTCTCCAGGCTGAACAAACCAAGTGACTTTAGCTGCTCCTCATACAGCTTCCTCTCCAAACCCTTCACCAACTTTGCAGCCCTCCTCTGGACACTCTGCAGCAGCTTTATATCCTTTCTATGCTGCGGCACCCAGACCTGCCCACAGTGCTCCAGGTGAGGCCGCACCAGTGCAGAGTGTGGATCGGGGCTGTCCAATGCTGCACCTGCCCAAACCAAACCAAACCTTCATCCAGCTCCTGGTCACCTCCCATCCCCCAGCACACACTCTCCACCTCCCACAACTGCAGCCTCCGGCAGAAGCTCCTGCAGGCCCTGGTGCTGCCGACAACACAGCAGTGAACGACAATCAGTCTATAATCATTTGCTCTTGTGTGGGGGTCTAGTTTGCGTGTACTTTGTCAGGGATCGGCTTTTTTTTTTTTTTCTTTCTTTCTTGAGGTCTGGACAAAATTCTGCACTAACATCAGAGTTGTAGGAGCTGGGCCATGGCCATCCCAGGCCGAAACAGCAATGCTGCGCTCTCCCCCATCAGGTTTTCTCCTTAGTTCTCATTTCTCCTCCTCAGGCACCTCTGGGGCCTCTCTCCGCCACAGAGGTGTCCCAGCCACCGGGGCGCAGAGACGGAGGTGGGCTGCTCTGCCGCTCACCGCCAAGGTACAATGAGAACGCACACCTTCCCATGCTTCCTCAGAGCCCGACTAACTCCAGGTCCCGGACAGCACAGCCCCCAGCGCCGCCCGCCCCTTCCGCCGGCGAGCCCGCCTCCTCCTCCCGGCATCCCGCGGCCGGCATGGCGGCGCCCGGCGCTTAGTGCCACACGTGTGGTTGCAGGTGTGGGGCTGCGCCGCTCTGCGGGGCCCGGGCCGCCCCCCGCCGCCATGAAGAGCAAGTCCTCAGCCCACAAGTCGGGGAATACGCACCGGGTGAGCGCCTGCCCGGGTGGCCGCGTCTTTCGGTTTTTGTCGCTGATGTTAGTTCAGTGGCAGCGCCCGGCTGCCGGAGAGGTGCTGAGGTGTGAGGGTGGCAGGGCAACGGGGAGCCGGGCCGAGCCGGTCTCGGCGCCGCGGTGAGGGGGTCGTGGCCGAGCCCCCCGCCCCGAAGCGCGGTCTCTCCCCGGCGCTCTGTGCCACCCCCGTGAACCGAGGCACCGGCTGTGTCACCAGCAGGGACACCACAGCCTTAGTGTAGGAAACTGACACAATGTAATTAAAAATTTACATGCGATGGGGGTATTAACCTGGGCGGTGTTCCAGGAAAGGCAGCTCATTGTAGCTCATTGAGATCCAGTCAGGTTTATCTGCGTCTCTCACCGTGTTGTGGAGACCTGTGGGGTGCAGAGTTGGGGGGGGGGGTGATCCTGCTCCTGGGCATTTTAAGCATTTTTTTTCTTTAAAATTCTGGTAGGACTGCTTACAGATCACCGGGTACTGTCTGGTAGCCCATCTTTAGAAAGGGCTTTTTTGCAGTGCAGGTACAATTAAGAGTGTCGTCTTATAGAAGGGCCATTCTCAGAATTAAGGGAGAAACATGTTTGTCCTTTTGTTTTACAGTTTCTTACCTTTTCGGAGCGCTTAAGCAATGTTAATATCGATATTATTCATCGGATTGACAGAACTGGAAGCTATGCTGAGGTGAGAACAGCAATTGTGGTCATTTTCTGAAATCACATAGAATCACAGAATAGTTTGGTTGGAAGGGACTTTCAAAGCTCATCTAGTCCAACCCCCTGCAATGAGCAGGGACATCTTCAACTAGATCAGGTTGCTCAGAGCCCCGTCCAGCCTGGCCTTGAATGTTTCAGGGATGGGGCGTCTACCACCTCTCTGGGAAACCTGTGTTTCACCACCCTTATTGCAAAAAATTTCTTCCTCATGTCCAGCCTGAATCTCCTCTCTTTTAGTTAAGAAACATTACCCTTTGTCTTGTCATAACAAGCCCTTCTAAAAAGTCTGTCCCCATCTTTCTTATAGGCCCCTTTTAAGTACTAAAAGGCTGAAAAAAGGTCTTGCTGGAGCCTTCCCTTCTTCAGGCTGAACAACCCCAGCTCTCTCAGCCTGTCTTCATAGGAGAGATGTTCCAGCCCTCTGATCGTCTTGGTGGCCTCTTCTGGACCTTCTCTAACAGGTCCATGTCTTTCCTGTGCTGAGGGCTCCAGAGCTGGATACAGCATCACAAGTAGATATACCCCCTGAAAGGTTCACTTAAGAAATTTATTCAGGAGGAAATTGGAAAGAAGCTCCTGCAAGAGTTGCGTTTCCTGAAGCCTCATTTCGTGCTTTTTTGCCCTTTATGTTTTGACCTGCTTTGCAGTATTGCCATAGAGGCTCTTTGACAGTGTCATCCTGCAGCTGGTGGCCCTGTGGGTGTTTCTGAGCGTTATTACTTCCTGGCCTGCTGGATTGTTCTTCTGAACTTCACACTCAATAGCTGTGAGGATGCCAAAAGAAATCTCAGAGCTTTTGTGCTGGTTGGGCTGTGGCTCAGCATCTTAGATTATCCAGGCCAGTCAATGAAATGGAGAAATAAACTTAACAGCAGAGTCAATTTTACTATTAAGTGACATTCTTTTATTTTATCAGTACTGGGGATCATGTTTCATAAGTGCTCCAAAGACTGGGTGCTCTTGTGTTGCTTATATTCACATAATTACTACATATGCATTATAATTTTGAAAATTTTGACATACAATACATCTATACTATAAAATAATTGATGATGTTGGTTATAATTGTTTAGTTTCTTACTTACAATACATCTATTAATTATTAGTTAAATATAAACTAAGCACTCTGCTTCTAAACAATGTATCCCTTAATCTTCTGTCTCCCTCCTGTCATACAGAAGGATCTAAAACTTGAAAAATATCACCTCGTTTTGCAGGTGGTCAGAAAGCATTTATCATGTCAATTGGTTAATGATGAGTACATCTTCTGTAACTTAATCATAGTATACATGAATTTGGCAGCTTCTCTTCATCAACAGAGGTCTAAAAAGCAATCACGTAAACAAATCCTGTACCAGAAAATGTTTTCAAATGTATTTTGACTATAGAAAGGTCTTATTTTCCATAACATTCCATACACCTTTTGAAATGAAGTCATCAAGATTTCTCAAAATATTAAAATATTTAAGGCACTTGATTGTTCTCTTCATTTGAACCTCTCATCTTTGCTGGCTAAATTAATTAAAGTTGGTAGCTGTTATTTTATCTCTGTTTTGACAGGAGGTTGAAACCTACTTTTTTGAAGGACTGCGGAAATGGAGGGAACTGAACCTCACTCAGCATTTTGGTATGTCATTTTTCTTAAATGTTTTCTGCTTTCCTCAAACTGTTAAAATATGTCTTCCGCATCCAGAGCCCAATGGGAGATTTTCTTTTGACTGTTTTTTGGACTGGGCTCTGGGGAGCTATTATTAATATCCCACATGTTTACCAGGAACTTGAGTAGTTTTCAGAGTTTCTCTTTTGTGCTTCAAACAGTGCAATTCTTCAATGAAGTGGCCAACAAATGCCAGTCCTTCAACCAGCTGGTCTACTATCAGAGTGCCATTGTGCAGAGCTTGAAGACACATTTGCAAGTCAAAGGCAGTCTTGCTTATCAGCCTCTATTAGAGTAAGTGTATGGTGACAAAGCATAGAGTCTTGATTGTATTATAAGTAAGCATGAATCTTGTACTGAGTGGTCTTTTTCTTTATTGTACCTGATGAAAACAGAGCAATGAGATGCCAAAAGTGTTTGTATTTCTGTGATAGAGCTTTATGGTTCTAAGTCTTTAAAAAAAACAAACTATGACAAAGCAAGCAAATTAGCCTGAGTGCTTACTGAGTGTCAGACAGAATATTAATGTGCTTTGCTTGTTGGTAATCATTTATGTCTCCTTGTTTACAGTTATCTGCTTGATTAAAAAAAAAAATAAATCTTAAGATTCTTGCCATGCACAGCTGCCAAATAGGTGATATTTAAATAAAAGTGAGAAGTCTTTCTTTCCAAAGATAGGAAAGCCTGGATTATGCAGTGTTTGACTAGGTTTTTATTGGTTTGTTTTTGAAATGCACTAACACAGGTGTATTTTCTGAAACACAGTCTAGTGGTGCAGTTGGCTCGAGATCTTCAGGCTGATTTCTATCCTCACTTTCATGACTTTTTCCTGGCCATCACCAAGTTACTGGATACACAGGACACAGAGCTGCTGGAATGGGCTTTTACCGCTCTTTCCTATCTCTACAAGTACTTGTGGAGGTTGATGGTGAAGGACATACACAACATATACAGGTAAAAGCTGTATTTAATACCTGTATTGATTAGCAGTTATTAGATGCTATAGAATCGGCTGAGGGAACTGGGGTTATTATATTTAACCTGGAGAAGAGGAGGCTGAGGGGAGACCTTATCACTCTTTACAGCTACCTGAAAGGAGGTTGTAGCAAGGTGGGTGTCAGTCTCTTTTGTCAGGTAACAAGTGATAGGACAAGAGGAAATGGCCTAAAGTTGCACCGGGGAGGTTTAGATTGAATATTGGAAAAATTTCTTCACAGAAGGGGTTATCAGGCACTGGAACAGGCTGCCCAGGGAAGTCTCCATCCCTGGAGGTGTTTAAAAGACACGTAGATGAGGTTCTTAGGGACATGGTTTGGAGGTGGACTTGACAGTGCAAGGTTAATAGTTGAACTTGATCATCTTAAAGATCTTTTCCAACCACAATGATTGTATGAAATGTAAATGCCACACAAGTACATATCAAAATCCTTCAGTGTACTTGTCAGCATGCTTTCCCTGCTGAAAGACTCTGAGTCTTTTTGTCATAGGCACCTCATTTGACATCCTGCTGACTTTCATGAGCCACTGAGAAGGGATATGGGTTGAGCTGTAGATTTGGGCATTCAGTCCCCTTTTCTCCTGTGGGGATAGGAGAGGAAGCATCCACCTCAGCTGGGTAAACAAAGCTCAGAAAGACACTGGATTGTCAGTCGTCTTGGAAACCTGTGTCCAAGTTTAAATTCAACACAGGTCTCTTAATTATCTGTCAAATGCTCCAGTTATGGTTGTATCATTTCTGTCTTTCCCAGTTGCAGCCACCTAGACTCATGACATTGAATGGATTCCTTTGAGTCTTTAATTGCTCCTTTCTGAGTGTTTTCTCCTTTTTTTTTTTCCCTTCTTCTTGTCTGTTAAGTGAGAGAGCAGGTGAGCTGTGCACACTTTTGTATGCTTTGAAACTCCTTGCCACGGGATGCTGTGGATGTGGAAGGCTGGCACAGGTTCAAAGGAAAACTGGCCAAGTTGGAGTGAGTTACCAAATGCATAGGAGCCACCACTTTCTTGGGCAGTCCCTGAGCTGCAGGTGGTTGAAGGCTGATTTTGCAAGCCCTCGCCCTCTTTTTAAGCCTTTACCAGGTGTCTCCTTCTGGCGGCTGCTGTAGATTGAATACTGGGCTGGGTGGACCCGTGGCCTGACCCAGTATGACTGCTTGTTCAGTCTTAAAGTGCTGTGGTAACACAGCTCTTCTTTTTGTCACAGTTGGTTGGTCCAGTTGTTTCCTCCTATTTTCAGATTGGAACAGATGGAACAAACAAGGGGTTACAGATTTCCTCCCCAACCCAGCAAAAGCTGTCAAGCATATTGGAAAAAACATCTGCTTGACTGTGAATCTGAGTCACAAACTTGCTCTGCACTGAACATGTGCTGAGCCACCTGCAACTGTTACTGATACTTAACAGAGAATTGCAGATATTTATCATCCCTGTAAATTGTATCTTTAGAAACTTTTAAGTGCACAGGAGAGCCTGTTGGCTCAAGGAGAAAAACAAATCTGGCTTATCAAATCAATTTTGGTTTCACTTTCTGCTGCCAAGTACATATATTGAAAAATCTTGGTGCTGCAGTTGAATCTGTGTGGATCCAGATATTTTAGAGGTGCTCCTGAATGCGACTTAATTTTTTTGGCATTGTCGTTCCACCTTCTTTGCAAAACTTTCTTCTTTATCCAAGGAGAGTGGGAAGGAATCAAGTTGAGGAAGGTATTTGCTCTCTCTAGGAGGACAGATTCTTAGTGTTTGTAGAAAGAAGTCATGTAAACTGAAAACATAAGTTTTAAAACGGATTGGTGACATTTCTTGCATTGCCATTAAGACAGTGGATTATTTTGTGTCTTTGTAGCCTGTACAGCACCCTGCTGGCTCACCACAAGCTTCACATCAGAAACTTTGCTGCTGAAAGTTTTGTCTTTCTACTGAGAAAGGTAAGTGAGGTGTTTGTACTTTGACAATGTCTCCATTCTGTGGTGGCTCTTGGCTTCAATGTATAATGTTGTTTTTTTTCCAAAGAAGGGTTAACAAGGCCTGATCTGGTATTCAGCATGTCCTGAGCTGTCATTTTTAGTGAGTGTTTTACTGAGAATGTCATGAACATCATATCAGCAGTGGCAATCAGAGGCCTTAGTGCTCTGTTTTTTAAACCAAATGTTTGTCGTTGCAAAAGGGAGGCTATAATTTGAAGTGCACATTTGCTCACTGTCTTTTTCACTAGTGCTTTAAGGCCTTTGTAGAACTGAAATTCTTGTGACAACTTTTTTGTACTCCTGAAGGTCAGAGTCTATAATGGTCCCCAGCAGATCAATCAAGATCAGGGAGCAGCCTTTCATGGGAGTGGGAAAGGTAGTGGAAGTTGTTGGGTTTTATTTAGTCAAAATATACAACAGCCAGGATTCCTGAGACTGGCTAGCAAGTTTGAGTATCCTAATTTTTGTCCTAAGTTGAGAGACCTTAGTAAAGCACAATTGTTTGATTAGTTGTTTTCAAAACTTGCTGAACCTTCAAATCCTGAGAAATTGAGGGTTTTAAATTATTTGGCCAGAAGTCCTTGCAGTATTCCCAAGTGTGGTTGTAGTTTTGGATGACTGGATTCTGTGTTCAGATGATGCACATCTCTTTTTGCACCAGTGCAGTGGCCTTTGTGTTTCAGTTGGGACCAGTTTAATGGTGCATTTTTGCACATGTTTAGCTCTAAAGTCATAAGAATAATCAAACCCACGTATTTCAGCTGCAGTGGCCTCAGTAGGCCTATGTACGTCTTGGGGTGGGGGGCTGCAGTGACTGTATAGCTGATAATTTTCGCCTTTCCATTTCCTCGTGTGGTTGCAGAAATAATAAGTTTGAACTGTTGTGGGAAGGCAGGACTAGGAGAGTAATGTGGTGATGTGGATCTATTTAATTGCTTCTGTCCATCTGGCAGCTCTGAATAGAAGATAACTTTTCTTTTTCTCCTTACCTTTTGTAGGTTTCTGATAAAAACGCGATCTTCAATTTAATGCTCCGTGACTTGGGGGAGCACCCTGGGAAGGTGGAAGGTGTAGGACAGCTACTTTTTGAGATGTGCAAGGGTGTTCGAAACATGTTCCACTCTTGTGCAGAGACGGTAAAGACAAGAAAAGATTGCTGGTTTAAATGTTGCTCTAACAGAGCCTTAGGCAGCACTCAGTGAAACCACTGAGTGTTGTCTTGTTCAACCCAGTGGACCCTTGGTGATAAGCGTGCTGTTCATTGCTTAACAGAATCTGAAAAAATGCCTTCTAAGAATACTCTTTGAGATAGGAAGGTTGTTTTTAGCAATTCCTGTGCAGTATTCCGATATGTTAAAATAGTACTACTTGCTGATATTTCAGATTTTAAGTGATAGCCTTTTTTTTTCTCCCTGCAGTCATTCTAGAAAGAATTGAGATCACTGGAATATTTTAGCAGTGTATTGCACTAACTAATTTTAAGATTGCTAGATTTGTTTTCTAAGTATAAGGACATGATGTGCTCTCTTCCTGTGCAGGCTCTGAAGTTAATTCTGTTAAAGCTGGGGCCTGTTACTGAAGAAGAAATTGAACTACCGTGGGTAGCTGTAGGAGAAGCCTTTGAGCGGATGATCAGATCGGCTGTACTGCATATCCATAGGGAGCATTTTGATGTTGTCTTCAAGTGCCTAGAGGTATGCTGTTTTTTTTTTCCTTTTTCTTCATGAGAGACCAAAAAATCCACTGTGCATTTATAAAGAAAAGTATTTGTGTTTTATTGGAACAGAACTGTTTTTTTTTTTTCTGCTTTGGAAACATTAACCAGAGTGTTATGTGCAGAGGAAAAATCCCACTCTTCTGCTTTAAGTTCAGAGTGACCCTGGTGGCTGTGCTGTGAGTGAGAAGGGAACTGCTCTGTGTGAGACTTGGAGCTCAGTCCCATGGCTGGGTAAAGGGGCTTTGTAGGATCTGCCTTTGCAGACATCGCTGACCCCTTGCTGTGGTGGAGATGCTTGGGCTTGGTTTCTATTGCTGAACTAGGTATACTGGTGGTTCCAAAACTGCTTTGTCACACTAAAGGGGAAGCTTTTTGCCCTGCAGCGCTCTTTACAGCAAAGACCTGGAAAGCCAAGTTTAAGCCTCAGAACCAAGTACTCAAAATCATAGAGTGTTATCAGTCAGGATGTTCCTATGTTGCTGCTCAGGGGTTACACTGAGGTTTGAGGGAGCACTGCTGAGTGCCCATGGGCTGTGCTCTGTTGGGTCACGGTGATGTGGAATGATGAGCAAGGGTCTGACAAGTGTTTTTTACTTACCTGATCAACATTTAGATGTTTTTACCAGCAACTGGGATTTGCTAAGGGGGATCAAAACCTCTTGCAATGGACAACAGTGTCAGTTGTGCTCCTCAGATGGGTGAAATGGCAACATTAAGAAAACCTGAACTTTAGGGTAATCCTTCCAGCATGAGTAAATAGTTGTATTTGTTCCTTCTTGAAACTCCCTCCCTGTGGGTATCCATAGTTTCCCACAAAATCTCATCCCGTTCATCCTACCTCACCCAATATGATAGCAGTTATTGCCTGACTACCATTAGCTACAGAATTGTTTGTATCTTTGGGATCTGAATCACTTAGCATCTGCAGTTGTGATGAAGTCTTGAAATCGGTGACATAATTGCCTTTATTTTTAATGAGACTTGGTTTTTTTACCCTGGGTACCAGTGGATGTACGTGGGATATCTTTCTCAGGGGGAAATATTCTTGTAGTCTATGATAGCTCTTTAAATTGGGTTCAACCTGTAGGATCAAGGATGGGCGTTTATATCCTCTGGACAGAAAGGGACACTAATGGGAGTGATCCAGAGCAGCTCCATTGTCTGTATAATGTAGATAATGAGTAGCTTATCAGTATCCACATTAGCATAATGAGGCATAAAGTGTAAAAGTTCTGATAATTCCAGTGGAAGCTGGGTACTTCCATACCATTGTGGGTCTGGGGCCAAGGATTTTTTTTCTCTTCCTCTTTCCTATTTTGTGTATCTTGTGTTGGCCTTTCAGAAGACCCTCATGTTAGGAGTATTTGTGTTTCTGTCCAAGGAGTCCAGCATGTGTGATTTTACATGAAGGGAATCACATAGTGTTTCTGCAAGATTTAGTTTGTCGAACATGGACAAGAGAGTCAACAGTAGTTTGGACAGATGAGATGCTGATTCTTTAGAATACCTTTCAAATAGCAGTAAGTGGAACGGAGTCTGATTGCTTTTTTTTTTTTAACAGGAGTCACTCTTAGACTTGCAGAGGAAAATAACTAAGGCCAACTGCTGCATGGCTTCAGAGCAGATAGAAAGGATTCTGCAAGCTTATCTGATCCTAGTGGAATATGCAAATGGATCCAAAGTCTCAGTGCCTGAAGATGTCTGTCAGGTAGGTCAGACTTTGCCTGATGTGCCAGAGAAGTATCACTTTAATATGGAAGACATGTGGACAGCTGAAGCACTCATAAATTTCTGATGCATCAGTGGGCTTGCCATTTGAGTTGAGTGAAAAAATACATTTGGAGTATTGCTACCTCTGTAATCCCATGAAAGTTTTCCTCTACTGTAATGCTCTTTTAAATGAGCAAGGGGAAAATTAGGCTTCTTCTGCTGGAGACTGTGCTGAGCTGCAGCAGCTGCCACTGTGGAGACCTCGAACACCATATAAATGGTAGAGGACTTCTACCACATTCACATATGTTTGACACCCTTGGGTTCAGCTGTAAGTTGAGCGCTTTCAAACTTTAGCAGAACTATTAGGATTCTTTTCTGTGGGCTGAAACTTAGAACACCATGCACTCCTGCTCCAGACGCTGTCCAGGTCATTCAGACCAGACAGTCACTACATTCATAGATAGACATCGTCTCTCTTTCATTTCAGATTTTGATAAAAATGTTGCAAACACCAGATCTCTCGTCATCTTGCTGCAAGACCCTGCTGAACACCATTTCTGCATTGCTGCTGGCTGAGAATGTTTTCTTGCCTGATGCTTTGACCAAGGAAGCTATTGAGAAGGTAACAACAACTGCTGCTTGTAGCAGAAATCCCAGAATTCAAGTTTCCTAGAGTAGGCTGATTTCAGGACATTCAACTTCAGGCTAGGAAGTAGATGATAAGGTTCCTGTTAGCCTTTTTGCACAAATAAGGAAGAAGCTGCCCAGTGCCTTAAATAATGTCTGCTATGGTCTTGGGACTCCTTGACAGCCTCACGCACACTGTCAATGTAGCAGTGTCATTGTGGCAGACATCTTTACCATGAAGGGACATGTCCTGCTTTAAATTATAAAGCAGGTCAGTAAGTTGGATTTAGTGAAAAAAATACATTTTTCACCAAGCTGGCAGACATTTAGTCAGCATGTCTTAGCCTCATGAGCAGGGTTCAGGCAAGTGTAGTTTGATTTAGGAAGTACACAGGTGGGTGTATTTCAGTACTACTGTTGCTTCTGAAGCATTGACAGGATTAGTTGCATACAGGCCTGTCAAAAGCAGTGGTGCAAAGATTGGTAGGAGATGCTACTACGGAGTCTGCTTCTTCAGTTTTCCTGTTACTGTATATTATAGTTTTGCAATTTACCATGTGGACCATAATCTTACAGTGTATATAAAAATATTCAAAAGAAAATATGATTTACAATGGCAAAACAAGGCTGTTGTGATTGTTTAAAAAAGATCAAATTTCACCTGGTCTTCACTGTTGGCTTGTGTTGAACTAAGATTGGTTCTGCATGTGGCAAGAGTCCACTTTTGCTCAGGAGATATGGTCCTTGAAACATTTGACAATATTTGTGTGGTGCTTGTGTTAAACTGAAGGAGGCTTAAAGCTATTCTTGTCTTCTGAAGGGTCTGGGAAAGGGAGATCTGGGTGTTGCACATCTTGGCTTTGAGAAACACTGATCCTGGGTATCTCAAAGGACTGTTCTTGGTTTTTCAGAAGCACAGAGGTTGGCTATGCCCATAAGGTGGTAATCTTATGCAGCCCTCTACACAGGAAAAATGCTGAGTTGAAAGATCTTTTGGGCTTAAGCTTTTTCCTACTGATTAGTGTGTCTGTGCTGCAGTCCTAGAACTTTCAGGTCACATTTTCTACATCACACTAAAGAGATACCTAAGCTGTCTTTGCACAGAGCCGGCTTGGATCCAGCAGGGTTTGTTGAAAAAGCTGTGCTTTTCTGCACCTGAATTGTCACTGGAAATGGTATTGCTGTGTGTGCCTGGACTAACAAGCCCTGCTGGCTGTGAACAGAGAGCCAGGCTGGGTGTCTCAGAGCTCAAAGCACGGTTGATTGATAAACCGGAAGAAATGGCCCATGGGTAATGGAGAGTTGACTATGAAATGTCCCTTGCTAATGTGTTCCTGTCAACTTTTGATTTGCATCTCGCAGGTATTTGCAAGTGGAATTGAACGGAGCCTTCTTTTGGACTTCTCTGAAGCAATGTTCACAATGAAGCAATTTGAGAGGGTAGGTGGAAGCTTTCATGCAGTTTTGTGTTTGGGTTTTTTGTGCTGTTGGTTGGTTGGTTGGTGGTTGGTTGGTTGGTGTTTGGTTTGGTTTGGTTTGGTTTTTTGTTGCCAAAGGGAAGAACTGGGAAATCCCTAGTATATTTACCTGCCTTATATGCCGAAGCATTTTTTTTTGTGCATTGACATGATATTTATTTAAACTTCTGGCATGATGTGCTAAGAGTGAGAGGTTACTTATACCATTGTGTTGAAGTTTTGTAATGGTGCTCAGGGTTGGAGAAGGTCACGGGTATCTCTGCTCACAAAAAGAAGCTTGTCTGTTGGCAATTAAAAGGGTGAGCTTGTTATGAATGGGGTGGAGTGGAGTCCTGGAGAAGGTCAGTAGAAATGAAGAGAAGAATAAAGGATGTCTGATAGGTCAGGCCTGGAACTGTTAATCTGGGAGGAATCAAATTAATGAAACAGAGTGGGAGGTGAAAGTAAAGTCAGGGATCTTGAATGTCCTGATGAGACTAGATTTGGGGCAAACTTGAGTTTTTACGTCAAATCACTGTCCCTGCTGGAGTAAGAGGATGGCTGTGTGGGGGTGATTTGGGCCACCAGGACTGATAAGACTGGTGTTTTGCTGGCTCTTTTGTGAGTGTTTGGATTCCTCTGTGGCTGGTGTTGTGTGTTTTGTCTGGATTTTATCATGATTAAAGACTTTATCAATCCTTGATTTTTATTTTTTTTTCTCCCTTCAGCATTTTCTTCCATGCTTTCTAGAATACATTGAGCATTGCTTCTCTGACACAGATACCCTCGCAAAGGATGAGGCCATGGCAATTCTGGCTAAACTCATTCTGGTGAAAGCAGAGCCTCCTACCACTGGTTCAATGGCATTTGAAAAGTATCCTCTCATTTTCACTGAATCGTCTGTCAGGTGAGGCTTCTCAAGTTTAGTGAACACTGGATATGTCTTGGTGGCTGCAGGCCTGAGAGCAGTGCAGAGCTACCTAAAAGTTACGCCCCAGGGTTGTGTAAACGGCAACGTTTCTGGCAGATTTGCAACCAAGTGATATGGTAGGATCCCAATTTTCTTTCCAAGATAATTTGAGAAGAGATACTACCCTGGAAAGCTTATCACTGATATAAAAAGACTAGCAAGTGCTGAGGATTTGTTACACCAAGGTGCGTGCTGCATCCTTGGGCAGTTAGTCTTTGTAGTGAGTGCTACAGTCCAGGCTCTCCTCATTACAAATCTTGGGACTGTGCCCCGTCTTTCTTCCTTGTGTGTGCATGTCTTGTCCAGGAGCTTTCTTGGCAGCCCTACAATGCTCTTACCATAGAGCAGAGCTGGGTACCAAAGGGCATGTAATTAATCCAGATACAGCACTGTGGTGGCACAGCTTGACTGCTTCTGGTTGCAAAGGTGGCTTTGTTGCTTGAAGTGGTTGTATTCCCACTGGAGCTTCTTGAGAAAGATTTGGAGTAACCATCATCGAGCACAGAATGCCCATTGCTAATCTACTGATCCTGATTGTTCTAATCACTCTAGCTCAGATAATTCAAAACTTTAACCTGCAGAGTGGTGACTTGCATTGCCTTTTATGCAAGGTTTTATCTTTAATAAAAGCAATCCACTCTCTGACTTTTTCCTATTTTTATTTAATAGAGTAAAGGTTTAGGAAAGAGAAGTTTGAGTCAAAATAATAATTTTTTTTTTCTTCCCTTGTTTTCTTTGTCTGTTGATCTCTCTGGATTTTCAGTGGTGTGGAGTACAATAGCTGAGAGGACCTTGGTCTTACTTGGGTATTTTTTGGGCTCCTGAAATGTCAGTGGTAGAGGTTAGGGCTGGGAGACATCTCAAAGAGTTGCATACCCCATCTCCTGCGGAGGATGGAAATAGCAAGTCCTGAACCAGTCTTGAAAGATATCTGACCAAATTGTTATTAAATATTTCAATTCTGGAAGTTCCCAAGCTGCCCCTGGCAGTCTGTTCCAGTACTTTGCTGTCTTTATGGTTACACAGGTGTCTGGGGTTTGTTTGTTTATTTGTTTGTTTCCCGGTCCTCAGTTTGTGAACTAAACTTCCTTTGCTGCAGTTTAAATCCAGTGCTGGTTATCTTATGTGAAGGGAAGATAAAGAGCAGATTACTTCTTACTCTTTGCATCCAGCTTTTACAAGTATCAGTCTTTGATCATCAGAAACATCTGAAATATTTTTTTTTTCCTTTGGACCAACAATCCTTATTACTTGAGGTTTATCTCATACATTTTGTTTCTTAAACCTTTACTATTGATGCTGTCCTTTAGTTAGCTTCTCTATTTCTTGAAGGGTGGAGCCTATGCAGTCATCTAACTGTGATCTTGCAAGCAAGCACCAGGTGGAATGAAAAGATTGCTGTCCATGGGGTGTGAAATACTCTTGTTCATATGTTCCAGCATGGTGTCAACCCGTTCTGCCTGCAGATAGGCTTGTTAATTTGGGCTCAACTTGTGATTCCTTTTAAGTCCCCAAACTTTTACCTTACTGGTTGTTTTCTGTCATCCGTTAGTCTATGTCAGTGAGATCATAGTTTATTAACAATAATCACAGAGACGACTCTCAGGTGCTTCTAGAGGCCACATGCCCTAGTTGCGAGGGTGTCCAAATGAGAACTGGTGTCTTTCCCTCTAGAAATATTATTTGAACTTGAAATAAATACCTGAGATTTCTTGTGGGCTGTGTTTTGTGCTCCTCAGCACAACTAGATGATATTGGGTGCTGTGGAGGACATTAAATCCCTTGGGTTGTCCAAGTCCTTTTTGCTAGAAGTAACAAACATAATTTTGAATGGCATGAGAGGAAAAGGAACAATCTCTGATATGCAGTGGTGGGCTACTAAAAAAAAATTGTTTTTATTTTTAGCTCTAATACAAGGCAACAAACAAGTAAAAGACAAGGAGAAAAGGCAAAAGTACCAGTGTTGGATCATGTACTGTCTTTAATTCATCTATCAGAGAAGGAAGACTTCACTGACCTTTCACAGCCTTGGGTTGCCTTGGTTGTACTACCACATATTAGGTAAGGGATATTCTAAGGTACTATTGTCATGTAGTTCTGTAATACTGCCTAGATCATTATCAGTCAGAAATAATTTTACTAAGGGAAGGGAGATAAATACTAACCCTAGTTTGGCAAAACTGGGGTTAGAAGGCAAAAAAATGCTATGTGGAAACACTATGAGTCAACAGTAAAGTTGGGAATAGAATACCAGTTTCATGACATGTTTCAGTTTCTGTATTCTAAGCACTGTCCTCTCTAGGCAGAGTTTTTTTTCAATAATTATGATGTTCTTACGTGGAAGTAATAGTTGAAAGAAGGTACAATGAATGCTACAGCTTATATTGTGAATTGGAAATAGCAAAAATGGTTTGCTGCTGGTTTCAGACTTGGGGTGAGCTATCTGTAATTTAATACAAGATAGATGTGAAAGCAAGCTTTCATAGATGTGTAGGTCTCAGTGTAACATAATGCTAAAAGTCTTCCCAATTATATTGGACAGACCAGTGGACAAAGAAAACATTTTGCACCATGTGACAAGTTTTATAGACTCTCTCTTCACAGCCATTGACAAAGGAAGCCTCTGCAAAGGTCAGTAATGGTTATTTCCTGCTTATTTGCTTTTGGTTGAAATGTAAGAAAAATATAAAGCGTTTTTTGTGATGACCCAGAGCATGAAAATGAATAGCAAGAGTATTATATCCAAATTCTTTGAACAGCTCAAGAAAAAGTAGAAAAGCAAAGCTTGGGACAAAACACTCCCTGGGAAATTATTCTGCATTTGCTATGGCTAATAATAATGAGGTGGCAGATGTTCTGCAAAGTGGAGAACAGAGATAATTGGGAAGGAAAAGAAGAAATTGAGAAAAAACAGAATGGAAAACCAAATTCAGACTGCTGAAGCAGTCAAGTGAGGGAGAGACTGTTGACTCACAAGCTCAAATTACACTGTTCTGAATCTATACTGCAAAGTTTGGGACATTACCATCTCTTACCTAAGGGACAGCACCAATTCTAAAATGCTGCGTATTTCCTCCAGGCATGGCTGATCACTGATTTTCTTCCCCCTCTGGCCAGAAGTGAAATCTTTTAGCTCAGCTTGCGTTGGATAGGGCAGTTGTTACTCAGAGTATTTGGCCTTGTGCCAATGTATAGGCAAGTATTGGAATGCCCCAGGTTTAGTGTTCATCATTTGTTGGTTAGAAAGGTCTTGTCTAGAGTCTGGCCTTTTCCCTTTATAATCCCTTTATTAACAAACCGAAATATATCCACCAATTGGCTCTGTTTCTTTTCCTTCACTAGTCATTGTCAAGCATGATCCTTTTAGATTTAGCCCTTTTTTCTATCCTATTTGCAGAGTTTGCATGCTGTCATGATTATTTTAGTGATAATGGACTTACTCTAAAAAAAGAATACCCAAACTTTCTTTTCTTGGATCTCATCTTTAGTGGCAGTAGTAGCAGCCTTGCACCAGCTCTGTGTATGCAAGGGGCATGTTGCTATTTCTTCCTTTGCCTGTAAGAGAAAACAAATACAACCTCAGTCCTACACTCCAGCCTGTTATTGCCCAATCCTTCTTTGCTTGATTTTCCTCCCAAACGAGGGTTCCTGGACTCTTTCTTCATCCTGTGGCACTCTTTCCAGCTGCACGATCTCCACAATTGCTTCACCGCCTACTATGACTCTAGTCTCCTCACTGCCCGTGCCAGGCACACCCCAAGCCCTCTGCTCCCTCTGTGACATGCTATGACCAAATGGTATGCAGATTACATTTTGGGAACCTGTGCCCATACACCCACTGTAGATGCAGAAAGCTTCATCCTGCCATTACTTGCAGTTTATTCTCCTCTCTTTGAGGACCTCCTTACAGAGGTTAATGGTGAGCAGGATTCAGCACACACCTAGGGGCACACTTTTATTCTATATGCCTGATGTAGGAACAGTATTTCTTCTGCTTGGGAAGAGATGATGGAGAGGGCATTTTTTTTTTTTTTTTCTTTTAAAAAACAACCTACTTACTCACTTTAGAGTGGCATGAGAAAGGAGTTGCCCTTCCCCTTTCTTGCCTTTAAGGACATTGGCTCTCCTGTGCTTCTGGGAAACCCTCCATCCCTAGAGGAGGTTGAGAGGTTTAGGAAGGAGGCATGATTGCTGTAGCAAAATTCAGCAAACCCGCCTTCCATTCACTAACAAATGTTCAGTCTTTAAGTACATGGGATGGGTTTGAAGATCTCATACAGTAGTGCGTTGTCCCGGTGGCAAAGTTTATATGCACCTGTGTGGTAGCATCAGTATGTATTTTTGCTTCTCTTTTGCTGCAGTCATATCAATTTGGGCAGCATTTATTAATTTCTGAGTGCCATTTGTAGCATAGAGCCCTCTGAGACTCCTGCAACAGTGCTTAGTTCCACACCTCTGCTCCCTGTGTGCATGAGTGTGACAGAAACAGATGCAAACTGGGAGCTACTCATGTCTTTTCAATGCCAGCTTGCTGGAGTAGGCACTGACTTTGATGGCCAGAGGAGCATTTCTTTCATGGGTTATGATAATGGTTAGAAAATGCACATGACGGTTCTGGGATCCATATGTTACCCTGTTTCTGTGACTCCAGCCATTTAAGGGTGCGCAAGCACCATACAAACAGAAGTCATTGGGAGCTGAGTAAATATACAGGCTGTTCTTGTTTTCTCTCTGCTCCAGGAAGCCTGTTTGTGGCCTGCCAAGCTGTAAGTACTCTTCTTAGTCTGGTGGAGTCTTCTGAAATACTCCATCTGTTACCTGTGGAGCGTGTCAAGAGCTTGGTGACGTAAGTAAACTCTGCCTGCTCTGTGATCCTTCATGATTTTCCTTAGCACAGCAGTGTTGACTTTGCCTTTATGTGGGGGCTCTTTGTGCCTCTTTGTGTGTTGCCCGTTCTGTGAGGCCATTGTGTTGCTTCACTTGTGTAGTTACGTGAGGTAGGCACTGTTTACTTGGGGAACCAGGCAGTTAGTGTTCAGGTATATGTAGTGCCTGTTCAGTTACATTTTTCTCTGCAAACTGAAGCTTTCTTAGCTGCAGAGTATTGTGTCAAATGCATTGGTTCTCATTTTGCCTGGGAGCACTGTACTTACTAACTTCATTACATTATAATTATAAAAGTGACAGGAATGGTGCGTTCTGAGTTGTGTCAAAAGCTTGAACTTGTGCAGTCTGTTGGCGGTGTTGGGATTCCACCATGTCCTTACATACACGTGTGTGCTTGTTCCACAATGGGAAGAGGTTTTCTATGCTCCATTTTATTTCTTTTGACTGTCTTCTACTTAAAATTAGCACAACTAATTTAGTGGCTGGAGGGATTGAGGGAGACTGTTCATCTCTCTCCAGCAAATTCTACTGAACTTATAATCTCCCATCACTGCTGGGCTGGAGCATCTCCAAGTCTGGAGTGGCTTGAGCTTCAAAACTTCCTGTTCAGTTAGGAAATCGCGGTGTCCGTGTCTGAGGTACGACGGAGATGAAACAGCTTGCCCAGATCAAGCAGGAGGTCTCGTCATGGAGCTCCAGCCTAGGAATTTTCTGCCAGCTCTGGGCTGGGGGTGCGAAACTTGCTTGGTGCAAGGGATGTTAGGTAGCAGAAGGAAGTTTCCCTGTGGGCAGGCAGGATTCCTGGTGTCTCATCTAAGCCCAGATTATTTATTTTCTGTTGAAGTTGATCACTGACTGGACACCTGGGCAATAGCAGCAGCCCTTGGCTGACCTATGCAGGTTTGATTTCTGCAGCTGTGTGTGTGTGTGGGTCCAGCCCGCTGGCCCCAGCTTGACAGGCCTGATTAGCACAAAGGAGGAACCTCGTGCCTCTTGGACTGTTGTGGGTAATTAATTGGGCTTTGAGACTGCAAGCCAGTGTGCTGGTGAAGTCTAACTTCACTGGCCTGTTGGTGCCACCACAGTCTGTAGTCATGTGGAATTTTTCCTAATACTGATACTGTCACTACTGCCTTATTTTTGAATATCTGTATTGTTGCAGTGATATTTGCATGCTAATAAAATACTGTTATTTTAGCACTTTTCCTTCAGATCCCTCTGCATTGCTGTTGGCTGATCTCTATTACACGAGGTTGGCATTGTGTGGCTGCCAGGAACCGCTTTCCCAAGGGAACCTAATGGACTTGTTTGAGAAGTTACATCCTAATATTTCCACTGGCGTTTCCAAGGTAACCTGCTTTTTTGAGTACATGCAAAATAACTTGTATTTTAACAATGTAATTTAAGTAAACTGAGTTAAATAACAAAGGCTGAAAGGAGAAATATGAGACTGTGTAAAGCTATTACTCCCATAGTATCTGTTTAGGACTATATCCATTTCTAAGAGGCTGCCATGGGGCACGAGTTAACAGAGGTTAACTTTTAGCCCTGCAAGGCTTGCTTCTTCCCTAGAGGTGAGTTGGAACAGAAGCCTAATGAATTCATTTTGAATTGCCTGCCAAACTACAGGAGCTCATCTGTTTCTCAGCTCTAGGAGGAACCCAGTGAAATCAGCCTCCTGTGCAAAACATTAACTTCTGTGTGGGTGTGTATGTGTCTCCCTATGTAGCCTGCATTCTCCTTCTTGCCTCTGAGATATGTTTCTACTTGGACAGGTACGGCTATTGACTGTTCGAATTCTAAACCATTTCGAGAATCCACCTGCACAGATTGAGGTAGGCCTAAAACTTTTCATGTAACATTTCAAAGTCATCTGTGTTTGATTTTTGCATGAACTCTTCCACTTTTTAGAAGCAAAGCATGTGGCTGGCAGAGCCTGTCCTATGCTTTTGTGCTTTCACGTTCTAGTTTTCTCTCTTTGTCCCACTGCCTCCTGATGTTTTCAAATGCGTGAATTTTCATCCCTAAGTGGAGGAAACTAGCACAGGTCGCTTGGCTTTGTTCTGTGATCCAAAATGGCTGGGACTCTGTGTAGTTTTGTTGAAATACCTTTCAATGAGACAAGACTTAACAAAATGCATGTCACGTGTTTGTTCAGGGTGATGGCACAGGGGAGCTCCAGCCAGTATTTGCCATATTGCTTCAAGCAGAACTTATGCCAGCAACAGTGAATGATTACAGAGAGAAACTTCTCCATTTGAGGAAACTAAGATGTGATATAGTACAGTCTACAATACCAAGTGGATCTTTGCAGGAGGTAAGTAGCTGTTGTCAAAAAGCAGTTGTCACATTCCTGTGTCCAGGATAACATCCTTATTCCATCACATGGATTGCAGAGTTTTTAATAAGAGTTCGTAAAAAAAATTAATTATCTCCCAGATTAGGCTTTAGAAAACTTTCTTGTTAGTAGGGATCACAGATCCTATTGTCCTTGAGACTACTGTGTTCTCTTGAATATTTAGTAGAGCAACAATGATATCCAGGTAAATGATCCACAACAAGATTAATCAGGTTTTGGTGTCATGGAAAGGAAGACAAATGGTTCCAGGGAGAAATTAGTCCTGAGCAAATTTAAAATCTCGACCTAGCCATGCCCTCAGCATGGTTGAACATTGTTAGGAATCCCCTTGGCCACCGGGGATCTTGCTGCAGGGTAGAAATCTGGTATGCCTGTGGTTGTTGGATCTCCACTGCTGTGGGCTTAAAGGGGGCCTCCATTTCTAGATGATGGAAGGATCACAGTTTTTCTAGCTCAATGATCATGGATTGGGTGGGAGGGTTTTTTAAATTGTTTTGGGGGCTGTTACTGTACCTGTTTCGTTGGGGTTTTTGTTAGCTCGACTTGTAAGCTGCTGTGTAGAAGGGTTATATGTCAGTCCTGCTGCACGTAGGTCAGCTAGAGGACATACTTCTAGGCCTACTGCAATGAAAACTCCTCCGGGCAAACTTTCCTCTTTCTGAGGTTCCTAATGCTGCTGTGGCAGCCCTGAAGTTCAAGAGGGAGGGCAGGCAATCCAGATCATCTGTGCTGAACCGGTTTTTGCTCATTCATGGTATGGTGACCAGATCACAGTGCAGCTTACAGTAAATGGGCTTATGCAGCTATAAGACAAGTAATGATGATGTGTGTGCCTTGCTTTGCTTGCTTGTAGTACTTCGGAGAAGTTATTTGATCAAAGTTTCCTCTTTGAGAGGAAAAAACGTCAGTTGGTCTTTAGCTATTGTTTTTTACATCTCAACAAGATGGTATTGTATGTCATTCTAGGTGCCTCTTCGGTATTTACTGGGAATGCTTTATATTAACTTCAGCCCTCTCTGGGATCCTGTAATTGAACTCATAACGTGAGTATGTGCAGTTGGATGCTGCAATTTCTGGTTCTCTCGCAGAACAATTCTTTCCTTTGTTATGTGAACAGAAGTTGAGGTAAAAATGTCTGATTTGAAGAGACTTGTACATCAGAACCTTCATGTGAAATCTTCTGAAACAGATCTGATCTCTCAAAACAAATGACAACTTGTTAGACTCTTAATTTTTAACTTAATTTCTGATTTATTCTTGCAATTAAAGGGAACTTGCAACAAATGTAGTCAAATAACACCAGAGTTTTGAGTCAAAGGTAGCAGAATTTCATTAGGGTTTTGAAAATGCTTAAAGGAGCAAGAAGTCCCTCTCAGTTTCCCTGTCTCTGACTTTTTTGTCCTTCCTGGAAAACTTCTAAATCCTACTAAAGAGTAGGGAAGACTTACCGTGGTGACAGCTGAGCTGAATACTCAAGTCAGTGTCTGCTTTCAGCCTGACTTTATCTCCTTGGCTTTTTTTCCTCTCTTGTATGATTTAAAAGGATAGGATTTTCTCCTTCAAGCTAGTGAATTAATAAAAAAAATATTAAACCAGCTCTTCAAAAGATATGTCCATGCTAATTCTTCCTTTATTTCTAGATGATATGATTGTACAGAAGTCAGTGGAAAGCTTGAGAACATTTTTACTCAATTTGAGTTCATTTGAAGTCAGGAGATACACGAAGATTATTTTAATAACAATTGACATTTGGGATCTGTGAGCAAAGGCAAGGAAGAGCTACAGCTGTATCGTGCAGAAGTCCTGTCTTCGGACACCCACATTAAAGCAGTGATCAAAGCCTCTGATTGTGTTAGCTTGTCTAGTGATGCATGGCTTTTTCTTTTCCTTTTAATTTCATGCTGTCTTATGTTTTCTTAGTTCTCATGCAAAGGAAATGGAGAATAAACAGTTCTGGAAGGTCTTATATGAACATTTGGAGAGGGCTGCTACCTATGCTGGTAAGTCACAGCTCCTAAAGATTTTTAGGATGGTAACCCAGCTAATTGTGCATAACATGACTGTGTTTTCATGTGCTCCAAATTTACATGTGATGGGGAAAGTCAGGACCAGGGCTCTTGACTACCAGCGTCATGTTCGGTGCAGGAATGGAGAGGCTCGGGAGAAGACTCTGTTTCCTTCTGTCTGAAACACCAGGAAGTGGATAGAAGAGGCCCCGGTGTTGCAGGAGGGAGTTGCAGGTTGCAGGAATCAATCTGCGCAGCTGTTCTGTCCCTGCTTAAGGCTTCCTCTGTCCAGACTGATCAGGAGCAATGACAGAACCTGTATAACGGGGCTGATCGTCTTTCTCCTCCATAGATTCAGTGGAATTCCCACAAACAGATGTCTTTCTTGGGTGTGCCTTTGGGCGTATGGAATCTAGGATTTCACAATAGAGCTGTGAGCACGCAGCCATTTCTGGACTTCTCTGTTATTCAAGAGAACTGAGCTTAACTGAGATGCATCAGGGCTGTAAGACATCCTAGAATACTTTCTGAGCACTGTGGATCTTTCAAGTCAACATTAAATACAGTTGTCTAAACAGATACTTGTCACCAAAAATATTACTTTCATAATGGGGCACTGATACCTTGCTACTGGCAATAATGAAATAACCCATAGAGATTTTCTTCTTCTGTTCTATAGAAATGGAGCTGCAAAATGAACTAGATGAACAGGAGGAAAGCATTGCTGAAATGGAAGGCGAGAAAATGCCAGAAGGAAGGGTGGGGACTGTCTTCTTGGAGCAGCTGAGCACCAGAACAGATAGCAGCGATCGGCTGGACCACACAAACTTCCGTTTTCTACTGTGGAAAGCACTGAATAAGTTTCCAGACAGAGTTGAGCCTAGATCAAGGGAACTTTCCCCACTTCTTTTGAGATTTATTAGGTAAGATTTATTTTTCAGTTGAGAGGACACATTGCTTTAAATGTGTTGCTGAGCTTTAAGGCTATGACTATCCCATTATAGACTGTATTTCCTGAATGCATGGCTGAGATGTCTATTTCCAGCTAAGATAACCTTCTGATTGAAATACACATTCCATTGGAAACACCACACAAGAAGCAGGCTGAAATGAACCTGGCAGTACGTTTCTTCTGCTCAGTCTCTCATTTATTGACTTGCCACTATCACAGCCTCTTCGCTCCATTGGGGAGTGATTTCAGTGGAAATAAAGTTCCCTTTTGAAAATGAAAATATATTTTAATTTAGAATCACAGAATTTTTCTCAAGATGGGGAAAATACTGGTTTTGTTAGAGGATGACTCAATTTCTGCCCCTGGAGGGAGAGCAGTGGTGTGCTTGCATGTGTGCACAAATCAGATAGTATGATGCACCTGGGGTAGATGTGATCTTATGGCAGGAGACTGTTTCTGATATTCCTTTTGTATGATTAGAAAACCTATGTTTTGCTTGCCTTCCTGGAAAAATTGAACCATACTTTAGTAGTTTAGTTTCCTCACTCTCACACTTCTATACTCACTGCTCACCTTCCCACTCAAGCAAACAGAACCCCCATGCCCTCCACATAACCTCTTTACAGACCTCTAGTAATTCAGTGATTCATGTTTCTCTTGTCCTTTCCATCAGGTACCTCCAATCTCATTTAGTGTATTTGGTCACTGCCTTATATCTCTGCAACCTGTAGGCAAAGAAGCACATACGTGCTGAAATATGCTGCTGCTTTGGGAATTTTTAACTATATAGTGTCCCAAGACACAGTGCTGTTAATAATGAGAATGGTGGATTGTGGAGTTTTTAGTTGTTCTTGCCCTGAAACCCTGAAAAATGCTGTGCTTCTTAATTACTTCCTTTTTCTTTTATTTTTTTTTTAAACACAGGAATGAGTACTACCCAGCAGATTCATTAGTGGCTCCATCTCAGGATCTTAGAAAGAAAACTAGTGGTACAGTAGCAGCAAAAGAAATATCTGGTGAAGAGGTAAATGATGTTGCTATGGAGGAGGAGGAGGAAGAAGAAAAGGAAGAAGGGGAACCAATTACAATCGGACTACCAAAAAAGAAAACAAGAAGAGCTGCTGCTAAGTAAGTGTTTTTAGTTTTCCCTTTGTAGTGCTTTCACAGACAGACAGATTCAGCAGCTCATGTTGAGATGAAAGCTGTGTTTGTATTTATATTCCTTTTTCTTCTTTTACTTGCACGTCATAATTTTTCAGTGGATTATAAGCACTTTAGAGTAAGAAACTGTGCCTGCACAGTACTAAACATCTGAAGACCCTGCCCAGATTTTTTCATTATCTCATTAACTGCTAACAGTTTGTGGTTTGTGTTACTTTAAGCAAAAATTATGTGGTATTGTGAAGCATTTGGAGGCCTTTGTACCTGCATTCTCCTGGCTTCTCTGTGTATCTGTTGGTCGTTTAAAACCATGGGCATTCCCAAGCACTTTGAAAAATTAGCTTTTCATTTAGGTATTTTAATACTTGGATTCTACTGTTGCATACCTGCTATATTAATAAATCTTGGTCTTGGCAGTCTTTGGGACAAAGATTTTTATTTGGTGGTGTGTTAGACTGAAACTACATGCTGTTGAAATGACACTGTTTGCAGTGCTGAATACATGAAGAAAATGACTCTTTGTATGAATTCTCCACGATTTCTCTAATCAGAGTCTTTACCCTGATGACCTCTGTCAAATGACCATTGCATATACATCACAAAGATTTGTATTTTGCAAAGGATAGCACTTGTAATGACATAAAAGTTAAAAATGTCACCTTACATGTTGGAACATGATGTGTATTTGATGTGTAACCTGAATTGTCATCTAATCCCAGGTGTTTTGTAGGTGTTTCATTTTATTCAGAGATTCTGACTTGTATCTGCAAATTAGCAGCAATTAAAATACAGTGACAGTCCAAGATCTTTTTTTTCCCCCAACCTCCATCTCAAAATGCCCATGTGGAAACATTAGTTCCTGGTAGCAATGATAAAAGCATAAAAGATTTACTGGACACGTGTTAATGAGTTCTGAAGTGACCTTCCTTCATCTTTGCCCTGGATACTCTGTGCAGTCAGGCCCGTGCTGTGGTAGGGGAGCCCCCGTGGGGCTGCTTCAGGTCTGGCTGAGTCAGCAGGAGGACCCAGACCTGCCCCAAACTCAGTGTGGGGTTGCTGGATGGCATCTTATCCTTTGGCTGAGCAGAGCCATGGAGGAGGGTGGCCCAGCTAAGTGTCTGGAGAATTCGGTGTCAACTACCATGGGGAGCAGCTGGATGAGGGCAGCTTCTGCCAGCCCCACGTGCGCTAGAGGAGATCTCACACCTTCCTTATCCTGGTCACCTACTTTCCCTCCCACAAAGTGGAGGTTGGGGCAGATGTGGAGTGATACAGACACCTCTAGAGGAACTGGCTGCCATCTATGCTTGCAGCCCAGTGTAAGTCCAGCACAGTCTGTGGCTAAAGGCAGCCCATCATATTGATAGGAGTGAAATGGGCACCAGTTAAGGACGGGTGAATAAAGAAAGAGGTAAATCGACCTGTTTGGTGTTCCAGGCTGGGCTGGCAGAGAGAAGTAAGCTGCATTCTGACTGTTTGTATTCCGTTCTCACAAAAAGCTGAACCCATCTAGTGCTACGGAGGAAATGTCCTTCTCTGTGCAGTGGAGTGACATTTGGAAGGAGCTGCTTAAAAGAGGGATTAAGATACCTCTTACTGTGTCTTTGAAATGGAGACCTGTAGACTTAGGAACCTCTTGTGTTGTTTTTTGTTTTTTTAATATCTTGTTAATAAAAGTTCACAATTTGTTTATGACAATGCAAGCTTGTCTCTTCTGGTCATTTTAAAATATAATTGTTTTCTTTTGTTTTACAGGCAACTAATAGCCCACTTACAAGTTTTCTCTAAATTCTCGAATCCTCGTGCATTGTATCTGGAGCAGAAGTTGTACGCATTATATACCCAGGTGATGCTGTGTGCTGGCTTTTAGAATTAATGCGAGTAAAAAAGGTTCTTGTTTGAATACAGTGTCTGAGACTGCAGAAACCTGTCATTTTGTGAACGCAGCCATGATAGCTGAAAAAGGGGCTGTCCTTGAGAGGGCTTTTCCTAGCAGGCTTCACTGGAAATGAGCCCCTTTAGCAAAGACCTGCTTGAGATGCCTGGTTTAGTTTGTCAGGAGAGGCTCATGCAAACAGATCTGGCAGCAGACAAGTCTTCCTTGGCAAAGTGGAGATCTGAGTGGCTGTAGAGGGAGTCTGTTCCACTTGCACAGCAAGATCTGAAAGAGGATTTTGAATCCAAGCTTGGGGAAGACCTGAGGAGATTTGTCCTTGTTGTACAGTGTTGTGTCTACAAAGAGTATGGTCAGTGTGAGCAGCGAATCTTTTTGCATCAAAAAAAAAAAAAAAAGAAAACAATTTCTTCTTGAAGAATATTCAGTTTGATAAGATGCCTTTTGAGGGATTTCCCTGAAGGAATTGTCAAAAATATGACTCTGAAGAGAGATTCTACGTCTTTATCCTACACTCCTTAAAGGGTATTTTATTAATTTGACTGGGTTTTGTTGGTTCCTGATTTGTGGATTTGTTCAGATCATTGGGTTTTGCTCTAATTGTTCCCAGTTTGTGCTCTCTGAGGCTGTGGTCAGTGGGCTGTAGAACTGTTTTAAATGGTACAAACCCATTAGTTCCCTGGGTTTCACCAGGTACCCAGTGTGAGAGCTGGAAGGTCCATTCGCTAGTCCCCGAATTTGAGAATGTTGCAGTTTTGCTTAGGAAAAGAGTTGGTCTCTGTGTTTCCTTGCCCATATTCTTAGGAAAATATGGAACAGGTGTGTACAGGTCAAAACAGTGTGTGAAGAGACTTTGCGCATCACGTCTTCTGTATGAGTATTTTATGTTTGTCACAGGAAAGAATACGGTTGTCTTGGGATGATTTGGGTAATCTGCTTTTTAATCCTGTCTTCCCTGATACACAACTGATAACTGGCTCTGGAGGTTGGAAACACAAGCTGGCAGTGATCCGAAATACAATTATGAAAAGCCAAATATTATAACTGTCCTATGTAGATGGGGGGAAAAGTATATATGAACTACCAGCAACTGTGTCTGCTTTTTATGAATGACAGTTGTGTATTTGCATCTTGGCTTTATATTGGCAACATGTATATTCTGTTTCCATGTTGATAAGTCAGTCCAAAACCTACTTGAGCTTGGAGCCTTTGGGTTGTTTCACTATTTTCAGTAAGCACTTCTGTCTTCTAGATAGGGACTAATTTGCTTTCTTTTGTCATTTGCAGTTACTGTCCCATCAAGACCAGAATGTACAGAGAATAGCTCTTGACTGTCTAATGACATACAAGCATCCTCACTTACTGCCATACAGGTAAAAGCTTTTATTTTAGCATCTGTGAATGAGCCTGGTGTCATATCAGAAGCCTGCTTAGAGTCAGTTGCCTTGACGAGAAAGCCATTTCTTTATTTGTTGGAAACATATGTATAAATTTTAGTTTTAGCCAGCTGTATATTTCCTCTCTAAAACAGGAAACAAGGTCTTGAGGTTGGTCAGTGTTTCTTCTTTTTTTTTTTTTTCTTTTTTTTTTTTCTTTTTTTTCATTCTGTCCCAGAATAGTGTGTGCTTAGTAGTTGCATCACTTTCAAAGATGACTCTTGTATTGATGATTTATAGCTACTCAGAGAAAGTGACAACATAAAGCTGTAGTTTGTGGTTAAATGATCTCTTCAGAATGTGTCTAGGAGGTACTTGCCTACATAATTAGCTTGAACTTCCGGGTTATTTTGATATTTTTGATAAAAGTGTGGAAACATAGTTCTTTAATATTTTATATACAGCATAGATTAGGTAGGTAAGTAATTATAGATGTGTGTGTGTGTGTCTGTTTGTTTTTATAAACTCTACCTGCCCTTGAGTAATATTTATTGCTCTCAGGGAGAACTTGCAAAGGCTACTGGAGGACAAGAGTTTTAAAGAAGAGATAGTCCATTTCAGTATTTCTGAGGAGACTGCAGTAGTAAAAATGGAGCATCGACCAGATCTCATCCCTGTTCTTATGAGGTGTGTCATGGAGTGTGGATTTAAAAGTTTCACATCAAAGTACCATGAGCAGAGATGTAATGCTGCTGTATTTTAAACAGTTGAGTTAAACCTATGGTTAACAGTATAGTTTGATGACTTAGTGTGTGATGTTCTGTATGGTTTTGTTATTAACGCATTTATGAAATGTATTGTGCAAATTATGTTTTCTTTAAAAATAATATTTTGGTAAATACCGTTTGTGCTAAGGCTTACAGAGAACTGTGGGAACATTTCAGTTCACTGAGTATTGCCACTTAGTGTTATTGAGATACAGTGATACAAGTTGTCATGCAGATAACTAGTTTTATACCTGAAGCCCCTAGCAAAGCTTCCCTTGTAGTAGCAGAAGCTGATGTTTCACTGGGATGTTTTTGGGCAATGTGTAGTAATTCTGTGGAGATCCTGAAGGATGGGACTTGCACTCAGCTTGTTCTCACTAGAGAATATCTTTAAATGGAGTTTCTCCTGCAGAATAAGAGTCTAGGAAACAGATGGCTTGCTGAAAGCTAATGCAACATCTTTTTGGCTCTTAAAGAATTCTGTATGGCAGAATGAGAAACAAAACAGGGACCAAAACGCAGGGCAAGTCTTCAGCAAGCACTCGCATGTCAATTGTTCTGCGATTTCTTGCCGGCTCCCTGCCAGAAGAGATACGGATGTTCTTGGATCTGCTCTTTGAAGCTGTGAAGCAATTCAATAATGGTAGGTACAGCTGGTAGAACGTGGGGGTGTGATATTTCCTGACCTGTAAAGATGTGGGAGGATAAATACGCTTAGTACTGTTATGTGTGTCATTGCCTTGGAAGGATGAAAGGATGGAAATAAACTTCTGATAAGGATGGGAATTCCCTTGAGCTTGTCCATAGAAAGCAGAATTGCTCTGTTTTATGGGTTCAAGGCCAAAAAAGCAGAACGACTTGCCAGGCTTGTGCAAGAAAGCTGTAGCAGGCCACGAAAGAGCAATCACTGGTGTTGTAGCCTTTGTATGATGGCAATAAACAGGGGTTGTAAAGTCCTCTGATACTGTAGCAGTAGGAAATGTTGGTGTCAGAGGGAGATGGAGTCTCAGAGCTTTCCTTATTTAAAAAGCTGAATGTGAGGGTCTGTAATTTAGGACCAGATTATACTATTTTTCATTGAAAATTATTTTCAGTAGTGGTTATCTTCATGGTGCTTCTCTAGATAATTTGTTGTCTCTGCCTGTCGCAGGGCCTTGCCAGACTGCAGTGCTTCGAAGTATGTCGGAGCTGGATTTAGCTAAAGTCCTGCCTCTTGGACGTCAGCATAGCCTCTTCAATGGTCTCGAAGTTGTGTTGAAGAACATGGGACATTTGATCCGCCAGTACCTGCCTGAAATTCTACAGATTCTGCTCTGCATGACAGCTGTGGTGTCCTGCATCCTCCAGCAAAGAGAAAAGGTACAATGTACACAAGCAGTTTACAAACAAACATGGAGATTAAATTCCTTTCCCTTCTCTTCCCCTTAGCTTGCACAATTACACACATCTTCACTGGTTCAGGTAAAGCTAAGTTTAATGCTAGCATGGAGTGGAGCTTAGTGATTAGGTGTCTGTCAAAATAAGAGGCCAGTGATATTTGACTGAAAGTGCTACAGGGCTCAGGCAGTGTAGGTGGACTTCATGTATTTAGAAAGCTACTTTGGACTGCATTTTTGGTTTTGAGTTACTGAAGAGAGAGTTGAAGGTGATCTCTGTGCATTGCTACCTGCCTGCTCTGTGGAGAGACAGGCATGAAGGCAAGCTAAATGACTTGTTCTAAAGACATAAGATCTTATGGCTGGAAGTCAAAGTTGCCCTTAAAGATTTGATTTCTTGGCTGCAAGGGTAAACTTGAGGGAAGAAGAGGATTTGAAGTTCTTTGCCTGAGGACTTTAGAGCAAAATTTGTCTTTGAGGTGTCTTGTTGCACTGCTAGACCCCAGGGGAGCTCAGCATTGTGGATGGTCACACTGATTATCTATAGTGATGGTCTCCTGTCGTGGGACACAGGGAGAGCTTGGCTACCAGCCATGCTTTCAGCACA
Organism: Streptopelia decaocto; assembly: GCF_964273445.1. Classification (NCBI taxonomy): domain Eukaryota; kingdom Metazoa; phylum Chordata; class Aves; order Columbiformes; family Columbidae; genus Streptopelia; species Streptopelia decaocto. The sequence goes on along the minus strand of NC_138663.1, from coordinate 43,374,465 downwards.
CTAGAAGCATGTTCAGCTCTGCATCAGGAGTAGTCATGCTAATCCAGTGTCACAATTTGGGTCTCAGCCAGGTATCTGCAGAGCACTGCCAGTGTTTTTTCTTCCCTTGCTGTGCAATGGCTCTACATGCAGAAAGGGTCAGGTGAGGAGAACATTCTGTTAAAAATTGGCTGCAGCTAAAGATGGGGTATGTTGGTTTACTGCTGCCCTGTACCCAGGAGAGCAGCACAGAAGTCCCTGAGCTGTAGCCCGAGGGTTCTTGTGCCAGCTTTTTCGAACACTGTGACACTGAGCCAGGCTTTTCTGTCTTTTTGGAACCAGTGCCTTTGTCAGACTTCGATGCAAATAGGAAAAGGAAAGCTCAAGTTTGGTCCAGTGCAGAGTCCGATCATGTATTGGTGTGAAACAAGCAAACTGCACAGTCATCATCACTGCGGTGTTGAAACGAATGATGACAGACCGAGCAAGTGGTTTGTTGAAAGGAATTATGTGATGATAGACTGAGTAAATGGTGTTAGGTAATGAATGTTTTGTCACCATGCGCCTGTGCTCTTGCCAAGACCTGTCTGCGAGCACTCGAGGTTAGAAATTGCCTTGAAAACAATCCATCAGACAAGGCAAGCGCGTGCAGTTAGGTGGCATCCAAGGTCCCATAGTTGCCTGCAGGCTTCAGAGAACCTGGTAACTGTCCCCATTTAAGAAGGGGATGAGCAAATTTTAGGACAGCAGCATCCCATAGTCTGACTTAAGCAATGGATTGCAGGTGCCTACATGTTCCAAGCTGGGAAAGGAGTTTTAAAATCTGATTAATTCATTGCTAGGATAGTCACATTTTGCCAGGGTTACTGGTGGTAATCCTGTCATCATGTAATGTGTGGAGTGGCAGTCAGTCACTGGTCTGAACTTAATTTAGCACTTCATTACCCCGTGAGATGTTAAAAGCTCAAGGAAAAGTGTGAGAAATCTGTTTATCTTGGCTAATGATTAGAAGACATTCTTGGAGTTTGAGAGTAATTTATTTCAGGCTGATACTGTCTAGAGAGTTAAACATCAACCTTGACTATTTTATCCCAAGTTATTAATTTACCATTTCCTACTGATTGTGTTCCTTATTGAGTTCCTTTGCCCTCTTAAAGACTTGATTTCAGAGGACGGCTCTTATGGGTAGTGGGAGACCAAAGTTATTTTGCTTGGATGTCACCATTAGCAACAGCAGCCTGGTTTGTGCTTTCTTTGGCCCTTCAAGCAGCTCATTTGCTTCCTGGAAGCTGATTGCACACCATAAGTACACGTTCAGCACAGGGTGGGGGTCCTGGGCAAAGAGCACATTTACTTCCTTTCCCACCATGTCCTCTTTGTCTTTTTAGCTGTGTTTTTGGGTGCAAAGGGAGTATAGAAGTATATGGCAAGGGTAGTGTCTTCGGAAGTCTCTAGGTACATCAAATTAAAAAGTCATGACGTTTGTCAGTGAGGTTTGACACCAAAGCTGCTTTGCAAAATAACAGATACAAGTGTTTATTCTGTGTGATGGATCATGATATGTACTGGAGACCTGAAGAACCCAAAATATTGCTCCAGTCTTGGAGAGCAGCCTTTATTTGCTCTGATATAGCTCTGTTTCTGAGACAGGAGTTCAGTACCTCTGCACTGTGAAGCTATCTCATGTGTTTGTGCTGTGAGCTGCATTGCACACTATGAAAATAATTTAGGTTACTCAAGGCAAGACTCAGAATGCAGCAGTGCATGAATAACTTCATGATTAGCTCTGTGGCTGATTTCCCTTGCTGAAATGTTTTCCTCAAGAAAGGCTGTGGAACGTAACCACTAAATGTGTACAGGAAGCATCCTCCTGTAACCAAATGCTGTACTCCCCTGCATGCTGTTGGAGGAGGTGATTCACATCCTTGCCTTCTCTATTCCTCCCCGTCTCCTTGTCTGCTGATTTCTTTTCTTCCCAGTAGATCTCAGTGTGCAAAGTACAAATTTGCTTTCAAGAGCTGATTTGGGTCCTCTCCTGTGTAAAACAGAATTATTTAAAGTGTCAAGGCTGGAAATGTAACTGTGGTGTAGCTTTCTGCATTTTGTACAAAAAGGGCAAATGCTATTTCAAACCTGTCAGCATGAATTTTCATGAGTTGAGAGAGTCCTGTGTAACTGACTCAGTGCAGGTAAAGGGACCTCTTAGAAAAAATTAGGTCAGCTGTGAGAGGTAGATTGCTGCTGTGAACAACTTACAGGAGAAAACAGAACGTCATTGTGATAGTTCCAGCAAAGGTTGTATCTGTGGTCAGTGAACTACTGTATTTAATTTCAGAGTCAGTAGTTAGTAGTTGTTCTGCAAAGGTCTTACTGGAGGAGTTTTTGTTTCCCTTTTACAGGTCCAACCTAGATTGATTAATCCACTGAAGAATTTGAGACGTCTTGGACTCAAGCTTGTGGGGGAGTTTTTTTCTGATTATGAGACCTACAGCTTTAGTGTGGATGAGATTGATGCAGTTTTTCATGCAGTGGTGTGGCCTCAGGTAAGTATTTCTTGTTCTTCCAAGCAGCTTGTGTGTAACATGTACTGTGCAGAGAACTTCAGCTGCACTGGAGTCCATCATGTCAACTATGTCTGTCATAAGATTGGACGTGGCCTCAGACAGATTCTGGCATTCTGATGTGTCTGTGCAAGGCAAGTTTCTTGAATCATAGAATGGTTTGGGTTGGAAGGGACCTTTGAAGGTCATCTAGTCCAACCCCCCTGCCATGAGCAGAGACATCTTCAACTAGATCAGGTTGCTCAGAGCCCTATCCAGCCTGGCCTGGAATGTTTGCCGGGATGGGGCATCTACCAGCTCTCTGGGCAACCTGTTCAAGTGTTTCACCACCCTCATTCTTGGCTCATGTCAGATTACTATTGGAATAATCAAGTCACAGGCTAAAGTAGAAATAAATTCATCTGGATAAAACAAATGCCATTTCTTTGTTCTTTAACCACAGGAGTAGCCTTCTTCCCTGGATGCTTCAGAGAAACAAAATAATACTAGTCACTTTTAGGTGCACTTTGCTACTTTTCTGTGTGACAGTTATTGAGCCTGTAGTAGGGGACTGCAGGAACAAATGCTGCTGCAGGAAAGAAAGGACCCAGCAGGACCTGTCAGTGGGCTGTGAGCTCTTGTGCCTGCCTGCTGGGAGTCCTGTGTGAGCACAGCAAAAAAGCAGAGGGTTGTGGCCTTCATCAGAGAAATTCAGGTCATTTGACTCAGGAAAATGCACCATTGTGAAAGGATGAGAGAACACACAGTATTTAAAATGAAACTGTGCTGGCTGTGTCAGTTGCACTGGGCTCTGAGGTTATCAGGGAATGCGTGTACCAACTGTGGGTTGTCTCTGCTCTAAAGGCAGTTGCCTCCACACAATGGGTGACTGAGCAAGATGGGCTGAGTTCAACAGAGCTCTTCCACTGAGGCTTTTGAAGTAACCAAATGTCCAACTTCCTTGCAGCAGAAAAGCTGTCAAAGAGCACCAGGAGCAACTGCTGTCATCTGTGAAACCCCAGATTTGCTGCCCTAGACTTTGTGTTTGTTTATTCCTACTTTGTTTCTCTGCTCTACCAGTAACAATACCTGTAGTACATGTACGTGGACAAACAGTACATAAAGTAGTTTCAGGCAGTGCACGTAGCTCTGTATTTCACTGGCCTGAGCAACAGGGGGTTATATGTTGCTGGTTTGTCCATGGAGTCTTTTGAAGGCCAGGGTGCCACATGTGCCAGGCAGTGTGCGTTTACTGCAGTCCCAGAGCAGTTCAAGCACGTGGTTTGGGCTTTAAGTCAGCAAAACACTTAATGCTTTCAGGAAGCATTGTGTTTGGAAACACTGAGTAAATCTGAACAAGATGTAAAAATGTTGTTAAATAGTTAGAGTTCCTGTTGTCCTTATAGATGTCAGGAAGACAGCTGGTTTTGGAGCTTGGGTGCAAGTACAATCCAGAAGCTCCCTCTAGAGGGAGCCCCATGAAGATCTGGTTTTGGCAGAAGAATTGTTTGACTTTTGTGCTTTCCTTTTTCTTAAGGCTGTGGAACTGAGGTGTTTAAAACTCAGGGAGAGGGAAAATCGTTTTAAGCTTGTTGTACTTGGAAATGGAGCTTGCTGCTCTTCATACCCCAGGAGTTTGCTGCAGAGGCTCAATATCATTAGATTGCACAGCAGCATTCCTGCAGGATTGGATTAACAGTTTACTCTTTATTGTACATCATTCAGAAAAGCTCTGTTTTACGCAGAGCAATAATATCAACAGCCTTTGGGGGCAGGAGAAGAATTTTCATGAGACCCAGGCTATGACTGTCACACCTGCCTTCTTTTCTGTTGTGCTTAGGTCTTGAGCCCAGACTGAGCTGGTCCAAAGCCCACAGGCACCATCCTGGCTATTACCCCTGAATGCACTGGAGCCTCTGCTGCCTGTGTGTTTGCTAACAGTGCCCTGCTGACAATCCAGCTGTGGTCAGGGTGGAAACCCAGCTGTGTGACTTGTGTGCAGCCCATTGAGTTGTGGAGTGGCAGCGAGGAGAGAGCCAGACCTTTACACTGTGTCTCTTTTGCCTGGATCCAGTCATGTGAAGGAGCAGCAGCTACTGCGCGGGGCTCACACTGGGCAGCTCTTAGGTGGGGTTGTTTCAGACACAGAACCCTCTTAGGAGATCCGTTGCTGGGGTGTGATGCAGTGCTCAAGCCTCTCCCTGAGCAGAGAGGATGTTTTTCTAGCAGTGAGGCCGTGGAGACACAGAGCAGATGGTGCAACCAAGGCATAGGAAGTGTGGGAGGAGTGGGTCCTGGTGTTGTGCTTTAGATCTCGTAGGTATGTCCGGGAGAGGTTGCTAGGTCTCTGTGGCACATGTGAGGCTCCATGGGGAGCCAGTTTCAAGAGAGAGGCAAAAAATGGTAGCTGAAATGGTGTATAAATAGGAGTAAGATAATCTAAGTGTGATTCCACAAATATTGAAGAAGCTGGAAAAACAACGATGAAACTACTTTCTAAAAAAAGGTAAACTATAGGTTATAGTGAGGTCTTTGTTAGAGATGAGGTTTTTAAGTGGCTTTAACTACTCATGTTGCATTGGTATTTGATTTTTATCTCCTGTAGGTCTGCAGATTGGCTTCAGAGAGTCAGTATTCTCCAACTTTTCTGCTCAGACTTATTCACACCTGGAGTAAGAATCCCAGGTAAGTGTTCCTCTTGCAAAGAAGCACAGGTACTTCTCCTGAGTACACAAAATTCAAGAGGAGAAGAGCACACTAAGAGATTATGAATGAATAATTGTGTCAAACCCCATATTTTCCTTTTCCATTAGACTGTTATTTTTAGTGGGCTGCTTTTCCCATATATTAACAACTAAGTACATATGTAGCCCAAACCCAGCTGATGGGCAAGGACGAGGCTGAGTTGTTAGAATATGTATGTGTCTTGACCAATGACTTCTTAGTCTTGGGCGATGGGAAGTCAGTTTTACAATATATAATTTCATTCATGTTTTTTGCCTCCCTATTTTTTTTCTATTTTATGAAAGAATGTGGACAGTTTCAGCGTAGAATCTGTGACTGAGGTTCTTGTCTTGAAAATTGTAAGAGAGCTTTTTTTGAGGCAGACACCATAGGAAATTCTAGCTTGATTGTCTTGGGTCATTTTTGCCTCTTTCACAGACTCACTGCTTTTCCTTTCCTAAAGTATCCAGTGTCTGTTTTAAGACATGTTATTTGTAGGTATGAAGAACTTATATACAAACCTCTAAAAAAATTGTATTGGATCATTAGGTTATGAGCAGACTAGCAGGAAACTTAGACAAACATCTGTAGAGAAAGGGTTAGGTTTAGATGATGCTATCTTGAAGGAGGAAAAGGAACACTTGATGACCTCTGAACCTCCATTCATTCTGTCTTTCATGACACTATCATTCTGTGATATTTTTGCACTTTCTCCTTTTTTGAAGGAGAAGAGAGTCATTATTTTTTTGTATGACTTTTTGTACAAAAGCATTATGAAGTTCTGAACTTAAATTTTCAGCCAACCTTTTTTTATAATCTTTCTCTCAGGTATTTCCCCTTGCTGGCCAAGCAGAAGCCAGATCACCCAGAGTGTGATATACTGACAAATGTGTTTGCTGTGCTGTCAGCCAAGAATCTGTCTGAGGCCACATCCAGTCTTGTGATGGACATAGCTGATAGCCTTCTCAACAGCCCAGATTTTGAACCCACGGAGCAGGTTTCCAGTTTGAGCGTGACTGACTGTGTTGTCATGGTCACTGGAGACGTGACAGAAGGTATGTCCGCATAGGATTCATGAGAGGCCTGTTGGGTGCTTTGGATGGAGGAGTTAGATTTTGATGAGGTGGTCTTTGCACTGACTGAGAACACCAGGGAAGGAGAGCTCCCAGTGGCGATGGAAACATCAGTGTACAAATTTGTCTTGGCCTCAAGAACTGTGAAGTCCTGTTTGTCTAATGACTGGTGAGATCTACATTGGAGTGTTAGGGTGCTGAGCATGGAGAAATTCCTTATGAAGAAGGAAAATGTTTGTATTGTTGACCTGCTTTGTCTGTGAAGCTTTGACTGATACGGTAACTTCAAGAACTGCATTGCTGACTTCACTTCGAGTCCAACATCAACTTTTATATAAAAGCCTACTCCCCATATGCACATGGTCACGTATCACTTTGATGTTTAGTCTGTGCTCCCTGACAAGAAAGACCTGCCATTGATTTCTTTGAGTGGCAGTAGAGAGGAAGGTTGGTGTGCTGTGTTTGATGCTGCAGTTTTGCTGAAGTTTGTGTTTGATCTTTCACCTGTAACACTCCAAGGCAGTGAAAAGGAAAGCACTTATCGCTGTGCCCTTGTTATGGCAGCTTTGATTTGCACAAGAGGTCAGTGGTAGAATAAAGAAAACTACATCTATAAATGCTCCAGTCATTTAGAATACAGGTACTACCGCTGAGGAGTGTCCCTGGTACCTTTTGCGAAGCCCACACTTGCTGGGGCTGTTACTGAAATCTGTGAGAACTTTTGTACTCTCTGTGTGGTTTCTTTGGTCCCAGCTCAGACACGTATTAGACTTGGTCTCAGCAAGTGCTGGTGTGTATTCCCAGCAGCCAGCTGACCTGCACATTCTTAGCTCCTGTTAGTTTTGAAGTCCACTGGTGAAACCTCCATTGTCTGTGTTTCCCTTTTGTTTGCGGAGGATTGCATCTCCCTTCTGTTGCTTGCAGCACAGAGTTGGATGTTGCTGACTGTTGTATCCCTTACAGAGACCCTAAGCCTCGGTTGCCGCCTGGTTCTGCCTCATGTTCCTGCCATACTTCAGTACTTCAGCAAAACAATGTTAAATGTGGAGAAGGTGAAAAAGAAGAAGTATAGAGCTCAAGTCAGCAAAGAGCTGAGTATACTTTCCAAGTAAGTGATTCTTTAGAGGTTAAAAAGTTGGAAGGAGGGAAGAAGAGAGAAGCTTTTTGTAATAGGTTCCAAATTAAAAAACTTTATATCCCAAACTAGTTAAATTTAGAACAGTTGAAAATACCTGGATCTGTCATTGACCTTGCAAGTTGCTGGTGACTGAGGTGAAAAGTTTTCAGAAATTGAGTCTAGCTGTTTTGGTTGCTGGTACTCAACACCAGTGCCTCTTGGGGGTCAGAAAAGGTACAGAAATGCCTGCAGTCATGTGGAACTGAATACTTGGGCTGATACCGTGATTTTGGTGGCTACACTCTATTAGCCTGGATGGGCTGACAAAGTGCTGTGATAATGCATCAGTGCTGACTGAGTTCTTCTTTGCTCTGTACCGGTGATTGGACTGATATAAAATAGTAAACTACCTTGTCTCGTTGTGCAGGATCAGCAAATTTATACAAGAAAAAAGTCAGAATTCAGTGCTTGTGAGCCTTCTCCTCCCTTTCCTTTATCAGAGTAACATGGAGCAGGTAGGTAGAAATTACTTCCCCCTCATTAAACGTTTTTCTTTTAATAATGTATATTTGTTTAAGATGCAGATAAGTCTTATTGATTGCAGGCCATTTCTCATGATTAGCCTGTAATCAAGTCTTCACGTGTTTGTAGTCAGCTCAGAACACTGTGCCATTGCATGTTGATGTGTACGAGTCACTGGATACTTCGCAGGGTTGCCAGTGCCCAGGCTGACTCTGTTCCCCGTTTTTGTGGGGAAGGTCTGCAGAAGTTTTTATGCAGTCTTTACATCCTTTGCCACTGTAGTCAATTCACCAAATTCCTTGCAGCATTTGAAACAAATGCTGCTAATCACTGTGGATTTTATGTACCTCAAATCCAAAGCCACAGCATCTGGGCAGCAATATGAATACATACGGTTGAGTATGTACTACATGCTCTGTTATGGGCAGTGCTGCATTGGTCTGTTGTGGGATGAAAGGCAAACATTATACAGTGCTCTCAACATGCTCCCAAATCTCCCACTTCCATTCTATTCTCCTTCCACTCTCAAGGAATCCATCTGTGGTACAGAAGTATATCTCAGAACTGAAACTTCCCTAAAATCCTAAATTCTTCAGGAATGCAAATCATATGGGCTACATTTGCAAGAAGCGGACGTCTCCATGACCTAGGCTTCTGTAAACTGTTAAATAAATCAAGTACTGAGGATATTAGTAGCCTATTTTGTCTGGGTTTCCCTCACTGCCAAACCTTGTTTTCAGAAACATAGTCCCATCTACAGTGAATGAATCTGTTGATTACTCGGCTTAATTGCCTGAACCCTTGGATCGCGGCTCGGGTCTCGTTTTTCTTAAAAGACATGCAGTTGCTTAATGAGAGATTGTAGGTTTGTAGAAAGAACTGCCAGGCAAAAACCTGTAGTTTCTGCTTTGCAAGTGGTCATTTAATTGTTCACAGAGGATTCTTGGGTTTTAAATCTGTGAATCATTATGGGACCAGATACGATTTCCATTCAGGGACATCATACAAGTATATGGTGCTGCTAATGGTTGTTTCAGAGGTTAAATAAATACTAAGGTTAAATAAGGCTCTATTAGTTCTCCTGACCTTTGAGTCATTTGAGTTAAGACACAAAAAAGAAGTCTTCATCATGATGGCACTCTTCTCTAACACCATGCTTGTGTCTAACTGGAAGGTTGCAAGTGCTTCTGAGAGATTTGATGATTGCATTGTGTCCTCCTGATTCGTTGTTCTCATTCAGTATCTGTGATCTCAAATACAGCAAAGTGGTTAAGTTCACTCTGTGTTTTGAAATCATTGCCAAGGAAATGAAAAGATCTCTTGAGGTTTCAGTACTTATTGACAGTTATGTGTCTCTTTCAGGGTACAGAGATTGACATTCTGGAGACAGTGCAGAACTTGCTGAGGCATTGCTCAAACCCTACAAGCTTTCTCAAGCCACTGGCAAAGCTTTTTTCTGTCATCCGAAACAAACTGTCTCGACATAAGTTGTGCTTGGTATTTCAGGTATTGCATTTTTGTGTGTCTTTCTGTGCTTTTTTTATTTGTTCTAAGAGCTCAAGAACAAAATTAATAGCAGTATTTAACTTCTCTGTACATGTGCTTAAAAACCTTTTTAATCTGCATCGTCTGTTAAGTAAAAGTAACAGAATTGTATATGATAGAAATTAATGAGCCACATGAAGATTTGTGAAAGTTTTGGCTTACAGCCTGGTTGATATGAACATCACCAGGGTTCTTTTGTGTAAGAAAAGCCAAATAAAGCACAATTCATCCCTAACAAATCCTGTATCTTTATGAAATAAGAATGGATTTCGGCATCCTGAATGTGATTTTTATTTTTATTCTTCTCTCATAGATTTAGAGCAGCCAGGATGTTTTGTACTTCTTTAAAGTGACTAACATTTTTTTTTTTTTCAGCAGGAAAACCTAGAAGACACTCAGTGTAGATATTTAGAGACTTAGGAACTTAAAACACACACCTTCCATTTTATGGAAGAATGGCTCTTATTAAACTTCTAACAGGAGAAAGATTAATGCTGATGCTTTCTTCCTTTTTTTTTTTGTCTCTAGTGGTAAAGTCTTGAGTTCTTTGACTTTTTAACAACTGTAACAGTTATGCTATTTTAATTTATGTTTCTTTTTAGACTTTATCTGAATTGGACAGTGAATTGAAATATATTACCGATGTTGTTAAGGTATGCAGAGTTTCTTTGTTCACTTTTTTCCCCCAACATTGTATTGCCATGTTTCTGGCCTTTTTCATGAATGACTTGTTGCTCTCTCTTAGCTGAATGCCTTTGATCAACGACATCTCGATGATATAGACTTCGATGTACGTCTGTCAGCATTCCAGTCAATCACAGCCCGCATCAAGGAAATGCAAGCGGTGGATATCGATTTCCTGATACCCGTTATGCACAACTGCTTCTATACCATCCAGGTTGGCTGAATGTTCCTTCTCTTGCTTTGTGCACCATGTGTCTGTGATGAATCCAATTTCGAAATTATTTCCATTGGCTGCTCTTCGACACTGTAAAACATTCAGAGATCATATTTGAGTCTTCATACAAACACCTTCTTCTAAGTTTTATCCACTTGGTTCTTCATCTCTGTGTCCAGAAGGGCAAACCCAGTAAGCACAGCACACTTTTCTGTTGGTTAGCCCTGGAACTGTTTGGTCAATTTTACTGTATAAAAGACATATTACAGTCTTGAAAGGCTGCTTTGCTTTTTGTTGCAGCATGTTCTGTTTGTGTGGGCCTGCTGATAAATCTAAAAGGATTTTTTTCTGATGGGAAGGGTGGGTGTTAATTCAGGACTAGAACTTCTACAGGGAGGCTCTCAAGGGTAACTGGGTCTCTACAGGCTTTGTTCTGTTGTGTTCAGTGCTACTGTTCGGTCTAGTCTTTTGGGGAGAAAAAGGTGTCCTATCCAGACTCACATGGTACAATTTCTTCATCCCCTCAGCTGGGGGATATGGCTCTCAGTGACAACGCAAGCCTTTGCTTGACCAGTTTGATCCACCGACTGGCAGAAATCAACCACACAGAGAATGACTACAAGGAGCTAATCCAGCACACTCTCCTGGAGTCTGTGAGAAGGGGGCTGAAGAGTAAGACTGAGGTAAGGCAGAGCTATGTGATTGCACATCTCCAGCTGTCTTCACCAAGGTATATGAGACATTTTACGGATGAGTTCTCTGAGTCTCTTGCTGGGGCAAGAAGTGCAGGTACCCACTGTAAACTTACCCTTCATTTGAAATCCTGTAAAAATCTGAAAAATTATAGAACTTAGCTGTCTTGTGTTTCTTTGCCATTGTTCAGCTTTTCTTAGTTGTATCTCGTTCTTTGGAGGGGAGACTTTAATTTATCTGCAGTCCTAAATACTGCTGTATTTGCTGTTACCAAAGAATAGGACTTGTTGACTTGTAAATGGCAGCACTGCTGTTCTGAGGAGTATGTGACAACCTCTCTGTGGAGTACATAACATTCACCTCTTGCTGTTTGCAGAGCATCCAGCAGGAGTACACATCATTGCTTTCCTGCCTCATTCAAACGTTCCCAGCAAATCCTGAATTCCGGGATTTGGTCCAGTTGACCAACCGCCATGATCCCGACATGGACTTCTTTGAGAACATGAAACACATGCAGGTAAAAGGCAACAGGCATTCCCTAGTGCCTCTCTCTCCCTCCCAAACCAAAAGCGTTTTTCTGTGCAGTAAGATTTTCCAAGGCATCTATGTGCTATCTTTCCAGGGAATTAGAGCCTGTGTCACTAGATATTGGTAAAAAAAAAAAGGAGATGCAGGCATTGTCACATGGGTGATTGTGAATCAAAGTCATATTTCTGTCTAGAAATAGATTTGGTTTATGCTTTAGGAGCACTGGTTTTTATCTCTTCCTAATTTATCTAAAATAATTACTTTCATTTTAAGTGATTGTTCCTGATCTTGATCAGGCAACTCCACATTACAACCTGTGTGTGACCCAGCCTGCAGTCAGCAACAGTGTCATGAGGATTCCTCTGACACAGGAAGGGAACAGGTCCTTCTGTTTTTTCTAGCCTGTTCCCTGCTACTCTCTGCCTGCAGGTTCTGCATCCCCTTTTCATTCACAGACCTTTGTAATATAAATGTTGCACAAAGCCTGGTCTCCTGTTTTTTTCTTGCAATATGAAAATACAGTGTTTCTCCTGCTTTTGTAGATGCAATCAAAGAGCGCCTTTGCTATATCTGTAGTTTTATGTAGAGTCTACATTATTTTCCTTCTAATTTTATCAGGGCTTCTCATCTTGTATCAGTTGCCTCCCTTGACTGATACCTGAAGATGGCATAGTCTCATGATTGTGAATTCACAGTAAAATATCCCATTGAGTTAGAATATTTATTGAGACAAAAGGTTAGTGAAATCTTAGAAGCTGAAGGAAAGGGGCATGGCCTGTCCTTGGGAAATTACCATAATATATTTATGTCATGACTTAAAACAGGCATTTTCAGAACTGCAGAATGTATGTGCTCCCTTGTGCGAGCTGTGACTCGAGCACCAACTCACTCACTGTCATGTTTGTCTCAGATCCACAGGAGGGCACGAGCTCTGAGGAAACTGGCTAAGCAGCTCACTGAAAAAACGCTTGTGCTGTCTTCTAAATCCCTGCAGAACTACATCATGCCTTATGCTACCACTGCCATTTTTGATGAAAAAATGCTTAAGGTAAGCTTTTAAATGGAGTGCATCTGTTTGAATATCTTAGTCTTTCTGATATACCGTTCTCCATAAAAGACTACCACTTTAAAAGGCTGATAAGTTTGTGAAGTGAGTGTTCTCCTTTCAGGCAAGAGTGCTGTGCTGCTTTCAGTGGCAGAAGGAGGGTTTGGAAGGTGTAGATGCAATCTGGGCATAATCCTATATCTGCTGAACCTGTCCTGGTTCTTGAAGGTGGATCTCTTAACTGTTCAGGGTTTGGGGGTTTTTTGTTTGTATCTTTTACTTGGGGTTATATTTGTTTGCATTTTTTGTAATCAGGTGTTTATTTTCTTCCCTCTGCCTTCAAATTTCTCTCTTCCTGTTGAGTTTTGAGAGTAGTCACTACTTGACAGCAGAACGCCTGTAGTGAGAAACACAGGCTGTGCCTAGTAATTCAGGTGGGAATAAATACTGTTTTCTCTGGGGTTGTGAGGGAACTACAGGAATTGGCTAAAAAAACCTCTGAAATCATTAGCAGCTTTGTAATAAAAGTTTGAAGGGTGATATTTTGTTAGTCACTTCCTATACATTTTATTGAAAATATATGCAGTGAAATTACTTGTAATGTCAATGTGGCTAGACTATCTACTTGTGACTTGAAAAAGCAAAGTTTCACACTTCTGTAGTTCCTTGCACACCATCAGGAGAACAGCGGAGCTCCTTATGTTGGATGAAGCAAATGTCTAATTCACGTACAGTCAGAAATACTCCTATGAAGCAATTAGAGCTTAGGCACAAGACCCAGCACCTGCAGCCACACAGACTGTGCTCACCAGTAGAGTGACTGCAGTTGCTTTTTAACCAATGAGAGGTAAAATGCATTGATTGAAACCTTGGTGAAGAAACAAATGCATTTTATTTCACATCAGAAATGGGTTAATGACATGTATTTCTAGTAGATCAGCGTAGCCCTGCAGTGTTTCATGTGACTGTGGTTAGATATCTTGACTGTTTTTCAGTTCTTCAAACAAATGAGCCCATAGATTTAGTTATATGAGAAAAGTTAAATGTCTGCAGAAGTATTTGGAGGAAATGTGTCTGGAGGTCTGCTTGGTGAGCTATGATTTATTTTACTTTATTTTTTTTTACCTGGTGATCAGGAGAAGATCTGAAAGAGATGAATACCAAGTGTCCCCACTAGACAGACATTATTTATTCTGGGTTGCTTTGAGTAAAATATGCTTTAGACACATGTTCATTATGAATGCTAACAGCAACTGTGTTTCTGTCTTTTGGGCAGCATGAAAATATGGTTACAGCCTCAGCTGAACTTATTGGAGCTGTCTGCCGACATCTCTCGTGGTCAGCGTACTTGTACCACTTAAAGCATTTCATCCATGTCCTACAAACAGGACAGATCAGTCCAAAGCTGGGAGTCAGGTGGGTACTGTGAGCAGTGCCACTCAAGGTTTCTCCAAAGACTGCTAAAGCAAAATTCAGTGCTCTTAAGGAGCATCACATGGATTTCAGCCTCTTCCCTGGGATGAGAGATTGCCACCTTTGAGGTGGGCTTATGCAAGTGAAAGTGCACAGGCCTTGCAGGCTGCAGGTGTGAAGGAATTACAGGTCATTACTTTCTCGTGCTGTGTCACACTGAGTGCGTACCAGGATTAGCAGCTTCTGCTTCTGTCAGACTGTCCTTGCTCCTGGGACACCTGCATTGCTCCAGCATCACTGCATGGGAGGTTTCACAGTGAGCCAGGTCACAGAATGCATCTAGCTGAAAAGCAACCAGTTTTTGTTTCAGAGTAAACCTCCTTATGCTGTACTGTCACTGAGTCTGAAGTTTTCCAAAAAGCATTTTAAGGTTTTCTGTTTCTCCTTTTTGTGCAGAGGGCTGATCTCTTTTCATGTTTCCCTTACACAGCTTGTTAGAGACAGTGCTGGAAGCCTTTCACTTTGACCATGAAACTCTTGAAAAGCAGCTTGTGACCATTGACAGCCAAGGTGAGCTTTCTGCTCCTGATGGTAGAAATACTACTTCTAAGTACTCAAAGTGCAGCTAATCAGAATTTTGTGCTTCGCTCTTGAGGTCAGCTACTCCCAGCTTTTTAAAATGTGCGTACTGGAAGCTAGTTTTGACTTGTCTCCTCAGGAGCAATGCAGACTGTCCTCCTGTGTGTTGACAAAGTGAGGTGAGGGGAACCATCTCCACATGACCTCTCCATCCCAGGCTTCCATAAGCCCAAACAGCCCAGGCTGGGTTTATGCAATTCTGGGGGTGTTCTCCAAGATCTGCACCCACTCATGTGACTGCCGATACATCTGAGTTTTTTGTCCTTGATGTTGGCTGCTCTCATGGTTAGCTGCAGCCTGAGAGGAGTGCTGTGTGTCCTCGCCTTGCTTCCCCTGCCATTTCATGGGAATCATAGAATAGTTTGGGTTGGAAGGGACCTTCAGAGCTCATCTAGTCCACCCCCTCTGCAATGAGCAGGGACATCTTCAACTAGGTCACGTTTCTCAGAGCTCCATCCAGCCTGGCCTTGGAAGAAGTGATATCTTTGGCTTCTTCACCATTGTGGTTACCTATATTGTGGCCTTTGGGATATTCTGAGGAAGGAGGAGGAGATCTCACAGCTGTGCTTGTCACTACCTCTTGCCTTGTGAAGTTCTCAAATGTAAGTGAATGGCAGTTCTTGAAGGTTCATGCACATTGATCTTTTCTAAGCCAAAATTCAGCTGAAAAGTAACCTAGTCCTTGCTTTAAGCCTAGTCCTGGGGCGTAACTATCAGAAACCAGCATGTCAGAGCTTACCTGTGCAATAAACCAACACTGATCCTTACTGATTTTTTTGCTGTCACTGGTGATAGGTAGGAGCTTTGTCCAGAAGAAAGCCATCACAAGAGTCTCTTTTAAGGGCTCAGTTTTTGTGGCCTTCTATATTTACCTGTGCTTTTGACAACTGCTTGACAGAAGCTGCTGCCATGGACCTTGAGCCGGTGGTGGAGGCTGAAGAAGCTATGGAGCTGGAGCAGAGTGAAGGGGAAGAGGAGGTTGTTGAGGAAAAGAAAGAGAAGAATCCGCCTGAGGAGCCAGCAGAACCTGAGCAAGCAGCTGAGACACCTGAAGATGCTGAGCAAGTGACCAAACCTGTTACTTTCTTACCCCGAAATAAAGAAGAGCTGGAGTGTCTGATCAAACACATTCAAGATACAGTTACAGTCAACATCTTGCCTAAATTGCACAGGTGTATTGTTGCAAAGGTGAGGAGTTGGCATGGGAAAGGTGTTTTGCAGGCCTGTGCTGCTACTATGAAGCTTGAGGTGCTACTTCAGGGCCCAGTGGAAAAGTAGCGCACAAAAAACGTATAGATGCAACTGGAGAGAGGCTACCTGAAAGTACAGAAGAGGCTTTATCCCCTTTGTTTTGTCATGGAGATTACTGACAGCTCCTCTTCTCAGTGTGGGTGTGATGTCTTTACTTCCCTGCTGAGAACTGGTTTGAACTATGCAAGTGAAATGATTCATTTTGTGCAGCCTGTTGGAAAGTTCTCAGCCCCTTGTGGGCACCCAGTGTAGCTTCTGATTGAACCCACTGGGGTTCATCTTACCTGTCCTTTAGCTGTCTGGGTTTTTCCTGTAATCAGCAGGTGGTAGCATCTTGCCTTGTTGGCCTCTTCTAGGGTTTGTTGAGAAAAAGCAGAATTTGTTTATCTAAGTTAAAAGTGCATTGTGTCTTTCTCTCTTAAAAAGGTAAAAAGAGATGAGGAACACAAGCTTGTGAAATCCAACGTTGTAAATGATGATGAGGTAGTTCGCATTCCATTAGCTTTTGCAATGGTCAGGATGATGCAGTGTCTTCCCCAAGAGGTGATGGAAGCCAACCTGCCAAGGTAAATCCCGTTGGAGCTCTGTAAATGCTGTTCATTGTGCTGGAAATGAGTGTAGGCACCTTTCTCAGGCTGTTGTTAGGACAAGGCTAAATCCAAGAGAGGCATCTTAAAAGTCCTTAAATACTTTTTTTGGAAACTCGTTTTCCTAGTGACATTCCCTTCTGTCAGCATTTGACTTCTGTACACTAAGTTTGAAAGGAACTTGGTAAATCCTGAAATAAGAGCAGAGATGTGAAGCGAGGTGCAGGGTCAGCCGTGTCAGAGCTGGGGAAAGAATAATGTACAGAAAGAAAGGACAGTTGGTAAAAAAATCTTGAAGGTCGGTAGGTGTGTGTATGACATAAAGCCTTTCTGCAAGGTTGGCTTTGAGTACAGCTCTGGATGTGAAAAGCAGTGTTATTAGTTCTGCTGTGTTTGGACGTGAACTAAACTGTCTGTTTGTTTCCAGCATTCTGCTGAAAGTCTGCACATTTCTGAGGAACAGATTTCAGGAAATTCGGGACATCGCCCGCAACACTCTCACTAAAATCATGGAAGTGTTGGGGGTGCAGTACCTTCTGTACATCTTAAAAGAAATGAAGTCCACTCTTGTCCATGGGTACCAGGTAATGCTAAAATTATTCTTCTGCTGCTCTCTGTAGGGTTTTTTTTAATGTATTAGGAGGAGAATCCAAAGGAAGTTGCTACTGAAATTGTTTTGCACTGGTAGAATAGCTTGGTATAACTAAATACTACTGCTAGTGCCTACATCAGTCTTTGTTCTGCAAAGTGTTCAATGAGGGTCAGTACCCAAAGAACTTGAAGAGTCTAATCAGGGAAGAAGAGAGGATCTCCATTTTCCCACTGAAGAGTTGGGGCATGCAGCTGAAGGATGAATTTCTGGTTCTAATAAGATTGGTAGAAATCTTTCCAGTAAGGTCATTAGGGTCAAGCATCATCTGAAATGAGTTGGCACAGAGGCTGCACAGACAGTATGTGGTGAAGCTAGCTGAAGTCTTGCTTCCTAGATCCAGAGCCATCTTTCCTGTTTCCACAGTGGCTGAGGTTAGGAAAAGTTTTCTATGTGAATTACCACAGTGGAATAGCATGAACTTCTAGCTGCTGTGACAGTGAAAGTGCCAACCCATACAGCCTAAAAATACCGATAAGAGCACTGGGGAAAGAGGAGATTCCAGCCCTCCTGGCAGTATGTAGAGGGACAGGGGTCCTCTTCCTGCTGCCAGTACATGGATTCTCATTCTCCCAGTGATTTTTTTTCCTATAATGAGAGCTCATGTGCAGTGTGTGAGTTGTGGTATCTCTACTATGGGAATCTCCCCATGCAGTATTGTTGAAGAGGTCTATGAGGGGTTGGGAAACGTGATCTGTTCTCTTTTTCTCTAGCTCCATGTGCTGACTTTCACTGTGAACCTGTTACTGAAGGGCCTTACTACCAGGCTCAGTGCTGGTGATTTGGACCCCTGCTTAGATATCCTGATTGAGGTAAAAGCTATTCAAGATTGAAGAAAAGAGCATCATTAAGTGTCTGGGGCAAGTTCTGGGAAGGTTTTGTATAGATTGTCTTGGACGTGGTGGTATACAGGGCTATTTGTGTGTGTATTGCAAAGAAGGGAGACTGGTTTCTACTGAGGCATCAGCAGAGCCTTTGTAGAGTGGCAGAGTATCTCTGGGGCTATATCCTAAGCCCTGCATCCTGAGGGGGAATGGGTTAAGGATTGAGATACCTTACTGTATTTCCATGTACTCTAAATGGCTGAGCAAGTCAACAAACATCTAGTCAGTGCAGTCCATGGAGCCCAGGAGCTCAGCTGGCCACAGGGTATATTTGTAAGTCATGGTCTGCCTGCAGTCCCATTCCCTGTATCACAACATGACAGAGGGGTGTGAGAACAGCGTCGTCATCTGGTGTGCTTAGACTGAGGTGTTTTATGTTGACAAAGGAAAGGTAGACATGATTTGTGGGAAAACTGGAGAATTGTTTTTTTTCTGTGACGAACAGTGTTGTTCTGCTACTGGAGGAACCTTTTCTGCTCCTCTCATTCACTTCTCTTGCCTCGTTTCCAAAGATTTTCAACCAAGAGTTGTTTGGGAATATAGCTGAAGAGAAAGAAGTGAAGGGAATTGTCTCCAAGGTCATGGAAGCACGCAAGAGCAAGAGTTATGATTCCTATGAAATTCTTGGAAAGTTCATAGGAAAGGGCCAGGTGACAAAACTCATTCTGCCACTGAAAGAGGTAAGAAAAATCAGCCACAGTCTTTCTCAATTCTAAGCACTCTCAGTTCTGTATGGTCTAAAATAAACTCTAGTGCAGTGCCTGCAGGTGGCTACTGTGAAATTACCTATATAATACTACTCTGGCTTCCCATTTTTCTTTTGGAAAGTAGTATGCATCCAGTTCATAAAATGAGATTTTACTGTTGATGTCCAGGGCAGGTAAAGGTGTTCTGGGCCGCTTTCAACCCCTGCTAGAGAGGAAACATCCCACTGTGAGTTCTCCACACCCTCTCCCTCTGCCATTTCTTGTTTTCTCTGGAGCTCCAAAGTCCTACAAGGCCACTCTGTGGTTTGATCTCTTGTCATGGTTTAACCCGAGCTAGGAATACAGCCTCAATAGTCCCTCACTCACACCCTCCCCCTTCCCTAATAGGGGAGAGAATCAAAAGGGAAAAACTTGGATTGAGATAAACACAGTTTAATAAAATAACAAAATACTAACACACTACCAGTGAATATATATATATGCATATGTAAAATAGAAATAGAATATAAATAGAATATAAAATAAAAGATACTCAATGCAATTCCCCATGAACTCCGTCCCCACTAAGCAGCCAGTCCCAGGAAGCGATACCCCAGTCCTGAACAGCTGATCCAAAAGAGATTAAAAAAAGGCAGAAAAGCCCAGAGGCCTCTGCAAAAAGGAAAAGGCCAGATTAAATGTCCCAACCAAAACTCCCCCAGCTGCACCCCAGAGAGAGAGAGACACAGTGACCCGGAAGGTCCTAACTTTTCTTAAGTCTGAAGCATGATGCTAATGGGATGGAATACTCTCATAGATCAGTCTGGATGTCAGTCAAACTCTGCCCCATCCGTGCCCCTGTTCCTCAGTATCTCACACCTGTGGGCAGAGCACTCAGAGTGTCCTTAGCTCTCAGACTAGAGCAATTAAAAACATTTACTCTGTGCTAGGGTGTTATCTCTTGTTCTCAAACTAAGTCCAAATAATGAGCATGCTAGCTATGAAAAAGAAAGGTTTCTAATTGCATGAAGAAAATTAACCCGTTTTCAGTCAAACCAGCACACTTGTGCATGGAGGAAATGTCACCAAAATGTATTCTGGGTCTGTCCATGTGCAATAATTGCTTTTTCAGAGATGCAGTTTTTTTAGTAGGATGCAAGCTGATGCAGAAATGGAGCCCTGGTTTTCTCATGAGCTCCGGAGTGTCCTTGTGGCGATAGGTGAACTGGCTGGAGAGAAAGGGAGGGACACTGGGGTAGAGCTGAAGCAAAGTGATGCTGTTCATGTAGGGAGCTGGGGACTTGCAGCACCATTTGATGAAGGAGGAATTGCTCTGGCTTTTCCCATGATTTCTGAATACAGATAGCAGATTGTTGCCCTTATGTTTCCCTCCTACCTCTCATGGTTGTGCTTTTTCAGGTTCTGGAGAGCACCACAAGCCTGAAGATAGTCCGGAAGGTGCATGAGGCGCTGCGTCACATCATGGCAGGACTGATCTTCAATTCTGACATGAATGCGGAATCTCTCCTCCTCCTCAGTCATGGTCTCATCAGTGAAAACTTGCCTCTGCTCACTGAGAAAGCCAAGTGAGTTCCAGGGTGTTATCCAGACAGTCTGTAATCGGTTGGGAGGTTTGTTTCCAGAAATGGTAGCTCTCAAAACCAACCAATCAAATGTATGAGAGGTTCCTTTGCTTTTATTTGTCTTTTGCTTTCAATGTAGGTGAATTATGTGGGCAGTCAGATGGCAAAAAGAAAGTTTGGAAATGGGAGTGAGCACTTACAGAATTCATGTGAATCTACTCTTGCAAGTGCTCAAGGCCTTCAGCAAGTGTGCATTTTAGTGTTTGGGTGAATGGACAAGGGGCAGTGTTCAGAAGCAAGCTACTAACTGCCATATAGGACTTGTTTGGGTCCTGGATGTTTTCATGAGGTCAGGAACAAGAGAGACTGTGGGCTGTCACTTTATCATTTTGGTGCAGAAGCCAGGGAGAAACATCAGATTTCCTCTCCATCTGGTGGTGTCACTGCTCAGAGTTGGGCCTGGATGTCTTACATCTCCTGTGTTACGTAGGCTGACTTGTTCTAGGATCTGACAGCTGTCTGCAGACTTCTTGGAGTAGTTTTATAAGCCGTCAGAAATTCAAGTAAGTATCTGTAAATGAGGTGCAGTGGGCAGCGGCAGGAGGTAATTTGCTTGAAGGAGCTACCAAGGTTGATCTGTCCATTGAGAAGAAAAAAATAAAGGGGATGTTATGCAGATCAGTGTGCATTTGTTATCTTTGTAACAGTGATATTGTTCTCAAGTCTGAGAGTGCCATCTGTCATACTGTTCTCAAGTTGTTTTTATTTCATTGCACTCTCGCTGTGACTTGCTTTTCCTTGCTGTGTGGGGAGCAGCTAAGCTCAGTCCAGGTCTCTTCACTCCCAACAGCAAGCTTGTTGTGGAGAGCGTTGAAATCTGAGTATTCTCCTTTGCCATACCCTGCTTTTCAGAAAAACAGTTGCACCTCCTCCAGATCCTCGGCTGCAACCAGAGAGCTGCCTGCTGCTCCAGCCCACTCCCACGAGAGGAGGCCAGAAGGCACGTGTCAGCAGCAGGACTAACACGTACATCTTGGTTGATTCAGGACTTCGGGTAAGGATCTCCTCACATACCAAGCTTTGCAATCAAATTTTTTGTTAAGAGTATGGTATTTTGAATATATTGTGCTTACAACAGAGTCCCTAGCCTTAATTTTATTTTGCATGTGGTAACTCCAAGGGCGCCTCTTAAGAGAACTGTATAAAGTGCTCAGCCTGTTGCAGATATTTGAATAGGGTGTGGCATAAATTTTACTATAACCTGAAACAATGTGGGACCTTCCTTGACTTATTTGAGTCCTTGCCTGACTTTGAGATGAATGTCCTGTGTTTTCTACGCCAGCTCCTGCACATGAGCCTGAAGAGGTCCAAAGTAAATTCTTCTGAGGAACATGCTTTAGAAATGTTGGATCCTTTTGTTCAGCTGCTTATAGACTGCCTGAAATCTATGGATGTCAAGGTACAGCTCTGAGCTGGAGTCTGTCTGTTCTGTCTGTTCTACTAAAAAGGGTCCTACCCACAAATATCATCTGACAGGTGATCTGCAAAAGAAGAGAAAGTCATCCAGTGCTCAAATCTGATTTCATAGGTGTGCAATTAGGTTGTCTGAGGACATGATGTCCCAAGCGGGAAGAAGGATTGTGGCTGTTGGAGGGCTTCATGCTCTGCCCCATGTGCTGCAGGTTCAAGTATGGACAAGTTCTCTTTGAGCATGTTGATACAAGGACATTTTAGGCTATCTGTGAGGAGTTTCATGAGGTCCTATGGCTGCTGGGAGCAGTGTCATCACAATTGTGGTTTCTTTTGATGCAACTCTAATGTCTTTATTACCAGCAGCCTCCTTTTTGGGCAGCTTTGCATTTGAGTGAGCCTAGGAGGGAAGCTGTTAAACCTTGAGTTTCCCGGGAATGGAAGGCATGCCTCATGTGCTATCAGATATTTGGAGCAGGGCTTTCAGGTGACCTGGGTTTTTGGCAGAGCTACTTCTGTGCCTTGAAGGCATCTTGGCTTCAGAAAGAGTTCCTGTTATCTCACTGAATTGGCACTGTGTTTATGTTTTTACCTAGTAAAATCAAAGTTAAAGAGTTGGGAAGTGGCAGATAGTGCTTTTAGAGCTGAGAAACCCTTTGCATTGTCATTATGTGAATGGTTTGAAAGAGGTTGATTTTGTTAGCTAATTGGCTTTTACCACAGTTGCAGATGGCCGTGTCTGTAACAGAGTGAGGAAAGAGTTCTCTCAGTGTCGTTGTACCCACATGCTGTCCTTTGGCTCTTTCTTACAGGTGATAACTGGTGCTCTGCAGTCCTTGGTATGGATTTTAAAGTTCCCTTTGCCTTCTGTCAGTACAAATCTAGAGCCACTGATTAAGCAGCTTTTCCTCTTGCTGAAAGAATTTGCCAAGACAGGAATAGCCAAAGGCCAGAATTTCCACCTGGTTGTGAGCTGTTTCAAAGTAAGTCAGACCCAGCTCTGCTCTTTCCTACTTTAGGATTAACTTTGCAGAATGAGACCCTTCACATCACTCCTGCAATCTCCTGGAGAGGCAGTCTTGGAGATCACAAGGTAGCGAGGGAAATGTGGCCTTGTTGATTCTTTCCCAGGTGCAAACTTAAAGAAAGTTACCCCCAATTAATGCACAGCTTGGAACTGAAGAAGTGTTTTTATAGAAGCATATTTGCTTTCTTTTCTCCTTATAACAGTATCATGTTACCACCCTGTCTTTTGAGAGGTGTCAGTTTTGTACTTGAATAGCTTGCTTTTATAATAACATATTTCATTGGAGTAAACCCTGGCAGCTGAAGTGAGACAAGGGAAGGGAGCAATTAACAATAGTAATAGCTAACTACACTTACAGTGTGCAGTGTCTTTCTGTAGCTGTCTTCTAAACACATTGCTGGATTAAGTAAGCTTCATAAGCTTCCCATAAGGGAAAGTTACCGTAACTCATATGGAATGCCAGTACCAGAAGCACTCTTACCTCTTCCTGGCTGCATTTCTGCATCATGAGTCATGTCTGGGAGCATCCCCACTTATTTTAAGGACCAGTCTGAATTCGGGTATTTGTTTGTGCTCTGAAATGCCAACTGAAAGCAGAATGTGGTGAGAGCAATGTTTGTTAGCTGCATGTTTCAGAGTAGCAGTTTGTCTTTTAGACCTAAGTGGTATAAACAGAGTCAGGCTTTTGTGTGGGCTTGTATTTTACAGAACTCCGTGTGTACTGACAATGTGCAATTTTATTTTGCAGTGTGTAACAATACTTGTCAAGAACGCAAAGAGCCAGATAACAAGCAAACAGCTCCAAGTGTTGCTTGGCTTTGCTGAAGAGGACATTTATGATTCATCGCGCCAAGCCACTGCCTTTGGCCTTCTCAAGGTATTCCTGTGACACAGGCATATGGATTCTGTGGGCCACTGAAATGGCAGTGATTCTGCCTCCTGGTGCAAGGCTGTACAGTCTCACGTCAGGAACAGTCTGCAGGATGCTGTTAAGGCTCGCTGTTATAGGTGGGGGAAAAGCAGCAAAGCTCTCCTATTTGACTTGTAGTCACTCTTTAAAATTGTTCAGGAGGTTGTTTTATACACATGCATATGAGGATGTATTTGAATCTGAGGATGTTTTTGCTGAAGAATCAACATCCCTAATCATTAGACCAGGTATTCTGTCATTCAAAAGAAATAGAAATGGATTCGTAAGCCACTCTTTTTTTTTTTTTTTTTTAGTTTGTGGGTTTTGTTGTTTGTCTGTTTTATTGTTGTTTTGTTTTGTTGTTTTGGGGGTTTTTTAAGTTCTCTGGCTACATTTGAACATGTGAAAAAGTCATTGTTAATGTACCACCTGAGACCAGTGTAGTCCCAGGTTATAGTACTGCATCTCACATGGTGAAAGCAAAATGACATAACTCCAGCTGTGCTTTCTGCATTTTTAGGCTATTTTATCCAGGAAGCTGATTGTCCCTGAAATTGATGATGTGCTGCAGAAGGTTGCCCAGCTGGCCATCACAGGTCAGAGTGAGCCGGTGCGAGTGCAGTGCAGGCAGGTGGGTGGAATGAAAAGTCTCTCATCTTACTTCACCTAAAGCTGTCTGACAGCCTAGAGGGCTCGGTGTGGCCATCTCAGCTTTCATGGACTTGTGCCTTAGCCCTGCTGAACCCCTAACTAACTCCATTTCCCCTTCTTAATAATCCTTGTTCTCCTCGTTATCTGGCTGGGATTAGTTCTTGTGCCTGGTGCACAGCAATCGCAGTCTGCCTGCCATGCCATACTTCCAGAGAGCTGCTCAGTAGCAGTGAGCTACTGAGCTCACTGCTGAGTAGTAGTGAGTAGTAGTTTACTGAGCAGTAAAATCCTTTGGAGGATTTTAGGCACATGTAACTTAAGAGCCGTGCCCTTTTCTGAATCCCAGCAGAAGTTTCCACAAATCCAGGATTCCTTCCCTCTACTTCCTCATTCTTTCCAAGCTAAAAGCAACCAAATGGCTGAATTGTTTGCTTTGTTTCAAGCACTGGGATACAGATGCGGCAGGAGCTGTGCTTAACAAAATAGTGCATGTCCACAGTTACAGGATGAATTTTGCAGGATGCAGGATCTCTCTTATCAGGAACTTGCACAAATCACAGTAATATTCTGAAGGCCGATCTGGCAGTTGTCCACCACCTGCAGGTCTTGTTCCAGGCACAGAGCTTGGGAACAGTTGTTGACCCCTTGTGTAATAGTATTGGGATGAGAGGGCTGGTTCTTATAAACTTGCTGCTCCATCACTAAATTTTCTTCATAATGTTTTTACAAGCTTTCCTGAGTGTTTCATGTAACTCCTCTCTGTGTTGTTGTTTTTTTTTTTTTTCTTTCCAGCTTTACTTAAAATATATTCTGGACTACCCCCTTGGTGACAAGCTGAAACCCAATTTGGATTTCATACTCGCACAACTGGAGTGAGTTTATATTCCTGACACCGGTCAGAACAGAACCTTGTTGCTTAAATATGACCTTAGTGGCCACCTTGTGTGTCAGCGGGCTGTTTATGAGTAGCAGAGGGTGTGGCTGAAGTCTTGATTTTTCCTACCTCTAAAACACTTCCTTTTTGATAAAGCAATTCTTTTTTCTCTTCCCTGTTTTACAACTGGTTTTGTTGTTCTTTATCTCTTTGTAAGCAAAGGTTCTGTTGTTTACTTAGTGGTTAACCAGCTACACTGGTTGTGAACCAGGCTAACTGGAAAATCAGAAAGAATACAGGAAGGTGCATTTATATGACTGCTGTCCCATGGCAATGGTCTCACCTGCAGCTGCAGGCACAGTTGAGATCAACTGCAGCATTTCAGCAGGAGCAGCATGCCTGAAACTTCCTTCTGAGCATGTCCCCTCCCTTGCTCAAGGTGACACTAGTTTACCACATTCCCCAGCACTGTAGCACAGTGTGGCTGTGCTGAATCAAGTTGACTGGGGCTGTTTTTTGCCTGTCTCCCTGTGCCTGTTCTCTGAGAGGTGGGGGTGATGGGTCAGCTGCTTCTCTTCTCCCAAGTACCAGACCAGGGCTGGTAGCTGTTGTAGAAAGATCCTTGTCAGTGTGTGTTTCTGGCATTGACTGTTCTTGTAAACTGTTAGCAACTTTCTAGTGTATTAACCCAGCCTTAATCATTAATCATTTCCTCACAGGTACGAGTATGAAACTGGAAGGGAATCTGCGCTGGAGATGATCGCGTACCTCCTTGACATGTTCCCACAGGTAACAAGCACCCCTTGGTGTTCCGAGTTTCAAGCAGTTACTGCAGATTGCAGTAGCAGCATTTTCAGAACAGCAAGTGAAGTCTGGAGTTTTCTCATTGTGGGGGTTTTTGAACATTCATGAGAAATATTGTTGACTGAACTGGTGTGTGATGTACCATATCTGTTTTGTTGGCCTGACTGGAGAAGGGTAGATCAAAATGAAAGCAGAAAAAATAACTGTGCATCTGTGCAGAATAACATACACAAAATGCTAAGGTGCCTTGAAGCTCTGCAGCTGGAGCTTGACTGAGCATTCAGGAGACTAAGAGAAGTGCAGCCAAGCAAGACTTTGGGAGGAAGGAAGAGAAATTCTGCACAGTAAGCTGTGGTTCACCACTGCCTGATTAGATTTAGTATCTCAGCTTGGTTCCTGGCAACTCTGTAAATCAGCAAAGAGCTGCTGTCTATGAGAGACGGACCTTTGGGCTGACTGCTGCAGTGCTGCGGAATTTAAGGCTGTTTCAGTGGGAGCTGGGCATGAAAATGCCCTCTAAGGTTTGATGCTCCCGAACTCTTGTCTTTAGTGAACAATGACAGAACCCAAGGGAATGGCAGGAAGATGTGCCAGGGGAGGTTTAGTTTGGACATTAGGAAAAGGTTCTTTACCCAGAGGGTGGTGCAGCACTGGAACAGGCTCCCCAGGGAGGTGTCACGGCCCCAAGCCTGACAGTGTTCAAGAAGAGACTGGACAAGCCCTCAGACACATGGTGTGAACTGTGGGGTTGTCCTGTGCAGGGACAGGAGTTGGACTCGGTGATCTTTGTGGGTCCCTTCCAACTCATGACATTCTATGATTCTATAACTCAAAGGCAGAGCAGGGCCGGGGCTGTTGAACACTCCCCATGTGCTCCAACAACAACTGGGTCACCCCCTCCTTTCAGTTCATCTGCCTTGATGTGGACCTGTCTCAGGGCTGATGTTCCTCTGTGTGGTGCAACAAATCCCCCTCTTTTCCCCTTTAAATGCCAGAAGCTCCTTGGGGATGTGCAGTTGACTAATGGTTGTTTCTTTCTAGAATCTCCTCCACAAATACTGCGGGCTGTTTTTTCTCTCCCTTTGTATGATGATGATAAATGATGACTCTGCCAAATGCAAGAAGATGGCGGCTTTGACTTGTAAATCTCTCCTCAGTAAGATAAGCAGTGAAAAGCAAGATCTGATGTTTTCTCTGGTCACAGAGTGGTTTCACAGCAAGAAGGTATTCTGTGGTCTTTTCATTAACCAGGTCTGGATTTTTTGGGGGGCTAAGTAAGGCTAAGGCAATTGAAAGATTACTAATACCAGGTCAGGTTGATTGGTTGATTCAATTATGCCTGAATTAGTAGTTTTAGGAAAAGAGTGTGAGCAAGATTCAGCTTAGAATAAAAGCTCTTTAAAGCTGTACTCAGCACCATAGCCGTTGCTAGTAAGAAGAGGAATAAATGATACAGCTTCATATAGCTGCACAAATGTAGGGAACTGCTGCTGATGTAGGTCAATCTACAGACTTCCCAGCTGCATGGTGCTGCTTTCTAACAGTTCCTCTTCTGGGTCAGGTATTTCACCAAATGTAGTCTTTGCTCAGGTTAAAGGTTTGAGCAAATTCCTTTAAAGCTCTTCTGGTCCCAGTAATTGGCTTGTTGTGCTGTCTTTAGCTCATACTTGTTTCATTCTGTCACCAGCAGCTGCAAGGTGGCAAACCTAGTCTTATGGGTCTCCTATTTTGATCTGGGTGCCTGGGTGTTTAGTTGTTCTACAGCTGCACTCGACTTCTGTCTCTCTACACTAGAGGAGCAGATGTTCTTCATCACTTCATCCTTTTCATCTCTAGTGCGTTGAGTTCCTGTTTATAGCTGTGAGATGTCTGTTGCGCTGTGAAGAATCAAAGAGTGCAGAGTAGCTCCCGGAGCATCGCAGCTGTTAACTGGGCTGGAAAAGACCTTTTGGCATTCAGTTTTAGGGTGTGTTTCTGGGGATAACTTGTGCTGCCAGATGCTTTTGTCCCTAGCTGGTAGCAACTCCTTTTCTGAAAACCAGCCTGTCTTAGGATGCTGTTGCTATAGGCAAAAGTGAGGGTTGCTACAAGCTCCTGCAGATGGGAGCTGCAGATTTGATTATCGAGAAGTAACAAGGGGTGTTATTCTTTCTGTTGGCAGAGCTCACACAGGAGGTTGGCTGCCCAGGCATGTGGTTTGTTTGTTGAAGTGGAGGGAGTAATGTTTGAACGGCGGCTTGAAGCTGTCCTCACCTTGATTGAAAAAGAAATCAACCCAGTGAAATTTGAACACGTAAGTAATTTTTCCCATGTGTGACGCTTGGGGAAAGAGAATTAAGAGAATTAACAAAATTGAAGAAGGGAGGAAGTGTAGGAGTTATTTAACAGCTGGACCTACTGTCTGGGACCAAGGAAATGCATGAAATACACACGTTTGTTCTGAAGGGAGCCTCACTGATCTAGAACCATATTTTTTGTCTGTAAGCCCAAATTTGAGGCCACGAGGGGGCAGAGGAACCTGGCCTGAACCTGCAGCCATACTGTGTAACCAGCAGATATATTGCTCCTTGCCCCAGCCTCCATCAAGATCTCTGTGGGTGGAAGGGGTTCTTGAGACAGCCCTTGAGTCTCAGGCATTTGTTTTTTACCTGTTTGATTTGGTGAGTCAACAGCATGTGGCAGGATGTATGTTAAGGTAGTTTTTCCTGCTTCTGGTCTTTCCTGCAGTGGCAGGAGAGGAGGGACTTCTGTTTTTTGTTCAAAGTGGAGCTATAAAAACCACCATCAGAAAGAATGGCAGGGTGCACAGGTAGCACTGGGATGGGCTAGAATCTCTTTAGTTGGAAAACAGCATGATGATCACACCGACGACGTCTGTTTAACTGGGAAACGTGTCTGCCAGCTGCAGAGATTTGTGCAAGCGTAGAAGCTCCGGAGTGCATTGCTCGTGACTGTCTGCTTTCTTCAGTGTTATCTGCAGCTTTCACTTTCAAAGGTGTTCCCTTCCTGTACTTCAGAACGCAGTTTTGTTTTATGGAAAATCTTTTCAGTGCACATGATTGTGCACAGGCTGCCTCAGATTCTGTTTGCCATGTGGTAATCCCAAAGGGATCCCAGTCACTGCACCTGGGGAGTGACCATGTATGTTTCTAATGTGCAAGGGCAACATGCTGAACAAGAGAGAACAACCTCGGAGTATGTAAATTGTCGAGAGATGAAAATAAAATACCTGCAGTGAGGAGAAATTCAGTGTAATCACCCCCTGTGCTGTGACATGTAGGTAAAGCACTGACTAGTTGTACCAAACCACCTGGTGATTACAAGCAGGGTGAAGACCTGAAGGCGATTTAGTAAGACAGTGCACACAGTGTTATAACAACTTGGGGCTTCCCAGGTGACACAGGCAAATCTGCACTCATCTTGGCTCTAAGAATGAAAACCAAATCTGCACAAATACATGTCTAGACATAAATGATATATATTGTGTGTAATTTCTTGCATCTAGAAACCTAACAGTTTGTTATAGTAACATCTGTATAAAAACCAAGAAGAATAATTCTAATAGCAATCTCCTGCAGAGGTTGAGTCTCCAGAGGAGATGCTTTAGTGGAGTTGCTTCTTGTCTGTCTGGTTTGGGAACTGGGTACTAGTCAATCTTCTGTTTCTTTGCAGGGTTGATCTCAAATTTATCTAGTAGTGTAAACAAGCTCTGTTTTCAGGTTCTCATGAGCATCTTTCTTGCTGCTTTTATTAGATAACTGAAGAGGAGGAAGAGAAGGCTGCAGACAGGCTGCTATTCAGCTTTCTTGTGCTGGTAAAAAAGCTAATCACAGAGTGCAACTTCATTCAGTTGACCAAGAACAGTGCTGTTGTGAGCAATATCTGGGGTAGGTATCAAGAATTATTACAACTGTGTTGCAAGGAAGATTCTTTGTGTGCTACGTGCTTTTTCACACCCTACTATATACAACTGAACTTCGTTGTACAAGGCTTGCATGCTGCAAAATGCCAATACATGGCAGGTACTGGGCAGTGAAAAGGAAGATGTTAATGGAAAGAGTTATGTGGTTGATGAAAACAAGACACCCTCTGTCTCAATTGCTGGGAAGTATTTTCTATTATCCCAAGAGCAAATAGTTGCAAACTATTGCGTGTTCTACCATAATTACATCCTCTTGGATGAAATTGTTTGGTTCTCTTGGGAAGATGAGATTTTCTTGATGAGATCATACACACCAGCCAGCAAGTGATGACACATGGTAATAGGTCTGTAAATACTCTGCATCTGCCAGAATGTTCAGGCCCGGGGGTTATTTGATTCAAGCAGTTTCCCTGTGAGAGAGACCATACAATGTTGGGCTGGCTTATTGGCATTTTCTTGCCTTGTTTTTAATTGCCTCATTTGCTGCTATGAGAATGCCTGGTTCTGGCTGGTTACTGTCTCCAAAGAGTTCTACCTGCCAGGTGCCTTCAGTGAGACAGGAGATAACCCTTGTAAAGCCTGGGTTGCTTGGTCATGTGCAGTTTGGACAGAGGTGGGGCGAGAGGTTATTCACCCCAGGGGTTGAATCTGACCATCTGCAGCAGGACCAGCTCACCTGGGTCTCACAGCAGCCAGTTCCCAGATATCACAGACAGATGAGCTGTGGCACTGAGTCCCTGAGGGGACCACAGTTACTGCAGAAACATGGCATGTCAGCCAGGATCAGAGCAAGTGACTTTTTTTACTGTGCCCACTTTGCTTGCCCAGTCGCCATCACTTTCCAGCAATGACCTCGTCTTTGGATGTTTGGAAGTGCTGTGGGTGCATTCAAGGATGCCTTGTCACAATGGGGATATTTGGCTACGTGTAGCTTTTTGCAGCTCTCTGCTTTGGCTGGATAAGAGTTGCTAGGAAGGCTTTGGTTATGTTCTGAGTGGATGAGCACGGTTTCTTTCCTTCACGTTTTTATTGTAGCTTGTGCTGTGATAATTCTTCGAGTTACCTGGTTCTTTTTCTGCTCTCACTGGACCAGCTTCTGTACTGAAAAGAGGTTTTCTTTCCCCCAGGTCATGTCCAGTCTCACCTGTGGTATCCTCACAGCTGGGTATGGCTGACAGCTGCTGAGATCTTTGGCCTGTTGTTTGCATCTAACAAGCCAGAAGATCTTGTTGACAAGTGGAGGAAAAGAAAGGCTGGGAAGAGGAAAAAGTCATCAGCAGAGCTCTCTGCATCTACAGTCTTCTTGACTGCTGAACTGGACAAAAAGGTAATGATGTCTGTGCTACTCCTTCCCTGGCTGGGACATAAAAGTAGTATTATAGTTTGGCATGCACATTTCTCTTTTAGTTGCTCGTCTGCTGCCTAATCCTGATCATTTAAGTGTTTGAGGCAGTGTCTCTGCTACTGGGAGGGGGTTTCTCTGGGATCTTATTCTCAGCAGCACAAAGATTTCCCTCTAGTCTGCAAGATGCAGGGAGAAGTTGTGCTGAGCCAATACCTTGGCCTTCCTGGGAAGCTTGGGTGTCTGCAAAACACTGCTTTGAGTTTCTGCTATTGACTTCTTTTCATGGAGTATTTTCCTTCTCTTTTTTCCTCTCACCAGATGAAGGAACTTGCGTTTGCTTTCTGCCATCAGCTGCAGTCCAAGTTCCTGGACGTGTCTCTGGGAGAGCAGGTAAGAGCAGGAGCAGGTCTGGGGCTACGAGAGGGCCCAGAGCAGGCTCTGGCCCATAGCAGGATGTTACGTCCCTGTCAGGACAGTGACGCTGCTGGTGGCTCAGAGCAAACACACAGTGCAGCGCCAGCTGCCCTGTGCTGAGAGCATCTGAGCAGGCAGGTGTCTCAGGGGGCCCAGAAGAGCCCCTCCTGTGGTGTCAGCCTGCTGGAAGGGCTGAGGGGTGGCAGGGACAGAAATGGGAGGCACTGTGCAAGCCAGGACCGGGGTCCCATCTGTCAGGGAGGGTCTGGCTGTACAGCCCAGACTGGAGCAGATTGGGCAACCCCATCCTGGAGCAGGGATCCAGATCTCTGGTGCTGGTTAACTGCAGCTGCATTGGACCCTTGCGTGTTTGCTGAGAACCTTTAGTCCAGCTTTGTGCTGTTGCTTGAAGGTCTGACTCCACAGTGAACCTGGTCAGAAATTCCCTTGTAGAGAGCCAGGGGGTGCCAGAGATGGAGAAGACAAAAGGAGCAGCCCTGCCTCAGGAACTGCTGGGGCCCAAAAGGCACAGCAACTCATGGGGAAAGATGCTCCCAAACTGCAGGAAGATATTGAGATGGGCCTTTGTGTTAGGAGCAACATGCTCTGTCTCATGGATCACATGGCATTGGGTAAAGCCACTACAGACCCCTGGGTTAGCATGTTCCTCTTTCAGATCTAGTCTTGGCTCTTACATGCCCTGGTGCTGACAACCCTCAGTGACTGACTACCGTATTTTCACACTTCAGGTTATAAAGAATTTGCTTTTTGTGGCCAAAGTTGTTTACTTGTTAGCCCCTGCCTCAGAAGAAAGTAAAGAGGCTGAAGGAAAACTCAGCTGTGAAGGGGAAGAGCAGGAGACCTCAGAAGTTGAGGAAGAGAAAGACATTTCTGCTCAAGGAGAGGGAGAAAGAGAAGACACAGAAGAGAAAGGCCAGCCAGCCACATTGCTGTGGTTAATGAAGAAGCTCTCTCTCATGGCAAAGCGAGAAGCAGCGTATTCCCCTAAGGTCCCTCTGAAGGTAAGAAGAGGGTTAGACCAGCTGCTTTTGATGTGGTGGGCACTTGCACAGTAGACTGTTGCTCTGGCCCTTTGCTTCCAGGGGACTGGCTGCAGAGAGTGCTGAAATGAGGGTTAGTTGGTGCCAAAGAGGATTCTCAGGAAAGGCTTGTGCCAGTCTGCTTCTCCTTGCTGATGCTTCCAGCCCTCGTGTGTGGTTGTGGAAGGGTGGGAAGGACAAAGGCACCACGCTGAAGGGGACAGCCCTGCCTTTGAATGCCTGGGTTGGGGGAATAGTAGCGTGGAGTTATTTGCTAGGAGAAGGGGAGGATGTGGGAAACCATCAGGAAAAGTACTGTGCTTCTCTGTGATGCAGAGTTAGAGAGGTTGAGCTTCAGCTGCCTCGGTACAGGACAGTGAGAACAAGGCTGTTGTTCAAAGCGGTAACAGCTGCCAACCCAGTGAAGTCACAGCTCACGGGTTTACAGATCCCTTGGGGTTGTGTCTCATCTAACGGCTGTACTTGGCTGCAGTAAGAGCTTGTAACAGCAGTGAGTTTCTGACTTGGGTGCCTGAAACAACACCTTGTACAGAGAACAGTGGTGCACAGCCCTCTTGTAGCAGTTCAGTTAGGCAGTTTCCTTCCAGCCTTTCTTACTTCGTGTCCCACACGCTCATTTTCAGAGAAGCTGCATCTTTAAGTTCCTGGGAGCAATCTCAGTGGATCTGGGGAAAGACAGGATCAAGCCCTACCTCCCGACAATTCTCACCCCTCTGTACAGGGAGCTGAACAGCACCTACGCAGAGCAAGGTAAGTGATTCCTCTCACGAAGACTAATGGGGAGTGTCAGAGCTCTGCCTTGGCACAAACACCGCCTGTCATTCCTCTTGTCTGTTGAGAGGCAGATGCCGTAATTGGTGAATCTCACCTACTTGCAGTTTAACTAAAATGCCAGGGAAGGGGGAGTGTGTTTGACAGCTGGCATACAAATCTACATGTTGAAAAGGAAAAAGACAGAACTAAAGTTAGGCAGGCTCCTACATGCAAGTGGGTAAAGCTCAAGTGTGTGATGTAGTGGAAAAAGTGTAGTAATCAAGAGTGGACTCATGACAAGACTCAGGGAGCCCTTGCTGAGGAGAGGAACAGAGTATGGGTGTTAAGGAAGCTGGAACAGGGCTGTTTGTAAGTGTTGCTAAGCCTTAGGGGCATGAAGATCCCTGCCCTATGGTTAAAAGCGTGTTCCAGTTTTAATGTAAAACGGTGCATTTTATAGCAGCTCGTGTTACTGTAGAGCAAGGGGCTGTACGAGTTGGAACTGCCAGTTTGGTGGTGGTTGCTTGATGTTTTCCCCAAGCTGCTCCTTTTGAAATAGAGAAAATGACCATTAGTGCGTGGCATGTGTGCAGTGACTGAAAGAGGGGAACCTGTGCAAGTGGGTGTGCACCTACTGAACTGTGCACAGAACTTCTCCCATCCTCCTGAGCGAGTCCAGGTCACTCTGTCCTGCTAGATCCTAAATGAGCAATGCCACTTGTTTCTCCCTGGAGATGTTTGTTTAAAAGATCTTCAGAAGTCATGTCTGGTGGGGGGAAAGCCAAACCAACTTCTTGGTTAATGTGAGAGACTCCTGGCTTAAGAGCAAGACACTGGTGTTTAGATAGTTCATTACAATGTTTAAAGTCAAGCAAAATCCAATGTCAGGAAAAGACAGCAAAAAAAAAAAAAAAAAGTGCACTATTTCTCTAAATCTCTGGTTTGAATATGCCATGAAAATTTAGTGTGCAGTCTCCACATATCAGAAAGGACAGAAAACAACTGAAAAACCTTGGAGGAGGCAGTAACAGTGTTGTAGGTAAGAAACAGCTGCCTTGGCTACCAGTTCAGGGTTTTTTTTGTTAAGCAAGTAAGAGATTTGGAAAAGATACAGTAGAGATTGACAGTATGGTGAGTGGATAAAGATCAACTTTTTGCTTTCTCTGCCAGCACAAGAACCAGGGGCCTTCTAATGATTTTTTAGAATAACTGCAGAGATGGTTTTTCACCTGATAGGGGGTGTAGACCCAGGGAACTTGTCATTGAAGGGTGTTGTGCAGGCAAGCAGCTTCAACAACCTTCTCTGGAGGCTGTTGAAGGACTTGGAAGAGGGATCTGTTGGAAAAACGAGGGAAGCATTTGTCCTGCGCTCAGTTTTCCCTCAGCATCTCTTTGTAAGCCTTTTTCCCACCAATATCTTTTGGGTTTTTTCAGTGATTGTAGTTGTAACTAACTAGTGATGCTAACCATTAAGCCAGGCCTTATTGTACCTACTGGATAGAGATGCTGACTGACAAGGCTGAAATCATCTCTCATTTCCAACAAAGCCTATTCCAAAAGAGCCCTGGTGGCTCTATACAGTGAGCCACTTTTAATAACCGTTATCCTTAGGAAAAAAAAAAAATTCCTTCTCAGAAGCTTTTTTTTTTTGTTTACCTGTGTGAAGCACCACTTGTGGTTCTCTGGGAAAGCTGGTAAAGATCCAACAGATTTCATAAGCACTGTTGCTCTGGTCTCTACAGTATATTAAGCAAGATGAATCAATACAGTTGTCTTTACTAAAGAAAGATAAATCCCTACTGGGCTCTCAGCTTTCATTCCATATGCTGAAAAGACTAAACAAGTTGATTTTTGTTTTATTAGATCCAACACTGAAGAACCTTTCCCAAGAAATCATAGAACTGCTCAAGAAGTTAGTTGGACTGGAGGCTTTTTCACTTGCCTTCTCTGCTGTGCAGAAACAGGCCAACCAGAAAAGAGTGATGAGGAAAAAGCAGAGGGCTCTGCAGGTAAGATTCTCCTTTCTCTTTTGGGAAAAAGAAATAGGGTTTCTCTAAAGCCCCGAGAGCTGAGCAGGAAGGTGAGTTTGGGGAAGAACATCATCCTGAATTGGGAGTGTTCCATTATCATTTCTGAACCTCTAAGATCAGACTCTTGGGAGGTTTTGGCTGAGCGATGCTTTCCTGCTTCTGGAGAGAGTGGTAAAGTTGGGCAGAGCAGCCAGAAAGAACCCAGCTTTCATGAGCCTAAGCAAACCCATGTGTTGTCTTACCAGCCACCAGTTTCTTAGGAAGCACATGATGCTGGAGCAAGTTCAGAGAGGGCAACAAAGCTGGTAAGGGGCCTGGAGCACAAGTCTGATGAGGAGCAGCTGAGGGAACTGGGGCTGTTTATCCTGGAGAAAAGAAGGCTGAGGGGAGACCTTATTGCTGTCTGCAGCACCTGAAAGGAGGTTGTAGCATGGAGGGTGTTGGTCTTTTCTCTAAAGGAGCACATGAAACAGCCTCAAGTATCACCAGGGGAGGTTTAGATTGGCTATTAGGAAAAACCTCTTCACTCAGAGAGCTGTGAAGCACTGGAACAGGCTGCCCAGGGAAGTGGTTGAGTCACCATCTCTGGAGGTGTTTAGAAGACGTGTAGACATGGCTCTTAGGGACGTGGTTGAGTGGTGGACTTGGCAGTGTTAACGGTTGGCCTTGATAACCTTAAAGATCTTTTCCAACCAAAACAATTCTATGGTTGTGTGATTCTCTGGTGTTTACAGGGAGAGCTGTTGGTTGTAACTAAACATATGTATTGTTTTTCACTAGACTGTGGCAAACCCTGACATTGCTGCAAGGAGGAAGCTGAAGAGGCATAAGAATAAAGCAGAAACCAGGAAGAGAAAAATAGAATTCTTGCGCCCTGCATACAAGGCCAAGAGACCTCGAAGTCATGCACTGAAAGATTTAGCAATGGTGGAATGAAAAGGCTTTTCCTTCCTGGAGGATTAATTTATAAAAAGTAATTTCAAGCTAAAGAACTAATTACTGTTTAAAAAAAAAACCCACATATTTTAATTGTATTTATTAGTATTTTTAATGTCCTTTTTTCATCTAGGATCTTAAATAAAAGCTTTTCATTTTTTTTCCAAGCCTGTATATTTACCAGAGCATGTACAGTTAAATGGACAATGCCTGATCTTTTTTTTTTTTTAGTAAATTTTACTTCATTTTTAATGATGGGTTATATGGTGACTGCATTCATGCCTGTGAACCGTGGCTCTTGGAGAGAAAACAATCAGCCTCCTGACTTTCGTTTGTCTTTCAGCTTCTACAGCTACACTGAGCAACGTAACTGTCCTTTCTGGCTGAGCTGAGTGTAGGAATAACACCCCAGCAAGGTGGAAGTTAATTCAAATTACAGCCCTGGCCCACCAGGGTGGGAGGTGGCTATTAAAGACATTTGTTTTCCTTTCAGAAAACCAAAGCTACATTACCAGCTAGAGGTAGGATACTTGTCTCTGTTGTACCTCATTTTAACAGCATATCGATACTGAGGATTCTTAAGTATAACAACAACATCAATCTAAGGAAACCTTTTTAAGTGTTCAGCTTTGTGGCTGTTAGAACCAGCAGGAGTTGGACTTATTTCTGTGAGCAAGCAACCTCCAGCAAGCAACACCTAGGAATACAGCTGACAGTTCCAGATTTTATTAGTGTTTTAATTGCACAAATATAGTAGCCACTCAAAACCGTCAAGGGTGCAGGGAAGGGGCACAGGGAGGAACAAAACAAAAAAAAGCCCACTTTCCTGGCCAGTAAGACTTTCATACAAATTAACATAAGTACATCTTTTAAACAGAAAGAAAGAAATGGAATATTATAATGTACACAGACGTTCACGTGGTTCAGTTTCGCAATTCAAGGGAGGCGTCCACATTGCAGGAGTCAAATCTGTCCTATTTACAAGTATTTGTGGCTTGAAAACACTTGCCTGCAGAAAGGGGGATGTTGGATATCGCTGAAACTTCTTTGCAGTGGCCACCTTTGTATCACTGCCTGCTCTTCAGGGCCTCCACCAACCTAGGAAAAAGAGTTAAGTCATTTCCATTATATTGAGAGACTTGAGAAGAAAGAGGAACTTTTGTCTTTTATCAGACAAGACTTTTCACAGATCCAACCTTAAAAAAAAAAAAACAACAAGATAAAGACAGTATTCTAATGGGAGTGTTACCATTCCATTGCTTCATCAAGTCCTGTGCCTTTAGTTGCAGATGTTTTGAATATCTGCCATTTTCGGTCCTTCAAAGCCGGTAAGCCAAGTGCGTTTGCCATTTCTGTGGGAGTCATGGCCTGTTCCATGTCCTGTTTATTTGCAAACACCACCAAAATGGCTTTCTTCAACTCTTCTTCCTAAAAAAATAAAAAAAAGGGGGGGGGAATCATGCAGGTTGTTGCAGAGAATTTCACTGATAAGCTGGGAAAACCAATAGAATGAAAAGAAACTTCGGCAGCTCTCATACTGATTTTCAGTTTGCTGATGTTCATTGTTTAGAAAATTCCTCAGAGAGCAAATGGTGTTTAATTTCAATTCCAGCATGATATCACACAGAAGCAATTCCAAAACATGGCCAGTTACACCCCCTTATGCCAGGAAACGAGCTGATATATGAAACAACGCATAGCAAAAAGCTTGCAGAAATTTTGATGACCAAAAGTTTTGCTCAAGTCATCATCTTACTCATATTACCCTGTTCTACAGATGTTCTTCAGCTTCAAAACATGGTAGGATACTAATTACTGTGAATCCTTCAGGGCCTGATTTTGCCACCACTGAAGTACTGAGCAGCCACCCTTGCTGACAGATACGTTTTCAAATGACCTAAAGGCTGCGTGTAAGTCACCTCCTGCCCAGACAATGCTGCACAACACTGAAATATTGGCAGTGTATTTAGTGCTTTTCGGTCAGGAGCGTTGCAGAGTCCTCTCCTGAGTGTTGAAGTTCCGCAAGTGGAGCTCCATCTAATTCACTGAATCAAATTTCACGTTAACTCAAAAAAAAAAGTTTTAATGTCTCAATTTCCATTCTACTGATACCATTATCATCCTTGTTTTCTTACCTCTAACATAGCAACGAGCTCTGATTTTGAGGTGCCAATCCTGTCTCGATCGCAGCTGTCCACTACATAAATGACTGCATCTGTATTTGAATAATAACACCGCCAATAGGGCCTGCAGAAGGAAGAGAAGTTTCAGTCATATAATTTGCAATTCTAGCTGTCTTTTTTAACTAGATAATGAAACCCAGATTACCCAGAGGAAGCAAAAACTGTCTCTGGGGTGAAAAGCCCCAGGAAGCAAGTAGAAGACAGATACCTTCAAGAGGCTACAAAAAGGAACAGACAGTACAAATACTCTCAATAGCAGAAAGGAAAATAATCAGCTTGAAAACAAAGAAAGGACAGAAGTGCTGAGGACAGATTTATTTGGCAATCAGCCTGCATGACATCAGGGGTCCATAACTGAGTGAGGGAGGAGTAAAGCAAGTTTAAACACACAAGCTTCTGCCATAGGTAATCATTGTGGTCACCAAAGAAGGACAAACACAGAAATCGTAAATGACTAATTCATATAGGCAAGTAATTACCAAGGACCAAACCACCTTTTTCACAATTATCTTACTGAAACTAAAATGGGAAGGATCCTGCATCTTACTAACTGCACCATACTTAATAACTAACTACACTGCACCTTACTATCTACCCTTTCAAAAAGGAATCACAAAAAGATCATTCAGGGGTACTAAAGAGATCACTACAAAACTTGTAAAGCTTGCTAAAAGAACAATTATTATACCTAAATTCAACTTCCTAGCTTTACATCCTTAAGGATGCTTAAATATTTTGGGGGTTTACATCACTCACTTCCCTTTCTCAGAATGCTACACAATCACCTACTACACAAGTAAACCTGTTTTTCAAAGCAAAATTCTATACCAGTATAAAATAACATACACTTTTTCCAATCTGTAGTCCAAACCAGGTTTTACTAACTGAATTCTGTCACATGAAAATGCTCTCCTGATGATGGGCTGTTTTTAAAACTTAAGCAGTTTTCAGAAGTGCCAGCTATGAGACTGCCAAGAACTTATTAGCACTTTTTAGAGAAATGTAATTATATATTTTGATTTCAAGAGATCTATTACCTTATGCTTGTCTGTCCTCCCAAGTCCCAAACTTGAAACTTCAGATTCTTGTATGTCACTGTCTCAACATTGAAGCCAATGGCTGAAACAAAGTTGAACAATTTGACTGTTGGTGAGTTTTCTTTATTTTTCTGAAGAACATTATAGCACTTAGTTTAACATTTTCAGGTCTGAAAATTCTCAGTGGCTACATAATGAAGCTCATGCCCTTTGTGAAGTTGCCCCAACAAACATTTACAGCTCAAAATAATGTGTTGATTTTGTTCTTTGAACAATAAAAACACACTGTAAACACATTGCAGAGATTTATAACAAATGCCAAGGTTGTTAAAAACAGAAGCACGTCTAAAATCACCAAAAGAAACAGAACAAGGGCTAAAAGAATGGCCTGTTTTGATAACCTAGTACACAAAATTATAGAGGATTGCTTATTTCAATAAGCAAAACGCCAGGGCAAAAGGCTTGTGGCACAGGGAACTGCTGCCTTCTAAAAGGTAAAAAGGACCTGACCAAATCAGGTTATCGTGGCCATTCAGGAGGAACCCAAGAGACACAACAGCCAAGTGTCCCATGTCCTTTGTGTCACACAGAGCAATCCAAGCCAGACCACTGCTGCACACCCTTTTAGGTGTTTGTAATAGGCAGGTACAGCTGCACTAATGCTAATACAATTGGTGAAATCAGTTACAATTTTTTAAGTATCATCTACTCCCATGAGACCTCCCACAGAGTTTTGTTACACTTTCAACATAAAGTTAAACCATCTGATTTCTTCTTCTCTGTGTTAAAACAGAAGT
Organism: Streptopelia decaocto; assembly: GCF_964273445.1. NCBI lineage: Eukaryota > Metazoa > Chordata > Aves > Columbiformes > Columbidae > Streptopelia > Streptopelia decaocto. The sequence goes on along the minus strand of NC_138663.1, from coordinate 43,333,895 downwards.
GTTTATATAACAAACTGAAGACCCTTCTCAAAAACAATTTAAAAAGGTACAATTCACTGACACCATCCTATTTACTTTGTTTTTTGTACAATAACAATGATCTCTAGAATTCACATTATAGCTATTTTTGGAAACTAAATACTTACATCGTCAACAGTTACCATTTACTGAACGTTTATCTATCAAGAAAAGCCTTCCAAAGCATGGTAACAAGCTTAAGGTCAAATACTTTTTGCATTCAGCAGAGCAGCATAAAATATTCCTTTATGCAGTACTTGTATAGCACACTGTAATACTGTTCTCCAAGGAAGTTCTTAAACAGAACAGTGCGAAGTTCCTAAAGCATAAGGTTCTTTTGTCTAAGAAGGAAGCATGTGGCAAGTTCAGCTAAAGTTTATGTGTCAGAGTTGCCGGCAAATCAACCATTTTCACTAAGGGACTGATCGCTTACTTGGAATGGTGGTAACAACTTCTCCAACTTGCAACCTGTAGAGAATGGTTGTTTTTCCTGCTCCGTCCAGCCCCAGGATAAGAATCCTCATCTCTCGAGTTCCAAACAAACTGGAAAAAATGGTGGAGAAAAAGCCCCCTACAAAAAACAGAACACAAAGGCTTTTCAGTGCCAGCTGGCAATACGGAGAATACGGAAAGGCAGACAGATCAACCTCATCTCTTACTGAGCAACAAGATGTTTCTTCTCTCCAGTGAAAACAGACAAGTTCAGGTTGTCACCCAGACATCTGTGTGCTGAACCGCATTGTATTTTCATGGTTTTATGCTGGTATTTTATGGTAGCTCGATCCAACCAAATCACGTTGCTGCAGCATCAAGCTTCCTCATTGTGGTTAGGATTTTTTTTTCCTTTTCTCTCATTTGCCAAAATCTAAGCCAACTTCTTTTTTGTTTGTGATTGGACTATCTTTTCGATCCAAGAGACTATACAAGGGCACACTGAAGCCTGAAATAACTCTTTCTGATGTTTATGGTCTCCCTCTCACAGGACCACCCACTTATTTTTTACTTAAAATGAAGTATAAATCAGTAGGTGTGTGTTAAATCACCATCCATTACAGACTATGAAGCTGCACTTTGGTAAGTACGTTAATGCTACAGAGAAGTCTAGGAGCCCATTTTAAATGCCCTTTTGAAAAACAAACAAAAGAAGTGCCTTGCCACAACATCTCATTTATTCTTTAAATGTGTGCAAGAGTACTTGTGGCCAGACTAATAACTGATTTGTGCCTATTAGGTGTTTAAGTGTAGAAAGAATACCAATGTTCTAAGCCAGTAACAATCACATTTTTCCAATTATTTTATATAACAAACACATCTAATGATAATTTTGTAAATCTAACTAATCCTTGTAAAAACCAAACAAGCTAGAATCACATTTGATAAATATACAAGTAAAGAGGCAAATGCAGAGAAGATCTGCAACCAAAATCTTACTGAAAGGGGTTCCAATAAAAATTACTCCCTGTGTTTGCCTTTCTCAGCATCTGTGATGCCTCTCCAGGGAAAGGAGGAAGCAATGGGCTCCGAAGGAATTCAAACTGATAACAGGTTTTACACATCTTCTAAGCCCATCCCATCACAGAAGCCACACACACTACAGACCCAAAACCAAAGAGAAGGTATAAGGGACCATCTGTTGCCAGTTTGCATAGTGCTGTTTACTGTGACACAGGCAAATAACCTTGACAGAACTCAGCTGCAAAAGGTATTTAAATATAAGCACTTCAAGAAGAAGGCTGCTATGTGATCCATGGAACTCTAAGAGACAGTAACTCTTTCCTGTCAGTTACTAACAGATACCTCTCATTCCCTCTCTCTATATCCTGCTATGTTTTTCCCACACTAAAGCTCTGCTCAAATATCATCTGTAATAGGACAGGTTTGTGTTGATCACTTAACTCCCAGATACTTCTTAGTATTCCCTGTGCTTTATTTACTATTCTACATCACAGAATGTCAGAGATTGGAGGGGACATTGAAAGATCATTTAGTCCAATCCCGCTGCCGGAGCAGGAACACCTAGATGAGGTTACACAGGAAGGTGCCCAGGCGGGTTTTGAATGTCTCCAGCGAAGGAGACTCCGCAACCCCACTGGGCAGCCTGTTCCAGTGCTCTGTCACCCTCACTGAGAAGAAGTTTCTTCTCAAATTTAAATGCAACCTCCTGTGTTCCAGTTTATACTCACTGCCCCTTTTATTATCGTTGGTTGTCACCGAGAAGAGCCTGGCTCCATCCTTGTGAAACTCACCCTTTATATATTTATAAACATCAATTATAAACATAGATATTATTTATAAACATAACCTTTTCTTCCAATTAATTCCTTTCTAGCACCCAGTTACGCCCCTGCCTAATCCAGCCCGGTCTCAGGAGCCCGTCGCGGCCTCTGACCACACGCCGGCGCTGCTCATACGATTCGCCATGGCACGGGGGTAACGAACCGCTGCAAACGCTGCTCCTGCCCCAGGACCGCCCAGCGCCGGGAACCCGCCCGCCCAGAGGGACCGAGCTCGGAGCTCCGGTTGAGGGCGGGCGGGCAGCGGCCGGGCCCGGCGCTCACCTTCCCCCGCCGCCCGGCTGAGCTGGCGCTCAGGCCGCGGCCGCTCCCCTCATCCCGCCTCGCACAGCACCGACCCGCTCGGCTGCCCCGTTGGCGCCACTCCCGCCCGCCCCATGTTTCCCTCCCCCGTCTCAACGGGCCCCGCGCCAGCCCCGTTGCCCCCCTCACGCCGCCGCGGTGCCCGTGCCCGGCGCTGAGGCCGCCGGGGCCGCCGCCCGCTCCTCACCCATGTCGAGCCGCTACGCCGCGCCGCGGCCACACCGCCCGGCCCCGGTCCGCTTCGCTGGCCCCGCCGAGGCGCCGCCGCCCGCAGGCTCCACGTCGAACGCCGCGGCGAGTAAACGAGGCGCTTCCTCCCCCGCCCCCTCCGCGGCCTCGCCGTTTCGACACGGAGCAGGGACAGCGCGCTCCCGCCCGCCCGCCCTCGGCGGGGAAGGCAAGGGCCGAGCGCGGAGCTCCCCTTGCCCGCCCTGTGCGGACACACCCGGCGGGAACCAGAAAGGGAGAAAGGAGTTAAAAAAAATAATAAAAAAAAAAAAACACAGGACGGGGAGCAAAAGTGGCGAATCTGCGGCGCCGGAAGCGCGGGGCTGCGGGGAGGGACGGTGTTCGGCTCGGCGCGTGCCTCGGGCAGGGGCGGTGCTTCCTGCCTCGCGCCCCCGGCCCGGGGCTCTCGCTTTTTTGTCCCCCGCTGCTCTGCCCTGGTGAGACCGCATCTGGAATATTGTGTCCGGTTCTGGGCCCCTCAGCTCAAGAAGGACAGGGAACTGCTGGAGAGAGTCCAGCACCGGGCAACAAAGATGATGAAGGGAGTGGAACACCTCCCTTATGAGGAAAGGCTGAGGAATCTGGGTCTCTTTATCTTGGAGAAAAGGAGACTGAGGGCTGACCTCATTCATGTTTATAAATATGTGAAGGATGAGTGTCACAAGGGTGGAGCCAGGCTCTTCTTGGTGACAAACAATGATAGGACAGGGGGTAATGGGTACAAACTGGAACACAGGAGGTTCCATTTACATTTTAGAAGAGACTTTTCTCAGTGAGGGTGACAGAACACTGGAACAGGCTGCCCAGGGGGGTTGTGCAGTCTCCTTCTCTGGAGACATTCAAAACCCGCCTGGACGCCTTCCTGTGTAACCTCATCTGGGTGTTCCTGCTCCAGCGGGTGAATTGGACGAGATGATCTATCGAGGTCCCTTCCAACCCCTGACATTCTGTGATTCTGTGACCAGCCCACGCTGCTGCTGGTAACGCCACACGCCGCCACCTGCACGCTGGCAACAGCAGCTGCAGCGGCTCCTGCACTGAGGCCGCAGCAGCCTGGGGCTGAGCCTGCAGAACCAGTGAAGGGGAGGGAACAGCCCTGGTTCCTGCACTCAGCTACTAGAAGGATACAGACCACAGAAGGATAAAGTCATGGTGAACCTGTTACCAAAATTCCACACAAGGACCAGCTGGTTACCATAATGATCTTGTCCTAAAAATCAGTGAAATTCTGCTGGCTCAGGGCAATTCAAAGTTATGTTCTTGAATTTAATGAGAAACTCCGTAGGTGATTTCCTGGTTTTCACTGAGATGGTGGAGAAACAAGAAAAAAAAAAAAAAAAAAAGAGAATCAATAAAGCCCAACTATGCAAACCATTAATATCCAACTGCTCCTATGGAACAGCTAATAACCATCATCTGAATGCAAGGCTATCATCATGCCTGAAGATAATGTAACTAATGTAATCAGTTTGTGCAGATGAATAGGTATAAAATAGTAAAAAAAATGTGAAATACTAAGTAATGAAAACACAGGGTAGACAGAATATACAAGGCATACATAGAGAATTCAGCTTTAAGATCAGACTGTAATAAGTGAGAAATCCAACAGCTCATGTCAATAGTGGTTAGACTGGTTTTTGTGCAGTTTTTTGTTTTTGTTGTTTTTCGTCTGTTTGGGTTTTGTTTTGGTTGTGTTTGTTTTTACATAAAAAATATTCATATCTCCTTGTCTCTTAAGAGAACAATCTGCAAGTACAGAACCAATCTACCACACGGGCATGTTGTCTCCCTCCTCATGCATTTTATTGTCTTTATGTTCCTGTTCCAGCAAGAACAGTACAAAACACTACTCCCCCAAGCCCTAAGAACCAAACCTAGGGCTGTCACCTTCCATGACTTTCCCCATATTTCTTTTTTCCTCTTATCTAGACTTGCCTGAAGAGAAATAGCTCATACTTCTGTCATCTGAAACAAAGGCAGGACAAACCATTCACAGTGGAAAACTATCACCTTTCACACAGCATCCACACCTGTGTGATCAGAGTCTGCAAGTGCTGAAACTTGAACCCCATGTTTTCATTAAACCTGTGTGCAAAGCAGGAACAGCATAAACAGACAAAAACCTTTCCGTTTTCTCTGGAAGCAACCATAAGTGTCATATCATCACAATTGCAGAACTTATTTTCTTTCCTTTATGTCCTCCATTAGAATTCTTTCTTGCTTGAAATTTTACATTAATCGTAACTCAGTTAAAAACAATCCTTTATTTTTCCTGTCGAGTTGAGAGCAGTAGGAAAGAATACACAAAACTGATCCATAGGGGTAAGAAGAAAAAAAAAAAAGTAACAAAATATTTTTGACATTATTTAGAAAATGTATGATCTACAAAATCTGATGATCCAGAAAGCCTGCTCTAGCACATTGCTTCAAGAGGCACGGAACACGTATCAGAGTCTTTTAGGTCCTTGATAACCGTAGCAGTCCACGGATACGTCTAACAAGAGCTTGAATGAAGGTGTATCGTGACCGAACCTTGGAATACAACCCTTCAATGTCCAGAAGCTTCTTCTGCAGAGATTCACCAAAGCTGTTTGCGGCTTCAATCTGAAGCTGAGAAACAAGAGATTTGTTGCAATCAATTATATCAAAGCTTCTCTTTCTGGAATCAGCTTATCCATCATCAACTACCTGTCAACCCTTTTACCATGATTTGTTCTCTAAACCACTTTCAAAAGGACATTTTTTCCTGACTCCTCTGATCAGTACTAGTTACATTCTTCCCTTACATTTCTCTGTCTAAATCACATAACAGATAGCCTTTCTACAGAGGTTTTTGGGTGACTCAGCATTTAAAGATTACCCAAATATTACCACTTTAAAACCCCTCCAGGTTTTAGGGATTGAACTGTCTTACATAATTCAGCTTCTTCATTTATAGTCATACAAACACTAGTTCCAATTAAAATTTTGCTTTAAGGACTGTTTAGAAATCAGAGTCCATGTGCACAGACAATATTTTTTTTTTCATTAATACATATGTAAAAAGTCACTGAAAAAATTCATTATATTCCAAATATTTTAGCAAGATGTTACTGTATATTTTACTTTTGAACAAATTACATAAAAGACAGATGCCTCATCATAAAAAAACACAATAGCTCTTATCATTTTAGATGTTATAAACGTACTTGAGACTGCACAGGTTTTTGAGAACAGTTTTTTTCCTGCACAAACAGCAGTAGAAATGTCAGTGGGATTTATTAATAATGATCATTTTTTCTGCCACCTCTGCATCAAATTTACACAAACTACTAAATCACAGTGTAAGCAGAAATTACTTCATTGCTAGAATTCACATTTTATAGTCTCCTCAGTTTCTGTCACCCTTTTCGATCTCATTTCTCTGCAGCTGACCTAGACTGAACAGCTACAGCATCACAGAAAACCGGGAATCCTGCCCTCCTATTGCAACTCTTTCAAGGATAACTGACATTTTCAGAAAACTGTTATTTAAAATACATACCATTTGACTGGTTTACAAGAGAAAATTATCAATATTTTTGTAATTCTAGCTCATTTTTAGTATATTTTTTATATTAAGGCTTGAAAATACGTGTGCAGCAGCACAACCGCTACCTGCTTCGCAAAACTTCCCCCCAAAATTTGCAACATTTAATTCATCCTAAATTAAGTTATAACCTGTTGGTGTTACCACAGGTTGTTCAGAGGTGCAACAACTACAGTCAGACCACTCTCAATCGCTCTGATAACCAAGCACATTCTGTACTTTTCAACACGCTGTCACCATCTCACCTGCTCTATATCATGCTGGCTCACTCGATTCAGTCCAATACTGAAATCCAAGCTGGGATCTGAACCAAAGGAATCTAGTGATAGAAAATGAGATGTTAAAATTACATTGGCTGCTCTACACTATCTTCTCCACATATAGTTATAAAATGAGGTTAAAACACAGTGTTTTCAAATGGGTTGGCAAACTTGCGGATTAGAAATGACGCTAATTTTTTTACTTAGATGATTTAGAGAAAATAACTTAAGAGCCATAAATAATTTCGATCACACAACATGGCACTTCAAACAAAAACCTCCTCAGATCACATCTTGTCTGATGTCCTTATGGAAATTTTTTTTTTAAACCAAATTTCACACTGAAAATCTTCTGATGAATCAATGGTGCCTACAATTCTAAAAATACTTTTAAAACCACCAATATTCATTTTAATTCTTAATTTCATCTTATTGTATTAAAATATTTTCCTATAAATTGCTTTGACTCATTGATCTGATTTATTATTTTAACTTCTCTTGGTTTGAACTACAGAAATTTTTAAAATTACTGTCCTTTGGAGGTTATATATAATAGACAAAACGCCACAATCTGACTCAACAATATTTGTATTGCCAATTCTCCAGTGGAAAATCCAAAGTTTGGCCAATTCCAAACAAAATCTGTTTTAAAATACAAACGGCAAAATATTACTAGTAGCAAATTGGTTTTAAAGTTAACCATCAGTAGTTATTCAAAAGCACTTTGGTGTTTGAGAAATTTTACCTTGCAGCCTCCCTTTCTTAAATGACATCCTGGAGGACAGCAGTGGGTCTTGGGAGTCAGCAGGTGTACAGTGCAGTAGATAGTGTTCCAGATGACGCCAAAGAATGAAGAGACATGTTTCTATAATATCTGCAGACACATCTAAGTGAAGGAGTCTAACTTTGTTGTCTTTAGATTATACATTTACTATGTGAGCATATTTGCACTTGGAAGCAGCTGAAGATGTTCGCTCAGCCATCTGTCCCCTCTTCTCAGAAGCTCCTCACCCCACTGCTGTGGCCTGGGAAGAGGTCACTTGCGCTCCCGACCTGCTCCAGCACATTGCAATGGGTAAGTCTGCAAGAGCCCATTGTCCCAAAGTAGGTTTCAGAGAAAAATTTGATCCACTGCAGACAATTATTTTGTGCATGACTAATTAGTTCCATAGAATTACTGGTGTTTCTGAGATTGGGTTTATGCAAGGTTGACTGTGAGACTGGAAATACCAGCTGTTCAGATAGGCACCTCAAAATTATTTTTCGCAACATTTCTTCCATGACCCTTGTACGTAAGTGAATGTTTAGTGGGTCTGGATACTCAATTGAAGAGCTGAGCTGTAATAACTCCTCCATTGTAACATTGCAGAAAGTCTTAGCAGGGTCTCCATAATGGGAACTACTAACTTGGAAATACTTACATTCTGATAACAGCAGAACAATACTGAAAATTAAATTAGTAAGAGGGTATTTCACATTTCCTTTTTGCAAAAAGGGTTGTTAAAGTGGTCAGAAATCTATGTAAAAAGAACCTGTTCCTACTTCTCTGTTTTTCTGGAGAATCACCTTGAGGGTCATTTCCATTTTAGAAGGATACAAGAACAGAGAGAAAGCAGCTTGGCTCGGTTGTTTATCAGTTTCACCAGGCGTCGCCTTGCCAAAACATATTTTTGGGAAGTGGAGATTTTGTCCACTCCAGCTGGCATAACTGACTGACACAGCTGCGAAAAGGAGAAACAAGATTGTAGCAAATGACAGAGCACCAAAAGAAAAAAGCAAATAAAATTACTTAGAAATATCTAGAGCTTCCTTGTCAGCTACTATTTCTTCAAAACTGTGCTCTATATTTTGAATTTGCATAACCTTTCTGGCCAAAAAAAACGGAGAAGTGAAATGTATCCTCAAGCAACTATAATGAAAATTGCAACATTTACAAAGTTAAACCAAATATTTTCCCCCAAGTCCTAAGTCCTCATTCTGTGGACCCCTTCATCAACAGTAGCAAGGAATAGGCACAAAAACTGGAACTGTTTAGTACCTTAGCTACTTTGGCGTCTCTCTTATAGCTATATCTAAGTTACAAACCATACAGAGACTACAGAGTCAGAAGAACTATTACCTCTTTTATTTCATCTGGTGGGAGTTGCTCCACATTCTGCAGTTTGTTAACACTCTGACGATGGCTATCATAGTAACTGAAGAAATCACTAGTGCTCTGTTTCAGCAGGTAGACAATAATGCCCAAGCCAGGCAAGTGCCAGTATGGGACCACTGGTGCTTGTGTATCTAGAAAAGATGATGAACAATTTATAATAGATTAAAAAAAAAAAAAGAAACCAATAAGGTATGCTCTCTGTCAATAAAGCAGCAAAAGACATGTACTTTATACTTCAGTGTCAGAAGTAATACAAATGAATGTCTAAGCAAAACGTTCTGTGGCTGGATTACTAGAAGGCACTCAGTGTAGTACAGTACTGAGTGTAACACGTGAAATGTAGCAAGACCAGAAGACTTACTATTTAAATATTTTAGCGACTCAGCTGTATAACAGCACACTGTAAACTCTTGCCATGTGGCATAATGGAGAGTTCCTGTCAGCACCAAAATACATCTTACACATCATAAATGAGGTTCTAGTTTCACATAATGTAATCTAGCACAGATGGTGAAAAAAAGAAAACCTCACCTTTCCCAGCCTGGTACTATTTATCTACATACACATTTTTTTACTGATATATGTGTTACTGAGCTGCCATGGGAAATGAATTAAAAAAGGATTTTTTTGGTCACATTTGTTTTAACTTGGATTAGTTTCCTGATTTGGCTTAGCGTGAGGCTGTGCAAGCATGTATTCCAGATTTAGAAAATGGGCAGCCACAGTACTGGCATAAAGTGACCTTAAAGTGTATGTGAAACTACAGCCTCTGGTTCATTATCTTCCACTAGCTCAAACATTATACCATTCAGTCTCATAAAAGAACAGGCCAAAAATCTCACCCTGACGAGGCCCATCTCGGTTGGTTGATTCTGACAGACTCGGAGTGAACAGACAAACCGTGTGCTGAAAACTGGGGGCGCTCTGCAACATCAGTGACTCGCAGTATTCCATCACATTTGCACAGATCTGCCAAAAAAAATAACAGCATGTCAGCTACAATATCTACAGGCTTTGAGGCATTAAATTTTAAATGGATAAATGTTAATAAACAACGTGGTTTGCTCCCTCTCTTCTCATCAGAATGGGATGATTCTTTTTTCTGATCAGTTACAGCCTCTTTTCTATTTCAAGACTACTTGCAACCTTGCCTGTTTCCTAAACCTGCTAGTTAAAATTTCTGGTCAATTTTAAGTCCCCTTTGGCTCTAACTCAGCCATTGCCCTCTATTCCCAGCCTTCACTTAGAAAATTTCTGATCAATTCAAGGCTTCAAAGCCCCACAGAGTTTGTACCCATAAGAACAACAGTTGCTAACACAAAATTAAGTAAGAAAACTTTCAAGGTTGACTTTAAATAGAAATGAAATGCGGGATCCTATGCCAAACTAAAACACAGTGTAGAGCACTACCACTACCACATGAAAGGGTGACAACAAATCTGCACGACAGGTAAAATGTCACAATTTGAGACTGAAGTTTTTAGCAGCTTCTTGTGTCCTTACCTGTTGCATGGCCAACTCAATTTCATCCCTCTTGTTCATTTTGTCCCCCTCTGCGTTATCATCTTGCAGTTTAAACTGACGTAGTCTGTCTGAACCACCAAACCGACTCAGAAGTCCTAAGCACTGGCGCTGTCATAAGAAACGAACATTTTGATTAGTGTCTCAACAAATGAAGTGCGTGATTCTTTTCACTTAAGTGATACACATCCCTTAAAACACAGTAGCAATGCAGAGAAAACTTTTAGTACTTCGTATACAAAATTTAAATTTTTAACACACAATATTTTAAATCACCTTTAATTAATTTAAAAATGAAAGGCACCTTAAAACAGTTCCTTGAGAAATGAATGCAATTCAAAAATACACAACTTTGTCTTATGTCTCTTCCAGACCATTACACTGAGTAGCATCAGTGACAGTTTAGGTTTACCCATTCCCACTTAAATCACCGTCACCTATACAGACAAACTAACAAAATCTGGATATGAAGATAAAAAGTTCTGTGAAACTAGAGTGCAAAGGCTGCAGAAAAAGAAGTAACAATCAATACCTTTGTTTTTAGTTTACATGTGACTGTAAAGATCACCAAAGTACCTCAGACTGTAAGTCAGTTTTGTGTAGAATGGCAAAAAAAGATATCAAAGATTAAAATTTTTTTTTGTAATTATTTTTTTGAAAGAATAAAACACTTAAATTCTTTTACTATTTTATGAAAAAAAGAGGACAAACTAGAGAGAAAAGTTACAATAACAGATGATTGATTTGCAGTTTCACTCAGAACAGCTAATTTTTCCAATTAACTAATTAAAGCTCCTTATTACCAAAAAAAAAAAGTCTTTCTGCTTTCCCATGGGAATTTCTTGCTGACATGATGCAGCAGAACACTGAGTACCTCAGCATTACAGCAATCATTTACAGCTTGCTACTTTGCTTAGGGCTGGTCAGCCTAACAGTTACTATCAAAGTGTCCAGAGAACACATCCTTCCCTTGCGACCAGAAGTATTTTACAGGGCAGCCCATTCCGCAGATAATTTTCAATTAAATATTTCTTTATGAAAGTCCTTGTTCATATGAACCACAAAGCTTCAAATGCATTGCTGGATGCTGAATGCTGAGCTGTAAAGAGGTCTGCAATCAGAGCTTTTGAGCAAGACTTACTCAACCTTGGCTTTCATTCTGGTTTCCAAGGTTTATTTTTAAAAGGGGAAGAAAGAAAGAAAAAACTAGCACGTTCAATAATCTGAATTGCTGAGCTAGAGACGTGCTTGTGGCAAAAGTGGTAAGAGTATTTCTGAATTACTTCATATGCTTTGGTGTTGACCTCAAATTCTTCTGCTCCACGTACCATAAATCCTAAAGTAGGGAGGGAAACAAAGTCCCTGATGCAACTCTCATGTTGCCAAATGTTATCTTTCCTACTGGGCTAGGGGGAAAACAAACAAACAAACACAACACCACCACCAGCACACAAACAAAGAAAACCACACCACCACCAAAACCACATAAACCACCACGCTCATACACAAACCACCCTCACCCCCTCAAAAAGACCACACATTCTTCTTAATGGTGGAAAAACATCCCTTTCGTAACAGCTACAAAGAGTACAAAAACAGGAATAAACTCACTCACAGACACAATTCCAAAAGGACAAGTGTTAAAATACAACTTTATTACCTGAAATCGGCCTATATGCCCTTGTAGCTCCACCTGAGTCCCTTCACTAACATCAATGTCCAGTTCACTTAGCACTCCTGATAAAAGATACAGCCATTAAATTAACTTTTTTTTTCAAAAGAAAACAGATTTATGCAAATTATACACTTAAATACAAGCATTTATCAGAAAAATTTCAGCCAGACATACAGCTTATGTTTTACACACTATTTCAGAAAAACATTCGGATATGAAGGCAGCTACTATGAGACGCATGAGATCCTGTAGCTCACTGTTCTGCTAAGTCATTAAAAGGTGGGGCTTGGGGAGGAATGGAGTTTAGCATGAAAATTGCATCTGTTGTGCAAAGCTCAGTACACTGTAAGCAAAGAAACATTTGGGCTCAACCTACAGGCTCTGCCCTCCTTTCTATTGTAGTCAGACAACTCTCTTGAACAAAGAATGCCATTAAATCTAAATAGAGAAGTTATTTTGAAATGGTAAGCAAGTCTTCTAGCATGCAGAAGAAATCACTGTATCCATCACAATAATTATTAGCCGTCTGTGAAGATAAGTCACCCAAGAGAAAGGTCAGTATGCTAATCTACAGTACTCCTCCCTGGAAGCTTTCTTTTTAAAGTAAGTAAAAATGGAGAAGACATTAACAAAGATATGGGTATGCAAACAATTTTTGGTCTTCATTTCCTCAGTCATATAATTTGCTGAATAAAAATTATTTTTGAAGATACCACGTGCACTTTGAACACTACTATTTGCAAGTCATCTCAAAAGCAAAAAGTACTTACTGTCAAGTAAAATGAAAATGGGAAGTCAAATGCATATTGATAAGGGCACTATGTCCACTGCAAATCCACCATACTTACTTCAAGAAGAATTACTTAACATTTCTTCATCTTTCCCAGAGCTCTACATGTCAAGAAAATTCTGTATTGTAATAGATATTCCCTTATGTGTCTTACTATTTCTTTACAGGAAACAAAGCCTGAGATTCTTGCAGATGGGGCTAAGAGACTTCAAAACTGCAGTTCCTACCAGGCAACGCTGCCTTGCTGATGATTCCTGTCAGATAAGCCAGCTCCTGCAGAGATCCAACACTAACATCTTGACACCTCAGGATTGCCTGAATAGTATCCGAATGAGAAATGAGAAACTGCAAAACCTGTACCACAAGAAGAAAAGGGAAAATATGAATGACTCAAAAGTTAGTAGTGAGCAGAGGGGAAGCAATGCTTTTGCTTTTGGAGAATTTTAAAGCAATATCCCACACCAGCGAGGACGGGATTTTTAAAAAAAGCTTACTTTCAGAGCAAAAGGACACATAATTTCTATGAATGAACAGTAGCAGTGATACTCTTGCAGCTTTTGGAACTTACCTGTCCTGCTGCTTGCAGGTGTTGTGCCATGCTGGATGTGAGGATCACTTGGCACAGCTGAAGAGCTGGAAGAAGGATCTGCCGATAACGTTCCACTGGAGCAGGAATGAAGACTGGGGGATCTCTCATTCCATACATTCTTAAGAAGTTTAAAAAGAGAAAGGGAAAAAAAAGAAGATGAACAGTGCAAGAAAAGTGAATTCCATTAACATGGCAGAGCCTCAGCATACAATCACCCTCAAGAACCTGCTAACATTTGTATTTCAGTAACAGGTCTGTACTTGAACTGAGTTTATATTGGAAAAGAAACAAATTTATGATACACAGGTGCTTTAATTTACCTAGAAAGCTGCTGCTGGACATTTTCTCTAAGCAGAGACAATTACTTATTTGTACTATACTATATTAAATCAGATTACCTTGTTGTGGAAATGTGACATCTGTTTTGTTAAATATTCTAATTTGTTAAATATTCTCAAGTATTTTTAGGAAGAAGTGTTCTTAATTCTAAAGCAACTGCTGAGTACAGTCCTCTACAAAATGCTCTGTAGGTTTTATACAATCTTATACATGTCACTGGCACTTTTAAACAGAGTACTTGTCTAAGTCTTAAATTTCTCCACTAGGAATGGTAAATTTAAAGCAAGGGCCGAGGTTTGAAATCAGACAGGTTGATTTCCTCTAAATTCGCAATTTCCTTCCCCCAAGATCTTTTCTCGGTCATCTCACAATGACTAACAACATGGCAACACATCAAGAAACTTGCCAAGGAATATATAACCAAAGCATTTTCTAAACACATCGTAAAATATTTCTGAAATAACATTTACTTCACTGCTCTCTCATTCGTGCTTGATGGCGGAAGATGAACTCTGCACTTTTTGTTCACCAACTGCAAAGCCCCTAAAATAAGTTGACAGTATAGGCTGTTTTTCAGACATTACAGTTTAAATTATTTAATAACACATAGACCATTCCTATCTAAAGTATCAAACAAATACGTTTTTACTTAGGTTAAGCAACTAAGTACAACTTCACACCCATTTATTTGGAATTTTTCTCTCAATAAAATGAAGCTTTAAACTGAACTGATATGTTAAAGAAACACACACACACACACAAAGAATAAGCCCACAAATAATTACTCAAAAGACTTGTGGCTATAAAAAAAGACATCATACGCTTCCAAAGTGATATTACAGTTTCAAAATCAGCTAGAGAGCCACCACTTACCCCTGATGGTCTGTTTCGGGTCTCATGTCATACACTTGACACTGTGCCAGCCTCACAATCACTCCAGACCGCAACAGCTCTAATGCCCCTTGCTGACTTTTAGCTACTCTCGTGAGGAATGCCTGGAGAAGAGCAGAGAAGGGTAAGTACCGGAGATGCACCACGAGACTCACGGCAACTATTTTCTCTCTTGATTTCAGCATCATTTCAAACACTATTATTTTAGTAAAACATCTCTTGAGTACAATCAATGTGAAGTATAGACAAACAACAGAACACCATACCACAAAATCCTTTCTGAAGTACTCTTACCATTTTGGACTCATAGGTGTACAGCGCTTTAAGTAAAGGGGGCTGAGGTGTGAGCAAGCTCTGAAGAGTCAGATCGTCATCTGCCAGGCTGTCCACAAGCACCTTCAGGTAGCCACTGTTGGACAGATACAACAGCCACTGCTGCTGCTTGTCTACTGAAACAATACGATCAAGCAAAGCCAACGCCAACATCTGGGATGGGGGAAGAAAAAAAAAAAAGAAAAAAAAAGGAAAAAACAACAACAATAAATCAAACCAGAAATAAATCTGTGAGAACAATGAGATTTTTAACAACTACATAGAAATATGAAATGCTCAGCAGTTGGGAAATTGGACTAGATGATCTTTCGAGGTCCCTTCCAATCCCTAACATTCTGTGATTCTGTGTGCTTCTAACAGCTTCTTAAAATCATAATGCATTTCTGCACTGCAATTGCAATCCCTCATGTGAAAGATATTTTAAGATTTCCTGACTTTTTAGTGTAGTATCAGCCAAATACCTTTCCTCTATTATTCTTTAACAAAATATTACAGATATTGTTCACCAGTAACTATGCCAAAATATTTTAATGAAGTATTGCTACAAGCACTATTTCTGTTTAAAACTAGTTTGCATTCTGACTAGATTCCTGTCTACTGAAGTTATTATCTCAAATTATTTCTTCCTGAAGTCACCAAATCTACCCCAAGTGAGAAGAAAAAACAGGTAAGTCCATGATTTAAAAACACTAACAAGTAAATGCCGCAGCAGTTCATACCTACATTTTTTTTGTAGTAGTGCTTGCTACCCTTATTTTTAAGCAATAGGAGACACAGCTTTTTTGAGGAAAAAAAATGTATATGCATGTATGCCCCTACTTTCAACAGCTTGACGGATGAGTGGGAGGACAGAAATGTGAAAGAGATTAGGTATCTACAAAAGATGTTCTAGTTCTACTTCATGAAATTTCCCTTCTCTGCACAGGAGTAAAACGTTCTTTAAAACTAAAAGAACAGCAATTGTGAAGGAATAGATTTACTTACCCGGCCTATCTCATGACCGTCACAAGCATCACGACAGACCACCTCCATGAGAGCTGCCCCATAACTCTCAATAATTGCCATGTTTTCCCGTTGCAATTTACTAAACACATCTTCAGGAGCTGTCAGACGTTCCCACATTGTTTTTTTAGCTGTAAAGAGCAAACAAAACAAAAAGTGAGAAATGCAAAGATTGTCAGCTTAGCATTAGCTTAGCTACAGTACAGCTGAGGCTACACCATCCTTCAGGGCATTTTCTCTACCTTAAATGTCCCAAGTAAGAGACAGGGGTTTTTCAACTGAAGTGCAAATGTTTTCCTACAAACCCATTCCTTCCTGAATATCACCCAGAGGCCAGCCAGAACAAAAAAGGTGTGTGGCTGTATACATACACCACCCTTGCAAACAGTATGCTTAAAATAATTCTAAGATTCAGTACATGTAACGTAGAAAAACTGTTATGCCTCAGAACTCTCCCTGGGATCAAACCACTCTGTTTGAAGGAAATAAATAAGGTAACCTAAGTGGGAAAGGGCTGAATCCAAAGCCAGTAAGAAGTGACAAAGTGGTCGTAACAAATTTATAGGTGTGTTTTGTTTGTTTTGGTGTTTGTGTTTGGTTTGGGTTTGTTTGTTTTTTACTACTGTACCTCAAAATGTTGACTAAGTAATAGCAGTAAGAGTTTGCATACACAGGTGCTAGTTTGTTTTTCAACACTTGTCCAAGCTCTATGAAATAATGATTAGAAACACTGACAAATCAAGTATTCAAGCCATTAACAGAGAGAATGTGATATTTACCATAAGCTCTCTTGGTTAAGCAGCAATTTTTTGCCTTGTTTTGGGGGGGGCTGGGGTGATGCTTTTTTGACTGTTTGTTTTCTCTCTAGGGGTCTTCAGCTAAAAGAACGGAAAAAATATCCTTTTGGTGTGTTTTGAGTTGTTTTTTTTTTGGTGGTGGGTTTTGTTGTTGTTTTGGTGGTGGTGGTTTTGTTTGTGGTTTTTGTTTTGTTGTTTGTGTCGGGTTTTGGTTTTCTGTTGTGTTCTTTTGGATTTTTTTTTTTTAAAGGATCACTGTAGTATGAATGTACATACAGATGTGGGGACAGTGTACTTCTACAGTTGGACTCACTTGAGAACAGTTAATTATAAGTAGTCTCCAGTCCTATGACAATTTTGTAACTATAAAGCATAGCTTTAAATAGACACAAATGAAGCAACTTCTTTAGAGCTGAAGTCGGAAATTAAATAACCTCATCCAGAACAATACATTTTGAAGTCATATGTAGCTAGATGGGTCTTAACAGAGGAAGATTGGCATCATTTAGCACAAGCAACTAATTTCAGAGGCTCTTGGAGTAAGATGGTTTCTACCTACATAATCTATTTCCAGAGGACAACTCAGCATGGAGAAACTCTACCACTCAAGATTTAATAACATTTTTTTAATTCCTGTTTTCCGTAATACGGTTGGACCATACCTGCTTCTAAAGTGTCTGGTTCATCTGGTCTCTGCGCAATCTGCAAATAATAAAGTAGTGATCCATAAAGGTGCGTCCTTACTCTCTGGAAGCCACCACCTGTTAACAAGAAACATTCACAACTAAAAACAAATAGATGTAAATTCCATAATGCCATCTTCCCCTGGCACTTAATTTAACTTTCCTATGGCAGTGCTGGCACAAATAAATAAAACAACTACATTTCTTAAGTCAGAGTTCCAGTGTTTGCATAGAAGCGTATTTATGAGTAAATTCAGCATGTTTATGCTGCTCCAAAAAAGTGGCAATATGAAATTCCCTTTACAGTTATTTACACCTCTCTCTTCTGCTTGTTGTTCAGATCTAAAAAATAATGTCACTTCACTATTTTTTTTCCTGTTAGTAACATCACTCAGATTTATTTATATTAATCATGTAAGATCCACCTAATTGACTGCAGTAAAAATCTTCATAGCAGTAAGAGGAAGCAGCTCAGTCCATCTTTTTACTCTTGGCAGCTTGAATTCCCATACACCCCCTGCAAAGGTCAACACACCTGTTTTCAAAATGAAATCCAGCAGCTTTTTTAAGATGATGTGGAGGGAGGAGTCACCAATGGAAGCAAAACCCATGGATATGTTCTCAGAGCCAGGCGATGAGGTGAAAGAACCATCCAGCATCAAGACATATTGGGACTGTCCCGCCATGGGGAGTGCGAGTGGCTGTTTCTGTTCAGTTTTCACGGACTGGCTCAGGTGGGCAGTCAGGGTGAACACAGCCCCTGCCACCACTGGCATCAGCTCCTGAGCTGCATCATCATCAAGGATCTTAATGCAGAGATGAAGGGGGAATAAGAAAAACAAAAGAAAACAGTAGAAACATGTCTAGATTCATTAACTATTAAAGCAATTAATTTACACTCTCAACTATTTCATTTATATATCCATAAGGATTTCACTAACATGGTACTATTTAAAAATCAAAATCAGAAGTGGCAGAAACTTGTTCAGAAAGATGAGTTGAACACATTTTAATTGCGAAGATCATTAGCCTTCTGTTTTTTCTTTACACAAGTTACAGACAGGATGATAATTAAATGTGGGTGTGGAAAAAGGAAGAAATGGGCTGACATTCAAGCTCTTTTAGTAGTTAAATATCTAAATCTAAGTTAGGGAAAGAACAACTGACACCCTCTTGGCTTTACAGCTATTTAAGAAAACTATCATCATTAAAAATGTAAAGATATAATTTAGAAAACTCAAAGGGGTGAGCATCAAAGAAGTGAGCAAAGCAGCATTTAAGAAAATGTGGAGAAACACTAACAGGAAGTTGGTACATACTATTTAGGACACTTCATCATTTAAAAGGTAAGCCTGGTATTTTTATCACTGACACTCAAGGAGCTTTCCTTTTAAGGAAATAATAATAAAGTCATTATTTTCAAAATGAAATAATTTTTTTTTCCTCAAATAAACAAAAATCTTCACTAAAGTATTACAGAAAATGAGAGTCTGAAATTTCTGCTCTGTAAAGATTTTAGGAAAGAAATTCCTATGGCTAGTAAAGGCCTCTCTTGTTTCTCGTTTTTTAAATTTTGTTTACATAAAACCAGCATTCATGTAGGTAACTCCCACGGGAAAAAATAATGGAAATAAGAGCAACAAAACCCCCAAAAGTTACTATTTGCTTGAAAAATATAACGGGTTTGTATCTATTTATCAAAACACAACTTGTCTAATCAGGAGAAGTTCAAGGAGATGGTTGATTTCCAATTTAGCTTTACCTTGTCATGCACATCCTGCAAGAGATCACGGATAATCAGTTGTCTGTCCTCAGCCTGTATGAGGTCCTGAGGGCAGGCAGTGAGTATGATTTCCACCAGTTGTCTCCATGACTCCAGAGCATGCCTCTTAGCATGGAGGCACTGCAGCAGCTTGTTCCGCTCCACTACATACTGCAGGATGGTGTTGATCTCCTGAACACCCACAACAAAGAAATCGACTTATAATATGCTAAAAGAACTTAATGACAAAGACAGATTTCAAGATTACAAGTTTATCTATTAGTAATAGCCAAAAAAAAAAAAAAAAGAAAAAAAAGGTAAGTCTTGAGCTTATCAGAAACAACCTATTAATCATTTTAACATGACAGGTCATCAATCCATTTCTGAGCTGCTTTTCACAAGGCCTTTGCCATAATGAATGTCTCAAGCTCACAGCAACAAAAGAAAAATCAACCAGAGAAATTCTGTCCTAACATACACTTTAAAATCAAAACAAAAACAACTATGAAAAACTATTTGTGCATTTTCTTCCCATTTTAGTCTGAGTCATTTCTCCATCCTTCAACTTTCAAGTCCAGCCAGCCAATTTCAACTAAATCAAAAAGATGGCAGTAACCTCAGAAAATAATTAAGCTCCAAGTTCACTGAAACTATAGCTGTGTAGAAGAAAGGAGAAATAAATTGGCACCCCCTGTGACAGATAAGATGAACTTGGCTGCTACATACTGTACTTGTCAACAGCCAATCTTGACATCAATATGTACTGCCTTCTGTACAGTGCGGTGGGAGCTGCAACTGTTATCAGTAATGGGAAGCGAAAAGGTTCAAGAAAAAAAAGAAAGCAGACTCCAAGTCTGCTGTTTAGAGAACAGTAAAAAGTTAAGAACTAATTTACCTTACCAAATTTTAATGTCTTGTTTTTTTTTTTTCTTCAAGAATTACTAACTCAAAGTTAGGACCCAAATCCACAAGCTTTCCCAGTAAAGCTTACTGCTTGACAGTACATGCAATCCAGCAAGAGCAATAACCACCAGTAGTTTACTCTTTCTATACTTACCTCCATAAGTAAAGGTCTCTGGCCTATTGCTGCCATTCCCTGAAGGGCATTGACTTCTGCAACCAGAACTCTGTGAAGGTACTGAAATTAAAAAAGTTAAAAAGAAACTTTAATGACAAGGAAGATGCATTTTTCCCTCCTAAACATAATTAGGAGATGGCTACATGACAGATGCAACTGAAGGACTGAGATTCAAATAAGTTTCACTAATTTTTTAGGTTTCTCCCTTACTTCATTCTCGAGCTGCACTACTTTAGCTGCCTGGTCTCTCACCTGCACTTCTCATTTTTGCACTCATTCATTTCTTCCTGGTCCTAAGTTGTTCTGTCATAAGCTCTTCTAACACACCACACTCCTTTCCCTCTTCAACGTCCACTATAGTCCTCTTGCACAGAAGGAAGCGTTTGATCCCTATATTTTACAACATAGACTAGCTGGTTCTTAATATGGAATGGCTGCATTCCTACCACCACCAAGATCACTTCTATGTTACATTCTGCTCCTGCTCTGTCCCTTGTCTCTCAGACCACAAATTTTTCAGTAGTATTTATCATACACTTGTCAAGTACTCATCACAACATGATATTATCTTAACTGAAGCCTCTAAGAACTACTGCAGTACCCAACTATGTTGTGTACATAATTGTGTACACACATGTAGTACTACATAGTTGTGTATTGGAGACCAATGAAATTGATACTGAAAAGTTGTCAAAATGACTCCTTCACACTTTTGAAAGTGTTAAAAAGCAGGTACTTGTATTGCAGCGCACTGGGCACTTGGAGGATCCTTCTTCTAATCAAGCGTGTGTGTGACTCACTCTTCTTGGTATTTACTACACATACCAATTGCATGTTCATTTGTTTCTATCACTTGGTTCATGCATTAAACATAGATTATTTACGCAATCACAGACTTTGTTGCTAGTCCTTTTTTGGTATTTGACGGTCTTCATCTGGGGTCTTTAGTGGCCCCAGGTGGTCTTTGCAGCCTGGTACCCCTTGGATTACAAGGGTCCTCTCCTTGAACTGGTTTCTAGAGTGTGCATGTTGTCGTCTTGTGCTACTACACAGCAAAAGTCACGTAGCTCTTTCTTTATTTAGTGGAACATCCCATTTGCCCAGTTTGCAAACCAAGGACATCCCACTTTACCTCATGTCCAGTCTCTATATAGCTATTGTTTCTCTACTAAGTTCTTATTACATTATGCCTAGTCTTGTTACATTAAGTCTAGTCAAGCTTCTAAAAGACTTTTGTTCCTCTTATCAAATAACATAAGGTAAATGTCATATCTGCAATATCACTTGGGTGTTCCAAGATTGGAAAAACATTCAGAGAGAAAATATTTCCTGAAATTGTCTTAAACTGATGCATCTGTCTACTGCAAATGAGAAATCAGTGTGTGCAATGCAGGAGAAATAAACTTCTCCAAATAGTTTGCATAAACTATGGACATCTGAAACAGCTATGATTTTTATGAGAAAAGAAGTTTCAAAGTATTATTTATACACTGATGATTATTATTACCATTGAGATAAAAAATATCACATGAAACTTGAGAACACAGACCACTGTGTACCTTGACATTGCAGACCACTTGTCCACGTGCATTCTTGTGCTCACAATTAGCAATGACTTGTTCAATCTGAACCCGGTCAAAAAAGTCCAGTTGTAAAGGCTCTGGAATGTCCTGACTGAAGTCAATTGAATCCAGGATACTTAAGATCTTCCTGCGTACTGGAAATGTAAATCAATTCAAACTGTATTCAGAAATATCAAGGGGAAAACAACAACAACAAAAAAATGATAATAGGAGCCTAATTTACCTTTCTAAATCCAAATCTTCATGTGTAAAGTTTCAAAAGAAAACATTAAATCTTCAGAAAACACTACCAATCTATGTAAGAGGATTAAAAACATTTTCTAGAGCCTTAAGTTCATAATTTGTGTTATACTGTATTGTTCTCCTGTTATGAATGCATGTAACTCAATATTTACAAATACAAGATTCTGATTTTTTCTCCTAAATAAAAGCAGGCTGGATTTCAATGAGAACCATGCAGTCTTTTGTTAAGAATTAGAATCACTGGAAGGAATCTGAAGTTACTTGGGTTTTATTATTCTTTCCCATGAAAATACTAATATATTCAGCCTTAGTAACAGTCTCACTGTTTTTACTGTTAGGCACAAATTTATAGACTGACACCCTCCCATTCCACCCTTCACAGACACATAACACAGACTCTTCTAACTTCCTTTCCAGTCCAACATTTTCCACTCACTGCAACCATCTATGCCAAGGTTCTAAAATTCCTTTTTCCGACACTAAATAAAATTGTTCCACGTACTGCTGATGTTTAGACAGTCAATTATTTTCTTTTTCAAAGTGCCCTTTCTGGAAGCAGCCCTCCCCCCATTCAGGATCAGAAAAATTTTACTGAGAAATAATCAACAGCCATAATGCTTACCTTTGGAAGCAGTATCAAAGTGGAGAAACCCACTGACTGATCGACTTTCATCTTCTAACCCTCCTTCACCATCAGCTGAAGGTAATGAAATAATAAATAAATTATTTTTTTTAAAATCTAATAAAAAATTACCTACTTTATTAATCCTGAAAGAGGACACACTAACATGCCTTTCATGTGAAAGTCTTCCAAGACAAGTACAGCCTTGACTGCTAATAAAATGAACATAATACCTATCTCTCAGAAGCTAGCCCGTTACCAACTATGGGCTAGACAGTACTAGAAATGCCTAAAAAAGACACCCCACTGTCCAGTATAAATAATGCAGCTGGATGAACACTGTAAAATGATTATGGTATCTAGACATAATTTCCTGCACTCCCACAAGGATGAAGAGATAGTGTTCAGACATATAAAAGTGACAGGAAACACCACAATGCCTCACGCCATTATGATATCTTCCAGTTATTCTGTTTATTTTCTTCATGTAAAGAGTTTTATTGCCACCTGTTCCCATTTCCCTTGATTTGCTTCTACTCTGTTCTGAAACTCTGAAATCTTGCCTTTTTATTTAACATTGCATTTTATGTCACATTCGGATAAAATAGAATTTTGTGTTGTTGTTATATCAAAAGTCAAATTGGCCCATAGCTACTTACTTCTGTGAGATAGGGTTGAAAATGCATGTCAGACAGAAGTTAAGACTGAGAAAACCTTGTCTAAAACTGTTTACCAAGGATGACCCTCCACCTTCCCTACATGGTAACAATTCTGGATAGCATCTCAAACTGTTTTATAATTTTAATTATTATATTCCCCTCTCCTATTCCACAAACTGTTTATTTTTTATATCAGTGTATACACTGGGATGTTTCAAAAACATAACACAGACAAAGCAGCAATGAACAAAAAATACCCTGATTTCTTTCACTTTGGAGTCTACAACCACCATAATATTTCTTCCCAAATCTCCAGTGGCAATCACAAATTGAACTGTCACAAGCTCACAGAGAAGAATTCAAATCAAGTCTCTCATATTATTCAAGCCTATTTACCCTCACAACAAATTCCTCTTACCCAAGTATGGTTTCACAGGCATGTCATCAAGCAGCAGATGAAGCAGCCTCTGCGTGTGGGAGCGCTGGCGGTTCAGCGATGTCACTCGCATTTCTATAGCTGCAGTTTTCATCAGCCAAGACATTTGGTTCAGTGTTGAAATCTCGTGTTCTGGGTGGGGATAAGGAAACAATTATAAAATTCAATATAAATAAAATTACTTACTCCAAGGAAAGCATTTTTCATTTGGGAAAGCTTTTAGAGGATGTCATTACTTATTATCTGCTCACCATTTGTTTACGAGACAACAGGGCTGCGAGATCTGACAAAAGCCATTAAATGAACATGTGGTTATTGTGAAAACAAGCCATACATATATATCCCATTAAGAGTATACACAAAAAATCTGGATATAACCTGTACTAACAGTCACTGTGGAGAATGCAGTGCTTCATGAGCACATAGGGTCAGTTATAATTTCAGTTAAAATAATCACTTACCCCAAATGAATGAAAATTTTAAACAAAGTTGATAAGGCTTGAATGTGGGTCTCTAAGAATCTTCATATTCTATACTCATCTAATTTAGATTCTTAAGTTAAATAAGAATCATCTAAAGTGCTTTACCCATACTGGATACATGTATTTGAATGCTACATTCATTATCATTTAACAAAGGACTAGTGGTCAAGCATCTAATAAAGTGAATAAGTACATTTATTCAGTTTAAGACACCTGCGAAATATTGGCCTGAAACATTAAAAACACATCTATTAAATTAAAAATTACTGCTATCACCAAATAAAAATTCTGTATTCAAAGGAAGAGAAGATACAGATGGTTACAACCACCAGCCTTCTAGTCCCTCAGTTTCTCATAGCATTCTTAATTTTCAAAAATATAACTTTTTCTGTAACATAACTTAACAAAACTACCATGATAATTAAAATAGAGATTAGGACTTGCTTCTGGAAACTTGATGCACTCCAAAACTAACATTCTTCTACAAAAGTACAGCTCTAATAACTTCCTAAACAGGCAGAGTTCCATCTTTGCAGAACTAAAAGGTTAGCAGAGGCAGTAATTAATTCAGTTTAATAATGCTACCTCTGTTTCTTCCATGATTCCTAGGGAGTCAAAAGATGCATTGAACTTCAAGCATGCACAAACTTATCCTAGCATAAAAATTACCTTTGATAGAAAATGGCAAGTACTGCAGCTGAGTGAATAAGAAATCTTGACTGGTCCTCAGATACCTCATAGTTGGACCTGACGTTTCAGAGCAGGCACACAACTGATAGATCACCTGATAATCAAAACGAGTAGATACGCATTTATGGAAGTTATTTTAAAAACAAACCAACCACCAAATCGAAAGATGCCTAACAATGTCTTACTGCTCAAACAATATTACCTGTATTTACATTAAGTTTTCCATCAGCTTACTCCAAAGCTGAACATATTAATTATTACAGACACATGACATTTAAGGACTACCAACTACCACCACATGGATGATTCCAATGGCTGTTTGTCCTCATCATGACACTACATAAGCCTTTCTGTTTGTTTAGCTTGCTTAAAAAGGAGCATCTTTTTCAGCATCCAGGTTCACCAACACAGGGAAAGTAATATTTTTTCTCCTCCTTCTACAGTATGGCCTCTTTCACTTCCAATAATCTTTAAAATCCTTGCTAGACTTCACAGATTTTCAACATGATACAGCTGTGTAATCAGATGATTATATGTTTTAAGGCCAAATATCAGTTACCTTGCACATACACCTAATTCAGCTGTCTTCCCCATCTCACTCCCTCAGACATACATATTCTGTCACTGCTACAGAAGAAAGCAGATAATTTTGCTGGCTTATTTGGGATTATGTTATTTTACTTGCTGGCAAACTGCAGTTCCAAAATTTAAAAAAAAAAAAAAAAAAAAAAAAAGACGCATATAGTCACAACAGATTCAAAAGCTCACCACAAATACTCAGCGCATCAGTTTTAAAGTTTATCCCAATTCCAAATTCTGACATGAGCGCAGATGCTTTCGTTTGTTGCTACAAGATAACACTTTTTCATACAGAAAAAGGTAGACTAGAAAGAGTTCAATGCATATAAAAACCTGACAGTTGCGTTTTAAAAATGAAACCGTTACCAAAATCATCAACCATCTATGTTAACCAACCAAGAAGTAGATAATTTTATTTAGAGCCTACTTTCAGTATATGCCAACAGAAAATACACTGAATACCTGATAACAGAGTTCTGCAAGATGAGGAGATTCCTGAACTGCTGTAGGACCACTCCTTGTTTCGGTACCCTTCTCCAGTATGTTCAAAATAGCATGAAGGCAAGTCCGTGGGCAACCCAAGACACCTTAAAATACAAAAACAGTTTCTTAATATTCTTGATCTTACTTGCCTCCATATCAAGTATAGGTTAGCACACAGAATTACAGAAACTAAATTGCTGAGATACTTTGTGCTGGACTATACTGCTCCACAGAGTGGCAGAAAAAAATACCTGGCAAAGTTTTCTCTGTTAATTATAATAAAAGATGGAACTGTGTTTCAGCAAAAATCTAATGAAACATTTATAATTAGTCTGTAGGCTTTTGAGGTGCTGGTGAAAGAGGATAAATTATGCAATCAAAACTTATTTAAGACCTTGTTCATCAGCTTTATTAAAAAAAAAAAAAATCAACTGATTCTGTAGTATTCTGCATGAAACAAATGAAAATCCAAATTCTTGCTCTTAAACTTGAACTGAATACTCATTAAACAATTTCAAAGAAGAGCTTTAAATTCCTGCCTTTATTTTACAATTACAGCCATTTTATGACTAATGCTCCTAAAAGCACCAGACCCTGAAACCAAGGTGAAAGGGCAAGAGATTTTAATATTGAAGTCAAAATCCTGTATTTTTGCATTCTTCCTTTAGCCAATTAATTCTTTAAACAACTCAGAAACAGGTCCTGAAACAGTAAAGGCATCAATAACTGCAGTTCTTACAGGGGAAATAATCTTATGTGCTCAGATATGTATAATTGATGCTTTAGTAGGAAATTATTATCTCTTGGCAAATGGCTGATGGTCATTATTTCGTCACATTATTAATGAGATGATTCGGAAGTGTGCAAGGCTCTCTCATGGCTTTGAGACAAAGTCTCCTATCGCTGACCTAATGTATGGTAACCTGTAAAATTGTGAGGCTGCAGTTCAGTCACCTATATTCTATAACTGTGGAATTTCAAAATATCCAAAACATGGTCTGCAATTGTAAGCTACTTTGCAGATGTAAAAAACAGGTTGGCACCTTTTTTTTTAAAATCTTTCTGATATATCAAATAACTTTTAGATTCCTTTTTTTTATTTTTTCCCCAAATAAAATTCAAGCTCTGTCTACCTTTCATTTAGAACTACAAAAGATTAAAAACTGCTGGGATGCAGTATCCAATAAAAACGTAAAGATAGAGAAATTTTCTAAATAACTAAAATCAAGTGTTTGTTCAAATATGTTCATACAAATATGCATTTTCTTTCCTATAATTAATTTCAAAACAGGATCTTGAGGAGGGACAGGATAGTAGTCAAGTAGTATAACTAGTTCAAAGAGACAATCTACTTTGTTGATTCCCATGTTGTCATGTGTAGGTACTTCTTGGTTGATCAAATCAATTTCTTTGTACTGTGGACACAACCACGCTGTACAAAATACTAAATAAATTAATGTTTCACTTCTAAATTATATTTTTTTCCCACAACTCTAATTTTAAGTCTCTTCCAAAACTCAACATAAACAAAGGAGCAAATCCTGAAGCTGTTTAAGTGTAGCACTTGGGTATCAACACATCTTTAAATTTAGCTTTTAGGGATTAGAACAAGGCCTGCTGTCTTATTCTTAACATTAAAAGGAACTGCTTCTCCCCATGAATCTTCCAATAAGTATTCTCAGTGTTGGTAACAGAACGGATCAAATGCCAGATCCACTTTTCCTCTTCATACCGGGATCTTGTAGATTTGTGGTGCTGACGGGTTTCTTTAGTTCATAACCCAAGAGATAGAGAGCAAGGCTGGGAGGGCTACACTCAAGAGAGGTGATAAGGAGATTCAGAATATGGATCCTTGTTTCATGATGGATTCGTGCTCGCTTCTTTTCAGGCTCCAGCTCTTGACAGAAAAAAAAAAATGGGTAAATGATGAAGTGAAGAAATCCATTCAATGAAATAATCCCCAGAACCTTCAAGTTGAATACAAGAAAGCTAATGCATCAACTTATATTAGTACAGAGGGATACAAGACCAAAATTTTAAATTATTATTAATACAGCTCTAAATAATACATCCAGAGCAATGTCAAATACTTGTATTCTGAAAAGAGACACTGTTTGTAGTTATGTCATCATACCCTGGACATATCTTAACTTGGTGCTTTCCATTCTGTTAAATGTCCAGTCCTACAGAAAATACTACAAGGAAAAGGGTTTTCTAACTTAAAAGCACTTTCTTCATGTCTTGGATTATTTCCATTCTACGCAAAAGACAACAGTGCAGGCCATTTTTAAGAAGCCTTTTACATACCCTCATCTGGATTAATTAATTCTTCTGCATCTTCATTGTCCAAACATTCCACAAATCCAGCCATCAGCTTTTGGCTAATACTCTATATTCAACAATGGAAGAATGGAAATAAAAAGGATTTTGAGAGTGTTAAAAACAATATATTTCATCATTCCCTCCATATAAGTTGACAGAAGTTCTAGACAAAAATTATATAACCCAGTTAATAGACAAGAGTTAAGAGTTGTAGCTGTTCCAAGCATAGGTTAGTAATTAGCCACTGAACAGAAAAAAAAAAAATCTACTGCTGTTATCTATACTAAATTATCCTCACAGGTTGAAGAATATAAAGCCAAGAAGTCTAAGTATCTCAGAGAATATTGTCCTTTTCCTTCTTGCAAATATTAAATAACTTTTTTTTTCTTCAATTAATCAAGTAGTTGCTTTTCACAACGCCACAGTAAAAGACTTTTTTAGAGGTAGGTAGATGTAAGACAAAATATAGTTGTAATGTACTTGGATCTAGAAACCTATCCGTTAAAGTAACATTATGGAGCACCAGTATTTCTCTACCAGTTTCTCTTTCCAATTCCAAAGAAACTGGCACTTACCTGATCATGTGTGAAATCACCAACTAGCTTCATCTGGATGTTGGAATTATAAGAAATACAGCACAAAATCTTGGCACTTTCAAAAGCCAGTTCAGGATTGCTGTTTCCATGATAAAGATACCTTCAAAAATACAAGATCATTGTAAGGCAATTGTTGAGAATTCTACTATCTCAAGATGGTAATACACAGATGAGAAATTAAACATTTAGAACTAAAAGACTTACAAATCAAAGTAAATAAAACGTTGAAGCTACAAACAATTTCACTCTACATAAAGTACTTAACACACTTAAATCGAAAGGAGAGTAGTCGGCTGAGCAGGGATAACAATCTCTCCTGCAATTTTTACCTATCTTTTTATCCAAAATCTACCTAAACCACTGCAGGATTAAGTTGAAACAACTGGTCACAGGCTCACACAAGAAACATGGAGAAAATACCTTCAGATCATGCAGAAATGAGTGTCACTGAAGATCAAAACTAGCCAACAATCAACTACTGCATGTACCAAAAATAGGAGATTAAAAAAATGTAAGAGCATCTTAAAAGGCATGCTTTTTAAAAACTCTTTGTCAACTATTGTTAGATGAAAAAGTAACATGAATGAAATACAAAAATAGGTATATAGAAATAGTTCCATTTTTTGTTACATTCTATGTCAGAATATCACTGCTTTTTTTACGTACTCAATTCTGCTATTCACCTGTAAAGTTACTCTAAAAAAACAAACAGTAACAGAAGGTGTCAGTGGGATATGGAAATCCTAAAGTTTCACATTTGAAATGGACGTTCAGATTACTAGCCTGATACTTTTAATATAGTAACTAATGGACAATACTGTAAAACATTTTTTTGTCCAATAGCAAGTAAACTCTCCCACCGTATGAAAACCAAAGTCTGGGGCAAACTGAAAATCATATGCAAAGGAATCACTGCACGTAAGGCAAACAGGAAGAAATCACGAGGGAAAAAGAATTCAGAAAGAAAAATTATAAACACGGATCCCAGTCTTGGACTAGACAACACACAGATCCTACCACCTGTGAAGACGCTTTCTCCCACCAAGAAAAAATTTCAGAGATGCTGTGTGCAAAGAGAAATGTTGGCTAGTAAAACTTATCAAAGAACCAGGATCCAAACACTTCTGTGCCTCCAAAACTGCTCCTTTCTCTGTACTTTGCACATACCTGGCGATATTCACCACATGATCTGCCTTTTTAGTGCGAGGATTGATTCCTTGAAGCAGCTGTTCCAGTGGTGTGACAATAAGGGAAAGGTGGCTCTCTCGCAACAGATCCATAAAAAGATTCTCTTTCTGTAGGGTTAAGTTTAGAAGTGCAAGGCAATACTGTACAGCTTTCTCTAAATGCTTCTTCCCTGCAGTGTACAAACAATGAAAAATCATAAGAAAAACAAAGGAGCAGTTAAACAGACTACATTTGTAAACTTCATTCATCAAGCCCTGCACCAAGAAAGAGCTTGTCAGCTGTTTACTACCAGGAAAATTCTCCCAAAACACAATTTTAATATGCAAGAGAAACAAGACCAAGTTGAACATCTGCAATATCAGCTTTATATTCTTAGTATGCATTTTAATTTCATATGAAAAATTTAATTCTAGGCACATACCTGGAAATGGAGCATAAGTATCAAGCTGCTTAACCCCTTCTTCTAGCAAACTAAGGGACAGTTCCAGCATTGGGGACTCATTCAGTAGATGATACATCAAATTAAATCCAGGTGGTTTATATGCTATTATTTCTTCTCCTAAAGAGAGGAGAAAAAAAAAAAAAAAAGAGGGGGGAAAAAAAAAACATCTAATAGAAAAGACTTCCATGACTCAAGCTTGCCTGAGCTACAAAACATAACAGTCCTTGTTGTAAGCAACATTTAAATAGATGAAACATACGGCATACAAACTCTTCAGTGGTTTTCTTTACACATAAGCCATTTCGGCAATTTTAGAAGTTTGGGAAGAGTAGTAATGGCAATTACCATTACTTTTCAATATCTAAGAACACAATTTCAACTTTAACCAGTTAGACTTTCCCTAAGTGGATCTGACCTTGGATTCAAATCAATACAAGGACTTGATACCCCATTGGAGATACATTTCATAGTTTTTGCAAGACTGAGAAGTAACTAGAAAAAGTTTACATGCCCCACAAACCTGCATGAAGACCTTGGATGAAGGAAAAAGCACTTCCAGAAATGAAAGCTAAGAAGGCTCACTGAACCCCTGATGCTCATAGGGTACAGATACTGCAACCATGTATTGCAAAAATAAAACTACTAACCTAAAACTCAAAGACACTTATAAAATAAAAGTCAAGAGTAATGTTTCTGGTTTACTTAGTCTCCTAGTAAACTATGGTGAATAAAAGCAGGAGAGCAGTAAGAATCTTTTTTAATATGCAAGTGAGAATGAGAGTGCAGTTTCTTTTGGCATCAGCTTAAACAATCCCAGTTCTCCATCCATTTGTTTCGTGTCTGTGCAGCCCCTAACAAGCCAGACAGTCCATACCGCTGCAGAGCCACACACGGCATCAGCTCAAGAAATGGATCTAATCAAAAAGATGGGGTTTAACTAATTTCTCCAATATATCCTGTAAACTGCAAACAATCACACAAGCTGAAGGACTGGTTGAGAGTTGGAAGGAGCTTGCAGAAATTCCTAAATCCAGTTAAGCTGCCAAGAACGGTTTGTGAAAGTACAGGGCACAGAGGCCTCCCAGACTGAGGCAAGCTCACTGGAGAGCTATGTCTTAAAGTTGTTGTTCACTTAGGAAATGGTTCTTATAGTAAAGCCATAGGCATCAGGCTGGCATTCAAGGTTAAGAAGAAACTTCATATTTAAAATTCTGCAGCCCAAATAAGCCTTAAATTTCTTATAATGAGGCAACTGCCACCTACTTTGGCCTTTTAAAGAATAGTTGTCCAAAATTAAATTACTTCAGATTATAATTCCACTGCTACTGTCTGCTCTGAATAATTAATATTAATTATTAGACAATATATCAAATACGCTGACACCTTTAAATTAACCCTGTGAATTAGATACAGACCAAAGAAAGCCAGAGGAAGAAGCCCCAAACAAAGGTGGTTTTTAAGTGTCAAATGGTGCTCTTTAATTGAATCAGCAACGCAAGAGTAGTAGAGCTAGGGAAGTAGGAAGCAGTGTACATGAAGCCCTACTAAATCAGCAACATAGTTTCTGATCGTATGTGGACATTTTTTAACATCTTCCTATCTTTAAGCCTTGCTCTAGCTTTCTGTCAACTTACTAGGAATATTAAACAAGATCACAAGATAGAAGCAATAGAGCAAAGCAAGTTATGATTCTGTTTGTCAGTGAAAAAATGAACAAGTTAACCTTGTAAATCCACATATTGGTCCACAAAGTCTTCAAGTTGAGGTTCATAGTCCCGCAGCAATTTGTAGAACACTTCCAGAACTACCTCAGCTACTTCCCACTATAGATAATCACAAAAGGAAGGAAAAGTCATACATAGAATAAGACCAATACTGCAGCAACAAGACCAGGATGACAAAGAATACAACAGGCAGTGCAGTGATGGATGGGAATTATGGCATGACTATCTAATTCTGAAATACTATCCAACAACACTTATAATTTTACACATCAAATAATTTGGAAGGCCAAGCTTTCTTTCTGAAGTAAAATGGAACACTAAAACGGATTTATTGACTCTTTTAGGCTCTATTATACACGTTAGCATATTGGAATTACAAGCAGTAAAGAGTCTTTAATAGTTATACGGCGAGGAACAGATCATTAATAGCCTCCAGGATACAGTTTAGCATGCACTCTCATCCAGAAAGATAACCAAGGAAACTGAGATTCTTTGGTTCAGCTAGTCAGACATACTCTCTGAAGCAACAGTGAGGAAATAACAAATCTGACTTGTAGATTTGGGCATGTGATGTTCAGAAGACATTAGCCAAGTAGTAGAGTTGCAGAATCCTGTATAGTAAATTGAAATTTAGCAATAACATAAACTTATTTTGGTTTGTTGTTATTATTTGTTTCTGATTGTTTGTTTGTGGATTTTTTGTTTGGTGGTGGTTGTTGGTTTTATTTGTTTTTTAACATACTTCATACAGACTCCTGATAAGCAGATCACAGATCCCGATGACCAATTGATTGAAAATTCTGTTCACAGAATCAAAACACTATGAACTGCTCCGGGTTATCTATGCTGCATCAAACTTGCGCAGTTTTTCAAACATATCTAAGCCACATCAGCAGTATCAAATCGTTTTAACTACATCCTAAGTAAAAAAGTATATTTTCTAACAAAAATTACTTTTTCAGCAGCCCTCCGGTAAGCTCTGGTGCGAAATCGGAGAAACACGGCATCCCTGAGGAACTGGAGATAGGGATCAAAGCCTGGTGGGCGGAGACCTGCTCCCAAGTTAGAGGGGAAGGAACTCTCCACCAGCGCGCTGATGAGTCGACAGAAGGCACGGGTTAAAGGATATTCCTCACATCGGGACTCAATCTCATTCAGTTCAACCTTCCCAAGAAGACAGCAAAAACAGAAGCAGAAAAAAAATAATATCAGCGAGGAAGAAACATGTGAGAACAAATAACGTAAGGGCATCATCTGTTAATTACTTTACAGTGAATTGACTTTGCTGCATTTTTGTCTACAGTACACCACACACAAAGCAAAAGCAGTGAAGCAACAGAACTGTCTCAGTTCAGCAATACACATTCATGCACTTCTGAGCAACTACAAGATATGCCTCAACGTTTACATACTTTGCTTTTCTTTACAACTCTCAGTAGAGGTGAAGTGAGCTGTAGTAAGATGTAAAAAAAGTGAGGCCAATTTAGAAAAACAGTAGTTTTCATAAGAAGTGCTCATAAGGAATTTGAAGGTTTAGATCCTGCTCTGTTACTAGGTATGAAGCTGGACTAGATTCATAAATGGATGAAATTGCCAGAAATTAAAAGCAGGCCTGAGAGTAAATTAAGCAGCAGTGAAATGACAGCACCTATTGCATGGACTCAGCAGCAGATGCAGCCTCTGCAAATGTTTCCCCCACTCATATGCAGATGGTCAGAGTGGCTGCCCCAGGTACAAAGAAACCCTCACCTCAATGCCAATTGCTTGTCTCTGGCCTGGACCTCTCACAGTTTGTAATATCTTCAAAACAGAAAGAGAAATTAGAACAGGTAAACATTACATTTCACATAATCAAAGTGCATCTACACAATTGCTATCGCGACTAAAACATGCGTGTCACTTTTTAGCTGAAAGAAGAGATTTCCTAAATCCTCTTAAAAGGTAAAAAAGCTAAGATTTTTCTGTGTGAAAGGCTGGATTATATGTTGTATGCTTGTATGCTTCTAGCTTCACATCCTCAGAGATCTGCATCATCTTTATTGTTAACCAAAACAAAGAACAGAAATACTTTCATATTAACGATTTTTGTCTCATATTGGCTAG
This sequence comes from Streptopelia decaocto, assembly GCF_964273445.1. Classification (NCBI taxonomy): domain Eukaryota; kingdom Metazoa; phylum Chordata; class Aves; order Columbiformes; family Columbidae; genus Streptopelia; species Streptopelia decaocto. The sequence goes on along the minus strand of NC_138663.1, from coordinate 43,299,457 downwards.
TAGAAAGATGTTTCCCTTGTTATCTCTTACAACAGTATATTTTAAGGAATATCATAAATTAGGAAGCAATGGTTGTGAGCATTTAATGTCACTACCGCCAGGGTCTTTTTATTAGTTATTAACAATAAATCAGCAGTTGCAGTTCAAATGCCTTAAGTTCTTCCAAATAAAATAGTAATTAGTCTGAACCATAGCACATACACTATAGAATAAGCCCATTCCATTATGATTTGAACTGCAATACAGAGAGCATTTTCATTTGGTATTCAACTTCCTTAGGATTCATATTTAAAATTCTCCTCTGAAATCAAGACAGAAGGGAAAAAACACTTTTTTAAAAGGTTGGGCTTTTAATATGTATCTGGCGTTTGCCATCTAAATGTGGAAGTTGGCAATGATATCCTGTGAATTACAATTAACTTCCTCTGAATGTTCAATGCCTGAAGTGGAGCTTTGTAGCCAGTTCCTTCTTTCTATGGGCACCACTCACACTGGAAGAATATGACAAACACACATGAAAAACACCACCAAAAAAAACCCCAAAACAACAACAAAAAAAATGTAACCTGCAAGAGTATTTATTACTGATGACATACATTGAGGAAGAAACATACTGAACACACGGGACTGTCTGTTAGGAAACCTGTATTTATGAAAAATAAGTGCAGCCAATGAGATCTCTGAGGCATAAAGCCATACTGATATTTTCAAAATCATTTTAAAGTAAGAACTGTGTTAACTAAGTCAAAAAAAAAAAAAAAAAACATTCAACATGGCAAAAAGAAAATTTAGGAGGAAATGCACTACTATTTCAAATACATTGACAATTTCAACACATTGGGATGCTATATTTCTAAGCACTGCAAATCCTAAAATACCTGTGTATATTCCAGGGACTGCCAGAGAGAAGCAGCGATTTCAGGAGATTTTCCAAAAGCAGTAAGGGTTTCTAATAGCTCCGCTTTCAAAATAGGAGGAATGCTGCACTGCAGGAGTCCCAGAATGACCACTACTGGTGTCCACTGAGGATGCTCACAAAGAGCCAAGCGAGCATTCTCACTCTATGGAGTTCAACAGAAAACAAAATCGCAGATTATAACTTTCCAGATTTTTCATGTTTTACAATCCATAATTCACAGTTCAGTATCAATGACTGCTTTGTACTTGAAGGTATAGAAAACATCAGAAGAACAGCAGACCATTCCAAATCAAACCATTTTAATTAAAAAAGCCCAATTTAACACCTTATGAGTACTAAAATTGCGCCTATCCATACAGAAAAATTAAGTGCATAATTTAAGCTTCTTACAACGCAATTTTTTTAACTATTTTCTTTTTTTAGTAGACACTTATTCATGGAATTAGTCTTAAATAAGTTTTAAGTATTTACACTCCAGACAGCTTCTTCAAGCACTGGTAGAGGGACTTTACCAATAATTCTATTATGAAATTAAATCGCATTTGGACATTTGTTAGGAACTTATGTGAATTTAAGCCTAAGAGCAGGGTCATCACCAGCATAAACTCACTTGAGACTCTCAGATGAACCACTGGACAAGAATAAGCCTCCAGCCCCATCAAGTGATAGTTTCCTGCATCCTCAGAACAAATTTACTTCTCCACAGGACACGGTTCAATAATGTCAAGAAATACTGGTTTTAAGGGTTCCTTTTTCCCCATGCTTATCCAATGCTGACATGACAGCTCACATAGGCACGTCCCATTATCACCACCAAAGATCACTTTACTTGCCAAATTTCTACCATTTCCTTTTAAATTCACCTATTATTTTTGCCTTTTCAAACTAACTCATAATTAAATGCAAAGAACTTTCCTACTCTGTAGTCCTTTTTTCTGAAAGACATCTCCATGACACCGAAGTGTCAAGAAAGCAAGAAAATCAGTAACACCAGAAACACAGGACAAAGTGTCGTCTCCTACTGCTTCACCCAGTCTGAGTGTTTGGTGATAATAGTTACTCCTGACACTTTCCATACTTTTGAAGCTCACTAATCAAATGACAACAACTACTAGGAAAATTTGCCCTACATACCTCTTCTGTCAAGTGAACTTCACAGCTGAACAATGAAGTTTTGCAAGGAAAAAAAAAAAGTATGAACAAAGAAAACCAAATAAAAGGTTACTCACCCAATTTACTATAACAGTGGTCAGCTGTAAAAAGGCAATTAATCCATCCTGTTCTTTCTGTGTGATTCCTCGGAGAGGCAGATGACGGTACTGGACACTGTCAGCACTTGGCAAGTCCTTCCTTAAGTGCTCATGATAAAGCATCAAAGAGTGGAAGAAGTGCTCCCAGGAGACAGGGCTGCCGCCTGCTCCTTGGATGTTTTCCGCTAGAAAAATTACAAGCAGGTGACAAGATTTTCCTTCTACTCTTTCACAGGGTGACAAGCAGGGTAGTAAAATTTAAAGAGAAAACTTTCTTATCTAGAGGAAAAAATAAAGTTCAAAGTACAGCAATGTTTCTGAAATTAGTGTCTCTGCTTCAGGGTTTTTTGTTGTTAGGTTGTTTGGTTTTGGTTTTTAATAGAGACAGAAAGGTGTTAATATGAAAAGCCAGTACAAATAAGCTTTTCACTTTATGAATCAGAATGTTTGCAGCATTATTTATATGTTCAAAGTATATTTGTTTTTTTTTCCAATTTGATCAATGCAAAATTAATGCAAAACACAGGACTAGCATCTTTTACTTTGAGAAAGTGCTGTCATATTATGCATATCAAAAAATTCTAATGGAACAAAGTGCTTGTGGAAAAAGTCAGCTCAGGAAAGATAACTATTTTTGCAAAATACAGAACTTAACTTTAAGACATTAGTCATTTTAGATTTTACAATAAGCAGTATTGATATTCTGCATCTCTTATGGTGTTAAGACACAGCTTTTAAAAAAAATGCATTACTGAATTATGTGATTTACTTGCTAGGGTGCTCAGACATTTAATTACTTAATCAGTCTCTTTCATTTCCGGATTACACTTCCAAGTGAAGCCTTCCAATTTCATCTTTGTGCTAATACTGAAATGTTAAAAGTATGAAGCCACAATTCATCTCAAATGAGCCCTTGTACTTTTATAAAGAAAAAGAGTTGAGAAAGAGCTGAAGTGTTACTTTTCTTACCATGACTACTGCCATTGACTTTTAGCAAACTAAAGCAGTAATGAGCACACTGAGGCCCACTAGCCAGTCCCCGCAGCATTTTCAAGTATGGGATGTAAATTGTGGAAGGAAGTAGATCTCCCATTTGCCTAACAAACTTTGACAAGACCACCTAGAACAAATAAAGATCAGTGTATTAAAAAAAAAAAAAAAAAAAAAAAAAGTATTATTTTAGGAAAACAATAGGCAGCCAAAGTCAGAAAAGAGATTCTAATGTAATCAGGCCTGAGGGAGGCGGGGGGCACAGGAGGGTAGTATCACCAAAAAAAAAAAAAAAAAAAAATTCATAGACCGGCTTATTCAGGTGCAAATAAAGAGAAAATAAACAAAACAAAATAATTCAAGCTATTGCAAAGTATACTCATTTGCCAATTCTGTATTTCTAGTGATAAAACTTACTTCAGCTCACAACTGTTGCACAGCATTATTATGAACACATCTCACAGTGCAAGTTAAGTGATACTGGGAAAGAATTCATATGATTGTTATATCCCTGCACAGTAATCACACACACAGTGGTTCCTCCCAGGGTAACATTCAGGTGTTTGCAGATTGCACCACTGCAACCTCACTTAGGTCATCTGTATTCTGGGTGGGTCTTGGGTTGTATCTGTCTCGTGTGGGGTTTTGTCTCACACTGCACAGTCTTTCAAGAACCACTGACAGCCTCCCAGGTATCCAAAGAGTTTCAGAACATCTGCTTCATCTGTTTAGATTGCTGCTTCATTCTAATTTTAAGATCTGTCTCTCATGGGCTACAGCCTTTGGGCTTTAAATAATTACAACACTCTTACGGATTTTTACCCCCAAAATACTGTCAACTACAGTTAATAAAGTCTTTATAGTTAAGGAATTTAACTTTTCAGTTACACCAAAAATGTGTGTAGAGGCCATCAGAAGGTCATCAGACAGAAAACAGAAGAGCACTGTTATCAGAATTCATTTAGCAACTGCAACAAAATCAGACCTAAACAAAATTTTCAAAGAGGTCTGTTAGGACGCTTCTTTCAACAAGCAAGCAACGGCAACCATGTCAGGCAGAGCAGGACACATGCAGATAAGCCACTGATAAAAGACAACGTCTTATTAGAGGCTAGCTATAATAAGGATACCAAAAACTTTGTTGCCTGTTTTTTTATTACTTGATATAAAAGTTATTAGTAACTACTCAAGAAAATCTAGATAACCTGACGCTGAGGTGGTCGCTGATGAGCTACTCCAAGGTAGGACCCCATGATGGTGGATGTCTGCAAAGGCTCTGATGGACACCAGTATTCAAGGGCAAGCTCCAAATTAAAGGGGTCTTTCCTATACAATTCAGCAATCTATCAGAGAAAGGAAGGCATTAAAAAATATCAACTATATAAAGAAAAGACAATTACTTCAACAATAAGCACGGCTTCTAGATAAGCTAAACACATCTGAGGTAAAGCATCCCATGGCTGGTGCTCCATTCCCTAAAATTCTCTGAAAATGATGGCTTCTAAATAGCAATATCAGAACAAAGAACAACCAGAGAAATTCAAAGTGCACACATAAGTGAATCTTTCATAACTTCAAATAATACCTTCTATCTAAATATTATAGATTAAATCACTGCTAAGAACAGTTTCATTTCTCCTTAAATAATACATCAAGGTATGCAAATAGTTAACTCAAAAACAACTTATCCAGTACCAGGATGAGAAATCTTACCCATTATCTGAAAATACAAGTTTCTCAATTCTCATTTCTAGTTCTTCATTTAAGTTTACTGTATATCTCAGAGCTACTTAAGAAAGCATTTCACTATGAATTTTCCTGTTATGTTCTACAACCTAAAGGACTACCTTTGCAAAAGACAAGTAATCCCTACCTTAAAGACTGCTATATTGAAAGTTGCACACTCAAACATTTTCATGCTAAATAAAGGGGAAATAGCCAAGTTTTTAATTTATTCCTGAACAGAAAGTACAAAATGCACGAGTTCAATACGCAAATCTCTTTTCTGACGTGAGGTTATTTTGAAAGTGTAGTTAGGTAACCTTAATAAGTAATATTTAAATAAACCTTTTTTTTTCCATTTTATTTTCTTTCCCTTTTCTTTTGTTTGTTGAAAAAGATGACAGAAACAGAAAGATCTTTCTTTTAAATGTATGCTTGTGGTCAAAATTCCACTGAAATTAGGGAATTTGTAATTGCAGCAGCCTTAATGGACTCACCTTGCCTAAGCTATTCTACAGCAAACACAAAACAGTCTTCCAAAATTCTCATTACAAACATGTCAACACATGAAAACCATTTAAACGCTTCAATCCTTTATCAGAATAGTTGTCAATAGAGGTGGCAAACCCCTAAAACTTAATTATAGTTTACCCACAGTAAATAGAGAGAAATTTGAAAGCTTACAGAAATAAAACACTGCACAAACTTTAAGGTCTAGATACACAAAGGTGTTCTATTCCAAAGAATTTCCATGCATTTAGGCAGATCTGAACTGCAGTGGTAGCCTGAAGTCTTAAAATTCCTGTTTCTAAGTTATGTTAAAACAAGATGACTGAAGATAATAGATATGTTTAAATGGTCTTATTATAAATTTAAATTTTAGGTATTTAAATATTTTGTAAAATAGTTTCATCTCAAAAATTCTTCAAAATATAAGAAACAATGCAGTATTTACTTACTAAACAAGAATTACATGACACTTCATTAACATCAGAAGACAAGGCAGTAAATTAATTTCTTTTCAGGAAAAGTTATAGAAGGTGTCTATACTTAAGAAAAAAAATCCCTCTAATTCAAAAAGGGAGAAATCCAGCACTGTATGTTATCATTCAGATATGGATTATCTGATGAAGAATAAAGTCACACTTTCTGACACAGTAAATTAAAAGAAAATAGGGCTTACTAAAAGCATTAAATGCTCCAGATCTCTCCGAAGGGAAATAGGCGGATCATTACCCATCTGAATACTCATGTGGATCATACGAGCATCTTCATCGGCACGGTTTCTCAGCTGTTTCACCTATGCAATTTATAAAGTGGAGAAAAATATTAGTCTACATTTATCTAAGACGAAACAGAACAAAAATAACAGAGTTGTCTAAACAGCCTATTAAAAACTAACAAAGGAAATTAACTTGCACATACATGACAAGAATATTACTTTGGTTTTTTAGTCTCCTCCCTCCAGCAGCTTACATTCAAAGATATATTCAATCATTTTCTTACTGACAATGTCCTCAGTTCGTAGTAAAAGCCCTGAACTTGTACCATGGGGAGTTTTCTCCCAATTGACTTCACCAGATCCTCTGGTTTGGCCCCAAGATGTGGATTCTTTTCCTCTTTTTACATTGAAACCTAAATAGGTTAGCGTCAAACAAAGAAAGTCAGACCATTGTCCACAAGGAGTGAAAAGAAACATAAAACACTGTAAAATAATGTTTTCTGTATATAGATCTGTGGATTGTAGCTTTCTTAGCCATTTAAAGGCTACCTCTACTTACAGCTACTTTATGTTTTGAAAAGATTTGGATTGATGTAATTACTTTGGACCCAGTCTGTCACAACTAAAAGCATTACCACATGTCAATAAATACAACAGGAAAAACAAACAAAAAAGAAAAACAAAAATTAAAACACTGTGGTGGTCAACAGAGACCAGTTAATGGTCTACAATATATCTTACTTTGCAAAATTGAATGAGCAGCAAAATAATTATGTCTCATCAAGAAAAGATAGTTAAACACTGGAAATAACTGTGGAAAGGGTCAGAACAAACTAGCCAAATTAGTATACTAACAAAATTAATATATGGGCAAAATTGAATGTTTATAAATGAAGTAATTAATTACCTGAACTACTAAAGCTAATTATCGAGTTTGGAATATAATGCAGTCAGCCAAGAGATTTCCCCAAATCATCACTGGCAAAAAGCATAAACATTAAAACTATACAGAAGAGTTAAATAAAATGCTGACCTACAGATTTAAATAAAACTGAACAAAGTTTAAGTATATATATAAAGATCCTGCAAAGCAGACACTTCTCTTTACCTAAAATTTGACACTCAGTAGAAATAGTAGTTGGCTTATGAACTCGGCTAACTAATAGCAGTTCAACAATTCCCTTGTAGGGCTATATCCCAGTTGCCTGCTAACAAAGTCTTTCCTGTAAAACAACTAGTACTTGCCTCTATCAAAATGGAATACAAGTCACCAGTCAGATTTTTACTCATATCTTGTATCACAAAATTCTACTTGTAATGAAAAATCTGTCTCTTCATCTCCAGGCATTAGCTACAACCAACTGCAGATCTGAACCAAAGCAAAAAACCCAAAATGGAAGAGAATACACTTCCCAGAGATACAGCCTTCAGCTCCACAATGCAATGAAGAGGAGAGAGGTACCAACAAACCAACAGCTTTGGGATTTTCAGGCAGTTCTGTGGATACAGGACACTGTCTCAGATCTGCTCAAAATCTAATAAGGCAGCGACCTCAGCTTGGGCCATTCTCCAGCTCTTCCACCTTCATTCAAAAATCTACTCTGTATCTCTTTCATAAAAACTGGTATCATTACGGGGAGACATTTCATCTTTTTAAAAGCAACACCATCCAATGAAGAACTGGCCCATTAAAATGTTACCAGTTCCAAACCTGTTTGCACTCGATTGTTTAAGGAACTTGCATAAAATATACCTCACATATTCTTCGTATATTCAAAAGATTCCTCAGTGCTATTGTGTCTGTATTACAGAAAACACTGTTGCATGCAGCCTTCAAAGGATGTCCAAAGCCTGTTACAATGTGGTAAATACTGTATAGAGGCAGCCATTGCAGTAGAAATATAGCTGTAAAGTTATCAATATTTACTTGTCTGAACTGACATTATACTTGTCCTATGCATATTCGGTAGCTCAAAAAGACAGCCTGAGAAAACAACACACAGTACCAATAGATTATAAATAAATTAGGATTAAACCTAAAAGCTGTCTACAATATGCTCATATATGCCCTCGAAGATTCTTAAGGCTCAAATATTGGTTTTCCTGCCAATATTGTTCTCATTCTGTGAGGTTAAAATGAACAAAATATTTTTTATATCCTTCCTTTTGCACATCGAAAAAAGTAATTATTTGGCAACTCCAACTAAAGGTCAACACAATGAAGGTCACAAAATAAAGCCTCCATCAATTAAATAAAAGTATTTTCATATAATTTTAATTTTCCACATCTAGATGCAAGGTCTTGCACAAATGAAACTGTTGTAATTGCTTCAAACTTTTTTCTAAAACCCTTCTGCAGCATTTCTGCTGTTCTAGTGAAAACAGCTGCTCATTTTCACAACAATTGATACTTGAAAGAAAAAGCAGAATCCCTCTCCTTAAATATGGAAAAGATCATTAGTAAAAGAATAAATTACAAATGAGAGACAAAACCAACAAGTTAATTTAGGTTAAAGTGCCTGTATTGAAATAAAAAAGAAAAAAACAAATAAACAAACAAAAAAATACATTACCATCAGTTCCAGCATTCATTTACATTTTAATTTTAATCAGGTAAAACTAAACAAACCCAAACCACTACCACCACAAAAGCTTGCTTTGCAAATCTCACCACACTCAAGTGTTTTAAATATCATATTCTACTTCAGTGTGGAAAACAAACCCCAAATCATACCAGTTCCATAAAGTCAACAAGTCTTCTGAACTGCAGCACCTCAAGTTGATGGTCACACCTGCATCTCTGTGCTACCTGGACTCATGTCAGAAATATAGAAGAGATGCCCACATTTCTCAAGAACTGCTGTTCACACAAGCAACTTACTTTCATTGGCATAAGCGCAAGGAAGTCTGTGACAAGGTTATGGATTTTGCGAATGTAAAATTCCTCCTGGTAGAAATTTTCAGAGCCCACAACAGATTCAGTCAGGAACAGGAACACATTATCAGCAACTGCGAGCTCTGCCATTGCCTCATCTGCCTCAGTGAATTCCGCAAGAGCTGGGCAACAAAAATCACAGGAGGGGAAAAAATAAGTTACTGTTATTTGTTACCACACAAAACATGCTTCAGAATACCTGGCAGACGTGCAAATCGACATACTTCTATCAACTATGTTTTTTCTACCATACAGGTAAACGCTAGACTGGAAAAGCTAATGTCGGGTGACAATCTCAACTTTATTATTTAATAAGTGTTAAAGTGCATAATCCATTTACCCAATCAAATCTAAGGCTACGAACTAAGAATCGCAAACCAATCTTAATTAAACATTATAATTAATGTTTAAATTTTCTTTAATAGATATTCTGGAGGAGACCTAATTCTGACCCAGTAGGGAACCTGGAAAGCTTACGAAGTGCAGCATGAAAAGAAAACCTAAAAATTGATTTGTCCTCTGAAGATACCAAGGTTTAACGTTTACGGAGGTAAAAAGTCATAAGCATAAATCTATTCTTAATGTAAGTGTGCGAATAATACAAAAGTTGCTAAAATGGCATATTTCACATCTTTCAGTACATTAAAATCTCTTTCACTTCAATAAAGACACTCTGCAATATTATTGTCTATTAACTACTTCTAAATCCATGTACATTCCAGAGCAGTTCAATTCTTAACAACCAAACTCGCATACTGAGAAAGCTTTAAAGGAGTGTCAACAGTAATTTTATCACAAAGGTAAATACCAACACTTCAAAAAGATAACAGATACTTTGACTTACACCACTTGCAAGCTCTGAATACTAACGTGCAGCAACTGCACTTTAAGGTAATTTACCTGTCACATCGGATAACTGGGATATTCCTCGTAATGTCATCGCCCAGGCTAATCTAACAGTAGCCTGCAGGCCTGGTAATTTCCAAGGCTGAGACTCCTGAAGACGAGTGTGTATTGTTGCTATATACTGTCTTTCTGCTAGGAGAGGGAGCCGGTACATCAGATCTTGAAGAACAACAAAAAAAGGCGTTAACACCAACAACCCAGTAAATTCATGTGGAAACAAACATGCAAAATCTTACCAATTTGTTACTGATCAGTAACAAAATTGGTTAAATAACAATTTATCCATCTAGACAACATAACCTCTTTGGGAAACCTGCCAGCATTACCATCACGATCCTCTGTGCCTTGTTCCAGAAAGCTGACATCAAAGCAGTAAAGCAGAGCCATGAGAAGAGACAAGTTGACACCGTCCAATGAGCCATCAGCTTCCACTGTTACTTTTTCCAGGTAACTTATGAGGATTAGAGTGTCATCCTTACTGAGCGGTGACTGGCAGGTCCAGACAAACAGACTCTCAGCCAAGGACTGTCGACACTCTTTAATGAGGTCAGAAACCTTTAAAAGAAAAGCCAAACAAAAACCAGTGAATATAGATACTCTGACAACATGCTCAACTTGTTCTCAGTCAATCACTATGACTGAATTAACTTAAAAATTACTCTACAGACAGCAACTACAGAAAATGTTGGGGCTTTTTAATTGCTAAACAACAAAAGGCACATTTCTGCTGTTAAATGTGTTCATATTCCCAGGCATTTCATGTGAGGTACAACTGGTAGTTATAATATATCCAGATAAGGTCATAGTCTTTCCCTTGCCCCAAAAGAGATGCCCTCAACTGACTATACAAATACCCAACCCTTAAGGCATTGAGAAATATGAAACATTTAAAATTAGAACTTTCTTTCCCCAGACGAAATATTTATATCAGCTTTAGAATATAAACATAAACAAAATCTTTTACCGTCTGTTACATAGGGAATAAATATCATGCCCTATGTAATAGTTATGAAGCATTTTCATACTAAAAATATTTTCTCGTTTTATTTGGCAAAATAGTGTATGCTGTGATACAATAACGTGCACTGACTCTTGAAAACAAAAAAATTGTCCTTCTTCTAACAATTATGCCAGAAATTTCTTGTTTCAAACAAGGACATTTATTTCATTTGCTAACTTCATTCCTTCACCCAATCTGAGTTTTTTATAAGACTGAAAGCAGTTAAACAGTAGAAGTTGGAGGGAAAAAAAAAAAAAAAACACACACACAACAAAACACAAAACCACACCAACCAACACACACTACACACACCCCACCCAATAACTTAAGAAATAAAAAGCCACAAATGGTTTTTAATAATGTTATTTGTAAAATTTTATTTAGCTAAACTATGAACTTCTTAATAATATTCTTGACCTTGATCCACTGTACCTTGTTAAATAAAAAAATAAAGAGCTATAGACATTCCACCTCCAGTAAAATAACATGCATGGTGATAAAAACTTTTCAACATTTAACACAGTAAGAGACTTGTGGACAGGCTCCAGCACAATAATAATTCTAATTAATACAGAGAGAAATATGGTAGTCCACCTAAAAGGAAGAAAGAAGCCCTCCAACATTAAGCATGAAATGAATTTTAAGGTAAAACTGAAGTGACTTAAGGTGATTTAAGGTAAATCAGAAGTATATTCTTTGCATATTTTCTAGATTAATAGCAAAAAAGTAAAACCTAGCTCTTTATTTGATGCAAAACAAATTGACTGATTATAACATAGAATATTTTTTAGACAGATGACTCATTAGAAAGAGTTTCAGAAATTAAAACAATAATGTTTAAAATCTTGGTACTAGAAATACACTCTGCAGTTAGTCACAGTCTCAATTAAGTTCAAGGATTACAAAAACGAAAACTAATTTTCAAGCAATTCTCACTCTTCAATATTAGAGATGCTTCTGTTCATATCAACATAATTGGATTGTTAAAAAGAGCATTATTTGCCTGACTAGACTTGGTTTCAATCTGGTTTAATAATTTATGAATTTTAGTTTGCTATTTTTATTCCAATGGTGCTGGTAACAGTAGTGCTGAGAGCAGTCGATTTAATATAGAGTCTTTAGAATAAAATTGGAAAAAAAAATAAATTTACATATCGTGCAAATATTAGGCTTACTTTCTTACTGTCCCTGACTACACTTCTTCACTAAAAAGCATCAGGGAGCAACAGCAAAACAGAAATGCAGGAAGTAATTTGGATCCCACACTGATATAGCACAAGCTGTGGCATAGTAACTATGATGCCTGAGACAATAACAGAGCTTGCAAAGGTAAAGAACAGTAACTAGAAAGTAATAAAGAAAAAATCACTCCATATCTCTTGGCAGTCTAACTGTATTTCAATCTGAGCAGTAACTCAAGTAAAATATTCACACCCAGTCCCTTCTTTACCTCTTTGCGATGTTTCTCACTGCCCAAGCCTCGCTCTCGCTGGAGTTTATCAAATTCATTGTTCAAATCAATGTGAGACACAAGAGTGAGGATCTTCTGAGTCAAACCCTGCTCCATTAGCTCATCTGTAAAGCGTGTTGTCATGGACATTAACTCTTGACTATAAAGGAAAAAATATAAATGTAACAATTAATCATACTATATCCACTCACAGAGGAAGTCTAAAATAATAAATCTCATCAAATATATTAATATTTGCTGACAGAAAATGTACAACTACATTATATACATAAAGCAACTAGCCCTACATTGCTAATCAGTAAGCAGTGCCCTCTCAAAACATTATACTGAATGCATACAAAGTCTTTAGGTAACTATAGGTTGAAGAGCATGGAATATGAGAATACAACATGGATCAGCTAGTTAAGATTTCTATCAAAAAGTACTATACATAAGATGCACATAATTCACACGCTCACAGCCTCTTTCTTACCAGTAATTGCAACTGTTCAGTTACATATAGCATACTGAAGTGGTGGAGCTAGTTCTAAAGTAATAATTTATCTTATGTTTCAGAATTTATATTTACACTAGAACACATCTTTTCATCTTTCTCTAGTCAAGCAATCACTGTGCACTGGCAGGAAACAGTGCGTACTGTTTTCTTTTAAAGTCAAAAAATGTTAGCATATTATGTTTGCCAGTAGATAGATCCATTTTAACTAAAGACAGGAGCACAGTTCTGTTTTGCTGGACACAGGAAGTGAGAGCACAGCAAACGCAGAAACTCAGACTCATTAGTTAGAGCAACACTGACTAGGAGGGTGTCTGAAGCAAAACACTGTCAAAAGGTGAAGGAGCACGAAATACCTGAAAGTAAAGCGCATATCTTTATGATCTAGTAAAAATATGTGTAAGAAGAAAGAATCTTATGCTTAAAAGCAAACATGAAAGCAGCTGCATTAGGTAACGAAAAACAAACAGATTTGAAAATATTCATGAGTCTAATTAGTCCTAAAAGCACGCAAGGCAAAGAGCTTTGATCAGCTCATCACCCTACTACAGACCTGAGTTCCAGTGTCCACGTCTTCCCTTGGCGTGACTGGATGAGGGTTCGTAGTGAATTGGCAATGCATCTTTTTCCATCCCAGTACAACAAAACAGCCACTAGTCCTCTTGTAAGGCCAGGAAAGTGAGGTTGCTGGTGTTCTCCTGTTGAATGAAAATGCACACAATAGTCACCGAAAGTTGACCATACACGCTTAAATAACAGCTTTATATCTTTATATTTCTAAATGAAATACAAATGTAGCACTCAAAACAACCACTGTTATTCACTACCACTTTGATTTGTTTCAGGCACTTCCAAAAAAAACCACAGAAATTTTGGGTGCTATTATTAAAATATCAAACTATTAAAACATCCACAAATATAAAATACATATAAATTCAAGTCCATAAGTATCCTAGTCCAAATTGTATTTGAAACTGATATCTACCCATCTTAACAATTAATTCAAGCTAAAATTTCTTTATTGAAAATGAAATTGTCTGTCTGAATTTATATTGAAAATTCAAGTTCAAAACAGAAATCAAGGTTGGCTTCAAGATGGCTTTCTAAAGGTCACAAATTAGCAAGCTACTTCTTAAATGAATTTAAAAGCTAATAATGAAGAGTAGCTAGTGATGATAACTAGCAATTATACTTCAGTAACATTGAAATTAATTTTCTACATGCAACGCATGTGCAAATTTCCAGAATACCTCTCTTACTAATCAATTATTAGACTATAATCCAAATACAGTCACATATCAATGTATAATTCATAATTTGAAGAACCAATATCTATTACACTGCTTTATGGAAAAAAACTCTCAATCATGTTTAAACTATTTTTAAATTCAGTTATAGAGAAAGTACATCATAAAAGAAACCTCAAATTATTCCCACTTTTGCAATAGCTGCAAAAATATGAACATTAAGGTTCAGAACACTGTTATCAGATTACATTACAGTGACAGCAGATTTCTTTTTAAAAATATTTTATGTTAGGAAGCTAAGGCCTTGACTGAACCATGCATTCATGTTAAGCATACACTTAAATAAGAAGGCCCTATTTAAGTTGTATTTTTCCAGCTCTTAAATATTTTCCCTTCTCACCAGCTAGAAGGAGCTCAACAGCTGCCAACTCTCCAATATCAAAGAGGTCACTGAGGATAAAGGCTTCTCTGATGAGTTGCTCTGGCAAAAGCCTCGTTCCCTGCTGACCCTGGATAGCAACCCCTTCTGTACTTGCTTTCTGGATTTTCTCATGCTGCTGAACATTCTTTGGCTGCAAGAGAAACAAGCATTGGAAGTTATTCAAAATGGTAAGATCAAATACTGAATAAAGCTTTACACATTAATCCTTCCTCACAAATACAGTTCTGACAGGTTAGGTTGTCATCATAAAAACAAAGGTAGTATATTTAAACACAGAAATAGTAAAGGCATCCTAAAAATGTTTCACACTTGCACAGCAATGGTCTCTTTGTGGAAATGTACCAAAAATAATCTTATACAATTGGTGTTGACATTAGTTTTACTCAGAATAATGGACACAAAGTAAATTTCGACACAATTTTCAAGAGGAATTGGTATCAGCTCAATGAAAGACGTGCTGCACTACTCCAAAGCACTATTTTCTAAATCATTTTTTTTCTATTAAACTCAGATGCTAAAATATACTGACAAAACTCTACAGCTGACTTAAATTTTGTGACCTTTCAGTTTAAAAAGCCATTTACTACCTCAGAAGTAACACCACTGAAAGAAGACATGTTTCTAGTTGCTACAATGCAAGATGGAGTAAATCATCAACTCATTCCACAAGAGAGCATTAGTCCAGTACCGGGTTTCTGAAGAGGGAAATGAAGTCAGATTTGTGTTTCTTTAAAACCTGGTCGAGGCGGTGAATAGCTTCGGGTTGTCTTTTCCAAATGGCATTCATTACAGTTTGCCATATATCCTTATATGGACCCCATAAGCTGGCAGCTAAAGGAAGAAATAAAACAAAAGAAAATGTATTTGAAAAGGAGAAAGAAACAAGGAAAACAAGGTATTTATATACTATTTTCAATAAGTAGACTTTTAAAATTTACTGTTAGTCTAAGCTTGACACTATAGACTGTTATGTGAATCAAAGAAAGCATATTTTCCCTTCTTAAAGCACAAAAAAATAACGATGGTCTGATATAAAACCTAATTGCATTTAGAGAGCTAGAGAAGCAAAAAAGGTGATGTACACAACTAAGTTCTGGGGCTGAAAGTCATCTTACAAAGATATTTGATACAATCACTGAGTGTAATCTTACATCCTTACATGCCCAAGAAATTCCCCCCACTTCAGTAAAACTAAAGAATAACTAAGAACTGGAAAGCAGACCATTAATCTGAATGGAACTTGGCAAGGCAGGCTTCCTGTTTTCCATTTTTTACAGAAAACTCCAAAACAAAGGAATACATAATACATGAGGAGCTGAAAATGAACAGCAGTGCCATGATGATCTGGTGCATCATTGCATCAGACTGTGCAGAACAAAATATACTAGAAACCAAAGTCATAAGATCAAAGGCAATATTACACAAGAAACAAAAATAAGCGTAAAGACACTTTCACATTTACTCATTTTCATTTTAAAACACACAAGTACTTCTGATCTCTAAGGCACATTTACTGCTAAGATTCTGCACAAGAGCTTCATAAAGGAATCAATTTCCTTTACTAGAAACAGACAGATCAATATAAGCAATCACCTCTCTATGTTTAGAAGAGATCAGCTTATTTCTGGTCTAGCAAACATAAATGTATTATTAGTTAAGATAAGTCTGACTCTACTCTGGAAATACAATTCCTCCTTCTCAACGCTGGAAAAAAGTGTCCTCTGCATACTTCAAATCTTAGTTCAATGCTACAGCTGAAATTCTCTCTTCCACACTACAAGTTGTATCACGCAGAATCCAAAGCCTGTAGCCTTAAGACTGCACCAGAAGTTTCCTTATTTGCATCAAGTCTCATGAAAACAGTGTGCCAAACTAGTCTTCAGACTTCTGCCAGAATCATTGTCTAAACTGAAAACCTTACAAATGGGAAATTATTCTGACCAACCTGGTATTAACATCCTGTTAAAAAAACCCTCAACATTTTAAGACCTGCACTAAACAGAAGTATCCAAACATTTCCCTTGTTAGATATTATTTGTATTTCTGAAACTTTCCGGTTCTACACACCATAAGTCACTGCTAAACATACCAGATAAATTTATTATCAATTGTATTCAGTTTGTCTACAAGGTAGAGCATAACACCACCACCTGATTGTAGGTAGTTATATGTTTTTGAGCATCTACTGATATGGCCCCTCACCCAAAGTTATTATAAACTAGGGATGGTTTTTGCATGCTATAATTTTGCTAGTGGAAAAGACACTTTAAGAGGTCACTGCCCTTCTTCATTCAGAGCCACTTGTTCCCAACCATACACACACCTTCTTCATTAATGATGTCCCTGCAACTCTGATGGACTGCACTATAAGTCAGGGTAGTCAAATGATCCAAATTAAAGGGAAAAAAAAAAAAAAACAAAAACCAGCAACACTTTACAGAGTTCTTCCATCTTGTTTAGAGTTCTTCAGGCTTGTTTTTAAAAATCAGATTACTTCATTAACACAGGTTACAAAGTGGACCTGGCAACCATTAAAAAAAAAACCTGAAAGAGCAACACTTGAAGCACAGAGGGAAAGAACAAGTGGGTCGTCAAAGGCAGAAACCTTTGAAATTAGCTTTGTTTCTGGAGAAATGATAAAATGAAACTATGCCTTGCAGGTTAGCCTAAATACAAAAATAATCGCATTTCACCCACAACTGACTTAACTTCCCCTCCCCCCTTTCTTTAACATACAAGTTAATATTGTGGTACAAAATCAAGTACAGAGGGAACATTTTATCTTCTTGTAACTTGTTCTAGCTGGCTCTATCCCCCAAAGTAACCCTGACCAGTGACATCAAATGCATCCATACCTCATCTTAATCAGGCTGATTACATTAAGACAGCAAGCAAATGGTAACTTCTGTGATGTGAAGATTCATACAATCAAGATGCCACCTCAAAGTAATGCAAAATGCTATGTGGACGACCTGAACAATAGGTAGCATAAGCCAAGTCGAAGTGTAGCCAGAGTGCACAGAGACAAGGGCAGGTCTCAAAGAGCTAGACCCCTAGTTTCAGTCTGCTTTACCACTCCCTGAGGTGTCTTGGAAGCAGCAACAAACTAAGCAAAACTTTGTCAGTTTTGTTTTCATGCAAAGGAAGAAATCACATAAAACAATAATAAAATCAAATCAAACTCTCTCTAACAAGAACTATGGTCTCGCATGCTGTCATTTACAAGCAGTGCCAATAGCCATACCTGAGAGGAGAGCCTGTAAAAAGGACAAATCCTCTGTCCTTTTTAAATGTAAGTATCTTAATCATACCATGTTGCCCGTACTTAGACAAATCATTAAAGATAGCTACTGTTGGACAAATAATTTCATGCTCCAGACTGTAACTGGCTCTCCACATAACTTCAGAGTTCAGAGATTTACTTCCACTCTAAATGGTCTTTTCACTCTTATTAAACTACCAAGTCCAATAAACACCAGCAGCAATCCACAGTGCCTGCCAAAAGCTGTTCAACTATTTGCACCAGCCCAACTACACATACTGTAAGGAATTAAAACACATTAAGGATCTAACTTTTCTAACTGAAAACCAATCCAAAAAAGAGTTTATTTTCAGCAGGATCACATCTACAACGGAGTTTACTCTGTAAAGGCACAAGCTACGCTGGCACAAAGATGGAGTATTGCAGATAAAGGAATAAGCAACTGGGATGGAAAAAAGGTTGGACTTTGGCAACCATGTTGACTTTTTCCCCCTTAGGCTGTTTCTACTATTACTACAGATTTAGAAAGGCTGACCTTCCCATCAGGGACAGCAAGGAAGGACAGGCTGAGCTGCTTCTTTTGGCAATAATAGTAGTTGATGCTTATGCTTGAACTTTCTGCCAAACTATAAACATAACCCATCTACATCTGTCCCAACCAACAATATATTATAACTTAAGGCAAAATCCTTATTAGTTCTCGTGTCACTTCTGCTTTAATTTTTATCTCATCTTTCATGTATAAAACTGCTTCTTCCCCTATTTTTTTTAATTATAAGGCTCTAGAATCTCTTGCTGTGTAATTTATACAACAAAGTGTAGTCTCCTTTGAAACACTCCAGTTTTCACTTTAACAAAGTCAAATTTCTGATACTATGAATGGTAGGAATAATCACCCTTCCTCCTCTCTCAAATGAAGGGTCTTTGCTTTATTACCACTTTTGTGTGAGGAAGCAGGGATGCAGTTGATTCAGTTACATCAAAATATCTTCTCTGTGAAATTCACTCCTTGCTTGACACAGAAATGGAGCTATTTAATTTTATTAACTTGTCACTGTGACATACACCACCTTAGTCACAAACCTTCTGGCCATGCCTATGTTCCAGTCACAACTGCTTTTCACAGAGTCTCTATTCACCTAATGAAGCTCAACAACAGCAAATGCAGCACCCTGCACCTGAGACAGAATAACTCCAGGAACAGTACAGGCTGGGGACCAAGCAGCTAAAAAGCAGCTTTACAGAAAAACACCCAGTGTTCTGGTAGACAGGAAGCTGAACATTAGTAGGCAGCACACTCTCACAGCAAAAGGTTGCCTCTAAGCACCAGGCTGTATTAACAGAGATGCAGCCAGCAGGTGTGGGGAAGTGATTTTTAGGCATCTCTGAGTCATTCACTCTGATACTGTGCACAATTTTGGGCTCCGCAGAGCAAGACACTGAAATAGGGAACTGGAGAACCCAATGAATGAGAAGAGGCTAAAAGAATTGACCTTTTTCAGCCTTAAGAAGATAACGCTAAAGTGGGATGGGAGCTTTCTTGTCTTCAGCTACTGAATGGCACTGTACACAGAAAATGGTGAGGTACCCTAGGAGATGAGCTGCAACTGACAGAAGATGCAATACAGAAACTTTCAATTAGCCATCAGGAAAAAAAAAATATTACTCTGATTACTTTGATGGTGGTCACATAATGTAACAGAACAGCCTCTGGGATAATCTTCATCCTTAAACATATTCAAAACTATTATATTTTGGATAAGAGCCTGAGCCACCTGACTGAATTGGCCCAGTTTTAAGTGCAAGAATGCAGTGTTAGATGAGATGGCCTCCTAAGTGATTTTCCAATTAGCCAGTCTTTTCTTTTTGTATTAGACTTATTCCCCAGTTATATTGGGTAAGCACAGCCTCAGTAACCTAAAACCAGCTCTTTGTGACAGACTCTGAAAGGACTACAGATGATCCTGCTGCTCCTAATCCACCCAATGCAAGAGAAACCAGCTCAACGTTTCCAGGCTTCTTGTGTAACAGAGCAAAATTAGGTGCTTTTTTATTTGCATCTTATTACGGCGGCATTAAGAGACGAATGCACACGCACTGAGTTACCATAGTCCCCTCGAGTCGAGGTGGCCTTTGCCACCTCATGTCACCGGCTTCACACCCCCCTGGCCAGCACCAGCCGGCCAGGGCGGCAGCTCCGACCGCCGGGCTCCGTCACCCGCCTCTGCGCTGCCCGAGCGCCCCAGGCACCGCCGCACGGACCCGCTCTCCCGGCCGCCTGCCAGCGTCACCGCGGCCCCCGCAACCCGCTGCCGCGCCGCCCGCTCGGGCCGCGCCGCCTCCTTATGCCCGGCCTTTCCTCGGCAGCCGCCCCCGGCTCCGCGGGCTTTGAGGAGGGGCGCTGGGCCGGTGCCCCCCGACCGGCTGGCGGACAGCGGGGGAGGCGACGAGCGGCGCTGCCGCGGAGGAGAACGAAGAACCGCGGCCCCGCGCTCACGCTCCTCTTACCCGAATTTACCGCCAACGGCGCCGCCATCTTGCAGAGAGGGAGGCGTGATCGCGGCGCCGCCGCCTGAGGAAGGCCCGCCGACTGCCCGGGCTGCCCCCGGCGGCGCCTCCCGAGGAGCGGGGCAGCGTCCCGCCGGCCCCTCCAGCCGCAGACGACGGAGAGCGGGTCCCACGGCGCCTCTCTGTCCTGACTCCAGGGCAGCCTAGCTGTGGAAAGTTACCAATGGGCCGTTTTCCGCGCAGGCCGGTGAGGCGGCCGCTGCGCCGCGGGCTGACGGGAGTTGTAGTCGCGGGGGGCGCGGAGCCCCGGAGCCCCGGAGGGGCTGGGGATCGCGTTACCGGCTTGTCCCGCTGAAAGGTGCAGACCGATAGTTCGTCTTCTCAGGTGGCTTCATGTTCAAACCTTTCCGAAGTGGCTGCGGAACAAGGGGAGCGCTGGAGTTATGCGCTCCTGCCTGTTGTCAGGAACACAAAATCAGTTCTGTGGCGCTCATTTTCGCTTTCCACTTCATGCTGAAGGGAGTCCCTCCTTTCAAGCTCTGCCCTATAAGCCGTATTCATTAAATATGGCAAAATGCCTGAAGTCAGACGCTGCACCAGGCGGTAAATTATTAGAACGTTTTCTTTTTTTTTTTTTTTCGGTAGAAGGGGGAGAATAAGAAAAAACGAAAAGAGAAAAGAAATAAAAGAGAAAAGAAGAAAATAAAAGATGTGCTACTATTTTTTTTTTCCAAAAACAGAATAGTTACACTTTCTATAGTTTCAGATGGAAATCTTCAAAAAATTTTTTTAAAAAAGTAAATGTTTCAATGATGGGTGGTCCTCATCTAAAATGCAGATAACTAATGCAGCACTATTCACCTACAACCAGTAAACTAAGGGGGGGGGGCGGGTTTCAACTTTGTTAGCAGCCGTGTGGCATTTAAAACTCATATTTCTTGGGCTTTGATTGGTGAACCAGCGTTTACAATCTTGTATAGAAAAAAAGCAGCAGGGTTTATTCTGTGAAGAAAGCTGCGTTGAAACACAAAGTATGTGCAAGAAAAACGTATCAGGAATGAAGAAAACAAAGCAAAAAGGACATTAGTGTCTGTGTATCTGGAGCTAAGGAACAAATAGTATCTTAGGAGTATCCCATACCTGTACCGCCATTTGTCACACTAGTAATCAAGTCTCCTCCAAAAATTCCCTCCTGTCCTACCTTTAAGACAAAAGATTCTATCAAGAGTATGGATTCATTTTTAGTGCCAATAGTTTCCCCTCTTGAACTTTATTAAAACAATATTTCATGGTTGCAAAACCATGTCAAATGAACTAGACCCACAGGAAACTGGCAAAATAACTATTTTTGCTTCACTAGATCTTGCCTATAATGGGATGGCAGAGAGGGCAATATAGAGAGAGCAGTGGTCCTGTGGTGAGAGTGAATTGGCAAGGCAACTATAAGAAAAAAAGAGACAGAAACCAGAGAAACAGTTCCAAGAGAGAGAGGGGAGAGAAAAGGAAATTTTCAAAGGGGAGGGGAAAAAATTCTGTCCTGACAAGAACAGCTCTTCAGAGTTCAACAGATGAATCCGTTCTCATTAACTTGGCCTAATGTGTTCATCTAGTCAAAGGGCTCATATTTCCTCAAGATTTCCCCTTTCCTGATCTTAGCCATGAACCAGGACAGAGCTATTGCAATGAGTGTGATAGACAGTGAATTATTTATGTTATTCTAGGAAAGGAAGAGTGCCAGACAAGGGGTGAAAGTATAATACAAAATAAGTTATTCCACAAGCAGCAGAACTAATGCAGCCTGGGTATGACATTTCTAGATCTTCTCTTGTGCACCCATCCATGTGTAGCCATAGGTCTGTTCATACTCTGTCCACATACCATCCCAAGACCAAAGGCTGTGAGAGGCAGGTATCGGGACAAATTCAGAAACACGTGCTGATCAGTTGGCCACAGTGAACCTAATGGGCAGCTTGATGTTTCTGCTTCAGCCTCTCCAACCACAGGGGTCCTAATTTTTATCTTTTTCCTTTATACATTCCCTGATTTTCACAAATTTTGTGAGGACATATTTTTTTGTTCCTTTTAGCCCTTGATCAGATTAGGTTGGAATTGGTTCAGGAGTTACAACAGGTTCAAAAGTTACTGAAAAAATTTGGCAGACACGATGTGATTTGCTAAGCCTTGTTGCCTTAAGAAACAATACTTCGGGGGTGGGGGAGAAGAAAAAATTTTAAAAAGAAGAGAGAGAAAAACAGATAAATGAATCAATTTTTTAAAAAAAGCCTTTCACAGGCATTAAGAGCTGTCATATTTCTTTTGGCATTCAGATGCAGCCAGATTGCACACACTTTTTTTTAAAATCTCTGTTGGAGGAAAAAAAATCCTTTCTAACCACTGCAGATCTAATATTTTAAATTTGCAGATTATTCTTTCCTTCCTTGTCAATTGGCCAACAGTCACATAGCAACATGAAGAAAAAAAACACCTCGAGAAGAGTGGATGGCATGGGGTAAGTCACTGGGCAGTTGAACTTCAGAAGAAAAATACCACATTTAGCTCCATCTGCACAGCATTTACTACAGTCTTTCCTTTCTCAGTCAGCAATGTGATATTTTAATGCAAAATAGCTGTGACAATGCAGCACCAAGTATGGCTGAAGTAAGAGAGATATCTAAATGCACCATACTATACATTCTGCACATACTTATATTGGCATAACTGCATCCATCCATGCTTTGATGAGTAGGCAAGTCCATGAATTCTTTGCTTATTCTCGTTTTCTTTGCTGTCCTTTAATTTAGGATCTTATTGTTTACCCGGGATCACTGGCTGGTTTGGTAGACTATTTTTGCCAAGTCACTAAAGGAGAAGAATACCTCATTCCTCTTCTTAACAATAACTCTCAGCAAGTTCTCCAATACAGCTGGGTTCAGTGAGGGACACCAGCTTCTTTCATCCTTAATTAGAAGATGTAAATCTGTGAAGTCTCAAAGGTAGGCTGACACTAAATACCTGGGACAGATATGAATTCTTCTGGATTCCAGGGAAAGAAGGTCCCAGATTGCCTGTGGGGTGGTGAATTCTGCTTGTGTGGTGTGAGACCATTGTGTAAGATATATGATTTTCTGTAAGTGGAAATAACTACTAACAATTGTTACTAAAGTAACAATTAAAATGAGCTGCATAATGGGAACATGCTGTTTGACTGGAACTTCTAGGTGGTTTGTCATGTACTACAGGTGCAACATGCTTAATTTTAATGATACTACATTTAGTCACTGTGGTCCATAGCCAAATGTCACACCAAGATATGAAAATAATGATGATATTATAATTTATTTTATTTACATTTTATTATGATCAGGAAGAATAATTATGAGCTATAAAAAAATATTACTCAAATGCCCAAGAGGCCATGCATAATTTCCCACCTTTAATCTTGAGTGTCATTGTCATCACATTCTGCATGATGGAGTAAAATGAAAATTAAAAGGCTTTTCTGCAATGCAGCTGAAAAAGATGCCTTCTAGAAGTGCATCTACATAAATAGATCAGTCTTTACATTGTGAAATATTCCCATTTACCCAAAAAGTCAAAAGCATTTCTTGCTACTGATTAGATCGTAAAACTTCCTGAGCTCTTATTTTGACTGACACTAACTCTGTCTGTGCCTCTCAACTTACTGGTCTGTAAAAGTGGGTATAACATTTCATAGCAGGCCTGGAATGCCGATCGACTGGATCTTTAGTCTGGCCCCATCTCAACAGAGAAAAAGAATGTGTTTTTGGGTTACATTAAGTTGGCAGAGTAAGAAAAAAACTTAATTCTCTTCCTATGGTGGCTGGCTTTCCTGAAAACTTCTTAGCTGGCTATAGTCCTGTCTTTGTTGCAAAAAGTGTTTCATGTATCAAGATAGTTATCTTGGTGTCAAATCTTAGAAGAAAGTCTAAGACCTTTCTCTGCAGTAATTCTCAACAAAATAACTGTAATTTCTCTGTCTTCCATCCTAGATACTTCTACTGTCACCATGGTATCTAAGCTCATCAGAGAAACTGCGTGAGGTTGTTGCTAGCTTGGGTAAGTGGTTTATCTAGTCCAAAGCAACAAAGAGCTAAATATTCTCAAAGTTACATGAATACCTTCCTTGGGGGAGAGGAGCTGAACAATGGTGGGTGCTGCCCTTCCTGTGTAGGTGAGAACTATTATTGACTACAGGCATCTAACCAGAAATGAATGCCTTGATAAAAAGTACCAGTAATTTTCCTGCTTGACAGTTGGGTCTTTATGAGCCCTGTTCAGGCTTCAAAGGTAAAATCAAAATACTGTTCTTGGCCATGTGATGTACTAGGAGTTAATTTTTTCCTAATTCCTGCTTTGGGGCCCTTAGAGCTATCCGTCTTTTTATTCTTTCTTCTCTGTCCCAGAATGAAGAATACCTTTTCTTTTTTGTAATAATTTCTCTACTCAGCTTCTGAAGGGAATGAGGCAGTTACTAGCCCGGGAGATAATCTGATTATTGTCGTGATGTAGGTACTAGTAATTAACAATAAGAGGTGGAGAAATGTGCAACAGAGGAAATGATTGAAAGACAAAGTACGAGCAAAGTGGAGATATTTGATATAGTATGTGTAGAAGTGTTGGCACATCAGCTGCCTTATTGATATTCATTCTGTTCAGTAATTTCCATACCAGATTTACAGATGGTTGATGTTTTTGCTAGTTGCCAGTCTCTCCAATTCAGACTTTGTCCTGAAATTCACACTGAGCTCTTTAGGAAGCATGTTGTGTGTATCCTGCAGGCTGAAGTATATGCTTTTTGCATCCTTCTGGGTTCTCGTCAGAGGATGGCTGTGCTGGAATACGTGGAAAGCTACAGAAGTGCAATGAGGTCACTTGGGCAACACTGAAGATGTGTAAAGTTGCACAAAAATGTGTGTGCTACTAATGTAAAGCACAGGGATTCTGTAAGCGGAGACAATACAGGGGATGGGAGAGAAAATATCTTGATAGTCATAATCTGCTGTACGTTTTTTTAGAAATAATTACTTTTTACTTACAAACTGAGTGGATTTGATACGGGAACCAGTGAGACTCAGGAAAAACGGTATCACACAATGTCATCTCTACTGCAACCTGAAATTGCTTCACAAATTATACTACCATTTTGTTAATTATTTTCCCAGTGTTGTCCATTTCTTTAGAGTTCTCTGGGTACAAGATAAGAAGCTCCTGTACACCAAAGATGTGTGCAGAATTTGTCCAATGTACTTCTGATGGCCAATTACTGAAATACTTCCCCTGCCCTGGTGTTCCGAGATAGCTTATTGGAAGGAAAGCTCTGTTTAAATAGGTAGCATAAGACAAGATTTTCTTTCTGCTCTGGTCCATTTTTGTTTTGTTGAATTTTCCTGAGGATCAGAAAGAATTATCCTCAAGAGCAAGAATCAGAAGGACATGAACTGAGCAAATCTGATTTCTGAAATAGGGAGCTGTATTAGTTGGCTCTGGTGTCAATATATTTCACTGGAAGTCACATATCTGTTTAAGTCTCCTCCTGCCTTATTTGGTTATGACTGTGCTGCAGAAGGATAATGAAAAACAATATTAGCTGTTCACAATTAATGGGGCAATTGTTGAAACCACATATTCAATAACTTCTGCCAAGGTGACACCTTAGACATTGGAGCACTAAACTATATTATGTGCTTGAGTGATCAAGGCTGGAGTTTATGGCTTATGCTCATTCAGTTGCTTCAGTGCTTAAAAGGAGAATAGTGGAAAACCTCTATTTTATGCACAGGTTTCTGAGCTGCTTGGCACATACAACTCTCATACATTTCTTCTAGATGGTGTCAGATGGCCAAAATTAATTTCCCTCATCATTAAAGAACATTCCTATTCCAAATCAGACAAAGCTAAATCTCTGTCTTTGAAATGTAGTGCTGAAAAAATGCTGGTCAGCTAATCTGAACTCAGATAAAAAGAGACTTAACCAATGGAGATGACAAAATTATCAGAGTTAATTGTGTGTGTCTGTAGATGTCCAACATGGTGGAATACTAATCCTTTATGTCCTTCCACAAGCCAAAACTACTGGTATTGTAGATTAACTTGAGTGGAATTATAAAGAAGCATAGGTAGGAGAACAGTTCATTCCAAAGTTAATAACATATTGAAAGCATGCATACAAGTAATACTGATTTGAAGGTCAAGAACATGCAGGAAAAAGTAGTGACCCACATTCATCATTAGGGTTGATCTCTGCATAAAGGATCATACCAGTTCTCTTTAAGCAGACAGCAGTAAATTGTGATCGCAGGATGGCTTTACATCTTGTGCTCTCTCTTCACAAACAACAATCAATATTTGCTTGGAAATAACACTAAGAGTGTGTCGCTCAGCTGCATTCTTAGGCATCTGCCTATTAATAATATAATTTATGGTTTTTTTAAATGCATCACTCTCAGTCTTATTTAATGCACAGGCTGTCTACAGAAACAAGAAGTTGCACTGAGGTCCAGCCAAGGACGAGCTTGAGGTACTGACTTATTCTGAGACACTGAGGGAAAGGTTTACTTGCAGACTGTAACTACACAAGAACATTAAGCTATGAGAAACCCCTAAAAATGAAGTGGCCTTATTTTTAATGAAGATTTGATTGTGCCATTTTGGGTGGCTTAGTTGGACATTGTTTTATATTGGCACATGGTAAACACGCTTTAATGTGTGATTTCCAAGAACTTCTCAGAAATTCTAGTGTCAAATTTGAGGTGAAACCCCAAGCAGCGTTGTAGAAAAGATTAATACCTCCCTTTCACTGAGGAGTTCAGATCTCTTGTTCAGGTTGTGAGAGATTTGCTAAGTTCCACACCCCCCTCCATCTTAACACGCATTTCCTACCTCCTGTAAAGGTTGGAGGGGACTTTGGCATTGTATGCTCTCAATCTCTCATTAGTGGTGCCACTTCATTTTGCAAAAATAATTTAACTTTCACCCGATATGGAACTGGAACCTGCCAGGGAGCGGCATGGAGATAATCCCACTGTTCAAATGATTAATCTGACCAGCAGATAAAGAATATTTCTCCTGTGATTTGTCTCACTGATTAAGTCTTTTGGACAAAAGAATCAGCATCAACCAAAATAATTGAGGGAAGCACAACCCAAGGCCCTCAGCTGCCTAGAGCATTTGCTCAAATAATGTAAGCCTCAAATACTAATTAACTTTCTGCCTAAATCATGAAGAAACATAGCTTAAGTGTCTGCTACTTTGGAGAGTTCTTGAAAGTCTGAACCATATGTGAAAGGAGACACCACTGCCACCAGCTCTGCCAGCCTGATCAGCCACAAATTTTTTTCCTTGTGGGTGTTTCAAACCAAGGAATTTTTTTTTTTTTTTTTTTTTTTTTACACCTGAACAAAAACATGTTTTTCTTTGTATTGTTCAGCATCACTGTCTTACACTTTCTGGTTTGTTTTCCTACTGAGATAAATCAGTGAGTCATTTAGTGCTAGTACTCTCAATAAACTGATTTCTTGTCTGAAATTTCTGTGTCTTTTCTCTCTATTCATGGCTCCATGAAATAATAAGCCAACTCCAAGTGTTACCTCCCACCAACTTTCATGTATAACACCAGAAAAAAATAACTTTTTGAGGAATTACTCTCCCTCTCAAGCTGCCTCCCTCATTGCTAGGACACCCTGTTCATAAACAACTTACCTCCTCTTGAAATACTGCGTAAACATAGACTTGGAGAAAGTGAAGAGGGTAGTATTAATTGTTGATATCTAAGGGGAACAAACAAGGGGACAGTAAGTACATACACAGCTAGTGTCACCCAGGACAGCGTGTGTTCTTACTCACATGATGCTTCTCTGCCCACACCCTTCTCTGATCTAAATCACAGCTGGAGTCAGCCATGCCATAGTAAATTCTTCAGTGGGAAGCCTTGGCTCTCATTGCTAGAATCAATTGACACAAAAACTGCTATGGTAGGACAAGAGTGATCACTTTTCTAGTAAGCTTTTGTCACATGCTGTGACATGAACAAACTGTCCCAACTCAGCATTTTCCCTGGGCAGGGGGTTCACACCTCACAGGTAATCATGCTATCAGTCTGCTCCACAGCTGTTGCCAGTCCTCTGCAGAGGAAGCTGCCAGGGCTTACTTTTACAGCTTTTATTTAAAACAGCTGCTTGAATTTCACAGGTGCAAAAGCCTAAGCACTTGAGCACTTCCTAAACAGAAGGCTTACAGCCACCTTCCTTTTGAACTTTTGTGTTCTGAATTTCTTGGACGCTTCTGTCATGAACCAGTTGCTTCATGGCATGCAGAGCTGTTTGAACAAGTTGCTTCATGACATGCAGAGCTTTTTCATCTGAATGTAAGGAGGACATAACATGCTACTAAACTTTAAAGGTCTATACAAGATGCAGATGAACCATGAAAACTTAAGGTGGCTCTATTTACCCTCTTAATTTTTCAGTTATCTGAGATGAAAGGTACCAATTAAAGGCAAATGTTATGTTGTGTCTAAGTTTTCTTAAGCAAGTACACTACTTAGAATATTAGCCAAGCACCTTTTACAGTTTTGAATGTTTGGTCACATAATTATTAGAAAGCAATGCCTAATGAAACTCAATTAGGCCACCACTGTCTCCTTTGTCTAGGAGTACAGCAGAACCACTGTTATTCTTTCAGTGGTTTTACTTTCCATTTTGTGACCTGCAGTCTTTGTTTCTGCTCTTTTAATTTTTCTTTAAAGTAGTCATAAGTCCATAAGTACATAGTGCATCTACTTAACTATTTTTTAATAAAATCCACAGAGGTATTTTCAATTACATGGTTAAATTGAGATAAGCTTGGATAAGAAGCTTGGATTTTAACTAGATCTTGAAGATGAAAAGATAAGTCCTTTGTCTTTACTAAGACCTCAGCTAAGACTACTTACTGTTTACCTGTCCTGAGGTGATAATGTATGAATTCACTCTAGTGAGAAAAGGTCTGAGGGTGCTCCTTCTGACTTTTGTGCCTTTGAAGTAGGCCTGCAATGAGTCAAGGCATGTACTGCTCAGAAGAATGAGGAAACGTATCTATTACTCAGAAGGAAGAAAGTCCGGTGTCTAGATTCATATCTGCGAAGAGAAGGGTTGAAGAAGCAAGCAACTGGCAACTCACTTCCCTCTCATCCTTAATTTTTACAAAGTCTTTTAACTCAGGTGGGAAGTAGCTGACTCCCCACCTCATCTTAATGCTCTTACTCTGCTGCTTCTGCAGCGGAGATTGAAGAAAGTGATGGCTCACCATGTCAGTTCAACAAATGGGTTTCCTCTGAGGACAATGAAGCTGTCCACATGCTTATGGCAGAACCTACTGTCAAGCATCACCCTGTGCATCTTACTCCACAGTACTCTCATCTCTCAGGAGATTCTTTATTACCTACTATTCTGCTTAGTCATAAGTCAGAAAAACCTGAAGTATTTTTGAAATTTATTTCAATTCCATACACCCAAGAGATTAAGCATGGAAGATTCTGGATACATTGGGTAGAATCTAGTTGGTTCCCCTCTTTTTTGTATCATAATACTGTACCCAGTGTTTTCCACAGTCTAGGTCTAATATTCAACATGGAAATCCCGTGTGGTAAACTTGCAGAATGGAACTGTCTTTCAGACATGAGTTTTCATTGATCTCAGGAGAAGTTCTAAATGCTCACCTGTTTTTGAAATCAGGCTACTATCATGTGATCCCACACAGATGTAAATACCTACAAGTTTTGAAAGTTGTGGCTTTTAGACATTACATTGTCTTATTTACTAGTTAGGAGAAATACTGCTAGGCATGGACTAAAACTGCACAAAAAACTCAGCACATCCTTCTTCCTCCCCATGTCAGTCCAACAACTCTGCGGTACATTTTAAGGCCCAGCATACAGTGAGTTTGCATAAAACAAATTATAAGCAATTCAGGCAAGTGTGACACAATATACCATCAGTGGAAGTGCTGATGGCACATATGTGCTGAAGCTTGCTGTGTAAAATGTCATTTTGGTTTCCCAGGTGTGATACCATACAAAGAGAGTAAGGAGAAGAAAACAAAATGAAAGTAAGTTAAAGTAAAAATAAGCACATGATTTAGATGGTTTGGCAAAATCTGGCTCCTATCAGAGGCTGACTATCTACAGTTTAAAACAACCTATTTAAGAATCAGAGGCAATTTATCATTCCTTAAAAAAACAAGTGGTAGATTATTAGGAGTAAAACAAACTAGGTCTACTCAGGTCTTTAATTCTGTGTCTGGCCTGTTAGCAGAAAATTCTCCTATTCGCACAGTAATATGCCAATGATTTTTAAATCTTGCAGGGGAAAACACAGTAAAATTTTAAAACACATATGAAAGAACAAAAAAATACATTTAAATAGAAATATATCTACCATCCTTTAGGTGTCTCGGTTAACCCACATGATACAGTTGGGATACCAGGCTGGTCACTGCTCCCCCTGCCCTTGGTGGCTCTCAGCCTGGCCCCGTCATGCTGCAGGGTGCTGGCGGGAAGATGGAGCAGGAGGAGGAGAGCAGAGCAGCACAAGGCACGCAGCACAACCTTCGCTCTATCAGCGTGTCAAGCACAGGCTGTTAAGAAGAGGAAATGTTCTCTCTCAGAATATAAGGGCCCAATTTCTCTGTACAACAAGTGCATCTATGTCATACAGAGTCTTAGTTACGGTGCTGCCTATATGCAAGACTGATCTTATTGTTCTGGGATCTCTCATTTGTCATCATTACAGTCGGGTTCCTGCAGCTCCTTAAGGAACATACTCATATTTCTGATTAACAAATGCTTTGACTTTCCTATTTAATCTATTATTTTGCCTATCTAACCTACCTAATTTCAGGCTTGTCTCTCTATCAGCATTATTTATATAGCATAAAATTAGTTGCAGTAGCTCACATTCCTTTGGAAAAAAGGAAGTAGATCTGCCTGGAAAGCTGCAAGATTGCAGCTGGAACTTGGCTGGTGCAATATATTTACAAGCATCAAAGTTCACCCCAATCCTTTAACGCAACGTCATACTTTCTTGACAGGAGAACTCCCGTCACACCTGGCTTGTGCAGAACATGAGCTTCAATGCTCATAAAGTTCACGGAAATTCTTGTAACTAACAGTTCCTGTTTATACAGCGGCCATGGAATCAATACGCAGGATCGAGTATTGCATTTTCTCAAGTTGTGCACTTTTTATTTCATCTCAGCAAATCCCATATGGCTGAGGCGTTTTTATAAGAATGCGAGCAATTTTGAGCTCTGTGGAAAATGCTGAGTCCTGTCAGATGCAGGCAGAGAAGGGCAGAAGAGGAAAAACACATTCCTTTGAACACAGTAATATAGAAGGCAATTAAGGAATACAACAACAATGAGCAATCATTCTCTCTTATAATGTATGTTGCACTTTAAAGAGCAGGTGACGACTCCCTGAAAACAATAACAAGTGACATAATGAAGACCCATCTACACAGGAATGTTACTTCAAATATTTTAAATGAGACGGCTTGAGTGCATTCACAAAGATTGTTTTAGAGTGGCTGGGCTTGCTTTTTGCATGAATGAAACCCAGGCTCACCAGCCCACGGCCTTCAGCTATGAGCTGCATCAAGCTCATAAGAGGATTCTGTCCATTTTTGAATGATTTTCCCTCATTGTGTAATGCGATAAGATTTATTTGCTGTCTGGCCCCTGAGTGCCCTCTTCTGTTACAAGATCATCTGGATTAGGCATGTTATCACTCTCACTGAATGTTGATGGCTTCCTTTGCAATTCCACTGTGTGCCCCCTCCCGCCCCCCACAGATTCACACATTCTTTTAGATTAGCACCTCTTTTCCTCCCCAGTATTGTCTCATGGGTTGTGTGTAGCATGTCCAGTCCCTACTCCATGACAATGACTCAAATATTAGGATTTGTGAGTGTTGGCCAAACTGAATGCAAGAGAGAGACATTCCTGAGGAAAGGAGCAGTGCCACCATAGAGCAAAATAACCCTGGCTGGTCTACAAGGGGACAAGGGATGTGAACAGAATCTTCGGGACTTCTAACTGTCCAGAATAGGCTGAGCTGTGAAAGATTTATCCATTAGAATTCACCACTGAACCCAAATATTGTAACATACCCAGGTGATTCATCACAGCTGTCAAATAACGTCACTTCAAATCGGGAGATGTAGAGCTAGTATTTTCTTTCAAACAACTAAACTGAAATGCAAAGACTGAAATTACAAAAATGCTGTTTGAAACCCAGATAGACGGTCAGCTCGAAAATGCTGCACAGGAAAAATATTCCTATGATGTCCTGTATTATATGGTAGCTCTGCATCTCTACACTAGGTACTATCTAGATCACATCCCTGGCAGTGGAAATGAGCTGTATGAACTATGAACCTCTTTCCATCCATTTGACACCACCTTCCCTAGAGTGGTCATTGTGGTGCTCCACAAACAAGAGCTCAAATCTTCTGTCTCCACCTTGCGCTGGTTGACTACACACCTGGGCTCACTGCTACTCTTCCTACCACTCAAAGAATGTGGCAGCACCATATGAGTTAAAGGGAACACAGATTGCAGGGCAGGCATATTTATTGCAACAGCGGATGCAGGAGAAAAAGCAATAGCAAATATACTTTGGCTCATAGTTTGTTCAGCATTCTTTAGCTCCTGTTACATTTTATGTGACAAATTACCAAAATTAAACATTTCAAAATGCTGAGATTATAAGACACTTGTAATCAAATCTTTAGCAATATAAAATTTTTGGATACAGGCCAATTGCTCTAAAGTCTGCTCCATTCCAGTGCACATGATGCTGACCTGTGTGTATTATAGATCTTATGACAAAGACTGTGCTCCATTTTGTTAATATTATCCACAGAACAAAACAATGCAACCTTCTTGTTGCTTATCTGCATCTTGTCTCTCTCACTTCTGCAACTGAATATACCTCAGTATCCTTCTGTTCAATGCTGCTTATTTTTCTGATTTATCCATTGCCTTTTTTGGTAACACTTTTTCTCATCTCTTGGAAAGACACTTGAAAGTAACATTGCTACAAAGGTGCACATAGAACTGCAAACTTGAATCCTGTTACTATTCACCTCTCATGAACCCAGCGTCTTCTTCCCTCCTTCTCATTCTAACACCAGCACAGGATTTCTACAGAAAGGAGATGTAGAGTGGGAGGCATCTTATTACACACTACTGGGTTCCCTGAGAAGATCCATTTCCTAGGGAAGCCCAGGCTGGAAAAACAGATGGGAATGACATTCCAAAAATGAGAAAAAAATATGAAACCTATTGTCACTGGTGCTGAGTTCAGTGTAGAAATGACAAATATTTGCAATTTCTCCCTGGCAACCGAGGCATCATTATGATGAGGAATATGAGCATTGCAAGCTGCTTGGTGCATAAAAAATGTTTCAAAAAAGGAGGATAGGAAGAAATCGAAGGGTTCTGTGAATGGAAGGCAAAAAAAAAGCTGGAAGGCTGCTGTGACAACTTGCATTGACTTTCACATGAGTGTCTACATTCAGGGGAGTTTGGGACAAGGAAAACAACATACAGGAAGATTTGTTGTAAATTGTGCAGAAGGGAACAGACTTCTGAAGAATATTGGGATGCTATACCACTACCTCAAGTGCACCCAGAGTTTTACAAGAGCAGTGGTAGCTTCCCAGAGGTCCCCACTGCACTCTTTCCAGAAAACAGAGGTGAATTCTGCTTTCATTTGCAAAGATAGGTGCACTTAGCAGACAAGGTGCCTTGTGCCAGTTATGCCAAGTAAGTAAAGGTTATCATGAAAAAAATCAGCTGAAGCATCCCACTAAAGTTCTCATTTTCCCCTAATAACACAAAAACATATAAAAAGATGCATCTCTTTCATACTTTAGGCTACAATACACTTATTTTTCACCACTGTATTTTCTCATTTAAGAAAGAACAGGACAAATCCCTCACCCTGTTTCTCTGAGCAGCACGGACACCTCCTCCTTCTCCTAAGGATTTCAAACAAGACATGGTGAACATCTGCCACTTGCAGCAAATATTGATCAGAGTGTTTGTGAGGCTCGTCTACATGCCCTTCAATTTCCTGAGACAAAGCCCTTCGTTATTATTCTATAGTTACTCAGAAGAGTCAGACAGTCCCTTTCTCCAACACAGTTGCCCACTAAAAGGCATCATTAGCCAGAAAAACAGAAAGATGTCTGGATCTCCTAAAGGGACGAAAGGAATGAACACATCATTAACATCCATTGCAGTCTGGGAAGCAATTCTTATTTTTGTTGCAGTAAATAAGGCTGGATTTCTAAAAAATCTGTCAACTATTATATATCATTCTGCATTAATATCTGCGAAATTTCCACAGTAATCAATGAGGCTTTGCAGAAGCTTGAAAAAATATATTTTATTTCTATTTCAGTCTGAAATAGGAGACACACATGTCCAGCCACTGCTTCCACCACAACTTGGGATCATGAACTTCCCACATCTTGAAGTATTTTCTCAGTACCAGCACACTGAAACAAACACATAATACATATTTCCAGCACACACTGGTAGACCAGCATCAATCCAGTGAACAGCAAGCCAACTGGATTGCTGGCAAGCACTGAGGCACTCACGGTGACACATGTCCACATGCGGAGTTGCTGCTGTATTCGTTTTTTGTTATCAAACGTTCAGACTGGAGTCTGTACAGATGCTTTGCAAACTTTACCATCCTTAAGTCCCAGCATAATTACTCTTCATCCCAACCAGGCATGCGAATTACCCAGTCTCTATCTCCTCCTTTTCTGCCAGTATCAGTACCCCAGCATTGGGTGTCTTTCTAATCCCTTCTCAGGACGCTCCACTGACGATCTCCACTGCATTTCCTGCACACAGCTTGGCAGACGTTTGAAATGGTAGTGACTTAATACTGGAGGGTTCCTGAAATAGCTTGGTTTCACCCCAGCTGCTGAATCCCAGTAGGTTCCTAAATTGGTTCCACAAGACAGTAGCTGTGGAGCACTGGCTGTGAGAACATCTTCCCAGCATGTGGTGTGGATCAATGCACAACAGTGCATACGCAACAAGTCACAGGGAAATGGGGGCTGAACCACAATAAATCAATCATATAGATACACATTTTTATTTTAGCTGGTACACACTGGTTATTTCCAAGAAAATGTATTCTGAAAGCTTTTCCTTGTAGATATGGAAACGATTTCTTAGAAACAGTCCTGCTCAGTTATGATCTGTTCAAAACAAATGAAAACCAAACATTTCCAAAAGCAAAAATGGTGTAAAAATGTGGCTATTTAAGACAGATCTAATGAAAATAATTACAATAATAGCAAAAATATAATTAATTTTAGGACATCTTAAATCTTACAATGGCCACATGATGGCCTAGTGAATTGTTCTTACCAGATTAAAACAGAAGTGGAAGCAGGACTATGGGTAAGCTTCAGTAATATCAGCCAAAATAATCTTCAGCCATGTAGGTTTTTTTCTATGTTATTAGTGGATGATGCTGAAATTTGTGTTCATGCAGGGCTCAGCAAACGGATATGAACAGACTCTTATTGAGAGGAAGACTCTTAAATACTGGATTGAAAGAAATCACAGAATTCACTTAATAAACAGCCTCGACTCAGCCCAAGAATTGCAGCTTTTAGATATATTATTTTTAATCTTTCTTTCCAAGTCAGAGTACTTGCTTTTATTCAACAGGAAACGTTGCCAGGTATTATGTGTGTCAACAATGACATTACTTACGTAAGTTACTTACATAATGGGTACTTCTGGAACCTAAAGGTTTATATATAGGTTATGAAAATTTGAAAACTATACACTTTTTGAGAAATATATTGGGTTTTTATATGTTCACCTGAATTTGTTTAATATGTAGCTATATGTATGAAGTATATGTTACAGTTGAATACATATGCAGAAAAATATGGAATTTCTCACATATATAGGTGTTTATATTCCATTGTTATGTTTTGTTTTCAAAAAAAGCATTGTATTTGTGTTCACATATCAAGACTACTACGGAAAACAGGGTTTATTTTTATGTAGACCTGCGTCTTGCCTGCAGCCAAGTGGTAAAGTTAATTCATAGAGCTTTCCTGTTGTGGATATACATATATCAATATCAAATTTAATATGTACAAGGTAACGTTAACTTACTTGTGGAAGGAGAATGAGCTATGCCAACAGAAAGTAGTTTAGTGTTAGTGGAACTGGCATATTGTATGAGGCTGTACTAATATAATACTTCGCTAGTATAACACTTCAATCTAAACCACAAAAGTAAAGAAGAAAAACATTATGCCACTAAACAAAATAGTTATGCCAGTGCGCTCTGTGATGAACACCTCTCTTTCCTATCAGTTGCTGAAATAAGTAAAGCTCTCAGGTGGGTATTCTCATAGTAAAAGTAGTAATGCCTTGTGCACTGGAGATAACTAATAATTAAACACCCAGGATGAGGCTGCCTGTTTGGAGAGCTAAGGATGCTGGTGCAGAAAAGCCATTGGAGAGCTACAGAGGCAGTGAGTAAAAGCGCTCTTTTTGTCTGTTAGCTGATGTGATGTGGTCCTTGGTGTGGCACAGAGATTACAGGAAAAAGGAAGGAAGAGTTATGGGTTCAGTTTTAACAGGCTCACAGCCTAGGGTGACTGTGGTAGAAAGAGGAGACAGAAGTGTGAGTTTCTGGCAATACAAACGCCAAAAGAAAAAGTCTCTTTGGCAGGGGAGAGATCCTGTCCTTGAGAATTTGCAGGAAGCTGCTTCTGTCAAAATTACCTACAGCCCCTACGCATGAAAAGAGAATTTGCCTGGTTTTGTTACTGAAATAAAAAGAAACAAAACAAGAAAACACCTTTTTTTCCATGCCTTTGGCTTCTGTTCCAAATGGGAAATGTACTCGGAAAAATCCTAGTAATAATAATAATAGTAACAATAACAAAAATCTGTTCCGGAAAGGGGCAGCACCATGTGAGCGCCTGCTGCCACGGGACAGCCATGCCTGGGGAACAGAGATGCTCCAGACAGGTGAGGGAGGCTTCGGCCACCCGAAATTGAGCCTGGCGGGACAGCAGCACAGCAGCCTGGGAGCCGGGGGAACATGGAAGGGCTCTCCAAATTTTGCAGCTTCAGAAAGAGATGTCCTTGTTAGCGAAGCAATCCTGTCACACCAGGTCCTCGCGGTTCGAACCTCTGAGGATGAAGGGGGAAGAAAAAAAAAAAAAAAAAAAAGGAAAAATGAAAGCTAAGGGTGGCACGGGGGTCCCCTCCCAGAGGACGAGGCTGCTAGGCCGGGGAGATGCCAGAGGTCGCCGCCCGTGGGCGGGAGATCCGGGACAGCGCAGGGCACAGTCCCGCTCTCCCGGCCTGCGAGGGGAAAGACGCGCTGCGAGAAACCGCTGCCCGAGTTGCCTTTAGCGGGAGCCGCATCCAGTCCCGACTCCAGCGCCCTGATAGCCGGTTTCTGCGGGGACATCCCCGCCCCGGACCTTACAGCCAACAAGCGGCACAGTCTAACGGGGATGTAGACGGGGTCGCTTCGACATCGAGGGAGAAAAACATACAAACAAATAGACAAACAACAAAGCAACATCAGCGAGAGGGAAATAAAAATCAATCCAGTGCTCTAAATCCTTGCAGGTTTAATTGCCAGCAACAGGTGGCTGAAATCGCAGCGGATTTACGGCCGGGGACTCCACGGAGCGGGAGGAGCTGGTCGGCCCTGCCTGGAGAGAGGATTTGGCGTCCCCGGCCTTACCCAGCGGCAGCGGTGACGGAAAGGGACCGGCCCTCCCCGGATCAGGAGTGCAGAGCAGCCGCCTCCTCCCGCGCTGCCCTGGCCGGCGCCACCGCCTACAAGTCCCGTCGTGCCCCGCGCCGTCGCGGCCGCAGCCGCAGCCGTCGCGCCCCGTCCCCCGCCGTTGCGCCCCGCCCACTGTCGGCGGCGCAAGCGCAGGGGAGGCGGCGTCCAGGGCAAGTCTCCCTAATGTAAGATGGTGGCCGGGCTGGCAGCGGAGCGCCCCGAGCTCGGAGATTACCCGTCTCTCGCGTAAAGGTCGTCGGAGCAGCCGCCTAAGCGTCCGGCCGGCCGCCGCCGCAGGTCCCACCCCAGGAGCATTGCTGCGGTTTTCCTCCCCCTCCGCTTCTCCTCTCTTTCCTCGCCGCCTCTCTCCTTGCCTCCCCACCCTTCTCCTTCTCCCTTCGCCTCCCTCCCCGCACGCTCACCCACCCACCCACCCGCCCGCCCCCGCCGGCCCGGCCGCCGCCGCCGCGCCGGGCAGCGTGAGGGAGAGCCGCGCACACGCACCGCGGGCCGGGCAGGGAGAAGGAAGGCGGGTGAGTGCAAGCTGAAGGCCAGGCCGGGGAAGGAAGGAGGGAGGGAAGGAGAGGCGAGGCGAGGAGGAGCGGGGGGAAGCCGGGCCGCTCTGACTACGAGAGCGCCGAGGCTTCGCTGGGACGGCGCAGGCCTCAGCGCAACCCCCGGTGCCAGCCCCGGCGGTGGGGGGGACGCGCCGGGCAGCTGCCGTGCGCGCAGGGCACCGGGCCGTGTGGGGAGGGCGAGGGGGCGAACGAGCGGCTCCTCCCCGGGGGGCGCTGGGGAAGGGGGCTCCGTCCGTGCCACTGCCCGGGGGAGGCTTGCTGGATTTCCTCCTTGCCGCCCCGCCGCGGCGGAGCCGTTGGGCCGGGCAGGGCCGCCGGCCGGGGGTGCGGGAGGACGGTGCCCCCGGAGCCGCTCACCTCTGCTGGGGCAGGCCGGCGCGGCCGCGCGCGGGAACCGCGGCGTGATTCACTTAAGATTTGCGTGGAAATTTCCTCTCTCCCCTTCTTCTTCTCCCCGGAGCCAGGCTCCATTTGTTCTTGTGATCTGCACTTTTTTTTTCTCCTGAGAGAGGCAAACAGATGGTAAATGGCAGCCTCTTATTTTTGGTGTTATTTTGGATGGTCCGTTTAACCTCCCGAGGTTTGTCTGTCAATAAAATAACTGGTACGTAACTTTCCGTCTCATACTTACAGAATATTAGGGGCTCTTTCCATTTTGTGCGTTAGCAGAAGCAAATGACAAGGCTGCGTCTGTGCTCTCATCCTACTTCCAGTGATGGTCGTACAGCTCTACCTGCCAGTCTGAAAGTGAGCTGCCGGTGCCTTGGTCTGTACAGTAAAAGGGAGGGAAAATACGCTAGATAATTATCTTTAAATGTTTCATTATTGTACCTGAAAGGGTTTAATTGTCTATAGCTTATATATTTGGCTAATATCAAGTACATAGTTCATAGAAGAAGCAATTCTCTCTAGAGCATATGTTAATGTAAGCAAAACCTATCAACTTGTTAAAGCTGTGGGAACTCTAGACCTGCAGATGTTAGCTTACTCCTGCCCAAAAGTTTTAGAAGTTAATGTTGGCCAGTTGTGCGTTTACTGAGCTTGTACAGATTTCTGACTTTGTGTTTTAACTGTCCGTATTTTGTATTAGTTTTAAAATATCTCTACTTGAGCATCCCTGTACTTTGACTTCATATTCTTGTAAACGTGGTGACTGGCACTAACAGAAGGGACACTTGTACTGAAAGATTAATATGTAGAAGAATGAAATTGTTTCTACAGCCCTTCTCTCGCTGCTTAAAAAAAAAAAAAAAGAGAAAAAAATAAAACACAGGATTATGAAGAGCAGTGAATAAAATAACTGTTTGGCTTGAGAAGTGAATTAGTTTAGGTGGCCCATAAATACTTAAATATACTTCTTGTTTCTTAGCATTTCTCTAATAATGTGGTAAACTAGAGCATGGTCCAGGATTCAGGTATGGTGTATTTTAGGCTTTTGGGATTTTGTGATAGAGTTTTCATTTCATAAACAAGATGAACACATGCAAGCGTTTAGAAATGCTTGGCAGTTGAAGTTGGCTGAATTGCAAACAGCGTTCAGTCTAGGGGAAAGGATTGTTTTGGAAAGGGGGAATACAAGGATAAAGTGATCTCTGCTTTTAACTTCCATGTTTCTACAGGTGTCTCATTATTAGCTTTTACAATTAAGAGTCTTGGAGGATCCTAACAGCTTTTCTCTTTACAGAGAAAAGGTGGTGAGTGCCTGTCAGGAATAGTACTCTATTAATTTCTTGGTACCTTTTGTTCAGAAGGTTGAAGAACAGCTTTACAGTGCCCACTAAATAAAAGGCTTGGGTTAAAGCTGGTGAGAGAATGTACACAAGTATGTGGCGTTCTTGTTAAGTTAAAAATATTCATTTTAAGCAGATATATGTTGTCCTTCATGGGTGTTGTTCGGGAAAGTTAGGATATTCTTTATGAGTGAAATGTTTTGAAATTACTCTGACCAAGATCTTAAGTATGGGCCTGGAAGCCTTAACTCTGGCAACCATTTCTCAAAATTTTGCCTTCTTCTTTGAAATAAAATATTATTTCAAACATACAGTGTTTTGTAAGCACAGATAGCTGCTAAGTGGCTGATCAAAGATTGCTTCTTAGGCCTTGGACAACTAGATTTCTTGTTCTGGTAAGATGAAACTGATATATAGGCCTTACCACATGTTGGAAGGAAATTACTTGCTCAGCAAGACCACTAACTAGGATCAGGGTTTCTCAAAGATTCACATGGTGAATGGTGTCTTAGGATGTACAAACTACCTTTTGACACACTTGCAGTTGTGTGGTATTGCTGAGATATCTTGAGTAAGCGTGTGTGTGAAAGGCCACATAACTTACCTTGCTCTAATGTCCTGTATGTTTCAGCTCTTTAAATACATTGATGCTTTCTTTGCTTTCTAGTGTGTATCTTTGTCCGCTTTTTCCTGTTTTTATTGGATGGGGGCAACGTAAGGGATCCGTGAATAAATAGAGCCCATACCTCTTCTGGTTCTTGGAGAATAGTCCAGGAATTTATTCAGTTTAGGAGACTGGTTAACATTTGTTAACATTTTAAACACTATAAACACTTATCAGACATGGAAAATGAAGTATAGTAGCAAATGGTTTGGCTTGGCTTGAGATGCTGCTCAGACCTTCTGGTTCTTCCTGTAAGCAAATTGGGAGGGCAGTATAAGTATCTAGCAGGAAATATGAATGTAACCTCTAAGTAAAATCATGTATGCATTTTTGCATTAAACTCTTTCAGTCACGTGCATGTTTTCATCAGACTGGGTTTTATGTCATACCAGAAACTTTGATGATATGCTTTGTTTTGTCAGATGGCATTTTCTTGTGCGAGCTCGGAAAGGGAGTCCTCATTGTTTTCTTACTTCAAAATTGTATCAAAGTTTCTACTAATTTAGTGAGCATTCAGAATGCATGTTCTTCACTTCTGGCTAGCTGTTATTAGACTGGCTACACCAGCTTAAAGGAAAGAATTAGTGTTTAAACTAGTGATTTCCACGTAGTACTAAGATCAGGTAGGTTTTGTGGTGATATTTTTTTCTTTTCTTTTCCTTCCCTTCCCTTCCCCTTGGCTGTTCTGGGAACGTGACAACTCCAAGGTATTTCTTGGAGTCTGTCATTTAAATGGAACTTGGAAGTGTTTTCCAAACACATATGTACAAAATAATGCATTCATAAACCATCTTACATACATGCTTTAACAATATGAGGAAGCCTGCATCCAAAAGCATTAGGAAAATACAGACCGAGAGAAAGACGCTGCTTGTCCCTTTCTGTGTATTCTGGAAGCTATGTACTGTGTTTCTATTCTGGAGCAGAATACGTTAGTGTTAATTTCATAATGATTAATCAGTCATTTGTGTGTTTTTATTAGGTGCTTCATCTGTTGCTGGTTTTCAAACTTGGGAAGGGTGGGTTGGGGTCAGTGTAAGGGGGAATTTTGTCTTCTAATCACTGAGTTAAAAATAAAGGTGGATATAGGGATCAAGCAAACATGCTACTGAACTTGGTGGAAAGGGAGCTTAGCTTTTGGCTGAGGCTTGTACCCTGAGCAGTGCTCTCTGCTTTTGATCAGGTTCTGTTTTCTTGCAGGGGAAGAAGGGAAAACTTCAGCTGTCTGTGGATGGCTTTCTAACATACTGTGCTCCCAGCATCGGTTTCTTCTGTCTTGCTGATATCTCAAGAAGAATAAATGCCTGATATGAACTGGCTTCCAGTTGACTACAATATCTGTTATAAAGTAACTGTACTTCTGCATGTCTTGGTTGTGAGATGGAGGGTCCCCTGTCGTATTATATATCCTTGGACTTGTCCCCTTCTGGGCATTGGCTGTTTTACTCATCACAGCTTAGCAGTCCTTGATTGCTGGAAGGTAACATTGCAATATCTTCTATTTGATTGCAGGTATTAATTAATTATTAGCACTAGGAAGTTGGCGTGGTGGTGGGTTTCTTTTGTTGTTGTTTTTAGAAGAGATGAAGTGGATAGAGAAAGAAACTGTAAGAATGACAGCGCACTTCCCTTTTTTGGCTTTGAACTTCTTCTAATTCATTCTTCGAATTCTGAACAGAATCACAGGACCTTTGTAGGAATGACCAAAAAATGTGATGGGAGTGAGAGTGTACTATGGTTTTCAAGTAATGCTTCATCCTTGGTTTTATTTGGCACATGTTTAGGCCTTGTTTGTAGTGGATTGCAACCTAATCTTACATTTTGGGCTACTGAGCTCTAATCTCTTCTTCACTTAACAGAAGAGGCATTTACTTTTCTCACTGTGGGTGTTCTTAAATGGTTTCTTCAACGTGAGATTTGATACAGAAAAGTAGTAAGTAAAAGGGTAGCAGTCTTGCTCATTTTAGAACAA
Source organism: Streptopelia decaocto (assembly GCF_964273445.1). Classification (NCBI taxonomy): domain Eukaryota; kingdom Metazoa; phylum Chordata; class Aves; order Columbiformes; family Columbidae; genus Streptopelia; species Streptopelia decaocto. The sequence continues at coordinate 43,256,286 of NC_138663.1, read as the reverse complement.
AATAAACTGCATAGGAGCACTTGCTACCAGTTTCCCAGCTTAATGCAGTGGAAAAGTGAGAAGCTGGTCAATTTGTTTAATTCAACAGATGAGATTTATTTGAAAGCAGGCTACATGTTGTGTTTTGGTTTAAAGTTTCTATCACCAGTGGAGATTTAATGGGAATCCTTTTTGAATGGTGTATATTAATTTTAAATTGCAAGATCCATGGGTTAAGACACCTAGAGTGTGAAATACTCTACTTGCAGGTTTAGTAATTTTATTACTTCTAAACCTATCTCTTATTACATGTTACAATAACTTAATATCTTAACAAAAAATAATGGAATTTGAGTGCACAAATGGGAGGAAGTAATTAAATTATATTGATGTGTGCTTTGGAACTGCCTTCCTGGGGGAGTTTAAGTGATATACTTTTCGATGAAGGTGGCATCTCAGCTGGGTAAGCATGTGGTGGCTGTTGTTCGGAATTTCTCTTTTGCAGTATAGCCTAGAAATTTAGAAAAATGGATTGTGGAAAGAAGTATGTAGCAGTAATCACTAGATGTGTGGAGAAAGTGTTCAGCTACTGTTGTGTTCTTTCTTTGCCTTCTCTCCAAATACAATGAATGAAGATAGATATATGTCACTATAGCTGTGCCTGTCAGTTAAAGATCTGTATGATCTGCAGTAGTTACTTTGGGCTATTGGACATTGCAAAAATAGAAACTATTCCCTCTCTTTGAATAGCTACTGCTTCATTTCATGTGACAGCTTCCTTTTTTTTTTATTGAATGAAATTTAGAATTAGTCTTCACTATCTCATTCATAAGAAGTGTCCACTGAGAGCTCCTAAACTAGCAGAAAATGAAAGGTCAGAACTTGCTAGGTCAAAATTAGTGTTTATGGGTTGACTTGCCTGATAGTTAATTTGAATGCATTTCCCCTAATCAGTGTGAACTGCAGGGGCTGGAGTTATGTTAAAAGCACTGGGCCGAAAGAGAGAGGCCCAGTAGTATTAATCCAATTTGTCTAGTGACTTAATCTTACTGCTGTTTATCATATAACTGCTGCTCTTCTGAAGGAGCTTGTTTGCATGTGCTTCTGTTGGTTGTTTAGCAAGTTGTATCCCTTTTCCTGAGAAGGCAAGCTTTCCTTTTACAAAACTTAATCCTAGACTGAGGGTCAAGGAAGTTACCGAGGAGCCACATTTGAGAAATTATAGCTTCTTCCTGTCTTTAGAAGCTTCTTTGCTAATGCTTTTGTTTAGTAAAGCATATATTTAACATATTGTGGTTTCAGTTAGTGGCAAACTGGTTCTCGAACATCAGGTGGTAAGTCTGAAACTATAGGATGATCACTGATTTTCTTTTACATAACTTTTAGTGTATGTTGAAAGTATGGAAGAACATCTGGGAAGGTTAAGGAAATATCAGCTCTTATAGTCTAGTCATCAAACTGTCTTCTGCACACGGATAGTGTCGTCTTCACTCTGGATTACAGTTTCATTTTTGTCTTCAATAACAGTTAAAATTGTAAGCATGATTCAAGGTAGGTCCATTTTCATGTCTTCACTAGTGTAGTGGCTTCCTGCTCTAATTGAGCCCTTTTAGAGCTATTAATTTCTTAATTCTTTTGCTCATTCCAATTTAACCTTGATGCTTGTGATTCCCTGGGGGTGGGGCAGCGTCATACCTTGTATGAGAAGTATTGCTCTGGTTACTACTATATAAATACATAGCACAGTGAAACTTGGTAAGAACCAGCTGTGTTGTGTGGCCATATGACTCTCTGACAGTGTCAAGAAAACATACCTCAGGCAGAAACTACTTAGAATTGGTTCTGGAGACAACAGTGTCTTTTTCTGGGAAACCAGCTAACTGCTTTCAAGTTTGGTGACCAAAAAGAGAACTCATGCAGCTGTCTTTATAAGGGACCTTGCAGTGGCATGGCTTTTAATTTTTAAGCTTAGTTATAGATATAATTAGAGTGAAGAATGAGAAAACAGTCACTTAAAAGTTAAATGTTTATTCTCTCTTTACTGATAATTAGTGCAAGTTACTTTGGGTCTTTTTTTAAGTTCTTTGCAGACATACATACATATATACATATATATATATATATATATATAGGGTACTTCAAAAAGATGGACCCAGTTTCAGCAGTATAGTGATTTCAAATTGGGTCTATCTTTTTGAAACACCCTGTGTGTATGTGTGTGTGTGTATATATATATATATATATGTATGAAACTATCGAGTAGATGTGAAGCAGAATTTCTTTTCAAACAAATGTAATTTGGTAGGATGAGGTGAGAGAGACAGGTTCCTTTTGGCACTTGCAGTGCTGTAGTCATCCATGCTTAATAAATGAGCCACTTAGTGGCTGAGAGGAGCAGCCAGCTGCTGTTTCTGCTGTGTTTGGTGTGTTACTCCTCTGAAAGCATGGTGAAGGTAGCTTCCATGAAGTGTAGTGTCTTTCGACTGTACAGTCAACAGTCTTTTTGACTGTTTCCTGAGTCTCACAATGGACACGGGAAAGACCCTAGTATATGGAACTAGAAGAAAGGAGATGGACTTGATGTCACTCTCTGGTGTTGTGTTTTTTTATTAATGCTTTTTGTTTTTATTTGTTTGTTTCTTCTTCCTAAATATGAGCAACTCCTCAAACAGAGCAGACATCAGTGTTAATGTTTCTGAGGCCTCCTTAGTATTGTCTTCATTTTTTTTTTTTCTTAAAGACACTTAAATCTACTAGCCAGTTCTTCATTCTCTTAAGGCAGTTATTTGAATTTCCTATGGGTTCTGGTTAATTTGCATCTCATGTGGGTTTAGGCTTCTCCAAAGGAACTGCATTCAGCTGCTCTTGATCAGCAACAACTCAAAACTGTCTCTGTTAGTATTAAAAAGTCATAGCATTTAAAGGATATGCTGGGCAGGTGCATTTGCAGTCAACTTGAACTGGGGTGTTTTTTTGTGTTGTGTTTTGTTTTTGTTTGTTTGGTTTTTTTGTGGGTTTTTTTGTGGTTTGTGTTTTTTGTTGTTGTTGTTTTTGTTGTTGGTTTTTTGTTGTGTTTTTTTTTTTTTTTTTTTACAACATATATTTGTCATAGCCTGACAGATTATTTGTTTGGGATTTAATTCAGTGCTTTGTACAAATCAAATGACTCCTTACCTTCACCTGCCTGACTTAATGCACCTCTGTATAACTGAGGTAGCAGTAGAAGGGATTTATCTGAAACCAGTACTGCACATCCTACTTAAGTTTGTAGAAGCCAATGCTCTGCTTTTGAGTATTTTTACTAGATTGTTTCTTTTTAGAATACTAAATTAGTCTTCTCTTTTTTCCAGGTAATTTTTTAGAAAGGCTGGGCAGACTCTTTCACTGGGGTAGTTCTTAATGCTCTCCTTTTTCTTTTATGAAAGTTGCTTTGCATGTGCCTGTCTCTAGAATTTGTTTACTACAGCACATAGGTTATCCTTGAGCAGTTACATGTTCTGTTCCCCATGGAGATAAAGGTACTTCCCTAAATGCAGGTCCTGATCTTTCTCAACTGCCGTTGTTCAGTAATAAGTATTTATTTCCCTGAAAAGTAGAAGCAGAAGATTGTGGCTTGTGTACCAGATATGTGGGAATTGGGATTTATGATGTGAGTGAATACTGCATGAAACAGCTGCCTTTCTGGACTTCTAGCATGTTTGTGGAGTGAATGATATCAAGATTCTTCCATCCTCTGCAGTTTTCCTGTGCTTCTAGGCTAAACATTTGAACTCTGGTTTGCTTTTTGAACTTAACTTCAATTTTTTGCAAATACAAAATGTTTGTCTACAGTAATGCTGTGACTTATTTTGACCAGTTTTAGACTCGAGTATGTGCAAGTTATATCTTGTTATTAACTTGTGAATCCTTAAAACTTCATAGGTTTTATCCCATTGGGGGATGCAGCCTTCACTCGGAGGCAGCGATGCAAGGTTCTTAGCTGTAGTCTTTAAATGCCTGTATTTGGGTATAATAAATATCAACTTTTAAATATTTTAAGGTCATTCCTAATTCCTACCCCAAAAGAATGGAGTTTAGTTCCATGTAATGTAACTCTGACCCTTGGGACAGTCTTGTGAATGTAGTTTTCACCTCTAGCTTAATTTGCATAGATTTTAGAATTTCTTATCCTTATTTCTGTCTGATCGAAGTAAGCCAAAATCAATAATTTCCAGGAGTTGTTGCCTAAAATACTCAGGCTTGTAGGTGTAAGATCTGCTTTATACTGATTTTTGTTATGATGGCAATCTTATTGGCTAAAGAGTGCTGAATTAACTGTAGTCTTCTAGCTTGCAAAAGGTGTATTTTATAGAAAACTACAATGTATGCTGAAGCAGTAGAAAGCTGGAAATGGAGTGACTACTTCTGAAGTGAATTTCACACTAAAATTCATGTTTTTGTCCCCCCGGTGTCTTTGGGGTGTGTAAGCTTCTGAAGTACAACCCAGAAAAAAATGAGTGTGGGGAAGAGATCTAGGGTTCTTTTTGTTGTTCTGTTTTCCAGTTCTACATTTGTCGGGTGGTGGCTTTTTTTGGTGGTGAATCTTTTTGAAGCAGCATCCTGCTCTTGTCTGCCCCAAGCAGATTATGTCCTAAGCACAATATTCTTGTTTTCTGTACTTAAAGTGAACTCTGAGTCAAGTTTTTATTCGGCCAAGAGAACAAATAGATCATTTGCTTTATTTGATGCTACATTTTAATTAGATGTACTTTGTGTTTTATTCAACTGTTTTCTAAATTGCTGGAAGAGATATTTTGTCTTAAATTATGTGTGTTACAGAATTTCAGATTTTAGAGGAGCTTCACCCTCTGCCATTTTCAGCATAAAACAAGAAATAAACCAGAGGCCTAATTTCTACCTACTTCCTGATAGTGCCACAAATTTGGAAATGAGATATGTGCTGTATTTACCATCAACTTTACATTCCAGGTATCCATCAAGAAGGCTGAAACGCTTCACTCTTATTTTTCCCCATCAGGCTTTGCAGTTACTGGCCATAGGGGCTAATGCCTTAGTTACTTGTGCACACTTGAAAACTTCTAAGAGTAAGTACCTCAGTGTAGATGTTATATTACTTTAAAGTGGAAATGGGCTTGTATACATTAAACTTCTATTGTAACTTTACAGTTCCACTGTACTACATGGATTTACATGCTAAGACTGTTATATTGTGCAATGGCTGTCTTTATGCTAGGGAATTGTTTTAAGAAAACTTAAATTTTTGCATCTAATATTGCAAATGTGGGTTTGGTTCTGTGGTTCAAGCACATCCTGTAGTTTCATTATAGTCAATAGATCTATTCCATTGGATAATGTTTACTGCTTAAATGTTGGTAGGATCAAGGCCTTAATTTCTAATATTTTGGTTTTCTGCCTTGAGCATTGCCTAAATGCAGTCAAGTTCTAATGCATTGCTATGTTGCCTTAGGTTTAAAGTGCGAAGTATAGGCAAGTTCATAGAATGGTTTGGGTTGGAAGGAACCTCAAAGATAGTCTAGTGCAACCCCCCTGACATGGACAGAGAGACACCTTCCACTAGACCAGGTGTCTCAAAGCCCCATCCAACCTGGCCTGCAGCACTTCCAGGGATGGGACATCCACAACTTCTCTGGGCAACCTGTTGCAGTGTCTCACCACCCTCATGGTGGAGAATTTATTCATTATATCTAATCTGCCCTCTTTCAGTTTAAAGCCATTATCTCATCCTATCACTACACTCCCTCATAAAGAGGCCCTCTCCATATTTCTTTTAGGCCCCCTTTAAGTACTGGAAAGATGCTATAAGGTCTCCCCAGAGCCTTCTCTAGGGCAGACAACCCCAAGTCTCTCAGCCTGTCCTCATATGGAAGGTGTTCCAGCCCACTGATCAGCTTTGTGGCCTCCTCTGGACTTGCTCAAGCAGTTCCATGTCTTTCTTATGCTGTTAGTTAGGCCCCAGTTAGTTATTAAACTTAACATTCTGTCTCCAAGTTGTTAAGTGTTCATTTGCTGGTGGCTTAAATAGACTTGGCTACTCCACTGTGATGAGAGGCAAGCATTGTCACTTTTCGCAAAAGTCAAGTTGGCCTTTTTTTTTTTTCTCTCACGTAGGTGAAGAGGTATTAAGTGTGAATGGATGAGAGTGAATCTGGGGGCAGTGACTGTGCTTTTTCCCAAGTTTTAGGATGAGGCTGAAGAGACTGCCCAGATCTTCCTCCTGTGTGATTCTTGGTAGCTTCTCAAGGATTCTGAACATTTTTTTTAAAGTAGGCACAAAGATTTAATTTATTTGTAGGGATTTTTTTTTTTTTTTTACAGAGGCTGGATGAGGAGTACAGACCTTTCTCTAATATATTTGCTCTACTACATCTGTGAATGAAAGAAAGAATATGGATTTTCCAGAGCGATATGAAGGGCTGTAGAGAAGACTGTGTTTTTTTGGGGTTTTTTTTTAATCTGTTAAGGAAGCATTGCTGCTTCTTCCAGTATCTTTAGCTCCTACCACCTTGCCCACCAGCCTTTTTTTTTTTTTTTCCTTAAGGAAAAAAAAAAAAAAAAAGAAAAAGGCTGGTACACATGTCAGTTACTGCTGAAGTTAATCTCTGGATACATCTCTCTTCATTACTTTTTCTCCTATCTCTGGGATTCATTGACTAGTTATGACATAGATTTTTCCAGTAGTTAACAATTTCTGATGTTACTTGCTTCACCAAAGAGTGAGCTTCTATGTCTGAAGAGCTGATACTGTCCTGAAATATCATGCTGTTATCCTGACAAGTAACTTTGTACAGCTGGATGGAGGATTGGGAAAACTGATATAAGAACTTTGTAACTGTCAGTAGGGCACTGTACCTTACTAGAAATTTACTTCAGTCAATCGAATGCATGTGGCTTATTTGTTAATGTATTTCACTTTTTGAATAACAACTTAATGGTTTAAACAGCAGCCCTAGTAATGTACTCTTATTCTCCTTTCTGATACATTTCTGATCTGCATACTTTGAGTGGTGGGTTCTTGGTTTCCCCCTGCCTTTGGTTCTGGGCAACTTTACTTCTTCCTATATATCCAAGTGGGGGGTGTGTATATATAAATATATATGTATATAAAATCCTGTAGAACTTTTGTTCTGCTTGGCAGAACTGTAATTTGTGTGGTTTTTTTAGGAGTTTTTCCAGAGTTCTGATTCTAGTTCAGAAACAGCTACAGGCTGAACAGGAGATGCTCTCTCTTTAGGGCTGAAGTATGTCCCAGAGAGGGATTACAGTGAGCCTAGGCAGGCAGTGTGCAACTCATTTCAGCTTGTACTAGAACAGGTTTTAGTATGAGGTCTGTGCTCCTGCAGTCTAATCTGCAGTACAGGGATGTAGATCAAAAGTCACTCTGAATTAAAACTTTATATTGTAATAGAAGACTTTAAGTCTAGCAGATCCAGATGCATATGAGGAGTAACAGTTTGCTAAAATTCTATCAGTTCTTAGGGAAATGGGTCTTCAACCTGCAGAAGAGAAGGCTTTGGGAAGCAGGAGGAACTAATAGTAACCTTCTGGTGTCCATGGGCAGGCTAGTGAGAGTAGCAAGCCAGGTTCTTTGTGGCAGTGTGTGGAAGACAGGCAAGCTACAGCAGGTGTGTTAAAATTACTGCATTGAAGAGTAACATGTTTCACCATGGTGTGGAACAGTCATTGGGGCAGGGGAAAGAAGTTCTGCAGTGTCCATCCTTGAATGTTTTGATGCCCAACTGGATAAAGCCCTGAGTAATCTAGACTGATCTTGCTGACCTTCCTTCGAGCAGGAGGTTGACTAGAGAACTCTAGAATTATTCTATGATTCTGTAGCAAAAAATGTAAAAATCATCAGCTTGATGGATATGAAGTTGTCTATATTGGAGCTTGAAGCCATGTATTAGTAATGGGCCTATATTAAATGCCTTAAAATATGTGAAGTGTGGCTTCAGTGGACATGCAAGAAGGTTTTTAAACTTAAAGGTACTCCATGATGTAAACACCGAAGCTTATGGATAGAATAGAGAAGACAGCTGCATCCCTTGCACTGTCAAAGGTTGCTTGTTTGTCTTCCTAAAATTTGAGCTGGTCACTTTAAAATTCAGGGATGAAATTCCCAGAAGCAACAACTTTTCTGTACCCTGTCCATGGTACTGCAGGTCCCTCCATTGCCTTTTCACAGCAGCAGGCAGGCTGAGAATGGGTTGGAATAAGTGGTTTAGGATTGAAGTTGGGGCAGGTTGTGCATACGGTTGTTTTTTTGTGGGTATTTTTCTTCATCTCTCTCCTGTAAGGTTTTTCTTTTCCTTTGTTCTTCAGGCTAGATACTTCTGTTCAAAGCCTCAGGAATAGTAACAGTGCTGGATGTGGCTAAATGCTCATTCCTGTAGTTGTTTGTGTCTTTGCGAAAAGCAGGAGAAAAACAGACTTTGCTTCTCTTGGCTAAAAATGACATTTTTATAGTAGATATTCCCAAATTTCTTCTGCAGTTTGTATCTGCAAATATACTATAATTTGTCTTCTGGCAGAACTTAGAAGTCTTAGTTTTATGCTTAAGCAAAGACCTTTAGGTAGCTTCCTGGTGATCAGCAGGATTATGAACGGAGTCCCACATGAAAGATAAAATTAGGTGTTGAACATCGTTATGATGATTCATAGCTTGTGCAGTGTCCCCTTGGAAAATGCAGGCAAAGAAAGTAATCTGAGCCTAGCACCCCAAACTTATTTTCTTCATCTTTGCACTGTACCTACAGATAGTGTCATTTACACTAATTATTCTAGATTTTGTAGGTATTCTTTCTCAAGCATGGGAATTCTGTGTGAGTAATTAAAAAATGTTTTTAAACTAACCCTTTGTTATGTTGATATTGCTGTTAGATTAAAGGTGAAGGACACATCATTTTTCAGTACCTTAGTACTTGCGTTTCTTTCAAAAACAAAACACTAGACAGTCATTTTCACTTTTATGTACTAAGATTTCTGATGGTTTAATGACATTCGCAAACTAAAGCTAATTAGGGATTGATAAACTAATGTATGTTCTTGTAAACTATTCAATACCTTTGTAGAATGCTTTGAGTGTGTTTGTGAGAGCTTTTTCTGTGTCCAGTAATGTTTTTCAGCTTTTTGTCAGTCAAACAATTTTAGCAGGGGTAATATAAATAATCCTGAAAGTGTACCTTAATTCTGTCTTGGAGGAATGTGAAGGTAGTACATTCTTCAGGTTGACTTTTTTTCATTTTTCCCCTCAACTGTAGTGTAGTGGGGGGTATGAGCAAACTGGGATACTCATGGTGCCAGAGACCTGGACTCTGACAGGTACAGTGAGTAGTTTATATGTTGTGTTGACTGCTAACCCTGAACTAGGTGCCAGCTAGAAGGTCAGAGTTCCAAAATATTCAATGACTACAGAAGCAGTGCTCTGCAAACAACAGGATTTGGCGTTCTGTTTTAAGAAGAGCAGAGATGACAGACAGGCTCTTCACCTAAATGTATAATTTTTTCCCCCCCCTTTTTTTTTTCTTCTTGGAAATGTTGAATGTAACAGTAGCTTTTCTGTTGTTGTAAGTTGTTTTAGTTTTTCTCATATAATTTATCAGTGAATTCCATTAGGTACTTTGACTGTTGCTAGATATATTGAAAATAAAATCTAAATAATATTGCCTTTTGCCATCTAAAAATGCAAGTGTAACCTTTATCTTGAGTAAGATTTTTGAAGGGTAGAGGGGGGGAAGCTACTTATACCATATAAACAATTCTGCATCATAGTAATTTTATAGATCTGTGTAAGAACCATTCTGAAAGACAAAATGCCTTTTAAAGGTTGAAAAAGTTGAGAAGCAGACCTTGTATGTTGTGTGGAAAGCAGTAAACTCCTAAGCTTTTTTCAGTTTAAGCTTGTGTCAGTTAATATTTTTTCTTGCACAAAGTGTGTTCTGATGACAGATTCTAGCAGTACATGACTGCAATTTCACCTAAAATACTTGGCATGATTTACGTAGCCATATGTAATGGATTTTGCCATCTATACCCCAAATTTGTGTTGAACTGTTAGAAAAGACTAAACGCAAGTTTTTTAAATGTACTTAAATGGGAAGCAAATGTAGTTGTGATGTTCAGTGCCCATAATGCTTCCTGTTACAGACACTGTGTGATGACTGTATAGTAGGTAGTTCAGAGATGATGTTTTTTTATCCCTTTTAAACTGATGAAAGATGATTATTGTACTGCTCAGATATGGTACGTGTAAGGCTTTATTTTCTCCTTCTGCCTTGTCTGAAAATACTTTTGTATAGTGGATAATGTATGATGAGTTTTGTTCCAAGAGTATCTTAAAGACCTCTTTACTCCTCCCACCCCCAAAGTGTAGCTGTTGGCTTTCTCTGCTGTGCCATTCTTCATCTTAATTTAGTGTCAAAATGACCACACTTCTTCTCTTGCTGTTCGCTTAGAGTAGCAAGGTAAATTACTATTATTTCTTATGCACACGCTAAGAAAAAATATTTAATTTAACAAACTTATCTTTAATTCTGATGAAAATTTGGGACATCAGAACTTGGGATTGAGTGCTGAATATGTTAAAGAGCCTATTTATAACTTGTGTCAGTCAATAATTACTGAATTTTGGAAGTGTCAGATTTTGTCATCCTGTCCCCCTTTGCAAAGTGGGGGATGCAGAGGTAGTATCTTATGTTAGACCAGTATACCAGCTCATTATACTTGTTGGTCTAATAAAAGATATAATCTCAGCCTACAAAATTTGTGGCTGCTTTGGAGGAGAGTGCATGCAGGAGTTGTGGCTTCTCCGTCCTTGGCAACCTCCGGACTCTGCGGAGGTGTGCAGTGTGAGAAGGAAGACATGTTTTCTTTCTCTCCATCTTTCTTGTTTTGTGTCTGTCCTTGATCTGTGTGCTGCAGTTAAGTAAAGGCTGCTATGGGCACATGCTTTGTCTTTGGTATCGATACCTCTATGTTCAGGTGTAACTAAGTGACTTGTGATTTCATGTCAAAAACCTTCCTTCTGTGTAGTGATATCTTATGCTATTTTATACACTATGATCTTAATCTAGATAGAATATTCTGTGTATTCCAGCATTCTTAGTCTTACGTGTGGCAATACATGTCAAAATAAAAAACCCTGTGGCTACAAATGTCACTTTAAAAGTGTTTAGAGCAGTTTTCAGGCTTTCAGTGAAACTATTTTGTATGAAAGTGGAAAAACTAAACAGGAATTTTCATTGAAAGATGATTTCTTGTAAGTAGCACTTTACCTTGGGGCTCGTTGCAGTGGAGAAATAACGTGAATTCTGCATGTGGTGAGTTTGGAGCTCTTGCCTTGCAGAGAAGGCAGCAAACCTGGCAGCTGCTGTAATCTGTAACCCTAAGGAATGGGGCAGTGGGAAGCATGTCCCTGCCGCTGACCTTGCCATTTCTTCCTCCTGGGAGAGGAGGTTACTTCTCTGTTATTCTCTGACTTTGGATTTCTCCTACTCCACCCAATGAGCATTTCCTTCCAGAGGGTCTGGGAATTGAGTTGCTGATGTTCTAGCAGCAGCAGGAGTACTTCATCCCTCTCCAAAGGTTTGCTATTTGTATGAGAGCTGGGAGTTTACCTGTCTGATGTTCTAGTGTAGAACTGGGAACAATGACGTAGTTGAGACATGCATAAATAGCCAAGTTTTAATAAACAGAATGGATGAAAAACAGGGAGGGGAAAAAAAAAAACAACAAACCAACAAAACCAAACCAAAAAACAGAAAACCAAAGGTGCCATTTATTCACCCTGTCTGTTCATTGTTAGCTAACTGTTGCCATGCTAATACTTTATGGGCAGTCTTAACTACCTGCATCTTTTTGTATGCTTTATGTTATCAACTAAAACTCTTGATAACATCTGATTTAGCTATCTGTAGGCATAATACTGATCAAAAGCCTTTTCTGTTACAGTAGCTAAGGAGAAAGCACTAACCTGATTTTCAAAGACAGATGTCCCTTCTTAAAAAGTAGGTAAAATCTGTCTTATTTTATTGAGTCAGAGGAGCAAAGATACTTTGTGGTGTTGTGGTCTGTACAGATTATTTTACAGTCTTCATTATTGTGTGGATCTGGCCCTTATGAAGATGGGAATTGAAAGAATTTGGAATGTGTAGTCTGTTCTGTCTGAGATGGCTATAGCATATGTCAGGAAGCAGATAACCTGTGTGCCATGTGCCTGAATAATATGATACCCCGCTTCCCTCTCCAAGTCTCCAGGAAAGATGCTTCTATAATTATGCTGTTTACTGGATAAATGTTGATAAATATATTTTTAAAACCCAGGGAGTAAGTCTTTGGTGTGGTGACTTAGCATTATTTTGAAAGTGAACGTTTCTATTAGAGACAGTGAAATGACTCCACTCTGATGTAGGAACACTATTAGGGGTTTTCTGGTTGCTCTTTAAAACACTTAATTACTACTCAGCACCTTGCAAATAAAAACTAAACCACACTATAAAGTTTTTACTATGGGTTTGTAATCACATACTAGCCCACACAAAAGTGGTAGTTCAGTGTGACCCATTGTTTTATTTTCTTATTTCTGCACACACATTTCAAATGGAGCTTCTGTGGTTTTAAGACTAATTTTGGAAGACTTTTTCTCATCAAATTAAGCTTCATGCTTAACTGTTCTCCTAAAGCGAATATAGCATGTCAAATACCATCTAGTGCTGTCTGTCCCGTAGTTAATACACAAAATAAGCATAAATGTAAAAAACACACATTTGTCTTTCGTTCTGGTTCATTATTACTTGGCATCTTGAAATTCTAAACATTAAACCAGTAGACTGGGTGGATTATTTTTCTTGTTCAATGCGACTGCTGAGCTGATTTAGGTTTATTTGCATATTAATATTTCAAATACCTCGATTAGTGGGGGTGTGTGTGGCTATTTAGAATAGCTGTGTATGCTAGCCATTTTCCCTTTTAAAATTGGATTTGAAATTATTCTCTAAACCAGAAGCATCAGTTGGAGTTGTTTTGAGAATCAATTTTAGGATATGTGCAGGGTAATGCTGTAGTTAAGTCCAAGACTCAAATATCATAAAACTTACTAAGTGGAATGTCCTAATGAAAAGAGAATGATGTTGTCGGAAGAGTAGTCGTAAATGATTGAGCTCTGAAAACTGAAGGCTGAGAGTCAATAACAGCACATCTCAAATGCCTGATCATAGCAAGGGAAAAGGATGATGTTCTGATGCCTGGTGGATTCTGTTCTCAGGGGTCTTGTATCTGAGTCTGGACGTGCTGAACAGCTCTGTCCTGAGGACCTGCTGTACTTGGCCTGGGCTGCTAAAAGAATAAGAAGTCAGGGTGCAGCCGCTTCTTGGTTCTGGATTGCTTGAATTCAGGAATTAACATTCAGATGTGTGTGATGGATTATACAGCTGCTTTTAGTGTGAGGCTTGTTTGGTATATATTGCTCATTCAGATTGCTGTTTGCTGCTAATGACTTTCATAATAAATCACCTGCATCTTTTAAAATTTTATTTTTAATGAAGAAATTCCTGAAGCTTGTGACTCTTTCTTGATAGGCTGCTTTGATACATGTTTGCCTGGGTTCAGCTTCTCTGGAAGGAATGCCAGGAGAGCCTCCCTGAGCTTATAGAGGCCTCTCTTCTTTGACCAGTGTCTTGAAAGAGAGTGTTCTGCTCAAAGGCTTATGATGGATTGCTATACTGATCAAGAAACAAAGGTATTCTTGCTGCATTTAATCTTCTAGGCCAACTACTTTGAGACTTCTCTTGAATCTCTGTTCCTTACTTATTATCTAGACAGGACCATGATGCTTCTGACACTGTTTTGCACTGAGGACTTTGATTATCACTTTGCTGGCTGTGTAGGGTGTGGTGCTGGAACAGATCACCATAAACAAAGCTTTTTGCTTTTTAGTGGTCTCTGAGAGTGGGTATATAAGGGTATAGGCCAAAAAAATTTATTTCCTAAATTGAGACATATCTCTGGCCCAAAACAAAAAAAAAACCCTTGCACCATTAGTAGTGGAAGACAGCTGTGTTTCTTCTTGTGCTTCTTCCCATAGGGTGAAAAAGGGCAGTGATAATCAAGCTAAGGATTTTCAAAGGGAGCTTCAGAGAAGTCATGATAGCATACTAGAGTTTCGGTTTGTGGGTTTATTCAGTCGTCCCACCTTGCTTTTTTTTTTTTTTTTTAATGCTTCCACAGTCTTTATTCATAGTAGCTTGAATAGTGTGAAACCTTAATGCAGTAAACTACCTTTTGCGAAGGCAAGGATCTCAACTTCTGGGGAAGTGTATGAGGCAAACTCTTTCAGCCTAATTTGTAGAAAGATAAATATTTTACAAGTGCATTCAGGCTTTAGCGATCTAAACTTTTGGCCTCCTAAGTCTATTTGCATCAGTCTCTAACATACTTGCTAATATATTCTGAAAGTTGACTCTGAATGTTAGGTTTGTGGTACCTGACATGGGTGTGAGATTTCCGTTGTAGTTTTGAACATTAATTGCTTCAATAACAGTCTAGTCATTCAATGACCATAGAGAATGTTTTCCTTACAAGCAAATGTTTTTTCCTCCTTTGTTCTTGAAATCTTATGTAGCCCTATCGTGGGGAAAACCTGTGAGGTTTTCTTGTGAGGTGGAGTGTTACTACAGTCATCTCAGCTTTGGTGTTAGCACCAGCCCTCTGAATTTCCCTTCTGCAAGACATGGTCTCTAGACATGGATGAATGATGTCTCCTTTATGTCTAATGCAATGGTTGAGCACAATGGACCTTGTTTAGAAGTGACTGATTCTTCTGTGAAACAAATTGTGTAAACAGCCTACAACTCAGAGTAATATGTCTGACTTGCAAGGTTTAATGTTGCCATTTCCCAGGATAGGTGTATTGTGGAAAGGCAAGGAAAAGACCTCACCTTGATCCAAGGTGCCACTTAGCTGGTGAGGCTAACTGCAGCCTTTTAAATGTTAAAACAAAATGATTGTGTACTACCTTCCCTTGTTGGAGAAATTTTTGTGATATTTCTCTGCAGGGTTTTCTTGTAAATGAAAGGTTTTGGAACACATTGAATTAGTTCTTTGAGTTGTGGCTCTGGGTTGTGATTACGGTTTTTCTTCCCAAGGAACTGACTTAGTCTTTTCTCAGATTCCCGTGATATAACTAGTTTTATAAAGATGATCAGATGCTTGTGTGCTGGCTGTGTGAATGTCGTTCTAGCGACTTATCTCTGATTCCTGGTTGTTATTGTTATATGTTGGATCTTCACCAGAAGAAGTGAAGAATTTCTTCACACTTCTTCCCTGTGATACTGAGCTCCCTGGGATGCTTGCCCTTGCTGAGGAGATACGGGCTTTCTCTTCACCTGCTCAGGCCGCACATGATGATTGTCTGTGTTTCCTGATTCTGGTTGGAGGATGCACTCTATACGTCTGCTATGCTTCCCATTACAGCAGAACTCCTATAAAGTCTTTCCCATGGCTATTTGGTCCATTGTGGAGTATTCCACATGTTTTGGATCCTAAAGATTCGAGTAGTCTATTTTAATTCATGGCAGCCTCCTTCCTCTGTCTTATACCTATGAGGGCAGAATCTAATGAGAACAAGCTTATTCTGGTAGTTAAACCAGAGAAAGCACTGGGATACAGGCTCTTGTAACTTGGCTGTGATTTACTTTATTGTAAGTATAGCATTACTGTACAGTCCAGCCCTAAATTATTGGTAGAAGTGGGCTTGAACTCTTAATCTGAACAAATACATGATTAACTAATTTTCTTCCCAGAAACCGTATCCACGGCAAAGTGAAAATGCACATACTCAAACTCCTGGTTATGTTGACTAGCAGAAAGGATACAAGCAGAAAGTGTTTGAGGATGATCTTTCTCCACCTAGTGGGAATGTTGATGTGATAAGGTTTGCCAGCAGGTGATAAGCAGGAACCTTCCTGGAGGCTGCTCAAACTGGGCTTATGTAGCTGCTCTTGTTTTTCCCTTCAGAGACACTTCAGTCACTCTTTAGGATAAAACTCTGCTGTGTGTATCTGTTGCCTGGCTAGCTGCTGGTAACCAGCTTCAGGACTTCTGACGAAGTTACTGGGGGGAGGACGTTTCTTGATTTAAATTAAACATGGAAATCTCTGTACTCACCCTGTCTTTTCTGTATGGTGCATTTCTTTTACTTCCTTCTGCTTAGCAGATGCCAGGTGAATAACTGCTTGTGCTCTGTCAGGTTCTAGTTGCTGTAAAAGCATGCTTATCAAAATGCTCAAGTCAGCTCTGGGGATTGGAAATAAAATTAAAAATATGTGGAAGGATACCAGTGTCCAAAACCACTCAAACTCAGTGGTATATGTTAATGGTTCTTTTCCCCTTTTAGTTTTCTAAAAAGTGTGGAACTTTGTAAGAACTTAGATCAATACCATGTGCAAGAACTGTTGTACTGGATCAGAATAAAATTGTCTATCCCACTATCTTGCTGTGATTAGTGGCCAGCAGCAGATGCTCTAGAAAAGACTCTAAGATCAAGGTGAACATAGTGATACTTTCTAGGATGCTTTCTGGTAACAGTCCCTAGGTCTATGGACTTCTACAGCCCAGGAGTGTCCAGCCCAGCCACTTCCTTGGCAGTGTGTTTTCTGCTTAATGGTATTTGAACTACTCACTTTATACTGTATCTTCCACCCTGCTCAGCTTGTCTGATTATTTTTAAACAGTTTAAATTCTGTTATCCCCAACCTTTGATAGCAGGGAGTTTCGCAGTTTAACCAAGCACAGTGTTTTATTTATTTTTATTTATATATACATATATAATATAACATATATAAATGTGAATATATGCATATTCTCTGTTTACCTCTTCCATTTTACTTGTGTACCCACAGTACCCTTTTTCCAGTGAGTCAGTTTTGTTCTTTATGATACATTTGGTAATTCCTGTTATTTCTGTTGTACTTGCTAGTTCTTTCTGCATGTCGAGAGAGGATAGTGGAGTTATTTGGAGTACAGGATGCAGGTGCATTGTAGAATTCTACAGTGATATTTTTTGGTGGTTTTTTCGTCATAGTTCCTTGTATTTAGTTTGTGACTGATTACTGAGATGATGTTACAGGAGATACTTATGACAGCTCGGAGAGCTTGTTACTTAAAACTACTAAGTAGATTGGCACATCGCTGTGCTCATTTAGAAGTTGTTTTTCCTTGGTTGCATCATTTGGCATTTAGCAAAATATATTTCATACTATTTTATCACTCATCAATCTCATTAGATCCTTCAGATTTCTGTACTAGTCTTAAATGGCAAGTCCTGTGGTGTAGTAACTTTTGTCCACTTCCTCCTTGCTTGCTTTCTCCAGTCATTAATAAACAGAATGATTTATGTTTGTGATACCAGAGAATCCCATGGTTGACTTCCCTTGTTGTTTCTTTATTTTTTCTTCCCAAGTTTTTAAAATCAGTTCTTAATCCATGAGAGGACAGACACTTCTTATGGCAGCGTAGTTTCTTTAGAGAGGTCAGCAGAACCCTATTGAAAGCCATTTTGAAATTTAAGGAGAAAACAAAATTGTTCTGGTCCACATATTCTGACTTTACTCAAATTATTTATGGGGCCGACATGTCTCTCTGTGGACAGTTGGATATTTTTTCCTCTTCTTCTGACTGTCTGCTAACTCGAGCTCTAACTAGCATGGTCATTGGACTTGGTTATAGACTAAATCTTAAAAGCTACAGGCTTTGTGGTATTTGTTCACACCTGCAGAATCTGATGTGTTTCTGTTTATGAATGGATACTTATTTGGATGGTTAATACCTGGCTAGATGCTGAACTAACGTGCAGTACTGAGAGTACCAGTGTACCTCTGATTCTGTAAACCCAATAGGAGGAGAGGCAAAGAAATTCAATGTACTTATTTTCTCTGAAGTATCTTAATACTTTTTGAAGCAAAACATTCCCTTTTGGTAAAGGATGAGTATGCACACTCTCCTCTAAGATGTTTTTACTATCAATTCCTGTTCCTAAAAATATGCTACTGCAGCTACCCATTAAAAAGCATCTGTGTAAACTCAATAGCAAAAGTTTTGAACTACAGGCTCGGTAGATAGGGACTGGGCTGCCTGATCAAGATATGTGACTGACCAGACTGTGAAAGTAAACCTGCCATTAACTTCTAAACTAAATGCGTGCCAAACTCTTAAGCAAAATGGCATTAAAAATAAATGTGAACTAGAGTTTATAGCTCTCTTGCATAAAATGTTTGTGAAGAGATTTATCCTTTACCCCACTGAAGTTTGATTCAAAATTGTCTAATCAAGCATTAATTACATTTGATTTTATAAATTTGCACTCCTCATTTGTAGCACTTAGAGCCTATATTGAAAAGAGCTATCAGCTAAAGAATGAATGTGCAAGGATTGAGGGGAAAAACTATTTTTTGCCAATTTTACAGGCTATGTGTATTAAGACATTGGGCATTTTTCAATTATATTCTAGTAAATGGAGGCAAGAAATCCCAATTCTAGACTCATGCTTAATATATTTAACATTTTTGTGATGTTTAATGACTGGGAATGGCAATTTGTGTGTCAGCATTCTGTGACTGGTTGCTGATTGTCACGATCTTTCCCAAAATGCGTGTTTTCCTTGAAAATTCAAAATGCAACTTCATTAACTTTGGCTTGATGCTCCTAAAGAGAAAATTCTGGCTTGTTCTTCCTGTGCTGAGTCAGGAACACTTTGAACCAGGGGATCGGTTTGATTGTGGTTTGTTGTGTGTGGTTTTGTGTGTTTTGTTTGGGTTTGTGGTTTTTTTTTCCCTCCCTTGCCCCTCCTAAGCCCCGTTTCAAGAAACGACTGTACAAAATGTAATGGCTTATTTTCCCATCAGACCTGAGTTTGGAAATTCACATTGTCATGTATTGCAGTTGTGTGTGTTATGTCTGCTCTGTACAAGTGAGCTCTAGACCACAGTGTATTCAAAAAATGTGATGTACATGAAGAAAAGTTATGGCTGAGTTACCTGACTCGGAACAAAAAAAAAAAAAAAAAAGGAAAAGGGTGGGGAAAACACGCTATTCATCTTGGTTTGACTGTGTGTAACCAGAGTCATTAAAAGGCAGAGTACTTGATTCAGACTTGGAAATATTTTGAATGTTGTAGTGCAAAAAATCTGATAGAGTAAACCTGTCAGAAGCTGTTACTGCTCCAGCAGTTTTCCTTGCACTCTTTCCTATACAGTGGAATAGCAGCACACAGAATCACAGCTTCTACACTATACCTCTGGATCCAGAAATATGATTTAATTGTTTTAAAATTTAACTTTTACTGTTGGTTCTGTTCCTGAGCTTTTCAAGAATGGCTTGTATGACAATGAGCAGTTGATTTTTCATCTTACTATTGCTTCTTTCTTACTCTCTTGCTGTCTTCTCCAGTTAAAGCCGAGGTCTAGTTGGCCACGTGCTGATGTTCCTGCTTATAGGGCCAATCTCGGTGTGGAAGTTTCTGCCTTGAGAAGAGAGAGGTAATGCCTGGCTACTGCTCGCTTTCTGGAGGAGCAGCTTCAGCTCTGGAGGAGTGGTATCTCTGGAGTTCTCTCCATTGTTTTGTGACTCTTTTGAAAGAATGTAGGTTTTCTTATGTAAGATTGTGCTGCTTTCCCTTGCTTGCTTTTTTTTTTTTTTTTTTCCTTTTGAGGTCTATAGAAACTTTCAGCAGTGAGGCATGCATCCTGTTGATACTTAAGCTATACCATGGAGACTGTTCTCGTTATCACAGTTCTTATTAAATTCTTATTAAATAAATCCTGTGAAGGCTTTGTTGCTTCATGGCATCCAATAGGACACTTTGAGTAGTCAGGATTAAAGCTGTAGCCTGGAGAATCAGAAGATATTTTGAGATCTCTGTAAAGCATAATTCCAGCATGAAATGAAGATAAGGAATTGCTGTGGTTTATTTTTTTTTATAAATTAAGATTACACTTAAAGTACAAGCGAGGGGTGGCACTGACATAGGTGCTTCACAGTTTCTGACCAAGGAAGTGATGAAGTTTGTGTTTTACTTGTAAAAGAATAAGCAGGCATGTTCAGTTCAGTGCGGTATGTGGCTGTTGATTTGTTAATCAATGTGTCACACAGTGTACTCCATGCCAGCCCTCTAATCTCCGGCATCAGCTGCCAGAGTTTCACGATAGAGTTGTGGGCACTGAGGAGTGCATGGACTTTGACAAAGAGTTTTTATTCTTCTGAGCTCAATGCTTTGCATTATTACTTGATTAGCAGAAGCACTCAAGCTGGAATCACTGTTCATCCAGAACTTATAGATGAGCTGTATAAGGCTTTCTCTGTGCACATTTCTCAGTCTTAGACTTGTTTTGGTACTTCTCTTCCCCCCAGCCCAGCTAAGTAGTCTTTATTCTTTCATGGATTATGGAAAAACATGGGAGACCTAATACTGTTGTTGCTAAGAAAACAATAATTAGGCTGATACTTTCGTGTTTGCTGTTTAAAATAACTGGAAAAGTGCATAATAGGTCTGTAATACTTAAAGGTCAAGTTATCCTTTTGTTCTCTTTTGAAAATGTTGAACAACTGCAGGAGTTGAAGCGTAGAATAAATACACCTTAATTGAGAAGGTGTGGAGAAAACAAATCAGCATTAAGTATTTTGTCATCCATTTTCTGAAGGTTGTTCTAAGCAAATTTTAAACACTTACATAAAGAGCTTTGATAAGAATTATTTAAAACGTGTTCTTAGATTTTCCTGGTGTCTTAGTTTATGCTTTCCTAATTTCAAGGATGTTACTGAAGGGAACTGAGGGGTTGTTGCGAATACTGACTTGGATTTCCCATTTGCTAAATCTGAAGTGTATTCAGCTGTGTTATTAAGCTTCAGAGTGAATAATTGTTTTATTTATGTCTTGATAACAGAGAGTTACCTAGTACATTCACTTTTACTCTTTCTGTTCAAGAAATGCATCTTGAGCAGTCTGTAGAATTAAGAACAATGTTCAAGGGGGCTCTCAGCTAGAGGCAAGGCAGGTGGGGTACTCAATCCTCCCCACCTATAAATGAGCAGAAAATTTACTGCTTGCCATGTGTGTTGTGTGAGGGTTTTTTAATAGTACTAAGATGTGGCTGATACACTTTTCCAGTTCGTTATCACTTAATATTGCTGTGAGGTCTCAACAACTCATAAGGGAGAGTTAAGGAATTTGGAAGGTTCCTGAGATACTAAACAGACAGAAACAAGAAAAGACTGATTGCAGGTCATGGTTTACTTTACGCCTCGTTTTCTGCAAGTCATTTTGATAATTCTTAGGGGCCACAGGAATAGGTGTGTGTCTTTATAATGCATATAATGCAAATTAGAATGTGTTTCTCTTTGGTGTGATCAGCTTTTATCCACCTTTTCTGTGCTGCTTCCTCCTTGCCCCCAGCAGCTCTAACTTTTAGTATTATTCCTTAAATAATTTCAGAATTTTGTGTATGTGTTAACTACTGGATACTGTTTCACTAAGAGCAAAAGGTAGTGTTGCGTTTTTAATTATTGAAGATCACTGATTTTTTTTTTTATAAGAAATCCAAAGAGAGAAATTTCATGTGTAGTATGCCTTGGGTCCAAGGCATTTTCCTTAGTTATGCTTTCTGTGGAAGATAAAGTTTCTGTAACTGCTTCTTCAGTGGCAGATCACAAAAAATCTTTTTGCTGTAGAGGAAGATAATTATCTAATAGGTAATAAAAAAACCTCTAGAAATCTGTTTGCAGGAGGTTTAACTGAATATTCTTTTTCCTTCATTTGAATAACATAAATATCCAGGAATTCTTAAGAAAACTGGTTACAGGGTTTTTGCACTGGATAGTACAACTGTTGTAATCAATGAGTACAGCTGGACACGCAGGCTAGGGCTTCTAAAGATGCTGCAGCAGTCTTGTTTGTGCTGCACCATGAAAATGCAAATGAGAGGTTTTTCAATGCAAAAGCTGAACTGCCCTTTAATGCAAGTATATTAAAAAAATTGCATATGCTTCTTTCGGAGGATACTGCGTTGATGGTGCTCTGTGCTAGATTGTACCTCAGTGATGGTATGTATGGCTCTTGTTCTTCAGGAATCCTTTCAGATCCGACCAGTTGTGATATTAAGTGTGTGTGAACTAATGCAGCTGGAGCAGCAGGTCAAAAATAAGTCCTTCTGGTAAATTATCCAGAAGGTGATGGCTGCTGGCAGGATGTTGCAAACTGGGTTATATTCAAATACAGCAGTCTTGCAACTTCAAGGAAGGTGATTATATAGATTATTTTTTTTTTTTCTCTCCCTGGTGTATGTGAGAATTTCTGGGTCGTCTCTCTTTAAAGGCTGTGGAGCTCTTAAGAGCTGAGCTTTTCTTTATAATTGGATCTGGGAATACTGGCCTTTACTATTAAGTATGCAATCTAATACAAGCTAGCACAAGAAATTTTCATTACAGAATGGCATGTTCTTACCTCTCCAGTGAAGAAAGAAACAGACTGATAAGAGCTATGGTAGCCGAGAGCCTGGAGCAGACACTGGTTTTCTCCTCTTTTGGATGAAGGCACCCTAGGAAAATATGAATAGGCTTAATGGCACCAGAGGGGACGGGTGAAAAGTGGGAGCTGGTGAGAGGGCTGCCTAGGAGACAGGCACAGCTGAATTGTGTCACGGGACAGGAAGGAGAGCAGCCTGGACTGCTGCGCAAAGGGGAAGGGTGGCACTGGTGTGGTCACTTCGGCAGCATGTTGTGCTTTTTGGGTTGTGTGTTTTGTGGTTTGTTATTTAAATTCTAAATTGGTCTGTAGATCATGTTTCTTAAAATAAGTTTGTTTGCTTAACTCCCCTATCAAAATCAGTTTGACAAGTGTTATAATGCAAGTTTACTACTTAGTGATCTTTGTCACATAAATTAGCATTTCCTCTAGTACTCATCATATTCAACATACAATCAATACTCATTGATTGATACTAGTACTGAGATCTAGCATTAATTACCCTAGTGGAGTTCACTAGCCAAGGAACTGAAATCTGTTTATCAGCTGTACCATGTCACTTTAATTTACTCGTTCAATGATGTGTTCATTTTCACTGGAGGAAACAATTCTCCTAAGGTGAAAAAGCTTTTTTCTTGTATTACCCTCAGGAAAGGAAAATGAGGATATGCTATACTAGTTCTGAAATCTTGACGGATTTGGGGATATAACCTACTGTTAACATTGCTACTTTTAGATATTTTTAATTGGTTTCAAGTTTTGCGAACATACTGTCTTATGTTATAAGCATATCTAAGAGTTTGTATGACTTTTGTATGCTTTGCTAGTTTAAAAGTCTGTGTAGATCTTTTTTTTTTTTCCTAAAAGAAGTTATTGAATGTACCAGTGATACTGGGTTAAGAAACAAACCCTTAAAAATTAGAGGAACATGTTATGTATGGAAACAGCAACAACTTAAGTATGGGTAATGCAGAGACTTTCTGAGTTAAAAAAAAACCACTTTATTTAGTTGTAGATCAACATATATAGTAGTTATAGAAGAAAATATACTTTATAGTTGAAAAATAAAAACTGGTTTAAATTGGCAATAGAGTTAACTTGCAGTCTGTCTTAAAATAGGTGGTTTTTAAGTCCTAGTGAGTAAAAGGCAGCAGAAGAATGAGAAATTAATAGATAAGAGAGATGTACACAGTCATGCTTCAGAGGTTTTAACATGGGCTGTTCCAGCCAATGTCTGCAAATTTACTCAGGATAGCACCAGTGAAACATCTATGTCTGGAGTTTTTTATCTGCGGAGGTAAAAGCACTGGAGAAACTAGGGGTTGGAAACTTGTGTGAAACAGATGGAAGCACAGGTCGGTGAGGTGGACCTGCCATCGCTCACCTGGGCTCTGTGCCTTTGGAGTGTGAGTGACTGACTGCACAGCGTTAGCTCATTTCATTATCAGTAAGCACTCAGTCTACTGGGGTACTCTGCACTGTTGTGCAATACGTGTTATTATGTTAGTGACTGCCTTTACTTATAAATATTGTCATATCATAAATTACTGTATGTGTATGCATTAACAAAACTTTTAATCTCTAAGCTGCCTGTCTTTTGCAAAACGCTGTTCCAGCTGTCTGATGGTGCTGCTGTGCTAGAATGTGAGTCTTCTACAATAAAATCAATATGCTAGTCTTCAGATAAGGAGAAAACTGGATGTGGAAAGAATAGGGGTTTTCCAATGCTCTAAGTGCTTCACAGATTTACAAGGACGACAAGTGTGTGTTTGAGTATGTATTACCTTACTAAGGCCTAAATAGAACACAGCATTATGGAAAAATTGAACTACGGTACGCTGGTGTGTAGGTACCCCGACTGCAGAATGAGTGTTTTGTGCTACAGTTCTGCGTGAACAGAATAAAGACTCTCCATTCCCCAAATAGTCTGTTTAATAGCTGCCTGTGGTTGCTGCATGACTGGCAAGCTGATCTATCTGGATCCTCTTTCTGACAGTGACTGGTAGCAGATGCTCTGAAGAAAAAGTACAAGAAGTGGAGTAGCACCCATTTTCCCAGTAATAAGGATAGTTCAGATTTAACGTATTTAATGTTTAACAGCAGATGGATCTATTTTTTGACTTTTTTTTTGCATGATAAGTTATGGTCTCTGCAACATTCTTTGACAACAATTTGTGATTTATAATTTGCTATATACAAATCTATATAGGTATGGCTGTTTTGTTTCACCTGTTCCTTGAGCATCTTCTGCTTGTGTCCTGAGAAGCCAGAAATAATCATGCTGGAATCTGTATACCAATATGAGATGGTCACTATCTGTGACATAGACTTATATTTAAACTGATAGTTGTATAACCCACTTTTAATTCATTATCCAAATGCTTTTGGTATATTATGTCTATATATAGTTGTGCTATAGGTACAAAAATGAAATGGAGACATGCAGAAAGAGAAAATCAGGAAAACTAGCATTCAAGTTCTGATGTGAATGAATGTGGAGAATTAATTTGGACAATTATATAGCAATATTATGCTTTGAATTTCATTTAATGAGTTGACCTAGATGCTAAGACAGTGTGGTGGTCTTCAATAATTGTGTCAAATGCTTTGTGTGCTTGTGGATGAGCTTGTCAGAATCTTATTTGGCCTACTCTCTTTCCAAATAAAATTCTACACCTTGATTCTGTTCACGATTTGTAAGAAAGTAATGTATTTGAATAAATAACATCTTGGCATTTATTTGTCACTGATAGAATGTAACTGTTTATGTATGAAAGCTCTGAGTCCTATAACAAGTCTACAGTGACCAATTCTTGGTTCAGTTTAAATGAGTAAAAATAATTTTTTGCCACATAACTGTCTTGAAATAGTTAGTGTTCACACTGGATTTATAAAGAATAATTTGTTCCCTTTTCATTTAGCAGATGGCATCTGACTCTTCTATTTTTGTTATTAACGTGCCTTGAGGGCATTAGGTTGAAAGTTATCTAGTGAAATCTTTGGCTGTTTTTTGCACTGTTACTGAATATGCTGCTTGAACAGTTGCTACCCCCAGGTGCTTGTTTCTAAGTCTTCCCTGTGCTGGTGCGAGCTTCTACATGGCTGTGTGATGAGCTGGATGGAGCATTGCTTTAGGTAAAATATGACCCAGCAATAATAGTTATGTTTTAGTCTCTTTGATTCAAGTGACATTACAGCTGCTTATGATGGCAGAATTCGAAGTCTGAAACCATGAGAGTGAGCTCCCCAAGCATCTGCAGGGAGGCTTAAAGCAGAGGAGGCTCTAGACACTTCAGTTTTGACCTCTTTGAGCTAGGTAACTTGAGGATAATCCTAGTCAGTGTTAACACTGTTTTTAGAAATACTGAGTTGGCTACCTGATTCCTGGTCATACTTTCTAAACATTTGGGACTTTGTCTACTTGTTACTTTTCTTACATGTTGTTTGTACTGTCATCAAGATGTAGGTGCAGACCTCAGATTAATAAACATTATTCCTGAGAGAAAACGGATCATGTAGTTACTGGGCATGATTTTGCAATTAGAAGTACAGTTTGCTTTAAATGTTCAGCACAGTCAGGAAAAAGAAGTAGGAAGTGAACTTTCCCTCTGTCTCAAATGAAAATTAACTTGGATGAATTCAAGGGCATGCTTGCTTGCTACTGAGGTGTCTTTGTTCTCAGTAACAGCACCATAAAACTCAGAAAAGCGTAGCCCATTTTCAGCACCCGTCCTGTCTCCTGTGTCAGTGTTGCTAACCAGATGATTGTAAAATATCACTGTATTTTGATGAGAGTGAAGGGCTAGTTGGAGAAGGGGATCACTTTCCTTGTGTAGTGCTTCAGAAAAAGACAGGCAAGTAGAGGGTAGCATGTCAGAGGTGATCTGGGGAAGTTCCCCATTTTTTTCTGAATTATGGGGATGACTTAATTAAGACCCAACACTAGATGTGTTAATGACTAGACCATCCGTCCATGATTTGGGACACACATATATGAACTTTCTCCTATATTGGTTTTCTGTGGGGCCCTGAATGATTAACTTGCTGCATCTCCCTCAGTTCTGCATGCTTAGAAAAGTAAAAATGGACTCTTCTCTGCAGCCTGCCTAGAAAAGGTTTTGATGTAAACCATCCAGTGGTCACTGCAATGCAATGAGGTGATAGCCTTAAAAACATTGAGAGACCAAGACCATGAAGGCTGCTTTCCTTTCAGCAGAGTCACTGGTGGGAGGAGATCGTCCAAGTGGGGGCCACTGTGCTGCTGTGCTGGCCTGATTTAAGGGAGGGATAACCCATTTACAGCTGCTGCTTGTAGTCTGCTTGCCGTTTGGTCTTCAGCTTGGATGTGGGATCACCACGGAGGTGAAGTGTGGAAAGGGGACTGATCCTTTGTCAGGGTGGGAATGGGGGTCTTGGGGTAGGAGCTGCCTTCCCCATGGTGTTAGACAGGCAGCATCCACAGCACATTCTTGAGACTTGTCAGGGCTGATGAGTTTCAAAAGATACAAGGCCATGAAAAAAAGTATGAGTTTCTGTTTGCGTAAGTTTAATGAGCCCTTACTAAAGGTTTGGTGCATAGACTCTGACCTGTTTCACTTCAAGTGTCAGGTATGTTTGAACTTTAAGTGAAACATTAGCTAACACATCTGGATTTCTTGCCTTCAAGAGGCCCTAAGTCTCCAAATATTTTTCTGTGATGCGAGTCCTTTGCTCAGGTTTTTCATTACTAAATTCTGACAACTTTTGGCTGTGATGCTTTTGGTGTCTTAAAGCAGGTAACAAGGCAGGATTCAGTCCATTGTGTGAGGGGGAGAACGTGTCTGCCCTCCTGGGGCAGGACTTAAACTTTAAGGGACATATTTACTAAAATGAACTGCTAGCAAGTGGGGATGTTCTGGTGTGTGCTGTGAGGAGATGAGGAGGAGTGCGTGCCAAGTCTCTAACTGGTACATTTTAGGAAAAAGAATGGATAAGAAGCTAGTTGTTTTTCCCGTGCCCCCCCTTTTTTATGAATCCTTTTAAAATTGAGAAGGGACGATAAACTGCTGGAAGCTAAACTTGCTCACCTCAACTGAAAAAGGGAAAGGCAACGCCTGCATCCTAAATGGACTGAAATCACTGGCTATATTAAAAGTAAAATTGTGTTTAGGCAAGTACCCTCAAATAGTAGGATCTCTTTTCCCTGGCTGCAATATTTGGAGGATTTCATCAAGAGAAACAATTGTACAGTGAAGCTGATTAGACACAGCTGTCAAATCCACTTAAGTAAGCACTTTTCAGAGTTAATGAAAAATTATCTTTGTTTCATTTTGCATATGTATTTGAAGAAGAAAGGAACTTACTGGTGTGGTGGAAGAGATAAGACACACAACTATATATTTCTATATTTTGGTTATAACCTATTACAAATTCACTGAATCTGAAAGATGCTGCTGGACGTTGCCCACCTCGGCTGCATCCCTGTGTGCATGAGCGGTTTGGCAGAGGCTTCTGTAAACAGGATGTGGAGCTGTGGGAGCCCCGTTTGGCTGCAGTCATTGGTGTTTTGGAAAGTGACTGGACAAATTCTAGCTGCTTGTATCGCGTGTGCACATGTGCACAACCTTCCTCCTTTCTTCTCCTAAGATGCTATTAATTTTATCTCTTTGAATTTGATCCGAAAGACCAAGTACTCTGGATTAAACACAGCACGTAAAACTGCCTTTTGTTTTTTTACCATGGCTGCACTACTTTCCCTGTGACCTTAATCTTGAATTGTTTGGAACAGCTTTAGAGCTGACTAGTTACTCTGTTTCTCAGTAGTGCCATATGAACAATGCATTAATGATGCCTTACTGTGCATGTTATTCCAGTTTTGAAAAAAACAAGCATTGTTCTGATGCAGTTGAAACACAGACACTGGTATATAAACCCTCCTAAAATGGAGACACGTTTCAGTGGAGGATTTCTAAATGGGATGCTTGAATGGTCTTTTTCCAAATAAATAAATATTGCCTCTTACTTGGTTTCAAGAAACATGGCACACAGCTGCTCTTTACTCCTTGTTGTAAAATAACAGGCCACTTGCTAACAGAATCAAGCTATTGGCATTATTGCTAGCAGCTGCTGAACCCTTGGTGTTAAACAGCTCATAAATGTTAATCATGTTGCAGTTTTGTTAGAGCTTGTCTGTATATCCCAGAGACACTTGCTAATATGTCACACTTTTTTTTTTTTCCACATGAACTGATGACATTTCTTAGTGGAGATTCCAAATAGTAACTTCATAATTCAGTACTTCTACTGTGGTGGCTGAAGTTTCTTCCAAACTGCATTTTTAACTACAGCTTTGCTAGCACTAACTAGTATGGCTTTGTTTAGACATGTTTCAGTACGCTCAAAGTTGCTAAGCGTGTGGTGGAATGAGTACATGGTTGAAGGGAATATGGTGTCTGTTTACTGACCTGTTGTTTGGAGATCTGTGACAAAGTCAATTCCAAATCTAAACTGCAGAAGATCTGTTGAGTTTATACCATGTTTCAGTTTAATGTCACTTCCATGTTGTGATGGTTTTGCTGCTACACAAGTGTGAGAAGTTTACAGGAAATGTAAGGGTTGCTATAGAACTGTGTGTTATCTGCATAATAAGCAATTAAATAATTTGCTATGGACTTATAACAGTTCCTCCCACTCTTTAGCCAGTGGGAATGTGTTCTTAACAAGACAAAGCTCCCAAACAAACTAATACTTTCCTTCCTTCCTTCAGGTCAGATTCTGCTAGTGTTCTCTGTAGAAAACACTGGTAAGGTTCTAGAACCTAGTTTTAAGCTTGTCAAAATTATTGTAATTATAGCACTAATGAAAGCATAGATAATGAAGTAAAAGCTGCTGTATTGCAGGAGTTTTAATGTTTTGATTTTCATCATTGTGAAGGTCAGAAAGAGGACAGTGTTGTTAGTGCATGCCATAAAGAGAAAATATGCTTAGCACATGTAAAATCCTTTCTCTCTCATCCTTACTTTTATGTGAGTATCCAGTAGAACTTTCTCTCTCTGGGACAGTGGTACATGTTTACCAGAACAGCACTTTGTGCCTAGAGGCTATGCTCCCTACCAAACTACTCAAAATTGCAGTTACCCATGGCTCCTGATATCAGCCTGTGAACACAGGTTAACCTAGTTACAATGCAGCTGTTCCTGTATAAAGCTATATATTCTCTGCTGTGTTACTTGGATGGTGCTTTGGTAGTGTGTGTGTATGCCGTTCAACTTCAGGGTTCTTTCCTGTCAGCTTGCAGAGGAATTTCTGTCCCTGACGACATGTGCAGGACAGGGACAAGTATTACAGACTGATGCTAGAGGGATCCTGTCCTTGAGCTGGAACCTCTTGGGCTTTGAGAGAGACTTTATGCAAGGAAGTATGATTTTGAGTGTGGAAGATTATAAACAGGACTGTTTTGTTATTATGTTTGTTAAAGTATCAAACCATAAATACATTAGGTTAATAATACAACATACAGAAAACTGTGAGCAAGGGTTTTCTCAAAACATTCAGTCATCCCATTTCCAAGGACAGGAGTAGATGTCACTCTTCTTCAAGTAGGTGGATGTGAGAATTTGTTTCTGGACTTGCTTCTGAAAGCCTGGAGAAAGATTGGATGGTACATGATGTAGTAGTTTTTTTGTTATAAACGAAGGGGAAAACTCTCTGGGAAAGTAGAAGGGATTCCTGATTGTGTGTGTGTCGCATAATTGTGAGAAGAATTTTGGATTTTTAAAAAACTTTTGAGCTCAATTATTTTTAATAAGTGGTGTAGTTTGTTACAGATAGCATAACCATCCAACTATCAGTTCTGGTCACATCTTTTTCAGTGGGTTTCTAGTTTGTTTGGGTTTTGTTACCTCTAAGAGGTCCACCTAAAAATTCTACTCCTGGCCTTTTATTCTGTCCCATCTACATGTGTCCCATGCAGCAGATGGAGACAGCTTGCTGACATTAGATACAACTTCAAATATCCAGAGTGGTACTTAAATCAAGAAAGAAAGAAAAATACCCCAAACTGAATATCTCAGTGATGACTGTGTGTGCCTTGTTTTGAGTCTGGAAGTTACCTTGTGCTTCATTCTTAAACTGACAGAATAGAAGCATACTCAAGTGACTGAGGTCAAGAAATTAGTTTAAAAGATGGTGACCTGAATTTTGGTTCTCTTCAAAATTCTGATCCAGAAACACCTTTTTGTAGCTGCACTCTAACTTAAAACGTAGGGGAGGGGTTTGACCACATGTATAAACTTGGGCTTTGGTGTGAATTGAAGGCTCGTGAAAAGCATAAATGGCTTTATGAAAGTTGTCTGACACATGTGCAGAGGTGTTTACCTGACAAATCTTGGCTAATAGTCCTAAGGCTGATCTCAGAGATCAGTCTCTGGACAAAAAAAAAAAAAAAAGACCAAAAAACGAATCCTCCTGAGTAAGAAGCTTTCGATGTTTTTCTTTGGTAATTCTGTAACCCTACTGAAAAGTCTGAATGGATGACTGAAATGTTATTCCAAGTCTCTGAATGAAGGAATAAATGGATCTTAAACATGAAGTCCTACATTCAAGAATTTACTTTGGATTTCTGGAAGATGTCAAGAAAGCAATAGTTAAAGGAGCTGACAGAACTTAAAAGCAATGTATGGGGTACACTGTTAAGCCTTTCTTTGCAACAATATAGTTTGAAACCCAAACAGGCTAGTGAACTGTCAAAGAAGTGTTTGCCTGTCTAGGTCGGAATGTACATCACCAGTGCCGTCTTCCATATTACTTGTGTGACTCATTAGGGAGTAGCTTGTGTATTAGTAGCTAATGTGTGGGGAGAAGGAAAGTGATGAAAAACTGAAATATTAAAAGGTATAAAAGAAAGGTTGTTAAAAGTACTAATAACTTTTTTTGTTTGTTTGTTTACAGACCTTCAAGTGCTGACCTTCTTGGTCTATTAAGTTATTATAAACTTTTGCTGCTCTGCGAACATATAAAGATGTCTCGCAGCCCTGATGCTAAGGAAGACCCTGTGGAATGCCCTCTTTGCATGGAGCCTCTGGAAATTGATGACATCAACTTCTTTCCTTGCACCTGTGGCTACCAAATTTGTCGTTTCTGTTGGCATCGTATCCGCACTGACGAGAATGGACTTTGTCCTGCTTGCAGAAAGGTAAATATCCTGGAACAGCAGCTTGTCTTGCACATATCACAAGGCTCTTGCATTGTATTGGTACCAAAGACATCCTTTTCCTTCAGGGAAGCATTCATTTAATTATGGCCTAGATCAAGGGTGAGGTGTTGGATCTTTCAGATTCTGTCTACGTATGTCTCAAAGCTGTTGTGCAATGGCTAGTCTTGGTTTGTTAAATTCAGAACTAGATTAATAGAGAATGCTGTGGATCAGAATCAAGGCATGTTGATGCTAGGAGAACTGCCAAAAAAAAGTCCTTTGAGTTGGGGTGCTCACCCATTAACAAAGTCTTTTCAGGAAAGAAAGTGAGGATTCCAGCATCAGGGATTTGCTGAGGGCCAAGGTTCAGCTAAACTGTCAGAGCTGTCTGAGGCAAGCTTATAAAGCACCTGCTTGTTTTGTTTATGGCACTGGAGCTTCTAATCCATGTTTTTCTGGACACTAAACATGTAAAACCTTTAGAAGATATATCCAATGGTGTTAAACTTTAAAGCATTTCAAAATATAGGCTAAGACTTTTTGTCTAGTGTTCTGATGTTGTTGCCAAATGCTTAAAGGTAGTCCTTTGAAAGTCACAGTTTCTCCCTGTCTCTTAATTGATGTCTGGCTGATAACTTTGGCCATAACTATAAACTTCAGCTTCACTAAGTTGCCTTCTTTTATCTTTGAATTATTTTTTTTCGCTTTTTAGTGTTTTGCCTAACCTCATTATTTCCTTATCTTCGGTGTTTAACAAAATTCTTTCTCAATATCGTATTCTCTTTAATGACTTCCCTGGATTATAACTTTCTTGCCTCACCTTCCTCTTTTTGTTAATCACAGCTACTTATGTCCCCTTGTTCTCCTGCTATTGTGATCCTATCCTTAGTTTATGTCCTTGTTGGCTTCCTGTCTCATTATAGCTCCCTTTTCAGACCCCGAGTAATCTTACTTGGTCTCGTGATCTTTATTCACTGCCACAGCTTTCTATAAGCACTTCCAGTCATATTTTCTTGCTGTTCTTTTGGGCTTCGGCTGTGCGGGAGCTATCACTACTAACCTGTTTGGACATCCCCACAAGCCTGAAGGCTATTCCACAGCAGCATACGTTTATTAAAAAGGGTGCAAATTTGCTGCAGTGTTTGAGCTGTATGTTTTACAAGGAAGATCCACATGACATCAGCCCAGTTAGTCTCCACGTGTGTGATACCTGCTATAGATGACACATGCTGTAGAGTAATTTTCATAGTACAAGACGACTTCTGCTTTTCTGATACAACATGAGATTTCTGGAATTTCGTTGTCTGTGTAAGTCGCTTCATTTACCTGGATTTATTACACTACTTTTTGCCAACAACTGTTCGATTCGTCCATGCCTGCTCATTATTGGAAATTTGTGGAATTTATCTGAAGAATCACATCAGCAAGCTATTCACTGCCTCTGGGTATCTGAATTCTATGAAATATGGATGCTGCCACAGCTGAGCTTTTAAATGTGGAATAGCCTGGCATATGATTGGATCTGCAGATATTTTGCTGAATTGGATACAGTTTGCTCAGAAAAACAGTTTTGGGAGAAAAGCTGGAATGAGTGCTACAATCAGCATGAAGCTCACACTGACCTTTCTGGGAGGGGAAAGAGACCTCCTCTTTTGCAATGGGCAAGGATTATGTTCTTGATACTTTCTTCATCCATGGACTGCCAGATGCTCTTGAGTAGAGTTGCAGCTATATCGCTGGATTGTAGGAGATTTGCATGGAGGCGGCTGAGGAATACTCTCCTTTCATGGCATAGACAAAGACATTGTGGCACAGAGACCCTATCAAGATCTTGGGAATAAATCATTTTGAGCTACACAGTTGACGGCAGCATCAAATAAGTCTGAAGACACCATCTCTTGAAGTGTACTGGACCTTCTGAACCAGGTATGTGTTTTTTGTGTCTAAATAGTTCCTATCAGTGTGTAGTAAGGTTTGTGGGCAAAAGATCTAAGCAGTTTTCTAATGTATATCTACTATGGTATGTATTGGGTGTGACCACTTAAAATGCTGAAGCACAAAAAATGGCAAAGCAACACAATTTTTGCAAGAGAGGTTATAGTACGTACTATGGTTTCAGCGGGTATGGCAAGTTTATAATGTGCATACATACCACGGCAGGATACTTATTGCAAAATGGACTATGAATAAATGTATATTAAAGCAAGGCTGAGTATGTTATGCACAATTACATAATAGATAACTGCTATTTATGCCAGTGGGATTGAATGCAGTGCAAGTTCTCCAGTGACCTGATCACTAGTCCGTGGAGAGGAGCAATGAAGACATTTATTATCCAGGGATTTTCGTTGAAAGGCTTGGGGGAAATCTTGGAAAAGTTTGTGATAAGATAGTTTGTCTATACAGTGGTTTGATAGGTCTTAACTGTGAATACCATTCTTTTCCTAACCTTTTTAAATTTATCTCTAACTGAAAAGAGGTTGGCTTGCAGGTTTTTTTTCTACCAAGGGGAAGATAACTTCCACATGCTTGAATTGTTATATACGTTAACGTTTGCAAGTGCAGCATATGTTCATGTTGTTGTAGTCAATTGAGTTAATGTGTCTTAAGTTCCCTCCTGGTAGTAACAGTAGTAGATCAACACTTGCTTTGTTTTGATTTGTGAAAGTAAGGTGCTAGTATGAATTTAACTTGATTGCTGATTGTAGACTAGTACTTCTTAGTCTTAAGACATTAAAAGCTTTCTAAACTTTGTCTGCATCTTCTGAAATAGACTTGGAAATTGTTTGTGTTTAATTAACTACAAAAAGTAATTCTTTAAAAAATAAAACTGACCAGCTTTGGATTCCTGGTACCTGCCAGAATTGTAGGTGTAGTCAATTTTAAGATGCTAAGCAAGCCTTCCCGTTTTTTTCGGTCAATTGATTTCTTAACTATGAGTGAAATAGCTGCTAACTAGTCAAATTAGAACGAAAATATGCTGTCCTCAAAAGAGACTTCTGTAGCCAAAAGCTGGTTTACAGGTCACCAGACTCACTGTTTCTGGTTGTAAAGCCAGTAATTTTTATCTTTGCAGTGATTTTTCTTGTTTCTTTTCTTGAAAACTCAGCAAGTACTGTTTGTCATACGAATATAGGTACTGTTTCAGTCCCTTGCATTGCTTTAATACAGCATAGCACTCTCAGACCTTAGTGTCACTTGTTGCTATTTTTAAATCCAACAATAAAGAAGCCTGGCTCCTTTGCATTTCTTAGTTGCTTTGCACTTCCACCGCATAATATAACTTGATACAGAGCTGATCCTGTGGTGTGACTTTGCCGCATTCTCCAGTTCATTGATTTAGCGAGCTTTTCCTCTTGGTACCTTGTGTTAGAGATGGAGAGATATTACATTTATGACCAAGCAACCAACTTCTTTAAGCATGTTTTTGTCCATGTTTCTCCTAGTCCTGCTTTTGTGCAAAAGGAAGACCTGGTCTTAATGCACAGTCTCAGAATATCAGTTGTCTTCTCTGCTGCTTTTAGTGCCACAACTGAGTAGTTTGGTGCAACAATTGATATTTAGAAATACTTAGGAAATTGCTATTTTTTATTCTTGCTATAAGTAGTATGGTGTATACTATGCATAAACCTTATTGACTTCCTCTATTTCTCATTTCAGAACCTATTCAGTAGAAAAGCAACAACTGGGAAATGTTGGTACGTCCATTGTGTGGAAGGAATGTGACCCAACTGGGAGTGACAAAAGCAAAATACTTAATAGATCCCAGCTCAGCTTTCGACAGTTGGGAAAATGTGGGGAAGAAAGTCTGAAAGAAAGCAAAGCATAAACAACAAGACAAATTTAGTCAGGAAGACTGAGAATTCATCAAGGGCCATCTCTGATTAAAGAAATGAGACTACAGAAGAGACGTTTGGACTTTTGATGAAGTTCTTGTAGGACTACCAGCAAGTTGCAGTTAGTGTAACCAAAATCTGGTCACTTTCTGTGTTGGCGCATCTTTAGATGGCTTCTGTGCTTTTTGCTAAAGAGGATTTGTATAACTTAAGTGGAGGGTGTCAGCTAAACTTAGTGAATCAGCGATGTTGACATCTCTTAATGTCTTGCATCTGAAAACACACAATACTGATAACACTTGATGTAGCTACTTTGCTTGGATCTCAAATCCTCTACCAGATAAGAAATCAGTGACAGCACGTTTAACAAGTATCTTATGCTTCTTGAGGTGGGGGGAAAGAAAAGTGGTCATGTCAGTAGCCTTGCCTCTTTGGCTCTTGCAAGACCTGACACCTGTTTTGTAGGGTTGGACAGGGTAGACAACAGATGAAATGGTACTGTGAGATACATCAGCAGTCAATCCACCTTGCTTGGTTTTCAGAGCCGTGTTCCACCAGCCTTCCCTGCATATGTTCCGTCTGTAGTGGAACTATTAACTGAGTTCATGAATATCAACATTGTGGGAAGCAAGCACTCTGAAGATGAAATAATTTATTGTTGTATTTGTATACTGACTCTACATTCTTAATTGAAAGGAACAGAATTTCTCATACTTACTGTTTTTTAGAATTAGCTTCTGAAATATTTGTGCTGTGCTTACTTGTCTTTCTACTCCCTTACATGTGCAACATCTCTTACTTGTCTGTCATCATGCCATGCGTTATATAAGGATAGGAAAATCATCTCTTGCTTCTTAGGATTGGGTTTCTTATTTATTCTTGGGATTCAAGAGGTGCACACAGATTCATTTACAAGTCCTGCAAGTCAGGATATCCAACTACTCATTCTTTAGAAGCATTAAACATCTCATAAGAGTGATAAGCACACATATGGAACATTTCATATATAATACAGCTCTACAGTATCTAGCAAGAACTTTTGATGATTCTGTTGCTCAAACAAGTGCTATTAACCTTGGTGACAAATCAACTGCTGCTGCTTCTTAAATGATTGAAATCCTTATTCAAGCATATACTTTCTCCTGAGATTAAGACATTTCCCTGATTCTGAAGTTGTTGTTTAGTGTGTGCCTCTCAGCAGTTCTTGTGCTCTCCTGTCCAAATACAAACTGCTACTTTTACTGTAGACAAACAAACATTCTGCTCAGGGTTATGCTTGAGCTACCTGGAAGGTTTCCTGACTAGCGTTCAGGACCTCCAGTAGCAAATAGCTGTACAGAGAAGGAACATACTGTCTTAGTTCTCATTTGAGAATATGCTCTGAACATGGCTATACTTGTCAAGAAAGAAGCTGGTGAACTGCAACACTGTTTGCTCTAGTTTTCTTGGACCTCTGGGGTCATACTAAACCTAGTGACAACCATTAATTCATTTCTTGCACAGTACCAGAGAGGAGCACACTTGCAAGCCTTTCCTTGCATAGTATGGGATATGAAAAACTAATTAATCTGTGAAAGGATGGATTGTGGTTATGACACCTCATCAATTCATGTAGGGCGAGCAGTTTTATTTTTGGAACTTTATCTACCTTGTACTGCTGCACTTGTTTTCTTCCCATTCCTACCTGAAAGCTTGACTGTGATAACTGAATTAACTCTCTCTTTACTGAGCAGTTTGTCCCCTAAACAAAACAATATCTATTTCTTTATTCTGTGTGATTAACTAACACAGACTTTGAGAAGCTCTTTAAATAAAATGCCTTGCAGAATTATTCTTAGAAGTCCTCATGTGTATCTGTGTTAAAAACTCAAGCTAATAATTGGGTGTGGCTAATCTCAAATGATCTTACTAACATGTCATTGTTGTTCATGAAGAACGTTGTGATATCTGTATAAGGTATTCAGTGTTACTTGTGAGTAACATAACTTTTTAAGAAATGGTACATTTTAACTGTTCTTCAAGGGTGATATGAATCCTTATTGTGTTTTTGTGATAAGAAC
This sequence comes from Streptopelia decaocto, assembly GCF_964273445.1. Taxonomy (NCBI): domain Eukaryota; kingdom Metazoa; phylum Chordata; class Aves; order Columbiformes; family Columbidae; genus Streptopelia; species Streptopelia decaocto. The sequence goes on along the minus strand of NC_138663.1, from coordinate 43,218,711 downwards.
TGAGTTGTGTACCTTCGGCTATTGCTAAAGTATCTTACAAGTTTAAATTTCTGTGATACTAAAAACGTGTTTTGGGGGACTTGTTGTTTAGCCATGAGATGCCATCTGTTGAAATTGACTGCAGCATGTTTTCAGGAGATGTCTCATGTATAGCACAATGATGCTGAACTTTAAACTGTAAAATCATTCTTCTTTTGTTTGGGAATGAACTTGGAAGACGATCAGGTCTGAGCACTTAGTGGCTCTTTGAGTAGCATCGTGCAAGTATGAGGAATATATGCTTTTAACCAAAACGTTATTTTGATCTGCTGCTGTAGATTTCTCACAGGTCATATAGTATGGCAGCTAGTTTTGTATTCTACTATTAACAGAGGACAGTCAAGAAAAACTTAAATTCATTTTTGTTGGTCTTGCACCCTGAAACCTTTGGTTATCATAGTACAAGCAGAGAACTTGGTTCAGCATATTGGTGATCTTAAGTTCTTTATCTTAAAGTCTTTAATGCACATCTCTTGTACTCTTTTCATTTTTTACTTCATCTCAGTGTTTAAAAAGCTTCTTTTTGTTTGAGATATATTTTTATATACTTGCTTCTGTGCTTAGCATTGCTTTGTATATAAAGTATACAATCTAACTTTTCAATCTGAGAAAACTGGGACAGGTAAGGAATATAGGACTGCTTTGAAGAGTAATCTGGGTCAGATGTGCACTGTGGCCTACAAGACCAGGCTAAAATAGTGCCCTTAGAGCAATGCTCTGCATGAATAGAGCAATCTTTCTAGGTAACTCTGAGGACACACGTACTTCTACTGTATGCTTTTGAGATTAAAATCCAGTGTTATGTCTGTTTGAAGAGTTACCTGTAGATTATAATCTTGAGGTTAAAAATGCACCTTTGTCCAGGGAAGACAAAGACCAAGTTTCAAACTGGTACAAAAGCATGGCAAGAATACTATGAAATCAGTATGCAGTAACTGTGTTGGAATCTGCTTCTTCACTGGGAGAAGTTAACCACATAAACATTGAGCTGTGTAACGGTGTTACTGTCTTGAATTTGTTGGGCCATTGAAATTACATTTGTATTTTGTTTTCTTATCCTGTGGTCTTTACTTTGTTTGTTAATACACTTGAATATCCAAATCTGTATCAGACAAGTGAATATGCAGGGCAAAAGCATGCTATACTATGCTTACTATGCTATATTAGTGAAATCTCAACAGGATATGTTGACTGTCATGTTGCAGCTGCTTGTAGTGTTACCAGATTGACTAGGCAGCTGGATTAGAATGTAGCTATTGCCCAAATCAGTATTATGTCTATAAATAGGAGAACTCCATGAAAATATGCAAGAGGCTGACTTTTCCTGAAGGACTGACTATGCTACTTCTATGATGTGGCTGGCCATAACAATCAGAATGGTATAACAGAAGAAATAAATTTGTGCATTAAAACATCCGGATTTAGGATTTTCAAATATGTTGTTGCTTATATGTTTTTTTTTTTTTAAATGGTGTTTGTTAGCCATATCCAGAAGATCCAGCAGTGTACAAACCACTCTCCCAGGAAGAGCTGCAAAGGATAAAAAATGAAAAGAAACAGAAACAAAATGAGAGGAAACAGAAGATATCAGAGAATCGCAAACACTTGGCCAGCGTACGGGTTGTACAGAAGAACCTTGTCTTCGTGGTAGGGCTATCTCAGCGCCTAGCAGATCCAGAGGTGAGCGGTTTGCACTTGCTGATCTTGCTCTTAACTTACTGTCAAGGAACCATTGGAATACCTTTGTGCCACCCTTGTCTGTTTCCCCGATGTGTACAAAATGAAGCAGCATTGAAAAAGTTCACTGCTGCTGAGGCCCCCTCTTAAGGAACCCACTCAGCTTCCTCCTCCAAAATAATCTCAATTAGTGTTTGCTTTTGCTTTTGGGAGTATAGATGCTTGCTTAAAAATGACTTGTTAAGCTGAAAATAAGCCTAAGAATTTTTTTTAGGCTGGATCTGCTGACACTATATAGCTGGGTCAGGCACCACCAATTCTAAAATGAGAGAGCTTGGTTGGATTATAAAGAACAAATATAAAGTGTAGCACAAACCTGTAGGGACAGAAGAAAAATGCTAATACTTGTAGTGTAACTAGGAAGGAGCATAAGGGTGATGTCAATGAAAGGAAAAAAAAAAATGGTAAGAGGAAGACCCAGGAAAGAGTTGGGTTGCCACTCTGCATCATAAAAAATAAGCTTTTCATTTCAGAAATCTGATTGTGTTTAGAATGTTTTATTTGCTTCCATCACCAGTCAGCTGCAGGTGGCTAATGGAATTAGTAAGTAAAAGTGTTTTGGATCCTCTTGTGTTGACATGTTCTTGTGGAAACTGTGAAGGCCATGCTGCCATATCTTATCAGGAGTATAATCTGCAAGACCCTTGAAGGAACTCTTCTGCTTTACTCAGGATTGTAGTCTCCTCTAGAATGATGCCTGAGGGTGGTTGTAGGATCTTTCAAGAGGTTGTAGATCAAGTGAAGAGCAGTTAGAAGAGACCAGTGAGTGACTGGTTGTTTATACAATGTGCCCTGTGGTTCTACAGGATGTTCCAGATGTGATTAATGCAGTTAGGTATTGAAGACATTGGTGTTCCCTTGAGAAGGGAAAGGAGGTGGTTAGGTAAATAAGTTTTTGGATCAGTATAGTTTAGCTGTACTTTCTGGTGTTGATGTGATATGAAGATGGAGCTGGGGAAACAAATCTTCCTTTTTAACCTCTCAGCTTATTGTCTAGAGCTGGAAATACCCTTAGCTTACCTAGCTTTAGTCTGAGTAGTCAGTATTTCTGCATCTCCTTCCGTCACAGGGATAGAAAAATAAAAGCTTTTGGTACCAAATGTGTCAGATGTGTTGCCAATTCCATTGGCACACAGGTAACCATTATTCAAGAGAGTTGCTTAATATGCTGGAGATGTTCCTGCTTGGCACAGGGTCCCTAAATGGTGGGCTATTACTAACTGATGCAGGGAAGGGCAAGACAGGAGTATTTTTTTTTCTTTAGGCATGTGATATTTACTCATTCATTTCAGCATGTGGTGTTTCTGAAATGTTTTTTTCTTGCCCCGGGAATAGTTGTGTATTGTCTTCCCGTACTTAGTCTGGTCTTCTGAAAACTTGAGGCTATCTCAAGCTAACTTGTTTATTCTTCCTCTTTGGAGTGTGGCAAGTGACTGAGGGTTCAGCTTTGTCCCTATTGTTCCTAGTAGTTAATATGTCTGGGTGCAAGTTTAACATGGCTATTTTGAAACTGGAATTAATGTGTGTGTTTTGGTGTGGTGGTTTTTTTTTTTTGTTCCCACCCCCCTCCCCGCCCCCCCCCCCCCCCTCCTTCAGATTATAAAATAGATAGATACATATATCCCATTCAGCATGAAATATTCCTGTATCTTGCCAGGGCAGTGTTTGAGTGATCTGAGTACTGAAAGAAATTTGAAAAATACAACATAAAATGTGAAATATCCTTCATTTAAGTTCTTTACTGCAGTGGCAATGTACTCTGTATTGCAAGTAACCATGTTTTATGTTGGAAAACAAATCTACATCTACACTCTCTCCTCCTCCTTGTAGAAGAGAGATGGTTTTTATTATTTAAAGACTTTAGTTGCGCAGTTACACAGAAGAATAAGTACAGCCCTATATGAATTAACTTTCCAGTATACCACATTAACTTTCTTTTCTTGTAGGTTTTGAAACGACCAGAATATTTTGGAAAATTTGGTAAAATACATAAAGTTGTCATTAATAACAGCACATCATATGCAGGCTCACAGGTAAGTCAGAGGCCCTGGTGATTTATTTTATTCTATTTATTTATTTATTCTTTTAGAGAAAATACATGTGTGCGGAGTGAATCTGGGGCTCCCTATTTCAGATTAACCAATAGATTAAAGAAGTAAAAAGAAAAAAAACACCATTGCAAAAAATCAAATTGCTGTTAAGTTACTGAGACATTGTCCAACCAAGCTCAGAGCTGGATGTAAGATGCAAAGTAGAAAAATTTAAAACTAGGAGACAGGATGAGAACCTTCAAAGAAGCAGTAATGTGGTATTTATACACTGATCTGCATTTCAGGGTTAAAATATGTTTAGTTAAGTATTTTAAAAACTTTTAAGCAACATTTAGATGCATTTCTTCTGTTCCTCATTCTTTATGCATCGCATCTAAATTTCTGTGAATTTTACAATTTTTGTCAGTTTTCCCATTAAAAGCATCTAGCCATGAATATACTAGTTTATGAAGTGAGGTGCTAAAAAAGCAACTTAATGGTCAGATCTGATTTGGAGATTTAAAAAAAAGGTATATTTTCTTTCCAGGGTCCAAGTGCCAGTGCATATGTAACCTACATCCGGTCAGAAGATGCTCTCAGAGCCATACAGTGCGTCAATAATGTGGTGGTAGACGGCAGAACGCTTAAGGTGGTAATATTTTTATGTTCTTATGTGTATGTGCTAGGACGCTAATATATCAGTGTATAGTATAAAATTTTATTTTTATCCATATGCTTGTGTTGATGAATAAATATGTCCAGTTTTAGATTTTGACCTGTTTTCCTAGCATTAATCACAACATGGAAGTTCAGTGAGCTTCCAGTAGGCAATATTTTATGGGGTCAGCAGGTAATTTCTTAGAGCAAAAGTTTAAGACAAAGAAAGAGATGAACCACCTTCCCCTTTCCACAGTGGCTTTTTCTGCTGTATAGCACAGTGTGAAAATCTGATTATTCACTTTTACAGAGCATTTCTGTAGTCCAACCACCACAACTCTCAAAAGCTCTCTGCAAAGTTGTTTTTTCCGTTTGATAGCTGTGTAAACAGATCTTTAGGCTAAGTTGACCAAATTAGTGGCTGTAGAAAATAATCTAGTTAATATTAATTTTTTGAACCTGCTACAGTACATTAACCCATTTCATGTAGTACAAACTCACAACCACTTATTTGGCTTATGATTATGAATGCAAGTATTTACTGAGGTTCTCTGATGTTTATTTAGATTGGATTAAAATAGAAATACATCTCAATTATCTAATTGTCAAGCATATAGGTTTCTTAAAAATGGACTTCCTAGTCTGTATGCATCAAAAATTGCATTATGATGGAACTCCAGATCTTGGGAATGAAAATTTTTTTGCACATAGGGCTTTTTTTTTTTTTTCTTATACTATAAAAGGCATTTTTAGCCTCCAGTTCTTAAGTAACGATTTTTTTTCTTTTCTTCAGGCATCATTAGGTACAACAAAATATTGCAGTTACTTTCTAAAAAATATGCAGTGTCCAAAACCAGACTGCATGTATCTACATGAACTGGGAGATGAAGCAGCCAGTTTCACAAAAGAGGAAATGCAGGTAAGTGTAATGAATGGGAAACATAAAATATAGCATGTATATATTTTATTGTATATAATTTAGTCTAATATGTGTATAATGTAGCCTTTTGGTGAATGTTATGGCAGAGAGGAATTTTGAAATCCAAACGGTGATTAACCAGTTGAATATTCAAAGTGGACAGTTAGTGAACTTTTTTTCATTTCATGCTGCTTTTAAAGGCTGAAAAGTCCACTGAGTGTTCATGAGTCAAAGAGATGGAGATAAACTCTTAGCCAAGAATTCAAATAACCTTGAGTTTGCTACTTGCCCTTTGTTCATACCGATACAAGGTAATACATGTAATGTTAAATCTCTGTGGAAGAAGTTAGTGCAGATCAGTGTTCTCCTGTAGGTTTTGTGTGTGTGTGTGTGTGTGTGGCCAGTTATTGTGACTTAACTATTGTACTGTGGTTTGACCATGCTATCTGAATTCTGATATCTCTTTTACCCTGTGAAGGGTATAGAAACCACTTGGAAATAAAATATTAAAGATGACTGTAATAGTGCATAAATACTGATGCAGGGATTTTTTTTTTTTTTTTTTTTTACTATTTCAACATCAAAATGCTTATCTAGAGTAGGGAAGCAAGTAGATAGGTAGCTCTACTCTCTAAAAAGTGCATTTTGTGAGGACTTTAGGTCTGGGTCTTTCCCTCTACATGAACTATGGTAAAGCTTTTAAACTCATTCTTAAGTATGGCAGCCTTGCATCCCTGCTGTAATTTTTCCACATGGTCTGTCCATGAAGCAGGTGGTCCCCACCCCTAGTGCTAACACAAATGTTGTACAAGTAAATTTTTATTTCATGTTTTGGTCTGATGTAAGCCAGAGAATGAGGAAAAACATCATCTCCACAAACTAGAGGTTGTTTCTGAGGATTTTGGGTACATTTTCATAAACTAAAAAAGTACTTTGGTTCAGATGAAGAGTCCCTGTAGTATATATTTTGTCACAATTTATAGCAATAGGAGGTAAAATTCAAGGAGAACTTGCAAACCAGGCCACCTTCCTTGTTCACTACCTACATCTGTTATGTTATACATGTTTGAGGGTAAGTTCCTGTCTAGGTGTTTTAGTTTTTCTTACAGAGCTGTCAGACATGCGTTTATTTAATCCATTTGTACCTGCTGATACTGTCAGCCCTATAGCCTTTTGTGGCTGCAAGCTCCAGAAGTTCACCAGCTGTTTTGTAAAGTGCTTTTTTTGCCTGTGTTAAACTGATCCCTAGTTAGTTTTGTCAAGTGTACGCTATCTTAGCATTGTAATATTTGCTGAAAGCAAAACTCTTATTCTCCATATCTGTTACTTTTGTGATATTGTAAAACTTGATCTTCCCCCTCTCTCAGCCTTCTCTGCAAATCACACACAGTTTCTTTATGAAGTAGTTAGTTTCTGTGATAATTTATGTTGCCCTTCTCTGTACCTTCTGTGCCCTTCTTAAGATGCAGAGGTCAGATGCATCACACTCATGATGTCAGGGAAGCAGAGTTTAATTTAGTATTCCTCAGTGTTTTGTGTGTAGTGTGGTCTGTGGTTGGTGGGGTTTTTTTTAAGTGCCCTTCCTAGTGATGCCCAGCACACTTTTTTTGTGTGTGTTTGCCAGTGTATAATCAACCAAAAGTTTTGAAGATCTGTTGACAGTAACCTCAGTGTCTCTTCTCTGAGCTGTAACATCCAGTTCACAGATCAATAATGTGTTAGTATGGTTTAGGCTACTTTTCCCTTGGTGTGTTACCTGACATGTCTCTGAAACTTATTCGCTACCTTTTTGCCTGTTTGAGTTCTCTGGGGTTCTTTTTGAGTTGTTCATTATCAGCAGGGCAGTTTACTACGCAAAGAGCTTGATACGGTTAGCGAAGAACTTGCTTTTCACTCATTTCTCATGCATGGTGACAGTGTTGTGTAAAACTGATGCCAGTCATCAGTCCTTACTGCTTGCTTCTGTACCCTAAAAGTGACCAGAAAGTCATACCTTTACTTTTCTGTCTTTGAACCAGCTTCAGTCCACACAAGAACCTTTCCTCTATCCCAGGGCAGCTTTGCAAATAACTTATGGTGTGAAATCTTTATTGAAGGCTTTTTTTGGAAAATGTGTGGATCTTCTTTATTTGTGCTTGTTGCGACTATCATAAAATTCCATCATATTAGTGAGGTAGGATTCCCCTTTACTGTTCAGGTTTGTTCTCAGCAGATTGTGTCTATCCATAAACTTCTATCTCTCTCTCTCTCTCTTTTTTTTTTTTTTTTAATATAGGATCTTTTCTACATCCCTTTTTGTAGAAAGTAATGGCAATCTGTCAGTTTTCTGGCCTAACTGCCAGTTTTAAGTTGATAGGCCACTTGCCTTGGTCAGGAGTTCAGTTTCACATATGACTTCCTTCAGAAGTCTTCAGTGGATTATAGTTGGTCTTGGTGACTTAAATGAATCTTCCTGTCCTGTTTCTTGTTACATTCCTTAAGTTTTCTTTTTGATTTCATATTTCTTTCTGGGAAATCATTGGAAATTACACAACTATTGAAAAGTGTATTGTGCTTTCAGTGCCTCAGCCTTCTGGAGTTTGGGTTAGTTTTTTGCGTTAGTGAATTTACAGGTCCGTTTGAGACTGAATGTTCATTGTCACAGGCTTTGTCTCTATTAAAAAAAAAAAAAATTGTCAATGGATGAACTTATGTTCTAGGTTCAGTAATTGTTAATAGACCTAAACATTGTGACAAATTGAATAGAACTGGTAGAGCTCCAGGAAGTCCCTGAAACTGAAATTTGGAATTTAGGTAAGGTAGGTTGAAGATGCCAAGTTTGGCCTCTGGACTACTTTTTATAAGATACGATTACTGCAAGCTCCTATATGGGATTTTAACCTTGTTTCTTTCTTACATTTTTGTGACAGGCAAGTAAGCTTAGGACTGGCCTGATGTTCCTGGCCACGATGTTCAGTCTTTTGCCACTGAAGTCTTAAGCGAGTTAAGATATCTGAGGAGGTTTCTTCGTAATCAGCTGCTTAATGTTTGCAGTGTGGATCTGTGCCATTGAGCTAGTTACTTCTATTCATAGTGGATGGCAAAAAAGGCATTTCCAGGGTGCATTATATCTCATAAAGTTTGCATATAGCTGAACCACACTCCAGAACCATGCTCTTTTTCTACTGTAGGTGGTAGCTTGGGTGTAGACACTGACAAAAGTGTTTCTGTGTCCTTTTTTGAGGGTTTTGTAGGTTGGCCACATAGAGGAAGAGAGTTTAGTATCAACCAGTAATGAAGAACTGGAGAGTTAAGTAGCAAAAAACTGGAGATACTTACAGTGTTTGACTGACTTGGTGTATGCAAATGGGATATGCAGTTGCTTTTCCAAAGGAGCCTGTAAGGGAGTTTAGTTTCTCAGCAGTACTGTTTTTTGAATGTTGACAAATACTCCCACTCAATTTAAAAAAAAAAAAAAAAAGGCAAGTAATAGTTTTCTTTTAGACTGTAATATTTTTCTAGGAAGATGACAATATTGCCTATGCGTCAATTCCATTCCTGTTTCAACAAAACATTTCTAAAGGGAATTAAGTAATGTAAAAATGTTAATTTTTAAGTGTGCAAGTATTTTGAGAGCTTTAAAATCAATGCTAAAGATGTGACAGACAATAATATACATGTTCCAGACTTCAGATTCAGAAGGCCTGACCATGAATCTTTGCACTTGTTTCCTTTGCTAAAGGACATCTCTCAGTATCTGGAAACTCTAGATAAAAGCTATTGACAACTTCAAATTCCCTCTTCTGTTTTTCACCTTAATTCAACTCATTGCAATACTGAACTTGCAAGTAGTAATTCTTAGGTTGGATTGTCATAGCAACCTTCAAAAAATGTGAATGCTCATCTTGAGTTTGTTTCAGATGTTACTTTAAATGTCGGGGTGGATTTTGCTGGTTTTGTTTTAAATATTTAGCCATAGAAAGTTAGAGATAAGGTAGACTGAAAAATACTCTTCTTTCAGTCACCAGATTCTATATTCTGGAGCTGGATTGAGCCTCCTCAATTTCTAAACACAAGAAGTTGTTCTCAATTAATTCATTTAGTTAACTGTAAATTTGAAATATTATTTTATTAAAAAGAATATGATTTATCAGTTATCACTCAGAATATACTCCTTGTCATATGGTACTTACTCAAACCACCTCAGCTGTTTTCATTAAACCAAAATTACTTCAATTTTTAAACTTTTGGTTTAAGAGAGGCTCTTTGCTCCTTCCCATCTTCTGAAAAGCTTAGTATGGTTGAGATTTAGCTGTGTGTGATTTAGAAGGTATATCGTGAGGCTCTTGATTAGAACTGAAGAGCAAGTTCTGATAAGGTTAAAAATTTTCTGCTTTAGAAATCTTAAAAAAAATATAAATTGGTAAATACATCCGATTGATTTTTAGGCAGGCTTGATATTGGTTGAGATCATATCTATGCTGAGCAGGGAAGCACTGTATTGAGTCTCAGTCAGGAGTGACCTGTTAATTGTTAAAGCTCAGTTACTAAGCTTTGGAAAGTACATATGTACATTTACATAAATATATTTTTTATGTCTATGAAATATATATTAAACCAGTATTTATTCACCGTGAGTTTCTCTTCCCTTAGGCGGGTAAGCACCAGGAATATGAACAGAAACTACTGCAAGAATTATACAAACTAAACCCCAACTTTCTCCAATTATCTACGGGTACAGTTGACAAGAACAAAAACAAAGTGACAGCACTGCAGAGGTATGATACTTAAGTACTGATACTGGGTTGCCTGAGTATGCTTTCTTCCTGGTTATTCTCAAAGAAAACTTTCTTATTCCTGTTGTGTTGTGTGGGTTGACTTCTTTTTTTAGTGGCTATTTTATGATGAACTCTTATATCCATTTTCTTCATTCATAGACATATGCACCACTTTGTTCTAATACAAAGCGAGTGTGAGTCCTGGTAAATAAATGTTTTTCTGCTATGTGCATTTGGATCACTCATTCAGAATAAAGTATTCCTATCCTGAAAGATGACTTTGTATTTTATATTTGCATAAACACATAATATTTATTGAAGACGAGATGTCAGCTTTCTTGGCATGGTATCATGATGAATGCAGTCTGTATTCTCACAGCTGAGACACCTTGCAGTCTTGATATGTGTTTTTTATTGTGTTTTTAAGATCATGATTTGTAAGTGCAGCCTTACATTAGGTGTAAGGACCTTGGAAATTGAAAGTAAAATCAGTTTTTCTTTGTGTGAGAATTCATAAAATATGAATAAAAGACTTCTTGCTTTCATGTAGTAAACAAAAAATATGTATTTTTCACCATGTTGTAATTGCAGATATCAGTTATTACTGTTGAAGTAGTTCGTTCAGTAAGTTATGAAAAGATTTCTGTCCGTGTGAGTACATAGTCATACAAAGATAAATGAAAGCATAAGGTCATCAGTCCTTATGTGAATTATGCACTCAAATCATAGAATGTCATGTTAACAATTTCCTTCACTCCTTTTTTAGGATTTTCATAATGAGGTGTGCAGAGTGGAATGTAAAATTTAGATTGCACTTTGCATGCACCTTGGTTCTGTAATCAGGATTTGTGTTGTGTGCTGCTTTATCCACTGCTGAATTTTTTCAGACAATAATTTGCCACTGGCAGCATCACTGCACAACAGTTTAAGCAAGGAAGTGGGTACTGTACCTAAAATATTGCAAATGAAGCTTGAATTAGCACAATATAATTCTGAAAACTGGTATCCCAGCTGGTGGACTGGGATTATTTTCTTTAACTTCTGGAGGAAGTGTTATGTTCTTTGACTGCAAGGGGTCAGGATCTCCTATTTGATCTTAATTCTTGAGGACTATGCCACTTCTTATTTCTTGGGCACTGATTCAATATGGACTTGGAAGGTAAAGTCCAGTGAGTAAAGAAAATACACTACTTCGTGCATGTGGGTATTATTTTATGTTCTAAGTCTGAACTAATCCCAGTAAAACAAATGATACCAGTAAGGAAAGAATGCTCTGTCTTAAAGTGCAGCAAACTTTTCAGCCTTCAGAATGCAATTATGAACGGGAGTTTGGGAAGTCTGTGGTGCTAACATATTACTCTAAAGGCAACAAGTGGTCTGGACTTAATTTGTCAGCTGAACAGCATCATCACAACATAGACGCTGTTCTTTGCTAATGGCTAAGCACCACCTTTTAAGTTGAAGAGTGAATTTCTTGTAGCTGGGATTTTTAGATGTTTCTTCAAGTCCTGTCTCATCAATACAAAATGTAGCTTGTGAGCAGTGAATGTGTGTTCTTCACAGCTTCCTACCCAATCGAGTTCTCATTTTTCTCTGATTTGTTGATATAATATTAATATTTCTGGCAGTTTGTCAGAGCCTCTGACGGTTTTGTAGTTCTTGTGTTTCTGGGGTGCGGGATTTCAGTTTCACTCAGGAATTGAACAGGAGTTCTAAATAGTAGCTGTTTAATTATAAATATCCAGTAGTGAATAACAGTTTCTTAAACTGTACATAAATGGTTTTTCACAATTTTGTTCTAATTTGAAAGGTCAGACCTTTTTTCTTGCTGCTGAAGGCGAATGTTAAAATCCCCCAGTGCCACTTTATTTATGTGGGTACTCGTGGTACATTCTCTTACAATTAGAGGTATATTCCCCATTTAAAACAGATCAAGCTCTTTTTTTTTTTTTTCTATTTCCTTTTCCTGAAGAAATGAAATGGATGCTTTCTTAAGCTATAAGTGGAAATGCTTGTGAAGCACTTGCTGGTCTTTTAGAGAACAGACCTTCAGAAACACGCAGCTTCGAACTTAACAAAAACCTGCACCCCCTCGCCCCCATCTGTTAATGGATTGAAAGTCTTGTTATTTCTAGATTACAGCTCATTTTTGTAAGAGTCAGAATATTAAATGGCTGGCATTGCACTGATGATGATGTGTCTTTATTTCTTGATGTTCAGTATCTGATCAACTCTCCAACTTATTTCAATTGTGGACAAAGCAGAGATCTGTAAGTCAGGTCAAGGCTCTCATCTGTGTACATATTGAGTAGGTATATGAGAAAAGATGGAGGTAGAACATAAAATCTTGCAATATTGAGATTTGATAGTAGCTAATAATACTGATTTTTTTCTGAATAGGTGTAGGAAACACTTGTGTTGCTATAAGCAGCTATAGGAACTTTCAGATTCTGACTGTGAACTTACTAAATTGACATAGAGATGTCAAATACATGTTGGACCATGTAATAAGAGCATATTAATGAACGGGGCATCAGGAGGAACATAGGTATTTTAAAAAAAAATTGGAAAGCTTGTATCTTGTGAAGACAGCACTTGGACACTAAAAATGGCATCCTAATTGAAAAATTAAAAGCCAGAGTTAATATGAAGGAACTGGAGAACAGAAAGGCAAATATTTTACAGTAAGATTATAGGGTTAGCAAATGACATTGTATTTGAATGCATTGAGTTATAGATATTACATCCCAGCTCACTTCAATTTGTATAAAATGTTAACTATTTTCAGAAAAAAAATGGGCTTTGAGCCCTCTCTTGAACTTCTTTCAGATCGAATGTAAACTCTGAAGTTAAATTTCATGTTGCATTATAAAAGGGAAGTTTTTGTGTCTTTAAACTAGAAATGAAGGGAGCAGTAACTTGCCTGAACAGTGTGTTGGTCTGACTGGTCTCATGATCTGTTAGTAAAACTGTGGACTCTTGTGTAGACATAAAACCCAAACTTCATCTGTTGGGGCCAGTCTTGATAAGGCCTCGGATAGAAAACATTTATTAAAAAAGAAGTTTAGTCCATGATTTTCAGAACTTGCAAATACTTACAGGATAAAGCAAAGTATTTAGAATGAGGTGTGTGTAGGTCTGGATACTTGAAGCTATTGATGGATTTTTTTTTTTTTTTAATTTATTTTTTTTTCCTATCCTCCAAATGGATGTTTGGACTTCAGCATTGGCAGAGCAGCTATATATTCGGTGAAGAAAACATTATACCCCCCAGTTTTCTCAATCCTCTCCCTACCTTACTAATTCTTTTTTTTTTTTAAGTCATCACCATTTAAAATCTGAGAATATCGAGATACATCTATCCTTATGGATTATCTGGCACAAGGATTCATTTCCTCAGTGCTTAAAATTTTTAAAAACACTTTCTTCATAACTTGAACTCTTCTTTTTTTTTTTTTTTTTTTTTTTTTTTTTTTTTTTTTTTTTTGCTCTTGCCTTTTTCCAGACCCAACAGTAATAACAAAGATGCCTGGCCATCATTACAGAGTTCAAGTAAATCAGCCAACGGTTTAACAATGGAACACAGGAAAACGCCTCCTATATTAGAAAATGGCACAGACCCAGAACACATGACTCCAGATGGTGCAGACTCAGATTTCGGGTAATTGTGCTGCCTTTTATACTTCAGATAGCTTGCTTTCTCTCTCACTAATTGGTGTGGAGGGAATGATTTTCCAGACTCACTCTCTGGTGGGAGAGCTGGATTCAAATCCTGATCAGATCACAAAAAGCTGGGCTTAGCCTATCCCATGTCAAAAAGACTGATTGGCAGATTGTGCAGGAAAACCCTAATGTAAAGTTAGTAAGTAATGGCGCAGTTAAGGGCTGAGGGGAACTGAATAATCATGGGATCAACAGCTTATATAGCTGTGGCGGTCCCAGACACAGAGCTGAGCCCACCATTTCTATACAGAAGCTTCCACAAAGTAATGTGCTAGTTGCTATACATCAGGAGGCTTGTCACTTGGAAAAGCTTCAACAGAAGGAAGCTGAATGTTAGGGCTGAGTATCTGTCATCTCTTTACAGTGGTATGTTCCAGAAACACAACTGCGGAGATAAAAGGTTCCCTGATTATCACTCAGTAGCAGGAACAACAGGGTAGCAGATTCAACTGAGGCTTCTTTGAGCAGAGGAAGTAAAGATCTGCTTGCAATAGCTTCCTCATTGCTAACCAACATTTTTTCCTCTTTTGGTGCCCTCCTTGAGCATAACTGGGATCTTCTTCCATTGTAAGCATTATTTGCAGTTCTGATGGTAGTCTGTAGTCATGCCATTTTGTTTTTTTTGGGGGACCTCCTTAGGTAATATCTGTTGGGCTCATGCAGAGGTTGGATGGGAAAATAACAAGGTAAACCCTAATATTTAAAGAGGTGGTGTTGCTGATTAGGTAGCTGATCTTTGTTGATGCTAATGCATTAGTGTTGTGAGTGCTGTTGAAAGTGGTAACTGCTTGTTAGGCTTCATAGCTGTACCATTGAGATGTGATCAGAGATCCTATGGTTGCATCTCAGTACTGACATTCAGCCTCCTTATCTTTTCTCAAAAGAATGTACTAAAAGTAGGTAAAAATATTGTACCCAATAGATAATGGATCTTGTTTATTCCCAAGGGCTGGGAGCCTGTCTACAATGTAAGCGTCCTTAGGCAGGTTCCAGTGTATTAAACATTTTCAGCACTTAAATTGTCATTAAAAGTTGTCTTACACATAGCTTTTTAAACTGCAGCATCGTGACTTTCTGTAAGCAGCTTTGGGAAGATAATTTGGCTGGAACATAAACTTGACAGTCAAAATGATTGTATAGTGAAGTGTCTACAGCCAACTTTTGTGCTATAGGTACTCAGAAATTACTAACCCAAGGTGGTTTTTTCCAACTGCAAGTACTTTATTCATGCTGTTCAGCCACTGAGTAGAAAGTATTTCTAAATCTTCACTGGAGTAATGCTTGTTTGCAAGTATATTCCCCTGATTTTTCTTTTATAGTCATAAATACTTGAACTTCAGTTGTGTTTTTGAGATACTGACTTAATCAGTGTTCTTTTGCACAAAAATTGGATTACTCTTATACAGTTTCTTTAGAATGGGGAAGAATTAATTCTCCTGGGTTTTGACTCTAGTTATTCTGGGATGGGGAGAACAAATATGAAGGAAGCAATCTTATGAATTTTTGACCTTGATATGTGGCTCTGTGCAATATTTAAACTTTGCAGCAGCAAGGCATGGGTGTTTGATAACAAGGTGTAGCTAAAATCTGAAGTTGCACCCAGTTAAAATAATTACTGTATATGTATTTGCCTTATGCCTGTCATGCCTGTGGTTTGACTCCTATTCTGACCTCTTGATGGAACTGAAATTCCTGTTCTTACTTTTGGTCCTTGTTTGTAGGACTGGTGTTTTGGGTTTTGCAACCTGATGCTTGTGCATCTTCTCTTATAGGTAGATAAAAATTGAAAGTACCTTGAACTAACACAGTTTCATTAGTCTGGTGTTTAGTGTAATTGGGGCAACTCACTAATGTCTGTCAGAATCTTAAATCCTGAGATGTGCCATTTCAGCTGAGTCATGTTAATTCTCAGTGAATAGCTTTCTGAGGTGATTTTCTGCTGTATCTTATATTCTGTTTTCTTTGCAGTTTTTTATGCTATATCTTTTTCTGTGTTTTTCCCCTTCTGTCATCTCGAAACTCGGTTTTCTTACCTTGGAGCTAATTTCTGCTAGTTAAAGCTTGAAGTCTAGTGGGAAGCTTAACTTGCCACCAGGTCTAAATACTTAATTTAATCTTTAATCTTTCCCCAGATTTATTTAGGACTTGTGTGGGAACTGACAACTTAGGTATTTGGGAAACAAATCTGATCCAAATTTTCTCTCCAGTAGTAGCATAGATGGAACTGACTACTACTAAATGTTGCTATAGTACAGAACTCCTGTTTTTTGAATCATTTAGAGCTACTATAAATACATTTTAAACTTTCCTTTTGCTCCTTAACAGGGCAGTCAACAAGCAGAATGGAGAGTGGTGGGAAGAAGTATTACAGTTTATGGCAAATTAATGGAATGCTTATGACTAAATAAACTACTCATAAATAAGTGGACTTGTTTTTCTTCTCTGTTCCTCCTAATTAATTTTGCTTTGTCTTTATATTAAGGCTTTTCTATCAGTACAAAAGCAAATGTTGATTTTCATGTTGAATGCTTGAATATTCGTCTCAATGTCTCTTTCCCCTCCCACTTTTGCAGCCCTGTCGACAAACCTTCAGATTCCCTCAGTATAGGAAATGGTGACAGCTCCCAGCAGGTAAGATATAAAGATAAAATCTATGAAAATAAGAATTGAGTTTGAGGATTTGGTGCAACTTGCAGTTGGAGAAGCAAGTACTTTCTGAAGTGTATAATAATTTTAAACAAAACTAAAAAGTGCTACTGCTAAGTTGATTTTTATCTTTCACCTTGTACTGAGCTACATATTAACTAACCTAGTTGCAGCTGAAAGTTTTAAAGAATTTTTTCAACAGTATGAGTGAAGAATATTTTATATATAAACACTCATGTCCTAATTATTTCTCTTCCTCTCTTGCCTATAGATAACAAACAGTGACACACCTTCACCACCACCTGGTTTAACAAAACCAAATCCAGTCATACCCATCAGTTCATCTAATCACAGTGCACGGTCTCCTTTTGAAGGGGCTGTAACAGAATCACAGTCGCTCTTCTCTGACAACTTTCGGCACCCTAACCCCATTCCTAGTGGGCTTCCTCCATTCCCCAGCTCTCCACAGACTTCAAATGACTGGCCCACAGCACCAGAACCACAGAGCCTCTTCACATCAGGTATGTGCACAGCTTACATGGCTGGGTGTTGCTTGCTTTTGCAACTCATCTCAAACTGCGTGGAGCAAAAAACTCTAGGACTTGCTCTGTACTGTTTTGTGGGATTTTTTTTCCCCCCCTTCACTAATGATCAAAATTTGTCACTTAACTACAAATGAATTGCACTGATGTAAAGGCTTCTTCTAAAAGAAACATTAGTTTTCCAGCTGTGTGTCTAAATTATCAAAGTGCTTATTTTAGTTTTTCTTATGCATGTGCCCATTTAAGTATTAAGATGTGACATGTATGCTTAATGTTATAGGTGAGGGGAGAGTGGGGAAAATATACAGTGTCAGTGTAATAATCCATTACAATCTATAATTCTAAACATCAGAAGATATGCAGTGGAATTCAGAATTTTCTTTAGTATCTGAAGGTGCCCAATATTCCTCTTTCTGAAGTGAGACTATATACATTTGGAAGAGATAAAAATATATTTAAGTGTATCAACTGAAAGATACCTGTGCTTTCCAGGTACTTTCCTGTAGAATACCACTTCATATCAGTGAAACATCATCTAAGGTGTATTTATATAGTTTTGGGAATGGTTAATGGTATTTAAGACCTCACAAATTCTAAATCTGAGAGAGCTGTTAGAAAAATTGAACTGTCAGTAATAAATAGAATGTAAACAGTACTTTAGGACACAGTTTACTTGGTGATTAGTCGTCTTTTGATGTTTATCTGACTTCTGGGTGTCATAATCCTGTTTGTAAGCAATATTTATTACCAAGAAAATCACTTGCTGCTAAGGTACTGTATGTGCCAGTTTTGTGAGGATTAAGTAGCAGTGAGAGACAATTTCCAGGTAGTAGAGATCTTGTTTGTTTCATAATTAATATAAAATGTATGTTTTCTATTTCAATAAGAATACAAACTACAAGTTTTTGCCTGTCTAGCAACTCTTTATCTATTGTCATGGATGTTAGAGTGAACATACAAGTATAGATTTCTGTTCCGAGATACTGAGCTTACTTTTAACTACTTAAAGCAGCAACTAGTTTCCCTGCCAGCAGAGGGAGTCAGTGTTGTGAGTGATGCTACCTTGTGCTAGTTACCATCTTGTGTTACCACAGTTTTGAGGAAAAATACTGTGAAACTGGACCCAGCATTCACTGAACCTGAATAGGAAACTTAAGCAATATAATGAAATGAAGTAGTAATTGAAACTGCAGGCAAAGCCTGATAACCCTTTTTTGCAAACACTGCCTTTTGCAATATCTTGTAAAGCAGTTCCTTATTTCCTTTTGTTTTATCAAAGTGTCTACTCAAGAATTTGGCTTGTTTTTCTTAATGGTAGACAGCTGAGTGTTTGGGGTTTTTTTTTTTTTTGGTTGGTTTGGGTTTTTTTTAGCCACTACTCAGAGGATCCCCCTTTGAGGGGAAGCATCTCTCCACCTTTCATGTACAGCAGAGCTGAAACACAGCAGTAATACTGAAAGCAAAATACTGAACTACATAACAACCTTATTTAAAGTCTGCTTGGTCACACTTCAAGTAATTACATCAAATAATATGGGTGTAAGGAAGGTTCTAAGCAAGTGTTTGCTCTTTCTACTTGGTGCTATTACTGAAACTACTTATTTGACAAGGCTTCTCAGTAGTTCAGGAACAGAGCAATTCTGCAGTAAAAATACTATTTCTTACTTCTGCCACTTCACCTTAAGTGGAAATCGATGACAGCTCGATCTGAAAATGGCATTCTAAGCTGATGAATAAGGTGTCTTTGGGGAATGTGTAAAGTATTAGATTAAAGATAACTGGCAACATAGATTCAGATACACTGAGGCTGAAATTTTATATAGATAAATACTTACTAATTCTTGTTCTTAATCCTGTTCCTCTTGACAGAAACTATACCAGTATCCTCCTCCACAGACTGGCAAGCAGCTTTTGGGTTTGGTTCCTCCAAACAGCAAGAGGACGACCTAGGGTTTGACCCCTTTGACATCACCCGCAAAGCCTTAGCAGACCTGATTGAGAAGGAACTGTCAGTCCAAGACCAACCTTCCCTCTCGCCCACATCTCTTCAGAACCCTACCCCACACACTACAACTGCCAAAGGGCCAGGCTCTGGATTCCTGCATCCTGCTGCACCCACAAATGCCAACTCTCTCAGTAGCACCTTTCCAGTCATGCCACAGAGGTTTCCACAGTTTCAACAGCATCGAGCAGTTTACAACTCCTTCAGTTTTCCAGGCCAAGCAGCTCGCTATCCTTGGATGGCCTTCCCACGCAATAGCATCATGCACTTGAACCACACAGCAAATCCCACCTCAAATAGTAATTTCTTGGACTTGAATCTCCCACCACAACATAGCACAGGTCTGGGAGGGATCCCTATATCAGGTAGGTGAATCAAGACAGCCTTGAATATGACTTAATTCATGCTTTCAGCTTCTCTGAGCCAGGACAGGAAAAGGGGGAATAGCCAGTTACAAGTGGTAGAGTGGTATCTCTTGACTGTCATACTAAGTTTATGAGAAGAGGGAGGGAGGGATATTGTTTTAAATAACCCCTTTCCATTTTTAAAAAATTGTGTCTGGATGTTTAGCCTTGTAATATTGAGCTTTATAAGGAAGGTGGAGTATTCTGTGCCCGCTTAATTTTGTGCCAAAGGAGATTGATATTTTGGTTCTTCAGTCTTGCCAGACTGGCTTTCCTTAAGAGTAGGCCTTGGGAAGCGCATTGTGACTTCCTCGTCAACATGCAGGTGCTGACCAGAGTTCTTAAAATTGTGCAAAAGATTGTCATGATGGTAATTTGTGTCAGATGTCTTGGCTGGGTTGTTCCCTCTTGAGCATAACCAAATGGCTGCACAATAAAACATTCAGTGCTGTTCATTTCTCTACTTCAGATGGCCTTAATATTATGCTAATTTTTCACTGAATGGATGCTTGCAATGTGTGTAAGAGGATTCATCCTGATTGTGAGGGTTGTGATGTTGGGGGAAAATAAATGTGCAGTCAGGCCAGCTAACTGTAACAATAACTGTCTTGATTAAAATCTCTTCTGGAGTTTGAAGTACTTCCATGCTTCCAATCTAGCTTGGCCCAAACAGATTTTCCTTTCCTAACAGGGGAAAAAAATATGAGTATAATGAACTTTAGGTGGAAAGTCTCTGGAAGCTCTTTGTAGCCTTGAGATATAGAAGACTGCTTGAAATGTTGCCAGCGTTACTTTCTTTTCATGGTCCTGAGAAGTACTAGCCATAGCACATGAAAATGATCTAGAAAAAGTGACTGTGTGTTTTTGATGCTCTAGTACCAGAGCTACTTTTGGCTGTTATTTCCCTGTACTTTGTCCTCTTTGAAGACTTGTTGAAGCTACAGTGCTGCTGTAGGGTCCTTAGGCTGATTCATAGTATAAACACTTGGTCCAGACTACAAATGCAAATAGTTCAAAACTCTTTATACTGCCAGTGGCAGTTTTTAGACTAAAATGGCTGAGATGGAATCAAAAATGCAGCATACATAGCGCTGCAAATTGTGGATCACTTTCCCCTCAACTACATAGAATTTCCAGAAACAATGCAAGACATAAAGTTTCAACTTAACCACTCAGTTCTAAAAATTGCTAGTTCAAGGGGCCAGTAACAAGACTGTCTTGTGGACTACAGACACCTGAAAAGTCCTTTAGTGTTGAAAAAGATCTTTTTGTAGTACAGGTTGATTCTAGATTTGCAAAAGTGTTCTTTAAATAGCATTAATTTAATTGCCTTTGGCAGTTTGAAAGTAGACCTCTTTGTGTCACAGATCCTTGGTATAACTCCTGAAGAGCCAGTTATGTGGTGTGGTTGATGCAGAGCCTGTGCTGTGTATTTCCCCCATATGTTTTAAGGCAACAGAGTTGATATTTAAGTATATCCTTTTTTGTATGTGACTGCTAGAACCAATTAATCTCAAAATATTTTTGGCAGATACAGTGCTAAAAACAGAAAATAAACATCTGCTGTAGTCTCTAAGGAAAGTTCCTTTGAGCTGGTCTTAATCTCTTGTTATAGAAAACATTGTGAGTTGCCTGGCTGACAATTAGATAGCAGCAGTTGCTGCAGTGCAAACACTTCTCAGCTGATCTACGTGTTGGCTTTGATATATCTTCAAAAAAGAATCATTTGCACAAACAGGCTACTCTTCTTCTTGTCAGAAATCAGATGAAGTCTCAGTTCACGTTTTGTTTGATGGGTTATGGATTTCTATCGTTTATTTGGTATTTAGTGCCTAGGGTTTTCTTTAGTGATCTGCTTCAGAAGTACAAATAATTTGAAAGTCAGGAGATGCCCTCATACCTTTTTTCTATGTAAGTGTAGTGACTTTATTTGGTATTTAGTGCCTAGGGTTTTCTTTAGTGATCTGCTTCAGAAGTACAAATAATTTGAAAGTCAGGAGATGCCCTCATACCTTTTTTGTATGTAAGTGTAGTGACTTAATAGTTACCATTTTATTGATTATTCCGTCTTTCAAAATCCCTATCTAGTGTACAGGTGTCTCAATGAATTCCTTTTATATTCTTTTTGAAAGAATAAATCCTGTTCTTTATGCTTGCTTTTAATCTATCAGTAGGAGGTATGTAATTATAGAATTTTACTGGTTTCCTCATTTGATTTACAGATAGAGCTGTCTGGTGGGGTTGGAAGAGGAAAATGGTGTACAGAGAAATCATGTTGATGGGACTCTGTTACAGCACTTTATAACAGACTCTAGCTGACCTGCTAGAAAGGTGGTGTGTACCCTAATAGCTGTTCAGCAGTACGGAGAGATTAGTTGCAGTATACCTGAACCTCCTTTTTGTTAGCTCTCTTGTCAGTCTGTATTAGGGTGTTTTAGAAAATGTCATCAACTCAGCTGTTTCAGATGTAACAGCAAAATAAACCTAGTGCAGGTAAAACTTCATTCTGTCTTTTAGTAGGGACTCTCAACTGCTGTTGAAGTTGCGTGTTTCCAAATATCTTTGATTGCAACATTTTCCAGGACTAGAAATTCCAAAAGCAGATAATAGTGGACAAGTAATTAAAAACAAACAAAAACCCACAACTGACAACCACCAAAAAGCCCAACACACAAAGCAAGCACCACTCATTCTGTGTGTTTGCTCTATTTAATCAACCCTTTTCAACTTTTCTGTTTCATTTATGTGAAAACAAGCAGGTCTACAAACTTCTATAATATCATATGAAAATAGTATAATATTTTCTAGGCTTTCTAAACCCAATTTTAGTTGATTTTACCAGGTGTATTTGTGGTTTGGAAGCTTGTATGAAGAAAATGACATCTCTTAAGCTGCTGCTGCTTCTGCTTTAGGTGGGCATTAGTATTCACATGAATTCGAAATGCTGATATGTGACATATTTAAATGTAATGTTCTGAAGTTAACTTTTGTTTAGTTGAGAAGCAGAGCTGTTGTGCTGTACTCATAACCACACAGCTGCAGGTAGGGCTCTTTTGTGATGTGCATCAGATTTAAATGGAGGGACACAGGCACTACCTACCTTTTTTTTTTTTTTTAATCTTTCATTTAAAAATAATTTCTGAATGGAATTTAGTAGCCTGTTTCTCAGAGGAAGTAGTATTTATTGAACTCATTCTGCAGTTGCCAGTGATATGACACATGATTGAGTTCATAACTTTATTATACATATAGATACTTGAAATGTGTCATATTCATCATGCATACATTTGTCCCCAGCCCATATTTAAATGAACTTTCTGATTGACTGATTCCCAAACTAGCAGTTTCTTTCTCTCCCACAGTATGATTTTGCAAACCATCACAGATGTTACACATTCTCATTGTAAAGGACAATTTAGGCTTGTTGCTGTTCTCTGGCATGGGATGGATTAGATGATTTACTGTGTAGTTATAACTGTGTTACTGTGTTTCAGGAGAACCATGGATGGCATGATTGTTGCTAAAAGCAGTCTTACTCCAGGTTGTAGGCAAGCTATCCTAAGAATATAGGACAGTGGCTGTCCTTATTCTGCAGATAATGCCAAAGGAAAGATCCACTGACAGCAGTGTGGGTGGGTGCTTTTATTTTTATATTACTTTAGGATAACAGGAAACTCTTTGTAATTTGATAGCTAATACGCTGTCATCTTTGCTACCCTACTGCCTGGTACTGTGTTTTAAAATAGTAGGTATAGTATTGAATCATAGAGTAAAGCAGGTCTCAGATTAACAGTGTGTTTTGAGACAGGTGCTTATAAAATGAGGGTCATGCATATTAATAGTGGAAAGATAGGTTAAATTGTGTTTTCTTGAGCTTACTGAATGGTTGATTGTTATTGATTTTATTACATAGAAGAAGTATAAGAACAAATTTACACCATTAAAAGTATGAGGAAAAAGTTGTAAATTTTTAGTCTGCCTTTCCTGTCAGTTCTATGCAAGATGAAATACTTGACATTTTCAAAGACTGGCTGTTATTTCATTTCTTAATTTCATAATTATCCTGAACATAATTCCAAATGAGAACTTAATTGTAAGAACTTATCAATTCAATAATAATAATGAGATAGTTTGAAAGTTGAACTCTTCCAAGACTAATGCTACAAAATACTGTGTGTATATTCTTCCTATATAAATCATTGAAACCCTTTGAGTTGGTAGGATCCACAAGTATCATCAAGTCCAACTTCTGACTCTGCACAGGGTAGCTTAAAAATTAAAACGTAGATCTCAGAGCGTTGTCCAAATGCTTATTGAACACAGCAATTTATGTATATTGTACATGTATCAGAGATCTAAGAGGAAATAGTCAAGTGGACACAGAGGCAGACAGGAAGCATGAAAAATTAAATCCTGCGTAGGGTAGAGGAAGAAGAAAGTTTTACTTGTTGTTCATGAAGATAACATCTGTAAAATCAATCAAATTATTTTAGCCATGAAGCCCATTGATGTGGGGATTGTAGTAGATTTCTGTGCGCTGTTCCTGAAACTTCAAAACAGGGGGCTTGTTGTAGGTCTTTGTAGTTAAAATATAATTGACAAATCAAAAACTGTTGTCTCAAGACCTATTTGTTTTGATGTTGTGGCTTCTATCTCTTGAATATGCACAGTCTAATTGATGGGATTATGTGTATTTAAAGATGAGATTGAGACAATAAATAGGTAGACAGTTATATTAAGTTTGGGTGCCATCCAGCAATGATTTTAGTAGCATTTTTGCATTCTTTATCGAGACACTGAGTATGCAGGCATGTTTTTGAGCCTTGCCTACATTTTAGTTTTTGTGAAGCAACAACTGGTAGCAGGGAGGGCAAAGCAATTAAGGTTATATTAAGAAGGTCCAAGTTCTTCACACTTGAGTCCTGAGCTCTTACATATTGAAACAACTTACGGTGTTGCATCTTCTCCCACTTTCAATTTTCTGATCTCTGTGCCCCCAGCTATTGAACTAGTCTTGAACATCGAATTGCCCAGTGCTACCTTTTGGACAACATTTTAGTAAAACAAGCAAAGATCCATACATGTTTGCTATGATCATCTTGTTTAAGACTTTATTTGGACCACAGCGAAAGGTGAGATATCAGAATTAGCACTGACGTGTTTTGCCTTTAATACTAAGAGTCCTTATCTATCTTAGTATTTTCTTAAAACATAAGAAATGTGTGCCCCAAATGGAAATGAGGTTATTTGACCTTTGTCCTTTTGACTTTGTCTCTTCGGGTTGATCCTTAATAGTTGATTCTGTTTACTGAACAAAGGAAAACACAGCTTGTTTTACACAGAGTCATAGAACCCCAAAAATTGAAATCAGAGCATAGTAGCTAGCACTTTTCTGTGATCTTAGGATAATTTACTGTGGGGTTTTGGGGGGTTCTGCTTCTGCTACTGTATTTGGTTTGTGTGGCAATGTTTTGGTAGCAGCAGGTGCTACAGGGGTGGCTTCTGTGAGAAGATTCCAGAAGCTTCCCCATGTCTGACAGAGTCAATGCCAGCTGGCTCCCAGATGGACCTGCCATTGGCCAAGGCTGTGAGCAATGGTGATAGCACCTCTGGAATAACATAGTTAAGAAGGGGGAAAAAAAAACTGCTGTGGAAACGGCATTGGAGAGAAGAGTGTGAATATGTGAGAGAAACAGCCCTGCAGACACCAAGGTCAGTGCAGAAGGAGCAGCAGGAGGTGCTCCAGGTGCTGGAGCAGAGATTCCCCTGCAGCCTGTGGTGCAGACCATGGTGAGCCCAACTGTTCCCCTGCAGCCCATGGAGGTCCATGGTGGAGCAGATACCCACCTGCAGCCTGTGGAGGACCCCACACTGGAGCAGGTGAATGCCCAAAGGATGCTGTGACCCTGTGGGAAGCTTGTGCTGGAGCAGGTTCCTGGCAGGACCTCTGGAGAGAGAGGAGCCCATGCTGGAGCAGATTTGTTCTCAGGGTTTGCGGCCTTGCACTCTGGAGCAGTCTGTTTCTGAGGGACTGCACCCCATGCAAGAGACCCATGCTGGAGCAGTTTGTGAAGAACTGTGGCCCGTAGGAAGGATCCATGTTGGGGAAGTTCATGGAGGACTGTCCCTGGTGGAAGGGACCCCATGCTGGAGCAGGGCAAGAGTGTGAGGAGTTGTACCCTGAGGAGGAAGGAGTGGCAGAGACGATGAGTGATGAACTGACCGTAACCCTTGTTCCGTGACACTCCCTGTGCTGCTCAGGGGAAGGAGAGAGAGAAAAAAAATCAGGAGTAAAGTTAAGCCTAGGAAGAAGGGAGGGGTGGGGGGAAGGTGCTTTTGAGATTTGATTTTATTTCTCATTATCCTACACTGATGTGATTGGTAATATATTAGTTTTTCCAAGTCTAGTCTGTTTTGCCCATGTCAGCAATTTCTGAGTGATCTCATGTCCTTATCTTGACCCACAAGCCTTTTGTTATATTTTCTCTCCCCTGTCCAGGTGAGGAGGGGAGTGACAGAGTGGCTTTGGTGGGCCCCTCCATCTAGCCATGGTCAAGCCACCACAACTACTATGCCTTATTAAGAGAGGGTCTGACCCATGTGGTATGGCTGTTGAATTCAGCATGTTGTGAAACTTAATTCTCCAAATGCTGTGTGCAAAATGCATTTAATCCCATACTGTAGCAATAGTCAATATGAGTTAAGCCCTGCTCACGTCCCTTTATTTGGATGCAGTAGTTAAAAGAGCATTGCTACACTTTTTCATCTTGACCTGACAATATGTGAAAGGTTTAATGCTGGTTTTAAGTATTGATGGCCTTACTTTTAACAGTAAGAGATTCATTAGTCAATTATTTTTTTTTCCTAATCATGTAAAGAAGACTCCTTGCTCACTTGATGGTCTTCCTTGATGTTTGGCTTCCCAACTGCAGCTGGACAGAAAGAGTGGCAACTGAGCATCACCTTTTCTGTGGCTACCTGTAGCTGAAGTCTTTCTCTGATTAGGTATAAAAATGGAAAATAGGAAATCTGGCAAAAATCTTGGCTGATACAACTATTAGTTTTAGGTGCTGTGTGTGGCGCCTCTAAAGGCCCGTATCTTTCCGGAGTGCAGAAAGTGGATGTGTTACCCTCACATTGAGGTCAATCCTTATTTGAAAATAAAGGCCTGAATACTGCTCTGAAATCATGAAATGAAAAGTACTGTTTGTAAATTACTCTCACCGTTGCATAGACCCTGTGTGTCCTGTTTTCCTCATCAAAGATGACTGTTTTTAGTGCAGCCTTTGCCACTGAATATTTTGTTCTTCTCAGTCCTTATGCTCATTGCATCCCATTTCTTTCCATGGAGGTTCTTGGGCCTCTGTCCCCTCTTCTTTAGGAGGTGCTTTGTGTATCACTCACCCCTGAAATTCATTCTCCTTTTATTTCCAATCGTAACTAATTTTCTGTTTCACTGGTGAAGACGTGAAGTGTTCAGCACAATATGGAACAAATTCAATTTGAAAATAAAGTTTTGGCTTGCTTGCTTCTGTCACATTGGAGCTCTTGGTGGTTTTATTTTTGTTTTGTTTTCTAATGCACCTTGGGTGTTGCTGCTAGGTTTAAAATAAAGTAAATGGAATTGGGATTTTGGAGTAATTTATAAAATATTAAATCAGTGTCAAGATTGAAGTCACACTGTTTGAAATCTGCTGTGGATATCCCTTGTCCTACTTCTGGTGTCTTGTCCCTTAACTCCATACACTTTCTACATTTATTATTAATGCCTGTCTGCCTTAGTGTAATTTTGCCACAATCTCTGAGAGAACTTCATCCACAGCACCTGTCCTTCATGTCCTGCTACTTCTCCATCTGTTCCAAAATCTCATCTCATACACCCACCCTTCTCTCCCCGTGCTTTTTGAGTGCAAATATTGCAACTGTTTTTGAAACCCTGTGGTATTTTTTCTTATGATTATTTGGGACAGTATCTCCTATACAAAGCTCTATATATAAATATCTGTACCCTTATTTCTGGGAGCTTGGTCTGGAGCTCTTATGAATGTTTAAAAATCTTTGATTGTAAGATTATTAGGGATGGCAATGAAGGGCAGACATCCTACCTTTGTGAGTAGTAAGATGCCTATTTTTAAACGTGTAATTTTATTTTGAAAGAAGAAAGTGTGACAAAAAATATAAAGGAAAAAAGTGTAAAAAAAAAAAACCCAAACAAACAAACTTCTAACTCTTCTTGGCTGCAATACAGTGGAGGAATGGCTAATCACATTAACACTGCTAGACCTGAAACAAATGCAGTGTTGGCTGAAATAGGTGGCCTGAGTGGCTGACCCAGTTTGCAGGCTGGACCATCAGTCCTTACAGCTTTTTTGGGTAACTCTTCCCCAGAAACAAGGTAACAAGCACATGGGAGGTATTTCACATCAAATTTCCAGTCTGCTCATATCTGTAGTACTGTCACCAAATGAGCTTCAGGGGCACTACCCGCTGGGCTGTTGCCTGTGTTTTAGGTTGGAGGGCTGTATTTATTGCTTATAGAACAAGAACTTTTCCCTTCCTCATTAGGGCTGGTTCACCAATAGTTATGAAGGGTGTTTCCTTTCACGGGTAACCTGCGAGATCTCGGGAGGGCTCTGCAGTAGTTCAGAGGCAGCTCTGTGGGCTGGCGTAGCATCTGTCTCCCTCCTCTGGCTAGCAGATGCTTCTCCTCAAGCTGCTGTGTTCCCTCGGATGCTTTTTCCAAAATACAGACTGGCACTTCAAAACATACAGTTAACTGCTAGCATGAGTTAAAACATGTAATTTACCTGGTGATGTTAAAAACCTGGTGTTTTCCCTTTAAAGACTGGAAATTGGTACACTTGGCAGTGCCACCATTTAGGAGCAGTGTCTAACAAAAGGCACAGACCTGAAACTTCGGCTTCTTCTGGGTGAGGTCCATCTCACAAAATATCAATTACGACTGAATTTTTGCAAAAAACACAGACAGTTCATAGGCTTTCTGCTTAAACGCATTTTTAAATGCACCAACTTGAAAGGTCAAACATAAGCTTTTTAAGAATTGTACTGGGAGAGGAGTGTAAATGAAATATCCTAAGGGGGTAACAGCAATTAAAACAGCAGCTTTACAAAATGTTTCTCTCCTCCCAGTGATACCAAACCTGATCTTTTCCCTCCTTTGCTATCTCATGGTTCCTTCCACATCATAACCTCAGTTGAACTTAAGCTTGTTCCCAAAGATATTCATTTTCAAAAAAAACAAAAGCATTAAAAAAAGTGGGTCACCTTTATTGGAATACAGCATTTAGTAATCAGAATTCATTTACTGTCATGGAAGGTTTGTTTTTCTTCTCAGCTTTCCTGGAGTTTATCTAATCTTCCCACAAAATGATTGAAGTATCTAATCAAATGTGGAAAAATTAAAAACTAATTTATCATTTCTCAGTACACTGAATGCATATTCTAATGACTTTGTCAGAGGATTGGTTGGGTACACCCTGGAATCCAGAACCTGACTAGATAGGCTCTTGGTAATTGTTGATACATCTCTGAAGAGTTCATTTTTCTTCGCCAGTTCTAGTTATTGTGTTGATTGTGGGGCAAATTCCATATGTTTTGCTTTTATTTATGCATATATATGCATGTCCCAGGAATACACTTTTGGATTTTCATTTTAGGTCAAAGCCTTTTTTATTGACAGGCAGGGTAATGTGGTGAGATTGAACCCTGATGCAGGAACGAAGGGTAAGCAGCAGGGATACTCAAGTTAAGATGAACTTTGTTTTCTCAGCCAAATGGAATTGCATGTGTTTCTGGGCTTTTTAATCAAACTGTTCTATACGTAGGATTCAGGTATCCATTTCCTTTGTTTCAGTATCTGAACAGTCTTTGTGTGCTCAGTTTAGGTTTATGTTAATATTGAAGATAATCGGTGGTGAGAACTGGATATTTTCTGTGGGATCCTTCTCTGGATGGGAAGTGTCTTGTTAGCTCTCACAAAAAAAAAAAGGTTATTTATTGACTAAGGTGGAAGCATTACAGTACATATTGTCTTCTTTGTGTGCAGTACAGTGTATTCCAACTTGATTGAGGTCCTGCACTTGACCACAATACATTTTTTTTGCAATAAACGATTAAAAAGTAATAAAAAATGGTGTGATACTGTGGAGACATCTGATATGAAGTCAGGCATGTTTTTCAAAGCCAGTTAGGATCTTAATTTGAAATTTACTTCTAGCTTAAAATTGGCTGAAATTGGCTGCTATAACTATGTATTAGATTTGGTCTCTTGAGCCATGGTAAGTGTAAGTCAATCACAAGAACTCTCCAGAATACTTAATGTAAAATTGCTTTTCTCAAACCTAATAAAATTCTGATACCGTACATACAAGCAAATATGAATCTTCCTATTGAATATCTAAGATGAGCTGTTGCCTCAGTGATGTTGTAAAAGGGATTTCCTCTGAAAATAAATTTTCTGAGTCTTTATGCTTATTTAGCCACAGAAAGTATAGAAGTTACATTGTCAGATCTTCAGCAAAAAGGCAAGCTATTTAGAAAAACAAATGTTCTTATTTGAAGAGCATACTTTAGAATTTGATATATTCCTCTTCTACTTGACAGCTTGACTTACTGGCATGTTAAGTTGCACTTGAATTATTTTAAACTGAAAAAGAGTGGCTTGTTCGTGTGGCTATCTTTTTAATTTGATACACGTAGAATTAATATAACCATAGAAAGTGATGTGAAATCAAGATAAAAGCTGATTTACTTGCATTATTTTGAAGTGGAGGGCGAACTGGTGTCTCTTGACTACTGAAGCCAGTATTTTAGGTGTGTGTATATGTACACAGAGGGGTGTGTATATGTATGTATATTTTGTTTCTCTGGCTCTTAGAGCTCATGGCCATAAGATTTTCATTTGAAATCCACGCTGTGGAATGACACTTAGAAAGCTGTTTTCATGGGCCACCAAGTTGCTGCCAGTGTGTAGAGAACATCAGTGAGGCTTTTAAATGTTCCCTTCAAGCAGCTTCGTCTTCTTGTGCTCCTGTCATTTGATGTCACTCCAATACAAAATTGCTACTTGTATTCCTCATGGGCAGCACTGCTGTTTAAATGTGGACAGATTCAATCTTCTTTAATCTGCCGGTGACGTTCTCAGCCCTCCTTGAATGGGTGAAACTACATTGTTTAATTTCAGCATTGTGAGATTCCTAGAAATCGTAGATACACAGAATCAATGAAGTCTGAGAGTGAAATCCTTCAGACCATAACGATTTAAGTGGGATTTTACTCATGGTGTTAAAAATTCCATGAGCAAACAAGCTTATTATTCATATTGAAGTGACACGGGTACAGTTTTTATCAGAACTGTTTTGTTGCTGGTTAGGTATATAAGCTTTGGGAGAAAGGCTTTTTGAGTTTATCTAATGTGATGGGCATCATTTAATTTTATGATGTGGCAAATAGTCCTTTCCTTCTCTTTCCCCCTCAGAATGAAATATTGGACAACTTTTTTGAAAAACAGGAATACCCATAGTGGAAAGTCATTTTTCAGATGAAAATAGAGAAGGCCTGGTCACTTCTCAGAATAGGGTAATGGGCTGTTTCACAGAAAGCACAGACTGTCTGTGAATATGGTTGCACAAAGCACAGGCTGGGACTAAGAGGGATGTTGCTGCAAAGCATCTGCTTCTCTGGTGGCCCTATTTGTTTCTAATAGAGCTGAAAGACTCCTGGTAAACTCTTCCTGGTGGGATTCCACAGGGGTCTTCTTACAAGCAGGTCATTGTGATAACCATTCTATTACCAAATACACCTTGATAGTCTCTTTGCTGCTTTTGTTGCTACTCTGTGCAGTCAGGTATGTGACATTGCTAGTAAGTTTGTTTTTTCTCTCATACGATGGTTTTCCTCTGAATTGCTGAATTTATTTTGCTTATTTGAAGCTTTTCTGTAGCACTGTTGTGTGCCTTGGCCACACACATGGCATACTGATGGGTTGTATTTTTTTTAAAGAAAGAATTGCAACCTAGGTTTGCAGGACTGCTTGCTTTTCAGCAGGACTATAATATTTAGGACTCTTGCCATAAAGATGTTTAATGGTTTTACACAATTAATACCAAATCAGGCTCTTGTAATAACTTGTAATGTAATTTTGGCAAAGAACTACACTTGCTTTACATCTACTTAATGTGATGGTCTTGTGAGCTTTGCTCTCAGTCTATTTAAGCAGGTACTGTGTGAATTTTGGTATTGATTTGATCATAGACTTGTATCAGAATTGGGGCAATAATTTGGAATGGTCCAGTCTCTGTAGGACATTCATTTTAGTGGGCTTGTCTGCCTCCAAGTAAACAGTAAGACATGCTGTCCCATTACCCTCAATATAAAAGATCAAGCGTGCCAACATCACAAAGGCGGTGCAGGCAGATCTGAAACACCTTTGGGTCTACATTGTGGTGTCATTTGTTGGAATTATGAAGTCACAGAGCAGCCTGTGCCAATACAACCGATGCTTGTGCAAATATCTTCTAAAGTATTGATTACGTACAACAGAACAGTGTTTCTGGGTCGGCCATCATCCTCTTTGCCCTTCCTCCCCCAAACACAGGCTGCTTTGCCTGATGTGAAGGAATAATGTTAAGGCGTTGCGGGTAGAGGATGTTGAAGTAACACCACCAGATTGTCTGGTACAATGTCATGATGGAGCAATAACTTCATTTAGAAATCCATTAAATGACCAGTTTTTATACAGATGAATGTTCCGTCTTCTCAATCATATTTTATTTTAAGCTAACTGTAAGCATTTTTTATTTAAATTGGGTGGACAAGCTAAGTTTCTGATTAAGCTTTTTTTCCTTCCC
Organism: Streptopelia decaocto; assembly: GCF_964273445.1. Lineage (NCBI taxonomy): Eukaryota > Metazoa > Chordata > Aves > Columbiformes > Columbidae > Streptopelia > Streptopelia decaocto. The sequence continues at coordinate 43,186,386 of NC_138663.1, read as the reverse complement.
TTTGCTCACTTTAATAGAGTGGTTGACTTTGAAAATTTTTGTTCATACATAAAAGTGCTTCTTTTTCTTGTTGACATACTGCCTTAGACACATGAAAAAGTTCAGTGCTAGAACTGTGGGATCTGTTCACCTCTGGAAACACAAGTTTCCACCAGGCCAGATAGCGTTATGAAATGTACACCAAGGGAAGACTGCAGTTCAGGATGTGTGTTTTTCATGTGAATAGTGGTGCTTTCAATGGGGAAAGGCTGGAGCATGGGGGGAGGAATCACCAGTTTATCTTGATGTGTAAAAATCTTTTAATTCCTATCAATTGGGTTTTAACTTGTTTTCTTCTATGTTTTCCCACTGTCTGTGGATATACTACTTAAAATTAGGATGAGGCTATGGAAGGAGACAGAGTTCCCACTACTTGAGAGAGGGAGAGCGTGTTGTGTTGGTTCTCACATTCCTGGGTTACGACATCCAACTGAGAATTCTGCTAGCTTGTAAGAAAATTACTTCCTCGGCCAATTAAGTTTAGAAGTAAGGCAAGGTAATAGGCAAATGCCCTTTTTAATAGATCTGTATTAACTGAGAGCTAACCTTTTCTCATTTTTAACTGTGGTACTGACTTCAAGGTGAAACATAATTAACAAAAAGAACAAAACAGCTGAGGGGTGAGTAGTAATTTCTTCTGAAGATACTTATATTCTTCAGGGGATGGAAGTAACTCCTGCTTCTGGGGTGGAGTTACATTTTCACTTAGCCTTTGGTTTAAAACTTGTCAGACTCCAGCACAGACATGCTGATTTAATTGGTTTGGGTATCACCGTGTGGAGCCTGGAGATTGCTCATGTACTGGGTTACATCAGGACTTAATTCTGACTGGGTGTTTTAGCTGTCATAGCCAGTAGCTGAGGCCTCTGAGGGCAGTGCAGGTAGTGCTGCAGAACATGGTTTTCTCTATTTATCCCATCTGCTTTCTTCTTCCCCTCTGCTCTGCCCTGGTGAGACCACACCTGGAATATTGTGTCCAGTTCTGGGCCCCTCAGTTTCAGAAGGACAGGGAACTGCTGGAGAGGGTCCAGCGCAGGGCAACAAAGATGCTGAAGGGAGTGGAGCATCTCCCCCTTATGAGGAAAGGCTGAGAGAGCTGGGGCTCTTGAGCTTGGAGAAGAGGAGACTGAGGGGTGACCTCATTTATGTTTACAAACATATAAAGGGAGAGCGTCATGAGGATGGAGCCAGGCTCTTCTCGGTGACAAGCAGTGATAGGACAAGGGGTAATGGGTTCAAACTGGAACACAAGAGGTTCCACTTAAATTTGAGAAGGAACTTCTTCTCAGTGAGGGTAACAGAGCACTGGAACAGGCTGCCCAGAGAGGCTGTGCAGTCTCCTTCTCTGGAGACATTCAAAACCCGCCTGGACGCCTTCCTGTGTAACCTCATCTAGGTGTTCCTGCTCTGGCAGGGGGATTGCACTAGATGATCTTTGAGGTCCCTTCCAATCCCTAACATTCTGTGATTCTGTGATTTTAATCCCTTAACAAATCCCATATTACAAGAATAATTTGTTTGCAGCATTTCTCCTCAGAGGCTGGCAATCTGACAAAGCTATGAAACTTTGGTTGTTTGGGCTGGTGTAGTGGTTTTGTTTGTTTGGTTTTGTGTGTGTTTTTTTTTTTTTTTCTTTGGTTTTGTGTTTTTTAAACTCTCTGCATTTATTGGCCAAGTTGGAAAACCCTGTTAGAGACACCCAAGTAATGTGGTGCTTCCTTTTTCTTTGCTATCAGAGGGCAATGTTTTTGCCTTTTGGCCCCACAAACCCAGCTGTCTGGAAAGGACAGTAAGTTTTTTGGATTTGTCACTTCTGTACCCAGGAGCACAAGATTTTAATAAATAAACTTCCTTATTGCTAGCAAATAATGCAGGTATTATAGATACTGAATCGTGTTAGGCCTTTCATCTCTACTGTGATTCCAAGTGAATTTTGTACTGATAGTTGAGATAAAGGACAGTCCTCCTCAATTTCTCCTTTCTTTTGTTCCATGTTAGAATAACACAGCAGCGGTGCTCTATGGCTGCCTTACAGGTTGTCTCCTCACCAAACAGTGCCAGCCTTTTCCATTCTGTGAAAATCTTGTATCTCAACTGCTTGCTGTGTTTCTGGACTCCCATGTATGCTGTATTATGTCTCTTTTAAAATGGAGAATAACATCACAAAAGCATGTGTATTTTATTAGTCACCACATCTTGCTGGCTCTGTCTTCATTAGACTTCCTCAATGACATGTTGTGGGTGTGTAGGTTGCTACACGTTTATTTTCATGCACATGAGCTTTGAGAGCACATTGGGGGTCAGTAACGTCCATGATTAAGATCATAATGAGCTTACAGGTCCCCAGCTCGCAGGCACTGCGATAAGTTTGTTCGCTAATGCATGGTCATAGTCAGCATCTTGTGTTTGCTTTTTGCCCTGTAGTAGCAGCAAGTAATTAAACAGCTGCATTTCTTTGCACAAGCTGTTGGAAGCAGCGGTGAGAAAATGAAGCGGAAACTGATGGTGTTCAATGCAGAATCTTTTGCCCAGTTATTTTGGTGATGGTGAGCTGGCTACTCTTGTTCCAAAAAATGAATTTAGAACTTGTCTCAAATAGGCTATGGATGTTCATCAGAGTTGTGAGAAAATGTCTATTAAGGATATTTCTGACTATTACTTTTTAAAACTTTGATTCATTTAACCCCAGGATCATGTAACTAGATTTTTTTTTTTTAAGTAGAAGTTTTTTATAGTTTTGAATGAAAAATGTATTGTACCAAACTCTTTAAAGCTATTTATTGTGTGCATTAGGACTGCAAATAAAGAAGTAGGAGCTCTGGAAGGAACAGGAAGTAGATTTGATTTACAGTAGGAGAAATGAAGTAGAAGTGAAAGCTGGTTGTATGCTCTATGACTTGATGCTAAATGAACACAGAACAAATCACAGATAAGCCTGATTCTTGTTGGGTCTTTTTTTTACCCAAAGTGACTTGCACAGCAGGCCCTGTAGAGCACATTGCTGTGCACAGTGTGTGAATACAGTCACACTCATGTCTGAAGATGGGGTTGCTTCTGTGTGCTGAGCTGCTAAGAAAAAGCTCATCTTAAGTTGCTTGAGGCAGAGCTGCAGTTCTGTGATTGCTATTTTTTTTTTCCTCTTGTAGCTCCTAAAATTTTAATCTTTAGATGTAACAAGATGCATGTTGTAATGGACAGGCTTTTTGGTTTACATCCACTACCTGATTTTTAAGCTGTTTTTTCTTTGCTTATGGGAATGCTTAGGATTTGTCTGTCGTCCCCATGGAGGTACCTCAAGGTGTAACCTCTGAGGAGCGATTCCCCAGCCCCAGACAGTGAGTGGGCTTCACAGCAGTTGACTGTAAACCTCCCAGAGTCTGTGGTCAAATGTATTCTGCAAACTTGCCTGGGCACAGAGGATGATCTTTCCTAGTACACTTTGTCTGTGCTGCTATCCATGTGCAGGCTCCATGCACAGCATCAGTCTGTCTGGCTGTGGACGTTCTTGGTGTCAGCTGCCATCTTGCTACATAGGGATGTTAATGTGTACAGATGGATGCTTGTGTTAAACCAGCTGCATTAGGTTAGAAATGAATGCTTTGCTCCAACAGTCATCGTAGGCAAAGCGGGTATAGTAGATTTGCATAGTAATTTGTTTTGGAGTTCAGTTGGTGACGTGGACTGAGGTGTGACTTGCTGTGATTTGTGATTGAAGTTGCTTGCTGTAATTCTGTACAGAAGCAGAATCTTATTCTAAAAAAGCTCTGGCCAGAGGAAGGGAAGTTCTGCATGAAAGCACAGGATTTCAATAACTTGGTTTGTTGTTTGGTTGTTTTGGTTTTTGTTGGTTTTTTTTTCCTCCCCTCCGGTTACAAAAAGGTAATTGCTTGAGCCATCAGTTCTTTCTGAGCATTCAGCTTTACAAAAATGGCCGAGGCGGGTTTTGATAGCAAGTGAAGCTGCTTTCTTCATTCTCCAACACACAGAGTTGTAAGTTAGTGATATTCTCTAACTGTACGGAAAGACTTAAGTCTCTTCCGTTGCTGATGAAGTAGCAGCGTTATGTAAGTATATCACTGTAACACTTGTGATTGACATTAAGGTCCTTTCTTCAATTAGGACAGCCAGAGATGGTTAAAAAAATGTATGCCAGGTTTTTGTCAAAAAGAGTGTACTGGCAATGTTACTACCCAACATTTTATTTTCAAATATATTATGACTTTCTGTATCAGATGTTAAATACTAGGAAGCTTGTGTCCTGTTTGTTTTGATTTGAGATACCTAAAGCAGGAAGTGGATTGTAGAACCTGATAGTCTATTCTAGACAGCATGGTGTAACATTTATATTCAGGGTTCATTTTCTGTAGTGCCAATAGCCACATTATCCTGTTGTCCTTTTTCAATACATGCCCTGAAACATTTAGGCAAATAGCTGAGACTTGACTGTTTTGGTGTCCAGCTGGTTTGCTTCTAACCAAAGTTCTGAGGATGTTGCTGTCGGGAATTATTCCAAAAGGTCTCTAAAGAATTTTCGCTACTATTCTTCAACTGCAAGAGGAAATTGCCCTCCCTCCAACTTCATGAGAACCTAATTACCATTTCCTTCCGAAGAACATCTGTAGGGCTGTGAATGAGCAAGCTGTAACAAAACAAAAAACTTCTGTGATATTCCTCCGCCTCCTTGGTTCCTCATGTTCGGTTTCTATTGCAAAGCCCTACCTAGCCTTTCTTCATTTTAATATACTACAAAGAAAACAACCCTTTCGAGCCTGCTGCCCATTAATAATGCAGCCGAATTGGGTTATCTAGGTTACAACAGAGGTATTCTCATAAAGGATCTGGTAGGTTTTCCCCTATTAGTAATAGGGGAAATAGCCACTGTGCCCATTATTATTCAAGCCTCTGAACTGAAAAAAAATGGGGAAATATGAATTGGGGGAGGAGTTAAATCTTTCTCCCACTCCCTTACATTTGGTTTAAAACCTGCCAGTCCCTCTGAGTAATTCATCAATCATATAAACATTGACCCTAGTTTTTTGATAGCGAAAGTATTAAATGCTTAGCTTAAAAAGTAAAAACAAAATCCCGTACCCCACCAAAGAAAGACATCTGTTTCTAACTTCAGCTTTTTATTTTTTTATCTTTCATTTTTTTTGTTGGTAAATCTCCTAGACAACAGCAGTTCTGTAGAGAGTTTAAATATGAAGGAATGGCAGGACGGGCTAAGGGCACTTCTACCGAACATTAACATCAACTTTGGTGGACTGCCCAATGCTTCTTCCCCCTCCAACGCCAACCACAGTGTACCAACGTCCAACACTGCCACCACCGACAGCCTGAATTGGGACAGCCCTGGCAGCTGGATGGACCCCGCAATCATCACAGGTAACTGTTTCTCACTCCTTCAAGCTCTGCTGGCAAACCAACAAATGGGTATTTGGCACAAACTGATTTACACCTGGAAAAGAAAGAAAAAAAAAAAAAAAAAGTCAGTATGCGGTGGTCTCTTCCAGCTTCCATCCACAAAACCTCGAGGGTCCAGGAATTTTTGTGGAACCGCTAGGTGTAACAAAGCGTCACTCAGGCCTTTGCAATGCATGCCCAGGACCTTTGCAGGCAGTCAGGTGGATCAGTGCTTATCTCTAGGGTCAACCTAGGTGTCCCTTCTGCTGGGTGGCATGTCCGGTATGTGCGCTGCTGGTCCTGAGGCACTGAAGGCATTCACTGGACTTTGTTATTTAAAAAGGGACGTACTCCACTTGTTTATAAAGCTCTCTTTTATAAGGCTGTCTGGTTGTGTTTCCCTGATAGGGAGGCTGAAGCATGATTTAAGTAGGCAGAGGAAGAGTAGTGTACTAGTAGTTCGGTGTTGTAAGGTCAAGTTAACAGGGCTGCACTCTTGCACAGGATGTTTGATAGCAAAATGTGTGTTTTATGAAGAAGTGCTCTGAGGGGGAACTTTTTCCTATCTGGATTTAATGTTAAATGTTTTGCGGGCAGGGTAACTATTTATAATAATGTAAAATGCATTATCTGTGCAAACTAATCATGTTTTCTCACTGTTGCTTTCTGTAAGGTTAAATTGACCTCCTTTGTGCTCAGCTTACTGCTTCTGCTCTGACTTGCCTGTATCCCTGTTTTTGTTTGTTCTTCTCTTCATAGGTATCCCAGCATCCACAGGAAACAGTTTAGACACCCTTCAAGATGACAATCCTCCACATTGGCTAAAATCTCTTCAGGCCCTTACAGAGGTGGACGGCCCCAGTGCAGCACCGTCACAGACGCACCACAGTAACCCCTTCGGCACACAGATCCCTCTGCACAGAGCCAGCTGGAATCCCTACTCTCCTCCTTCAAACCCTGCCAGCTTCCATTCCCCACCTCCAGGCTTTCAGACAGCCTTCAGACCCCCCAGTAAAACCCCCACAGATCTACTACAGAGCTCAGCGCTGGATCGTCATTAGGAAAGGAGGAAAAATTTAAAAAATAAAAAATAAAGAAAACCCAAAACGTTAGAAATGCAGGAAGTGTCCCACCCTGACTCCTCCCCATGCCCACCTACTGTTCCCTGTCATATCTTTCTTTCTGAAGAATCCAGTTCCTGATCAAACCTCCCCCCCAAATGCAATGCCATCACAGGGTCATGACCGTATCTTTTCGTTAAGTTTCTGCTGAGCCAGTGTTTGAAATGCACTGTTCGAAATATCTTCTGACCATTCTAAGGAAAAAAAAAAAAGAGAGAGAGAGAAATCAAAATGCAGTCTCAATGCTTAAGGAGAATATTACTGTCTTATGTCTTTTGCACATGAGTATTTCTGCCTAGTGGGAAAGAGTCAGTCTGCAGCAGGGGAAAAATGCAATGCAGAATCAAATGCAGAAACATGAAAAACGTATTTAATTTAAATGAAGTTACTGAATACATGGGGCAAGCAGTGGCCTGGCATTTATTTTGCATTCAGTGTGGCACTACACAGGGAAATTGCTACGTTTCTTCTTTTTTTTTTTTTGAGAAGGGGATTTTATTGTGTCAGAGTTTGACATGAAGTGTGTTGGAAGACAAAACACTTATAGCTAAGAGTAACCAGCATGTTGCTAAAGAGTGGTTTAAAGAGGGGAGAACAAGATTTTTCTTTAATTTTGGCTTTAGATTTAAAGTAAACTTTAATGTTTTAAAAGTATTCACAGATTTAATACCTAGCATATACATAATATAATTAGCAGCTGAAACACGAGTGATATTTACTTCAGTCTTTCTGTCTCCTCTGTCAGTCTCTCTTTCTTTTTTTTTTTTTTTTTTTTACAAAAAAACAAAGATTCACCTGATTAGGGCACTCTGGGATAGCACTGCATTGGGGCCACATGATCACCATCAGGAGCAACCTCTGACCTCCTCTGCCTGCAGCTTTTACTTAACCCTGTAGTTTCTGGACGTTTGTGCAGTATTGAAAAGACAGGAAAAGAGAAACAGATAAATAAACATGGTTATAACCTGATGCTAAAACTAAAACCAAGGAAATGTACCTCTTTCTTCAGAATTAAAACTAAAATCTTAAATAAAACAGAAAACTTGATGATGACTTTGTTTGCTTTTCATTTTTTTTTTAAACTTGGAATTTTAATTACTGCATCTGGTAAAACTGTATATCATTGCATGTTTTGTGGTTTTTTTCCTGTTCATCTAAACTGGAGCACTTTTTCATGGAAATATTACTTTGCATGGTGACTTCTATACTGAAGAGTGGAGAAAGCATACATACTTCACATGTTAAAATTTTTAAAGGGATTCTGTTGTCTTTACTCATGGCAATAGCTAGAGGCTGGCTGTCTCTTTATTGGTGGTATTCTTTTAATCTGAAGCATGCAAAACTTCCTTGTACGTTCCGAATTAAATGCCATGGCATTTGGGACAGACAGCATGCAAAAATGTGTCTGAAAGTGTGGCAGAGAATTCTAGTTATGACTCTGTTTCCGTCAGCATCCTCGCTTAAAGCTGTAAAATATTGTCACTGCACAACAGGGGGTGAAGAGCTATTCACATACAGAAGGGCCTCTGGCAAGCTCAAATACTTCCAACTAAAGATATTTAAAACCAGCAACCTTGTGATTGATTGGGGTGCTGTGCTGATGCAGCTCACGAGGATGGCAGAGTGCCTGAAATCCTAGCGGTGCCAGCGCAGGAGGACATCTCACCCGATGCACGCTGTGCGGTTCAGGCTGGCTGCCCTCCTGTTTGCTGCTGGTGGGGCCATGGAAGAGATTTCACACCGCTGACCTGTGGGCACCTAACTGGGGTTTGGGGACTGGCCTGTCGCAGTCCAGGGGGTGGAAGCAGGTCCTGAATCGATTGCTGGACAGGGGAACCAGGCATTGAATCTGCGTGAAGGGACTCTGAATATGCTGCATTGTAAAATGTCACTTGTTGACAATTGCTTGCTTTTGCCCTGCTCTTACCTGTGTTGCTGTGTAGTGTTGTATTTACCGCCTGTATTAGGAACTGTTTCTGGACAGGTATTGTTGCTGCAGGTCAGTCATGTGCTCTGATTACTTGGGAGGACATGCACACCCTTTGATGCCAACACTCCCCAGCAAAGCAAAGAAGTTTTTGTCACCCAGTCAAGCCCCTGCACGATCCCCCGCTGCAATTGCTGGTGGTGGAAGGAGAAGTGCTGATCACTAGGACTGTGAACGTCCTCCCCTGTGCCAGTGCCTGCTGCCAGCCCAGCACTGGGGATGCAGCCCAGTGGGAACAGTCTGCTGAAGGTGCTGGGGAAGATGCAATGGGCTTGGTTTTTTTTGTCCTTCCACAGTTGTTACAGATAGACATATTTTGACTTCTAACATTTCTCTTTTAGAAGGGTACCCCTCCTAACCCTGCAAATAAGCTATCTTCCCAAGCAAGCTCTAACTGCTTCCTCTGTACCACAGCAATTCCTGAAGCTGCTGCCTTCGTTGGTTCTTGATTTGTCTCTCTGTTGAAGTGTAGGACATGTTGAGGGAAACCTGTGCCTGTGGTCTGCTACCAATAGAAAATAAGCTTTTGCTGCTCTGGAGAGCATTTATTCCCTGCTGCCATACAACAGCTTGTGTGGTTGGCCTACTGACAAACAGCCTTCAGGAAAAGGTTTGCAATTAGAATGATTTTTCTCTTTAGGGTGCTCCCCCCCCCAAAAAAAAAAGACTTATTGGGTGGGTAATGCGGGTGTTACTAAAATATATTCATGTTCAGGTTGATATGTGTGGGTGCAGCTTCTGCCTCTTTTAGCCTAGTTTTATGTGCTGATGGTGATTCTTGCATCCCCCCCAGGTTGGGGAGCAATCTGGCATTTCACTCTGTTCAACCATGTGGAGCTCAATTAGTTTCTGCTAAGGTTTTTGTTGTTGATGCGGCAAAAATTCTGTACAGGAACCTTTACTGAAAGGAGGGTGTCCATGTGATCTCAGTGCGTGGCCTCTTGTTTTACATCTTGTGTGGACACTTGCAGCTCTTCTTTGCATTAAGCGCAGAATGGTCCTTGATTAAAAGGCTGGTGACTCAGGACTAGCAACTCATTTGGTAGGTGGTGTCTGGTGGAGATGAAACTAGAGAAGGATGGACCAGACTCCTTCTCCTGCAAAACGGATACGGATGCGTGTTGAGGGAAGGAAAAGAGCTGTTAGCCGAGAATGTGTTGGTACAAGAAGTTGTGTTGCACTTTCAAAGAATTCTCAATTCAAGCATAGTAATTGGGGGTCGGCAGTGCTGGGCTGATACTGTGTGCCTTTTTTTTTTTTTTTTTTCCTTTTTAATATCTAATAAGGGAATGATGTTTCTCTGGATCACAGCACGGAGTATAATGTTACCTTTAGGTAAGATAAAGAGCCATTGCATAAATTCCTTTTATAACTTCTATTTCCTACTTGCAAGTCAAGAGTGGGCAGGTGTCTGCCCTTATAAATGTAGTGTCTTGACAGGGCTGCTCTAACTACACTTCAGACACCGTTGCCAGCTTCCAGGACAGTTTTTAATCATGAAGTTGGGTTTGTATCCTAGTTCCTGAACTCTGAACTTTTGTTTTCCTTTCCCTCCATTATGGACTCTGTCCAAACAGGTTTTCTTCTGAGATACTTATTTAATCATAGGCTCTCAAGATGCTGAATTTAAGGGAAGATGCAGGGTGTTTATGTTTTCTTAGGGGGGTAGTTTGGTTTTTGTTGAGCGTGTTTTGTTTTTTTGTGGTGGTGGTTTTAGGGCTTTTTGGCTTTGTGTTTTGGGTTTTTTTGTTAATTTGTTTGTTTTGGGGGGTGTTCTGTTTTGGTTTGATTGGTTTTTTACGCTTTGGTAGAGCTGGTCATGCTGCTGTGGAGAGTTTTGGCTTGAACACCTTTTATTTTTCTCTGGGGACAGAATGGGTCATGCACAAATGTCCTCCCTCACCCTTGCAAGGGGGCTTAGAAAAATACACTTGGGAAGATTGTAGAACAGTTGCCTGGGTGCTTCTTGTTTGTGTCTCCCCTCAGGGTGCGTGGAAGTTGCTTGAAGTTCCAAAGGAGCTTCAGTTTGGTGTGGGCCTCCAGCACACGTAAATCCACTGTGTGGCAGGTGCTGTATTGCCTGTGACTAATTCCTGCTGGGGAAAGCTGTAGGGCACTGGAGTTGTCACCAGCCCTACTTGAAGGGGTTGTGAGTTCTTGTAACTTCTTGAGGGGAATGAACTGTCCTCTTGTCAAGCTGCCAGTGACAGGAATTTTTAGTGTGCGCAGAGCAAATAAAGTGCTGTTTGACATGAATCCATGCATTGAGCGTAGTTGTTGCTTTACATCTTCTAGCAGTGTGTGGCTATATGGCTAACTATAGGACTGCTTTCTGCTTCTCTGATTTATTATCATCTGTTCAAGCTGACTGTGGATGTAGTATCTGTAAGAACTTGTGTTTCTTCCTCTTTGCCCAAATCCCAGCTTCTCTTTTTCCCTATTTTGGGACATTTCGCTGATGGGAAACAGCTCTCAGGTTCTCTTCTGTTTATGGCTGGGACTGTAAACAAAGCTCCTAAAGAGGCAAAAAAAAAAAAAGGTGAAGTATTGTCATAGCTTCAGGTTCCAGTGTAAGAAACTGTGTAGCCCCAGCATGCTCTAATCTACATGCGAGAGCACCTTGTATGAGCAAGATCTTCATCTTCCCTTCTTTCTGGGGTTTGCCTTTGCCCTAGGCTTACCGCTGTTATGCTTATATGGCAAAGTGAAGGCTCCTGAGATCAAAATGTCCAAATGAAGTTCTTGCCACGCAAGTACAGGGAGTTAGAGTGACTTGTGGGGATGCAGGAGCCTGCACTGCTCCGTGGTGGAGGTTTGAGGTGAGTTGGGTGACCGTGACAGCAAGAGATTTGTTATGAGCTTTGCTGATGAAAAGCACTGGTTTAGGGTAGTCTTAACGCAGTGGTACTAGCTGTGGAAGTCATCAGAGCAGGGGTGGTGTCACTGTGGAGGAAAACAACAGCAAAGTCCTTATTGATATAAATGTGATGGCAGAGTGATCTGCCTGACCTGTGGTGGTCAGGAGGACCCATCTCCTGCAGCACAGGTGAGGTGGAGGCTTTCAGCAGGACACAGTCATCGTGCAGGTGCTGTTTTGTCTTGTGAAATCTTGCTGGATCACTATTTCCCCCAGTCCTCAGACTCACAAATTGGGCAGATTTCCGTTTCAGAGATGCTGGGAGAGAGGGTGGGACACACTCAGCTCTCTCCTCTTCCAACCAGCAGAGCAATGCTTAACGCGGTGGTCTAGAAAGCTTGTACTGGCAGAGGTGGCTGTTCTTTTCAAGATCACAATATATTTTTGGAGCTTCATGGCTTTAGCATTTGAATGTTATAGGTCCCAGCATTATCCTTGCCCAGATCTTCAGGGAGGGTCTGAAACCTTTTCTGTTGGTACCGACAGTGCTAGGAGCCTGGTACGCTGAGCTTCACTGAAGAATTTAAAGTTGTGACCAAGACTGGTTTAGCTCTTTCTAGATAAGCATGAAGGCTGAGGTTTCCAGTGTGGAGTCTGAAGCATAAAGTCCTGTTTTAAAAAAAAAAAAACTAAGAGTGCTTTCTCTCTTTGTTCAGACACAGAGTGGAAAACGACTGCGTATGAGGTTTGCCTGGGACAGAATTGGCAATGAACTGGCCTTGCAGCCATCTCCATCCCTCTTCAGGTGGTTTCTTCCAGTTCCAGGGCCTGCCTTTCTGTTGGATATTGCATGCATATAATTTAAATACAAAATAAATAGAAGTATATTATATGATTTATTTCATAGTGGGGTATTGCATTTGATGTAGCATAAAACATTAACAATGAAACCTCTTGGAGTTTCAGCTTCCCTGTACAGAGGCCAGGATCTTAAGGCAGCTAGAAGACCCCTTCCCTAGCATGGAGAAAGCTGGAGTTTCTTTGATGGTCTGCAAAGGGGAAATGCTGGGGAGGGCAGCATCTCGTGCTGCTCTGGTGAGGGAAAGGATGGGTAGATGGTGGCTCCAACAGGAACCACTGAGTAATGTGGTGAGAATGTCTTGGATTACAGGCTTGTGAGGCTGGTTTTTCCTCATTTACAAATTAATTAAAGCTTCTACATAGTTACCTTCCTTCTCCTTCCTCTTTTAGCAAATAATTGCAAACAGTGCTTCTTGTTGTCTTCTGATAGTGCCTTCCTGGGGTGAAGCTAAGTGTGGGGGAGCTGGGTCTCTTTAGTTTGGAGAAGAGACTGAGGGGTGACCTTATTAATGTTTATAAGTATATAAAGGGTGAGTGTCATGAGGATGGAGCCAGGCTCTTCTCGGTGGCAAACAATGATAGGACAAGGGGTAATGGGATCAAGCTGGAACACAAGAGGTTCCACTTAAATTTGAGAAAAAACTTCTTCTCAGTGAGGGTGACAGAGCACTGGAACAGGCTGCCCAGGGAGGTTGTGGAGTCTCCTTCTCTGGAGACATTCAAAACCCGCCTGGACATGTTCCTGTGAGACCTCACCTAGGCGTTCCTGCTCCAGCAGGGGGATTGGACTAGATGATCTTTTGAGGTCCCTTCCAATCTCAAACATACTGTGATACTGTGACCTTAATCTCAGGTCTTTGTCATGCTGGTCCAAGGTGAGAAGGAACTGAGATAAATACTAAGGGGCTGGTAGGGAAACTCATGGTGGAGTTGGACTTTCTGCCTTTAACCCATCTTTCTTCTCTTGGTTTTGGTCTCCTGCAAGCTTGAGATGACTTTTGAGGAAGACCTGGCTGTGCTTCTCCCTGCTGGAGCAACTTGGCTAAGCCTGCCAAGGTTTTGAGACCAAATTTTTGTGGTAGAAAGCTTAACTTTGCACTTATACACAAGAAAAAGTCAGGAAAATGTTACCCAAAGGAAACTTTTCAATTTTGTCAAGTAAATCATTTTTTAAATATCACTTGTATAAAATGCCTTTAAAAGTTGACAGTTTTCTCTGTATGAAAAACTACTGTGTCAGTTTTTATTGAAAATGCTGACTTTTTGTTGTGACACTTCAAAATCAGCACCTTTCTGGACATGTTTGGCAAAAGATGTTTATATCCAAAATGTGCGTCATTTCAGTTTGCAGTGAAAGCAGGTGTCAATCTCTAATCTTATGTAGCAAAAAATCACACTCTTGGTTTTAAAGCCTTGCTTGGGTCCAAAGAACAGCAAACTCTGTGTCCCAAACTTTTTTTTTTTTTTTTTAATTTTTAACAAAAATCTCCTTCGAGGGAGGGGGAATTGTAGTGAGGTTTTATTTATGCCTTGGAAAATGACAAGGGAGAGAAACAGATGGAAATAGATAGGAAAAGTCCCATTCCCATCTTCAGTTTCACTTTTTGTTGTTGTTTTGGTTTGGGCTTTGTTGTTTTGTTTTCCCTTTTCCCTTTTCCTTTCCATTTCCGTGCTTATCCTTTCCTGTTTTAATCTCTTTACAAGACAATTCCTTTCTATTCAAACCAGAAACTAGGCAGTGCTGTTCCCAGGGTGGATCCTGGGCTGTATTACCGACTATGAAACCTATTTTGGTGAGGCAGGAGTGGAAGCATAGCCTGTGGGTATTGGCACCAGTTAACTCACGAGAGCCCCAAACACCTCTAGTGCTGTGTCCGAATTCAGGGCTGGTGTGTCTGCATGTGGAGCACCTTTCCAACGGGTGAGCATCTGTGGGGGGACTGGTGAACAGCTTACCTTGTAGCAGGATTGTTCCTCTGCCTGTGTGTTAGACTTGGCTGGAAAAAAGAGGGAGGAGAAAAAGGTAAGGTTAGGATGTGAGCCAAAGGGAAACACAGTGCGGGTCCTGTTTTTCCTGTACTTTCTCTACAGCTTCAGTTGTGTTAGGAGAATGAAAGGTTTTTTTCTTCTTGTGGTGTAGTTGCTGATAAATGGCCATTGCAGACATTGTCATCTTGCAGGGGCTCTATAAACGCTTTACCACCTACACTTTCCCCCATCAAACCCAGCCCCCAAAGCAGGCTTTCCATAGTTTGGTGATGTGAAAAGAAGACATAGGAGTGGAATAGGGAGAGATTCCTTTATTATTATGATGATGATGAATAGGAAAAACAGTGTCCTTAGCCCTCTTTCCACGGAGAAGCAGCCATGGTTCCCAGACATCCACTAGTAGGTCTCGCCTTATCGCAAAGATGTGCTACCTTGCATCTTGTAAGGCTTCATTTCTGTCAACATTTGCATCTCATTTCAAGGAAAGAAGTCAGCAAACTGACACTCACGGCCTTTGTAGCAAGATTGTCTGAGTATCGCAGTTTGCATCCTTGGGCACTGGATGGCAGGTGATGCTGAGGGTTCACGTCCTGGCTGCTCATTCTTACTCCCCACCCCATGTGTGCAGCAGCTTTTGGGGCTGCCAACACCTCTTCTGACTAACACCATAACACCTCGTGAGATGCAAACAGCATCTCTGTGCACACGTGATGCCATGTTACTCAGCGAGCCCTGCGTGCCCAGACTGCGCCAGGTGTGCTATGCAGGTGTAGGTCTGTCCTGCTGTGCAAACAGGGGCCGAGGTGTCCTGAAGCTGCTTGGCCAGGTGCTGCATGGAACACATCCCTGTATTTCCACCCAGGAAATCCTGGACAGGAATATTGGTGTCATTGCTTTCTGAATGCAAATTATCGTGCTTAGGCAAGCTCTTGGGGCACTGCTGTAGGTCCTGGTATACCTGATGTGAATTCCTGATGCAGAGAGAAGGGATTAAATAACCCAAGGGTTTGCTGGTTTGTGGGTTTTGTTTGTTTGGGGGTTTTTATGGGGTGGTGGTGTTATTTGTGTGTTTTTGTTTGGTTTGTGGTTTTTTGTTTTGTTTTTGTTTTGTTTTTAAATGTGCTAGGTCCTTTGTATTAAAGATAAATTCCTGTTTTCCTCCTGACTGGCTGCCTTTGCATGCTTGTCACTGCACCTTGCAAGTCTAAGGTTGTCTGTGTAGAAATGGGAGGATATATCGAGTTCTGAACAACAACAACAAATCTTTAAATCTCAGCCTACATTCAAGTGCAATGAATTGTAAATGCTTCCAATTATCTAATGACATAGATTCCTTGTTCTTGGTAACTGGCTGTCTTTCAGCCTTTAAAAGAGCCACTAAGACAAAATCAGACTCTTGTGTTTAAAACCTGAAAGTCTGCACATGCTCAGCCTGTAGGTTAAGCTGGAGCTGCTCAAACTTGGCCTTATGCCTCTCACCAAAATGATCAATTAAGAAGCTTTTAACCCCGGAACTCCTGTTTGAAATGTGCACTTCTAGACATGGGGATGGAAATAAAGGGATTATATTAAAAAAGCCTTTCAACATGAAGTGTCAAATTTTCTCTGAAAGCCCAGGTGAAGTAATTGGTTCTTGTGAAATTCTTTCCTGAGGCTCTGCAGAGTTTTAAGGAATAGATGGTGTTAAAAAAAAAAAAAAAAAAAAAAAAAAAGTTGAATGGCAGTTTAAACTTTCAAACTGGCCTCTTGAACTTGGTGAAGAGCTTATGTTCCTCATGGCTTCTGTAGTAGAGAGGGAGCAGGTCCCCGGGGAGGTCGGCAGGGCAGGGCATGTCAGGCAGCAGCAGGCTGTGGGGCAGCTGGCTGGGCAGGGCGGTGATGGGCGATGAACCTGGCTGGAACACCAGCTGGGGCAAGACCTGTGCTTCGGGGTGCCAGCTCTGTAGGGGCAGCTTTGGCGGGTTTTCGGAGCTCCTGGTAAAGGCAAGAGAGATGGGGGGTAAGAAGGGGCTGCGGCACTGATGGGAGCCCGCAGCGCACCCGGGTGATGCTGAGGCAGAGCGAAGGGGAACCCTGGTCCTCTGGCTCACCTCCCCTTGAAAAAGAGCAGGCACAAGGGTTTAATTGCTGTTTGGTGCTCGGTGGGGAGCACGTAAGAGGGCGAAGCAGGGGATTGAATGCCCCAGAGATGAGGGCTTTTTACATCCTGCGTCCAGGTGGTCTGGGAGCAGCTCCTGCCCCTGTGTGAGGAGCTGGGGGGACAGTGCCAGTGTGGGATCTGAGTGGTACCTTTGGAAAGCCAGGTTATTGCAGCCTGCGAAGGCCCCCGGGAACACGGAGCTGGAGAGGGCAGAGAGGTGGTAGTCACGCCGGTGGTAGTGCTTCAGCCTCCCAAAAGCATTCCTGCCCCTCTCAGGGGTGGAGGGGTTGCGTTTCCGTCCTCCTCTGACTTTTCTCCTATGCTGCTGTCTGCAAAGGGGAGAGAGAGATGCCCATGCAGGTGCTTTCTTTGCATTTTGTGGGTTTGGAATGTGTGTGTCCTAAACCAATGTTGTCACCCTATGGCTTTGACCGCCTTCCTCCACTCCCAAACGAAAGCACCAAAGCTGTTTCAGCCCTGCAGAAAAGAGGTGCTGGTGTGAGGCACCAGCTAGCCTGGGGAAGAGCAGGCCAGTGGTGAGAGGTATGGCTGGTTCCTGCTGAGAGACTGCAATGTTGTCTCTTGCTGGGTTTTTTACGCCTTATCCTTGCACATTGCTGATAATAAGGAATAAGGCTCTTGGTTAACACTACATCCCAAGGTAGGCTCCTGCATAGTCCCTGTCATAGAATCATAGAATCATTTTGATTGGTAGAGACCCTCAGGATCAACAAGTCCAATCATAACCTAACTCTAACACTAAACCATGTCCCTAAGAAACCTCATCTATATGTCTTTTAAACGCCTCCAGGGATGGTGACTCTGCCACTTCCCTGGGCAGCCTGTTCCAATGCCTTTCTGGAAAGAATTTTTTCCTAATATCCAATCTAAACTTCCCCTGGTGCAACTTGAGGCCATTTCCTTTTCTCCTAACCCATGTTATTTGGGAGAAGAGACCAACACCCTCCATGCTACAACCTCCTTTCAGGTAGTTGTACAGAGCAATAACATCTCCCCTCAGCCTCCTTTTCTCCAGGCTAAAGAGCCCCAGCTCCCTCAGCCGCTCCTCATAAGACTTATGCTCCAGGCCCCTTCTACAGGACACTATCACTGGCAAAACCAAAGAGGTCTTGCTGGACCCTAGGCCAGGAAAAGAGGGAAGTGCTGCTGCAGAAATGCTGCTCTGCAAGTGTGGTCCTGCGGGGTGGCTCCTCTGCTCGCCCAGCCCTGTTCCCTACTATGGCTTCCAAGAGGAGGATGCTCCCCCTTTTGCCCTGCTGGGCTGTGCACAAGCAGTTGCACCAGACCCTCAGAGAAGGGATATCCCACTACCCTGGATAATTCCAGGCGTTGCCTGTTCCCGTAATGGAAGAAGAAGGGGAGGGCTTTTCATGAATTGGCAAGCTTTCCATGTGCCACGTTTTCTTGCAGGAGGCCTCTCTGCAATCTCCAACAGCATCTCCTTGCAAAGCCCTGTCTTCCTCATTGGGGCCAAACATACCTCCACTTTGGAGCAGCGATTTAACTTTATTTTATGCACGACCGTGGCGAGCCATGGGTGGTTTCAGAGGCGCGAACGGGGAGTGTCGTGCAGGGAGGGAGATGGCTTGGAAGTGGGTGCAACCTGCGCGTCTCAGCAGATGGCAGCAGCGACTCTTCCTTCGGCTTCTTAACCACCACCCCCCCACACTGCCCCAAAACCACGTCGACCCCCCAACCTCCTTACTCACCCTCCGCGGCTCCTCCTCGCCTTCTCCCGCCAGCAGCAGACGGCGAATGAGATGGACAGAGCCAGGATGATGGCTCCGCTCAGCAGCGAAGCAGCCACCGCAGCGCGGGAGCCGGGACCCGGGGGCTGCGGGGCGGCTGCGGGGGTAGAATGGGGTCGGGGGTGAGCGGAGACCGGGCCGGGGGAGCGGGAACGGGGAAGGGGCCGCAACGCCCGCGTTCGCGGGCGTTGCGGCCCCTTCCCCGTTCCCGCTCCCCCATTTTCATTAATAACCATTTTTGTTATTGTGGTGGTGGTTGTTTGTTTAGGTTTTTAGTTGTTCCCTCCACCCACATACCTTGGACGTGTGTTTTAACCTAATTGTACCTTTTGGGAAAAAACGGAGGGGGTGGGTGGAAAGGAAAAAAAAAAAAAAAGAAGAAAAGGTGAAAAAGGGAGAAAAGTTAAAAAGTAAAAAAAAAAAAAAAAAAAGGTGGAAAAAAGTTTAAAGGGGAAAAAATTATAAGGAAAAAAATAAAAAGGTTAAAAAGGTAAAAATAAAAAGAAAAAAGTTAAGGGGGGAAAAAGAAAAAATTAAAAAGGATAAAAAGGAAAAAGTTAAGGAAAAAATAGGGAGAAAAGGAAAATATAAAAGGAAAAAAAAGAAAAATGGATAAATAAGGAAAAGTGTTTAATGGGGAAAAAAAAAAGGAAAAAATAAGGAAAAAAATTAAAAGGAAAAAAGGAAAAAAATTAAGGAAAAAATAAAAGGGAAAAAATTAAAAGGAAAAAAGTTAAGGAAAACATAAAAGGAAAAAGTTAAAAGGGGAAAAAGGTTTAAAAGAAAAAAAAGGACAAAAATTTAAAAGAAAAAAGGAAAAAGTTTAAAAGGAAAATGGTTAAAATGCTTTAAGGAAGCATATTTGAAAGAAAAATAAATCTGTGATTTTTTTTTTTAATAAAAAACAAAACTGTGATGGATGTAATCATAGAATCACAGAATAGTTTGGGTTGGAAAGGACCTTCAACGGTCATCAACCCGCTTCAACCCGCTGCAATGAGCAGGGACATCTTGAACTAGATCAGGTTGCTCAGAGCCCCATCCAGCCTGGCCCGGAATGTTTCCAGGGATGGGGCATCGACCACCTCTCTGGGCAACCTGGGCCAGTGTTTTACCACCCTCATCGCAAAAAAGAAATAGCAGCTTCCTTCAGAGCTATCTTAAAATCTCTTTATTTCGGGGAACTCAAGGTGTGATTTAAAGTTTGGAGGGGTTTTTTTTGGTTCATCAAAGTTGTTTCTGCATTAAGCAGTGCACAAGAAAAGATTTGCTGATAAGTTTAATGAATGTTTTACTACAGGAGTGCCTGTAACCTACTTCAACAAAGTTCATTGCTTTTATTTTGCTGTGTTTACTTTTATGAACCAAAGACGCTGACTATATATCACCAGGTTTTGCAGCTTGAAATTGAGGTTAATTGCTTTATTTTTGTTTTAATTTTTAAAGGACGAGCTGCCTGGGGTGCCTCTAAGCTGAAGCACCTGCAGGGGTGTCCTATGGTTGAAGAACTTTGGTTTCTAATTTGACCTTCCTGAGATGCTATCTTTTTTAACTGTTTTTGTTTATCTTGAGCAAATGCAAGAGAAGTGTCAAAAGCCAATGTGGCAGACCTTCTCCATTTCAACCTCTTTTTTTAGCCAGCTATTGGCACCACAAGTTTGCCCGTAAACTGCTTCTGAAAGGGCTCTGGGTCTTTAATTCTCAGTGTCTGGCACGAGCAATATAATTGACACATAAGCTATGTAGTATTTACTACTTCTGTGGTTTTGCTCACCACTGCAAAAATATCTAACTTTCTTGAGGGCAATTTTCCTGAAATTATTTTATGTATGCACGCAACATGCAGTGCATGAGAGAAAGCTTTTAAAGCAATAAACTTTTTTCTTTCAACCGTTTCCCTCAGCCATTCGTTCTCACTGAGCTTGTACCACAAAAAATGTGATGGTCATTTGCAACTGGTACATGCTCATCATGTGCTTTCACAAATAGCACTTGCTGTGTTACTACAGAGTTCAGCTTTCTTCTGGCTGGAACCTTTTGGCTCTGCCCTGGAGTTGGGTGCCAGGGACTGATTGAACTTGGGGACTTCTGTACCAGTTACTGGGAGCAAGATAAGGCCTTGCTTATCTGGTGAGCCCACACCAGGTGAATTCACCCCTTTGGCAACCCTGCTGCCTTATGCAGCCCATTAAATGCCATTGTGGGGACCCCCCCGAAGCATGGCAGTTCACCTGTGCAGACTCTGACTGGGTCAAGCTGGACCTCAGTAGTCCCCTCTTGGGGTGACAGTGCATCATAGAATAGTTTGGGTTGGAAGGGACCTTCAAAGGCCATCTAGTCCAACCCCCTGCAATGAGCAGGGACATCTTCAATTAGATTAGGTCACTCAGAGCCCCGTCCAGCCTGGCCTGGAATGTTTGCAGGGATGGGGCATCTACCACCTCTCTGGGCAACCTGTGCCAGTGTTTCACCACCCACATTGTAAAAAAATTCTTCTCTTGTCTAGCCCAAATCTCCCCTGCTTTAGTTTAAAACCATTACCCCTTGTTCCATCACCTGCACCCTGTTGAGACCCCGTAAGTGTGTGCAGGGGCTGGGTCGCATCAGCAGGCTCCTTACCCTGGCAGTGGGGCGGGGGGTGGCTCCAGGATGAGATGCTCTCCCGGCGGAGGCAGGAGAGCCTCTCACTGCCCACCAGCTGGTACCCCTCCTGGCACCAATACACAAGGACCGAGCCCAAGGAGATGCCTGAGCCTCTGTCCACGTAGTAGTATCCGTAGCGTGGAGGGGCAAGAGCCGTGCACGGTGCTGAGGGAGAAGGGGAGTCATTAAGTGCAAGTGGCGACAAAGCCGATGCTGGTCATCCTTATGGAAAGGCTGCCTGGCCCCTATGTCAGTCCTGCAGGTCCTACAAGTCTCTGAAATATTTTTTGTGTAATCCTAAAAGAGAGATATAAGTAAGTCTAGTGGCTTTATATGGAAAGTAAGCCTTCTAGTTGCAAACTCTGTAATGTGAGCAGCTACTTCACAGCAGGAGTGGGACTGAGAAGATGCAGGATGGGGTCAATATGCACAGAGTGACCCTTAGGAGGGAAAGGAAGAGGACAGGAATTTTTAATACTCCAGTACTCTGGGAGAGTATAATTGGCTGGAACTCAAAGCAATAAATTAGTATTCTATGCTATAGAGAGGTACTGGTAGAGAGGGAGCTGGTCCATCATGATATACATAGAGGTTAACATAGAGGACTTCACCCTCAAAGGAAGACAGTCAAGCATTAAATTTCCTCTCTGTACCTAGTGATTTTTCCTCTGACGGAACATATCTCCCCCATATTACAGAGGCTGCTGTGGCCATGAGGAGCATGCAAAGCCCTGCAGCCCTACATTTGCCTCCATGCCCCCTGGGAAAAGCACTATCATGCCATCACTGACATGTCCCTGTGCCCTTCACCCTGTGCATAGCTTCACCCTCGTGCACCCCTTCACCCCAAGCAGCCCCGCAGAGGGAGAGGCGGGCGATCGCTCACTTGAGTACCTGAGATGTTGCTGTGCACGTACGTCCCGTTGGCAGCGTCTTTGGGCAGCCCCTTTCTGACGTGTCCTGCTCCAGGCGAGATGGTCCCAGTCCCAGCGGCACCACTCCAGGCAAAACTCAGGCAGCTCCAGGGCAGCAGGCAAAGGGTGATGCATTTTCTGAACCTTTGTCCCGTCATGGTTTGGGGAAACGCAGCATCGTCGGGTGCCTGGCCGTCCCGAGTGCCTGCGCTTTCTCTTTGCTTCTGAGCAGGAGTCAGCTGGGCTCTTAGGGCATTAAGCTTTGAGCAGCAAAGCTAGCGGCTGCTCTCCCCCCAGCGCTTGCCTCTCCTCTGTGTCGGCACAAACCCCACGTCCCTGCTCCTGCCACTGCCAGCCCTGCTCTGGCTGAGTGGCTCTGAAGCCCCGCAGAGAAACAAGGCATGGGAAAGGGAATGAGAAGCAGCAAGCGCTTGAGATACATCTTTTACAGCTCCCTCCTGCAGGGCCTGGCTGTCACCATCTCTCTGGGTGCTGGAGCCACACATTGGGCACACTCCTTCTCCTCTTCCTCCTTCTCCTCCTCCTCTACCAGCTGAAATCCATGTTCAAGCTCACTGCTGAGACTCCTGAACTGCAGACCCTCCTGTGCTCATCTCTTCCCTCCTGCCAGAGCCTAGGGCTGATTTTCTGTCAACAGCAGTGAAGTGGGACATGAGCCATGGGAGTCAAAAGGGTTTCATAGCAGCAACATTGCCAGCTTTGCCACTGTGGGAACTGTGGAGAAATCTGTTTTCCCTTTTCCTTGGGGTTCCCTCTGCACAGCATCTCTCTGCCTGTCAGTCCAGGCCCTGGTGGTTTATGACATTTTATAGCTGGAGGGGCTGTAGTAGCGACCAGCTCTTGCCTCCTGGGATGTAGATTCCTCTTACCTGCCTCTACCCACCTAGTCCCTTGTGTGCACCCAGAAAGAGGTGAGGTGCCCAATGTCACCCGAGCACTTGAGACCAAGATGTTTTGGAGCAGCCAGTGCCTCTGCACAGAGCTTTCCCCAGCAGCCAGTATGCCAGCTGTGTCACCAGCGGGGCTTTGCAGTGATTTTTGGAGCATCCTGTGCTATGGCTATCTTCTCCCCTCCTTGCACCCTTAGAAGCTCCTCTCACCCTGCAGGTCTTCTTTGCCCCTCCTGTCCTGCACCCTTGCGTGTCCTGGAGCAACCTGGGACTTACTGCAGGTATAAGGGTTAAAGCCTAGGCTCTTATTCATTAGTAGTTTTGGCACAAATACAGTGGCCTTGGTGGCTGGGTGGACATTGGCAAGAGCTCATAGCTTGGCAGGGAGATGCTCTGGTTGTGTGGGTTGGTTTTTGTTGGCCTGTCTTTTATATCTGTGGCCTGTAGCTGCAGCCGATGGGCTTGGCTAAGTATGGCTGCCTGAGTGGGCCTGGGGAGGCAAAACATTGCTTTGGATGTGTGGGCAGCTCCTGTTTGTAAACACAAACAGTGGTGTTAAAGTCTTTGTGTGATTTACTGCAGCGCATAAAGGGGGAAAAAATGCCAGGTGGAATCAGACCCTGTCCTGTCCCCTCCCAGGGGTGCAGCCAAGGCAGTCTGCAGCAAGGAGGGGAGCTGTGGGGCTGGGTGATGGCTGGACCTCACTTGTGGTCCCTCCACAGCGCTGCGACCCCCTCTCGCTCGCACCCAGGGCAGCTCAGCAGTGCTTCAGCCCTCCTTGCTCTTGCGGAGCAGTCTCTTGTCACCTCCATGGGCCTTTGAACCTGGCAACACTTTGATTCTACTCTCTCTGTCTGTCCATCTGATTCTTGGACGCTTCTTTTTGGTTTTGGCTGTGGTGGTACCCCTCTTGACTTCTTTCCAGGGGATTTACTTGTTTTCTCAGGAAAACCTGTTTCAACCTCCCATGACCTATAATGATCTTGCTCAGAAACTACTTTAATATCTTCTCTTCCTTGGTTAATCCTCCTTAAACTGTGAGCTTTCCTTGGCTCCCCTTGGAGAGCAGGGTGAGGCGGGGGGGGGCTGGTCCTCCCTGGCTCAGTGAATATTGCTTATTTTTTTGTTTTGCTTTGGTTGGTTGATCGGTTGTTTTTTTTTTTCCCCTTTCCCCTTCTAACTGCAGGGATTTTGCTGTTTGTGCAACGTTTGAGGCAGGCTGGGTTGTGTGAGAGCGTAACACAGAGAGCAGAGGAACCAGACTTGGACCATGCCCCCCCTGCAAACACAGTCATCTCCCGGCACACAGGCAAACCCGTGGGCGCTGGGATTACACCCGTTTAGTCAGACAGGACAAACTCTGAACTGGCCCCTTTGCCAGCCCCGTGCCACATGTGCCTACTCCTGCTGTGCAGTCAGGGCTAATGAGCTGGCTGGTGGCTGGGGGGCAGTGGGAAGAGCCAAGGTCAGTACCCTCTGTCTCCCTCCCCACTGCCAGATGTGTCCCGATGCTAAACAGCTGTAGACCGAGCATGTGCCACAAGTGTGGCCTTCGGTGTGGGGCTGGTGATGGTAAGTCTTGTCACATGTGCTGGGGAATGAATGGGCTCAGCAAAAGCCCCAGGACACAATAACCACACTTGAGCTTATGCTCAAAATGCTGAGTAGATGACATGGATTATTCCTTTGCTAATGCTCTTAAAAGTTATTCCTGGGGCTGAGAGACATAAAGGGGTTTATTATTACAAAAATCAATATCCTGCCAAGGTGGGATTTTAACACTGTTCCCTGCACCCTGCTTTCCAGTGGTGGCTGTCTGCGTAAAGCTGGGCACTGGGCTGTGCAGGCAGAGGTATTTTGTGACTAAATTACATATTGCAAGTCATTAGCTTAGCTCTGTTGCTGGTACATCCTTCACACAGACCAGCCAGGGCTGGGTCTGTGGAAGAACAAACCGTTCTGATGCAGTGAGAGTTTTACAAGTGACCACTGGATGCAAAGGAAGCTCGTGTACCAGTGCCTGCTTTGCAGATGGGTAGAATCAGCGGGAGTACCCTCTCACCAAACCTACCTGCAGTTGCTGGCAGTGGAGAGTGCTGCCAGCATGTTTGGATTTATCACTACCCAGATTTTTGGGGGATTGCATGTGGCAGGCGCTTGCCACATCTGTATCTCCTACTAGGGTCTTGGCATTTCCCACTCTGGTGCCACACCAACTGCAGTTAGGTGGGGACACCTACAGAGTGTGGGAAGCTCCTTGGTCATGAAGGCAGAATCATGGACAGTCCAGGTTTGCATCTCAGGGTGGTATTGTAAGTTGATTCATTATGAGACATGGCCTGGAAAATACTTCGAATTTTGGGGAGAAACACAGCATAAGAGAGAAAAGGACCCTGTCAGGAGAGTTAGGATACAGATGGTCCAGGCTCGTCTTGCGGGTACAGGAGATTTGGGGTCGAGACTGAAGATTTGAACTGTGTCTCCTGTGTCTACAAACTTTTACTTGATCAGTTGCTTTTAATTGTCAGTTGGCTGCTTCTGCCCCCAGGAAATAAACCAAGACAGTCTCTGCTGACATGAACAGCTGGCCTGGTCACTTGACTGGTAGTAGGAGATATGCCAGGCACACCAGTCTAAAGGGAATCCATAATTTATTTTCTTTTGTTTTCATTCCTAACACATGAATAAGTTGAATAGGTAGATGCCTGCCCATTTATGTCTAAAAGCCACTCACACAATTAATTAGGTTGCTATTAAGGGACAACATTACCAGTTAAGCATGCATCTTTGCTAATTGAATAGTTCCTTACTCTGAAAAACCTCACAATTGAGTAATTTTTTGCTAATCCTGTTATATATACTCAAATATACACATTATTATTATTATTATTATTATTATTATTATTATTATTATTATTATTATTATTATTATTATTATTATTATTATTATTAATGCAGCCCCTGCAGTGAAAATATTGGGGGATCCATATATAACGGCTGTTCAGAGAGGAGATCTTGCAAATCTCTGAACACCTGGTGATTTTCATACCTTAAGATTTGGCTGTCTGGCAGCTCGTAGCTTCACTGATGGTGTTTAGGATGAAGTTGTCTCACCCTGTAATGCCATTCTGGTCTGAAGAGAAGGTCTGAGAATATCAAATTTCTACAGGAGAAATAGGGACCAGAGTTTATGTCTCTTATGCTGCTTCCTGCCCGGAAACCAGGAGATGTTCCCAATGGGTGATCACTGTGTGTAGGTGATAGCTCTTTGCAGCTCATCTGGGAAGTTCACTGCCTCAGGAATCCATTAAATTAAATGGAAATTTAATATGAGGAGGGCTAGGGTGGGGTGGCTAGAACAGCTTGATAGAGCATCAAAACCATTTCTACTTATTAAGAGAGGGGTAACTGTGCTTTGTGCCATCTGATGATCACCATTCAGCTAGGATCCTTAGCTGAATTGACATAATCAGATGATCTGAAGTAGTCCTTTTTAAATCTTATGTCTTTCATGCCTCCCTGGTGTCATGTTCTGATGGCTTGATTATTGGTTGCCACCTTAAATAGGTTCCCAGTAAAATCCTCGTTCTTTTCATGTTGTAATAGGATTATCATATACGATGATGACATTTGTACCTAAGCCAAAGTACGCAGCAGTCTACATGAGGAAAACGTGAAACCATCTAGGAACTGCATTTTCTAAAGGACAGCACAAAGCTCTTCAAACAGGCCCAACCCACAGGGAAAATGCAAGTTGCTGTTGAATCAATAATGAAGCAACAGGTTTCAAGGCTGTGCCAGGAAAACAGGGAAATGTCTCGCCTCTCTGATACTCTCTCACGCTCTTACCTACGGAGGAAGATTTTTCTGCCATCAGTTACTGATTCACTCAGCCCAGGGAAGGGCTGCCTTCCAGTTTGGTTTGAATGCCGATCCTCTAATCAGCTGGAGAAAAGCAGTCCCTTATATAAGCCAAGGGAAAGGAAATGCTGCTGTGATACGGCTCACATGAATAGCCAGGACTGAGTGCTGGTTGTCTCCCAAATACCAGCTTTTGCGTCTTCTCACCCTGTGTTTTTAGGGCTGTGTTGAAGTGGGAGAAGTGGCTATTTGTGAGCCTTTCCTTCCTCTTCCTACTTTCTTTTTCAAGGCAGTCGGTGAAGGCAAGTGGAAGACATGACCCTCTCCTCAGACAAAGAGCTCAACGGGTTAGATAACCCCAGCTTCGTGGTGAGTCTCTGAAGGGTAATTCTTGCATAAATGGGTGTGAGCCCTGCAGAAGGAGGAGAAAGGGAAAACCAGGGGGCTCAGACTGGCTGCAAGGATGCTGGTGTGTGGTAAACATCTGTCTCGGCTCCTTTATCAACAGGAATCAGATGAATGGTTCCCTCACTACAGCCTGCTGCTACTGCAGACTCGGTGTCCTTTCTACTCGCTGGCACCCTTTCTCTTCTTTTTTACCCCCATTATTTCTAAAATGATCGTGTAGATGAATGGCAGCACAAGTGTATCTGCACTGAAAAGCAAAGGAGCTTGCGGTTCCTTGTGTCTATGTCCCTGGGCAGAGCATTTGATGTATTAATTAGTAAAATTACAATAGAAATTTAGCCTAGTGAAGAGTGTGTTTGTTTGTCTTCTGGATCTATTTCTAGCAGGGTGAACTGGCAGAGAGGTGGGAGAAAAAGGGATTTAGGTGTCAGCCGGGGAGGGCACCCTGTAGGGTTACAACAGGGTGGTAAAAGCTCTAAATGATGTGTCAATTCAGGGGTGGGCCACAGAGCAACACCCTGGGGCACAAGGTCACCTCCATTAGAAACCAAAAGAGATACTTATCTTCTGACAGCAGGTGTGAGAGTGGGGTCTTTGCACCACAGTACAGACAACCTGCCCGGGGGGGCTTGGAGGTAGGATTTAACCTCCTGGTGTCCAGGTCTCCTGTTGCCCAGATAACTTGGTGAGCTTGCTGAGAGCAGTGGGGGTGCTGGCAGAGCTATAAGGAGGTGTTCTGAGCAATGCAGAGGTTTTCTTTGGCTGTTATTAGTGGTCTCTATTTCTACCTGTTCTGCCATAAGGCTTGTGACTTCTGGTTTGAATCACCCCAAAGAAGGTAGAAGACAGAGGTCTTTTACCTGTGGTTTAAGCAGCTCAATTTCTGACCACCTTCCTGATGCGCTTATTGAAGATGCTGTTGAGGCCTCTGATTCTTTGTCTGGAGACTGAGGCGCAAGGAGGGTGTCCTGGTTCCCTGGCTTCGTGGGAGCAGCTGGACTGAGAACCACCAGCAGTGGTTCCTCGCTTCGACTCTGGACTGCTCCTGCCTTGTCCTTCTGCCTGAATGTCAGTGTCACAGACTGGCTGAGGTTGGAAGGGAGGTCAATTTGTCCAACCCCCCTACTCAAGCAGAGTCACCTAGAGCCAGTTGTCCAGGACTGTATCTAGACAGTTTTTTTAATATCTCTAAGAACAGAGACTCCACAACCTCCTGGGACAACCCATTCTGTACTTGGCTACCTTCACAGTGAGAAAGTGTTTCCTGATGTTAAGACAGGACCTCTTGTGTTTCATTTTGAGCCCACTGACTCTGGTCCTTTGTCATCCTGTCATCTCCACTCCATCCTTCTCCCACTGAACCCTGCTCATTCCCCTCCAGCTCTTGGGGAGGATCAGGCATTCATGTGATGGTCATGCGGGGCTGTTACTGGCACAGGCTCTGCTTTGCTGGAATATACACAGGAAAAGTTGCAATACAAGGAAAGGAGCTTACTGCTGTCCTCCTGTCTTAGGATTCATCTACCCGTGGTGTTATTTAGGAGTAGCTGTCCCCAAATAACTCCGTGCATGAGCAGTCCTAAATACCTTGCTGTACATTTGTTAATCCAAGGCTCAGGCTGTCTTGTTCTGAAATGAAAATGTCTCCACAGGGAATTACTTGGGAATACCTTTTGCTCTTGAAGTTCATGCCTGAGTTCAGTTTGAATTAACTCTGCTTTCACCTATCTATTTTCAAGTATCTGTAATGCTCCCAGCCTGCCTATGCTGGATAAATACACCGTGTTTAAAAGGTATTACATAGCACATTTTCAACAGTGTGATCTAAAATGGGACTTTGGAGACTCAGCTGCAAGAATGGAAACCTGGAAGTTTCAGGCAAATGATGAAGTCCTTCAGGATTCATCTGCCACACCTGCAAAATTTACAGCTGAATGTAACATTAATTTTACATTCCTATTCCCTGACTGAAGCACTAGCTGTTTGCCTCCATCAGTAGGTAGGCTGGGAGTGTTACTGCAGCCACCTCTCTTTGCTGCGCATTTCAGAGTCTTCAGGTTTCAGCAGGACCTGGAGAAGAAATAAATAAATCATCATTTGGTGCTGACAAACTGGTTGATCGTCTCCTGACAGCAGGTTTCTGTCCCTGCCTGAGGGACTAGGGCATCCCAGCCCAGAAAAGCTCCCTGCTGCCAGCGTGGTGAGGACTCACTGGCTGCAGAAGGGCCAATGAAGCAAATGGTTTGGGATGTTGTGGCTTCCCAGGCAACCTCCCTCTACCCCATGTGTGTGTGTGTACAAGGTGCTGTGTGTGTGCATGTGTGTGTGTGTGTGTGTGCACATATGTAGTCAGAGGTCAGGGTGGGATGGAAGAAGGAAGGGACAACTTAGCTTAAAAACTGTGGCAACTGAAGCAAAACAATATTTTGCTTTCCTTGGCAAAACGCATCTTTGTATAAAGAAGGTCTGCAAGGTGTACAGCTCCCTGGGGAGGCCTGAGGCTTCTGTCTTCCTGGAAGGAGATCACAGCCTTTCTGGGGAGCTATTTCAGACCCCGTCACCTCCCTGAGCCCCCAGATCCCCAGGCTGTCTTCTGGTCCCCAGTGCTGCCCTCGCCCTGGGTCATACCTCGGGGTGCCAGTCCCCACAGCAGGCAAGGGGAGCTGGGAGAGCACCCCATACCCCTGCTTTGAGTCTGCTCCTTTGATATGCATGCCAAGACTCCTTATCTACTGGTGTCCCTGTGTTTCACCTATTTCCTCCCTAGGAGCGAGGTTTTCTCACAAGATAAAGGGCAGGTGTGTTTATTGAGGTGGAACATCTGTAAGGGTGAGTGTAAGGATGCTGGAAAGAGAAGATTTAAGAAAATTAAATGTAAAACATGCTTCTACTCTGTAATTAGTAGCGGCCAAGTTGTGTTAGCATATTTTATCAACAGTGCTTTTTGGGTGGGACAGCCGGGAGGGACAGAGACCAAGGATCAGTGCAGTTTTCACCAGTTAACCCACTGTACACTCTTTCTTGCTTCTAGTCACAGTTTCTCCATGCTTGGCTAGACATTAATGATACTAATGCACTTTTTCCAGATGTCTCTTTGAGGTTAAGACACCCTCAAATGTTTCTTCTGGTCTAGACATACACGTGCATATAAAAAAATTCCATAGGTGTTTTAACCTCTGTTTTAATTTCCATGCTTGCTCTTCTTTTTTATCCTGCCCTTGCTGAAAGCCACATGCAAGTTATTCCTGTAAGACGTGGAGCACAGCTGCAAGAGAGGTGTCTGCTGGCTGCCTGCAGAGCTGGGCTGTGGCTAATGAAGGGTCTCTCCTGTTTACCAGGGTGAAGATGGGAGCCACCACTGCTCCTCGGTGGACTGTGCTGCCCAGGGCCCCAAGGAAGGTGGGGGCATGGGCCATGGCAGCAGCAAGCTTGCCTACACTGTCACAGACGTGCCCCCCTGGTACCTGTGCATCCTGCTGGGCATTCAGGTGTGATGGGGGAGCAGGTGGAAGCTGGGGATGGGTGGACGTTTCATGGCTGTTTAGCTGGTTAAGCCTGAATTTGGGGGTGCTTCACCTTCACTAGGTGTGAATGGAACTGTGGGCTGAATCTCTGTAAACTCAGGTCCTCCCGATCGCCTCCTGAGCACCGGCTGTCATCCTCATGCCCACAGCTACACTGCACCCCTTGAGGGGAAAATGGGAAGGAAGAGTCCTGGGGCTAGGGCCAAATAATTATTAAGAACAGGTTGGATACCAGGACGGAAAATAGCCAAATGTCTAAGGGCTTCTGAATGGCAGAAGCCATTCTTCTGTTCTCCCCATGGCAATAAAAAGTAAGCAGAAGGGCCCATGCTGCTTTGGCTGGTGTCCATGCCAAGGTGTGTTAAATGACCCAGTGCCACCAATGCCATGCTGGATATGTGGCATCAGGGAAGGGAGACCTCAGAGTGATGAAGGTAATGATGGGCTGTCCTTGGAGCTCAGTGGACATTTTGTACTTTGTTTCCTTAAACAGTCATCTTAGATGTGGAGAGTATTATGATAAGATTTTCTGAACACATCTGCATCATAATTTTAATCAAACATACTTCTAATGAGCACAGTGAGTTTCTGAGTGCCACCGCTTCCATCCCTGCTGTCCTGTGCTCTGAGATGAGAACTGGGAAGTGAGACTGACTGAAACAACCTTGCTTTGCCCATTGTTCACCATGATGAAGGTTAATATTTGAAGTAAAAATAAGTTTGAAAAAATATTTTCACATTTAGTAGTTAAGTGAAGGTCATTGTAGTGGCTCTTCAGAAAAATGCAATGCCTGATTTATCCAATTTTTATGGTTATCCATAATCACACTGTATGAGAAAACTACTGATAGCAAAGAACGGGTAGCTTGAATTCACCAGTTTTTTATGTTATCTTTTGTGATGCAAGTGAGATGGACTGAAACATTTGCATTTGCTTTGCCTGATTGCTCTCTCCCCTTACCTTGGGATGTTTATCCTTGGGGATAAACTGGCTGCTTCTGACTGCTCTGGGGAGTTCAGAGCACTACAAAAGGTCTTTGGGCATGGAAAGTGGGAGAAGTTTATGGGTATGCATTGCAGTTCTTGTAGGTGCTTTGGAACAGCCCCTAACAGCATTAAGTTGCCACAAAATTGAATGGGTAATACTAGTATCACCCAAACACAAATCTGTGAGTTACTTTTAGATTTTCCTCAACAACATGGGAATAATATACAGCTGGTTTTGTGTCCTTCTTCACCCAGTCTTTCTCTGTGGCTCCTAGCATTTCCTGACAGCCATGGGAGGTCTCATAGCCATCCCGCTGATCCTCTCCAAAGAGCTTTGCCTCCAGCATGACCTCCTCACCCAGAGCCACCTGATCAGCACCATCTTCTTTGTCTCAGGAATTTGTACCCTGCTGCAAGTCCTCTTTGGAGTCAGGTATGCAAAATGCAAGAAATGGGACATGTGACAAAGTTTGTAAATGAAATTACTATGTGATCGGCCACCAGTCTGTTGTAGAGTTTACATATCAGTAAGGGTCATTTGCTACCCTTGGGCAATGAAGGCACATGCCAAAGCATCCTGAAATCGCTGTATGTGATAGCTTTGCAAGGCTACCTCACTGTTCTGACTTCCTCGTCTCCTGGTACTTGATGCACCTTTGTTTGGGCTTATAAGAAATCTGTCCTACAAAATAATAAACCATTGAAACATGGAGTGAGCAGTATCTGCTTGCTCCTTATCCCAGGAATCCTCCCAGCTGAGGCAGGGCCCTTCTGATCTGGGCCCAGGATTGAGGGAGCACAGAGCCTGTATGAAGCTCTGGGGCAGGGGATAACTGGGAGAAACTGGAACCCATCTGCCACCCCTTAGGGACTCAGGGGGGAGCTCTGCAGCTTACCCCATTAAGCAGTACCACTTTCCATGCTCAGGGATTCAAGGCACAGTCTGAAGGTAAATGGACTTTGCTGCTGAGCTGTTGAATAGCCAGTGATGAGGAGATGAGCATTGAGTTGCCATTCACTACCCAGAAAATGAAGTGTTTAATAAGAGACATGACTGCACTGCAAGCACTCTCATCACAAAGATCCTGTATCTTTGCTGGCCTTCCACAATTTCTTTTATTTCCCTTGTCATAACTCTGGACTGCCTCTCTCTTTCCACAGGCTTTTTTTTTTTTTTTTTTTTTTTCCCTCTAATATGGTGATAACCTGTGTTTCTTACTTCAAAGGATAAAATCACACATTCTTTGGCTTCCAAATCTGAGGGACCTGCTTAGAAGTCTTCTGCCATCAAATCACTGTCAACTACCAGCTCCACAGAATGTTTTTACTGCTCCTGTTTCTTCTCCCAGTGCAACTTTTCTATCTCTCTCTGTCTTAAGAAGTGGCTGTAGGCAGATATCTCCTTGAAAGGTGCTCCTATTCTCCTGCATTGCTACAGGATTAGTAGGGGAGAGGGGACACCCTGGCCACAAAAAAAAAAAAAAAAAAAAAAAAAAGAATCTGGTTCTTCTCAGTTTGGTTAAATTCAGGCTGGGGTGCACGACTGTGCCTGCTGGTGTGATTCAGGCTGGAGCCCTCCCAGACACTCCCCAAACGCCTTGATGAATACCCAAGAGCCCTAATGTTCCCTGAGGACACTGTTAGCTGAGGACAAAAGAGTAGCAGGGAGCCTTTCCCATGGCTGAATAGCTAAATGAGGAACAACACAACAAATTAAGCTGTGAGGAGTTGTTCCTGTAGGATAAGCTTGAATGGCTTTTGCTGTGCTGAGGATGTAATTGCCATGTTGCTGGCCCCAACATTAATGCGTAAGGACATTCCTGCCAGAAAGGTGGGACTCAGCCTAAAGTGTGGCCGTAGGCAAACCAAGCCTGATGAGACAGTTGGAAGCAGATGATTTTTTTTCTCCTTGTACTGTTTCCTCAAATGCTATAGTAGTTGATAACCATGAGTCCCCAAAAGACAAACAGAAAAATGGTAAATAATTAGTTGAAGGGGATGCATTTTCCTGGAAAACATCCGTGCCACTCTCCAAGGCCCCGAGGAGCCCTCGGCTAAGTGCTCTGCACAGTTCACAGTGTCTGTATTTAAGAAAGACTAATTCAGAGGAGAAGAGGAATGGAGACTATCTGTTAATGTGGCACGAGGAAGAGAGACCATTCATCTCACAGAGGCTGGCCTAGTTAGCCTGGAAAAGCAGCAGCTAGAGGGGCACGGCTGCAGTCTGCAACTAGTCTGGGAGAGATATGGGAGTTATCAAGCAGAGAGAAACCATTTCAGCTAAAATATGATGTTGGTACATGAACAAATGGATGGGAACAGGCCAGGAGATAGGAAGGTTCCCACCAAGAGTGAGTGCGATTCAGAAGCAGCCCTTCAGAAGCAGTAGCCAAGGGGAAAGCCCAGACCACTGCAACCTGCAGCTCTGTTGTGTTACCCAGCATGAAAAAGCAATGACAGGTCCCAGACGGTCACCAGACAGACTATCCAAGAGGCTCCTGAGGGGAGACACAGGTCGCTTGCCATTATGGTGAGCCCCCCTTAGCAGATGCTTGGACATCATGTAGTGATGATCAGAGTTTAACTTCTCCTTGTTTAAACCTGCTGCTTTCCTTGGAAAGAGCTCAGCATGCCCTGTATGCATCACCTCCGCACTCCACTTTGCCCTGGGCCCACTCATGCCAGCACCGGCTGTGAAACAGCTTGAGGGCCAACACAGCAGGAGCTATAAATCTATTGTTATTTCAACAGTGGTGGCACTGGGCCTTCTCTGTTTCTTTTTGTTTGTTTTCTGCTTTGCCCAGCAAAATCCTTTGAAGGCTGCAAAAAATTTGGCTGAATGCCATAAATGAGTGACTCCATGGATGACTGATATTCAAATATAACTTACTGGCAAAGCTTTGAGAGTGATTTGATTATGCATGGCATGAGTAATTGCAGTGATATAAATATTTGTTTTAGGTGGCAGAGACATGGTGCTACTACAGCTCTGCTGTCTCTTTATTTTCCTGTGCTTTCCAGGGTATGGTGGAAATGCCCGTTTCAGGGAAATCCGTGCCCAGCGGAAGCACTGACCCAGCTTGCTGCCCTGCTGCTTTTCTGAGCAGATCCATGACAGCTCCTGACACAAGGAGTGGTTGCTTTAGGGGGTGCTCGCATGGGTGATCTCTCAACACAGGAAGCCTGGGCACCCCAGAGGTTTCCCTTGGCTTGTTCAGAGCTGCGGTGCCAGCCTGCACCCTTGGGCAGCTTTGGGTTTTTCAGGCATGCTGGAGGAATGGCCAAAACAACTCGCACTGCAGTGGGAACTTAATGCCCATAGGGCTTTGAAGAGTCACTCAGGCCTTTTAGGTCTCTGTCTCCCTTTCTCCATGGGCGTAAGGAGAAGAGGCTGGTATAGCTCACAGGAGAACCAGCTCCATTGCACAAAGCTCGGTGCGAAGCCAGTGCTGAGCGTCTCTGGAGGTGTGAGCTCCTTGCTAGCCTGAGGGGTCTCCAGAGTGAGAGTGTCTCTAAGCCAGGAGATACACGGTGTGGGGAGAGAGACAAGTTCTCACCCAGCCAGTGTGCTCAGACCTGTTCACATAGGTCTTCTTTCCAGTGTTAGTAGAAACAGGGCAGAGTCATTAGCTTCAAACAACTGTACTAAAAGCCAAGTCACATTTTCCATTGACCTCGGTCTGAGGATGGTTGTGATGTGGGGAGTAGCCAGTGCATGTCCTTGAGTTCATGAGCAGGTCGAGAAGAAAACAGAGGGAGCTGAAGGGGACAGAGGAGGAAACTGGGTATGGGTAAGAATTGGGCCTAGGTCAATGCTGAGCTTTTCTTGAGAGTCTTGCTATCTTTCTTCCTTGGTCTCCCCTCCTCCAGCTTTTCCCTTTGGTTGTTGTTTTACTATGTGCAGCTCTGTGGTCTCCTCACACCTTAGGAAGACTACTTCTTCCTTAACATGGGGTAGCAGAGTTTGAATCCAGCATCCATGAGCCTCTCCATTGCCTATGTTTGAACCTGAGCTCTTCCCCCCAGGTTGTAGCTCTGGAGTGCAATGGGCAGCAATTCCAACCTGCAGTCAGTGAGGGAGACCTGCCAGAACATTTCAAAAGATACTGCCAAGGGCAGACTGAATTTTAAATTTATTTCACTTTCTTTTCTCTCACTCCTATGGAGCTGTGTTTCTAGCATTCTCACTTATCTTTTCCCTCTGCTCTTCTTCCAGGTTGCCTATTATTCAAGGAGGGACTTTTGCATTCCTGAGCCCCACCCTGGCGATGCTGTCTCTCCCCAAGTGGAAATGCCCTGCCTGGACACAGAATGCCACCCTGGTGAATGTCTCTTCACCAGAGTTCATTGAAGTCTGGCAGACGCGAATGCGAGAGGTATATTACATTTTTGGTGCTACCTGCTCTGTATCAGGGCTGTTTGCTTTTAGAAAAGTACCTGACCATGGCAGGGCCACCAGTGCTGGAGAACCCACCGTTCCCAATGGACCTTGGCCCTCACCCTGTTGCAGTTTCCTAAGCATCTAGTCTCTGGCAGAAACCAGGTTCTTTGCTGCTGAACAGGGGACATGCAGTCCTTGGGTGATTTATGATCCCTGCAAAGTCTGCACTGGTCCAGCCAGATCCCTTCTCCATGAAGCATGGTTAGCTTTGAGGAAGGAAGGAAGATGTCTCCAAGGAAGGGACCCTGTACAGGACCCAAGCACAGGAAACCTAGTGTAAAGAAATGCAAGGACTGTAAATATTAAGAAAAAGTGCATTCTTAAGTAGTCAAAAGAGAGGAGGAAAGGTCAGGGATTTCACTGTCTTGTCCTACATCTATTGCCTTATCAGAGGAGGGAAGGTGCTGAGGAATGCAGAGGACCCAGCCCGGGTTTATCACCATGAAGAGAGCAGCCTCACCCTGAGTCCCCTGCCTGGAGCTGATGTGGGCAATGAATGGCATTTCAGCATGTAATTGCTGGCTACTTAGCAGTGATTGTAAAACACAACAAAGTTCAGGGTGATAAGTGTGTCCCCAGAGGGAAACCATACAAAAACCAGAAGCTGTAATGACCAGTCTGCCCCACCAGTGTGCTGAAGTGCCCTAAGCCATTCCCAGATTGGCGATGAATGAATACCATGGTCCTGCTCCCATGTTCAGGGCAAGAGCTTTCCCCCTGCATTTAGGGGGACGAGGAAGGGAGGGTGCAGGGAAGTTGGTGCATTTCTGGGTGGCCCAAGAGAACAGGAAGGAGTGGGTCACTGGAACAAAATTAGCCCTGGTGAAGACTAAATTCACCAGCCAAGGGGCGAAAATGGTGTGTTGGTGCTCTGGTGGTCCTTCTGCACACATGCTCAGCCAGGCTTTGCTGTAGTCACTGGGAAGCCTCTGTGCTGGTCTGTCACTGGAAGCTGAGCTTGGCTCTCACGCTGGTTTTGCACTGACTTGTTAAGGAAAAGCTCAACAACTGGAGCTCCCTGCAACCTCTGCTCTCTTCCTACATTTTTCCAGCTGCAAGGAGCTATCATTGTAGCTTCCTGCCTTCAAATATTCGTTGGATTTTCTGGCCTGCTCGGATTTCTGATGAGGTTCATCGGCCCCCTGACAATTGCCCCCACCATCACCTTGGTTGCGCTACCTCTCTTTGACTCGGCTGGGGACGAGGCTGGGCAGCACTGGGGCATAGCATTCATGTAAGTAAGTCTTACTTCCCTGTGGGAAAGCTGAGAATACACAAGCTGCCTACCTCTAATATGAAGTCAAGTGTTGCAGTCTGTAGCAGGGTTCCCCTGGGTTGGAGATTTATTTTTTGAGCTCTAACATGCGGCAGTCTTGTGGAAGACAGTAGTGTGGCAAAATTTCCTGCCCCCAGGAGGTTAGAGCCCTCAGCAACAAAGCAAAACCCAAAAACGAGTTAAAAAAAAATCTGATTTTTGAGAAAATCCAAAGGTCAGTAGAGAAACAAGTCTTTCTCATGTGTGGTTCCTGGAGACAGTCTATGCACATTGTCTTGCACACTCATTATTCAAGTTAAAAAAGAAAATTCTAAAATGACAAACACTTAGAGTTAGGTGTTCCTTGAGTTAAAATAGCTGGTACTTTATGTATTGTTTTCACATGATGAAGAGGAATTGTTTTCTCCACAAAGGGCCTGGGGAGCTCTGGAAATGTTTGCACATGTGGTTTTGCAGCTGAGAGCTGTTTCAGGGATATTTGTGTGCGTGCCCTTATGCATGAATGTATGAGTGTGTTCGTGATAGGATTTCCTCAGTATTTCAGAAACTAATTCAAAAAGTAGAAATGTCACTGCATGGTTCCCCTGCAGTTTTGGCACCTTCAGCTCCCTAAAGCAGACCTCAGCTTGGGACAGCACGCAGCAGGAGTAGGTTGTCGTCCTCTCCGTGAGGTCCCATCGGTTTGCTAGTGCTTTCCGAGCTGCTTTTGGAGACTCAGGGCCAGGCTTGATTGCAGCCCCAGGAAGGCAGTGTACTGTTGTGGGGACGTACTCTCTTGGGTTCTCTTCTCCTCCCTGCACCTGCCTTCCCAGGCCCCAAAAGCCACTTCTCTTCTCCACCTCCAGTTCCTCATTTAACTGGTTTCTTCCACCAGCACTCCATATAACCACAGACCCTGTGTTGCCTTTCACCATTGTTTCTCCTGCCGCATTTCTGGCTTCTTGTCCTGTTCTCCAGCTCCGATAATTTGTCTGAACCCCTTTGCTTAGCCAGTCTGAATTTTCCCTTCAAAATGTATATCCTTGTGTGGACTATCATAGTTTTCTGCCTCCTTTCTCCAGTTAGTGGCTTCTAGTCTCAGTCCTTTGCTTGACCTCTTTGCCAAACTGCACTGCTCCATTAATGGGGTCCCAGACCATGTCCCTGTTCTCAGCCCTGGTCACCCATTCTGTCCTGTTCATTTCTGTACTGTCCTCTTCCCGTGCTAATCCCAGACCTTTCTTTCCTGACTCAGACACCTTAGCCCCAACCTGATCATTGTGCTTTGAGCTGTCTGAATTTGTGTCCTCTTTTGCTGCCTCCTCTATGCTTCCAGGGCACCATCAGGGAAAGCATGAGAGGGGGGATGGAGAAGGCAGAAGGCAAGAGCCACGTGGTCTCAGCCTTGCTGTCCAGCCCCATCACATCCCAAAGCTCCCATGATGGGTGATACCCGCTGTTGCCTCAAGAAACTGGTCTAATGCTGCTTGCTTGCTCCCTAGCAATGGTGCATACACAAGTCATTGCTGGGCAAGGCCTGGACAGACTCAGATAGCTCACAGTCATTATAAGCTGCAAATGCTACAGCCTGAGATGTTTCTGCTGATTGCTTGGGACCTGGCATGAATGATCACTGTTACAGACTGGTCATAGTTGAGCAGATTTTTGTGGGAAAGATCAATATCCCTCACTCCAAAGAACAAGTTCTACTAAATCTCTATCATTTCTGCTCCAGGTCATAAGCAGACCCTGCTACTGCTCATGGCAAAATGACCTTCTCAATGCAGACTATATACTATGTTTATTTCCTGAACATCACTCTTTGAAATAGGTTTGGGATATATTTTTCAAGAAATATTTGGCCTGAAGCTGACGTTTTCCATGGAAATTTTCATCCTGAATGGGTAAAGTTAGACAGAATTATAAGCAGCTGAAAATAGCATTTGTTGATGGAATATGTCAAGCAACCTGAATAATAAGCAGTGACACCTGCCTGAGATAGATGAGGGCTCTGCAGTGATTCATAAGGATGCCAAGCCCCTTTGTTAATGCAAATGCACAAGCTATGCACTGACACAGTCTGTCTGGGCTCTGTAGCTTTAGAAACCAAAAATGGAAACCAGTTCCTCCTCAGACTTTCTGCCTCCAGTCATTCAGTGCTTTGAGTCATGATTGATAGATAACCTTTGGTCGCATGTCGTGATGTGTCTTGCAGAGAGGTGAGGTTAACATTTCCTTTGTACTGCTGGTATTCTGCCTGCCCATGAATATTGCACCTATAGCTCACCACCCTTTCATGCATGGAAAAATACCACTTTTCCATGCACTCTCACTGCACTTCAGCCAGTGCAATCGATTTCTCACCAAATCTTATTGCGATCAATTCACTCAATGTATACAATTCATATTTGTTATAAAAACAAATGAGGAGCCCTTCAGAGGCCTGGTTAACATAAGAGGAAGGTACCCAAGGTCTTCTACCAGCTCAGCAGATGAGTCCCTTCCCTCTCACCACATATCACAGCCTCCAGCTTCATCTGGTTGCCCTTTCTAGGCGGACGGACACAGGGCTTGCTGTGAGTGCATCGAGCCGTGCTGCCATTGCAGGAGATGTGCCCTACACAAGCGATGGGAGAGAAGCTGCACCTCTTTGTTGCTTCCACCAGAATGAGCCCTGGGTGCTGCCAGGGGCACACATGAGCCTTGGAAGACCCCTCCACTGAGGAGCCCTCACAGACCAGAAGGCCATGATCTCCCCATCTTGGCTGACTGGGAGGGCTGTATGGGCACTACCTGCAGCCCCGTAGTCCAGCCACATTTTTTTCATTCAAAGCAGGGACTTGCACAACCAAATCAAATCCTCTTTCTTTTCTCTGTGCCATGTAGGAGCTTTTTGCCACTTACAGCATAGCACAGGTAAACCTGAAATCACTAAACCAATAAATCCTGTATTTCCAGTATATCTGAATCACACGGAGATTCAGGAACAGTTTCCTACATAGCCTGCCTGGACCTTGCACACGTTTCACACCTTTCACATTTTTATTTTATTCAAGTGTCATTTTTAAGCTCTGGCAACTGTGTCATACACCGTGATGTACCATGTGGGGGGCTGGTTTTGAAACAAAAGTTAAAAAAAAAAATTTGCAAATGCAGCAGGGCTGTTGGTGGTGTGATGGAAAGCTTGTTCGACCCTAGGCATGGTGG
The DNA here is from genome assembly GCF_964273445.1 of Streptopelia decaocto. Lineage (NCBI taxonomy): Eukaryota > Metazoa > Chordata > Aves > Columbiformes > Columbidae > Streptopelia > Streptopelia decaocto. The sequence goes on along the minus strand of NC_138663.1, from coordinate 43,146,069 downwards.
AGTGGGGAGCCATCCTCTGGTGCTGAGAGCCTGGTTTTGGGGGTCCTCTGGAATCCTGGGTCCTTGGGCAGCAGGTCTTCAGTTAATGTGGGGACAAGTGGGCAACTCAGCACCCACTTTGTCTCATGGTCTGGTTTTCCCTCCTCCTAGGACTATTGCTGTCATAGTTCTGTTCTCTCAGTACCTGAAAGATGTCCCTGTGCCACTGCCATCTTACCAGAGAGGCAAGAGTTGCCACGTCTCCCCGGTCTACCTCTTCCAGATCTTCCCGGTATGTTGCAGTCCGCAGAGACCCAGTGATCGTGGTGGAGGGACTGACCTTACCTGCCATGGGATGTCTGGGGTCTTTCCATTCGTGTCTGGTCGAGGTAGTGCTTCCCAGACCAGCTTGCACAGTGAGGAGGTGAAGGGGGAGAAGGTCCCCATGGTTGTGCATCTGGGAAGGGAAGGAGGGAGAAAGGGCCACCAGGACCCCTGTCATCCCTCTGCCTCCATCCTACGTGTAGGGGAAAGGGTCAGGCGGGGAAACACCTTGTCCCCCACAAACGTGCCAGATTTGGCCATGCTCTAACTGGACCTCACTGGTGCATGTGATGGGCAGGTGCTGCTGGGGCTGTCCCTGAGCTGGCTGCTCTGCTACGTGCTGACAGTGACTGACGTCCTCCCCGCAGACCCCACTGCCTACGGCCACCTGGCCCGGACAGACACCCGTGGGGACGTTTTGTCCCAGGCTCCCTGGTTTCAGCTGCCTTACCCAGGTACCACGGCCCCCCCTGCTTTCCCATCCCACCGTGCTGCTCCCTGCTCCGGCTTGCACCTCTGCTTGTGGCTAGCAGGGGGAGGTGAAATGCCAAAATTCAGGCAAACACCCACAGCATCCTTGCTGTCGTCCCTGCCCCGCAACACATTTCAGGGCAAATGTGCCCCACCAACCTGAACTGAGTTTTTTACTTGCAGGCCAGTGGGGAGTGCCGACCGTCAGCCTGGCTGGGATATTTGGCATCTTAGCTGGGGTGATCTCCTCCATGCTGGAGTCTGTGGGAGATTACTACGCCTGCGCCCGCCTGGCTGGGGCCCCACCGCCGCCAAAGCATGCCATCAGCCGCGGGATCGGAGTGGAAGGCATCGGCTGCCTCCTGGCCGGGGCCTGGGGGACCGGGAATGGCACCACATCGTACAGCGAGAACGTGGGGGCCCTGGGCATCACCAAGGTGAGCCTTGCTGCAACAGGGTGGCTGCAGTGCCCTGGCCCTCCTGGAGGTTCCCCCAGGGGTGTATTTATAAAGATATGGTGCACATGGACATATGCTGGACCTGGGATGTGATATTAGCCCATGTCCTGCAAGGCACGCTGGAAAAATGTGGCCTGGCACATTGGTGACCGCCTCAGCAGCACCAAACAGAGGTGGTCAGTCCCTCTCTTCCATTGCGTATGGTCTGCACATGGGATGAGCGCAGGTTATGGTTACTCACAGCACCTGGCTTAGGTGAGACTAAAGAGGGTATGTTACATCTGAGCTAACCTGGAAACTTCCTGAGGACTGACTTTCTCAAAGATTCTCTGTCTGTCTCTCTGTTTCTCTGTCTTCCTAAATATGTTTATGGAGAGGAGAGAAGGAGAGGAGAGGAGAAAAAAGAAAATATTTAACAGGACTTCAAATTCCACAAGTTTTATAACCCAAGAATGGCAATCATATGAAACTTAGACTATTTCTTTGGGACTATAAAATGCGATGGCAAAGTTTTCTGTTTTTACCTCTCTATAAAGTTTTGTGAATCTCTTGAGTATCTTATTGCTCTTATAAGGGAAGGAAATTTCCAGAGATAAGCTTGACAATCAGATCTAAGATTTTCACTAAGCTTTCCAACCAGGAGATGGGTACATCCAGCAGCCAACTGGAAAACATTTTAAAATCATTGTCAAATAAGCAATGTCATATCAGCAGAGCTGTGAGTCAGTAAACAAATGTGGAATTTGAGTTAGGGCTCCCACTCTGTAATAATGCTTGTTTCACTGGATTTTATAAACCTCACTCACAATACCCATATTTCACAGACCGAAGCATTAGTGTCTGATCGAGGTGGCTGCTTCCAGCAGCAAGGGCTGTCTGGATGTCTGCATGGAGACCAGTTTAGCCTGTCACCACATGTAAATTGTCACTATGAAATCTGTGCATACTGACCATACACCTGAGCCTATTCTTTTCTGACATTTAGTTTGCTGTGTACATTATGTGTATGGGATGTAGCATAATGTGTATGGGATGTAGCATAATTCAGAAGTGCCCAGACTCATAATTTTCAGATCACAGGACATGTTCTCCCTATGTGTGCAAAGTCCTTCAGGTGGACACGGCATCCTTGCTGACTCAGGAGAGCTGTTTCCCTTAGATCCCACCTCTGCTCACCTTGTTCACTCTTAAGAGAGCAGAAAATACAGTCTTATCTCAGTCAGACTTAAATCAGTGTAAAGATTCTGGCTGGGGTAGATGGGGATGCATATAAGAAATGGAAACACAAGGGACTTGTTTCCTCCACTTAAACAGAGGTGTCCAGCACCACCAGAAACATCATTGGAGATCTCAGATATCCACAGGGGCTGTCAGATAAGGCAAAGGAGAAGCTGCTGGAAGCTGTCAAGATGCAGCATCTTAAATGGCACCAGACACCTATGTTTAAGCTGCTTGATCAAGCTCAGCATGCCGGAACTAAGCTCTCCTTTCCAAGAAAAGAAGGGGAGGATTTTAAGGAGAGGTAAAGACCTCAAAGTCACCATATCCATATCAGGAAACCATGCGGTTTCTTTGACCTTAAAAAAAGGACCTGATTTTCTTATTTTCCTGACATAACTGAAACAAACTCAAAACTAGAGGCTTTAGCAGTATATGCTCACTGTTGTGGTATCAGTGGATTAGGTTAATTTGCCTTCGAGGCCAACTCCATGTACTGGGTAATTGGACATTTTGGCAAATTAAGAATCTGAAGCTTCATTCTAATCCTGGAACAAACAGATCTGTTGGCTTTTATTAAATTAGATTTTGACAGTAATGATGTCCTGAGGTTTTAAGCCAAGGAATATAAAAAGCCCACCTGAAGGCAATGCATGATTTTATTTTGAAACTCCCCACCGAATCTTTTTCATTTATCTTTCACAATCAAGTAAGACTCAAAATATTTTAAAGGAACATGCTTAAGAAAATACTTAAAAAGAGACACTACTAGTTACTGGGAGTGTTTTTGTGGAGAGCTTTCACAAAAAGCCCTTCCTGTAAATAAGACATTCTTCAGATATTTAATGGGAGGGATTAAAATATTTAATGGAATTATAAAATGTTTGCAGTGGATTACAGAGTCTCCCTGCCTAGGACAAAAACGTTGTAAATCTTAGCATGATTTTTTAAGCTATCCAAGTTTTGGTGTGACACATTGTATCTTGAAGTCTAATAAATATTGCTGCTTTTCTTTTTAGTTTCAATAGTCTGTAAATGTCTCTCTCATCCCTTTGTTTGCCAGATACTCTTTTTCTTTCCTATTCACATGCTCTTACAGATCTGAATGAAAGGCATGGCTTGGCACTTCATCCTGTCTTTGTTATAGTCCCCAACCAAGAAAAGGCCACCCTGCCTCTTCCTAGGGAAAAAAATGAGAAGTAAATGGCTTTACTGAAGCTAGATGGGTGATGAGAGATAGGGGCAGATCAAGAGACTTCCCCACTTCTTATTAGCCATTTGTTGATCATGGAAAGAATGTATCAGATCCCAGAGCTTGGGATGGAAGCAGCCAGCCTGGTCAGCTCTGTTCTCCCAAATCCTGGTCTCCAGGGAATGGAGGAATTGGTGTGGGACACCTAGTTGAAAACCATTTTCAGATGGCAATCCAAACTCTGGTGGAAGGATTGTCCAGGGAATAGACTGTATGGCTGCAGTGGCAGACAGTGGGTCTGCCAAGACATTTCTAGGTTGGAGGGAGAGCAAAGTTGCCTGTGGGGATTACTGTGCTCCTCATTCAATAATAAACCTTTTGTTTAACAGCAAACTGTTAAAGTCCTGACAACAGTAAGAAAGAGGATAACATCAAGTAAATAGGTGTGGATCCTTGATTGCTCTCAGAGTGCTTTTCATGATAAATATTTACTAGTGTGCAAATGCTGATGCTTCATATGGAGTGCAAGCATCCCAGCTCACCAGTGGCTGCTTCTGAACCTGCGACTGAATGTGCCATTGAGTGCTTTGTCCAGAGGGACAACCACTGCCTGGCAGATGAGTGCCGAAGCTTGCCGTCCTTCCTCTCTCTGCGCCGGTCGGTGTGTGACTGCCTCTTCTTCCTCTTGCCTCAGGTAGGGAGTCGAATGGTGATCATTGCTGGGGCCTGCACCATGCTCTTGAGCGGCATCTTTGGGAAAGTCGGGGCGATACTTGCCAGCATACCCACCCCCGTGATCGGAGGCATGTTCCTGGTCATGTTTGGAGTTATCACGGCAGTGGGGGTCTCCAATTTGCAGGTAACAGCTGTGTGAGCACCATTTCATCCCTAGGGAAGGGGACTTTGGTTTCAAGTCAGGTTATGTTGGAGAGGATCCAGAGGAGGCCACCAAGATGATCAGAGGGCTGGAACACCTCTCCTATGAGGACAGGCTGAGAGAGTTGCGGTTGTTCAGCCTGGAGAAGAGAAGGCTCCACAAAGACGTTATTGTGGCATTTCAGTACTTAAAAAGGGCTTATAAGAAAGATGGAAACAGACCTTCTAGCAGGGCCTGTCGTTGTAGGACAAGGGGTCATGGTTTTAAACTAAAGGAGGGGAGATTCAGGATAGACAGGAGGAAGAGATTTTTTACAATGAGTGTGGTAAAACAGTGGAACAGGTTGCCCAGAGAGGCGGGAGATGTCCCAGTCCTGGAAATGTTCGAGGCCAGGCTGGATGGGGCTCTGAGCAACCTGATCTAGCTGAAGATGTCCCTGCTCATTGCAGGGGGCTGGACTAGATGAGCTTCAAAGGTCCCTTCCAACTCAGGCTATTCTATGATTCTTACCAGGCCAAGTCAGACAAAACCACACTGCAGCAAATGCAAACATTTGCATTGGCAGTTCCTCGGGTGAAGGTGAGGGCACATACCCAGAGGGGCTACATTGCGGAGGGCTCCCTGGCTAGGCAGGACTTGCTGGCGTTGGGCAGGAGGATCTCTAACGCCCCAGCAGCACCAGCGTTGCTGTGCGGGTCCACTCCCGTGTGCAGTGTTTACATCCCAGCACGTCTCACGAACAGTAATCCACAGATTTGGGTAACTGCAAATGTAATGTATGCATTTTGTCTGTGCAGTACACAGATATGAACTCCTCCAGAAATATCTTTATCTTTGGATTTTCTGTATTTGCTGGCCTCACGATTCCCAACTGGGCGAGCAAAAATAGTACGCTGCTGGAAACAGGTAAGAAACAACATCAGAGCATTTTCTGTAGCATAAAAACTGAAGCAAAGGCTGATCCAGATAAATCTTTTAAAATACAGTTTTTCCTCATAAAAGCCCGAAACCTGTGCTTTGACTTTTGCCTGTTTCTTTCTGGGAGGGCTGTTGTTGCTCTTTGTTCTGATGCACAGCTCTGGTGTGAAAATCTCTGCTCTTGGTCAGTGACTGCACGTCAACAGATTTCTGCCAGGCTAAGGATTGCAGAGCTCTTCCCTGGGACATGTTCCCAGGATGGGGCTTTGGGTAGGAGAATACTCCAGGGCTGAATCCCGATAAAGATCTCAATGAATGAGGCTTGCTTACGTGCTCATACACAATAAAACATTGTGCTTCCAAAACACAAGAGCAGACTCCTCTACTAAATTCCATCAATTTCGCTTTAATTTCCAGTCCTCCAACAGTTATGCCTTCATTGTGTTTCTTGTGACTAATGTGTTTGTCACAAAGCCTGTAGCGTCCTCTCTTAAGGTATATATGGCATGCTGGGTGGGCTGTTCAAAGAGTTGGACCCACAAATCACACACTCTATAGATGTCTATGAGATGCTATCAGATGTCACTGAGCTATTTTGCTCATGTCAAGTAGCCCCTACAGAGAAACATCGCACCTGATTAATTAGTGGTGAAATCCCATGATAAATATACCTATATTTCTTCAGGAACTGAAGCTTGTGCTTTTGCAGGGAACTGCTTGGTGTTATGGTGTGGAGGTGCAGAACATGTTTGGAGCAGAAGGCACCTTTTTCTGGGGCAGTCCTCTGCTCTACACTGTTAATAGGCTTTTATTGTACTTATGAGTCAGCTCCTGCCCACCAGCAGCTGGGTCAGTGAATAATTACACAGAATAAAACTGTAGGCCCGAAACTGGCAGTGAGATCAATCTCCCTTCCCTTGCCAAATCTTAAGATCTGCTTTGGGATTTATAAATCCTGTTTAAACAAGCATGCAGCTTGCAGCCTCTTTGCATGGGGTATGTTGCTGGTCAAACACACGTCTCTCTGTACCACTACCCAAAGTTCTGCTTTTGTCCTAGGAATCATCCAGCTGGACCAGGTGATCCAGGTGCTTCTCACCACTGGCATGTTTGTAGGAGGACTCCTGGGGTTTATCCTGGATAACACCATTCCAGGTAGGACTGGCTGAAATGAGTTAAGCTCCTAGTTTGTGCCTGCCCTAGGGCTTGTTTCCTAGTAATTTTTGTCTTCATGACTACTGCTCTGTGGGTAGAGTTGTGCTAGCAACCATGAAATACCATGTGACTCAACTCCTGGAGCGGGGAGAGGAACCAGAGACATCACTGAAATGGCCTCTGGTTGGAAAAGAGCACCTTATCAAAAACTAACTCATTTTTCAGGAACAACATAGTCTGAGGAAAAGGTTTATTAGGGAAAAATGTCTTTTAGGGAAAATTCCAGCCATGTTGCTGGTTGAAAGGAGAGACAATGGCAACTACAAGAAGTGAAGGATCCAGTGCATGCCTCCTTATGAGGCTGAACTGGTGCCACAGCAGTGGAAAGCAGCAGGAAAGGCTGGTGACCCAAGACAGGACACAGCACCTGCAGCTGGCCCTCACAGACAGCAAAGAGCCTCCGATTTCCATCAAGCCTTGGGAGAGATGACATAAGAATAGGAGAGGAAACCCTCTTATCTGCTACAGAAAAAGAGCAGGAAGGACACTCTATTAACCACATTCTTTTACCATCTCAGGCTTCTTGGAAAGCCAGTCTCCTTTGGCTCATTAATTTTCTTGTAGCCCTTGATCTTCAGCTCCTTCGGGCAGACTTTCCAGGTGTGGTCACTCTCTTTCCCCAGAGGGACTCAGCTGCTGCAACAATTACAGACACTTGGCAATTCCTTGGCCAGGGTAAATGCCTGTGACTGACTAGGAATTGCTAGCTCAACCTTATCCCCCGACTCCACAGTATCTGGGCAGTTAACATCCAGCTTTGCTTTCCTTGCATGGTATGGCCCCCTTTTTGAACAGCTCTTGGATGCCCCATGGCTTGTGAAAACCTGTCTTGGTGCACCTGATTCCCACGGAAAGCAGTGGAGAAGACTGCTTATCTGGAAGCTGTTGTAGCTATTGTCTAGGAGCTTATTAGTGATTTTTTGTAAAGAGCTTTGGGGCTAGAAGGTTTTAAGTGTGTGGGATCTAGATGTTGTGCTGGGTTTGCTGGTATTTGAGAAGTGGCTGTGAGGCACACAAGGTCATCCTGTGCTCGGAACACCTGCTGTTTTAAACACAACTGTCTCATTTTTGCTGTTGCAGGAACACAGGAGGAGCGGGGACTCCTGGCGTGGAAGCACAGCCATAAGGGAGAGGAGGACAACTCTCAGCTCGTTTCCAAGGTCTATGACCTCCCGTTTGGCATTGGCACCAAACACTGCTCTGTTTCTTGGTTTCAGTATCTCCCTGCTTGCCCCAAAAGACTACCTGGTAGTGGCAAGAGCATGGATGAACTAAAGGCTGCTGGACAGGAAAGCAGTGTTAAAGCAAGTTCAGAAAGAGACTGTGAGATAGGTGCTGATACAAGGATCTAGGCACCTGGCCTGCAGGTGAACTCATCTCAGAAGCTGAGGTCTGAAAGGCATGTCTGCAGCCCCCATCATTTGAACATGAGCTGGCAGCTATTAGAGGCTGGAGCAGGAGAAAGATAATGTCTTTCTCTTCCCAGCCCTGCCCCTGTGCCACTGGTGACCTTGAGGGAATAATTTTTCTCCTCTCTGCTCCTGCCAGCCCACCTCCAGGAAGAACATAATCCCTCTTTGGAGAACACCAAAGCCCAAGAAATGCCTGGGAAAGATGTTCAGTTTCCTTCCCTGCACTGAGCCTTGGGGACGCCAAGGAGCAGCTGTTTAGCTGAAGCTCCTCCTGTCCCGTCTTGGCTGCTCAAGGGGCCACAGGAGAAGGCATCCCTCATGTGGGCCCTGTAACTACTTTTGGGCACCCCTTGGGGTGGGGCTAATCCCCACCGCCTTAAATATCTGTAATGGCAATGCTCACCTCTCAGCTTGTGGTTTACAAGGCATCCTGGCCAACGGGCAGGAGTGGGCACCTCTAGGTCATGATTAATCTCATTCCATATTATCATAATTTAAAGTCAGCCAAATGAATGTTGTTGTAAGAGAAGCATCTAAGGTGAATGGGTTGGGTTGTCTTCTGAATATGCTTCTCCCACCTTAGACTGCAGAGGGAATCTAGAAACCTTACTTAGGTTCTTGATGGAACAGAAAACCCCAGCTTCACCAATATGAATCCCACCTGGGGTGCTGGGAGCATTCTCAGGGGATCCAGCTTCCCCAGGGCAAAGACAGAGGAATCGTCATCAAAGATGAAACAGAAAACTTTTCTGCTCGCAATCTGATGCAACCTGGCTACTGCTATATCCTGTGCTCCCCCATACCTGTTTGGTCCGATGTGGTGACTGTGTGGTGACAACCATTTCTCTGGAAAACGGTTTGCAGATTCTTGCTTCTTTCAATGATCAACAGAAACAGCCTTAACCTGTATGGCCATATACAATGTGACTGCACATGGTGCTGGTTGCCAGTGCCGTGTAATAACGTGGTTGCTGTAACATAAGCTTGTGTTTTCTGCATGGAGATTTATACTTAGATATGTTGGAGGAAAAATAAATAAAATGTACGGTGTAATATTTCTTGGGGTGATTGCCATAATGAGTGGCAGGCAGTGTTCAGAGAACACAGGGTAATTCAGTTGGAGGTCATCTGGGCCAGCCCCTGCTCAGAGCTGGTCCTGCTGGACCAGGTTGCAGAGGGCTGTGTCCAGCTGAGCTATGGATGGAGAGCCACAGCTTCTTTGGGCAGCCTCTTCCAGTGTCTGACCACCCTCATGGGGAAAAGTGTTTTCCCTCGTGTCTAACTGGAATTTCCAATGCTTCACCTTGTGTCTGACTCTTGTCCTCTCACTGTTCCCCTCTGAGGAAAGTCTGACTCCACCTTCTCTGTACTCTCCACTGGACAGCTGAAGGCCACGATACCATGCCCCCTTAGCCTTCTTGTCTCAAGATTGAACAGAAACTGGGTGGTTTCAGTGAAAAACTTTTATTCCTCATGCCTCACAGTCCAGGTCTTCAGTCCTGTCCTGCAGTTGTAGGTGGCTTGTTTTATCAGTAAGGGATATATATACATATAAAAGGGATATATATATATATATATATTTTTCTGCTTTGGAAGTGAATGAAGCCTGAATAGATCAATTGTGTGAGCATTAAGGATCCTTAAGGAGGAAACACTATGGTACAAATAGTTTGCTGTTATTAGCAGGTTGGAGTGTCTCTGTTGAAGACTGTGGTTGTTATGTCTTTGGGAGAAAAAATAATTTGCACATTTAAGTATACCTGATTCCCCTGTACCATCAGAGATGACTATTCCCAGCCATCTCAGCTCTGGTAGCTTCTTCATCCTTCACAACCCTGACTATATCTGTAAGCTCACTTAGAGCCAGCCTGTGCTCCAGGGGATCTAGCAGACAAACCAAACCCATAGTCTTACTCATCAGACCTCTTGAATGTATGTGTGCTGTGGCACACGTGGGAAAGTGAGTTGTTAGTCTACATCTCCTCGTCTCTGTGTCCTGTACTGAAGCTGCCAGGCTGCTGCTGGGCAGATGCACTGCACACTGGAGGGGTGGTTTGGCTGGGAACAGGACACACAGATCATGAACAAGTTCCAAAAGCCACACCAGTAAAGCCAAAACCTGCCGTGCCATTTAGCCTTCAGGTGCTCCATCTTGCATGTGAAACTTTTTCCTTCGCTGCTACAGTTGGGATCCCCAAATGGAAAAAGCGAAGCGAGAAGCATAAGTGGGAACCCCTCAGTAATTTTACTGGCTCTGTGTCAGCATCTGTATCTTTTTGCTTCACCTTTAAAGACCTCTTAGGATGCTGGCAAGTGCCAGACATTTATATTTGCTTTAGATCCATTAAAAAAATACTATTAGCACAGATTTCCTACAAAAATACCAGTTTTCAGTTGGCTTTTTGTCCCCTACCCTAAGGATGGAGAACATTGCTCATCTCTGTTGCCATCCTGCACGCCCAGCCTGCTGTCATGTCTGTGTGTCCCCATCTCGTATTTGGCTCGCAAGCTCCCAGAGTAGATCCGGGCATGACTTCACAGCTCCTGGCGTGAGGAGGCTCCAGCCCCCAGTGGAGGCTCATTCCTCACCCTGGCACGTCCTATAGCGCAGGACGCACAGACAGCTGTGGGAGGGATGCTGATCAGGGGGCAGCTGTGTCTGCTGTTGCTGAGGCTTATGGGCAGTTTTCAGAATTTGTTTATGTCCCTATTTCAAGCTCAGGCTCCTAAATGTCCTTTAAAATTCCCCCTTCGGTGTGTTTGTTATATATTTATAAAATATCCTTTTATTTATCTCAGGCAGACATTTCCAAATTTTCAAAGGAAGCAGGCAGGGCTTAGGCTGCAGGGACACCGCTCCTCCCAGCCGCATGTGGCCACTTGAGGCTTGATTACAGCTCTGGCTTTGCACGGCAGTGACGCAGCTTCAGTTTATTTGCTACTTAATGAAAATAAATGAATATCAGAGGATCCTCGAGTGTAAAACCGAGCACTTGAGGGCTGTTCTGGACTGCCTGGAGAACAGCCAGCTACCTGTCAATGTATTTCCCTTTGTGCTGCTGCTGAGTCCTGAGTGCAGCAGGACTCACCCATTTCAACCAGGTGTAGGCTCACCCTGCTTGCAGCTTGGCAGGGAGGCAGGCAGCTAGTGAGGAAGTCCAGGCAGATGCTCCTGGTGTTCTGTCCAAGCAGATCCAGTCATGGTTATTTGCTTGTACCTAGGTGCACTGTCTCTAGAATGGCTCAGCAGCAGCTCATTTTCATGGCTTTCCCACAAGAAGACATGAGCTGGGCAGCAGGACTGCCCTATGTGATGCTCAATATATTGTAAAGCGAGGGGCTGCAAATACTTACTCCTCTAGGTATGTATGTATGTCTCTTGTACTAGTAAAGGAAAATTATTTAACCTTGGATTCTCTGCAAAGTCTGTACATGTATTTCAACCAGCACATGTCCCAAAACCCAGACTGCCCAGGGGATGGACATGCTTGACATTGTGGAATGAGAGGGGGAGGAGGAGAGAGGGCCAGTGTTGCTTATAGCCTCAAAGCAATGGTAGCCTGTACACATGAAGCACGCTAGGAAGGCCAGGAAAAGGCAGGGCTGCACCCTGGAGAACACAGCGGGGCTCAAACCCAAACAGGATCTGCAATTAGGACCTCCCAGCCCCACTTCCAAACACAGCAGCCTGGCAAACATCAGCTTGGGAGTGCTACCACAGCCAGAGCTGCAGGGACAGCAGGTGCTCTGGAGGAATTATTCTCCCCCTGTATTTCAGTACTGGTCTTCACATGTGTTTGCCTGAATACAGCTGCATGTACCATGCTCTTGTGCACCAAGACAGTGCTGGGCTTGAGCCCAGCCCTCTTGGATTCAACCTAAAAGCCTGGCTGCTGAAGAGTGATAGATACCTGGGCATGCCAGCTTTAGTTTAGATTTTGAAATAAACCTTTTAGCCTTTCTGTTTGTGACAGCTGTTAGCATGACCTCGGCATAACCACTGCCAGAACACCATTTGGCTAAGTCTGCAGAGAGCCTCTAATGATAGCTCAGAGAGATGAAGGATTTTATTCATCTTCACATCATTTTTAATTTCTGAGACACTATCTGAGCAGCACTACTCACCAAAGAATGAGATGTGGCAGAAGAGCACAGGGCTGCTTACTCAGCTTTCCTCACTTTGCAAAAGTAAATAATCCAAAGTGTATTACTGTGCCTGCTCTTCTCTGGACAATTCGGGAGTGGGTGGCCACTGCTGTTGTATTCAAAAAGAGATGGAAGAGCCTCATCTCACTCTCTGTGAGGAAACCACCCTTCCCTTGTCAGCCCAAATTAAAAAATATTACAGGAAAAATAATCGCTGCCAGGATGCAGGGGCACTGTGATTTTTGCAGGTTGCAGTTCAAGATCTGCATCCTATGGGGGTGCAGAGGCTGTTGCTGACGTGACATCTCTGCAGCTCTCCCACAGCTTCTGCTAGGCAAGGTCACCTAACTGTATGTGTCTCAGTTTACTTGGGAAGTGAGATTAAACATTAAAAAGCAATAGACAAGAGTATTTCTTAAGATTTTATAAATATCTAAACCCTGGAACTTTTAAAGGTATAAATTACTCAACTGATGTCAAGAAGCACTGATGAGGGAATGGGAAGCCAACAGTAACAAACCACTTTAACACAGTGTCTCCATATTGCTCAGAGAAGTGCTTCACTGAAAGAGATGCAGTCTCCTCACGTGCCTGGTGTACCCAGCAATGCTCGGCGAAACGTTAGCAAACAGAGATACCGCTTAGAAATCTTCATCATCGAAGGTCTCAGTGCACCTCAGCATCACAGTCTCATAATCGAACTGAAGATCTTCTTCCTGAAAGCCCCCCCCAACAAAGCCAGGCAGAGTTAAAAACAGCAGAAGTTGATTGTGTTTCAAATATACAGTTAGTTCGTCAAGTGCTGGCATGTGTCAGCTAATGCACCATGAACTCTCCTTCTTCTCTGAATCAGCAACCAGCATTTGTGAAGTGCCTGATGAAGAACGGCTCAAATTTTCAACCAATTTATTTCTAAAATCACAGGACTCTGGCCTCTGTCTATTTACATAGTTTAGACAGGTTTTACTGACTGTGGTAGCAGGTGGGTCACATAACAGGCTCTGACAACATGAGAGCTTCCCTGAGCCATTAACTTCTGCTGACTTCAGGCTTTGCTGCTCTTTTAGAAACAGAAGGAAATAGTCTTCTCTTTGGCCAACTTACAGAGAACAAGTGGCTCTTGAGAAATCAAAGTCTAGGAGATTAAAGTGTTTGTGTCTGCAGTCCATCTAGTCCACTTTCTGCATTGATGCAAGTCTCTTCAGTGTAAAACTGTTTTTAAAAATAGGTGCTATTTAAAAAATGTATAGCTTAAGGGGCATTAAATCCCATTTGCTTGTTAAGTGACTCATCTAAAATCCATAATTTTGAAAGAAAGCCTGCCTTTGAAGTTGCAAACGTGCTCAGTGCTAATTAGAAAAAAAACCACTGGCTTTCACTTAGACACTGAAAAACCTTTGGACCTCAATCTAAATTAATTCTTTACTGCCTTTGCTGCTAAGCATCTCATATGATGTGACCTGAAGACAACAGCTCTTGGAAAACTACAAGATTTCTGAGCATGAGATTAATTAAGAAATAGTTCTCTACCATGTAGCTTCCATGCTCCTGTCCTCATTTTTGGGTCACTGTCCTTTTAAGAGCCCAAATGATTTTCTCCCTCCTCTTGTGTGGGTCTTTCTTAAGTGTTTTATACCAGTGGGGTGCACGCCCTTGGCAGCCTTGAGAGCCAGGGCAGCGGCTCAAGAGGAGCCGCACTCGGTGGATCTGCGACTACGAAATGGTGAAATACGCGATACACAATCTCACAATAGTTCTTTGTACGTGGACAGTTAACCAGAAATGGCATAACAAAGGCTAGCATGTAATGACCAGCAATGAAACGCATCACCTCATCAGATTAAAGGGAAGGAGACCATCTGCTGCCTTTCTTATTTCAGTCAGGTGCACATCGCATGCCTCGCTGTGGCACCTGCTACCCACCTCTCTGTCTTCTACAAGGTGTGTGCACAGGCACCAGGACATCACTGTATCCTTGGGACAATTCATCCCAGGACTGCCAAAACTCCTGAGCTACTGTGGTACCGGCACATGTACCACATCCAGGGAAGGGGAATGGTCTGCTGGGGTTCAGTCACAGCCATAGGGTCAGCAGGAGGGGCTCCTTTCCCTCTCAACTGCAGGAGTCCCTGATGCTCTTAGTAGCCCAATTTCTGGGGTAAGGTGTGTAGCCTATACTGAGCTCTCTGCTGCTGTCTGAGTTGGTGTGTTGATTCAAGCTAGCTGAAACATCTCCTAGCCCCGCTCTGCAACCACTTCCATAACCACTTCAATCTGTTTGCTTTGAGATGGACCTGAATTTCAGCTCTCAAACAAAACAGTTCTAGTTAGTTGTAATTTTTTTTGCCTCTTGGCAGGATTCTCTAGATGTGCTGTACTGCAGTTATCTAAATCAAAACAGATTGTGACCTTCACATTATCAGTACTCTCTAGCCTGGGTGCTTTCTGCTCCAACTCCCTTTTTATTGTCTTATCACAGACAACTCAAAGTTCTTGCATAAAAGAAGCGTGTGCAGCCTTTTATTTTATTTTGGATTCACAGAGCTCATTCAACTGCCAGTTTTCAGTACTTCAGCTTCTTTTGCTGCCTGTCTTCCCATGATTCCCATTCTCCTAGTCTTATTTCAAATGTCCCTCTTTAAAGCTTGAAAGAGACACTGCCTCTTCTCATACCACCTTATCTGGGAGCTGTGAGATGGACTGTGACGGGCTCACAGGTAACAATGCAGCACCATGCAGAAGGACAAAATGGGACCACCCAGTGCTGCCAGGCATGACATTCAAAAAAGAAACTCTAAACCAGAAAATACCGTATCTTGCCTAAAGCTTTTATTTATTTTCTAGGAGTGCTCAGCTTATGGTCATTTATATAAACGCAGGCAGAGCTCTGCTCTTATGAAGAGCGTAGTTATTCACAGACCAAAGAGCTGTGTACATTAGTGCCTGGTCTCTGACAAGAGCCAGGAATGGATGTTTAGACCCAAAACGCAAGAATTTTGTGTGTAATGTGCTCTGTTCCACAATATAAGCTCCTACATTACAGCACACTCTGCTGTGAGCACCTTCTGAGCTGAGAACTGTATCTGGACGTTCAGATTTTAGTAACTGTCAATGGATTGATGCCCCAAGAGTTAAATCTGGCAATCTGCATGCACAAGTATTTTTAAAATATGTTTGTTCATTTAACTGAGTGTTATCTAGTTCTTCTGGTGTTAGACAAAATGAATAATCATTCTGTGTACCAAATCCACACCATTTGGGATCAAAATTCTCTCATGGTACACCTTGGTCTTTTTTTGCAGAAGAGTCCTACTCTATTAGCTCCTGTTCAGTGCCTTTTGCTGTGCCTGCTGCCAATGCTCTGCACCTTCTCTAGTGCTACAGTGTCCTTGAGATGGGGGGAACCAAATGGCACGCAGCAGTCACCATGTGATAGATTCAGCCAGTGATGCAACACTAGTTTCTGCTTTCTGTCCCAATTACCCCTCCTCACAAAGACACTTACTTCCTTCCAAGGAGCATCTGCTCAAGTAACAGAGACTGTGTGGCAGCTAGGTGATAGAAAATAGCAAAACAGTGGCTACTGTGGTGGTACAATTGTCTCTGAGCCCAAACAATCATGCTCTGGCTGAGGGATATCTCCCTTTTGGTCCTCCACCCACATGCAAGCTCTGAGCCACCTCCTTGGCAGGAGGGCAAGAAGGGGAGGAAGAACACAGCAAACACAATGACTTCTGCGTCAGCAAACTGGTAACAGTAGGCTGAGGTTAAGAGGCAGCCCAGCAGCTGTTTATCAGCTTTTTCAAGGACAGGAATGCTCTAGTCATAGGGCTTCCCAGTGGAGGGAACCTCAGGGTAGGGAACCTGGCACCCCGACCAGCAAATGGTGGCTCTACTGAGCTCTGAATGAAGCAGCTGGGGGTTAATGGAGAACTGCAAAGTGAGCTTTGTCTGCTCAGATGAGATCACTCAAGCTTTTCTACAAGGAACTTTCATAATAACAATTAAAATTAAAAAAACAAAACCAAACCCAACCAACAATAACAAAAAAATCAAACAAACAACTCACGCCATTTGCCATTTTGAATAATATCCTAGGCAATAATAACCCCTCAGACTTTGCCTCTTACAAAGGGAATCCTACTGACTTTTTGGAATGACACATCTGAAATGCTGAACCCCAAGTTGTTATTTGTAATGACTCTGGACAATACAATCAGAAACATGGAAAGCAGAAATCCCTTTCTGACAATGACAGAAATAAATTGCTCCTTCCATAAGTAATCCGTTGGCAACGCTTACCTGGCAAAACTGTGTATTAGCAAAGAAGAGGCTTTTCAGGAAGTCGGTGATCTGCAGATAGAGTCTGGGGTGATCCTCTGGATTTTCTGAAGTGCTGCTTGCAAATGCTGAACTGAAAATGGAACAGATACAACATTTAATGTCCTGTTCCTTCATTCTCCTCCTATTTACTTTCTCTCCTCCACATTTTATTTATAAAATAAAAAAACACTCCCATTTTTTTCAGTGTTATTCAGATATTAAGGATAATAGCCAAGAAAGACAGAGAGGAGCGGAGGTGGACATATTCACAAGATATTGTCTAACAAATGCAAGGAAGATATGTAAGAACAGAGAAGAGCAATACAAGAGACCAGCATCACAACAAAGAGATTCACTGATACGTGACAGCTATAGTAACACTGTTTTGGGTAAGTATATATCCATTATAACAGAGAGCAACAATGGTTATTTGATAGTATACTTGGTAGGGTTGTTCAGAGGAACAGCTTTGACTTCTTTGGTAGTTTTTGAGTGAATGCAGTAACATGTGGTCATGAAATGACATATTAGCTGTCACTGGCAGGTTTGTACTCGGGTAACTTTGGCAAAAAGCTAAGATATCCATTCCAGACCTCACCCCTATATTCTGCCTGGGATTTTACAAAGTTTAGCCATGATGCCTCTGTCCAAAGTTATAATGCACAGAGTGACAGGGAAGGAAAGGAACAGGATAAATGTTGACTACTGAAATACTAATCTAATCTGGGACCTAAAACAACTGCAAAGATGATAGCAATACATTGTAGTATTAAGGAATACTTAATCTCATTTTGAAAGCAAACAGCAACTATGACATAGTAAATGTTATTTAATGGATACCTATTTGTTAAGCTTTATTATGTATTCAAGTATATTCTGATAAACAGCCAAAATAACCTTATTTCCATTCATTCTGCTCTGGAATAGTGGTGAAAGAGAGGAAGAGATTCACACTAAAGAGCTCTCTAAATATGGAAAAAGTAAGTAGAAAACAGGCTTAAAAAAACAGATTAAACCCACTATTTGCAAAGAGAAACAATCCTAATGAAGACTAAGTAGCAAGAATGCATAAAAGATGAGTCCTAATGTGATTTTCCTCTTGAGAAAAGCAACCCTTTTGTTTCTTTGGTCTACTGGGAAAAATCAAAGGCAGCATCAGCTTTGTATCTGACATGTTCTCTTTTAGGTACTCATCTGACCTGCAGAGGAAAGAGATGTTATTATTTAACAGGTCTTGTGGTTCTTTGATGTTACTGTTCAGGTCAAAGACACTTTAGTTTGATCACCTCCTTGTGATTGAATTAGAGTACTTGAAAAAGGTAAAGGAGACAATGTTAAAAAAATGATAATTTTTGTCTCATTAAATGAGAGTACAGTTTATGATTAGCTAACTTATCCAGGGTATACCTTTTGGTCCTCATAGACCTAGTTAGTGAGAAAGAGAAAAGGGAAACATTACAAATACTGTAATTCGAAAAGATGGAAAGCTATGCAGAGTGGTGAATAAAATCAGAAGGACGTCAGTTATCCTGAAGTGATGGGGTGCTCTTAAAAAGTGATTCTCACTGATTCTGCCATAAATGCCTATTAACCATTTCACTTTTGGACCTTAAGAGACAGTATTATTGTGAGCATGACTGCTAGAGGCTGCTATTCTCCTCATTTACTAAAAATTAGGCACAGAAAAGGAAGCTGGGCTACTGCCTTACTCCACAGCAAACTTGCTGGGGAATATTGACAAGGGTCTGTTAACTTACTTTGTCTAGCAAAAGGGGTGAGTTTATAGTTTACCTCTGGCTAGACATTCCCTGAGTCTCACTTCTGTCAAGGAAACCAGCAGCAACATCAAACGCATCTTCAAACATCACCTATCGGAGAAAACACTTCAGATGTCAACATATCCAGCCATCTAAAAGTTCTACCTAGGGCACCACTTTTAATAATGAAGTCTTAAAAAGCACAATATTCTTTCTATCCATTTAACAGGTACGTTTACGGCTAGAGTAAAACAAGAGGGTTTTGTGGAGTCAGGAATAATAAGGAGTAACTGCATTTCACAACTAGGAACACAAAGTTAGTCCATTCCCTTGGGCTCATGCTTCAACCTCAATGAGACATAACATCTCTGCAAAAAATCAGTCAAAAACATTAATTGTCTTACTGCTTTAGAGACTTGACTGGGGGCTGCTGCTTATGGCTGGAGACCTCAGCTGTACCAGCCAGTCTCCCCAGATCTGATTCCTGGCTTACAAAGGAGTTTGCATGTTCCCTGCGACAGACTGAGAAGCTCATTAGTACACTCTGCCCTTACGCAGTCCACACATTTTCTGTGCCATAAAGTACTGAGCATGCAACATCCCCAGGACATTTCCTAAGAAGGTCAGCTATATGAGCTGTGTCCTGAGACTCAAAAAAGAGTTTGTCAATGCAATTACTTATATGCTAAAGGTGGACAACTGTCCCTCCCTTGCAGCTAAGAAAATTACATGCATGTCTTTGAGCAGCTAGTTGCTGTTATTTCATCTCTTTTTAACAAATGCCTTGGTATACTCAGTCACTGGCTTCTTGGCTCTGCGCAGCCAGTCACTGGCCGTGTACCACTGGAGCTGCTCTACAAATACTTTATCTTTGCTACCAAGTGCTTTGATGAAAATAAAACACCCAACCCAAAACACACCAGGCCTTGACAAACTGGTTATTCCTTCCAGATCTAGCTCATCTGTGCTCCTTGGAGAGTTTGTGGAGCACAGTAACTGCATAATTCTCAGTCTTGCTCCCTCTGGAACAAGTTAGAGCAAATTTAAGTGTTACTTAGTGCAGAAACTCTATAGGTCAGTGGAGATTAGCAGGATTACTACCACTGCACTCCTGCAGCTTGCTGTGTATCTTACCAAGAGAGAACTCGGTACAGACATTTACTCAAAGACTGCCTATTGCCTCCACTTACGCATTCAAGTGGTCTTGGGAAAGCTTAATTACAACTACTGTTATTTTTCCAATTAAAAGCTGCCGAGCCAATTAGCAACTGAAGGCTTTGAGCTTCAGAGGCCAACGGTGTGTGTTACTGAGCACTTACTTCCTCTGGTGTGGAGACTGAGGAACCACTGGCTTCCTGACTGTTACCTCGGCTGTCCCTCACACTACCTTCCGTGCATGCAGCCTTAGGATCCATGAGGAAATCTCTCTGGCTACAGTACTGCAAGATGCTGTCTCTCCTTTCTTCAGAAAGCTCTTGCCAGAGGTAGGAAATAGCTGTGGAGACCTCAGGAAGAGGCACCTCCTCAGTGCAAACAATCCCATGCTCTATCAGCAGGTCCACTGTGTGCTTATAAAAATACAGGTATCTGTAATGAAAGGAAAGGGAGCATCTCTTAGGAGCAGGCTATGAGGCAGCCATCTACTGTAAATCAGCAGGAGGCTGGGGAGTAGCTCTGATTTGTAACTACTTCACTGAATGCCCCCCACTAAGACTTCACACAATTACTGAGGGTTGCCCAACACTGTCTGAAGGGTTTAGCAACCCTATTTTGCCAAGATTTCATCTGCAAAAGGCAGGCTCCAGCCCCAGTCCCAGCAGGACTGCCTCACTACAGAAGCTCCAGGCTCTACTTGTTGCACAGGCAAACCTCATTCTGGCATTTAATAGATTTTGAGTTACTTGCATTTGTATCCTGAGGCTTTTACACTGTAAGTCACTTTTTATACTTTTACTGGCATTGCAATACACTTAAAAGCCTGGGCTGAGGTCATATCCTGACATGTTAAATACTATACACACAGACAGAAAGAGACTACCCCAGGCCTGGATGGTCTGACTTAATTAAGCACGGGAGCTCAATTTCCTCCATTTTACATTCCTAAGACTGATGTCCATCCACTCTGTAGTGAAACTGGTAATGGAACGTAAGTGTCATAATTTCAACCTGGTGACAAAATCTCAGAATGAACCTGATTCTTCTGTCAGCACCGTGTGGCACAATGAACCAGGGATAATAATGTCTGCTTTGGAAAGCAGCACTGAAGGTTATTTTATGTTAATTAAATGCTTAGAGCTTCTCAGAGGAAAATAACAAGATCAAAGGAGTACAAACCAAGAGTTCTATAAACAGCACACATTGTTACTAAGTTTGGGCTCGAAACTATTCCTTGGAAGATTTCCCAAATGAGCACACTTCCTGATTAACTGAACAGTATTGCACGAGAAAGTAACTCAAAAAAGCTCAGTGTTGTTTTTTTTTTTTTTTTTAGATTAGTTCCAGCAAACAAATATTGAAAATCTTAAGATAATTCTGCACACAAGCATCAACTTGTTTAAAATCCAGTTTTCATACTCTGGAGCATTTCCCACCATTGCTGGAGACAAAATACTGGAAGGGGAATAAGTGTCTTCACGTGCTCACTAAGGATTCTGGATGTCCAGCTCCAAACAAACTATCTGGAGTTTCTCAAACAGGTGAATCTGAATCACCATTAGATGGCTTTGATAAAGAAATAAAGCTTGAACTGTGACTCAGTTATTTTCTTCCCAGCCGGAAGGAGACAACTACATTTTGCACTGGACAGAGAGTACTGTGTGGTCCTCCCATCGTAGCTCCTGCTGCTGAGCATGGAAAAACAAAACAGTCTGTTGAAGCTCAAAACATTTCTGATGCTGCCCAAATAATGTGATCAGTTGATCACCAAAAGGCTGTTATTTTATTTGCTAAAGAGTCCATATTGTTTTATGACTGTTATAAAAGATATTTTATTGAGAAGAATTAGCCACGAACCAGCTGCAGGCTGCTATGAAACGGTAGGATAAGTGCCAGAGCCCCCATGGTAGAGGCCCTGGTCAACCTTGTCAATGAAGAATGGGAAAATCAGGTGTTTACAGCTCTGTCGTGCAGTATTTGATGAAGCCGAGCTTCCTTCCCCCAGAAAAGCTTGATTCAGCACATTTCAAGGTCTTGTAAATGATACCTTACTACAGCCATCTCAAATTCATACAGGAGCAAAAGCAGGAACAGTAGTAGGCAGCTGGTGCCATCTGCTGGCACAACTGCAGGCTCATTTTGATGAAAAACTCAATAACTCAAGGGAATTTTATAAATAAGCATCAGTTGAAAGCAAATGAGAATGAGGAACTGCCAAAGTTTTTGTTTATGGCAGTGATACTGTGGAGAAGGTTGCCAGCTGCAGCACTGCATATCCTTAACTCTGGAATGTCCAGGGGAAAACAGACTCTGCTTGATGGTACAGGATAGATCAGAAATCCATCTGTTTCTCAAATCTTTACAATGAAATGAACACTTATCCTTTTGGAAAAGCATCCATGACCCCTAAGAATCTCCTAGTGCCGTCTGACAGCAAGTGGAAGAATGTGATGAACATACTCAGTCCTAAGATATTGATAAATTCGAAAAAAAGCTAGTAATTTTACCATAACAATCCCAGATTAAAATACGTGGACCACTGACATTAAGACAATGGTTTTGATTTTTAGATCCTGCACCAGGCACTTGGGAGCTGGTCCTAAAGGGGGTTAGACTCGTACCCACTAGCTGTAAGTGTAGCACACACGTGTTTAGGTTCCCCCCATCCTCCCCACACTGCAGACATTTTGAGGAGCGCTTTCTGTTATCTTCCACCAGCACACAGAGATATGTGCCTGCAGAAATCATTCTGGATGAATAACCTCCTGTTCCACTTGAGCTTGCCTGTTAAACCACTACTGTTAGCAGATACACTGCATGTCACTCTGCCAGCCACCCGGGCAGCCGTAAAGCACAGACACACACCCACTGACACACTTAATGTTTTTTTTTCTCTGAGGATGGGTGGAAAATCCTCAGGGATTTTCCAAGGCCTGCAGAGCTGGGGGCTGTTATGATGCTGGGAGGTCATTCACATGTAAGTTGCAGGTAAGGGGCTTGGGAGGTGCTCAGCTCCATCACCAGCAGGGCCAGAGTTGCAGGCACAAGGCTTCTGCAAGGCAGATGCAGACTCCAGCAGGGCATGCGAATGGCAGCAATGGTGTTAATGCAAACAAATTAAAAAAAACGAAGGCAACATGGGGTGCACCTACCGTTCGAATTCCACCAGATCCGGGGATGAAGTGTCTGGACACTGGGCAAATTCTGGCTTCTCATCCTCTTCCATTGTTTGTTTTTCACATTCTTGAATCAAATTCCAGATGCTAGAGTCACTCTCACTCGCAGCTTCTGAGGCTGATGCAGTGCTGGAAAGAGCACACCAGAAAAAGAGCCACATGAACAACTCCTTAACTGGATTAATAAGGCCCTTGTCATGGTCACTCCAGAGAACAGGGCTGTTCCTCCCAAGCCAGCTTTCTCCTCCTCCTTTTGCTTTGTGGGCGAATGAGAAGTTCTTGGTGTACATGAGCTACATAGAAGGGAAAGGAAATACAAGCACTGACTGGAAAAGAGACCAACAAGGTGCCTGCAGTGTTCATGCACTGTACAGGATTAAAGGGGCCAGGTGAAATCTCTTCATCTTTTCCTCATGATGCAAGGCCTCTGCTTAGAAATTCAGTAACAATAACAAAGAGGTTCAGAGATGCTGGGATGGAAGCAAGTATGAAGTATTATCACCTTTCCTTGATGGGTATAAGTCCTCACCTCTGATTGCTGAAGTGCCTCTTGACATATTCCTCCCTGACTTCCCCCATGCTGGATGGGTTTCCATCCTCCAGGCTGAAGGACTCTGTTGTCAGCAGAAAGGTTACTGTCACATCAGTGCCACTTCTGGCTTCCCTCTCACCCTCAACCCCAATCAAACAGAATAATTTCAACAACTGGTTCTTCATGAGCCACAGCTTTTCATTAGGCAAAAATGATGTGAAAGAAGAAACTTCTGCCTCTCCTATAATGTAACTGGCATTATTGGGAGTTTGTAATCATTGAGGAACTTAGAATGTGTCTTCTTCCTAATGTTGGTCTGACATAACTGATGGTGAAAACAAACAGCAAATCAAAGTCCAGGCAAGTGCTAGTCAATACAGTACTTTGTGATCGCCACATAATGAGCAAATTGCATGTAAAAACCCCTAACAATCAACCCATCATTCACAAGCAGTATGAATTGTACATATACACAAGTAAATAAAAGGGGAGGTTTACTTCCCAACTCTACTCAACCAGCCTCACTGCTTGTGATCCCTTCAATTTTCCTCTGTCAGACTATTGCTTCTACCTGCGACTGACTTCTATGGGTTATCCAACAACATGGGTTCAGAAAAGATTGCCCATTTTAAGCACTGGGACTTTTAATTGATGCAAATTGGAGGTGTAAGCTGCATGAATAAGCAATGTTTTTTTTTTTTCCCAGCTGATAGCAATTTGGACACTTGAAGGGGCACAAAAATATGTCTAAAGTCTCTACCCCACCAGCCCCTACTCCTCCGTGCTGCCACCGGAGGCAGTGGGCAGCATCAGAGAACAGAAGGCAGGTTGGCAAATGTGTGAAGCCCCATAGCAGGAGCAGTGTCACTTGTTCACACCGCATGCTGGACCACCCTGGCCCCCAGTGTCACGGGTGATAACGGAGAAGTGCATGAAGACACCCCGCCAAACTGAGAGAAAACAAACCCACAGCATCGCTCTTACCTGCTTCTATCCAAGTGAATTCTTAACTAGAGCTTTCAATTTCCTATACTAGGAACTCTTCAGCAGCTTCTCTGTCCTCCTGCTTTACCTGACACCAGACGCTGCTGTTTTGAAGTTTACACTCGGGCCATGCTGGACTCCCAACGCCAAGTGCCCATGACAACTGTGATGCCCACCGTGCCTGGTGGCTGTGGCCAGGAGGAGCACAGTGGGAGCTCGAGTGTGCAGCCTGGGGACCCACAGCAGCCCCACACATGCCATGGGGGGACTCAGCAGCGGGGTGACAAGGGCACGCTGTCTGACCTGCCTTCTGCCACAGGGTAGCAGGAATTACTTGTTTGCTTCCTTTGCCCAGGCTGGGGAGGGGGTAGGAACAAGTGAGAGGGGGATTTCTGAGGTGCAGTGCTTAGTGGGTCGATATATTTTTGTGCTATCCCTTGCTTATTGCTGCAACTAAAGCCACAGCTGGCTCTAATGCTTTAATGGGCTCAGCTGTGTACCTATCTGTCTTTATTGAACAAACAAACAAAAAACAAGCCCAGGCACTCTGTCCAAGGCAAATACTTGCATACAGTACCTTTCATCTTCAGCAAAGAACCCAAGGTTTGCTCCAGCTTCTGGATAGATTTCTTAGCCTTACGCAAAACCTGATACTAAACATAAGAAGAAATCAGAACTCGCTCTCTGCTCTGACTGGACTCATGTTTTAACATGCCTTGGTTGTTTTCTTCACTTTTCCTTCATTTTGACCTCCCATTATCTCAATGTCCTTGTGAAAACAACTGTGTTGTTTCACCAGCTACCATTACGTATGAAAAGGAGAAAGAACTAATAGCAGAGCAAATTTAAATACAGAATATAAACATTTGGATATATATTATGCAATACATACACACAACACAGTCACATTATTTGATACTTAACTCTAATCTTCTTTCATCAGCAACTGGTCTTGTTTGGATCATTCTCTTCTTGGAGCATGTCCAGAAATACTATGCCGTTAAGTTTTATTGGATGTCTACCAACTTTAGGCATAAGACTTTACTAGTAATTTCCCATGGGAATTTTTCTAGGAGAAGCCTTTGCCATATTCTACTCTCAGCTACACCGATGTAAACTGGAGTAACTTCAGTGCTGCACAGCATTCCTTCATCATTTAGAGAGAGCATAACTGAGAACATATGGCAAATGCATTTAAACATACACATCCCAAAAGTATTTAAAGATTTATCTGATTAGTAAGACCATCCACTGTCACCTTAGACAGGATGTGTACCTTGCAGAGTTCACACTGGATATTTTGGACAGACATGAAGCACTAGGATTATGAATAAACTTCTGTATTTAGGCTCTTGAAGATAATTAACTTCCTTGGACCCCCAAAGTCACACAAGGGGCACATGATATTACGAAAAAGCAATTTTAAGAATTAGTATGTGAAGATAATCCCCTTAGACCAGACAGAACAAGCATCTGTTTAGTCTTGGCTTCTGTGATTATGGTAACTTCTGCTTAATTTGCATCTTGTTCAGAACAAAGCAGACTAAACTCTTACCTCAAACTGCATGAGAGGTCAGGGTCTTAGCAGGCACAAGCCCCACAGTAGTATTTTGTGTGTTCAGAGCACAGGACTCCTGATGTTTATTCCTTTGCCTCAAGCATGGTAATATCCATCTTTTCAGTAGCATTTTGGGTCAATTTAATCTTAATACACAATTTTATTTTGATTAAATAGGTTCATAGTTTAGTAAGGACCAATAAGCAGTACTGCTTTTTCTTCTCCCCTGACTTATTTTTCCAGAGTGTCTTGAAGCCAGAGTGCACATCATAAGGCTGAATATATTTCTCCCTCCTCTATAACTTCTTCTATGCCTAAATTCACTGTTCTGATTTCATAGCAAAGTGCTATGAAATCAAAACAACATCATGGGATCCCTTGGGTTGTTTCCAAAGCACTATAAAGAACCTCAAAGCTAAAAAGAAGCTGCAAAAAAGCCATAAGAAAAGTGCAGATAAGGCACATGATAAACCCATGACCCAGAGACTGGAAAGCGAACAACTTGCTCATGCTGAGCTGGTAGCTTTAAAGTAAAAGGGATCCATGAAAGCTGTACACAGTGAAACTACACACACACACAGGCACCCGTAAAGATGGAGTGGCCATCCTAATAATCTTGGTTAAATTCAAACATACCGATGCATAATAATGATACATAGAGAAATACAGCTGTCACTCCACACCTTTGAGGCTGAGTTGTCTGACTGGGATAAAACAGCTTCCCGAAAGCTGCTGAAGAGTCTTGACAACGTAGCCCGGTGGCGTGCCTGTGACAAGCGCCGCTTTGCCACGCGGGGTTCTACCTCTTGCAGGTGTGTCAGGGGGCTGCGGCTCACTCCTGCATGTGGCTTGCTACAGTCTCCAGCTGTCTCCATCAAAAGCTGCAATGCAACATTTATTTATACTGAACAAATGTGTGAGTGGACAAAATGAAACCTTACAGCCTGCGTAGTGGACAGACAGAAAAGGAAAGTTTAGGGTCACAGACAAGAGCACTCCCCACTCATTTTTCATGGGGAATCATGGAGTTTGAAATCGCCTCTTTGCCCGAGGGATGCCATCTGTGGGTACTGACTAAAACGCAATATGCCACTAACAATAAACGGCGTGATAGGACACATGGCCGAGACAAACCCCCACCTCCTGCACCCTTCCCTGCGACTACTTGATGCTCCATTTCCAAGGCTCAGCTTCACAAACAGTTGACCCCTCAGCTCCCCCCATTATTAAAATCCAGACTTCTACACTGGATGGCCATTTCTTTCTCAATTAATCATGACATGGGAGCAGGACACCACACCAGACATACGCATGTGCTAGAGGGCCAGACCCACGCCCAGCCGGGCCCGCTGCAGCCATCCCCGGCTTGACAGAGCCCGAGGTGCCCGCCCTGGGGAAGCCCTTCCAGGCAAGGGGACCGGACCGAAGCCCCCCGCCCCGTTACCGACCGCAAGTACAGCCTAGACGTCAGCACGCCCGCCCTTGCTGTTTCTTCAGCGACTGGGAGGGGAAAGCCCGCGGGGGCCCACGCTGGGATCGATCGACTGATCGATCCACATCGACCGATCCCGCCCGGCCCCGCCCCGCCCCGCCCCGCCCGGCTCGGCCCCCTCCCATGACCACCGCCGCGCCTCTGCCCGCCCGCGCCCAGCAACATGAGCCGCACGTGGCGGACGGCCAATCGGGACGCGACCAGCGCCCGGCGGCAGCCAATAACGGGGTGGGAAAAACGCGGGCTGTAGGCGCTGGCGGGGAGGGGAAGTGGGGCAACGAAGAGGCGGGAAAAGGCGGGCAGGCCGTGCGCAGGTGCAGCGTTGGGAACTACAACTCCCGGCGTTCCTTGCGCTGGGCGGGTGCGGAAAGGCACTCTGGGAGTTGTAGTCCTGCTGGTGCTGGGCCGGACCATCGCGCTAGCGGCCGGGCAGCGCCCCCCCTCCACTCCCCGCCCGTGGGCGGGTGGAGCTGGCAGCGCCGCGGGTCCCCCATGGCGGCGGCGGCGGAGCGGACGGACGAGCTGGTGCGGGAGTATCTGCTCTTCCGCGGCTTCACCGCCGCTCTGAAGCAGCTGGACGCGGAGATCAAGGCGGACCGGGAGAAGGGCTTCCGGGTAAGCGGCGGCCGCGTCCCCCTTCTCGGCGGGGTGCCCCGCGGGGAGGCCGCGGGCGCCCCTCCAGCGCACCCGCTCCCAGGGCTGGGCGACGGGAGCGGGCCGGGAGGCGACGGGGCAGGTCCGGGAAGCTCCTGCGCAAGCAGCTGGCCTCGGGGGCGGCCGGGGCGCTGGGGCCCGGCTGGCCGCGCAGGCGGGACCCCCCGCATCCCGGTGGCGGGGCCGCCGCCGTGTACGTACGCGCAGCCTCCCGGCGAGGCGGCTTCGCGCAGCGGAAGGGTCTCCTGCTTCGGGGGGCAGCGGCGGGGGTGATGGGCTCCATCCTCTCCCCGGGTGCCCCAGCCAGGGGCCGCAGGTCCCACCCGCCGTCTGCCCGGCCCGTCCGAATCTGTCGCCCGTGGCCCCTCCATCCGAGCCATAAACCGGCCGGAGCTCTCAGCTTCGTGCCCAGGGGAACGGGAAGAGCCGCGCGTACGGAGCAGCGGCAGGAGGACGTTTCCCTGCCGGTCTCTCTTCTCGGTCGTGAGCTTTTTATCCAGCGGCTTTACAGCTCTGCTTCTTAGTCTGGATGTTCTAAGCACCAGCGTGGAAATTGGCGCAGAGTTTGCCGGCCTCGAAAATACAGTTTCAGCCCTTTGTGCCAGCTTTGGGTTCCTGCAGCAGTAGTTCTGGGCGCTGACTGTAGTGGTTTGGGTTGTCAGATTTTTCTTTAACCCGCAGTACAACATTTTATCGTGCATAAAACATGTTGCTTTTATTTTTAATACATCAGTACTTTGTTGATGTTTAGACATCATCAAACGATTGATTTAATTGGCATAATATTGCCCAAGACTAAATTAAGACAGGACTGCTGGAGTCACAGGCTTCTGTTTCTTTTAGCTGTAAGAAGCCACAGAAATAGAGGCTGGTTGATGTCATATCACATTAACTGATGAGAAGGGAGCAAACCACGCATTTAACAACTTTGGTAGTTGAATTTTGTGTTGGGCGCAGATTTTCTTTTTTCCCCCTAATGCCTGTCTTGGCCATCAGAAATCACTGAACGGAAAGTTGATTCCCACACTGCTGTTCTGCCTTACTCATATTGCAGAAATGATTTTTTTAAGAGACAAAATGACCAAAAAAAAAATGCTTGCAAACTTTTATGCCATGCCTTGTTAGTAGATGATGTTATTCAAGGTAAAAGTACTTCAAAAGTTGCAGTTTTCCTCTTTCCATTGGCTAAATACATTTTTTTCCCTTTAAAAATAATACTGTTTTCCAGATGCTGCACTTGAGTTGTCAGCACTTAATCACATTCTTCCTGTTTCTTCATTGTCAAATGACTTCTTTTAAGAGAAGTGGAAAGTTTTGGTTACTTGCAAAAAAACTGCACCAACTGTGTTTAACAAAATGTGATCTTCTTGTTAAAATATGCTTGGGTATGTTCCTTCATGTTTATTTCTTATTTGAAAGGTGCTGTGGAATGGAAGAGTGCTAATACAAAATGCAGAGTGTTTCATGGCTTAGGAAAATAGCTAATGCATTAGTGCATTGTATTGGGTTTTGTGCAGTTAAAGCTTCTCAGCTTTAAGTTACAGAAAGTCTGTTGTTCTGGCAGAGCCCCTATGTGACCACAGTCTTGCCTGTTTTGCCCTCTTTAGGTAGATAAGATAGTGGACCAGCTGCAGCAGTTTGTTCAGAGCTACGATCTGGCTGCCCTGCGGGATTACTGGAGTTATCTGGACCGGCGCCTTTTCAGCCGTTTGGAAGATGTGTACCGACCAACAGTGAACAAGTTGAAAACTAGCTTATTCCGTTACTACCTTGTCCATACTGTTCAGGTAATGTTTGATTTTTAGGGTTCTGTTTTAAAAAAGATCCTGGTCTCTAAAATCAGAGCAATGAAATACCCATATGAGCCTCTTGACAGGTCTGGTGGATAAGGGACAAGCAATTAATGTGTTGTGTATTTGGAGCGAAGTAAGGTATTTGATGCAGACTCGCCTGACAAGCTTGTGAGCAGGATAGGGAAGCTCAGCTGGGACGGAAATGTGGTTAAGTGGGAGCAAGATACCATAGAATAGTCTAGGTTGGAAGGGACCTTCAAAGGTCATCTAGCCCAACCCCTTGCAATGAGCAGGGACATCTTCAACTAGATCAGGTTGCTCGGAGGCCCATCCAGCCTGGCCTGGAATGTCTCCAGGGATGGGGCATCTACCACCTCTCTGGGCAACCTGTGCCAGTGTTTCACCACCCTCATTGTAAAAAAAAATAAATCTTCCTCATGTCCAGTCTGAATCTCACCTCCTTTAGTTTAAAACCATGACACCCTGTCCTGCCACAACAGGCACTGCTAAAAAGTCTGTCCCAATCTTTCTTACAGGACCCTTTTAAGTACTGAAAGGTTGCAATAAGGTCTCTCTGGAGCTTTCTCTTCTCCAGGCTGAACAACCCTAGCTCTCTCAGCCTGTCCTCACAGCAGAGCTGTTCCATCCCTCTGATCATTTCTGTGGCCTCCTCTGTCCCCTGTCCAACAGGTCCATGTCTTTCCTGTACCGAGGGCTCCAGAGCTGGACACAGAACTCCAGGTGGGGTCTCACCAGAGTGGAGTAGAGGGGCAGAATCACCTCCCTCAACCTGCTGCCATGTTCCTTTTGATGCCGCTCAGGATACGATTGACCTTCTGGGCTGCAAGTGCACGTTGCCTGCTCATGTCCAATCTCTCATCCACCAGAACCCCCAAGACCTTCTCTGCTGTGCTGCTCTCGATTTCATACTTGTAGATGAAGGCAGGTCCCTCTCAGACAGGATGGTTGTATTGGTAGCTCAGTCCTGCTCAGCTGCTGCTAATAACTTGGATACTGGGAGAGATCACAAGGTTTTTAATCACTTTCTTGTGTGGCAGAGGAGGACAAGAATAATTCTCCAAGCAATCTTGCTAAATTGAAGAAACAGGTAGAAGAAGGCCCCAGGTGCCTCTATGTAGGTAGAAGTAGTCAGCTGCTCTGATGCAGAATAAGGAGCGATGGAGCAGGCAACAGCAGTGTAGGGAAGAGCTTTACTGAAGTGCTGGAGATCAACAGGCAGGATTGTCTGTATTCCTTCCACTATAACCTGCTCGCAGGACTCAGCCAGGCCTTCCAGGCACCACAGTTCTTAAAGCATCAAGGGAGTTGGGAGGGTCCAGAGGAAAAAAAGGTGACTTGAAGTTAGTGGAGTTGAGTTTTAGTTCATAAGAGATGGGAGAAGTGGGCTTCAAGTCTGTACGAGATAATGTGGGAGAGAAAATGAGTGCATGTTTTTTGTTTGCTTTGAATAGAACACAAAATAATGAGCTTAAAATGGAGGAAAGATTATCTTGTTGAAACCCTAGGAAAGTAAATGGAATACAATACATAGGGAGGCCTTTGGCAAACAGCATAGACAGGAATTCATGTTTCATTTCTTACCATTTAGAAGGAATGTTTCTCCCTTGTTTCCATTCCCTGACAGAAAATATTAAATGATGGGTTTTGGAGGAGACAAAATCAATGCACATTTCTGGAAGCACGTTTTTTCATGTTTTTCATGTTTTGTTTTGCCCTGTGCTTACCTTGAGGCGTGACTGTCCTGGCTGAATGATGTATCAAATGGAAACCTTTTCAGGCTACGTCTGTAAACTTGAGTAATTTGAAATACACTTTAGTCCTGTGTATAAATGTTCACATCTTACATCAATGCACAAACTGTACTGATTTAGCTAGAAAACAGTGTAAGTGATCAGTTTGATTTGCCTCAGCCTTTGAACAAGACTGGCGACTAGAAAGAAGGTCAGATTAAGTGCATTAGTGAGCTTCTCCTAATGTATTTAAAACTCTGTTGTTCCTATATGAATCTGTTAACTAACCACTTGCTCTGTTGGGTGGTGAAAGTAGTTGTTAGTGTGTTCATAATGCAGAGCCTATGTTCCCATGCGGTGGTGTGAATGGAAGTGTGAGCCTTGTTCTTCTTGCTGTGTTTCAGAGCGGCCGCAATGACAAGGCGCAGGAGTTTTTCCTCAAGCAGGCCTCTGAGCTCCAGAACCAGGTGGAGTGGAAGGATTGGTTTGTCCTGCCCTTCCTCCCCGCCCCAGACTCCAACCCCACCTTCGCCACCTATTTCTCGCGCCAGTGGGCAGATACCTTTATCGTGTCTCTGCACAACTTCCTGAGTGTCTTGTTTCAGTGCATGCATATCCTTTTTTGCAACTAATAGTTAAATCTCTCTTGGCCTGGTGTTACGCTTACTATTAATGCTGCTGCCAAGAATATATTAATAGTATTACAGAACATGTTGCTTTCAGGTGATTGTTTAGAGCCAAGACTTAATAGGAAGCTGGTGTTTACCAGAGGATGTTGGAATAGTTATTGTTCAATTATCTGATTATATGTTATATTCCCTGAGCACAAACAATTGTGGTTGTTGCTAATGTTGAGCTCATCCCTGTGCTAGTGACTACAAATCCTGTGCACATCTCATTTTGAAATGCTTTTCCTCTTTGCTTGGCACAATGCAACACAGGCCTTCAACCTTGGGTCATAATCCATAACTGAACTAGCATCTCCTGTTAGACCCTTCCCTGGGTACATAAATCCACAAAATTGTCTAGTGACAGCTCACTGTAATAGGGCAGTTTGGTTCAGAAAGAACACCTCTTGTCCAACACTACCAAGTTCTGACCTTGTTTGTTTACACTGCAGCTGGAATACAGCTTATCTTGAACTGTTTCTTCAGTGTACACTAAGGCATTAACATGATCTGTCTTGTCTTCCACTTCTGACATGTAAAAAGGAAGAACTTAAAAATCCTTGCAAAGCCCGAGTGTGAAGTAGTTCGTGCAACTGCGAAGTACAAAGAAAGTACAAAGTTAGCTTGTGTAGCTAAAATATTACTAGTCTTCTGGCGTTGCACTTCTTGCTGGTAGTTTGGACTGGACAACTTTGCTGTCTTACAGGCAAACGGCCAGTACAAAACACTGACTTTTAGTACTCAGCCAGGTGCACACAATTTCTTGCCTTGGTTTTCTTTAACATTCCTCACCAGTTCCAGTCATTTTGAACTTCGAAGCTGAATGCCTCAGGAGCAGTCTCATACAAGAAGAAAATGAATCGTTGCGGCATAAGGTCAGAACTGAAGTCACTCTTTAGTTGCTGACTGCATGAGATCGTAAGTTTTGTAAAATTGGTTCCACCCATTCAAGAAAGTTCTAACTGTTCAGTGCAGTTATTCCAAGACAGATTGTTGTATGAGTCCTTTGTTACTTCGGTTTAACTTTCAACTGTCTCCAGCAGACTTAGAGTTGTGATCATATTGTGAAATGTCTGTTTAGGATATTACCCTCCCCCTGTGCTATTGGAGAGGTGGCCAGACACTGTGCAAAGTCCTTTCCTGCTATGCTGTGAAGTCAGGCTGAAACTAATGTCAGGTTAAGGGTGTATGTGGCTGACCTTGCATGGAAAGTTGTGAATAGTGTTGTCATTTCCAGATTTTACCTGGTGCAGCAATGGAAAGGGGCAATAACTTCTGGCAAAGAGACAAAACCTGTCACTTCTGAAATGCCCACTTAACCATGGTTGCAGTGCACTTAAAGCAATTTAGATCAACTAATGGAAATGTTATGAATGTCTGTTTCCCAAATAATGACCTTACAGTAAACTGTAAGAAGGGCTTACCAGTTCAGACAGAATGTTGCCCAGCTCCATGTCTTGTTTTTGACAGTAGCATATAACACAGGCTGATCCTTTTGCAGTGTAATTTCCTATTAGATATGGGAAATCTACAGTTGAAGAACTTTCAAAACTACAGATCACATGGGCCTGATCATGTATGAGCAGAAAGCCTTGTTCATATAAGCAGGGCTCTAGTTTCACTTCCTCCGCCATACCATCTAATATCTTTCTTTGTATGAACGCATCAGTAAAATAAGTTTTGTGCTTTACCTCCTGTGTTACAAAACACGTATTTTGTGCTTCCTATTTCAACTGTTTTGGTAGCTGATCAACACTGTTCCAAAAATGTTGAAGTAAAACAGAATAATTGATTTCAAAAAGGAGGCTTTTTGGTGGTGGAAAAAAGTGAGGTTTGTCACTGTACTGTATGGAGTCAGTGGATCAGGTAAATTTTGACAGGAGGGTTCTACAAAGGTGGTCAGTGAATTGGGACAGCAGGATAAGGTATGTTTTGAAATAGAGCTCTTTCGTTTCCTCCAATTTTGTATTCTGTACTTTAAATCAAATTAAAGCTGTTTTTTGTTTGTGGTGTGTTGATTGCTATAACTTAGAGTTTGCATAAGGATTCTCTGGCAAATAGGCAGAGGTAAAAACCAGACTTTTCTTTTTGGAGAACTGCTCAGGTCAGAAAAGGAAGCAGCTACCTATAGAATACAGGTTTAAATTAAAATGGTGTGAATAAATACTGAATTCGATGCTAGCTGAAACTAAGTAGTGATTCTGATTTCACTGTTGAAACAACGCAAATATGTGAATAACAAGCTGGATTTCTAAAGCTCCTTTTTCTTGTAATTTCTTTCCTTAAATACTATGATAAAAGGAAAAAGGAGAATTATTTCTGAAAAACAAATTTACAGAAACAGCAAAGCCTGAGGATCACTTTATGTGAACAAGAGTCACAGGTGTAAACCACAGAAAGCTGCATCTTGACGTTCCTCTCTGCTGAGAGGAAAATGTCTCTCCATCATGTGGAGATAAATCTCACTGCCATGCTTGGGAGGGAGCTGGGCAAGGTGTGGAGCTGGGTTTCAGAGCGACCTGGTGGCGTTGCCCTCCATGCACCCTGCCAGCTCTCCAAGCCCTTGGCTGTGGGAAGAAGATGACCTCCTGGGCTTGGCGCCCGTACATCACTGCTGCAGTCATGCGTGTTGCCCTGGCATTGAACCGCCAGTGTGGGGAGGCTGATCAGCTCTGCCCTGGCTGCCTCTCACCTCCCAGCACTGTTCCTATCCCTCAGCAACAGCCCAAGGAGAGAAGAGAAGGGTTTTAAGTAGGCTTGTTTCATTTGTGTTAAGTACTGATTGTTTTGATTACTTGGACTAGCATGGTGGTCAGCCAGTCAGAGCGTCTTTCTTCCCTCCCCACCCTTCTGGGGCTGTTGAAATAAAAGGACTAAACAGCAAGTGGGAAGGAGGTTAATATCAGTGACCTTCTGTTTACTTGGCTCTCTTCTCTCCTTGTAGCTGTTTGCTTTGCAGGCTGAGTCCTCCCGCATGAAGAAAGAGGAACTGGAGGTGGAACAAGCGGTTGTGCATCACAAGTTGCCCGCATATGTGGCCAACATGGATCGACTTGGGGACTCTGAGCTGTGAGTGCCTGCTGGGGACAGGCTCTGCTGCTTTTGTTGGGTCAGGGAGGGTCCTCGAGGGTCATTTCCTTGTTCCCTGCCCTGGAAGTCAATGCAGAAAGACATCCAGGCAGAAATCCTGGTGACCTAAGTGGATTTAATGGGGGAATTCGTGACTTGCTGCAATTAAACTGTTCTGTGGCTACATCTATTGTATTCCTGTCTGTGGAAATTAGGCAACATATAAAGTGATAAACCTTGTTTAATTGTTATTTAAACTCTTACTTTTCCCCTAGTACACAGTCATGTAAAGCAAGTCTATGTATTTGAATTTATTGTGTTATTGAGATTTTTTTTCTCTTTGCTTTAAAAGGATCTGAAAGCAAATGTAGCTTAGCCACAAGGTATTAATAACACTGCTGGGGCTTTGACTTTCCCATGTTCTTCTTCCACTCCTATTCAGACAGGAGGAAGATGGTTCAAATGCTGCTGGCTGGCAGTGACAAATAGAAACTGTAGCAGAGATAACATACGAAGTCTTTGTTTTAGTCTAAAAAATGCCTGATTAAATAGACCTAAGTGTATGATGAACTATCTTGATAACTGCTCTGCACTTCTTGCACAGGACAGGCTATGGAGTTTGATTTGAGTTTTGTTTTTTTCTTTCTTTCGACTACTCTGTGGAAAGTCTCACACATGGGGGCGGGGATGCGAGGGATGGGATGATTTATTCCCATGTTTGTTTTTGTCCGTTTATACTAGGAGAACTTGCCTTAGAAGTGTCACTTTTTGTGTGTGCAACTTGTCTCTTAGTCTGGTGACCAGTTTTGGTTGCTTTTTCCTTGTCTTTGCTCAACCCAAGGCCCAGCTTTGGTAGAACAGTTCCTTCCTAGAAGAGAGGATAGACACAGTGAAAGTGATTGTATTCCCCTTCCCCTGGGTGCTGCTCTGCTCTCAGAGGAAACTGCAGCAGAGTGAGGTCAGACATTTGTGTTCTGGGAAGCAGCTGCTGCTCTTGATGTTGTGGGCTTAGAAGGGAGGTGTGTAATCATAGCAATGGACCTAAACTTCCTTATTTTCTGTGGGCCCAGTTTTTTAGATATTGAGGACCTGTGTTTTAAAATTGCTGAACATGACTTGCTGAATATCTAAGGGTGTTCAGTGAAACACTGGATACTGAATACCTCTCGATTTAGGTCTGATTTATGCCTTGAATTGGAAATCCTGGCTGGATAGGGTCTTTGAAGATCTGGATTCCCCTGCCTTTCCCTTAGGGTCTTTGTAAAGTAAGCAAATAGAGTGGAAGGGGTTTGAGGTGGCCCTACAGGCGATTCAGCAGCAGCTGGGCCCACCGTCTCAGTGGCATCTCTGATAAGTGATATTTGGTTACAGTAATTATAATGATCTGCTCCAGGCACTAACAGGATGTTTTAAAACATTTTTTTTAATGTGTAGTGGTCCATCAGCTTGGAAAGGAACATCTGTCCTCTTGTGGTTCATACTGCTGGCACTTTGCTTGTTGGGTGGTCTTTGATCAAGTTGTCTGACTGCACATTCATAATTGTGTTTGGTGGGGTTTTGTGTGTGTTTGTGTTGTTGTTTTTGTTTTGGTTTTTTTTAGTGATATGACCTGCAGCCAGAGGAGTACTGCACATTCTCTTCAGTCCCGGGGAGGCTTTCTGTCCTCTTTTCTCTCCCAAAGTAAAAAGGGCCCTTCAAGGCCAGCCCATCCAAGTGGGGCTTCTCCAACACAGACTGGCAGTATGCTGCTAGGGAAGAAAGAACCAACAAATCACCAGGTAATTCTCAGATGTGTTTGGACGGTGTTCAGTATCCAGGGAATTAACTTGTACAGCACTCCTCCAGGTTTTTGCTTCCACCTGAAAAATGCAGCACAAGAACAGCTGCTGTTTTCTGGGGGCTTGTGGAGCCCTTGTGGGTCCTTGGTTTCTTTGCCTCCTCTTTTGCTCTTTGTCCTGCAGCCTTGCACAAACGTAAGTTTACCAAATCATTCCTCTGCCTTCCAGAGTGCCAAAGCAAAAGAAGGAACGGTGAGCTGTAAGGATGGGAAGAGCCACTTCAGTGGGTTAGTAGCAGGCGAGTCAAGTTCCCTGCAGCAGCGGCAGAAGCGCTTGCAAGAGCACGGGAAGGAAAGGAAGGAACTGCTGTCGAAAGGGACCTTTCAGGTACTGGGCAACACTGCCAGGCTGGGAAGCGGAGGGCTGATATTTCTGTAGTTTGTTTGTGCTAGGTGGTAAAACAAGCACAAGCGTTCCCATTAAGCTTCCAAACTGCTACTCAGATCTAACTGTATCAAAGGTTAATCTCTGTAGTTAATCAGCGCCTTCCACACTCAGTTTACTTCTGTGTCTCCAGAAGGGAATTGGTATTGATGTTTCAAATGGAAGAAGAGTTGTCTTTTGTGATGATCTGTTCAACAGCTTGGTCCTGGGGAGGGTATGTTTCATCCATCTTAATGGTCATGTTAAAATACTGTGTTATAATCTCCTTTTCTTAGTGGTAGTGGGCTTAAGTCATCTGTCCCACCCAAGTGATTTATCCTGATTTGCACAGTCTTTGTGTGGGACAGATAAAAATGGATGGAAAGTTTTCCTGGATAGGAGTGGAAGTATCCTTCATAGCAACATCTGTTTTTTGGAGTGTTTTTGTGCTGTTTGTTGCAGTTTTGCCTGGGGGCGTGCCCTGCTTTCTAATCTAATGAAATAATAAGACTGTGTCCTGGATTTTAACCACTGAAAGTCAGCAGACTACATCTGTTCACATGTGTATTGTCTGGCTTTCAGCAGCCCTGTGGTCAGAGGATACAGAGCCCAGGAGGAATGATGTCAGCATCTCAGCCATGTTTATTTTGGCTGTGTGAGATGCTGCCTTGTGGTAGCAGCAGTGCTGAGGGACTGTTGCCTGTCAGCCTGTACATGTGGCTATTCTGTGTGGGGGAACACTGCTTTAAAGAGGAGATGTTTCTCCACCACTGAGCATTCAAGGCTCTATGAGACCTTTTTTCTTTATGGCTTATCTACAACACTTTAATTAAACGGTGGCCAGAAAATTGCAAAGCCCAGATCCCTGATAAGAATCCTTTGACTTTGCTTTTCCTGTGATGTTCCAGGTTAAGGCAGTGTTTTCCTGGCTTTGTAAAAGTTGCTTCTGATGTTATAGGGGAAGCTGATACCATTTAGCTTTCTGTTGTTCAGTGCATGTAAGCAAAATAGAAACTGAAAGGCAGCGCTGTTTCTGAGTGCCATTCCTTGGTGGTTATCTCCCCTCATTAGCTAACACAGAGGCATTCTTGGATTTATTTCCCAGTCTTTTCCAGCCTTGTGATTTCAGATGATTTGATTATGCAGTGTTTGACCCATTGCTCAAGATGTGAAGCTGCTATAAATAAAGCAAGATGTGTTAGAGAACAGGAGTTCATAGCCATCAACACCAATACCATTTTGGGGCACTTTGTCT
The DNA here is from genome assembly GCF_964273445.1 of Streptopelia decaocto. Taxonomy (NCBI): domain Eukaryota; kingdom Metazoa; phylum Chordata; class Aves; order Columbiformes; family Columbidae; genus Streptopelia; species Streptopelia decaocto. The sequence goes on along the minus strand of NC_138663.1, from coordinate 43,107,491 downwards.
TCAGAGGATGGCTTAGCAGAGGAATGCTTGCACATGTTTTACTGGCTTATGTGCCATATCTGCTTCTTGCTCAGCTTCTGGTGGCAAGGGAAAACTAAGCTGCTTTCGAACCCTTCTGTATGCTGCAGTGCAGATCTTGTCTCATTCAGGTATCTTCACCTCCTAAAACTCTACTTGTATTGTCTGCCCTGTCAAATTGAGTTTTAAGCTTTTGGACTCATGTGTCAACTCTATTGTTGTCATCAGTCAGCTGGCTACAGTGGTTGTCCCAGCACAAATGGACTAAATCTCTGGCAGACAAGGATAATCCATCTATTGGGGATCACCATCCAACAAGAGTATTTGTGCAGGTTTACTGAACTGCATATTATAAAGATTTAACTTGTATTGCTGAATGCAAGAATTCCTTGAAACATGTTGATTTGCCTGTGAATCTGTTCTAATGGCATCAAAATGGGCCTCTGGTATCAGCTGGGGTATGCCAAGCAGAGGTGTTGTGGTTCCTTTAATTCTTACAGGAAAGTGTATGGCTGGGCATGTGGAGCATGATATAAAGGACTCTACAATTAAGAAGGCCATATTAAATTGTGCAGTTGTGCAACACACTATCCTTGTATTCAGAGGATCCCTGGCAGAAGGGGCATTGAGCTGACAATGCTTCTGTTTCAGTGCAACTTCTCTCTTTTTTTTTTTTTTTTTTTTTTTTTTCCCCACTCCCAGGAGGCTGGGGTGGCTGAAGAGCTTGATCTGGAGCTGCTGCTTCCTTGTATTTCACACAGGATTTCTTCCTTCAGGGCCCAAGTGCTGAGAAGAAAACAGATGTTAGCACCGCTGAGACAGAACCATGCTCAGAGCTGAATGCTGAGCAAGCAGAGACTTCAACCAAAATGCCTGCTAGCGTTGTAGAGCCTGTGGGAGTCCGACAGGAGCAGCCTTTCATCGTCCTGAGCCAGGAGGAGTATGGGGAGCACCATTCATCCATCATGTACTGCAGGTAGGGGACTGGCAGAAGATGGCTTTCTCATAGAAGCCTCTCTAGAGGACCAGCTGTGTCTGGCCTTCTTCTCCCAGCCTCTGTTCTGTCCAGCACATTGTGCACGTACTCTCAGTTGTAGGGCAGTCAAGTTGCTGTGACTGAAAATAGCCTGTAGCTTGTGCAGTGAGGATGGACAGAGATTTTTGTGATTGAGAGATACCATCTGGGGAAGAAACTCCCTGGGAAAGCAGGATGGCATTGCTTAAGGGCATTATGCTTTGCATGTGGAGCTTGGTATGCTTCCTTGTGCCAGTTATTGTGGACTGAACAGGAAACGGTGCAAGGAAGCTCTGATTCCTGCAGAAGTAATTGGTGTGTGGCCATGAGACCAAGGATTACTGGGGTATCTACCTGCATCTAAGAACTTTAAGGAGAAAAATATCCGATTAATTTTCTTCTACACATAGGGTTGATTGTTCTGGACGGCGAGTGGCCAGCTTGGATGTCGATGGGGTCATCAAAGTCTGGTCTTTTAACCCCATAATGCAAACTAAAGCTTCATCCATTTCCAAGTCTCCATTGCTGTCTCTGGAATGGGCAACCAAGCGTGATAGGCTGGTGAGTAGCCTGTGTGTGGAGACCCAAGAGTCATGGCAGATGATTTGGGGCTGTGTTGCTACTTCTAGACAGCTGCATTGTGGATAAGATCAGGCCAGCAGTTAGTTTCCACTTTAGTGGGACATGGGGAACTGAAGCCTGTAGGGTCTAAGAAAAGCTAGAGTGGGGAATGTGCTCTTTGTATTGAGCAATGAATTCACCAGTGGTTGCTCCAAGACAGAAGTTCCCAAGCTGCAGTGTGGTTACAGCTGCAGGATAGGATCAGCTCCTTTAAGAGAAGTATCTCTCCGGGCAGAGCAGGCAGCCCGTTGCAAAGGCAGGCAGAGACAGCCTGGTACAACAGCCCATGGGAGCCCAGCAGCAGGGAGTTTTGGGGCTTTATTCCCACCCTTTCTGCTTGTGTGGGTGTGAGAAGAGCTCTGTGGTCAGTATTATACTGGTGCCTTATGAGTTGGGGGTTGGTGTGTGCATAAGGAGCTTGGGGCTTGTTTAAATATCATTACAGTTTTAATGTTTCCTGTAGCACTTTAGCTCTGTTGCTAGAGAGGAGCCTTAAATTATATGCATTCTTCTGAGTCCTAGAACTGTTGCTAGTGTTTCACACCCTCCCTTGGCAAAGAGAGAGGGCTGTGTGAGAAGGCAGGCCTGCAACTGAGGGAATATTGTTTGCATTCTGGCACTGATGTTGTGTTGTTGCTGCCCCCAAAATTGCACCTGTGAAGATCTGGTGCTGCAGCTTGTCTCTTTCTTTGCTTTTACTCTTAGAAAGGAAGTTGTCCATGCAGTTCTTCTGATGTTTCTTCTGCTTTGAGTTTTTCTGCTTGCTGATAGATTCTTCTTTCTGAAGTATATGGGGATGCAGCAGCAAATCAGGCTCTAAAGTGAGAAGGATCTGACTTGCTTACTTTTCTTTGATGCATCCCTCCATGGTTTTACTTTTGATTTAAATTGTAGCACCACTGATAAAGGATGTATGAGCCCTCCTGAATTATTTCCTTTTCTCCTGGATGAAAGGAATTGGCTTCTACTTGTTTTTTTCTTAAACTTAGATTGTTAGTTCTGCATTACTCTTCCCTTGCTCCCCTAGATACTGAGACTCCACATATGTTTTGCATCCTATAATGTTGACCCATAATCTAGAAAGTGGCTTTTATTCCACCTTAGTGCCTATCAGATTGTTTTCTCACTGCGAAGCAGGTTCTGTGAGTCTAGGGTAGTCATACTCAGCATGATATGCACAGAGAGACAGGATGTGCCCGAATGGGGTGATGCTTAATACAAATGCATAAATAGGAAAAAAAAAATACTTCGTGGTGTTGGTGGTGGTTGGACAGCATCACTATACTCACTTGCACTCCTTCCATCTCCTCCTTGTTGGTTTCAAGCTGTTGCTTGGCAGTGGGGTCGGGACAGTTCGTCTTTATGACACAGAAGCGAAGAAGAATCTCTGTGAAATCAGCATTGATGAAGACATGCCCAGGTAATACTGATTTTTTTTTTTTTTTTTTTTTAATATATAAATATAAATGTTGTTGGTTTTGACTGTGAAAAGGTGGGTGAACTCTCAATATTCCTGCTGCTTTTGTGCAACTACAGGACTATTCAGCCTTCACCCAGAGGGTGGTCCATGTCTGAGCAGTGTAAAACTGCTCAGTTAAACAGGAGACACTCAAATTCTGTCTAAGCACACGGATCCTGCCCTTGCTTATGGTGCACCCTGTCTTGCAGTGTCTTAACAGGAGAGCTTGTGGTCAAGTGTTGCACTTGAAGCAGCTGCTAGAGAGAGGGAATTCAAACTGTTTGTGTTTCAGGATCCTCTCGCTTGCCTGCAGCCCAAGTGGCGCCTCCTTTGTCTGTTCTGCTGCAGCCCAGAGCCCCATTTCCCACATGGACTACTCAGCCGTCAGCTCTGGGGGCAAAAGCATGAACCAAGTTCCTGGGAAGCTGCTACTGTGGGACACTAAAACGATGAAGCAGCAGGTACTTAGTGGGTTTCTTTCCTTTCTCAGTCTGCTATCTGAGAATGAGTGTTTTCTGTTTTATTGTGTAGGAGGCCTCTTTCTAAATTATGCTGACATTCTTTTCAGTAGCCTTCTATTTTCCCCCCTTCCTCCTTCCACCTCTATCATATGCAGGATAAAAATATTCTAAGTAGCTTCTGCATTTGGGTGGGGATTTTTTGTTTTGTTGGTATTTTGTTTTGGTTTTTTTTTTTTGAGGGATTCTTCAAAATAGTCTGTAGCCTTGTTTCTATCCTGCCTGCACAGTTTGTGACTGGAAATCTCCCAAGTGGATTGAATGATGCTTTGCTCAGGCTTTCTCCAGTTGAGCTATATTGAAGGGATTTCTTTGCTGCTATTTCCCGTGCCCTCCCTGTTTTTAAGTTATGTGCTTCATTCAGAGACTTCATCTCCTGTTATTTTCTCTATTTTTCCTTTTAGATGGGTCAGCTTCTGGCAGGGAGTCCTTGTCCTATCCCTTGCCCTTAAGAAATGCTGTCCCTGACGTGTAGGAGAAAGCAACATACTCAAGCTAATGCCTGCCAGAAGCTGGTTTTGCAGCCCTGAGGCCAGGGCTGAGAGAGCTGTGGCTTGGCTGAGGTGAATTGTTGGTTTAGTGTCCCAGTAATATGCAGCTGCCAACCTTGAAGTCTGTAGTCATGAGAGGTGTAGGGCTCTGAAGTGGAGGGGTTCTTGCTACTAGATACAGTCTTTCCTCACTCCTCAGCACCCCCAGCTCTGTTTCTCAGCATTAATGCAGACTTTCCCTTCCAGCTGCAGTTCTCCCTGGAGCCTGAGCCCATTGCCATTAACTGCACAGCCTTCAACCACAATGGCAACTTGCTGGTCACTGGTGCTGCAGATGGGGTTGTTCGTCTCTTTGGTATGTTGAAATTAAGCAGTGAGGTGGCCCCTTGATGTCCCCAGCTGGCTGCCCCTTGCACCCTTCTGCCAGCAGGGAGGCAGATGTGGGACATGCCTGAACGTCAAAATGGAAGCTATTTTCTCTCCTCCACAATAGCTCTCAGAAGTGAGTTGACAATAAACTTTCCCTGAGGGACATTGGCTGGAGACCCTGGTAGTGCTGCTGGATTTATTGTTTCCCTCTTGCTGAGGAGCAGATTTAACTTGCCCTTGAGCCATGCGGTCTTGGCTGTGCTGTATATCAGTACCACTGCCAAAGGCTGAGTCTTGAGGAAAGGAATTGATATTCAGCTTTCCAGTTGAAGGCAAGGGCTTTGCATTAGTCCTCCTTCCCTGAGCAATTCCTGTTTCTCAGGTTTTCTTCAGCCTGGCCTTGCAGTAAAGGCAGTTTGGGCTTCCCTTCTCTGTGAATGAAAGATCTGCTTCTGGCCCAGGCACTGAGCTGAAGGCAGCAGTCCCAGGTCTGTGGGAGGACAGAGCTGGCAGCAGCTGTTAGGGTAGACAAGGGGAGGAGAAGTAGAAGAAAGGTGGCAGTGGGGCTTGGATGCAGGATGCCTGCAGTTGGCAGTGAGCATGTGAGCAGCCCTGTAAAGCTGGAGGAAGAGGTGACTAGTTACAGTCAGTGATTTTTGTGGCCAGTGTAAAAGCCACATGTTGGAGAATAAGCATGGTGTGCTGGGATTGGATTGGGCTTCCTAGGCTGGTTTAGAGTGCTGGGACAGAGACCTCATTGAATGTAAAGGGCCTCTCTCTCTTCATCTCAGCTCTGTGTATGAGTAGTGTTCAGTACTGGTTCTCCCCTCAGATATGCAGCAGCATGAGTGCGCCATGAGCTGGAAGGCACATGATGGGGAAGTCTACTCCGTTGAGTTCAGCTATGATGAGAACACAGTCTACAGCATAGGCGAGGATGGCAAGGTAGGCTCTGGGTGACCTTCTACTGCTCAGCTGGCAGCAAGTTCCCTTCTGGAGTCCTCCATATAGTGGGGAATAGCAGTAAAAATACCCTCAGAGTCTGGAGGCTGCTAACTGTAGCCTTACATGTGCAGCACTACCCTGCTGTGTGCAGTCTCTGCAGAGACAGTGGCTAGAAAGTGTATTAGCAGCTGGAGCTGTCTCAGACCTTGTCTGCAAGTCTTACTGTTGGTGACATCTGCTTCCTAGAAAAGCCATGTGAAAATGACCTTTTTATGCCCTTGAAATCACATTTGAAATCTGGGATTCACCAGGGAGTAAGTCCTTGACCACTTTGCATAAATTTCCTTGCCAGGAGCTCCCTGTTGCTTATAATAAAGGCTTCAGTTTCTGCAGCTCCACAGTCTTCAGCAGTAGAGAGGTGTGCCTTAGGGAGGGAGGCTGCCTGAATGTGTGGGTCCTTGGCTGATGAGAGTTAAGTGAATTCCTGCCAGGATCCTGCATGCAATGTGGAAGGACACTTAGGCAGCAGTGCTCAGGGAAGGTAGGGCATATGTTTACCTGGATAGCAGGCACTATTAGTAGCCTTTGCAGCCTGTGTTTTATAAACATAGCCACTTAGATGTAGATGTCAAAACGCTATATTCAATTTGTGAGAAATAGCCACTTTGCTTAAAAACAAGGAATGTCCCCTCTACTTTCATTCCAGTCAGTTTAACTATTCACTTTTGTCATCTCTTTTTCTTCTTCTAGTTTATTCAGTGGAATATTCACAAAAGTGGCTTGAAGGTGTCTGAATACAATCTTCCCAGTGAAGCTACAGGTCCTTTTGTTCTGTCTGGGTACAGTGGCTACAAGCAAGTGCAGTTTCCACGAGGAAGGCTTTTTGCTTTTGACTCTGAGGGCAACTATATGTTGACGTGTTCTTCCACTGGAGGAGTAATTTTTAAGGTAAGTCTGAGAAGTGATGGGAAGTACTCCTACGCATCCATACAAGCTCTTGTTACAAGGCTGCAACATCAGCCAGTGGAAGTTCTCAAGCAGTACCTACCATTCCCTGCCCTGTGAAAACTGATGCTTAGTTTCATACAGTGTGCATTTTAGCCATGTGTGGTATTAAGCAAGAGTTAGAACCTTCTGTAAGTATTTGGCCCTGTGTATGTAGCTGGAGTATGTGTGTTCCTTGTTCTTAAAGCTTAGCTGCGACAGTTTTCCTTAGTGCCCAAGTCCCTAGGACAAAGTTGGTGGTTTTGTTTTGTTTTTTTTTCTTAGTACATTGATGCATGTCAGTTCAATGCAAAATGTGCGATTGTTTTGTTTTTTTTCTTAATACATTGATGCATGTCAGTTCAATGCAAAATGTGCGATTGTTGACTGATGCTCATCTTTAATCTGCCTTGCGTGCTTGCTGATGTTATGTTAGTCCCAGCCAGATTTTCTCCTCTTACTGTATACTGAAAGGAAATGAAGGGTAAGGCTGAATGGTTCCAAGTACTCAAAGTTCTGTGCCACAGTAACAAGTGGTTACTGACCGCATGCCCCTTGCCTGTCTCCTCTTGAGTCGATGCCCATCAGTATAAGTCATTGCAAGGCAGAGGAGATGAAATTTTTACTGATTTTCTGCTTAATTATGTATGTATGCTGATGGGGAAATGGAGTCTGTAGCAGGCTTTGGCTTTGCCTGTGGGTGCACTGGCCCTACCACAGAAACGTATCTCCTTAAAATCTTATGCTTTCCTTTTAGTTAAATGGTGAGGACAAGGTTCTGGAGAGCTGCCTTTCCCTAGGAGGACACCGAGCTCCTGTTGTCACAGTGGACTGGAGCACAGCTATGGACTGCGGGACCTGCCTCACTGCCTCTATGGATGGGAAGATTAAATTAACAACCTTACTGGCTCAAAAGTCTTAACCTGGACAGTGATGAAGGGAAAGAGTAAGAGACTTGATGAACAGTGTTAACTCCATGGGAGCAAACTGCATGGGAGAGAATGCAAACCATAGTCCCTCTTCACAATGTATATTTGCCTCTTGACAAAAATTAAATATATTTGCCAAACTGTGCAATAGAATGCCGATATGGGACCAGATCAGTGGGAGCACTGAAAAATAAATTTTCGCTGACCCATTGTGGCAGCTGGACTTCCTTCATTAGGGAGTCTTGACAAGCATGTGGCTAGAAGGCTACTGAGATGATGTGTTAGGGGTTCTACAGCAGAAAGTGAGGCTGGAGGAGGCATGCACAGTGCATGGTGACGAGATGGCTCAAAGGGGAAAGGCTGTTGTGAAACTAGAGTATTTTTTCAGTATAACACTTGTGCTTGTTTTCTTTTATTTCCACAAAAAGAAAATACTCCCTTGCTCTTGATTCCTGTTCCTGTGAAACACGGAGGGTGGCTGGGGCAGGGATGTGCCCAGAGAGTCTCCTGCGTGAAGGAAAGACCCATGTGCACCCTTCAGTGGTGCTTCCAGCACTGACGCTCGCACGCTGCGGGGAACCAGTGGAAGACATGCAGGAATGAACAGAATTGCATTCGGTCAGATGGGCTGACGCTACCTGCTGCCAACTCGAGAAGAGATGCTGAGTCAGGCTTTTTGTAATGCCGGTGCTGGAGTTCAGAAGCTACACACCGCCTAGCAGCAACCTGGTGGTGGACAGGAGGAGGGAGGGCCAGAACAGTTCTGGTGCTGTCTAGTGCTCTCTGTCACTGGAGCTGTCTCTCTCCCTGCACACCCCAAACATCAGGGCAAGTGCTGTGCTCAGCTGTTGCAGAGGGGTTGAGCGGACTGCTAAGCAGCCAGATTTCATGGCTGTGAATTAAAGAATGTTTGTTCCATTAGCTCCCTGAACTGCTCCTCATCAGACTTGTGCTCCAGGCCCCTCACCAGCTCCGTCACCCTCCTGTGCGCTCTCTCTAGTACTTCAATGTTCTTTATAGGATGAGGGGTCCAAAACTGAACACAGTGTTCAAGGTGGGGCCTCACCAGTGCTGAGTATAGCGGCACAATCACTTTTCTAGTCCTGCTGGCCACACTATTCCTGATACCAGTCAGGATGCTGTTGGCCTTTTGGCCACCTGGGCACACTGCTGGCTCATGTTCAGCCGGCTGTCAATCAACACCCCCAAGACATTTTCCACCAGGCAGTTTCCAGCCACTCTTCCCTGAGCCTGTAGAGCTGCCTGGGGTTGTTGTGACCCAAGTGCAGGACCTGGCACTGGCCTTGTTGATCCTCATGCAGTTGGGCCTCAGCCCAACGGTCCAGCCGGTCCAGATCCCTCTGTAGAGCCTTCCTACCCTTCAGCAAACCAACACTCCCACCCAACCTGATGTCATCTGCAGACTTACTATGGGTGCACTCAAGCCCCTTGTCCAGATGCTTGATAAAAGGCATTAAACAGAACTGGCCCCAATACTGAGCCCTGGGGAACACCACTCGTGACCAGCTGCCAACTGGATTTGACTCCATTCACCACAACTCTTCAGGCCCAGCCCTCCAGCCAGTTCATTATCCATTGCGGAGTACACCCATCCAGGCCATGAGCTGCCAGCTTCTGCAGGAGATTGCTGTGGGATACGCTGTCAAAGGCCCTACTGAAGTCGAAGTACACAACATCCACAGCCTTTCCTTCATCTACTAGGTGGGTCATCTCGTCGTAGGAGGAGTTCAGGTTGATCAAACAGGACCTGCCTTTCATAAACACACATTGACTGGGCCAGACCGCACGGTTCTCTTGTACGTGCCAGAAGGAGAAGGGAGGAGGCCTTGTCCTTTCCTACCCAACCTGTGCTGCACTGCCGACTCCTGCACGCTGTGCCCACCCTTGAGAGCACACAGAGGACACTTGGGTACCCACCACCTCGCATTTCTAGGTCTTACAAGTTCAGGCTTCAAATTTTGAGATGTTTCCTGCTAAGGCTGGTGCTGAGAAGCGGCCTGGGAATTGCCAGGAAGATTGTTTTGGGTACAGTTGGAAGTCATCAGCCCAGCAAGTTGGGGTGTATCTTTTCCACAGCTGTGATGTATTCAGTGTGAAACCTGTGGGGTTCATTATTCTATTATTATTTCTGTGGGGCTTATTATTCTTCTGGCAACTGAGAGGGAGTGAGGGAACAGATCCTTGCTTGGCTAGGAGGTTAAAACAGCTGCAAGACTAAAGGTTCTCCCTTCAGGTGGAGTTTGCAAAGGATGTACAAAAGCAGGTACATTGAGGTGGGGGGACAGTGGCAGCATTTAAATGGCACTTGAGGTTGCTTATGCAAATCCCACAGTCAATGCTGGGTTATGCCAGGGAAGGCCCACGTCAGTGGGAGAGATCAGAGTTGTGCATGTCAGCTGGGAAATGCCCAGCAGGGATTTCCTCCCAGAGCCCTGCTGAGCTTTGAACCCCACCCTCCGCTCCCAAACAGACCAGGGCCCACACACCAGAGTCAATGATGGTTCTTGCTTCCAACCGAATTTCAGCGTGGAGTCCAGGAAGGGGAGCGCTTTGCTGCACGTGGTGTCCCCAGCTGCCAGCAGGACCACGACTGTGACCGCGCTCAGCCCACAGAGGATCTCAGAGCCCCTGGAGACTTCCCCTTTGCTGAAGAGCCAAAACCAGGTCTGGCCCTTTCCTTTCCTTATGTTTCTGAGTCACTTGAATCCATTTCATTTCCCTGACACCGCTCTCTCGCCACCCTCACAAGAGAAAAGTGTTTTCCTTTGGCTGAGGTGCCATTCCCCTGTTCCAGCTTGGTCCCAGGCACTGCAATGGGGCAGCAAAACGAAGACACGGACTAGACAACACAGTTTATTAAACAGCACGCTGCAACAGTACAACTGGAACTAGATGCAGGGCAATGGCTGCACAAGATGGAATGTGCAGGTTTGCAGGCTTCATTCCTCTCTCTCGTGACCACTCTGCTTTCTGGCACCGGCACTTCCTCTGCTCTGGCATCTTCTCAGTGCCAATGGCGCTGGAGGCTCAGCAGTGACTGGGGAAGGGTTAGTGTGGGGTGTTAGTTTGTACAGCAGGCTGGGCCAAAGGTGGCACTGGAAACTGGATGCTGGAAGTACAGTGCTAATGGAAGGGCACCAGAGCAGAGGCAACTGAAGAACTCCTGTCACAGTCTGACGATGCCAGTCAGGCCTTCAGGATGAAGCGCTCGGCACCACCAGAGCCCAAGGAACATCTGCAGCTGAAGGTACCAAATGCCTCTACGGCACAACTGTCTGAAGCGCTGCCTGAGGCCTCAACCTCACAAGTGTTCTAAAGCAGAAAATACCGAAGCCAGTCCCTGACTGCCAAGTCCTTCACAAAGGCGGCATTAGGTGGGACTGAAGTAGGACTGGCTATAGTCTCATGGGGCAACTCTCAAAGCCAGAAGGCTGGGAAACGGGGCAGCAGGACTTTGAGGGCAGCCTCAAAGTAGTCAGTAGAAGAGAGGAAATGGTCTCTCCCAGGCTCTCCGGGAAAACCTTCCAATTTCCCCACCTGAAGATGGAACTGGGCTCTGGTAGCTCATGAAAAGGGAAGGTTCTGATTAGCTTACTGAGGCAGAGGCTTGCAGGTCTTGCTGAAGGGCTTCCATAATCTTGGCTTGTTGCTGGGTTGTGGCTTCCAGCCTGGCCCTTCGAACTTGGAGCCTGAAAAAGAAGTACAGTCCAGTTGTTTTGCCACAATCGCAGAAAGCAAAGCCTTGCCCCACTGCGTGACTTCCTTACTGCTGCATGCGTTCTTCCAGCTGTGGGACGGCCGCGGTTCCAGAAGATTTGACCAGAGTCTCTCTCTGCAGGTTCTTGGAAGCTGTTAGCTCCCTCTCCTGATTCTTTATGGCACTCTCCAGGGACTCAACATAACACTCGGTCCGGATAAGCCGCTCTTTCAATTCCTGCAGCTGTCAAACCAAAGCAAGAATCCCCAATAGTCAGCTTAGGCTTGATAAAAAGGAGTGGACCCCCAACTAAGGCTCCATTCCTCACTCTGGTTTGCAACAGAAAAGGCCTGGGCCCCCACCAAGAGACAAGAGACAAGCTTTCTCCCTACCTGAGCTTTAGAACTGTCCAGTTCCTTCTGCAGCTGCAGCTTCTGTTCCTGCAGGTCCCTGCTGTGGCGCTTCTCAGCTTCAAGCGAAGCTTCTGCCAGGGAGCACTTTCTGAGAGCGCTGGCAAGCTCCTGCTGCAGCCACCTGACCCATTCCTAAAGAAATGGTGTTCCGTGAGCATGGAGAAGCCAGTAAGAAGATGATAACAGGACACATGGGATCATATCATTAGATTGATCTTCAGCATGGCCAGCAGGTGGAGGGAGGTGATTCTCCTCTTCTTCTCTGCTCTGCTCTTGTGAGCCCCACCTGGACTACTGCCTCCAGCTCTTGGGTCCCCAGCAGAAGGAAGACACGGGCCTGTTTGAGTGGGTCCAGAGGAGGGCCACAGAAATGATCAGAGGGTTGGAACAAGGGTGGTGGGACACTGGAGCAGGCTGCCCAGAGAAGTTGTGGGTGCCCCATCCCTGGAATTGTTCAAAGTCAGGCTGGACAGCGTGCTGAGCAAGCTGATCTAGTGGAAGATGACCCTGCCCACAGCAGGGAGTTGGACTAAATGATCTTTAGAGGACCTGTCCAGCCCAAACCATTCTATGCTTCTATGACTCAGTGAATTCCAAGACGAGAGATTTTGGCCACCACCAGCAGGCACCTGCTGGCACCTTTCTCAGCTGAGCCCATCCAAACGACTGGCAGCTCAGCATGATACTTTCTCTTTCCTCATACACAGAAAAGGCTTCCGTATTTTCCTCCTCAGAACAGAGGCTGAGCGTCTGTGCCACTAGCTTTTTTCTAACCGACTGTTTTCCCTCTTCATGCAGCACTTCTGCTTCACAACGGGAACAAAATGAGGTCTGAAATAGACTTCAGGTCCCAATTCAAAAACTGCCTCTCAGCAGCACTCCAAAAGGAACCTCAGTAGCACAAACAGGTCTCCTTAAACTGACGGGCTTGATTTACAGATATGTGCATCAGGCCCTATGAGTCACCTGAGCGTCGCCTTGACCATCGGTTTGTGTTGAAGCCTCCTCCTTGAGCGGAAGCTCTTCTGTCTCCAGTGCAAAATCCTGAGCGAGCAAGAACACAGACCGAGAGACAGTGAGGAGAGGAATCCGCAGCAACACTGCAGCATCACACTGCCTTTCAGCAGCTGGACTTAAGAAGCGTAAAAATTCCATTAGCCCGGGAAGACAAAGTACCTCATCCAAAGAAGAGAAGTCAAAATCTTCTTCTTGTTGTGCTGCTCCAGCTGCTGGCAACACACCTACAAAGAGATAAGAAGCGCCACGCTGCTGTCAGTGCTTATTTCACTCTGCTTTTCCCCATCCGCTTCACTCCAGAGAAGCTTACAAAGGGAACCATTTAAGTCCGTCAGGAAATTACCATTGTGGCGCTCCTCTGAAACAGGATGCGCCCATGCTCCTTGTTGTTTTGCATCTGGAAGCAGCACGGCATCCAGAAGTTCTGTTAGACCTTCGGAATCCGTCTGTGGAAATGAAAAGACATGAGTGAGAAGTGGCACAGACTCCTCCTGGACCCGTCTCCACGCACAAAGCTCCCGCTTCAGCCAACATGCGTAATGTGGTATCAGGTGATGGAAAGATCAAAAATGCCAAACACAGCCAGCGTGTTAGGCATCTGTGTCAGTCTCTTTTGCTCAATATGCAGTAATAGGACAAGAAGAAAGAGTCTTACATTGTTCCAGGAAAGGTTTAGATGGGATATCAGTAAGAATTTCTTCACTGAAAGAGTTATCAAGCACTGCAGGAGGCTGCCCAGGGAAGCGGTTGAGTCACCTTTCAACCATACGCTTGGACTCGATGATTTAAGGATCTATTCCGACCTCAGTGATGCTAGGATTGTACCTCAGAATCGAAAGGGGACTCATCGTCATCTTCTTGTGCTGCTCCTGCTGCTGGCAACACACCTACAAAGAGGTAAGAAGCGCCACGCTGCTGTGAGTGCTTATTTCACTCTGCTTTTCCCCATCCGCTTCACTCCAGAGAAGCTTACAAAGGGAACCTTTTAAGTCCATCAGGAAATTACCATTGTGGCGCTCCTCTGAAACAGGATGCGCCCACGCTCCTTGTTGTTTTGCATCTGGAAGCAGCACGGCATCCAGAAGTTCTGTTAGACCTTCAGAATCCGTCTGTGTAAATAGAAAGATATCTGTTAGAACTGGCACTTCCAAAGAAGGGCAGCAAAGCTGGTGGAGGGTCCTGAGAAGAAGTCCTCTGAGGAGCGGCTGAGGAAAGCGGGGCTGTTAGTCAGAAGATAAGGAGGCCGACGAGAGACCTTCTCATTCCCTACAACTACCAGAATGGAGGTTGTGGCAAGGTGGGTGTCGTTATCTTTTGCCAAACATGCAGTAATAGGACAAGAAGAAAGAGTCTTACGTTGTTCCAGGAAAGGTTTAGATGGGATATCAGTAAAAATTTCTTCACTGAAAGAGTTATCAAGCACTGCAGCAGGCTGCCCAGGGAAGTGGTTGAGTCACCTTTCAACCATACACTGGACTCGATGATTTAAGGATCTGTTCCGACCTAAGTGATGCTAGGATTGTACCTCAGAATCAAAAGAGGACTCATCGTCGTCTTCTTGTACTGCTCCTGCTGCTGGCAACACACCTACAAAGAGGTAAGAAGTGCCACGTTGCCGTCAGTGCTTATTTCACTCTGCTTCTCCCCATCCGCTTCACTCCAGAGAAGCTTACAAAGGGAACCATTTAAGTCCATCAGGAAATTACCATTGTAGCGCTCCTCTGCAACAGGATGCGCCCACGCTCCTTGTTGTTTTGCACCTGGAAGCAGGACGGCATCCAGCAGTTCCATTGGACCTTCGGAATCCGTCTGTGTAAATGAAAAGACATGAGTGAGAAGTGGCACAGACTCCTCCTGGACCCGTCTCCACGCACAAAGCTCCCGCTTCAGCCAACATGCGTAATGCGGTATCAGGTGATGGAAAGATCAAAAATGCCAAACACAGCCAGCATGTTAGGCATCTGTGTCGGTCTCTTTTGCCAAATATGCAGTAAGAAGAAAGAGCCTTACGTTGTTCCAGGAAAGGTTTAGATGGAGTATTAGAAAAATCTTTTCACTGAAACGGTTATCAAGCAGTGGAACAGTCTGGCCAGGGATGTGGCTGTGTCACCATTCCTGGTGGTATTTAGGGGATGTGTACATGTGGTCCTTAAGGACATCGTTAAATTGTGGACTTGGCAGTGCCAGGTGTGCAGTGGGACTCGATGAGTTTAAGGGTCTATTTCGACCTAAGTGATGCTGGGATTCCAAGGCTGAGTCGGAAGCAGCAGCAGAAGGAAAAGAGCCCAAAAGTAAACACGCCCAGTCGGACCCCACCTTCAGAGAAGGTACCTCAAAATCAGAGAGGGAATCAAAGTCTTCCTCTTGCTCTGCTCCAGCTTCTGGCAAGACACCTTCAAAGGAAATAAGAGGCACAATGCAGCTGTGAGTGCTTCTTTTACTGTGCCCTCTCCCATCCCGCGGGCCCTGCATTTAACAAAGGGCTCTCATTCTCCTTCAGGCCACAGCAATTTGTCCTCATCACCTCCTCCACGGTGGGGGATCCTACCTGCTCCACTCTGCGCAGGTGCTCCCACGGGAGGGGCAGCAGTCGTCCCGGAAGAAGAGATCTCACCTACTGCTGCACCTCCTACAGAGCATTCTCCTGTGCTTTTACTTCTGCCGTATTCCTGCAGTGTCTTAGAAAAACTGCATACAAAAAGGAAGGAAATGAAATTGCTGATCGTACCCCCACACTTGCATACGCTCTCTACTGGAAGCGCAACAGCCATTCAGGAGCCATCGTTCACATATTCAGAGCCAGGTGCAAATGGCAACACACACACACGCCCAGACAACTGACTGCAGTCCTATTGCAGACTCAAGTACTCACTACAGGCATGTTCACACTACAGGTGCCTGTTCTTGTTGATGGGGTAACTCACCCCTGCTGGCTACAGTCTCACGTTATAAACCCCCCTGTCCATTTTGGGGGCCAGTGAGACTGACATCTAACTACAAGGCTTCTACCTCAGCGGGATGCTATGCTAATGCTGCAGCCACTCTTCACGCCAAGCTGGGGTAACGTCTCCTGAAACTCCTTCTGGACTTTGAAGGGTTTCAGAAATTCCCGTCCCTATTCTGAGGCCCTGAGAGTGTAGAGCCCTCCTAAGTGGGATGTCAAGAGGCCAACAAAGATTGTGGTTGCATTCCAAGCACTGCAGGGGTTAACTACATTGCACAGGTGCCATCTTCTAACAGCCCTGGCAGAGGGTCAGTTTGGGCTCTGGAGAGAGACCACTTTCAGGGTTGCTTCATAAGCACAAGTACAAACAAAACAAAAAACCCCCAAAGAAAGAAGAAAATAGTAAAAACGTGCTCCAGGCCAAGGCTGCTATGCAAAATGGTGCATTAGCACAAGACTGATACTGTGCCAGAAGCCTGCAGGGAAGGAACCAAGCTCTTGTTTTGCTAGGGCAATCCCCAAAAATGCTTTGTTCCTAAAGGGTTTTTTGCTCCACAGTTTACCATCGCTAGGAGAAAGGGCTATTTCCTTCAGCCTAGCTGTTAAGGACACGTAGCTGACAATGCAGCTGCTCTTAACAAGGATGTAAAACACTTACCCAGGAGTAAAGGTATCAAGATAACCCATATCTGTGAAGCCATTCTCGTCTCGAAGAGAAAGAACAGCACCGTGCTGAAGCAGAAGCCGTGCTACATTTGTATTCCCGGCATAACCAGCAATCTTAAGAGGGGTCCTAAAGTGTCCAAGAAGTGATAGGAAATGCATCAGCTTCTGCAGACATTGCCTTGCCATTACTTGAGTCCTTCTTTGCTCCTCAAACAATTCATTTCCCCTCCTACTGGCAGAGCGAAATTACAGCAAAACACCTGGATGCGTCAGAAAATTGAGGGTGGTGGGACCTCAGGAGGTCTCCAGGCCAAGAGTCTCTCTCCCCAAAGCAGACTCAGGAGGTCTGTGTGTGTCTGTGTTTCTGTGTGCATGTGTGTGTGTGCACGCTCGCACACGTGTGTGTGTGTTGGCACCACAGCCAACGCTTGCTTGCAGTCCTCAGCGCAGAGATCATCCCCTGAGGTAAGAGAGCAGCCGAGCGCGGGTCTGCTCTCACAAGTGGCACAGAAGGAGCTCCTTCTGGGCAGCTCCTGGTTCTTTTTCAAAGCTCATTCGTATGGCTCCCATCCAGCCCATCTGAACAACGCTCAGCAGTCCCACGCACGCTTTTGACAAAACTTCACCTTTGATGAATATCTCGAGCGTTCACGTCGGCTCCGTTTTGAAGGAGGAACTCGACCATCTCTTCACGGCGCTCGACGATTGCGACGGCAAGTGGAGTGTATCCTAACTGAAAGGAGAAATCGTCTCCCTTAGAAGAACACGGGAAAGTCAAGCGAGTTTGGGGAAGAGAAGCTTACCCAAAGCCCAAGCTTACGTCATTCCGAGCATCAATCTGGGCCTTGTGCTCGAGCAAGAGCTCGACCATCGCTTTGCTGGGCATGAGGGCAGCCATGTGAAGGGCAGTGTTGCCGCCGGCACCTTTGTGGTCAGGGTCAGCACCGTGCTCCAGCAGAGCAGTCACGCAGTCCTTGTGCTGGTGCTGTACTGCCTGGAAACAAGCCACAAGGGAGGAGCAACTTCCAACGTGTACGTTTCTCTCTGTCAGAACTTCTGCAACTTTGCAACACGGGAAAGTACGAGCGTCTTCAAAGACTAGGCAACATATGCCCCTTCCCCGCTGACTGCAACATACCTGTTTCTACGCAGGCCTGCGTAAAGAATCACGCAAGGCAGGTATCGCTCTGTGCATAATTGACAAGCCCCACGTACGACAGCGTAACATATTCCACGTACCAGCATCAGTGGTGTTTTCTTAAACATGCCACGAGGATTCAGTTTGCACCTCTTTCCTGCCAGAAAGCGAACGACATCTGCATGGCCGTTCGCACAAGCAAGATGCAGAGGCGTCCTAGAAATGAAATACATGCAGTTAACACAGACAAGACGGCTGAAGACATCGTTTCAGGCTGTGGTGCCTACCACCTAGGGGCACAATGCTCAACTGCCAAAAAAGCAGCCAAAAGCAAGCTTTCTGGTGCCAGAGCGGTGGCAGCAGCTGTCCACCCAAAGCCTGGGGCTGGCTAGGCACCATCCTCAGCACATCTGTTTGAGCCAGGAGGCATCTCCTCAGCTGTGACAATGAACCTGCACAAACGGACTCCTGTGCCCAGGCACTGGTCCCTGCCTCCAGCCAGGCCTGCCCGGCCACCCAGCACAGCAAAGGATACGGCGTCTTGGCAGCCTGGAGCCTCTGGCGGTGCAAGCCGTCTCTGCTTGCAGGAAGGCCCGCGGAGCTCCACAGAAGGGTCACTACAGGGAGCAGGCTGGCAGAGCAGGGCAGAGTGGCGCATCCGCTGGCTCCTGTCCCAGCTGGGGTGGGCCTCCGGTAAGGGCAGCGCTGTGGAGCCGGCCTGTCCCTGGGGTGCTTGCGATGGTGCTGGGCTTCGCCGGCTCTTCCAGCCAGAGCACGCGGATCTTCGCTACGGGCACTGCCCGCCTCTTACTGCTTGTTAGCATCCCGTGAGTTGATGCGGAATCTCTTCCACCACCAGATTCCTTGCAGCCGTGCCAGGTCTCCGCGGGCGGCCGCGCTGTGCAGCCCGCCCCGGCCCTTCTCCCGGAGCTCCGAGGCCCCGGCGGTGCTGGGCGCGGAAGCGCTGTCGGACGGCGGCCGCTCCCGCACCCTCCTGAGCAGCGCCATGAAGCTCTGCATGCTTCGCGGCGACTGGGCACAGCCCGCTCCGGGGTGAGCAGCTGCAGGAGGCGCCTGGTGGACTCCGCCGAGCTCCGGAGAGCAAGGGGAGTGGGCGCGGAGAGGGCAAAAAGAGTCCAGAACCAAGTCCCTGGCGGACAAGGGTAGAGGGCACGGAGAGGGTGAAAGCAGCCCAGAACCGAGCCCCAGGTGAGCAAGGGTAGAGGGCACGGACAGGGCAAGAGCAGCCCAGAACCGAGCCCCTGGCGGACAAGGGTATAGGGCACGGAGAGGGCGAGAAGAGCCCAGAACCGAGCCCCGGGCGAGCAAGGGTAGAGGGCGTTGAGAAGGCGAGAAGGGCCGAGAACAGGCGAGTCCCGAGCTGGGTCGCAGCTCCCGACGCTCCGAGCCACACACGCACTGCCGGTCACACTGCGGCGGCGACAGCACTGAGAGCCGGCGCCTGCAGGGGGCGGCGTAAGAGCGGCAGCTCGGGGCGTCACAGCGGGCGGGGTGACGCCGGCCCGGGGCGAGCGGGCTGCGGCTCCGGGCGGCCAGGAAATGCGTCTGAGAATGTGCCATTTGCACAGCTGCGGTTCGGGAGCGCAATTCGCTGCCGTGTGCGGGCTGTTGAAGGATGCGTCCGCCTGCGTCGGGCGCGGTTCTGGGGAGAATACGGCGGGGGTGGCCGCAGACGGGTCTGCTGAGGAAGCGCTGAGCGCGCAGCAAAGCTTCACCCTGTCCCGCTGTTGCTAGACAGCCCAAAAGACCTGACCGTGAATCTTACGCGAAAGTTCATATTCCACTAACAGGAAATGAGGAGTCCAGCAAACAATGATAGGACAAGGGGTAATGGGATCACGCTGGAACACAAGAGGTTCCAGTTAAATTTGAGAAAAAACTTCTTCTCAGTGAGGGTGACAGAGCACTGGAACAGGCTGCGCAGGGAGGTTGTGGAGTCTCCTTCTCTGGAGACATTCAAAACCCTCCTGGACGTGTTCCTGTGCGACCTCACCTAGGCGTTCCTGCTCCAGCAGGGGATTGGACTAGATGATCTTTTGAGGTCCCTTCCAATCCCAAACATACTGTGATACTGTGAATTAAGTTCCAATTGTAGAGCCAAACCTATTGCGGAATTGAGAAGTCAACCATGGACAAAGGCCTGCTGAGCTCCACCGAAGTGTCACTGCAGGGAGCAGGCTGGTGGAGCCGGGCAGGACAGGGCAGAGCGGAGCATCCGCCCGCTCCACCATAAGGGTGGAGCTCATTTGGTGAAGGATCCGACCTGCTCCAGTCGGTGCAGGGGCGCCCAAGGGAAGGACAGTGGTTGTCCCAGAGCAAGAGCTGTCAGGTACTGCTGGGTCTTGCGTGCCTCCCACAGGATGAAGACTCTCGAATACCAAAGACAGTCTTTGGGGAAAGGGTGGGGTTTGTAAATAATTTATGTGTAATGTATTAACTGAGCGGTAGAGACAAATGAATATGCAACAGGTAAGTGGAATAAATACCAAAAAGTGCAAGTCACACACACGCTCGATTAGAGCAGCAATCCTGTGAGCGTCTGGTGTACTGTAATAAAAGTGCCTGCTTTTTAACACTTTGTAAAGGGTTAAGATTGTGGGGGCACAATCAAACCCTGGCAGGCTACAGGAATAGAGAAAAATGCATTAGCAATGTCAATTGTAGCATACCACTGAGCTGCCTTTGACTCCAGTTCAAATTGCAGTTCCAGCATGTCAGGCACAGCAGCACTCAGTGGTGGCGTAACTTCATTCAGGCCACGATAGTCCACAGTTAGTCTCCACTCGTCACTAGACTTACGCACTGGCCAGATTGGGCTGTTAAAAGGTGAGCGAGTCTTACTGATCACACCCTGGCTTTCCAATTGACGGATCAACTTCTGGATAGGAATCAAAGAGTCTCGATTGGTGCGATATTGCCGGCGATGCACCGTCGTAGTAGCAATTGGCACCTGCTGATCGTCAACCATCAGCAGTCCTACAACAGAAGGATCATCTGAAAGACCAGGCAAATCAGACAGCTGTTCAGTTTTCTCAGTGTCCACAGCTGCAATACCAAATGCCCACCTATACCCTTTTGGGTCCTTAAAATACCCTCTCTTGAGGTAGTCTATGCCAAGGATGCACGGAGCATCTGGACCAGTCACAATGGGATGCTTTTGCCAGTTTTTTCCAGTTAGGCTCATTTCAGCCTCTACAACAGTCAGTTCCTGGGATCCCCCAGTCACTCCAAAAATATTGATGGATTGCGTTCCTTTATAATTAGAAGGAATTATTGTGCACTGAGCACCAGTGTCCACTAAAGCTTTGTACTCCTGGGGGTGTGTTGTACCAGGCCATCGTATTTGTACAGTCCAATAAACTCTGTTATCCCTTTCCTCCACCTGGTTGGAGGCAGGGCACCTCTAATTTCTGTTTTGCACAGTCTCTGGGTGTGAATTAGAGGTTCCTTCGAGAGCATCAGAATCTCTTCTGCTCCTTTTGTAAACTGGAGCAGCCACCTTCCTAGGAGTTTTTCCTTTTATCTCACGTACTCGTGCTTGAAGTTCTGAGGTGGGTCTTCCATGCCACTTATTCATGTTTTCTCCCTGCTCATGTAGGAAGAACCACAGTGAACCTCTTTTTGTGGTCTGCCTCTGTCCTCTCTCTCGAGACTGGAAACGCTTTTTCCTAACAGCTGAAACATAGGTTTGTGCAGGTCATGAATGGTATGTGTCTTCTCTGAGTTCTTTGATTTCCTGCAATAGCTTTTCAAATCGGTCATCAGATTTTTCACACAGTTTCTCTACAGCAGAGACACAAGCCCGTAGAGAACCAGCAAGGCTGTCCTCAAAGTTCCGGAGCTGCTCAATTACTTCAGTAATATCTTGTGCACCTCCAGCTGACCAGACCATTCCTGCCAATGACTTAGCATATGCAGGTGGTGCACTTTGTACAAATCTGCGCCACAGAGGTCGTGTACAATTGATTCTATCTGGGTCTGTCCCCTCTTGGCTGTATGGTCCAAAATAAATGATCTCTCGCACAGCTAATTCTCTCAGGAACTGAATACCTTTCTCCATAGTATTCCATTTCCCTAACTTGTAGGGAAATCTTACTTTCACAACTCTATGAGTTGGCACCATGCCAAGAAAACTGAAAGGTACGTTAGAGCAGTAGAAAAGCCAAAAATCTCCAAATTTACCCCTTTCTCAGGCCCCACGTTGGGCGCCAATTATCTGTCGAGGGTTAAGATTGCGGGGTGACAATAAAACCCTGGCAGATGTATTGTTAACCTCCTCTCCCCCCACTTCCCCCTCTTTGCCCCTCCCTCTCCCCCCCTTCCACTAAGGACAGGCGATCGGGAGGAAAAGAAGAACAGAGAGAAGAGAGCTGGAAAAATTAAAGATGTTTTACTAATGCTACTGATAAGAATAGAGAAAATAATACAAAATATACAAAACCAATCTTGAAAGTCTCAGCAACTGCAGAGCCGGCCACCAAAGTCCTGGCTTAGACTCTGCAACCAAGCGGAGCTGGATTCAGTCTCTCACTAGGCCTCAGTTCTCAGGGATGGCCAGTAAGATCCTCTCCTAAGGTCGGCCATAAGCAGAAGGGACGAGATCCTTGTGGTCTCCCACTTTTATATAAAGTATTCACGTGAATGGAATGTTATACACAGTTGGTCAGTTTCTTGGTCACTTGTTTCTCGTTGCCCCTCTCGCGAGATGTCCATCCATGCTTATCAATATGTTTGCATTCCATTGCTATGTTTACCAAAACATGTGTCTGGTTCTCCAGGAAAATGCAGTTAATATGAAGGCTTTAGCTGACAGGCAAAATTCACTGAAAGAGAAACTTGTTTTTAACAAAACCAGGACACACTTTCAAAACAGTGTGAAAGAGTGTTTTTTTGCTGACTTTTTGGTATCAGTACGGGTGCTACTTTCCAAGCACCGCAGGGTTTATCTGGGTTGTGTAGCTGCCTCGCCTCATGCTAAGGGCAGCTCTGTGAAGGAGCGATCCGCTTTCGTCTGGAGCGCTGAGGTGGAGGCAGCAGTCCCACGTCTGTGGGAGAGAGAGAGCTGGCAGCAGCTGTGGGGTGGACAGGATAGCAAGCAAACAAAAGATTCCCTTGCTCTTGATTGCTGTGCTCTCGTCAGTTGTTGCTGCCAAACATGGAGGGTGGCCGGGGCAGGGATGTGCCCAGAGGGTCTCCTGCGTGGAGGAAAGACCCATGTGCACCCTTTCAGTGGTGCTTCCAGCACTGACACTCGCACACTGCGGGGAACCAGTGCAAGACATGCAGGAATGAACAGAATTGCATTCGGTCAAATGGGCTGCGTTCCCTGAAGTTACCTGCTGCCAACTAGAGAAGAGATGCTGAGTCAGGCTTTTTGTAATGCCGGTGCTGGAGTTCAGAAGCTACACACCGCCCAGCAGCAACCTGGTGGTGGACAGGAGGAGGGAGGGCCAGAACGGCTCTGGTGCTGTCTAGTGCTCTCTGTCACTGGAGCTGTCTCTCTCCCTGCACACCCCCAACATCAGGGCAAGTGCTGTGCTCAGCTGTTGCAGAGGGGTTGAGCGGACTGCTAAGCAGCCAGATTTCATCTGCCTACACATCACCACAGAGCTTACTGCTGCTTGTGTCCTTGGCCTTTATGAGGAGTTCCCAGGACTGTTCCTGGGTGGAGGTCCCATTGCCAGTTATGTGAAGAGGGGGTGCTGTTTCCATTTTGAAGATACATTTGGTATCTTCTAAAGGCTGTTTCTGTTTTAGAGCCTGTAGATCCCTTAACATTCACCAATGTGAAAGGTTCTTGCCTGGAGGGGAAATGGAACATAATTTCAGTCTGATTCTGCCAAGTGTGCTTCGGCATCTTTGTGAAGGGTGGCTTCTCCAACTTGTAATGCCTAGCTGTCTGTCTGCTTGCACTTGAAGTGATGAGGCCTGGGCCAGGTGGACCTCCAGAGCTGGCTGCTTCCACTGCTGCCCAGCCAGACCTGGAGCACAATGGTTCATTTGCACTTGCAGGTCTCAAAGCGGGGGTTACAAATCAAGATTCCCTTGGCTAACTCTATGGCTGTTCTTCACTGGTAGCCAGCATCTCCAGGAACAAAAATGGCAACAGCATCCTCAGACACCAAGTCACTTTTTAATGAGAGCCACAATGTAGGAGTTTAGATAACCACTCTCAGCCTTGGCACAGAGTATCTATCACAAGAAAAAAAAAACCAACAGTGTTCACCAATGTTCAGTACAACCAAGTGCCTCCTATGTCATGGCTGTGAATTAAAGAATGTTTGTTCCATCAGCTCCCTGAACTGTTCCTCATCAGACTTGTGCTCCAGGCCCCTCACCAGCTCCGTCACCCTCCTGTGTGCTCTCTCTAGTACTTCAATGTTCTTTATAGGATGAGGGGTCCAAAACTGAACACAGTGTTCAAGGTGGGGCCTCACCAGTGCTGAGTATAGCGGCACAATCACTTTTCTAGTCCTGCTGGCCACACTATTCCTGATACCAGTCAGGGTGCTGTTGGCCACCTGGCCACCTGGGCACACTGCTGGCTCATGTTCAGCCGGCTGTCAATCAACACCCCCAAGACATTTTCCACCAGGCAGTTTCCAGCCACTCTTCCCTGAGCCTGTAGAGCTGCCTGGGGTTGTTGTGACCCAAGTGCAGGACCTGGCACTGGCCTTGTTGATCCTCATGCAGTTGGGCCTCAGCCCAACGGTCCAGCCGGTCCAGATCCCTCTGTAGAGCCTTCCTACCCTTCAGCAAACCAACACTCCCACCCAACTTGGTGTCATCTGCAGACTTACTATGGGTGCACTCAAGCCCTTTGTTCAGATGCTTGATAAAAGACATTAAACAGAACTGGCCCCAATACCGAGCCCTGGGGAACACCACTCGTGACCAGCAGCCGACTGGATTTGACTCCATTCACCACAACTCTTCAGGCCCGGCCCTCCAGCCAGTTCATTATCCATTGCGGAGTACACCCATCCAGGCCATGAGCTGCCAGCTTCTGCAGGAGATTGCTGTGGGATACGCTGTCAAAGGCCCTACTGAAGTCGAAGTACACAACATCCACAGCCTTTCCTTCATCTACTAGGTGGGTCATCTCGTCGTAGGAGGAGTTCAGGTTGATCAAACAGGACCTGCCTTTCATAAACACACGTTGACTGGGCCAGACCGCACGGTCCTCTTGTACGTGCCGGAAGGAGAAGGGAGGAGGCCTTGTCCTTTCCTACCCAACCTGTGCTGCACTGCCGACTCCTGCACGCTGTGCCCACCCTTGAGAGCACACAGACGACATTTGTGTACCCATCACCTCGCATTTCTAGGTCTTACAAGTTCAGGCTTCAAATTTTGAGATGTTTCCTGCTAAGGCTGGTGCTGAGAAGCGGCCTGGGAATTGCCAGGATGATTGTTTTGGGTACAGTTGGAAGTCATCAGCCCAGCAAGTTGGGGTATATCTTTTCCACAGCTGTGATGTATTCAGTGTGAAACCTGTGGGGTTCATTATTCTATTATTATTTCTGTGGGGCTTATTATTCTTCTGGCAACTGAGAGGGAGTGAGGGAACAGATCCTTGCTTGGCTAGGAGGTTAAAACAGCTGCAAGTCTAAAGGTTCTCCCTTCAGGTGGAGTTTGCAAAGGATGTACAAAAGCAGGTACATTGAGGTGGGGGGACAGTGGCAGCTTTAAATGGCACTTGAGGTTGCTCATGCAAATCCCACAGTCAATGCTGGGTTATGCCAGGGAAGGCCCACATCAGTGGGAGAGATCAGAGTTGCACGTGTCAGCTGGGAAATGCCCAGCAGGGATTTCCTCCCAGAGCCCTGCTGAGCTTTGAACCCCACCCTCCGCTCCCAAACAGACCAGGGCCCACACACCAGTCAGTGATGGCTCTTGCTTCCAACCGAATTTCAGCGTGGAGTCCAGGAAGGGGAGCGCTTTGCTGCACGTGGTGTCCCCACCTGCCAGCAGGACCACGACAGTGACCACGCTCAGCCCACAGAGGATCTCAGAGCCCCTGGAGACTTCCCCTTTGCTGAAGAGCCAAAACCAGGTCTGGCCCTTTCCTTATGTTTCTGAGTCACTTGAATCCATTTCATTTCCCTGACACCGCTCTCTCGCCACCCTCACAAGAGAAAAGTGTTTTCCTTTGGCTGAGGTGCCATTCCCCCATTCCAGCTTGGTCCCAGGCACTGCAATGGGGCAGCACAACGAAGACACGGACTAGACAACACAGTTTATTAAACAGCACGCTGCAACAGTACAACTGGAACTAGATGCAGGGCAACGGCTGCACAAGATGGAATGTGCAGGTTTGCAGGCTTCATTCCTCTCTCTCGTGACCACTCTGCTTTCTGGCACCGGCACTTCCTCTGCTCTGGCATCTTCTCAGTGCCAATGGCGCTGGAGGCTCAGCAGTGACTGGGGAAGGGTTAGTGTGGGGTGTTAGTTTATACAGCAGGCTGGGCCAGAGGTGGCACTGGAAACTGGATGCTGGAAGTACAGTGCTAATGGAAGGGCACCAGAGCAGAGGCAACTGAAGAACTCCTGTCACAGTCTGACGATGCCAGTCAGGCCTTCAGGATGAAGCGCTCGGCACCACCAGAGCCCAAGGAACGTCTGCAGCTGAAGGTACCAAATGCCTCTACGGCACAACTGTCTGAAGTGCTGCCTGAGGCCTCAACCTCACAAGTGTTCTAAAGCAGAAAATACCGAAGCCAGTCCCTGACTGCCAAGTCCTTCACAAAGGCGGCATTAGGTGGGACTGAAGTAGGACTGGCTATAGTCTCATGGGGCAACTCTCAAAGCCAGAAGGCTGGGAAACGGGGCAGCAGGACTTTGAGGGCAGCCTCAAAGTAGTCAGTAGAAGAGAGGAAATGGTCTCTCCCAGGCTCTCCGGGAAAACCTTCCAATTTCCCCACCTGAAGATGGAACTGGGCTCTGGTAGCTCATGAAAAGGGAAGGTTCTGATTAGCTTACTGAGGCAGAGGCTTGCAGGTCTTGCTGAAGGGCTTCCATAATCTTGGCTTGTTGCTGGGCTGTGGCTTCCAGCCTGGCCCTTCGAACTTGGAGCCTGAAAAAGAAGTACAGTCCAGTTGTTTTGCCACAATCGCAGAAAGCAAAGCCTTGCCCCACTGCGTGACTTCCTTACTGCTGCATGCGTTCTTCCAGCTGTGGGACGGCCGCGGTTCCAGAAGATTTGACCAGAGTCTCTCTCTGCAGGTTCTTGGAAGCTGTTAGCTCCCTCTCCTGATTCTTCATGGCACTCTCCAGGGACTCAACATAACACTCGGTCCGGATAAGCCGCTCTTTCAATTCCTGCAGCTGTCAAACCAAAGCAAGAATCCCCAGTAGTCAGCTTAGGCTTGATAAAAAGGAGTGGACCCCCAACTAAGGCTCCGTTCCTCACTCTGGTTTGCAACAGAAAAGGCCTGGGCCCCCACCAAGAGACAAGAGACAAGCTTTCTCCCTACCTGAGCTTTAGAACTGTCCAGTTCCTTCTGCAGCTGCAGTTTCTGTTCCTGCAGGTCCCTGCTGTGGCGCTTCTCAGCTTCAAGCGAAGCTTCTGCCAGGGAGCACTTTCTGAGAGCGCTGGCAAGCTCCTGCTGCAGCCACCTGACCCATTCCTAAAGAAATGGTGTTCCGTGAGCATGGAGAAGCCAGTAAGAAGATGATAACAGGACACATGGGATCATATCATTAGATTGATCTTCAGCATGGCCAGCAGGTGGAGGGAGGTGATTCTCCTCTTCTTCTCTGCTCTGCTCTTGTGAGCCCCACCTGGACTACTGCCTCCAGCTCTTGGGTCCCCAGCAGAAGGAAGACACGGGCCTGTTTGAGTGGGTCCAGAGGAGGGCCACAGAAATGACCAGAGGGTTGGAACAAGGGTGGTGGGACACTGGAGCAGGCTGCCCAGAGAAGTTGTGGGTGCCCCATCCCTGGACTTGTTCAAAGTCAGGCTGGACAGCGTGTTGAGCAAGCTGATCTAGTGGAAGATGACCCTGCCCACAGCAGGGAGTTGGACTAAATGATCTTTAGAGGACCTGTCCAGCCCAAACCATTCTATGCTTCTATGACTCAGTGAATTCCAAGACGAGAGATTTTGGCCACCACCAGCAGGCACCTGCTGGCACCTTTCTCAGCTGAGCACATCCAAACGACCGGCAGCTCAGCATGATACTTTCTCTTTCCTGATACACAGAAAAGGCTTCCGTATTTTCCTCCTCGCAACAGAGGCTGAGCGTCTGTGCCACTAGCTTTTTTCTAACCGACTGTTTTCCCTCTTCATGCAGCACTTCTGCTTCACAACGGGAACAAAATGAGGTCTGAAATAGACTTCAGGTCCCAATTCAAAAACTGCCTCTCAGCAGCACTCCAAAAGGAACCTCAGTAGCACAAACAGGTCTCCTTAAACTGACAGGCTTGATTTACAGATATGTGCATCAGGCCCTAACAGTCACCTGAGCGTCGCCTTGACCATCGGTTTGTGTTGAAGCCTCCTTCTTGAGCGGAAGCTCTTCTGTCTCCAGTGCAAAATCCTGAGCGAGCAAGAACACAGACCGAGAGACAGTGAGGAGAGGAATCCGCAGCAACACTGCAGCATGACACTGCCTTTCAGCAGCTGGGCTGAAGAAGCGTAACAATTCCGTTAGCCCGGGAAGACAAAGTACCTCATCCAAAGAAGAGAAGTCAAAATCTTCTTCTTGTTGTGCTGCTCCTGCTGCTGGCAACACACCTACAAAGAGGTAAGAAGCGCCACGCTGCTGTGAGTGCTTATTTCACTCTGCTTCTCCCCATCCGCTTCACTCCAGAGAAGCTTACAAAGGGAACCATTTAAGTCCGTCAGGAAATTACCATTGTGGCGCTCCTCTGAAACAGGATGCGCACACGCTCTTTGTTGTTTTGCATCTGGAAGCAGCACGGCATCCAGAAGTTCTGTTAGACCTTCGGAATCCGTCTGTGGAAATGAAAAGACATGAGTGAGAAGTGGCACAGACTCCTTCTGGACCCGTCTCCACGCACAAAGCTCCCGCTTCAGCCAACATGCGTAATGTGGTATCAGGTGATGGAAAGATCAAAAATGCCAAACACAGCAGGCGTGTTAGGCATCTGTGTCGGTCTCTTTTGCCCAATATGCAGTAATAGGACAAGAAGAAAGAGTCTTACATCGTTCCAGGAAAGGTTTAGATGGGATATCAGTAAAAATTTCTTCACTGAAAGAGTTATCAAGCACTGCAGCAGGCTGCCCAGGGAAGCGGTTGAGTCACCTTTCAACCATACGCTTGGACTCGATGATTTAAGGGTCTATTCCGACCTCAGTGATGCTAGGATTGTACCTCAGAATCGAAAGGGGACTCATCGTCATCTTCTTGTGCTGCTCCTGCTGCTGGCAACACACCTACAAAGAGGTAAGAAGCGCCACGCTGCTGTGAGTGCTTATTTCACTCTGCTTTTCCCCATCTGCTTCACTCCAGAGAAGCTTACAAAGGGAACCTTTTAAGTCCATCAGGAAATTACCATTGTGGTGCTCCTCTGCAACAGGATGCGCACACGCTCCTTGTTGTTTTGCTTCTGGAAGCACCATGGCATCCAGAAGTTCTGTTAGACCTTCAGAATCCGTCTGTGTAAACAGAAAGATATGTGTTAGAACTGACACTTCCAAAGAAGGGCAGCAAAGCTGGTGGAGGGTCCTGAGAAGAAGTCCTCTGAGGCACGGCTGAGGAAAGCGGGGCTGTTAATCAGAAGATAAGGAGGCCGACGAGAGACCTTCTCATTCCCTACAGCTACCAGAATGGAGGTTGTGGCAAGGTGGGTGTCAGTATCTTTTGCCAAACATGCAGTAATAGGAGAAGAAGAAAGAGTCTTACGTTGTTCCAGGAAAGGTTTAGATGGGATATCAGTAAAAATTTCTTCACTGAAAGAGTTATCAAGCACTGCAGCAGGCTGCCCAGGGAAGTGTTTGAGTCACCTTTCAACCATACGCTTGGACTCGATGATTTAAGGATCTATTCCAATCTAAGTAATGCTAGGATTGTACCTCAGAATCAAAAGAGGACTCATCGTCGTCTTCTTGTGCTGCTCCTGCTGCTGGCAACACACCTACAAAGAGGTAAGAAGTGCCATGCTGCCGTCAGTGCTTATTTCACTCTGCTTCTCCCCATCCGCTTCACTCCAGAGAAGCTTACAAAGGGAACCATTTAAGTCCGTCAGGAAATTACCATTGCGACGCTCCTCTGCAACAGGATGCGCCCACGCTCCTTGTTGTTTTGCACCTGGAAGCAGGACGGCATCCAGCAGTTCCATTGCACCTTCGGAATCCGTCTGTGTAAATGAAAAGACATGAGTGAGAAGTGGCACAGGCTCCTTCTGGACCCGTCTCCACGCACAAAGCTCCCGCTTCAGCCAACATGCGTAATGCGGTATCAGGTGATGGAAAGATCAAAAATGCCAAACACAGCCAGCATGTTAGGCATCTGTGTCGGTCTCTTTTGCCAAATATGCAGTAAGAAGAAAGAGCCTTACGTTGTTCCAGGAAAGGTTTAGATGGAGTATTAGAAAATTTTTTTCACTGAAACGGTTATCAAGCAGTGGAACAGTCTGGCCAGGGATGTGGCTGTGTCACCATTCCTGGTGGTATTTAGGGGACGTGTACATGTGGTCCTTAAGGACGTGGTTTAATTGTGGACTTGGCAGTGCCAGGTGTGCAGTGGGACTCGATGATCTTAAGGGTCTATTTCGACCTAAGTGATGCTGGGATTCCAAGGCTGAGTCGGAAGCAGCAGCAGAAGGAAAAGAGCCCAAAAGTAAACACGCCCAGTCGGAACCCACCTTCAGAGAAGGTACCTCAAAATCAGAGAGGGAATCAAAGTCTTCCTCTTGCTCTGCTCCAGCTTCTGGCAAGACACCTTCAAAGGAAATAAGAGGCACAATGCAGCTGTGAGTGCTTCTTTTACTGTGCCCTCTCCCATCCCGCGGGCCCTGCATTTAACAAAGGGCTCTCATTCTCCTTCAGGCCACAGCGATTTGTCCTCATCACCTCCTCCACGGTGGGGGATCCTACCTGCTCCACTCTGCGCAGGTGCTCCCACGGGAGGGGCAGCAGTCGTCCCGGAAGAAGAGATCTCACCTACTGCTGCACCTCCTACAGAGCATTCTCCTGTGCTTTTACTTCTGCCGTATTCCTGCAGTGTCTTAGAAAAACTGCATACAAAAAGGAAGGAAATGAAATTGCTGATCGTACCCCCACACTTGCATACGCTCTCTACTGGAAGCGCAACAGCCATTCAGGAGCCATCGTTCACATATTCAGAGCCAGGTGCAAATGGCAACACACACACACACACAAACACACACACACACACACACACACACACACACACACACACACACACACACACACAGGCACACACAGAACTGACTGCAGTCCTATTGCAGACTGAAGTACTCACTACAGGCATGTTCACAGTACAGGTGCCTGTTCTTGTTGATGGGGTAACTCACCCCTGCTGGCTACAGTCTCATGTTATAAACCCCCCTGTCCATTTTGGGGGCCAGTGAGACTGACATCCAACTACAAGGCTTCTACCTCAGTGGGATGCTATGCTAATGCTGCAGCCACTCTTCACGCCAAGCTGGGGTAACGTCTCCTGAAACTCCTTCTGGACTTTGAAGGGTTTCAGAAATTCCCGTCCCTATTCTGAGGCCCTGAGAGTGTAGAGCCCTCCTAAGTGGGATGTCAAGAGGCCAACAAAGATTGTGGTTGCATTCCAGGCACTGCAGGGGTTAACTACGTTGCACAGGTGCCATCTTCTAACAGCCCTGGCAGAGGGTCAGTTTGGGCTCTGGAGAGAGACCACTTTCAGGGTTGCTTCATAAGCACAAGTACAAACAAAACAAAAAACCCCCAAAGAAAGAAGAAAATAGTAAAAACGTGCTCCAGGCCAAGGCTGCTATGCAAAATGGTGCATTAGCACAAGACTGATACTGTGCCAGAAGCCTGCAGGGAAGGAACCAAGCTCTTGTTTTGCTAGGGCAATCCCCAAAAATGCTTTGTTCCTAAAGGGTTTTTTGCTCCACAGTTTACCATCGCTAGGAGAAAGGGCTATTTCCTTCAGCCTAGCTGTTAAGGACACGTAGCTGACAATGCAGCTGCTCTTAACAAGGATGTAAAACACTTACCCAGGAGTAAAGGTATCAAGATAACCCATATCTGTGAAGCCATTCTCGTCTCGAAGAGAAAGAACAGCACCGTGCTGAAGCAGAAGCCGTGCTACATTTGTATTCCCGGCATAACCAGCAATCTTAAGAGGGGTCCTAAAGCGTCCAAGAAGTGATAGGAAATGCATCAGCTTCTGCAGACATTGCCTTGCCATTACTCGAGTCCTTCTTTGCTCCTCAAACAATTCATTTCCCCTCCTACTGGCAGAGCGAAATTACAGCAAAGCACGGGGATGCGTCAGAAAATTGAGGGTGGTGGGACCTCAGGAGGTCTCCAGGCCAAGAGTCTCTCTCCCCAAAGCAGACTCAGGAGGTCTGTGTGTGTCTGTGTTTCTGTGTGCACGTGTGTGTGTGCACACTCGCACACGTGTGTGTGTGTTGGCACCACAGCCAACGCTTGCTTGCAGTCCTCAGCGCAGAGATCATCCCCCGAGGTAAGAGAGCAGCCGAGCGCGGGTCTGCTCTCACAAGTGGCACAGAAGGAGCTCCTTCTGGGCAGCTCCTGGTTCTTTTTCAAAGCTCATTCCTATGGCTCCCATCCAGCCCATCTGAACAACGCTCAGCAGTCCCACGCACGCTTTTGACAAAACTTCACCTTTGATGAATATCTCGAGCGTTCACGTCGGCTCCGTTTTGAAGGAGGAACTCGACCATCTCTTCACGGCGCTCGACGATCGCGACGGCAAGCGGAGTGTATCCTAACTGAAAGGAGAAGTCGTCTCCCTTAGAAGAACACGGGAAAGTCAAGCGAGTTTGGGGAAGAGAAGCTTACCCAAAGCCCAAGCTTACGTCATTCCGAGCATCAATCTGGGCCTTGTGCTCGAGCAAGAGCTCGACCATCGCTTTGCTGGGCATGAGGGCAGCCATGTGAAGGGCAGTGTTGCCGCCGGCACCTTTGTGGTCAGGGTCAGCACCGTGCTCCAGCAGAGCAGTCACGCAGTCCTTGTGCTGGTGCTGTACTGCCTGGAAACAAGCCACAAGGGAGGAGCAACTTCCAACGTGTACGTTTCTCTCTGTCCGAACTTCTGCAACTTTGCAACATGGGAAAGTACGAGCGTCTTCAAAGACTAGGCAACATATGCCCCTTCCCCGCTGACTGCAACATACCTGTTTCTACACAGGCCTGTGTAAAGAATCACGCAAGGCAGGTATCGCTCTGTGCATAATTGACAAGCCCCATGTACAACAGCGTAACATATTCCACGTACCAGCATCAGTGGTGTTTTCTTAAACATGCCACGAGGGTTCAGTTTGCACTTCTTTCCTGCCAGAAAGCGAACGACATCTGCATGGCCGTTCGCACAAGCAAGATGCAGAGGCGTCCTAGAAGTGAAATACATGCAGTTAACACAGACAAGACGGCTGAAGACATTGTTTCAGGCTGTGGTGCCTACCACCTAGGGGCATAAGGCTCAACTGCCAAAAAAGCAGCCAAAAGCAAGCTTTCTGGTGCCAGAGCCGGTGGCAGCAGCTGTCCACCCAAAGCCTGGGGCTGGCTAGGCACCATCCTCAGCACATCTGTTTGAGCCAGGAGGCATCTCCTCAGCTGTGACAATGAACCTGCACAAACGGACTCCTGTGCCCAGGCACTGGTCCCTGCCGCCAGCCAGGCCTGCCCGGCCACCCAGCACAGCAAAGGATACGGCGTCTTGGCAGCCTGGAGCCTCTGGCGGTGCAAGCCGTCTCTGCTTGCAGGAAGGCCCGCGGAGCTCCACAGAAGGGTCACTACAGGGAGCAGGCTGGCAGAGCAGGGCAGAGTGGCGCATCCGCTGGCTCCTGTCCCAGCTGGGGCGGGCCTCCGGTAAGGGCAGTGCTGTGGAGCCGGCCTGTCCCTGGGGTGCTTGCGATGGTGCTGGGCTTCGCCGGCTCTTCCAGCCAGAGCACGCGGATCTTCGCTATGGGCACTGCCCGCCTCTTACTGCTTGTTGGCATCCCGTGAGTTGATGCGGAATCTCTTCCACCACCAGATTCCTTGCAGCCGCGCCAGGTCTCCGCGGGCGGCCGCGCTGTGCAGCCCGCCCCGGCCCTTCTCCCGGAGCTCCGAGGCCCCGGCGGTGCTGGGCGCGGAAGCGCTGTCGGATGGCGGCCGCTCCCGCACCCTCCTGAGCAGCGCCATGAAGCTCTGCATGCTTCGCGGCGACTGGGCACAGCCCGCTCCGGGGTGAGCAGCTGCAGGAGGCGCCTGGTGGACTCCACCAAGCCCCGGAGAGCAAGGGGAGTGGGCGCGGAGAGGGCAAAAAGAGTCCAGAACCAAGTCCCTGGCGGACAAGGGTAGAGGGCACGGAGAGGGTGAAAGCAGCCCAGAACCGAGCCCCAGGTGAGCAAGGGTAGAGGGCACGGACAGGGCAAGAGCAGCCCAGAACCGAGCCCCTGGCGGACAAGGGTATAGGGCACGGAGAGGGCGAGAAGAGCCCAGAACCGAGCCCCGGGCGAGCAAGGGTAGAGGGCGTTGAGAAGGCGAGAAGGGCCGAGAACAGGCGAGTCCCGAGCTGGGTCGCAGCTCCCGACGCTCCGAGCCACACACGCACTGCCGGTCACACTGCGGCGGCGACAGCACTGAGAGCCGGCGCCTGCAGGGGGCGGCGTAAGAGCGGCAGCTCGGGGCGTCACAGCGGGAGGGCCGGGGGCGTCACAGCGGGCGGGGTGACGCCGGCCCGGGGCGAGCGGGCTGCGGCTCCGGCGCTGGGGCTCCCGCGGGGCCGGGCGGCCGGGAAATGCGTCTGCGAATGTGCCGTTTGCACAGCTGCCGTTCAGGAGCGCAATTCGCTGCCGTGTGCGGGCTGTTGAAGGATGCGTCCGTCTGCGTCGGGCGCGGTTCTGGGGAGAATACGGCGGGGGTGGCCGCAGACGGGGCTGCTGAGGAAGCGCTGAGCGCGCAGCAAAGCTTCACCCTGCCCCACTGTTGCTAGACAGCCCAAAAGACCTGACCGTGAGGCTTACGCGAAAGTTCATATTCCACTAACAAGAAACGAGCAGTCCAGCAGTAATTAAGTTCCAACTGTAGAGCCAAGCCTATTGCGGAATTGAGAAGTCAACCGTGGACAAAGGCCTGCTGAGCTGCACGGAAGCGTCACTGCAGGGAGCAGGCTGG
Organism: Streptopelia decaocto; assembly: GCF_964273445.1. Lineage (NCBI taxonomy): Eukaryota > Metazoa > Chordata > Aves > Columbiformes > Columbidae > Streptopelia > Streptopelia decaocto. Next base: position 43,072,917 of record NC_138663.1, on the reverse strand, counting down.
TGGAGCTGGGCAGGACAGGGCAGAGCGGCGCATCCGCCCGCTCCACCATAAGGGTGGCCAGCGGGGGGGGTGGGTGGCTGGAGGCTGCGGCAGGGGCTGTAGCACCCTGGCCTCAGCAGCTCCCTGTCATCCCTCAGCGCGTGGTCGCGGAGCCCGGTGATGTGGGTCCCCAAAAGTGGAGCTGCAGGCAGCCAGCGCTTCTCTCGGGTGGGCAGGGACCTCGGGAGGTCTCTCGCCCAGCTCTCACTGTCACTCGCAGTGACACCCTTTCGGGACTACTGTGAATGCGCATCATGCTGGTTTGAGTCGCGTGTTTGCGTGGCCAGATTTCCTCCAGTGAGCTCTTCTGCAAGGCTGCTCAGCTCCTGTGACCCAGAAGAGAACGTGCCTCAGCTGCTCTGTGCGTGGTGCTGGGCACGTGAGGAGCATGACCCCTGCCCAGAAACCGAGGGGGCAGCAGAGGCTCAGAAGGACAGCAAGGCAAGAGCTGGGGAGCTGCAGGCCTGCTCCACGGGCTGAAGTGCTGGCACACCAGCCTGGGGCCCACAGCTGGTCCTGCTGGTTGGCTCCTTTTTGCTGGCGCGTTAGGGTAGCTGTGCCCCGGCAGGCTGCAAGCAGCCAAGTGACTTCTGTGGGAATGTCGAGGTCCGTTGCCACCTGGCTTCCGCCTCCTTGCCTGCCTTGCATCACCAGATTGTGTCGTGCTGCAACAGTTGACTCTGACTGTGCTCAGTGCCACCTGAAGCCAAAACCCCAAGCAAGCCTGACCTTAGAAACTGAAGGGCAGGTAGATTTGCAGTCTGCTCCATTTTGCATGCAAGAAGGGGTGGGCTATTGAGAGGGAGGCCAAGATGTGTCTTGGGAAATGTGCCATTTACAGCATATGTGCTGTTTAGGAGCCCTATTTGCCTACCCCTTAGGAACAAAAAGTTGAAGGATGTGTCCCCCTGTGCAGTAAAATTCAGTAGGAGTGGACACAGAGGGGCTTGTTGACGGCCGCTGTACAGATAGAAACCCACTTGGTCTGGAGACGCCATTCTTTCAATTCCTGCAGCTGTCAAACCACAGCAAGAATCCCCAGTAGCCAGCTTAGGTTTGATAAAAAGGAGTGGCCTGCTTTGACTCTCATGTCAACTCTCACAAGCCATGTTACTTCTTCATCTTTTCTACTGGCCCCTCTCCTACGTCTGCAGTGATTTCTACAGCCTTTCTTCAACGCTGCCACAGCACTCGTCCTCACTCTCCAGGACTCCAGACACTCATTTGGTGAAGGATCCGGGAAGGACAGCGGTTGTCCCAGAGCAAGAGCTGTCAGGCACTGCTGGGCCTTGTGTGCCTCGCACAGGATATTCTCCTGTCCTTTTGCAGCCCGCGTATTGCTGCATCTGCTTAGGAAGGCTACATACAGAAAGGAAGGAAATGCATTTGGTAAAGATACTGATAACAGGAACAAAAATCTTTTAGAAACCCCTAGGCATAATGTAACAAGACTAGGCCTGGTGTACCAACACTAGGCATAACGTAGCATACCCCTAACAGAGAAACAATAGCTCTATAGAGACTGGACATGAGGCAAAGCAGGATGTCCTTGGCTTGTGAGCTGGGAAAGTGGAAAATTCCACTAAATGAAGAGCGGGGTACCTGACTTTTGCTGGGTAGCAGCACAAAATGACAATATGCTTGCTGAAGAAATTAGGTAAAGAGGCTGACACCGGGGCAGGGAGCCACACCAGCTGCGAAGGCCACCGGGAAGCACTAGAGACCCCCGATGAAGACTCTCGAATACCAAAGATGGACTTCCGGGAATGGGTGGGCTTATGTAAATAATTTGTGTGTAATGTATTAACTAAGCGGTAGAGACAAATGAATATGCAACAGGTAAGTGGAATAAATACCAAAAAGTGCAAGTCAGACGCACACTCTATTAGAGCAGCAATCCTGCGAGCGTCTGGCGTAAGGTAATAAAAGTGCCTGCTTTTTAGCACTTTCAAAACAGTGTGAAAGAGACTTTTTTTGCTGACTTTTCGGTATCAATACCCCCACACTTGCATGCACCTTGTACTGGAAGAGCAACAGCCATTCATGAGCCATCCTACACATCTTCACAGCCAATGATGAAGAGCAAGGCACACATGCACACGCAGAACTTACTGCACTCCTGCTGGAGACTGAAGCGCTCGCTGCAGGCATGTTCACGGTACAGGTGCTACTTTCCAAGCACCTCAGGGTTTATCTGGGTTGTGTAGCTGCCTCGCCTCGTGCTAAGGGCAGCTCGGGCCTCTCTCCTCTGTGAAGGAGCGATCCGCTTTCGTCTGGAGCGCTGAGGTGGAGGCAGCAGTCCCACGTCTGTGGGAGAGAGAGAGCTGGCAGCAGCTGTGGGGTGGACAGGATAGCAAGCAAACAAAAGATTCCCTTGCTCTTGATTGCTGTGCTCTCGTCAGTTGTTGCTGCCAAACATGGAGGGTGGCTGGGGCAGGGATGTGCCCAGAGGGTCTCCTGTGTGGAGGAAAGACCCATGTGCACCCTTTCAGTGGTGCTTCCAGCACTGACGCTCGCACACTACAGGGAACCAGTGCAAGACATGCAGGAATGAACAGAATTGCATTCAGTCGAATGGGCTGCGTTCCCTGACGCTACCTGCTGCCAACTAGAGAAGAGATGCTGAGTCAGGCTTTTTGTAATGCCGGTGCTGGAGTTCAGAAGCTACACACCGCCTAGCAGCAACCTGGTGGTGGACAGGAGGAGGGAGGGCCAGAACGGTTCTGGTGCTGTCTAGTGCTCTCTGTCACTGGAGCTGTCTCTCTCCCTGCACACCCCCAACATCAGGGCAAGTGCTGTGCTCAGCTGTTGCAGAGGGGTTGAGTGGACTGCTAAGCAGCCAGATTTCATCTGCCTACACATCACCACAGAGCTTACTGCTGCTTGTGTCCTCGGCCTTTATGAGGAGTTCCCAGGACTGTTCCTGGGTGGAGGTCCCATTGCCAGTTATGTGAAGAGGGGGTGCTGTTTCCATTTTGAAGATACATTTGGTATCTTCTAAAGGCTGTTTTTGTTTTAGAGCCCGGAGATCCCTTAACATTCACCAATGTGAAAGGTTCTTGCCTGGAGGGGAAATGGAACATGATTTCAGTCTGATTTTGCCAAGTGTGCTTCGGCGTCTTTGTGAAGGGTGGCTTCTCCAACTTGTAATGCCTAGCTGTCTGTCTGCTTGCGCTTGAAGTGATGAGGCCTGGGCCAGGTGGACCTCCAGAGCTGGCTGCTTCCACTGCTGCCCAGCCAGACCTGGAGCATGATGGTTCATCTGCACTTGCAGGACTCAAAGCGGGGGTTACAAATCAAGATTCCCTTGGCTAACTCTATGGTTGTTCTTCACTGGTAGCCAGCATCTCCAGGAACAAAAATGGCAACAGCATCCTCAGACACCAAGTCATGTTTTAATGAGAGCCACAATGTAGGAGTTTAGATAACCACTCTCAGCCTTGGCACAGAGTATCTATCACAAGAAAAAAAAAACAACAGTGTTTACCAATGTTCAGTACAACCAAGTGCCTCCTATGTCATGGCTGTGAATTAAAGAATGTTTGTTCCATCAGCTCCCTGAATTGCTCCTCATCAGACTTGTGCTCCAGGCCCCTCACCAGCTCCGTCACCCTCCTGTGCGCTCTCTCTAGTACTTCAATGTTCTTTATAGGATGAGGGGCCCAAAACTGAACACAGTGTTCAAGGTGGGGCCTCACCAGTGCTGAGTATAGCGGCACAATCACTTTTCTAGTCCTGCTGGCCACACTATTCCTGATACCAGTCAGGATGCTGTTGGCCTTTTGGCCACCTGGGCACACTGCTTGTTCAGATGCTTGATAAAAGACATTAAACAGAACTGGCCCCAATACTGAGCCCTGGGGAACACCACTCGTGACCAGCTGCCAACTGGATTTGACTCCATTCACCACAACTCTTCAGGCCCGGCCCTCCAGCCAGTTCATTATCCATTGCGGAGTACACCCATCCAGGCCATGAGCTGCCAGCTTCTGCAGGAGATTGCTGTGGGATACGCTGTCAAAGGCCTTACTGAAGTCGAAGTACACAACATCCACAGCCTTTCCTTCATCTACTAGGTGGGTCATCTCGTCGTAGGAGGAGTTCAGGTTGATCAAACAGGACCTGCCTTTCATAAACACACGTTGACTGGGCCAGACCGCACGGTTCTCTTGTACGTGCCGGAAGGAGAAGGGAGGAAGCCTTGTCCTTTCCTACCCAACCTGTGCTGCACTGCCGACTCCTGCACGCTGTGCCCACCCTTGAGAGCACACAGACAACATTTGTGTACCCATCACCTCGCATTTCTAGGTCTTACAAGTTCAGGCTTCAAATTTTGAGATGTTTCCTGCTAAGGCTGGTGCTGAGAAGCGGCCTGGGAATTGCCAGGATGATTGTTTTGGGTACAGTTGGAAGTCATCAGCCCAGCAAGTTGGGGTATATCTTTTCCACAGCTGTGATGTATTCAGTGTGAAACCTGTGGGGTTCATTATTCTATTATTATTTCTGTGGGGCTTATTATTCTTCTGGCAACTGAGAGGGAGTGAGGGAACAGATCCTTGCTTGGCTAGGAGGTTAAAACAGCTGCAAGTCTAAAGGTTCTCCCTTCAGGTGGAGTTTGCAAAGGATGTACAAAAGCAGGTACATTGAGGTGGGGGGACAATGGCAGCATTTAAATGGCACTTGAGGTTGCTCATGCAAATCCCACAGTCAATGCTGGGTTATGCCAGGGAAGGCCCACGTCAGTGGGAGAGATCAGAGTTGTGCATGTCAGCTGGGAAATGTCCAGCAGGGATTTCCTCCCAGAGCCCTGCTGAGCTTTGAACCCCACCCTCCGCTCCCAAACAGACCAGGGCCCACACACCAGAGTCAATGATGGTTCTTGCTTCCAACCGCATTTCAGCGTGGAGTCCAGGAAGGGGAGCGCTTTGCTGCACGTGGTGTCCCCAGCTGCCAGCAGGACCACGACTGTGACCATGCTCAGCCCACAGAGGATCTCAGAGCCCCTGGAGACTTCCCCTTTGCTGAAGAGCCAAAACCAGGTCTGGCCCTTTCCTTTCCTTATGTTTCTGAGTCACTTGAATCCATTTCATTTCCCTGACACTGCTCTCTCGCCACCCTCACAAGAGAAAAGTGTTTTCCTTTGGCTGAGGTGCCATTCCCCCGTTCCCGCTTGGTCCCAGGCACTGCAATGGGGCAGCAAAACGAAGACACGGACTAGACAACACAGTTTATTAAACAGCACGCTGCAACAGTACAACTGGAACTAGATGCAGGGCAATGGCTGCACAAGATGGAATGTGCAGGTTTGCAGGCTTCATTCCTCTCTCTCGTGACCACTCTGCTTTCTGGCACCGGCACTTCCTCTGCTCTGGCATCTTCTCAGTGCCAATGGCGCTGGAGGCTCAGCAGTGACTGGGGAAGGGTTAGTGTGGGGTGTTAGTTTATACAGCAGGCTGGGCCAAAGGTGGCACTGGAAACTGGATGCTGGAAGTACAGCACTAATGGAAGGGCACCAGAGCAGAGGCAACTGAAGAACTCCTGTCACAGTCTGACGATGCCAGTCAGGCCTTCAGGATGAAGCGCTCGGCACCACCAGAGCCCAAGGAACGTCTGCAGCTGAAGGTACCAAATGCCTCTACGGCACAACTGTCTGAAGTGCTGCCTGAGGCCTCAACCTCACAAGTGTTCTAAAGCAGAAAATACCGAAGCCAGTCCCTGACTGCCAAGTCCTTCACAAAGGCGGCATTAGGAGGGACTGAAGTAGGACTGGCTATAGTCTCATGGGGCAACTCTCAAAGCCAGAAGGCTGGGAAACAGGGCAGCAGGACTTTGAGGGCAGCCTCAAAGTAGTCAGTAGAACAGAGGAAATGGTCTCTCCCAGGCTCTCCGGGAAAACCTTCCAATTTCCCCACCTGAAGATGGAACTGGGCTCTGGTAGCTCATGAAAAGGGAAGGTTCTGATTAGCTTACTGAGGCAGAGGCTTGCAGGTCTTGCTGAAGGGCTTCCATAATCTTGGCTTGTTGCTGGGCTGTGGCTTCCAGCCTGGCCCTTCGAACTTGGAGCCTGAAAAAGAAGTACAGTCCAGTTGTTTTGCCACAATCGCAGAAAGCAAAGCCTTGCCCCACTGCGTGACTTCCTTACTGCTGCATGCGTTCTTCCAGCTGTGGGACGGCCGCGGTTCCAGAAGATTTGACCAGAGTCTCTCTCTGCAGGTTCTTGGAAGCTGTTAGCTCCCTCTCCTGATTCTTTATGGCACTCTCCAGGGACTCAGCATAACACTCGGTCCGGATAAGCCGCTCTTTCAATTCCTGCAGCTGTCAAACCAAAGCAAGAATCCCCAGTAGTCAGCTTAGGCTTGATAAAAAGGAGTGGACCCCCAACTAAGGCTCCATTCCTCACTCTGGTTTGCAACAGAAAAGGCCTGGGCCCCCGCCAAGAGACAAGAGACAAGCTTTCTCCCTACCTGAGCTTTAGAACTGTCCAGTTCCTTCTGCAGCTGCAGTTTCTGTTCCTGCAGGTCCCTGCTGTGGCGCTTCTCAGCTTCAAGCGAAGCTTCTGCCCGGGAGCACTTTCTGAGAGCGCTGGCAAGCTCCTGCTGCAGCCACCTGACCCATTCCTAAAGAAATGGTGTTCCGTGAGCATGGAGAAGCAGTAAGAAGATGACAACAGGACACATGGGATCATATCATTAGATTGATCTTCAGCATGGCCAGCAGGTGGAGGGAGGTGATTCTCCTCTTCTTCTCTGCTCTGCTCTTGTGAGCCCCACCTGGACTACTGCCTCCAGCTCTTGGGTCCCCAGCAGAAGGAAGACACGGGCCTGTTTGAGTGGGTCCAGAGGAGGGCCACAGAAATGACCAGTGGGTTGGAACAAGGGTGGTGGTGGGACACTGGAGCAGGCTGCCCAGAGAAGTTGTGGGTGCCCCATCCCTGGACTTGTTCAAAGTCAGGCTGGACAGCGTGTTGAGCAAGCTGATCTAGTGGAAGATGACCCTGCCCACAGCAGGGAGTTGGACTAAATGATCTTTAGAGGACCTGTCCAGCCCAAACCATTCTATGCTTCTACGACTCAGTGAATTCCAAGACGAGAGATTTTGGCCACCACCAGCAGGCACCTGCTGGCACCTTTCTCAGCTGAGCCCATCCAAACGACCGGCAGCTCAGCATGATACTTTCTCTTTCCTGATACACTGAAAAGGCTTCCGTATTTTCCTCCTCGCAACAGAGGCTGAGCATCTGTGCCACTAGCTTTTTTCTAACCGACTGTTTTCCCTCTTCATGCAGCACTTCTGCTTCACAACAGGAATGAGGTCTGAAATAGACTTCAGGTCCCAATTCAAAAACTGCCTCTCAGCAGCACTCCAAAAGGAACCTCAGTAGCACAAACAGGTCTCCTTAAACTGACGGGCTTGATTTACAGATGTGTGCATCAGGCCCTAAGAGTCACCTGAGCGTCGCCTTGACCATCGGTTTGTGTTGAAGCCTCCTTCTTGAGCGGAAGCTCTTCTGTCTCCAGTGCAAAATCCTGAGCGAGCAAGAACACAGACCGAGAGACAGTGAGGAGAGGAATCCGCAGCAACACTGCAGCATGACACTGCCTTTCAGCAGCTGGGCTTAAGAAGCGTAACAATTCCGTTAGCCCAGGAAGACAAAGTACCTCATCCAAAGAAGAGAAGTCAAAATCTTCTTCTTGTTGTGCTGCTCCTGCTGCTGGCAACACACCTACAAAGAGGTAAGAAGCGCCACGCTGCTGTGAGTGCTTATTTCACTCTGCTTCTCCCCATCCGCTTCACTCCAGAGAAGCTTACAAAGGGAACCATTTAAGTCCGTCAGGAAATTACCATTGTGGCGCTCCTCTGAAACAGGATGCGCCCACGCTCCTTGTTGTTTTGCATCTGGAAGCAGCACGGCATCCAGAAGTTCTGTTAGACCTTCGGAATCCGTCTGTGTAAATGAAAAGACATGAGTGAGAAGTGGCACAGACTCCTTCTGGACCCGTCTCCACGCACAAAGCTCCAGCTTCAGCCAACATGCGTAATGTGGTATCAGGTGATGGAAAGATCAAAAATGCCAAACACAGCAGGCGTGTTAGGCATCTGTGTCGGTCTCTTTTGCCCAATATGCAGTAATAGGACAAGAAGAAAGAGTCTTACATCGTTCCAGGAAAGGTTTAGATGGGATATCAGTAAAAATTTCTTCACTGAAAGAGTTATCAAGCACTGCAGCAGGCTGCCCAGGGAAGCGGTTGAGTCACCTTTCAACCATACGCTTGGACTCGATGATTTAAGGATCTATTCCGACCTAAGTGATGCTAGGATTGTACCTCAGAATCAAAAGGGGACTCATCGTCATCTTCTTGTGCTGCTCCTGCTGCTGGCAACACACCTACAAAGAGGTAAGAAGCGCCACGCTGCTGTGAGTGCTTATTTCACTCTGCTTTTCCCCATCCGCTTCACTCCAGAGAAGCTTACAAAGGGAACCTTTTAAGTCCATCAGGAAATTACCATTGTGGCGCTCCTCTGCAACAGGATGCGCACACGCTCCTTGTTGTTTTGCTTCTGGAAGCACCATGGCATCCAGAAGTTCTGTTAGACCTTCAGAATCCGTCTGTGTAAACAGAAAGATATGTGTTAGAACTGGCACTTCCAAAGAAGGGCAGCAAAGCTGGTGGAGGGTCCAGAGAAGAAGTCCTCTGAGGAGCAGCTGAGGAAAGCGGGGCTGTTAATCAGAAGATAGGAAGGCCGACGAGAGACCTTCTCATTCCCTACAGCTACCAGAATGGAGGTTGTGGCAAGGTGGGTGTCAGTATCTTTTGCCAAACATGCAGTAATAGGACAAGAAGAAAGAGTCTTACGTTGTTCCAGGAAAGGTTTAGATGGGATATCAGTAAAAATTTCTTCACTGAAAGAGTTATCAAGCACTGCAGCAGGCTGCCCAGGGAAGTGGTTGAGTCACCTTTCAACCATATGCTTGGACTCGATGATTTAAGGATCTATTCCAATCTAAGTAATGCTAGGATTGTACCTCAGAATCAAAAGAGGACTCATCGTCGTCTTCTTGTGCTGCTCCTGCTGCTGGCAACACACCTACAAAGAGGTAAGAAGCGCCACGCTGCCGTCAGTGCTTATTTCACTCTGCTTCTCCCCATCCGCTTCACTCCAGAGAAGCTTACAAAGGGAACCATTTAAGTCCGTCAGGAAATTACCATTGCAGCGCTCCTCTGCAACAGGATGCGCCCACGCTCCTTGTTGTTTTGCACCTGGAAGCAGGACGGCATCCAGCAGTTCCATTGCACCTTCGGAATCTGTCTGTGTAAATGAAAAGACATGAGTGAGAAGTGGCACAGGCTCCTTCTGGACCCGTCTCCACGCACAAAGCTCCCGCTTCAGCCAACATGCGTAATGCGGTATCAGGTGATGGAAAGATCAAAAATGCCAAACACAGCCAGCGTGTTAGGCATCTGTGTCGGTCTCTTTTGCCAAATATGCAGTAAGAAGAAAGAGTATTAGAAAATTTTTTTCACTGAAACGGTTATCAAGCAGTGGAACAGTCTGGCCAGGGATGTGGCTGTGTCACCATTCCTGGTGGTATTTAGGGGACGTGTACATGTGGTCCTTAAGGACGGGGTTTAATTGTGGACTTGGCAGTGCCAGGTGTGCAGTGGGACTCGATGATCTTAAGGGTCTATTTCGACCTAAGTGATGCTGGGATTCCAAGGCTGAGTCGGAAGCAGCAGCAGAAGGAAAAGAGCCAAAAAGTAAACACGCCCAGTCGGACCCCACCTTCAGAGAAGGTACCTCAAAATCAGAGAGGGAATCAAAGTCTTCCTCTTGCTCTGCTCCAGCTTCTGGCAAGACACCTTCAAAGGAAATAAGAGGCACAATGCAGCTGTGAGTGCTTCTTTTACTGTGCCCTCTCCCATCCCGCGGGCCCTGCATTTAACAAAGGGCTCTCATTCTCCTTCAGGCCACAGCGATTTGTCCTCATCACCTCCTCCACGGTGGGGGATCCTACCTGCTCCACTCTGCGCAGGTGCTCCCACGGGAGGGGCAGCAGTCGTCCCGGAGGAAGAGATCTCACCTACTGCTGCACCTCCTACAGAGCATTCTCCTGTGCTTTTACTTCTGCCGTATTCCTGCAGTGTCTTAGAAAAACTGCATACAAAAAGGAAGGAAATGAAATTGCTGATCGTACCCCCACACTTGCCTACGCTCTCTACTGGAAGCGCAACAGCCATTCAGGAGCCATCGTTCACATATTCAGAGCCAGGTGCAAATGTCAACACACACACACACACACGCACAGAGAACTGACTGCAGTCCTATTGCAGACTGAAGTACTCACTACAGGCATGTTCACAGTACAGGTGCCTGTTCTTGTTGATGGGGTAACTCACCCCTGCTGGCTACAGTCTCATGTTATAAACCCCCCTGTCCATTTTGGGGGCCAGTGAGACTGACATCTAACTACAAGGCTTCTACCTCAGCGGGATGCTATACTAATGCTGCAGCCACTCTTCACGCCAAGCTGGGGTAATGTCTCCTGAAACTCCTTCTGGACTTTGAAGGGTTTCAGAAATTCCCGTCCCTATTCTGAGGCCCTGAGAGTGTAGAGCGCTCCTAAGTGGGATGTCAAGAGGCCAACAAAGATTGTGGTTGCATTCCAAGCACTGCAGGGGTTAACTACATTGCACAGGTGCCATCTTCTAACAGCCCTGGCAGAGGGTCAGTTTGGGCTCTGGAGAGAGACCACTTTCAGGGTTGCTTCATAAGCACAAGTACAAACAAAACAAAAAACCCCCAAAGAAACAAGAAAATAGTAAAAACGTGCTCCAGGCCAAGGCTGCTATGCAAAATGGTGCATTAGCACAAGACTGATACTGTGCCAGAAGCCTGCAGGGAAGGAACCAAGCTCTTGTTTTGCTAGGGCAATCCCCAAAAATGCTTTGTTCCTAAAGGGTTTTTTGCTCCACAGTTTACCATTGCGAGGAGAAAGGGCTATTTCCTTCAGCCTAGCTGTTAAGGACACGTAGCTGACAATGCAGCTGCTCTTAACAAGGATGTAAAACACTTACCCAGGAGTAAAGGTATCAAGATAACCCATATCTGTGAAGCCATTCTCGTCTCGAAGAGAAAGAACAGCACCGTGCTGAAGCAGAAGCCGTGCTACATTTGTATTCCCGGCATAACCAGCAATCTTAAGAGGGGTCCTAAAGCGTCCAAGAAGTGATAGGAAATGCATCAGCTTCTGCAGACATTGCCTTGCCATTACTCGAGTCCTTCTTTGCTCCTCAAACAATTCATTTCCCCTCCTACTGGCAGAGCGAAATTACAGCAAAGCACGGGGATGCGTTGGAAAATTGAGGGTGGTGGGACCTCAGGAGGTCTCCAGGCCAAGAGTCTCTCTCCCCAAAGCAGACTCAGGAGGTCTGTGTGTGTCTGTGTTTCTGTGTGCACGTGTGTGTGTGCACGCTCACACGCGTCTGTGTGTGTTGGCACCACAGCCAACGCTTGCTTGCAGTCCTCAGCGCAGAGATCATCCCCCGAGGTAAGAGAGCAGCCGAGCGCGGGTCTGCTCTCACAAGTGGCACAGAAGGAGCTCCTTCTGGGCAGCTCCTGGTTCTTTTTCAAAGCTCATTCCTATGGCTCCCATCCAGCCCATCTGAACAACGCTCAGCAGTCCCACGCACGCTTTTGACAAAACTTCACCTTTGATGAATATCTCGAGCGTTCACGTCGGCTCCGTTTTGAAGGAGGAACTCGACCATCTCTTCACGGCGCTCGACGATCGCGACGGCAAGTGGAGTGTATCCTAACTGAAAGGAGAAATCGTCTCCCTTAGAAGAACACGGGAAAGTCCAGCGAGTTTGGGGAAGAGAAGCTTACCCAAAGCCCAAGCTTACGTCATTCCGAGCATCAATCTGGGCATTGTGCTCGAGCAAGAGCTCCACCATCGCTTTGCTGGGCATGAGGGCAGCCAGGTGAAGGGCAGTGTTGCCGCCGGCACCTTTGTGGTTGATGTTGGCACCGTGCTCCAGCAGAGCAGTCACGCAGTCCTTGTGCTGGTGCTGTACTGCCTGGAAACAAGCCACAAGGGAGGAGCAACTTCCAACGTGTACGTTTCTCTCTGTCAGAACTTCTGCAACTTTGCAACACGGGAAAGTACGAGCGTCTTCAAAGACTAGGCAATGTATGCCCCTTCCCCGCTGACTGCAACATACCTGTTTCTACGCAGGCCTGCGTAAAGAATCACGCAAGGCAGGTATCGCTCTGTGCATAATTGACAAGCCCCATGTACAACAGCGTAACATATTCCACGTACCAGCATCAGTGGTGTTTTCTTAAACATGCCACGAGGGTTCAGTTTGCACCTCTTTCCTGCCAGAAAGCGAACGACATCTGCATGGCCGTTCGCACAAGCAAGATGCAGAGGCGTCCTAGAAATTAAATACATGCAGTTAACACAGACAAGACGGCTGAAGACATCAATTCAGGCTGTGGTGCCTACCACCTAGGGGCACAATGCTCAACTGCCAAAAAAGCAGCCAAAAGCAAGCTTTCTGGTGCCAGAGCCGGTGGCAGCAGTTGCCCACCCAAAGCCTGGGGCTGGCTAGGCACCATCCTCAGCACATCTGTTTGAGCCAGGAGGCATCTCCTCAGCTGTGACAATGAACCTGCACAAACGGACTCCTGTGCCCAGGCACTGGTCCCTGCCGCCAGCCAGGCCTGCCCGGCCACCCAGCACAGCAAAGGATACGGCGTCTTGGCAGCCTGGAGCCTCTGGCGGTGCAAGCCGTCTCTGCTTGCAGGAAGGCCCGCGGAGCTCCACAGAAGGGTCACTACAGGGAGCAGGCTGGCAGAGCAGGGCAGAGTGGCGCATCCGCTGGCTCCTGTCCCAGCTGGGGTGGGCCTCCGGTAAGGGCAGCGCTGTGGAGCCGGCCTGTCCCTGGGGTGCTTGCGATGGTGCTGGGCTTCGCCGGCTCTTCCAGCCAGGGCACACGGATCTTCACTATGGGCACTGCCCGCCTCTTACTGCTTGTTGGCATCCCGTGAGTTGATGCGGAATCTCTTCCACCACCAGATTCCTTTTAGCCGTGCCAGGTCTCCGCGGGCGGCCGCGCTGTGCAGCCCACCCCGGCCCTTCTCCCGGAGCTCCGAGGTCCCGGCGGTGCTGGGCGCGGAAGCGCTGTCGGACGGCGGCCGCTCCCGCACCCTCCTGAGCAGCGCCATGAAGCTCTGCATGCTTCGCGGCGACTGGGCACAGCCCGCTCCGGGGTGAGCAGCTGCAGGAGGCGCCTGGCGGACTCTGCCGAGCCCTGGAGAGCAAGGGGAGTGGGTGCGGAGAGGGCAAAAAGAGTCCAGAACCAAGTCCCTGGTGGACAAGGGTGGAGGGCACGGACAGGGCGAGAGCAGCCCAGAACCGAGCCACTGGCGGAGAAGGGTATAGGGCACGGACAGGGCGAGAGCAGCCCAGAACCGAGCCCCGGGTGAGCAAGGGTATAGGGCACGGAGAGGGCGAGAAGAGCCCAGAACCGAGCCCCGGGCGAGCAAGGGTAGAGGGCGTTGAGAAGGCGAGAAGGGCCGAGATGAGGCGAGTCCCGAGCTGGGTCGCAGCTCCCGACGCTCCGAGCCACACACGCACTGCCGGTCACACTGCGGCGGCGACAGCACTGAGAGCCGGCGCCTGCAGGGGGCGGCGTAAGAGCGGCAGCTCGGGGCGTCACAGCGGGAGGGCCGGGGGCGTCACAGCGGGCGGGGTGACGCCGGCCCGGGGCGAGCGGGCTGCGGCTCCGGGCGGCCGGGAAATGCGTCTGCGAATGTGCCGTTTGCACAGCTGCGGTTCAGGAGCGCAATTCGCTGCCGTGTGCGGGCTGTTGAAGGATGCGTCCGCCTGCGTCGGGCGCGGTTCTGGGGAGAATACGGCGGGGGTGGCCGCAGACGGGGCTGCTGAGGAAGCGCTGAGCATGCAGCAAAGCTTCACCCTGTCCCGCTGTTGCTAGACAGCCCAAAAGACCTGACCGTGAGGCTTACGCGAAAGTTCATATTCCACTAACAAGAAATGAGGAGTCCAGCAAACAATGATAGGACAAGGGGTAATGGGATCAAGCTGGAACACAAGAGGTTCCAGTTAAATTTGAGAAAAAACTTCTTCTCAGTGAGGGTGACAGAGCACTGGAACAGGCTGCCCAGGGAGGTTGTGGAGTGTCCTTCTCTGGAGACATTCAAAACCCTCCTGGACGTGTTCCTGTACGACCTCACCTAGGCGTTCCTGCTCCAGCAGGGGATTGGACTAGATGATCTTTTGAGGTCCCTCCCAATCCCAAACATACTGTGATACTGTGAATTAAGTTCCAATTGTAGAGCCAAACCTATCGCGGAATTGAGAAGTCAACCATGGACAAAGGCCTGCTGAGGTCCGCTGAAGTGTCACTGCAGGGAGCAGGCTGGTGGAGCCGGGCAGGACAGGGCAGAGCGGAGCATCCGCCCGCTCCACCATAAGGGTGGAGCTCATTTGGTGAAGGATCCGACCTGCTCCAGTCGGTGCAGGGGCGCCCAAGGGAAGGACAGCGGTTGTCCCAGAGCAAGAGCTGTCAGGTACTGCTGGGTCTTGCGTGCCTCCCACAGGATGAAGACTCTCGAATACCAAAGACGGTCTTTGGGGAAAGGGTGGGGTTTGTAAATAATTTATGTGTAATGTATTAAGTAAGCGGTAGAGACAAATGAATATGCAACAGGTAAGTGGAATAAATACCAAAAAGTGCAAGTCACACGCACGCGTCTGGTGTACTGTAATAAAAGTGCCTGCTTTTTAACACTTTCAAAACAGTGTGAAAGAGTGTTTTTTTGCTGACTTTTTGGTATCGGTACCCCCACACTTGCATGCACCTTGTACTGGAAGAGCAACAGCCATTCATGAGCCATCCTACACATCTTCACAGCCAATGATGAAGAGCAAGGCACACACATGCACACGCAGAACTTACTGCACTCCTGCTGGAGACTGAAGCGCTCGCTGCAGGCATGTTCACGGTACAGGTGCTACTTTCCAAGCACCTCAGGGTTTATCTGGGTTGTGTAGCTGCCTCGCCTCGTGCTAAGGGCAGCTCGGGCCTCTCTCCTCTGTGAAGGAGCGATCCGCTTTCGTCTGGAGCGCTGAGGTGGAGGCAGCAGTCCCACGTCTGTGGGAGAGAGAGAGCTGGCAGCAGCTGTGGGGTGGACAGGATAGCAAGCAAAGAAAATATGCCCTTGCACTTGATTGCTGTGCTCTTGTCAGCTGTTGTTGCCAATCATGGAGGGTGGCCGGGGCAGGGATGGGCCCAGAGGGTCTCCCGCCTGGAGAAAAGACCCTTCTGCTCTCTCCCTGCACACCCCCAACATCAGGGCAAGCGCTGTGCTCAGCTGTTGCAGAGGGGTTGAGCGGACTGCTAAGCAGCCAGATTTCATCTGCTTATACATCACCACAGAACTTACTGCTGCTTGTGTCCTTGGCCTTTATCAGGAGTTTACAGGACTCTTCCTGGGCAGAGGTCCCATTCTCAGTTATGTGAAGACTGGGTCTGATTTACTGTTTGAAGAGACATTTGGTATCTTCTATAGTTTTTTTTGGTTTTAGAGCCCAGAGATCCCTTAACATTCACCAGTGTTAAAAGTGGTTGCCTGCAGGGCAGTTGTTTGATTATCTAGTGATTATTGCCAAATTTTGTGGACGTGCATAACGAAAAGCAAATTTTACACATGGTAATATTTTTTTAATACAAAACCATACCTTTCTCTCGGAGGCTTCCCACCTCCAGATGACCCCCTACTCACTGAGCGTGCGTAGTAAGAGTCATGCTATGTAAGTTGTATGCAAATATTGTAATTAATCAGGCTTACAGGACTGCCCTGAGGGCGTGTATATACTGATAGGACGTTGTATAAATGATTGAGACGTTTTTCTTGCTGGTACGCTTGTTTGCCGTACCGTCCAGACATGTACAAGTCTGCACTAAAATCAATGTCCCTCTGTGCAGAATTCGGTTCATTTGCGTGCACACCGGGTTTTAGGGACAGCAGGGGGAGCACTGGGCTTCCCGCTCGGAGGGGGTGCGGCTGCCGGGATCGCTCCGCCCCACCGCCCCGGCAGAGATGGCGACGGGCGGGCGGCGGCGGCTGCTCCCAGGCTGGATGGGGGCGGCGGGGGACGAGCCGGGGGCGGCGGCGCCCCCCCCCAAGGCGGTGCGGAGGCGGCGGCTGGCGGTGGCACGGCCCAGGTAGAGCCGCTGGGGCATGGGGAGCGGCGGCGGCGGGCGAAGCTCGGCGCTCCCCGCCCTGAGCGTCTCTCCTGTGCGGTGCGCAGGGCGGCGGAGGAGGTGGTGTATTGTATGAACGAGGCGGAGCTGGTGGACGTGGCCTTGGCGGTCCTGGCCGAGGTGAGCCCGGATCCCTGAGGGTGGGGACGCGGCCCTGGCCCTTCACGGGGGCTGCCAGGGCCAGTACAGCTGCCTTCATCCCCCGGCCGGGCACTACGGAACAAAACCAGCCTCCCCTGGGGACTGGCGGCGGGGTGCCCCGCGGGGATGGGTGGGCTGCCCCTCGGCCCTCCCCGCCCCCTCCTTAGAGTGCTCCCGGGGTGAAGTCGCACAGCTGTGTCTGGTTGTTTTCTCTTTGGTCAGCATCTGCAGTGCGAGGAAGGTGAGGAGAAAACCCAGTCCTGGAGCCATGGCGAGCAGGAGTTTCAGCAAACACCAAACAAGGCGCCTGGAAGCACAGCCAGCACTGAGGCAGGCAGTGACCACAGTCCGGCTCTCCCATGCTCTCCTGACGCTGGTGCTGATGCCGATGCAGAGAGAACAGACTGCGAGGACTCTGAAGATGATGTTCTGAAATATGTCAGGGAGATATTTTTCAGTTAATGCTGCCTCCTCTGTGGTTTCCCAGGAGCAAAGGAGAGGTGGCCCCTCTGACAGCATTGCAGGAGGATAGCCTAGAGTGGGCTGGATATCTGCTGTGTTGATGGCCTGTGAAGCTGGTAGGAGGCCTATGAAGGCCATGGGGAGGAAGGAAGGGGGCACTCACTTCTATCAGAGAGTGCTGGGCTCAGTGCTGGGCTCCAGATTAGATTATGTTCATTTCTGTTCAGTATCTTGGAGCATGGACAGATTAAAGAGGGCATTTGAGTTTCTGTGAATATCCCTTTGGTGAGTCAGTATTGGGACTGGAGGGGAGCAGGGAGTTGCTGGCCCTGGAATGCCTTTGCTGGCCAGCCTTGGGGCTCTACTGTCCTTGTGGTCCTCCTGTGACAGCTGCAGTGAGGCCTGGCAGGCTGTCTGCATTGGACCTGATGCTGAATTTGCCTCCAGGCTTGGGCAGGCCTCCCATAGCTGAGGAAGACATGGGTGGGAGCAGAGTGGCAGAGACCATCTTGAGGGGGCTTACCCCATGGCATTGTGCATGGGGGTCTAGGAAGGGATGAGGATGGCTTAGCATCCTTTTCCCAGTCTGAAGAGGGGGTGAACAAACAAAGATGAGGCTGAGGCACGTGCAAGAGCCTTTACTGAAATGAAGAATCGGTCAAACCAGCATCACCAGTCACATCCCCCCAAAGACTGCAGTAGGAGCAAAAATGAACCCTCATGTGCCTGAAGGGGATGTGGTGGGAAAGCAGGTGAGGTTTGTGTGAGGTTACAGACATGCCATGGAGTAGTGCTGTGCATTCCCATGGCAGAGACTCCATCAAGTGTTATGGCTGTGATGGCCCAGATGGGGCACTGCACCCCAGCCTGCAGTGGCCCTGGCCCTGCTCCCTTAGCACACCCTTGCATGGGGTATGTTTTGGGCTGCGCTGAGCTGGCTCTGCAATGAGCTGCCCTCAGATAGATCCAGTCTCTCCTAGAGTCTCAAAGGCTGCTGGAGTGCTGGGCTTAGCTTCGTAATATCAATAGAGACAAACCTGGAGCTCTGCACCCAAATCCTCTGCTTCCTTTTGGAAGCCCTCCTCTTTAGGGCTCGTTCAGTGTTCAGCAAGTTGCTTGGCTGCCACTCCAGGTGCTCTGCTGCTGCTGGGACTGGATGTGGGCCGCTTCACCCTAATGAACTAAAGCAGGGTCACCCCAAGTAGTATTCCTGCAGGTGAAATACAGGTGGTCCTGCTCAAGAGAGTATCTGCAGTGCACATCTGGGGCTGCCACTGCTGTGACACCAATGTGAAGCCACAGCTCCTCAAGTCACAGTTGCCTCGAAGGCACCCCTGGTTAGTCCAGAATGTGGAGAAGGAGCAGAGTCTCTTTAGGCATCTCAAAGAAAGGAAGGCTGTTTGCTTCTCTGGCTGCCTGTTCTTAGGCTAGATATGTCCAGAGGGCTGTGTCCACTGTGTGCTTGTTATGATCTGTGCACTGTCCTCCGGGTCAGGGCCAGGAATGCTGTTGCCTTGATGCTGTGCCCCAAGCCGCGGGGCGTGTTACACGCTGCTGTTACTGTGAAGTTTTAACACTGTGCTGTGAGTGTTGGTGTCTGCTGCCTGGTCGCTGCAGGAGAGCTGCACACAGCCGTGTGCCAGAGCATGGCTCGACATGGGTCTTTGGACTAAGGAACAAATTCCTGCCAGTGACTAAAGCTGTTGTGGGTTTGCTGTTTTAATTCAGGTTATCAATAGCTGTTGCATCTTCTTTGTTGTTGAATCTCAGGGGGCAGGGCCTCCTCTGCTTTGACATGGATGTGTGTGCTTGTCCCTGATGAGGTACATAGTGACAGTGAGAATCTGGAGCAGTAGCAGAGCCAGAGTCCCAAGCAATGCCAGGAAGCCCCCAGTGAAATCAGAGGGGTGAATCCACTCCGAGGTTTGGAAAAGAAACATAATCAGGCCTCCAAACAGGATTGTTGTCTTGATGATGAGTATGATGAGGATCACCTTCCAGCCCTCTCTCTCCTTTGTGCACTTCACATGTGCAACAAAAATAGGGTAGAAAATGCTGAAGACCAGACACATGTACACACAAATCCTGGCTAGAACTATTCCTAATAGGCTGATGCCCATCACCTGCAGATGCTTGAACTCCAGGCACTGCAGCTTCCCGTCTGCCTCATTCCACAGGCAGAAGTTATAAAAGCCGATGCGTTTGTCAGGGAGGTCAACCAGATTCCCAGCTTCCCACAGCAGTGCATAAAACATCAAGGCCAAGGTCCCGGCAGCCTCGAGTAGGGTCAGTACACAGAAGAGGTGCCCGGTGCACCTCTGTTGCAGCAGACCCATCCTGATGCCCGCATGATCTCTTGATACCATGGTAGAACCTGCTGTGGGGACGCCTGCTGCAAAACACGAAGCGGGGGACCTCTTTGTGGTTGTGTGTTATGGCACCCTTCCCAAAATGTGCTCTGAGCCTGTGTCATTGAAGTCTTGGGACTCCCCTTACGAGTGCAGCAGGAGCATTTCAGTCCTGCTTCTGACTGTGCTACAGATGTGTTACTGGGTGGAGGGGGATGCATTTTTGGTCACAGCAAAGGTGGCTTAATGACATCCCATACGTGGACCACATGTGTCCCTTAGGCCCACATATGCCCTTTGTACCAAGGTCTCAGTTGGAGAAGAGACACATTTGTCAGCAAACCGTAGTGATGGGAGGGGAGCAAAGCACTCCTGTCTCGTAAGGAGCGGGTTAAGAGCTATTCTGGAAAAATGCTCTTTCAGTTCTGGTCAGACAGGACATCCCTTGTGATCTTTGGATGACTGAGTAAAATGCAGGCATGACAGGGTCTGAAGTGCAGGGCTCCCCCTGCCTCCCCACCCTCCATAGCTCTGGAAAACCCAATGCCATTGATATCACTCATTTCCAGCATCCACATGCCCCTGAGGCCCTTGCATGCCCATACATTTCTGGGCACAGCAGGGCTGATCTCCTGCAGCCCTGGTCCCCACTGAGGCTGGCAGATGTGGTGCTTGTCTGTTTCAGTTGCCCGAGGGCTGATGCCCCAGGCAGGCAGCTGGTTGTCCACCACAAAGAGGCACCTTGGACCTACTTGCAGCCACCTGCTCTCCTCTGGGGCCCAGGGAGATGGGTGCTACAGAGACAGACCTGTGATTGCTGTCCTCCACGCTCCTCTCTCAGATTCCCTGGTAAACTAGACTCCTTCTCCCAGGAATGTGAACTGTCCTCAGTGCTCTCTTTCAGGCTTCTGCTTCACCCTGAAAAACAGGCAAGTGACATCAGGAAGGGGTATCACTGGCTGCAGGCAATGCAGCATTGGAGCACTGGCCACCTGGGTCTGCACAGAGGCACGACACAGGGCAAGGAGCTCAGAGACCTTGTCTTCAAGCTCAGCCTCCAGCCTGAGGCCATGCAAATAACCACTTTCCTCCCTTTGCCAAGAATTATGTCCTGTTTTTACCACTGTTCCTTAAGAAATTCACAATGTCAGTCCCCACAGTCACTTGTGGATTTGATACAGCCTCTGAGTTTTTAGAGTGGTGGGAGAGACCCCATGCACATCTGTACCCAGTGTATGACTGAAACACTGGTGACTAGACCCTTTTGCAACTCCCTCCCAATCCCTGTCTTCCTGGACACTTGGAAGTAGGGCACGTATATTTAATGTGCACAAGCTTCTGTGTCCCAAACTTCTCCACACAGTCATAGCCAGGAGGAGAACACACACAGCATGAGGGCATGACAGTATCCAGACACTGACCTGTTCCCTTCCCCTGGTCAATATTTCACCACTTCTTGTAGCTTCCCTTGGAGATCTTCTTCACAACAGGCTTCTGGAGAGACTTGAGGGTCACATGGAGGATGCCCATTGTTCTGAATCTACGATGAATACACAAATGACCAGGAAACTATCCATGTTTGGGCCCAGACCATATTGCAAAATGAGACCCCACACACATGTAATTTCACCAGGGTTTGACTTGCTGCTAGTATCACCTCTTGGTTTCATGCACGTATAATTTCACCAGGGTTTGAGTTGCTGCTGGTATCACCTCTTGGTTTGTCTTTCTTTACACACGCTTTCCTGCAGCCAGGCACTGCTGCTCTTCTCCCTATCCCACAAGGGCTCATGCCTGCCCCTGTTCTCACTGCCATCCTGCCTCGCATCCCTCAGCGAGGCAGAACAAGCTGCACCTGGAGGGGGCTCTCTTTTAGCCCACCAGCTCCCCAGTGATTTCTGTCAGAACTCAGAGCCAGCCCAGTCCTGGCTTTGCCCACCCGCCAACCCTTGCAGTCGTATTTCTTTAGACTGATTTCCTAGGGCAGGCAGGCTTGTAGAATCACAGGCTTTTAGTTCAATCACGTTACCTTTTATTTAACTACCCCACCTCCATAAAACATAAAAGCAATTAAAAATTGTCCTAGTTGCACATGTTTACTAGAGAGGGAACAGAGAATTAAATTCCTAGCAGGTGCATGGCAGGGGTGGAGGAGAGCCACCTCAGAGACCTGGTGCTGCTATGTGATCTCTGCAGGTGTGAGAGCCCAGGGAAATCCCATGGTATCTCTGCCCTCTCTTCTGCTTTGAGGCTCAGGTCTTTAAGGACCTATTTTCTTTTCCCAGCACTGCCCCTCTATTCATTGCAGGCAGATTTGAGTCTCAGTGTCCTGCTGCCTCCCCAGCCCAGGAGGTAAATCCCTGTCCCCAGGTGTGACTGTGACAGAAACATTTCTGGTGCAGGTGCCCTGTGTCAGCTGGTGCAGGGAGCACACGTCTGGCCTGGAGGAAATGTATGGTTTGGCAATGAAAGTTGAGACATGGCATGCTGCCACCAGCACAGCCGCAGACATGCCATTCATGAGCTCTGCAGCTCAGCCCTGAGGCTGATTTGGAGGCAGCCTGACTGAGAAGCAGGGCATAAACAGGAAAAGAGCTGTCACCCAGTGTCCAGCTGGGACTTCTCCCGGACATCTGCAGCCCTTCCGCCTCTCAGGACATGCCTATGCCTTTGGATGGGATGGTCTGTGGCACCTCAAAGGTGCAAGAAAGAGGAACCCAAGCATGGTGCAGGGAGCCCTAACCTAGCTTCAACCCCTTTGTTTCTGGGCAGGCATTGCTGAAGGACTAGATTTCACCATGGGAGAGCTCTGTGTCTCTGTCTCTTGGGCAAAGAGACTCATGGGCATGGCTCACAAGCTCCCTGGGCTGTCTTTGTGTGAGATGGGGCTCATACGGACCCACTGTGCTGCCAGGACTGCATGACCCTTTCCTCTGCTGGCTTGCAGGCAGGTCAGCACCTTCCCAGGCTGGGGCTGTGCCTTCCCCACTGTGAGCTGCTGGCTGAGTGCCTGGGCAAAGGTGGTGGGACACGGAGGCCAAAGCACAGACATCCAGTGCGGGACCTGGCCTCTGTGCAAGGACAAACATCTCTGTGAAGGTGCCGGATGTCACCACAATGAGCAGGCTGAATACACTGAAAAGCCAGAAGACTTGGCTTTCATGCATCTGCCCTCCCCAGCTGCTTGGGGAAGTAATGCCATGTGAGAGTGGTGGGAAAGGAGGACAGTTTTGGACCTGGCACCTTTCCTTTAAGCCACTTGCTCCCCCCCAGGATCCCTCTTTCCCTCTCAGGCTGGATCAGCTGTGGGGAAACTGCAGGTGAAGAAAGAGCACTGACAAGCTAAAGATTCCTGGCAAACAGAAACTAGCCAGTGACACATGGACCAGACTGTGGAGCAGCTGACCCAGAAGTGTCCCAGAGCTGGGGAAGTACCTGCTCCCTCCCAGATGTTTGCACCCTGCAGTACCACTTCTCCTGCCAGCTCCCCCCAATGTCAGTGCCACTAAAAAAGTGGGGGACCCAGTGGAAGATACTTACAAGCTGCCCATCTGTCTGGGTGTGGAGCTGAAATACGCTGGAGAGGGCTGAGGTGCTGCCCTGGCGACCTGAGCTGGTCTGTGGCTGCTGCTGTGTCCCTGTGCTGCTGAGCTCTGACACCACAGCTCCTGTTGTGTCACAGGCAGCTGCCTCTGGCTTTCTGTTTCGGTTTTGATTCCCGTGGGAGCCTGATATGGGGAGCTCCTCCCCCATACTGCGTCATAGAAATATGAGCAAGAAAACAAAACAAGCCCAGCCACCACTGCCCAAGCCAGGGCAGGTTTGCACTTTATTCTCCTGGCTGTGCTAATTGATGTGAATAACTGACCAGGCTAAGCTCACCCAGGAAAGTTGTGCTACTAGAGTGACTTGGGTGTACGTGAGGGCCGAGGCGAGTTTGTTTTGTTTGGACGCTTCTCTAGAGGTGACCAACCATGCCATTTCTGACCACAGTAATGCAGCACTGTTGGAGATCACTGACCACTTTGCCCTTGGTCCCAGCTGATCTTCTTATTCTAGGGGCCTCCTTCCACACCTCTGGCTGCACCTCTGGCCGGTAGTCCCTCTGCTCTCTCTTTCCAGGCATTTGGGCAGGGAAGATTGTACCTGAAGGCTGGACAGGGTGCCATGTGTCCTGCTGTTCTCCTTCCTAGGGACATTTTACAGGTGTCCCCTGCCTGCTCCTTTAGATGCCTGAAGTCTAGCTGATGATAGAACAGCTGGGGGAGGATAGGTGTGGTGGGTGTGGGGTAGGTAGGGGGCTGATCATCAACATGTCTCATGGAGAAAGGACAGGAAGGGAGAGGAGAAAGAGAGAAGGGCTTCTACGTGTGTGCCTGCAGGTAGGAGAGATGGGATGGCATGTTTGGGCTGCGGGGCCTGGTGTCTGTGGGTGGGAAAGGAAAGCACTTCCAAGAAGCCAGTTTCCATGAAATTCCTCTGCAACCATTTCTTCCTGGAATTGTTTCCTGAAATAGAAATGTAATTTCTTGTGTCTGTTAAGGAGATATTTACACAGCTTTACAGTGGAATGCTCTGCAGCTTTTGGTTTCTCATGGTGCAGTTAAAGCACACACAGCAACATTTTCAGCAGTTCTAGTAAAATTAGCAATCACAAGTAAAGCAGGAGATGAGCTGGGACTTTGAAAAGTGTTTTGCTTATTTTAGCCTGCTGTTTTAAAAGTAAGCTACTACACTTGCTTCCTAGAAGTTGGTCATGACTCTGGTCCTCATTCCTGAGGGAATCTCCACAGCAGAACTCTTGTTGCCTCTAGTTGCTCAAAACCCCTCTCAGCTATAGCTAGTACTGCCCCATTGTATCAGACTTGAGGGATTCCTGTGGTAGGCTGGTGAGAAGAGAGGTTGGAGTTCACTTCATATTCTGTTACGTTATTTAGAAATGACTTTTATTCAAAATAAATTGTAAAATTACTATTTTTTTTCTTATCTGTAATCAGCCGACAAGTAAAAATAAATAAATCTCAGTGAAACAAAACCTGCTCTATGCTTTTCTTCCTATAGCTGTCATGAGGAGTTAGCTGGCAGCCAAAGAGCTGGAGCCCAAGGCAGCGCAAAGCTAAATGGCTTTGTGTCGTCTGCACTTTTTGCGGCATTTAGGATTCTACGAGACTGAACCCTAATTCCATAGGGTATCAGCTGTGAGGCTTCCAGAACTCCTTCCCCAGAACTGGTGCCTGGCTGACTGCAGCCTTTAGTTTGGAAGGTGCCCTTCTTCACCTTGCATCCAGTTCTAGCCCTGAC
Organism: Streptopelia decaocto; assembly: GCF_964273445.1. Lineage (NCBI taxonomy): Eukaryota > Metazoa > Chordata > Aves > Columbiformes > Columbidae > Streptopelia > Streptopelia decaocto. Next base: position 43,048,334 of record NC_138663.1, on the reverse strand, counting down.
AGAAAGCTGACACACATGCCTCTGGGTGGCCTTGTACTGATGGTTTGTGCCTATGTGTCTATTTTTTTGTCTTTGTGACTTCATTTGCTTTGCCATAATATAATATGATTCTTCCTTTTGTCCTTCATACAGTATGCAAGAGAGGGGCTGTATGGGATATTTCCTTCCAGTGATACATTTTAACTGTATTTGACCAATTCTTCTTGCAGAAACAATAATTTATGTTTTATTTATTACTGGCAGTTCTAGCTCAGCCCCTCTCAAATGCTCAGAACTTGATGGCCCTGATTTTGCAGCAGTTGGTTACAGTGTACAGATTAAAATGGAGTATGCCACAGAGACAAGGTAGAGAGAAAAACCCACTGACTTGCTTACCAGGCAATCCTAAGTGCTAAGAAATTTAAAGGAGACAAAATTCAGTACCTGTCTTAAGTAGGATATTTTTCTTCTCTTCTCCTGAATGTATGTACAAAGCTGTATGTACATACAAGTTCATGTATGTACATGAAGAAGACACAAACTATGCAGGTATATTACTACAATGAATACAATGTTACCCAGGTATGTAAGAACACAGGAATGGCCATACCGGTTTAGGCCAAGGGGTGGTGTATTGCAGTACCCTGCCTCCAAGGTGACCGTGCCTGGATGCCCAGGGGAGAGTATGAACAGAACAAACATATTTTTGTGGTCTAACCTGGCAGGCAGCTAAACACCACACACAGCCAAACCACCCCTGCAGTGGGATGGGGGAGAGAGCTGGAAAAAAGGTAAACCTTGAGGGTTAAGATAAAGACAGCTTAATAGGAAAGGGAAAATAATAATAATAATAATAATAATAATAATAATAATAATAATAATAATAATAATAATAATAATAATAACAGCAATATTAATAATAATAGCAATAATAGAAAAATATATAAAACAAGTAATGCACAAGGCAATTGCTCACCACCTGTCAGCTGATATCCAGCCCATTCCTGAGTAGCAGTTCCCCTGGCCAGCTTCCCCCAGAATATATACTGACCATGACATCATATGGATTGGAAAATCCTTTTGGCCAGTTTGAGTCAGCTGTCCTGGCTGTGCCCGCTCCCAGCTTCTTGTGCACCTGGCACAGTGTGAGAAGTTGAAAAGTCCTTGGGTGCTTAACAACAACCGAAACATCAGTGTGTTATCAACATTCTTCTCATACTAAGTTCAAAACACAGCACTATAGCAGCTACTAGGAAGAAAAATTAACTCCATCCCAGCTGAAACCAGGATGCATATCCAATACTTTCCCCAAGCACTCTCCTAGATCCTCACTCTTTTCAGCTGAGATTTCCCAAGCCATATGTGCCTATTCAAAAACTCCTAGTGCTCTATCTATAAGGTACATGTCCACCTGAATCTATGTATGCTTTTTTTGCATCCATGACATCCATTGGAAAAGAGTTCCACAGACTGCCTGCTTGTGTACAGATTTTACGTCACAATGTTTTTGACTGTAACATGTATTTGGTTTGCTGGTGAGAGAGGGGAATGATTTTCATGGCTTATGACTCTCCAGTTTCTCTATTATGATCAAGGAATGGTGGCTTCAGCTGCTTGGTGAATAATTCCCCTCCTCAAGAATCTTAGGGAAACTTCCAAATAAAGTGAAGAAGGGAAAAAAAAAACAAAGGAAAAAAGAAGGATGGGGACTTAGCTTTTCACAGAGCTCTTCCTGGAAGTGGAGTCTGCTTCACAAAACCAGTTTTTATTGTTTAAGACAAATGATACTTTATATTCAGGAGAGACTCCCAACTAAACTGGTTTAGAATTTGGGAAACTTCTTCATGTGGTGAGAAAACTTCATGTGTACATTAGCCAATATATGCAAACTATTTTTCAGAAAAGAAAGAGCAAGAGGAATTTTGATTTCTGCAGGTATCTACTTCCTTGCTGGTAGAGTCATAATTTATAACCAAAGTCTTGGGACTTAAGCAAATCAGATACATGCCACTTTCATGTGCCTTCATCAGCTGAAGAATTGAGGCTCCAAAATAAATCCCGATATTTTGCAGCATGTTGTTTGTTCTTTGCTTTAGGCAGTAGGGGCAGAGAGAACTGCAGTTGGTCTTGTGCCTGGCAGGATTTACTCTTCCCAAAATTTACATCTTTGCTAGCTGTCCTGGTTTTCTTGGGCCATGTGCCTTTTGTGGTTAGCCTTTCCTTCACTTTCCTTTCTTGGTTTTTTGAATTGCTCTTTGCACAATGATCAAGACCTGATCCAAAAAAGAGAAAAAACCAAATCCGTATCAACTACTACAAAGTTATTACTCACTAAAACATACATGGCTTTGGTTTCCTTCACAAGAAACTGTGGTATTACAGCAGAAACATTTCCTTTACCGAATGAGAGCCACAGCATAATTCAAAATCTAGTACTAAAATGTGGAAACTTCAGTCATAGGCACAGGACCTGGTTTTATTGCTCCAGTGATAAGATATTCTATTGACGCCCTCTGGAAAGGTTAATTCCAACATTTCATGAAATCAGAGCATACATTCCTTTATGGTGTGCTGATACTTATGACAAGCAATGAACCAATGGTTAAAGCCTCTCCCACCAGTAACTGCAGAAGGGCAGCGCAGGGTCAGAGGCATTATGCTTTGTCATTAGGTTAAGATTTTCCAAGTTCTTTTCCCCAAGCTGTTCACAAAGAGGTTAATGAGCTTCTGGACCCCTAGGGTCTCAGCTGGGAAGCTCCACAAAACCAGTTATGATATTTGCCACAGTGTACCAGCTGCTACTGAACACCAAGGAGTTTTCCAGCACTGCTAATGCACGAGAAACATCTGTCTTATGTCTTTCAGTACCTTGAGATAGCTAGACCAAGAAACCCACCACACAGAATGAAAACTTATTATTTGGTGTATTTCAAAAAGAACAATAACTGAGAAACCTTTTAAATATTGAAATGTCTTCTCTGCAGACTTGGAGACACTTCGGCCATTGTTTTTATTTATCTTCTGGGAGATCAGATTAAAGCTGGAAGAATGGAAATTTTCTCTTGTGGATAGGATCTTACCACAGCACACACATATTCCTGCCTCCCATGGCACAGATGGCTTTTCATGATTGCCTTTAGCATCATGGGTAAGACTCTTAGAGCTAAAACATAGAGAAGTCAGGCCAGAAAATATTTTATCTCCACACAAATTCATTACAAGATATACATAAAGATGACCATGCAGAATAGAAAATCCTTACAGGTAAAATTCCTGCTACTTTATTCTGAACCATTTCTTAAGAATCATATGAGAAAAAGAAAAAAGAAGAGAAAAAAAAAAAAGAAAGAAAAAAGAGAGGAAAGGAAAGAGGGAAGGGAAGGGAAAAGGAAAGGGAAGGAAAAGAAAAATGTAATTTACTGTATTTCAAACTACAAAGAACCACAATGCCATCATACTATCTTAAGGACACTATTTCCAATATCATGTAGCCACCCTACCACTATCCCTTCTGAGTCAGCCAGAATTACCCATCATAGAAGCAGCAGAGGGTTACCTTATCGTCACAGAAGTAAAGACAGACACCAAAGGCATTTCTTTTCCCTTTTATGAGGAGAAAGCCTAAAATTTTCAAGGTTGTGTAACAAAGTCTGAGCTGTAAGGTGCAAAGCAGGAGTCTTTGAAATCATTTAGTGTGAACAAAATAATATGTACTATTTTGTAAGGTGTTTGTGGCAGGATCTGCTGTAATCTAACTAGCTAGTTAACCCCACTTTGTTGTTACCCAACAACAGGCACATGTACACTCAGTCAGACAGAACATATTGTGGTATCAGTAGAGAGGAACTTATGGAAGTAATCAACATTGATCAGCACTATTACTGCCATGGGGCCTTGCACACTCATGAGAGTGTCCAACCTTCATGGTTCATCACCAAATCACCCCAGCCTAGAGGTGAAGGGAATGTGCTTGCGATGAGCTATGCACCAGCACAATGCCAATACTGTAATTTTAAGATATATAGCCACTCTAAACTAGTCAATGTGTGTTTTGGAGTGTCTGTGCCACCAAGCCTATCTTGGCCTTTATTGTCACACCTCTGCTCTGTTTCTTAGTAGCTGCATGGCCCAATTTTCTCCCTCCCTCCCTCCCAAGGTAGCAGCAATCATCCCTTCCTCCAGAAAAGCACCAGATCGGTGCCTGTGTGCTGGTGAGGCCAGCAAAGCTGGGAAAGCAGCTGCAGCTATGGGCTGAAGGAGGGGGTCTGTGCTCCAGATGAGATGGAGGAAAGAGGATTCTCTGCTTTTCTGTCAGCTTCCACTGCAGTCTCAACCATGGGATGTAGTGGCCAAGGACAGCTGTCTTGTTCATGAATGAAGAATAATGAAGCACAATATCAGAGGAGCATAAAAAGGAGGAGAGTGGATTTGGAAAGAAATCAGGCTGGGATCATTGTTTAACTCCTGCTTTGTGAAAAAAGCTAGAAACCTGTAAAATATAATAATCTCCTACCTGAAATATTCTCCTACTTGTTTGGCAGAGGCTGTAATTGGCAATTTTACTGTAAAAAGTACAAAAAGAAAAGTATTGAAAATGCGTATCAGATCTCTTAAAAAAATCAACACAATGAAACATCCAAATTCTGTCTTGGCCAGTTCAGGCTCAATAACTGGGGGAGGCTGATACAGTTACTTACTGTAACCCTACTTACTGTAACAATAGTAGAATTACAGTAAGTAGAGTTACAGTAAGCAGACATCGCTGGACATCAATCCATTTACTCAGATGACTAGTTGTGGGGATTAAGACTTTGTTCATATTGAGCAGATTCCAACCCACATGCTCACCTCCCCTTCTTCACCTATTGTCTAATAAGGGATATTTTAAGATAAAGTTACTCTGGGTAGCTCCCACTGAAAATGCTCCACTGTGCATAAAATCAGGAAGCAAAGGTGCCAAAGGCAATATGATTATTTTGCTTTGTGAAGCATACAGCTTTGTTGAAGAACATGTTCTTAATCCTAGTGTCTGCTCCAAGGAAAACAAGTGTTTGACATTCAAATGACACTGGACTAGAGTCATAGAATCACAGAATGTCCTGATTTGGAAGGGACCTACAAGGATCATTGAGTCCAGCTCCTGTCCCTGCACATGACAACCCCACAGTTCACACCGTGTGTCTGAGGGTGTTGTCCAGTCTCTTCTTGAACACTGTCAGGCTTGGGCCCGTGACACCTCCCTGGGGAGCCTGTTCCAGTGCTCCACCACCCTCTGGGTGAAGAACCTTTTCCTCATGTCCAACTTAAACCTCCCCTGGCACATCTTCCTGCCACTCCTGCGGGTTCCCCTTGTGAGGAAACTGTAGACCATGATGAGGTCTTCTCTCAGTCTCCTCCAGGCTGGAAAAAACAAGTGACTTTAGCTGCTCCTCATATGGCCTCCTCTCCAAACCGTTCACCAACTTCGTAACCCTTTTCTGGACACTCTCCAGTAGCTTTATATCCTTTTTATCCTGTGGCGTCCAGAACTGCACACAGTGCTCCAGGTGAGGCCGCACCAGTGCAGAGCAGAGCGGGACCATCACCTCCAGACATCTCCAGAGCATGAATACTATGTCAAGCCTCACTAGTCAAGCAACATGGGTGGGAGTGGGAGAGAAGAAGAGCTGGTGCCACCCAACTGACCTTGACAGGTGATATACGCTCATGAGCTGCTGAGCTGGCAGTGCTCACAGCTGCCTGGCTGCATTACTAAGAACAAGGTGCCTGGGGCAAGAGCAGCACCAGCACCCAGGGAAGCTATACCGCTGTATGTTAAGTAGTGTGGCAGCCTCTGGAGTGGTGGTGCCACAGCATTCAGGCAGCAGCTCAACAGGGGCCCAGTGCAGGTGAGGCAAAAATACCCGAGTGACAGCAACCTTTGGGCTAGAAATTGTTTCCTCTCAGGTACATGTACAGCACCTGCCTTCATTACACACCCCGCTGATGAGACATCTCTGGAAGAGCAGTTGGAGGGAGAAAAGGGGGGGATGTAAGGTGTTGGTTTTTTGTTTGTTTGTTTGTGTTTGTTTTTGGATTTTTTGTTGTTTCTGTTTTTTGTTGTTGTTGTTTTTAACAGGCTGTGGGATAGTACTCCAGTCCACATCTAAAAACACAGGAACAAAATATAAAGAGGCAGGATTTTTTATTTCCTTCCTCTAAGAAACATCAGGAAAGCCTAGAAGAATGTGATCTATTACATTTTTACCCTTGGGTATGGTACACCATAGCTAGGAACAAACAGCTGCAACTGGGGAAGAACGTGCTTTAGAGTCACTCAAGACTGCAAAAACATTTAAAAATGCATTCTTTATTTATCTCCTCTTTCACAGGCAAGCCCTCATCAGTCATAACATTTAAACGTACTTAACTTTACTGTACTTAAAGTGTATTAAACTGTACTTAACTAGAACATCTGTCCCACAGAAACCAATTACATCTGTAATTATCTGTGCCCAAGCTCAGAGGCTGGCAGAGGGGGAGGCACTTTTAACTTCATCTCTGCCTCCACACTGCAGGTGTCTCATGTATCTTCTCTCTCTCAAGACGTGGATCTCCAGCGCGTTGCTGGTGTGGCAGGCACGGCCCTGGCACTGATGGCAGGTGAAGACCGCGTCTCTTTAAGTGGCCAGATCACTGACACAGCCGCAGCCTTGGTCCCTCAGCATGACCTGACCTGGCAGATGCATCCTACCAGCCGGCCCTGGACCAGGTTAGCTCCAGCTGGCTTTAGTCCTACACTGCAAATACCTCACCTGCAGGGTCTGGGGAGGCAGGAAACTACCGGGTAAGGTCCACGATCAAGGGGTGAGATGAACTGGGTTTGACAGTGTACAGGGAGGCACATCCCTTGGACACAAAGAACAGTTACAGTGTTTTGAAGCTCCTTTTATTCTAAGCGAAGAGATGCTTTATATGGTTGATACTGAATTTCATCAATAATATTTAACCCACCTGGCCAAAATAAAGTAAGGACGGGAAAATAAAACAAAACAGGGAAATCTTCCAGCTATATTTATGCAGGTTTAAAAATACATTAATAACACAGCATCCCCTCAGTCAATGAATCCAGTCCTCACCTATCACAGGCACATCCTTTCCACAAACCCTTTCGCAAACCAAATATTCATCCGCTAGTTTTCCAGCTACCATACCCCCCCCCTTTTTTCTCCTTCAGTTAAGTTCTCCAAGGCAAAACCAAAATAGCTGTAAAGCAGAATATCCCTGAGTATGTCTGAGAAAAATAAGATAGGAATTCAGAACCAAGCACAAAGTCATTACTAAAACATACCACTATAGCATGACATTGTTAGATTTTCAGCATCCAAAGTGTGAAAATCACATTAATAAGGATCTTCCTGAGAATTAATTCCAGTATCCTCAATGTAGGCAGAGAATAAGTAAATTGTTCTCATGTTCCTCTGTTTAACTGATCTGTGATAGCTCCCTATGAATCCATAAACACCACAGATTTATATAAAAACACAGATAATAGGTATGACTATTTTAATATTTCTCATCTGTTCCTAACTGAGGAATGCTAGATCTCTGCTCATGAAAATAACAGCTGAAGTACTGTTCCGTATAATTTGCTGACATGACATCTGGAAAAGATTTTAAAGCTCTTTTTTCAATAAGAAGAACGTTTTTTTTTCTTTCTTTTTTGTAATTCCCGGAATATTTAATGGGGCTTGTTTAACTGTGCAGGAGAGGTCAGAACTGAAGAGAAATGTATTATCAGCTTTGCAAAATATGAGCTGTAAGAATTTTTAAAAACTGACACAATGCTGTAATTAACACTGCTCACAAGTGTTTATTGGAATAAATAAGAATAATATCAATGGCTAAAATCAATGAATGCTCACTTATGGCACTGCGAGGTAAGGGCAGGCAGCTTTGTATTCAGGACATTTTTACTTTGCTATTTTCCTCATACATTAAGTTGTCGACTTTGCATGCTTGATGGCAGGCTGTTTCACGGCTTTGTGGGTATCTGCAAAGCCACAAAGTTTGACACTAAGCATAACAAATTCCATTGTTTTTCAGTACTCTGTCCACGTCAATGTTTTCAACTAAAAGCCTACCAAAAACTCTACCAAACCCTATCTTTAAATTCCCGAATTCAATAAACTCTGTGTTCCCGTAAGAAGCCTATTCTGTTTTAATGTCAAAAATTTAAAGTTTATAAAAAAACAGATCTTTAAGGCCTGAAAGAACCACAGGGTATCTCATAATTTGTTTCACCTACCATGAAAAATAGGCTAACAATTTCATTCCACTTTCTGTGAATGCTGTTGTAGACTGTATGTTTGACCGAAGCGAGACAGGTGGAGTTCGCAATAGTAGGTGTTCTGAATCCCTGATAAAATGTGCATCTATTATTTCTAATGCAAATTTATCTCTTATCAACTGCAGTCATAGCTTCTCATGCTTTCTTTGTTATTGACTGAGGCTGTCTCTGCTACTTTCAGCTGCTGTACTGAAGAATGTGCTTATATTTATATTTATATTTTAGGAGACAATTTTAATCCCATAAAGTCTCTATCCATCATGAAGTGGCTGAACTCTCCTAAGTGTCATGACAAGAGATTGTCTCTGGTTCTGAAATAATTTCAGAGGTTCTCTTTTGCACTATTCTTTTAAAAAAAGTCTTTAAAATGATGACACCAGAAGTAGTCAAATAATTCAGTATTAGTCTCAGAGAAGTTCTACAAAGAAGTCAAGATAGCTTTTCCCTCCCCTTTTCATGAAGGCAAGAACTGTATTTGTTCTTATGGCACAGCATAACAACTCATGTTGAGCTACTTGTTCACTTTGACACCTAAATCTTTCCCAGATTTTTAGTGCTTGCAATGACACAAGTTCTCCAGTTCTGTTTCCTTAGCATCCACATTCGCTTCTTTCATTTTGTCTCTAATGCAACCAAAATGTTCTGGTTAATTCCATAGGATTTGGTCTGCCTTGTTTGACTTCAATCAATGTTTTCTCCTCCTGTTTCTCTGGACTGAGCACATTATTATAAATGCATGTACCCTACTGCCAACAGGAGCAAATATTTTTTAATCTCTCTGGAATTTGCCTTGGGTTCCGTTTTCCTCCAGTGAGCCTGTTCCAATCAGTAAAGCAGAATGTAATTATATGATGAAGACAGTTAAAACTAAAGAAAAATTAGCTCTTCCAAACGCTGAGACTGAGTGAAAACCCAGCCAAAGAATGCTGTACTTATCTTTTTGGAACAGAATCTTTACTGAAGTTTGAGATTATAGAAAAGAAATGGCTTATTGGGTTTTAAAGAATTAAACAAACATATAATATTTACCTTTTTTCTTTGAGTCAGGTACCTGGAATATCTTATGTTGAGTTTCAATGCCTGTGGTCTGTGAAACAGAACAGAAACACAAATGAACTATTAATCTTACTAAGTTTCCAAGGACTGCTTGACAAAAAGGTGTTAACAGTCAGCCACTTCATGGCTTGTTCAAGGAGTGTACACTAGATTAGGACAAGTGTGATACGGGTTAAATAACTAGTGGAAAAGGAGTGAACATGTAAAGGCTGGGCTTTTGTTATCATTTGTTTGTTTGCTTTTCTTTTTTCTCCCAAGCAGAAGGCAAGCCAGGCATTCAGTATTCGGCCTGACTTCCAAAAGCTCAGAAAGCTCAGCAACTTACGTTCACTTTGCAAGCTACTGGGTGCTCAGCATTATAAAAATATTTAAATTAAATTCAATTTCATGAAAATAGGAACAGAACATAAGATTACATTATTTTCACCTATGATTTTAAGTGTTTTTCAGTTACGACAAGGCTCACGTTGTTTAAAGAATTATGTAGGATGCTGAACAGCAATAATGGAGATGCGATGTTTTTAAAAAAGATTAGATCTTATAGCAACTATTCTGACAGTGACCCTTTAGTAAACTTGATCCCATGGTTGCTGCAAGGCCAGCTAATGCTGAGTACCAAATCGCACACTCTAAATGCCAGGAAGGGGCATGATGCAGCTTTAAAATATTGCCAGTACAAGTATTTCAGAGGTGGTGCTTGGTAATGATCCCAAAGTTGATTAAAAAATATATTGCCTGTTTCCCTAGAATGTCCTGTGACTTTTCCCTTTCTCTTCTTTTCACAGCACTCGACTAGACTGGAAAACACAACTGAAAATGTTTTAATGGACTTGGCAAAAATCCTGTTCGATGAAACTGGATGAAATAGGTCCAGCTGAGGGAATGCGGTGTTAGTAGTTTTGGAGACTGAAGAAGAGCCAGTATAATCTCCAGCTCCAAGGCATATTCTTTCACAGAAAGATCTAAATGTATCAAATAATAAATTAATGAGGCATAATTTTACCATTTTTTCCTGCCCCAGACTTATTGGTCTTGATAATTCACTGAAAGATGAAATAGACAATAAAGACCAATGGGCATTCCAGGTCAGCAGCTTTTGGTGATAAAACTGTCTAAAGTTACAGTGGTTGAACTAAGTTGTCATATATCAGTCTCTGGTCAGAAAAAGACCACAATATGTTTCTACCAGGATGAAAAATACTCACATGTTTGCTTTCATGACTTCTGTCCTTAGCACTGCTGTGAAAGTGTCTTGATGTTTTCGTCTTTTTCTGCACAGAAAATAGTATGTAACCATTTTGATTCATGAGGGAATATTACAGTTACAAAGAAAAAAAACAACAACAGTGCAAATAAACATGATGATCACAATGCCAGAAGGAACACATGTAAGCAAGCTGCTCAAGACTGAATTCTTTTTGCTGTTCTGTTCAGCAAATATTTATGAACCTGGATACAAACATATACTGACGAGAGACCTTGCTTCCTACTCAATATGGCTTGTTTATTTTTAGTCTGGGAACCTGGATAACCATGCTTTCTCAGTAGTATTAATTGCCACTGCTCTGTTTTTCTGATGTTGGAGCTTCTGAAAAGAAAGATTAGCATAAAATACAAATAGCTTGGGAAGCACTGGTCTACCTATTGAACCAATGAAAGCATTAATAAAGCAGCCAGAATTACAATGTTTATGCACATAAAAAGAATATTATCCATCAAACTATGAATGTGACTTCTTCTTTCCAAATGACAGTTTGCTTTCTCTAGGCAACAGTCAGAGTGTTCCTATTCTACATCTGAGGGCCATAGTGTTTCCTAGGCTGATCAGTAAAGTGCCATTGAGAGGTACATACAGTTCTATGAATTTCTGTCAAAAACTGTACTGTGCCTGTGAGATTCCTTGCTATTCACCCTTTTCAAATACCTTTAAGAACTTCCATCAAGAACAACGGGAATTTTGCTAAGTCTTTTGATCTAATAACCTTACTCACTGAAGTAGCTTCATATGGGAAAGACGCGCATAATCATGAAAAGAACAGAAGAAAGAATCTTCTTTCAGGAATTGTTGTACAGCTCTTTCAAACTCATTTAATAAACTGTTGCTATTTTCTTTACACAGTTACAGTATCACTCTGACGGCTTTTGCTGCCGGTATACATCCAGCAAAAGAGTTTTAATCCATTGCATGAAAATTGTATGAATAAAATTCATACAATTTCATTGCATGAAATATGTTTTTGCCTACGTTTCGGCACAGAAATTACAGAACAGGACCTGGTGAGGCTCTACTTCACTAAAAATTTTGCAATGTATACTGGTGTTTACAGGTATTGGCAGGCATAGCCTTACAGAATCCAGCTCTTAGGTGGCCAAAGCTGTGTTCAGTCCTGAACATGCTCATCCTCTCCTAAGACAGGCACATGATGGCATGGGCTCTGTAGCCAGAGGAATCTCTGCTGAAGAAGACTCCTCTTTATTGTTTATTAAATTAGTAACTAGTTTCTACAGAACAGTCACTTTTAAAACAGAGATGTTTGAATAATCACCTAAAGCTGTGGTTTCGTAGACCAATGAGACCCTCTAAGGATTTCCTGCTACTGAAGGAGAAAGTTTCCTTTGTACTTGGTCCTGCCTCCCCTAGTCCAAACTCTGCCACTTTGGTCCCCGCTCCTAACTAGTGTTTTCCTCCATCCCTTAAACTGGCTCTGATGCTCAAGCAAAACCTTGTGTGAGGTGATTTAACTCACGAACCCATCAGAGAACAATCTCATTCTTATTGGTGGGTTTGCTTCCTATCAGTTTAGTGTGTTAAAACAGGTTATGGCAAGGACTGAACATTTGAGGTATATAACTGGAAGGAATACACAGAAAGGAATGTGGCAGGAGGAGACAAGGGAGGACAGAAAATGGTTGTTAAATGGCTCCTCACAAAATGTGAAAAGTCTATCGGGATGAGAAATGTGCTAATTCATTACTTAGTACAGTTCCTGAAGTAATTAAGTTTTAACAAATGCTCTTGTGTAGGTTCTGTATGACTCAAGTGTTTCTAGGAAGGCATCCCTGCCCTTCCTTTTTCTTGGTTGTTTCTTTTATGTATATCCCCAAGCAAGTCACCAGTTTTAAAGGCTAAACTAAATGGACAAGAAACAATACCCTAACTTTCTGCAGTGGTCTTCTGTGTTTGTTTGGACTTTGGTTATTTAAAGCAGTGTTACACCCCTCCCATTCTTTTTCTGAATCTGAAAGTCCCCTGAAATCACAATTATCCAAAAGGATTCCACATCTCCCATGTCATGAAGGACACAACTCATTATATGGCCTTTAATCCCAATCCCTGGGATGAATACCATTCACAGATGTTTTGCAATAAGCAGTTATGAATGAGAGTTATGTGGCAGCCTGCTCAATCTACAGCTTAATCACAGGCAACAGGGGAACCCTGTCTTGCCTTTATGTACCATTTACAGACCATATGGAAATGGTTCTTATGGAGGTCAGAAAAACCCACCGACTGGCATGTTGAATGTTTCGACACAAATAAGGCTATTTTAAGCAAACGAAGTGGAAAGGCCTGAAGTTTTAGGCATTTTTTTCTCAAGTTGCTAGTCCATAGTGCTTCCAGCCCCATGTCACACCCCCATGCACACCACACTGCCAGTCAGGCGAGACAACATGGGGCAAGAAAGCATGACGGGCTGAGAAGTACTAAAAGACCCAGGATACTTGGTGTTATCCAGAAATTGCTGATAACTTTAGAGTCCATTTACCATTTTCATTCTAAAGTTTTCATGATTATCTATCTATCTATCTATCTATCTATCTATCTATCTATCTATCTATCTATCTATCAATCATCTATCTATCTATCTATCTATCTATCTATCTATCTATCTATCTATCTTATTTTAAAGCCAGCAAATCCACCTGAATGAGTGGAAAACCTGTCTGGACTTCACCTTACTTAAGTACAAAACCCCATAGCTTTGCTTAAACTCTGGATGACAGTGGGACTAAGTGGAACTATTGGACTTTGCACAAATATGTGTTCTCCATATAACTTCTCCAGGGACAAATGCCTCCAGGGAGGGGCAGAGCACATAAAGTGATCTGTGGCAGTTTCCCTCACCACAAGTGCACTCACCAGAGCTTATCTGTCTACATCATATTTCAAACTATCATGTCTGAAACTAGATCTAAAACTCCAAATCATGAAATTCGTCAACTAGCCCAGTCACCTGAAATGATTATCTGCATGTTTTGCAAATTGTTACTCAGTTTTACACACTCTTAGTACACAGTTTTTGTACTAGTTTCTGCTCTTACTGTTGGTTATTTACTGCATTTATGTCATAAACAGGAAGCAACAATTTACAGAACTATTATTGTTGGCTAAAATCCATCCACAAGCTTTCAAAAAGTAATGCCCTCACAAAAGTTTGTTTTGCTTATCTACAGGAAACATCTTGAGTAATATTATGGTAATCACAGGCATCAAAGAAATAAACACCAAGGACGGACAAAACCCCATGTTTCAACCCACTCTTTTCAGCAAAACAAGGAAATACAGGTTTCAGGAAAATAAAATGTCTCATTGCCCCCCAGTGAAAGCACTTTGTGAAATCTGGGGCTACATTTGTGAGATTAGAAGTAGGCAGTGGGGCAGTCTGATGTTGACAGCAGTTAGCACCAGTGTGATGACTTGCCTGCATCTGTGAGAGGAGAACACAACTCCTGAACACTCTGTGCTGGGTACCTGAATGTATGGCTGACACCCCTATACATGGGTACCATACTTCTTGTGCTTAAAGCTGGTGCCCTCCTCCTCCTCGCCCTGACCCTATGTCTGCTGACTCAGCTGTACCACAGAACCTGACAAGTAGAAAGCCACCCTCTTTTGGAACAAACCCACCACCTTCTGGACAATCTGGGTTAAGCTATAGGGTAAGTTAATAGTATTGCGCTGAGCTGTTCGTTTGGACTGTATCTCTACGGGCTATTGATTCGTTAATTACTACTCTGACTGACTTAATCCGAAGGTTCTTCAAAACAGAGACTGTTAAACTCTAGCGATTCTTTCCCAGTGGCATTCAGGACAGAGATGTAAACAGACAAGAAAAAGTCATAGCATACCTTAGTACCCAGTTTTAGCTGGTGTGCAGCAAGATCACCGGAGTCTGGGCTGTCAGAACTTTGACTGCTGTGAAACATGAGCATTGTTTTGTTTAATTTCCAGATTTGGTTATTGCAAACAGTATTTTGCTGCATTCATCCCAACCATTAGCAAGTGTTTTCTGTAGTAACCCTAGCAGTAGAGATGTAAATGTGTTTTTCACGTGCCTGTCTTCCAGATCCACATTTTAATTTTATAGATCTATAGCTAACCTGAAAAAAGTGGGCATCATCATCTTAGGGAAAACTTGGTTACTGCAAGAGATGCGACCTATCCAGATCGCATCTCCTACTTCTACATAGGTTTGTTTTAGTTCTGCTTCATACACCTTTCCCCTCCCAAATACTCTCACAGAACATCATTGTCTTTGTTCCCAGCGATCCTTCTCCTACTGCTGATGATGCATTAAGATCTTTTGTGTCTTTATGTCTTTGCAGCTTAGCACCAGTTGTGAAGCTTTTGATTTCTATACTCTGGGCACTTAAAGTTTGATGAGATAGAGCCAAGCTTTTAATGTTTCCCCAAAAAAGAAATGTACAAAAGTTTTATTCCTCAATAAATGACCATAGGGCCAGAGCTGTTCAAACATAAATGCCCACCTCTCATAAACCACTTGGACAATGGATCTTGCAGTCACTCACAGTCTGCACTAGCACAGGAGGAACTGATCATGTTTAATAGGTGTATCCTGTGGTCAGTGTATAGATTCTTGCACTGCTATAAATTACCCTAAACTTAACTCCTTTGGCTGAATGGAATCAGACTAACATCTTCCATGGTTAACAAAATTAGGTTTACACAAAACCAAAACAATATACTTTATATTGTGGCTGGCTTACTCTGCAAAATGTAAGGCTGAAAAAAGGAGATTGATTTAAGTGATGCAATAGGCCAAGCTCTGTGCCCATTAAGTTTCATTTCTCCCCTGAAAGGCCATCTGGGGGAAATACAGAGCTCTGCTTCCAATGAAATGGCTATTAAGGTTTGGGTATAAGATTTGTATGCAATTTTTTAAGGACCATTAAATTAAGGAGTGTGACTATTAAAAATCTGATTTTAGTATCTTTTCTAACATTTACTCAGGCACTCTTTATGAGGTGCAGAGAACAAAAAATAAATTGTGGCATATCTGAAGTTACCTGGAATCGCAGTCTAACACATCAGAATTCGGGACCTTGGAGTTCATCCTGGCTTGCTCTTTCAGTAATTTCTCGTATTCCTTCAGGCACAGATAATAACAAGAAGCACGACACATTTAATTTACTGCCTAAAGAAAGCCATTATCAAATGTATTATTGCTATAACCCTATGGAGTATTATGTTTTCCTACAGTAGGATCAACTGAGGCAGGAGAAGAGGCCTAGGGGAGACGTTCCTTACCTCCCTGCTATGAACACAGTAGTCCAAGAGAGCATCACAGAAATGCTGTCCTATTGACTCCAAGTCTTTCACATCAAAATGGCTTCTTTGTCTGTAGCCTGCAGCATCAATAGAAGCAAGACAGAAATGAAAATGTCAGTCATCCTGCAGACTGCTAGGTATCTGTGATATGTCAGGATGGTGGCTGACTGCAAACTCACATCATCTTTCACTGACAGATGATGGACAGGTCTATGACTGCTGGAGTTTTATACAGATGGTATTATATATCAGTATTCTGCCTATATGAACAAATCTATCCACTCAGAGAGGGTTAACTATAATGCATAGTTAACTGATCCCTATTACAAAATCTCGTAAAAATAGAGCTGTCTTCAGTTACTGCTTTTAGTTTGCACTCTACTAATATTGTTTCATGATACGTACGCAATAATGCTAGTGGTGGCCTGAAGGGCTGTGAGACGAATGCCCTAGTTTTAGTGTTTTTTTCCAACTCTTATCTTAAATCATCATTAACTTCTACCCAGTAAGATAGAACATCAAGCAGGGGATGGTAGCTCAAGCTACCATTTTCCATGAATAAACAAAAATAAAGGTCTTGTTTGACGATTCCTAACAAATAGCTACAGAGAAATGTCTCACCCAACTTAGAGCCACAAAGAGAGGCTTCCAAAGTGTAGCTGTTGTTGATGCCCATCTTCCACATTACCACTCGACCTGTGCCTTGTTTGTTCTTTCGTACTCTGAAACGGCAGTCTGGGAATGAGAACTTAAAAGACAAGTACAGCATCAGCCTTTGAAGTAAATAGGAAGATGCAATAATTTCACTTTAACCGTGCAAGCTTTTTAAAATCTTATCTACTGGGTAAATAATCGTGAGTTTTCAGTCTACTTGAATAATTGCACAACCTATGTCAGAGCATACTGTTATTACTCGTACAATGGAGATGTAGGTAAAATAATAGCCCTTTGATTAAATATTTATTTTACTTCAAGGATTTCTGAGACATGTGCAAGTAATTTTTTTATATGGCTGCACTTATGTTTCTAAACAATCCTATATAGACAGCTGACCAGCTGAGCTACCATGAATCCTGCTATATACCAACATGCATATTTACTAAAAAGTTGGAATAGCTTTTCTTTCATGAGTTAATAGACCAACACTTTGATGCAACTGATTTGGAGCTCACAACCACCTCATTATTGATATCTGAGGAAAACAGTATTAGCTGCAAGTACGCAATGACATCTAGTAGGGTAGTTTGTATGTTGTTTCATTCCTGAGCCTTTGCAACCTTTCTGCTTCAAAAGAAGCTTCCTGCAGTTAGAATTTGGTGGAAAATGACATATTTTAAAACCTGCCATTTCCTACTAAACTTTTTTTTTTTTCCCTAACTGAAATATCTTTAACAAATCTGGTGATTTTGACATAATTTTCAACAGAAGCTTTCAAAAAGGTTCAATTTGGAGAAATATTTTTATTCTTTAGTTTCTTATTTTTTTACTTGTTTGTTTTTAATTCTGCAATGTATTTTAAAGCTGCATTTGATATATGAGTACACAATATTTAATGTTAGTTTCTGGCATTGTTAAAACAATGTTTGATATTCACGTTTTTTAAAATTACTTTGATATTCACTTTTTTCCATCCTTTTAAAAAATCTTTAAAAAATGCTAACTTTATGTCCCAATTCAGCATGATAAATTTTAGAGAGCTGTAATTTCAAAGGAGTTAAAATTTCATATTCCTACAATTTCTAGTTTTAGTCAACTGAAGGTAATTTTACTGGGTGGAATGCAGTCTTTTAGTAAACGTGGTACCTTAAAAAAAATCAGCAGTCCCAGGTGGTGCTTTAACTTTTAGTTAAGTTTCTAGCCAGACAATTGCTTACCTTATCTGGGCAGCTCTTGCTCAGGAAGAGTGGGAAGACACGTGGATTCCGGTATGGTGTTTTTACTTGATGCTTTCTCTCACAGCCATACATGAAGACATTTTTTTTCATGTTGTGGCCATGGATGTCACAATACAGAAAAACCTCACGTTCTTCCATCACTCTGTAATATGGGATGACATAGAATACTTTATTAAAAGTGCTTGTTTGGTTGTTTTTTTCCACCTCAGAAGTGAGTGTAACCTAAGGAGAAAGAAATCAATACGCTTCATATTTTGAGCTCTAAGTTAAACCCTTAGTGTGCTAGATTATAGCCAAACTGCTCATTTCCTTTCAGAATAAAACACTTATCACTGCACAGAAATAACATATTAGTGTATGGATCATCAGCCTTTGTCCATGTGTTTGTTCTCACTCTGAGGCTCAGTTATGTACATCCGGCTCGGTAGATGCGTAAATGAGCACATTGTACAGCTGAATCCAGCTACTCTTATCTGCTGCTCTTTCACTATTGTACATGTGTTGAATAACACATGCTGTATGCACTCACAAGACTGAAGCATAAATGGCAGTGAATACTCCTTCCTTTATCGAACTGGAGACATAATTTTTTATGATGTGTCAAGATTCTACAATGTATTATTGCTTAACTAAGTTTTAAAAGAAAATTCAGAGGTAGACACATTGGGGTTTAGCAACCCCAATGCTTAATTTGTGTCAAAGCACAGATCTACAGGAACGATGTGATGGTAGCACAGCTTGTCACTGGCTTTAGTCCAGGCAGGAGTTGGAAATCCATGGTGGAACTAAGAAGGAGGCAGTAATAAATGTCTCAGCTGACAGTAGCTGAACACGAGGCTGAAGGTCAGTAGCAATTCAGCAGACATAATTAATATTGATTACAGGGCACTCACAACTGCAGGCTGTCTTCATGCAGTAAGAAAGGAATTCTAATGGAAAATGCAAGGGACAGTGCTCATCCCCTGTCAGCTGGGGATCTACATGCCAAAACATTCATTTGAAAGAATACAGATCTTACTTAAAATAGCCTGTAACTAGATGAAAAACATTAAATGAAATAATTCTGACACTGGTGTTCTGCAGAAGAATCTTGTTTGTGTTAATTTGTTACAGAAGGATTTAGTTTACTAGCTGAAGATTTAGTTTAATACCTAAAGATTTAGTTTTTTTATCCAGAGTATCAATGTCTCTGTGACTGGAAGTCTGCATAAGAAATCAAATATATTTGCACAAAACATACAGCAAACTTGGCAATCTTTGCTGTCAAATGGACATCTGGGTTCTCTTCTGAACGTAATTTCATTCTGGGATGTGGTTGTATGTCAGAAAAGGAAAAAATGAGAGAAATAAGGAATTTGATAAGTAGATTTTGGCAGAGGATAGTGGGGAGAAATATGCTGAAAATGTTTTAACAAAAACTCTTTTACTTTAGAGATATAACTTATTACGAGGAATGGAGAAAAGATATTAAAGGAAAACAATCAAAATACTGCAGAAAAAAAATAATCCACTCTGAAATGCAACTGCATGTAACCAAAACAGTCAAAAAGTCTCAGGTACAGTGCAAAGATGTAAACAATACCAAACCAACAAGGGGCAGAGAAGTCACACTAACAAAGAAACAGTGGAAAGGAAAATAATCTATTCTAAAAGGAAAGAAAATTAGTTTACCTTTTGATCATGTTTCGGGTATACCAGATGGAAGGATAATATTTCTTCATTTTAGATCTGTATTTGCGGTTCAAGTCCTGACCTGCTAAAGAACAGCGGTGATTTCCCACAATCACACCATCTGGGTTCAACATGGGTACCACTTTGAAGACAAAATTGTCCCGCAGCAGTTGAGCTTTGCTTGAATCACCAAGAATGTAATCCAGAAAGCCCTTCATTATCCAGGAACTATTAGTTTCTCCTGGGTGCACCCTCGCAGTTAGTATCACAGCCTTCCTCTCGGTGCCCTCGCTGCTTTTGGGGGGGTTGGTGATAGTTAAAACATACACTATGTTTCCTGCCAATGAATGGCACAAGATGTGAATCTGGCAGAATTTGGACTTCACTGGATCTTTAGAGATGGCCACCAGGTACTCCTGCAGGTTGGAGTAGGTGTAAGGATAGCAGTGGGCAAAGTAGCAAGTGTCTTGGTCATAAGGGAACTGGAATGTCCAAGTGAGTGAGAAATACCGACGTTCACCTTGAACCGCATTGTTTTTGTAATACTTGATTTCATTTCCAGTCCTTCGCCAGCCAACGCTATGTTTCTTAGCGTCGGCTTCTGAGTACAACAGTGGCCGCAAACCACGTTTATATAAGCTGTTACGCTTGGTAAAGTTGACAATAGTGAAGCGATATGGCATCCCTGCCTGCGTATTGCTTACTTGGAAGTAGTACCACTGCATGTATCTGCTTGTGTAGAGGTCAGCGCGCAGGGTCAGCTGGTACTCAAATTCATTGCTGGTAGGCAGAAAGAAGACAAACGGTTGTGATGCTGGTTAGTGCTGCAGTATGATGCAGTGTCAAATAATGCGGACTGCCATTAAAAAGCACCCCACAGTGAATCAGGTGCAAATCTGATTTATGTTGTCATAAATCAAAGTCTACACTGTTGCCAGGAAAAATGCCTAATCGCACCCAGTGTGTCAATAACACCACTGCTGTCTTCATTAGGACTTTTAGTAATAACTAGGACTTCTGTGTTTAAGAAAATGTGTTGATTTTGTGTGGGTGATTATCACCTATAGAAAACCTTCAGTATTATGCAGCGGCCATCAGACCATTTCATATGAAGGTTGCCCGAAACTACTTTTGAAGATTATTCAATTAGTGCAAAACAAGTTTTAAACCTAGAGTAAGACACTGTGCTCAGAAACTGATAGGCTGCTGATAATAACAACTCTGATAGTAACTCCATCTTAATAAAAGAAAAAAATATTAGAAACTTACACTTTGACCACCTTCTGCAAATTCCCACTCTCAAACCGTGCTTCAAAAATCAGTGTGTTGTCCTCTTTCTGGTGGACGATCTGCTTCAAGGGACAGATACCTCTCACTTGGGAATACATAAAGCAGGGGTTTTTGTTAGCTAAGGGAAGGAGCAGAACAGGTGTCTTTCATTTCAGTCAGAGCCATTTTAGGCAATACCTGCATCCCTCTGAAAATTTCTTCTAGAAACAGACAACTGTATGGAGCTGAATTTCAAAGCATATCTTAAGTAAGCATAAAATAAATTATATGAAGATTTTGCTGCTCATTCCCACTTAATCTTATGGAGTTCAGTCAGCCTAAGATCTGATTCTGTCTTGGAGGTACCTGTGTCTCTCTGTACAAGCAAGGGGCAATTCATATTCTGTACTTAGGCAAAGCAACTGAGTTAGGTGGAACAACTATGACTCAGCTCCCCCAGGTCTTTTCCCCAGTCAAATGAGCAACTTCTCTATTCAGAAATCACATGTAGCTGACAATTCCTGACATCAATTTGTTTTTAAATCCCTGAGTTCAACTATTCTCATCTAGAAGTAAGAAAGATGACACCCTGACCCAGCAGCAATCACTTCTATATTGCAAGTGTTGTTTTCACATCACTTTTGGCATGCAGTTTGAGCCTGTAGCTCCTTTTGATCTGTTCTGCTATCTCATTCACTGTTCCTCAGATGAAGCATTCACAGGGTATAACTCAACTTTTAATTGCAATCTTAATGACCACAGTTCATCAGATAAACAGAAGCTCTGCATCTGTCATCAGCAAGAATTTATTTTTCTGGTTGGGAAATTGTTTAGGTTCCAGAAAGCTTTTGCCACCAATGTGTGGAAAACTGGGGTAATCAAAACTTCCTGTCATCCCTAAACTGTACCCACAAAACAGAGAGGATGCATCTCTTCTGCTGAAAGCTGGGAGCCCAGACATCCTGCTGCAGAGTCCATGTAGCCATGCTGGCGACTCTGGCCGACACCAGCAGCACAAGCTGCGCTCTGATGCTTGGGTTTGGGCCAGCTCAGGGAAAAAGACGACAGATGAAAACTGTAGGTATTCCAGGCTGGAACTGTGTACTGTGAGACTGTGGGTTTCACACTGCCAATGTTGAACTGGCTGTCTAATCTGCCAGAAGTGAAATTCACTGCTACATAACTTTCTAACTAGCAAAATGAAGGGGTTGTACTGGTGGCTGGACACTGATCACCAAGCTGTTGTTTTCTCAGCTCCTGTCTTCTTGCTTTTCTCTGTGTTCTTGCTCGTGGATTCTCCTGACCCTGTGCCACACGACAGGGCTAAAGCTGTACAGCAGACCCTGTTCATATCAGAGTTGTGTCTGCCCTTGCTTGAGTGGGGCTGTGTTAAAGATTTATCCTGCAGCAGTCTGTCTGTCTTATTCTCTCCTGTAGTGTTTCTAAAGCTCTGACAGCACTACTCAGGGAAGTCATGTAAAGCCAAGATTCCTAGAAGTCATTTTTTCATTCCTTGAATCACTGTTGCCATATGTGAAGACGCTGTATTCAGTGTATTGTTCTTTATGATTGAAGTTACTACAGACCCATAGCGGTCTTTATTAGAGAAGGGCTATTAGCTTTGCTAGGTGGGATACCCACTTGAATAATTACTTTCTGTTTAGATTCAATTCCATTCACAGTTTCTCTATCCTTCCCTTCCTCTTCCTTAACATCAAGGGAGAAAAATATTTCAGAAGTTAATCCAGTAAAATTGTTTATGGAAACATCTCTATCAGTCAAATGATATGGAATGAATGCACAAAGAAAATCTGAGAACGCACAAAGAAAATAATGGTATTTTGATGTTTCTGCATGGGAGTCACCATTGGATTGTATTTTTCTCTCCTAAACCAGATTTTAGGAGGGCCTGTAGGACCTCAGCAGTAGGTAGTTCCAAGACAGGCAGTAACTCCCAGCTCCTGCTGAACTCAAATTCAAATTCAGTAGGAATCAGGAATGTGCCACTGCCGTCTCTCACAGGATGCAATGGCCCATTACACGCCAGTCAAAACCTGTAGCAGTCAGGTCAGAAATCTGCATAAGTGCAGATGCCTGTCCTACCCTACAGAGCTTCTCTGCAGGGAGGATTTTAAGGTTTCAAAAATTGATTTATTTATATGTAACTGAGATGGCAAAGCTAGCAAACTAGAAGTGTCTGTCCCAGGAACAGAAAGGAGATGATGAACTCCATAGGGCTCCAAAGTTCTCCTCCTCCCACCAGCTTCTGTCCCCCAGCTGGCTGCAGTGTCCATCAGCCCAGTTTGCACAAGCAGTCCACTCTCCCTGCTGCAAGCAGGGATGAGCAAGTAAAGGCTGCAGGGCTCTGAAGTTCTCTGCAGGTCCTGCTACCAGTCAAACCCAAGGCTGGGAGGCAAAGCAGCACAGTCAAGGCAGTGAACATGCACTTTCAGCCACATAAAAACTCACCAAAGTCAACAAATACTATTGCTATCCGTATATTTATACACAGAGTCTTCACAGCGATAGCAAACTCTCATATTCTGCTTCAGCCTGATGTTTCCTAGCGCAGGAATTGCAAACTGCCTGTAACTGCCTGCACAACGTCTTTACTCTGGAGCAGGAGTGAGAACTGGACATATGTAAAGGCAGCAGGTTTTACCTCCTCCATTGGCAAGTTTCATTTATGAAGTCTGAGAACCATGATACCAAAATATACACTTTGCTGGAGAGATGTACAGGCTGAAATAAGAGCATCCAGTCACCTGTGCACGAAGTTCGAGTCAGTAATAAAGGACCAGGAAAGGTGAATTTTTGAAGAACAGCAACTAAAGGAACATAAGAGAAATCACTGTCCTTGTTTATAAAAAGCCAGGGAGCTGGGATTCAGCATGTTCCTTTGTATCTTATCCATTGCAATAAATTAGAAGATCCAGTTGCAGAGGACAGAGGTTCCTTCCTAGTCACACAGGAGTTACCAGTTTTCTTGGTCGTCAAATGTAGAAACCTACTAGTGACAGGTAATATGCTTGTACTGCAGAAGTAGCTAATTTCTAAATAAACATGATGTCAGAGAACCAGTGCTTTTCAGTATATTGCACGCTTTTACTGACTATGCTGACCTCAAGAAGGCTGCCAGATCCCTTTCAGCTTTGTGCTTCTGAAAATTTTGTGCTCACATCTAGTTATCCTAGCATTACAAAACTATTATCATCCTTTCTTATCTACATAGAAGTATCCCAGGACCAAAATCAACAACTGCCAGAAGTTCCAAGTTCATCCAAGGCAACTGGATCAACTTGCCAAACACAGAAATAATAACTCTGATAATCAACTGGTGATGGCTGAATAAGGCAACTAACTCCCTTTAATTCTGTCTAATTAATCCTTGCCCGACTTGAAAGCCTGTAATCAAGCACTGATCCAATATGGCCAGATTTTGTTTAGAAGTCTTGGCAAAACTACTATAGCAAACAGAATAATAAAATATTTTCCCAACACAGACTTCAGGAGCTGGTCTTGCAGTTATGCAGCTCTCATATTTTTTGCTTTCTCTTTTGGCTGTTAAGTTATTGTTCTCCACTCATATTTTCACAACAAACTCATTTTAAGCTTGTTCATACTGTAATTCACTGAGAACAATGGCTTGACCTGAGTTGAACTTCTGAGATTATTAACAGTATGAGCAGAATTTATGGCTGATGAGACAGCTGTGTAGCTAATTTCCTTCCCTATGTATAGGAAAATAATTTATTCTGAAGTGCTTTAAAATAACAATGGAAAATCATATTGGTTTCACCAGGCTTTGAATTAGGTTCTTAAAGGATATAAAAGCAGGTACTTCATCTGCCTACAGCTGACAGCAAGATTCTTCAGTGTACCCACCTTCTTCCAGATAAACCACGGTGCCTTTGTCAGGATTTTGGTAGGGTGGTGTCACCTCCAAACCTGTTGGAGTGTACAATGGCTCAGGGCTAGTGGGTATCCAGTCTGAAAAAGAAGAGACACACGGAGGACTACAAGCAGGAAGATTGTATTAGAGTATTTATAATACATATTGAAAAGTGATTCATCCTATTTATATCAGTTGCTCATAAATGAACAGGGAAGCTGACTTTTGAACCTGATTTTTGGATCTGTAAACAAATCTTCACTAAATAAAAAATACATAACAACCTGTGCATGGAATAACTTTCTGTTGTGCAAATGCACCTCTGTTTCCTGTACAGCTTTCTTACCATCAGTGAGGATGATAACGGTGAACATTAGATGGCACTGGTACCACTAGGAAAACAGAAGCTCCAGCTACAGAGAGAAGTAATTGATTGCTGACCATGCAGATGCTGCATGGCTATAATGCAGTGTATCCATGTGACTTGCATGACATCTGCCTGGCATGTCTAAGATTCTGACAGTAGACCTTTCTTTACTGTAATACAGTAGTCCTATCCCATTCCATTCAAGACAATGGGATCTCGTTCCAAAGGTAACAGAATAAAGGCAAAAATGGCTCAGTCCCACCTCTGTGCATTTTTGATTTTCACTGATTACTTCTAAATTGCAATTGGTTGTATCTGTAAAGTGCATGGACTGTTCAAGTTTTCACTATCATGTAACAGATTTGCAGTATGACTTTCGTACAGACTGCATTAAAGCAGTTATTAGCTGACATTCATATTTAACCATATAGCCCTGAAATATAGTACTGTCATTGCTAGTAACAGGGCATGAGGTTTGTACTGAGTTTGCAAGGCCTAAGGACAGAGGTTTGTCAGGTTTCTTCTGTTTGAACTTCTATTTATCTGTGTGCAGCTTTGTTTCACTTAATTTCACTGTGACAGCAATTTCTTTAATTGATCAGGTATATATGGATAATTTGGTTTACTTTTATCTTTGTGTAGTATAACCATAGGCTTACACAGACAGCAATAACAAGCAGCTGTTCTGAGTAGAAATGCAGACCTAGAGCTAGATAAAACTCATTTTAGGGGTAGTAAAGAGTACAAGGAAATAATACCTAACATATGTAAAGAACACTGTATATGTTACATTCAGATGTAACATGGAGCTGAAGACTGATAAAGAAAGAGAGAGGTGTAAGAGTGAGCTAGCAAACATATGACAATGATCCCAGAGTTATTTGGATACTAGAGTGAGGAAAAGAAGTCATCAGTACAAATATTGTATTTCTCCCAGCAAAGGACTCCAGAAGCTGACAATTTGCAA
Organism: Streptopelia decaocto; assembly: GCF_964273445.1. NCBI lineage: Eukaryota > Metazoa > Chordata > Aves > Columbiformes > Columbidae > Streptopelia > Streptopelia decaocto. The sequence goes on along the minus strand of NC_138663.1, from coordinate 43,022,338 downwards.
CAAACCACCCCTCCCTCTACCAGAATGAAATCTCTACAGCAAAACCAATGACCTACAGGAGCAGTGGAAGGGGAACCCAGGAGAAGGGTGTGAGTGAAGCACATGTATAAAAATTTTAACTGCATTAACGTTTTTTATTTTTCTCTAGCAAGAAGATCTGGACTAATAATGATTTCTCTCTAAAGATTAGCCAAAAAGGCCAATGGCATCCTGGCTTGCATCAGAAATAGTGTGGCCAGCACAACTAGGGCAGTGATTGTCCCCCTGTACTCCGCACTGGTGAGGTTGCACCTCAAATATTGTGTTCAGTTTTGGGTCCTCAATACAAGGAAGACATTGAGGTGCTGGAGAGAGTTCAGAGAAGGGCAACAAAGTTGGTGAAGGATCTGGACCACAAGACTTATGAGGAAAGGCTGAGAGAACTGGGGCTGTTTAGCCTGGAGAAAAGGAGGCTGAGGGGAGACCTTATCGCTGTCTACAGCTACCTGAAAGGAGGTTGTGGTGAGGTGGGTGTTGGTCTCTTTTGTCAATAGGCAGTCATAAGACAAGACAAAATGGCCTCAAGTTTCACCAGGGGATGTTTAGATTGGATATTAGGGAAAATTTCTTCATGGAAAGGGTTGTCAGGCATTGGAACAGGCTGCCCAGGGAAGTGGCTGAGTCACCATCCCTGGAGATGATTAGAAGGTGTGTAGATGTGGCACTTATGGACATGGTTTAGGGGTGGACTTGGCAGTGCTAGGTTTACAATGGGACTTGATGACCTTAAGTGTCTTTTCCCACCTAAACGATTCTATGATTCTACTTCACTTGTACTAACAATATATTCTTTGCTTTATTTATATTTAAGGTGTGCTTCCTCTTGGCCCATACACAAGATTTTGAGCATAACACAATAACTTACCTATGTGCTTAATTCTGTCCTTGATGACTTCAAATTGGTGTGGCCAGTGCACCAGGAAAAACTGGTCACCGGCAGGTGCTGAGTCACACAGATTCTGAGACTCTTGAGGATGGGGTGCCTCTGCCTCAGAGTCAGATAATAACATAATCTGTTTTGCCCTTGGAAGAAGATGAGCACAAACAGAATCTATAAGAAAGCAAAAGAACCCTCACATCAGTCTTTCTTGCTCTTCCAAGTGGAAACAGGCGGCAGTGATTATCTATGTGAAATTAACGGCACAATAAAATTACATTCCACTGAAATGTAAATTTAATGCTCCACCCTATAAATCACACTGAATTTAAAAGTAGCATTGAATTAACAGATAATTAATTAAACTACAAAATACACCAAGTATCCAACTGCATCAGGGAATAGCTTATTTAGGTTTCTACATGAAATCTTGGCACCTTTTATTATTACTGCTTTTATTACTAGTGTGTTATGGTAAGGCCTGCAATCTCAATGCCCAACTCAAAATCTGTACTGTGTAAGAATATACAAATAACAAACAAAGCTTATTCCTACTAAACTTGTCACACAGAATGTATGCAACAAGACTGTACTGGCTAGCATGACAGGAGAGGTAAGAATCCGATGCTATCAAGAATTCTGTAAAGCAACAGAAACATTTGGAGGAGATGGGGGCAGTTTTTGCTTGTCAGCAAGGAATTTTCTTAAAAGTTATGAGAAGCGACTTGAATGAAAACATGACAGGCAGAGAAAAGGCTTTGAAAAAAATCTAGTAATTAGATGTCTGGGACTGCAGGTACTGTGCACTGACCACAACACTGCCCAGAGTTAATTACTTGTCTTTGCCATAGATATGAAAAGATCCCCTTTCAAAGCATTTCACGTCCTCCCTACTATCTGCTTAAAGTCGGCCAAAAGATAAGAGTTTGCTTTCATGGGAAATTTTTTTTTTGTATTTTCTTTGGGTCTGAATCAGATACCAGCGCCTGCAGGACTTATTTTACCAGCAAAAAATTCTAATCAGCTTTAGACTTGGTTTCTAGATCTACTTCTCACAACAAACAAAATAACATAATAAGGAAAAGCACTTCACCTGAAGAATCTACTTTCAAGTATAGATGACAACATATGTGAAAAACAAATGAATTAGAAACAAAACTGCTGAACCCATTTTTACACGCTAGTTCATACTTAACTATAATGGATACCTGGATACTAAAATGCCAAATCAGTAACTGGTGATCAAGGGCATGGTGTGAGATAGGACTGAGATAATTACTCACCTAGGTCAAGAACCATAAAGCGTGACTAGACGTACCTCCAATTTTGTTTAGAGCTTGACAGTTTTGCGAGCACTAATATCTTTCCCCTTCCACTTTCTTCCACCCTGTGATCTCCCAGGCAAAACGTAGGAGAATAATTGAAAGGGTCCTAACCTGTAAGATCAGCACACTGCTGACTGTCTTCTGCCACAAATGAGTCAAGAAGGTCTTCATCCTAAAGAAAATAAGAAATTAAAATACTAAAATAAAATCAAAAATTCACAGTAGGACAACTTGCTCTTGTTTATTTTCAGAGAGAAGAGCTGCCTCTGTTTTCATAGATTTATAGGATAGCTCGGGTTGGCAGGGACCTTCAAAGGTCATCTAGTCCAACCTCCAGTTTGGGTTTACTATGTAGCCTGAGTAATTTGCATGAACTCGTCATGTTATCTGCCATTATTCCTGGCCACCGTTCGAAGGAGATGTGCTTTCACTTGTCCTGTTTCCCCAGTGCCTCTCTCGTGCAGCTGTGGTATTCCCACTCTTGTGTGAAAAGCTAGAGCAGAAAACTGATATAAAAAAGATGTTTGGTTTTCAGCTGCATTAATTAGCCCTCTGATCCAATTCATCAAACAAGCCTAATGTCAGAGCAGGAGAGGCAATGGAAACAAACAGCTAGGACAGCCCTGGTGGCAGCCCAGATATATGCCACAATTATCCCAAAGCAATAAGGACTAGGACAGGGAGGTGAGGAATGTGTTCCTGGGGAACTGAGGCATAACACTTGGCAAAAATTAAAAAAGCACCACTCTGCAACCAAAGTGCATGTGGGCTGTGAAAAGTGACCAATTACCCTGGGTTAAGTTTGAAGCGCATGGGCCAGGCAGCACTGAGAGAACAGTGCTTGTCCCCTTCAATGTGCTTAACACAGGACATTTATTTCCTGGGTTTTCAGTCTAGTCCCCTTTCATTAACATCATGTTCAATTAAAACGTGAATTTCCTTTCTGAAATATGAATAAATGCTGATAACATCAAATGCATTTCACAGCTGGTAAAAATACTTTCAGCTCCTATATAAAAATTCTGGTCTTATTTACGTTCACCATATTTGCAAATATAAAACAGGGTTTCTAAAAACCTGCCAGTCCAGTAGCTGATCAGGAGCTTGTTTTTTGCAGGTCAAGAACCGAAAACAGTTCACAAACCAAAGCACAGATAAAATCATAATGTAGAGGAGGCAGAGGATGCATAGGATTTTACTTTGCTCAGTAACAAAGAGCCATACTGGTCTCAATAACACAGATAGCGCTCAGGATGAGCTCTCAGGACAAGGATTTGGGTAGTGTGATATACATCAAGGTCCCCAAATTTAGTTCACAGCCAGGTGCGCTCTGCCATGCATGTCAGGTGCCTGTAGGAAATGTCACTGGGGTTGCCTACTCAGTTTTTTATGAGAATAAGAAGCAATTGCTTCTAATGAACTGCAGCCGATATCCCCACGATCTGGGACCCGCCCAGAGGGGAGCAGGCACCGAGGGGACTTACTGAGCTGCCTTCCTCCCTGATGCCGGGGCTCGCCCCGTCCCGTCCCGCTGCCCGGGCGGCAGGACAGGCCATCCCGAAGCGGCGGAACCGCCGTAAGCCCGACGCCAGCCGCTCGGGGGTCACCCCGCGGCGCTCAGGCAGAGGGGCGCGGTGCCTCCGGCAGCACCGGACAGCGCGGCCGCCGCAACCGCTCCCGCGCCCCCGCCCCGCTCTCGCGAGAGTTCGTTGCCGGCCCCGCAACGGGGGCCGCGGCCCTAGGGTTGGCGCCGGGGTCGGCGGTCGCTGTGCGGTGTCACCGGCTGTCGTTGCAGGGGTCGAGTCAGAGGTTCGTGCCGCGGTGTTCCCGCAAGCAGCCGTCCCGGAGAAGGGTGATGCGCCGGGTGGTGGCAGCTGTGCGGCGGCTTCCCTGCCCCTTCTGGAGGCTCTGCTGGCTTGGGCTGTGCGGGGAGAACTGGTATTTTTTTTCTCCTGTGACATGTAATCCTCTGTCCCTTAACGCAGGGAACACAAGCAGCATTAAACGTTGCAATAAAGTAAATACAGTTTCATCCACATCAACAATACAACACCTTCTCCTGTCCCAATCTATAGTCTACAATACCTGCAACCTAGCCCGTGAAAGAGTAGCCGCTCCAGAATAAACACTCAGCCTCCCACAAGGCTGAGACAGGGCACAAGCACATGCCTGCACCCCACCGCAATGCTGGCTATCCATGGTCTATACTTCAGTGGGATGGCAGCCAGACAGCTGCTAGTCTGTCTTAGACTTCCCGAGTGTCCTTAAGTGTCATATGGGATGAAATGCGCCCATGCTTTTGGTTTTAGAAATGACAAATGCACGGCAGGTTGGTCAGGCTCTGTGAGGGTGTGTGCTAAGCAGATGCTGCAAGCATTGGGCTTCCTGTCTGTCTGTGTCACACATATGTTTGTGCTTGCACAGTGTGTCTCATGCTTCCCAGTCATCCCATGCAGTAAGTCAAGCCTCTCTGGAAAACCCATAGGCACGTGTTTCTCTGTCTGGGCAGGAATTGGGAAACTGATGTCTGCCAAATTGCTATGGCCTACTTGCAGAACTCAAACAACAACCTGTGATTTCATTTAATTCGGCCCTGTCCACACCTCCTTGAAAATTTCAAACTACAGTTTGAGGAAGCATGAGCAGGGAGCTCTGATGAGTTACACGTGAGCCGTGACCTGACATACGGAGGAGGTGATACATCTGCTCTGGGTTCTCTTGGACTGAGATACAGAAGGAGACATTTCGCAGTCTGTCCATACTTATTGTACAGTTATGTAGGTGCCTTGTGCACAGTTTTATCAGTTTTATTAGCCCTTTCATGGATAGATGTTCTGCTCATGGATAGATGTTCCGCCCCTCTGCTGACTTTGCTCAGTAATCTGTTTGCTAGTTGCTTGTTACATTCTGGCCGTTACCCTATCACTTCAGTTTTATGGCTACAATAATTTCAAAGCATTGCTTTCATCTGAAAGGTAGAAGGGGCTGTAGGGTGTTGCACCGAGCTTTAGATGCCGTTGCCAGTGCCACAGCAGGGCTGCAAACACCATGATTCACTTGTGTGAATCCTTCTTCCTTGGCATCTCCTCTAAGTGAAGGCTGCCCTCTTAATTTCTAGTTTACTTGCCATAGTTCTTCAGCCTTTCTGATTCCTGGCTGTCTCCCCAATGAGTAGCTTCCAGAGCAATGTCTCTGTCCAAGGCTCAGTGAAGTGCCTGCAGTCCTGAACCTGGGATGAGACCACCCAGGGCCCAGAAGAGGAAGGGTTAACCTCTTTGCTGACCATGGCCAAATTTGTTTCACAGCCCTGCAGGCCACTTGCTGGTGCTGGCCTGAGATCCTGATGCCCAGTCTGGTTTGGTGCCACTGGGTGATCATCCCTGTCTGAGGAGATCAGAGGGTGAAAGAAGGTAGAGTGTGAAGAAGAGCAGACTGATGTGCTGATTTCATCGGATAATGTCAGTGATTGAAGAGAAGAATGAAGGCGGAACGGAAGGGGCAGAATTTAGACAGGATTTTGGGAATAACTGTGATGTTGGAAGTCACAGTCCCTAAGCAAACTAGCAGGACTCCTTCGGCTTTCTCTGTTGTCTACAAAGGCAGGTTTTCCCAAAGAACAATCCAGAGCACTATAATACATTTAGGATCTGCTTGGATTTGCCTTCTGGAAGACCTGCTTTTCCTCCATCAGTTATAGAGGGAACAGTGGCTAAAACAGGGGTTCAAGTTGGTTGAGTGTGAATATCCATCCCCCCAGGATTTCTGTGAATTACTGGAAGTCATGACTGCCTAGCATCCTGAGCCTTGCTCAAAGCAAGTCACGAAGGTGACATGCAGTCACAGAAGGGACTGTGGGGTGTAAGTGTACTCCTTTACTGAGCAGAAGACAGAGAACTGAACCTGCCTCTTATAGTAGTGACATGTTACCATATACTTTTGGTCAGTGTAACTACGGAACATCTATTAGTTCCACAAATAATCTCCAGGACTAAACACTTGTGGGAGTTTTGCTGCTTACTGCTACAAGACAAATGCTGTGACCTCTATATCACCAATATGTGTTACGGTTGTACCAATTTGTACATGAAATGGGGTGTAGGGGAGGTGGTGTCACTGCTCCTTAACACATGTAGGAAAGTTATTTCCTCCCTGCAATAATCACACCCCACATATGATTATACAACCACATCTACAGTCAGACCCTGCAACTTTAACAGTGGAAAGCAATGTATATGTTTCTCTGTAGTGAAAATGGTCCTGAGATGCATGCAGGTGTGGAACATCTGTCTCATGCTATTAAAACGTCTGAAAGAAATTGAGTCTCTGAGAAGAGAGATTTGAACCATAATGTTTTCCTGCTTATGATGAGAAAATGTTTAATGCAATCATAGTTAGAGTACTACTGTGCGCCATAAGAAAACTTTTGTAATACGAGCAAATACTGGGGAAAAATCCTGAAACAGGCCTTAAAAATTATTCTGTTTTGTAGGCTGAAAAGTAATATTAACTAACCAATACCCTGATATTTCCAGAATTGCTTTTTTGCTTCCCCAAACTGCCAGTTGAATGATCAGGTTTGCCTCCTTCATATAAGCAAGAATCGCTGTAATCTAATCACAAAGCAAATAAAATAACCATATGCTTTTGTTTCAATTATTCACTTTTGTATGTGTCATCATAATACTTAAAAATCATCATCTCAATCAGAATCATGTTGCATTAGGTGCTGTATTTTGCAGAGATTCCACCCTTCATTTAGACAAGTCAACAGGAGAGGCAGAGAGGGCAGGAATGGGAGGCAGGAGTGACTTTGCCCAGAGGATGGAGTGGCAGAACTGTGAATGGAAACTGTGTTATAAATCTGTCCTGCCTTCTGGGCAGCATCATCCCTTACAGGAGCTCAAAAGTTTGCTGCTGAGCTGGCAGGAGGAAGTTCACAACCTAAACTTTAGTCTGGAGTCTCCAGGAACCTCTGGGTACCTCTAGTGAGAAGTTATGTATTTCTATATTCTTTCTTGGGGAAAAAAAAAAAAAGTTTGTGTTAGTATCAGCTTGATTGAAAATGTTTTCTTAAATATTTATATTACAAACTATTTCTCTGTCTCAGTCTTAGTTTGCTCCTGAATGAATCAAGATGAGTGCACTAAAGCTTTGTTTGATGTTGGAGAAATCATTATTCACAAATTATTAATCAGCTTTTAAAGCATCTGTGCTATCTTTTCTTAAAATAATTCTACGTGTATTTGCACAATGGAGCGGTAGGTGCTATTTTGCATACTTGTGCACACTTTAGGAAAAAGGCTTTTCTCAGGTTTTTCTTTAACGTTACTTTTTCTACAGTGACAAATTTCTCCCATAGTGCTTTGGGTTTGCTACTTCTTTCCCTAAAAATCATTTTTCTCCATAGCTAAGAGAACAGGGGAAATAAGAATTAACTTTTAATGGTTTCGGCTGCTGTTGCCAACATGGGGGACGGAATGGCCACGAGGTGGTAGCAGTCTGCAAGGGAGGGCCAGGAGATGGCTCTCAGCTTTGCTCATTGATCCAGAGACCCAAATACTGCCTGTGTAGGTTATGCCATACAGTGAAGCATTTGCAGCGTTCAGACAGTGTTATTTAGATCTATTTTCTATTTATTTGTATTATTTCACTTGGAAGTAATCTTGTGTGAAGTAGAGCAATGGAGGATAGCACCATAGTGCCTCTCTTGTCAGCTGTAAGGCCCCTCAACTGACTTGGCCAAGGATGCCAAGTGCAAATCCATTTTAAAATTGCTGGTATAACTCAGCGTCTGGGTTTGTGCGCTGCCATGCCCGAGGCTGGCTGGCTGGTACGGTCCATCTATTTTTCAGGCTCTTTTAACAGCATCCAGAACGACGTGGCCCCAGGTTTCAAAGCACTGACCTCCTACTTACTCCTTCTGTCAACCTGGATCAGTTCGGAGCAGTGTTAACGGGTTGACTTCATGCTGCCTGCCTTTTATGAGAGATCAGACATCATCCACCCTCCCTGGGCTGACATAAAGTTCATGTTAATAGAAAAAGACAGTGAAAACTCCATCATGTGCTCTGTCTGATTTGACAGAAATGCAGTCATATGCCCGCATGTGATCAAGATTAAATTTATGCTGCTGAGTGATCTCGCAGTGTGCAAATCCCTATTAATGCACTTGAAACTACAGTTTTGGGCAAAAAAAAAATATGCTTTTACTCCTGCTGCTCCTGCTATGAGAGAAAAGAAGAGAAAGAATTTCTGATAGATTACTGGGGCAGGCAATGGCAGGGATCATTTTGGTTTGGGTTACAATTACCAGAAAAGATACAGGAGATTGTTCTGTAAACCGTTTCACTGTGAATTCTGGGGGAATTTCATCCTTTCTTGATACATGGAAGTTATGGGAAAGTGTGTGAGGACTGGCAGCACTAACCTATTTCTGATCTCTATCTGCTATACATCATACTTGAGTGAAGCTTTTGTGTGCCAGCAGGATTTAGTATGAAGGCAACATTCAATTGACAACATTATAAGGTTAATTTAGCTCTGCAGTGAAGATAAGCTCTGCATTTCTTACTGCATTTCTATGTATAAATACTGGCTGTGCTGTGAATAGCAACAGTTTCATTTAGTCTTGGTGCTCAGATGTGAATGCTCAGACACTTTGAAGCACACAGTTTAAATCTTTTAAAGAAAAAAGAGTTTGTCAACACTAGTGTGGAGTCAACAATCGTTGTTTGCTTATTGAGAGCCACAGCCGACAATCTAAACTGTTATTTCCTTGATGGAGTCCATCTTTACTCTTGTGCAAGTTTTTCTCCTCATTGCTAATGATTCAAACACCTATCCATTGCTTGGTAAGATCCTGTCCCTGGAGGCAAAGAAGGACTGAAAAAATGTCACTTAATGTTGCACAAAATGAAAAAAATTGTTTGCATTAGGTCCCTTTCACCCAGTGCTGCAAATATGCACATGTGCTTTAAATTTATCTTGATTTTTATTCTTAGTGGTATGGTGAAATGTGCTTATGTTAAACATGCTGCAGAGGAGTTTCAAAATAAATCATGTCCTGAATTGACCTCATTCCCTTTATTGTTGTTTTCCTTTGGCTGTAATATCGCTTATAGAGTGATAACATGCAGCACTGAAAGTAACAGTCTAGTTTGTTTCTCTCTGATACAATCGTTGATACATTTTTCTATTTCTGACTTATTTTCCATGTTTTCCTTTGATTCCACAATTCTCAAAGGTGTATCCTCCATTTTACAGAAAGCAAACTGTTCAAGAATAAATATTCCAGCTACTTTTAGCTGAGCAAAAATAATACACTCTGGATACTTATACAACTGGGTCAGTTATGGGTTTTAGTAAATATCTATGGATCTTTACAGATATTTGAGAAGTTCTTAGTCAAGCAAGCTACTTTAAATCCAGTTATTTCTGTTTTTCTCTCTTCTGTTTTTCCAGATATTTTCTTCTATCAGGCCACCTCATGAGAGTCACATCCCTAGCTGCCAATACTGATTTTTGTGTCCATGTTTGGATTTTTTTTTCCCCAGCTCCAACTTTAATAAGCCTCCTGGGCTTGCTTTGAAGATTTCTTCTGCAACTGCAAATAAACTCTCATGTGTCTCTGATGCTTCTATTTGGATTTAAAAAGTTGAGTGACCTTGTTTTAAAGACTGAACAAAGAACTCTTGAAGACATGTGGAGATGGGTACTCAACACACACCTGGACGCAAACCTGGAGTACAGAAAAAAAGTAAACATGTTTAAAATTTTTTTTCTACCTTCATTATCAAATTGATCTGAGCCTGTTGTAATGTTTAAGATCCTTCCTGTGTTTACTGTGTGAAAAAGGAGTTCTGTAATTTTTTTTTTCATTAGAGGGGGTATGTTTCCCATTTCTGCCGAATGCTTGGGTTCTTCTATATAAGAAAAACTTTTTCCATGTATTTGGGGAATATTTATAATATTTTCCTTTATTACTCCATTCTGTTTTAAAGCCTTGACTGAAGCTCTTGAGACATGTTGAAACAACCTGAGATCACCCGAAAGGAAACCTGAAATGTCATGGTACGAACTTAGCCTTGCAATGTCAGGAAGTTTGCAAGCAGCAGTATATGCCCTACTCTGAGGCACCCCTGCTTTAACACAACTGCTTGCCAAAATCATGTTACTGCCTTCCAGCATAACCCCTTGAGAGAAATGAGTGGTGGTGAAGGCCTCCTGGAAATGGCTGGGGAAAAAGAAAATCAGAGAAAATGGGTGGGAACCATGCACAGATTTTACTGCTCCTACACATGTTCTCCAGGGATAGGGAGTGGCTTTTTATTATGTGGCTGTACAGTGCATAGCATAGCAAAGCTTCAAACCCTGCTAAGGTATTTTAGATGTTTTAGGAATGCCACTCAAAATTGTGCTATGTAACCAATGTTCATGGTAGTGCTTTGAGAATTTGGTTCGTTCCCACAGGTTTTACTTGTATCCACATTACCAAACTACATATTGATGCGACTGTTGCTGTCACTGTTGTGCCATGATTGGTCCTCACTCCATTCTGGGCTATTTTATTTTTGGATTCTGAGTATGACACTCACCTCTAATGGCATGTGAATGCCTGCATCTAAGCTAGGTACCTTGGGTTTTCTCCCCTGTCCCTAGAGGTTTAGTCAATGTAGCTGAGACTAGGGTACAACTCACACTGAAGCAGATGCCTCCGTTTGGTTAGACGAACACCTCCTTCAACTCCAGTGGTTTTATTGACTAGATCTCCCTTGGCAGCTGTGCTATAGATACAGAAAGTTAGGAGACATGAATTCCATCCTTAGAGACCTCTACCATGCTACTGGTATAGCTAAGCACAGAAAGCTGATGTGTAGATGGTGCCTAATGTGATCCCAGTCAGAGAGCTGGGTGCTGCATGGATTGTGTCTGTGGCCCAGGGAAGGGACTGTCGGAAGGTTTTCCCTGTTCTGTGAATCTGTTGTAACCAGGTCCACAGAGTCAGCTGCGTCTGGGGCAGAGCATGAACTCCAGATGATAATTTTTATCCCTTTTCCCTCCTGCCTGCCCTGTCCTGCTCTTCCCTTTGGCAATCTCTGTTGCTGTTCCCAGGTCTCGCACTGCCCTCTACCCAGTCTGCCAGTTTTTCACTGATTTCATTGATTTTTCAATCAACATTTTTCACTGGTGTCTTTCTAACTACAGGGACAACAGAAGTAAGATAAATTCCTTCCGCAGCTTTTGAAATATCTTAAGACATAAGACAAGCTGCACTGGGCCAGCCCCAGGGTTCACACACCCACCATCAAGTTTCTGACATCTGCCGATAGTGAAAAATGCAGGGCAAAATGCAGGGCAAGTCCACGGTGGTACTTCCAGCCTGCGGAGTTCTGGCTCAAAGGTTACCTGTATCAGAGACAACATCTTTGAATCTAAATACATGAACTTCCATAAACAAGGTAGCAATGTGGCAGTGGGTCTGAGGCTGACATGTCTAACCTCTCCTCTCCCTTGACTAGCGTTGCTGGCTGCCTCAGCCATGTGTGGATGTTTTGTAAACATGAGGTTTACTTGCAGGAACCAACTCAATCACTTTTCCTCATTTTTTTAAGTGAAATAATAATTAATTTTTCCTTAGCTATAAGCTCCGTAGGAATTCGCTATAGCCAGACAGTGGAGAAGCAGTCAATGAAAGCGCTGCCACCTGTGGTGGAAAGGGCCTTGTGGCAGGTGAGTGGTAGCAGGGCTGATGCTTCTCAGTGGCAGTATAGAGTGATTTTATGACTTGCACTGAGGATTGCCTCCGATTTAATACTTAGTCATCCATGACATAGACTCACTGGGATAACTAGTCTCTAAAGAGTCTTGTGACTTAGGAAGACCTCTATGAGGAGCAGTTCATCCAGAAGCCTTCTTTAGCTTAAAGGGTACACCCCCAAATTGTCAAAATAAAGACTGATCGTAAGAAACATTGTAACATCAGTGCTGAGAGGAACAGTGACCAGCTTTCCAAAATGACACAGAAATAGGGAAGGCAATGGGAAAGGCTAATGGAGGAAGATGCTCTGGGGAGGGAAAAGTTTAGAGACCTCTTTTTACGCAAGGGAAGATGAGTAGACAGTATATGCTTACTGATGGCAAACTCTGATCTTACAGTGCTGCATCAATAAACCAGAGCATTTAAAGAACAGCTACCCAAGATGCATACACTTTCAAGGAGCATGAGCTTGAATTTACATTTCCACAGCATGCGGTGATAACCTAAAGCCAGACCCCTCTGGAGCTAACCCAATAGTTTGCAGTCTGCTTTCCTGCCTAACTCAGGCTGGGAATGACACCAAGCAGTCCCCTGGTGGAATGGCAAATAGATTATTTTGCTATGGCTTCTTGTACTTGCTACATTTTTAATGTACCACCCTTAACATGGGCTGGCTTATTTTGCTGCACAAGAATATGGGAACTATTCTGTTATTTGCCCACTTATTTTTTTATACAAACTTGTTGTCTAGAGTTGATGTGATTTGTGTAAAATATTCAGCATCCATCCAGTGATTTCTGGACTAGCAAGTAGGTGGCACGTCTGTACATCATAGCTCAGACGTCCTGGAGCTGGCTCCAGTTACAGCTGGAATATCTGAGCACTGCTGTGCTGAGATAGCAGTTTGGATCTAGAGAACAGCACAGCAGTTTCACTAGTGACTCCATTTCTCTGCAGGGAAAATTAACTGGCCAGGCTGCTGTGCTGAGGTGTTAGATTGTTTCCCAATCCAGAGCTATTTTGGTGAGCATTAACTCTGCGATCTTTGCACCAAGTTCTGCTGTACAATGCAGGTAGGCTCTGTTGCCTGTTTCTGCATGAAACAGATACCTGAAATAACAGACAACATGGCAAATACTAACCCAATAGAGGTTACTTTTGTCTGTCTATTGCAAGATAGCTGTCTCCAGATTAGGACAATATGGAGCAGATCTGGTGCTGCTTAATCAATCAAGAACATCTGGAATGACGGGGTAAATCAGCAAAGCAGACCTGAAATGCAGAAAACAAACAGGTCAACAATGTTCCTTTCTGCTTTTAAGATGAAAGTAAAGCCTCTTGCGTCAGTGAAATAACAACAGCTCAGATCAAGTAGCACTAGAAAGGTGATGAAACCACTGCAATGGCTTTAAGATATCTGGCATGTATGCTGCTGAGGAAATTGGTGCAGCAGCAAGAATTCTGCATGGGCTGTAAAATACTGCTGAGAAGCTATATATATATAACTGCCACAGTTTCATGCTTTAGCCAGCTGAAACACTTATAATCCAGAAAGTGGAATATATGTGACAAGTTCCTGCTCTTTAGGTGGGTTCATGGACTTTCCTAGACCTCCTCCAACCTTGGATGATGTCCTTTTTCTTTTTCCAATATGTTTCCAAACATTTTCTAATGGAGTGAGTGTTCCTGCCCTCCAAATTAAAGTGCAGTGACAAGCATGCCACTTGCCTTGGTGGTTTTTCACGGACCCTTTAGAAATAGTTCATAGAGTCCCTGGGGACTGTAGACCACAGGCTGAAAATCACTTAATAATTATCTTTCCTGTTGTCTTACAGATTCCTGGGACACAGCATCTCTTTGAGCAGAAGGACCACAGTGATGAATTCACAAATGCAGTCATTGCTTATTTGAGACAGAAGGCATATTTTTTAGGTCAGGACAGTGGGGTAAGCAGGGTAAAAAGATCCTGAGAGAGAACAAAAAGGGCCAAGTGACATTTAGTCTGTGATATGAATTATTTTCTTCATTTAGTTCTGCATTTTAAACTTTTATTTGGAAGGTGAGGTGAGAAGTAAGTGAGTTTATAGGATAGAAAACACAGGTTAGACTCACTCTGCTGTTGCTAGTTTTTTTTTTTTTTTTTAATTGGGGTTTAGGAACAGTCTTTGTTTCTTCTTCAATTGTATTTTTAACTTTTGGCAGAGTCACACAGTTTTGACGATGCTTATTTTTATAGATTTCAGAAAACAAGATAAATAAAAACAAGCTATTTGTATCTCAATGCTTGTGTCATTCAGTCATAGCCATGACTTTCAATGGTCAAAACAGAACCCAACAACTGCTTTTCTACAGCTGTGGAGAGCTTGGATAATACTTGATAGTGCTAAAGGTACAATATGTTTTCCCAAAAGCCCCCTTCTTTGCTTCCAGTAAGAGGAAGTTCTTATTTATGGGACAGCTGCCAAAAGATGAAATGTTATAAAACTGCTTTTCTCCAAGTAAGTCTGTACCAGCAGCTGATATTTCCTAGAGTAGAAATCACTGCTTCCATGGAGAGGCAGTTTATGCTGAGATCCTGAAACACACATACATCACTGTGTATGAATATCACATCCCCCTCTGTGCTGCTCCTGGCCCCAGACACTATGGTGTTGCTCCCCTCCTGCATGGTGGGGTGGGTGGTAGGCAGCAGCAGGGCTCTCTGTGCTCTGCATTCAGATGTCAGCTATTACTACACTAATCCCATGGTTCTTCTTCTTCTGAGAACTCTCTGAATGTTTATATGGATGAGCAACTTCCCTGTATTTCAGTGCCAGCAATGGGAAGACCTTTTGAGGATGTAGCATGCCACCATCTGCCAGCCATGGTTTTGCAAACCAACCCTTGTGCTGTTAGGCAGTTCTGCAGTGCATTATGGAAGCCAAAAGCTATTTCATCTCTCCTTTTCCTGCTTTCAGTTGGATGTACAGAGCAACAAAAAAGCAGATAAATGCTGGAAGGTGGCAAAGGGCAGCAGGATGGGACAGTGATGCTGTATCAGGGGAGTCTTCCTTTGGCACAGCCTTACTCAGGATGATTTTGCATCAAGGCCTGAGAAGCATGGTCTGTTAGGGCAGGGTTTTAGGGCTTTGTTTTTACAGTCTTGTAAAGAATGTAATTGTCATAAAAGGAGCTTTCTGGTATGTCTTAATCTAAAAGTCCAATAAAAATTGAAGTGGGAAAACATACCAAAGTCACCTTTATTTTCTGTTTATAGCTCCAGTTCTCTCAATATACCACTGACATTGCTGTCTGACCAGACAAAGCTATGTCCTCAATAAGGACATCTCTGTATTAAGGAAATTCCCCTTGAATTTGTCATGGCCAGGAGCTGGGCACCCAGCACTGTGTGCAGTAGGGGAGCAGGGCACAGTCACCCTTGGATGAACAGCAGGCAGAACCAGTATAAGCATGTGGGGAGCCTCAAGAGAGGAGGACATATTTGTCAGCCACTGTCATCATCCTCCAAAAGGAGATTAAAGGAGGCAGTACAGGGAGTGGGGAGTGAGAACTGGAGAGGTTGCCCACTCACACACCTGCAGCTTCGCCACCTCCAGTACTAGAACAAAAGCAATGCCAGGTCAGTCCCAGTCTGTGCTGGCAGCAAATGCAAGGGGTGGCCTTGCTTCAGCAGCTGGACTTTGCTCTCAGGGAATTAATTTTTCTACAAATAAATTACTAGCATGTCTCTTTTTTAATTCTCAAAGGAATCTGCAGTTTCGCCTCTGATTCAGCTATGTCAGTTGTGGACCCTGCCGGTTGGACACAATTACCACATCTGGACGTTAAGCACCAAGTTTCTGTACTATGTGGGTCTTGCCAGTGGTTCTAAGGCAATAATTTTCTACCATGGCCTTGCTTTGAGTAGCTCATAAAACATAATATCCTAGGTTAACATACCAGAGAGCATGAGGCAGTGTCTTCTGGTTTGCCAGAGATGTCTAAAATGTTAAATCAGCAAAATACCTAGTCTTCTCCAAAATGTTCTTCCTTCCTAGCTACCTCATGAAGGCTAAGATCTTTGTATCTCTTCATATTAAAGCCCTCAGGCCCATTACTTCAATGAGTTTAGCTGGATTTTACTGCCTGAATCAGTTGCCAACCCTTGGAGGAGCTGCAGGTTGATACTGGGAATGGTGGTACCTCAAAAAACAAATGTGGAAAAAGACTGATTGCTAGGAGAAAACACAGTTCCTTGAAAGAGGGCACATGAGAACACTTAGAGCTTCTCCTAAGGACCCAGAAAATTGAACTAGTGACCAGTTGCAGTAAATGTATGGTGACTTATGGGAGCAAGGTCAACTTTCAGCATCAGAGGTTCTGACTCTGCATGTAGGGGAAGGCTGTGAAGTGTATTTTTTTATCTTGAGACTACTGGGACAAGATTATCTTATCTGCCCACAGGAACTTTACTAACCCAACTTCCAGTAGCTTCTAATCTCCACCATGTCCTGTCTGAATTCTTGAAATGTTGCTGTTAATTAACGCTGACTTAAAAGAAAAAACAATCTCCCACTATCACTTATTATAGTGTATTGTAACTATAATTAAAGGCAACTCTCCTCTCTAGGTGAGGGAGAATTTAGAGCTTTTAATAATTATAAAAAATTTTGTTCTAACATGGAACCTACTATTTGCTGTTGATTACAACTGGCCAAACAATGAGTGACCACAGCATCCTCTGCTTTGGAGCAGCAAGAGAAGTAGGAAAGCTTTGCTTTTGACAGTATAGTACTACTGTTTCTTTCAAGGCAAGTGTTGGGGAAACTTGCAGGTGACAGCAAACAAAGTGACATGTTTTTTCTGTATTCTGAGATGAGCAAAAGGTGACACTATTTCTCTATTAGGTATGAATGATTTTATTGTATGAACTCCTTGCCTAACGGTAACATGGATAGTAAAGGTTCAGAAAGTGTTTGTACTGAGTCACAAAGGAAAAATTTCAGAGACCTGTGAAGCACAAAGACATCGATTCCGCCTCAGGATGTCCTTGGGTACAAATCACTGGAAGATGCTAGATTACGTTAATGATGTACTGTAACATATTGCCACCTTCTCGTATCTTCTCCTTTGCATTCATTACTGGCCACAGCTGGAGAGAGACCACTGGATTTGAGAGACCTTTTGTCTGATTTGGTACAGACACTTCTACCTTCTTATGCTTTTTGAATGTTTCTGATTTAAATTAGACATGCAGAAGACAACACTGAAGCTCTATTTTTTTCTGTCCCATAGCAACAGGCTAGAAATTTTGCAGTGCCTGTGTCAAACTCAGTGGCATTGGTATAATGTATGTGCCAATCTCCATTTTTTCAAAGACTTATGTATGAGTGTAAAGGCTATCATATTCAAACACAGCCCTTCCTTATGGGCTCCCATGTGTACACCAGTGGGTAAGGGTGAGTGATAGACTGTCATGTTGGTGACATCCTTTGTATCTCTGACTTGAAAACTTCTCCAGCAGGGCTGCACAAGGGCTCATAGCTGCCTGAGCCACAGATGTTAGTCTCAGCATTTCTATCCTCCATCCTGTCACACAGTCGTGGTTTGAGGACCTACAGGGCACAGATCACATGGAAGGTTGTTCCTGAGGTTCATTATTCCCTCTGTCAGAAATGAGCAATGTGGTTCTTATCTGAATTTGTCAGACACTATTAATAGTGTTCAGCTAATAGTTTTCAGCTACTGAATATGATTTTACTTTTGCTGCTTGGAAGAAAGCCTGATCTCCTATCAGAAATCCATTCTCATGAAATCATTGTTGGGACTGGCCAAATAGCTTTTTGACTATTCCTTTAGTAAACCAAACAGGGGTTTTGGATCCCTATGGAAAGTAATTAAGCCATTTCAGGTTACTGATTACTGCTTAGCATCTGAGCTGCAGTAATGAGCTGTGCTTGCACGCTGAGCTTGCAGCAAGCAGAAAGGATACATGCAAGCATAAGCCACCGTGAATTGTGTTTTATTTGACAATGGGAGCAGCCAAAGAGGTCACCTTCTCTGACCCAGTCAATGGGTAACTTTTAAAGTAACTTTTAAAGCTGTGGCATCCCACTTGCTCTGGATGTGTGTCTGAGCCCTAAGATAATTTACCCCCTCTGTGCGCATTCAGTGCTGTATCACAAAGGTTGAGGGACTGAAGGGGCTGTGGAAACAGATTCCACTTCTCATTTTTAAGTAGTGACAATGCAAAGACATGTGAGGGGCACTGGATGTTTTGCACACTGTTGTGTAGCTCCTGGACACAATTCCAATTGGAAATCAAGTCAGAAGTTTTGTACTGTTGGGACCACTTGGGACCTTTTTTGGGGGCTCAGAGAAAAATTCCAGGCAGTCCCC
Source organism: Streptopelia decaocto (assembly GCF_964273445.1). Lineage (NCBI taxonomy): Eukaryota > Metazoa > Chordata > Aves > Columbiformes > Columbidae > Streptopelia > Streptopelia decaocto. The sequence continues at coordinate 43,003,962 of NC_138663.1, read as the reverse complement.
TGGACTTTTTCAGTCCTTCAAAAGAGGTGATTTAAAAATTGCTCTGTAATTAAGTTATTAGAACTAGCAGCAATTTCTTCCTGCTTGCAATTAGGTTAATATTAAATTTATCTCTATCATTTTTGTCTGCATGAACTTAGGAATCTTTGTTTTAATTGACTAATTTAGATAGATGAAGAGATAAAGTTCTTCTGGCAGTAGACACCCGAAGGCTCCAAACTTCTCATATTGAATCACAGTATCAACCTAGGACTGGGGTAGTGAGGGTGAGGAAATATTCCTTCCTGCAGAGTTTATCAAAAGCATCTTGGGATCAGAGTAGTTAAACAGGTTAAACACTGCTTGAAGTTCCTGTGAGTACAGATTTTATATACATAGAAAACTTACCTATTAGAAGGATATAAAATGATTGCATTTTTTCAGTTAGGTAGTTCACTGTTTTGCAGCCAGGTTGGTTTTTTTTGAGCCTGAGCTTATCCAAAGCCTATGGAAGTCAGTGGAAAAACTCCAAAGAGATTTCTGGCTTTAAGTCAAGGAATTAAGTTGTGCGCCTTAGTGCCATAGGATATTATTGTACTAAAGACCTTATTAAGATTAAAAATGGGATTAGGCTTTGCCATGAATGAATGCAAGGAGGTTATACGGCTGGGATAAAGCTGCAAAGCTTTATTCTGCCCTGCAGGGAAATGGTCCCAGACTGAAGCAAAAAAAAAATTTACATGTCATAGCATGATACACAATGAGGTCCGTCTAGTATATTCCAAAGTGTAGAAATCTTACATTAAAGGTAGGATGTGGAACTAAAATGTCACTGTTTTTTTTTTTTTTTTCCTAATAAACATTTTTTGCTGATCAGTGAAAGGAAAATGTTTCATGTACTTCAATGCTGTTTCTTTCAAGTCTTAGATTTTTGCTTTTATTTTGTATTTATTTTTCCAAATGAGCTTTTGGCTGAAGTTGCTTCCTTAGCCCCTAGAGAATCAGCAGAGGACCTCCAGCACTGCAAGGCAGAAGTCTGCGATGGAGATCTACGGCTGTGGGGATGTGAGGAGACCTGGGCCAGCTGCTGGCAGCAGGAGCAAGGAGGGAAAGGCTTTCCAGAAGTGCATTGTCTCACAGAAATAAAAGATGAAGCACATGGGAAGAGGCAGAAATGGGAGGAAAGAGGAGCAGGGAGGATGCCCGAGAGGGGGAGTAGCCAGCGTAGTGCCAGGGACAACTGGTGGCGTCACACAGATATGAAGTGTGGGAATCAGCTTGCCCATGCCTCAGCTTGACAGGGGGTTGCTGAGGACTGGCATTTACTGCATGCATGTCTGCCCTGTGCTTTTGCAGGGCACAGTGAGTGGGAGGCCACTGCTGCTGGACCTGCTCTCTGGTGGAGAAGCAGGAGGTGGCCTGGTCTGTCTGGTGCTTGCTGGGGCCAAGGGCAGGTATAGCCACCTTTCCCAGAGGGATCGCTGGGTGCTAATGGGGGTGCAGGTCTAAGCCAATGGTCCCTACTCTTCTTTTTTTTGTTTGGTTTCCACAGAAACTGTAAGTCCTGACTGGTAACAGGGAGCAGCAGTGAAAGCTCACCTCCAATGTTGTTTTTTTTTTTCTCCTGTCATATTAATATGTTTCTTTTTTTTCACTTGTCTTGCTATCAGAATCTTACAGATGGCTGCTAAGCAGAGCTATTATACCTGTGTATTGAACTTTGATATTGTAATGACAGAGCATAAATTTCATATGGAAACCAAACTTACTTTCTGTATGTCACTACTGCACAGCTTGAGAGAAAGGACTGATGGCCATGGCCCAGTGTGACTGCCTTTCCTCCTGCAGGAACTACGCCTGATCCATACCAGATGTTCTCTGCAGGGGATTCTTGGATGCTTTCTACAGTCCAGCCGCAAGCGTCCTAAGTAACAGAGCCTTCCCACCTCCCGTGGGACAACAGGACTGCTTTCCCAAGGAATGCATTTGTTAGGACTTCTTAATCACAGCTACTTCAAATTTTGATGGCTTGTTATGTTCAGACAGATTTTCTTTCTTTCATCCTAGCTAATATTTGTGCTCCTTTGTTATCTGTACTCTGCAGCTACCTCCAGATGGGAATGAGAGCTCCACCTGGTTCCTTCAGGTGGCTGTTCATGCTGGAGCGAATTCCCTGCTGTCTATGGAGTCCTTACTCCTCCTTTCTTCATTTTTCTACCTGTATGTTTCTTTCCTCTCCCTCCTGCTTCTGCGTTAGCTTGAAATGCTTATCAGTTTATCAGCATCTGTCCTTAAAAAACCTAAAACTGAATGCAGATTTCTGAATGGGGATGCAACAGCGTTTATTTCCTCTCAGGTTTCTCATAATACAGCTCCTTGTGGTGCTCTTTCTGTATAGGCAGCTTTGGTCCAAAATTGGTTCGTTTACTAACCATATTTCATTGAAATTTCGTTACTGACTTGTTTTTCCCTTGCTCTTGTCTGTGACTGGTGCTTACCAGATCTTCTCCTAGCTTAAGATTTGTGTTGCAAAGGACTGTTCCCTGGTGCCTCCATCTGTGTGTTCCTCATCCCAACTGTCTATATGTGACCTGGTCATGTACTGACATTTTCAGGACTGTTTGTGCTGCATCTCCACTGTTCCCCTCCTTGTTAGTGAAGTTCACTATCTGCAGGCTGGAGTAACACATTGGCTTGGAGATCAGGATTATTACTAATTCATTAGTTCCCAGTGATGTTCTTACAAAATGCCTGGCATGGAAAGACCTTGATCCTAGTGAGGGTTTCTGGTAATGCTGCAGTTGCTAAAGCCAAATCTAACAGTACTTGTTTCCCATGTGGCTGGCCTGATGTTATTTTTCTTCCTTTACCTTCAGACCTGCAGCCAGCTCCCCCCATGCAGGTAGATGCAAGCTCGCTATGCCCAAGCCAGCAGCTGCCTGGATGTTAAGGTGTCTGGCTGGTGGATAAGTTTGAACTAATTTGTGTCCAACTAGTTTCTGAGATGAGCAGATGAGCTTGCCTTCTCCTTGTGCCTAGAGAAACCAGTGTGGGGTTTTGATGAAGCAATGTGAGTTTGTGCCTCAGGTAACTTGTGGGGCAGAGGCTGAGGAACTGGCCCTATCTCCCATCTGTCTATAACTGGCTGTGCCCTTCTTCCCCCTCTGTAAACCTGCATAGATCACACTTCCAAGGCAGCCTACACACTTCCTAGCAGCCTACTTACAGGAGGTGTCAACAGTCTTGGGATTTACGTCTTTTGCTCCTTCTGGTGTCCTAACCAGAGGTGAGGGGAAATAAAACACAGGTTATTGAGTTCTCCTAATAACACAAGATACAGATTCTCCCATTGATGTTATTCCTGGTGACTTACTCTGTTACCTGTGATTACATGGCCATTGTGGCAGTAGTCTGGAGCAACCCTTGCTCTCACATTTTGATGTGTTTCTCCCCAAGCTCCCTTTCTTCCTGGATGGTTGTGCTGCTTCAGTCACTGTCTCCCAGATAGAACAAGGCCTCTTGTAAGAGAACAGGTTCAGTGTGCTCAGTGGATGACCCTTGTAGATTGTTTCTGCCTTGTGTAGATGCTTTTCTTCAATACTATGGCAGGCTTGGAGGTCCTGCAAGCACTCCATGGCACAGTCCATGGGGCAGAACCCAGTGTACTGCTTTGACAGGCAGCTTGCAGAGCAGAGGCTTCACCACATTGCTGCTCCATGCTCTCAATGTTCTTGAAGGGATTTTTCCTTCCTACGCACTTTTCCTGTGCTGATGAAACTCTCAGGGTACCAACAACCTTCTCTATTCCCAGTGCCCCCCTGACCAAAGTCATACTCTTCACAAGGTAATGTAGTTCATCTGTGTTGTATCCCTTGTGTGCACAGCCATGGGGACAGCCTGGTGTGTGCTGGTGATTGCTACGCTCAGCCACTTCATGTATGGCCTCAGGAATGTAAGAGGCCCTCAGAAAAATGCCAGAGACAAGAAAGTGTTTGAAAATTCCTGAAGACAATGAGCCTTCATAGAGAAAGTATCTGTTTTACCCAGCAGGAGCAGCATGGGCCAAAAATCTCACTACAGTTATGCTAAACTTCAAGAAGGGGAACCATGTTAAAAATGAGAGCACTTGTTAAAGATAAGTTGCAGCTGATACAATTAAATCCTTATGTGTTCCCCACACAGAGGCTTCAGCCACCCCTCTCCCTACCGGTGAATTACAGCTGGTATGGGGAAGCCTGGGAGCCATAAGTGCTCCCTGCCTCGGGCAGTCAGGGCAACCTCTGGAGGTGCAGGTACCCAACATCAGGATACTAAGCTGAGGCCAGCGTTAACAACCCTGGCAGCCCTACAGGGACTGGGAGCAAGGTTTCAAAGTTAAGCAGTCCAGTATGAGGAAATTCCAGAGTTGAGCACATTCATAAGCATGTGATACTATCTTTAATTTTAGTTGCCTGATCTTCTGTTTTTTTTTTTTTTTTTTTTTTTTTCCGAATATGTCCAGATTTGCATCACAGCAGAGTGGTGATTCTGAAACAGACTGTTGGCTGGAATATCCTGCCCACCCTGAGTGATGCTCAACAAGTCATTCATAGGAGCCATTATATAAATGCTTTGAAAATACATTCTCTCTGTTCTTCGGGTCTCTAAGCTGAGGCCCTGGATCTTACTGTCTGAGTGAGATCAGACTCAGAGAGAGTGAGACTTACTAATGGGTACTTACAACTGCAACTGCAACCAATGACAGCTGTGTTTTAAACACTGAAACATAATATAATGTTAAGTACTCTGAAAAATCAGGTACTGGAGACCTAAAGGTGATGGATACTCTTGACATTAATTTTTCTCTCTCTCAAGATCCATCATATAAAATAGAAAAATGCCCCATCAAACATACATATTGTCACAGTACATTTTTAATCCATACCATATTTATCAATACTATAGGAGAATATGATAGTGGCTTGATACTGAGTAAGGTGCTGATTTGCAAACTGTCAGAGGGTGGGAATCTTAGACTGATCATCTTCAGATCTCCTGAAGAGCTGAACTTACACTGAAGGATTTTATTTATTTATTTTTTTTTAATTGGCATACCTGGGGTGATCTAAATGTTATGGAGAAGGAAAAGCAAGACATGTTCTTCTCACTTAACCCAAGGTTTATGTTTCTGTTCCTGCAGAGATTTAAATTTATGTAACTGTCTCACTAGAGCCAGAAACTGGGGTCAGTGAGGATGAGACTCATCTTTGAGGGCACTTTTGGTCTGCCATAGAATTTTCTAGACATCAGCTAAGTCAGTTCTATTGAATAGTAGTAACCATGTAAAAAGATGTTTCTGTGGCTTTTAAAGTGCTGTAAAGGACTTATAAAAAAGTCAGCAAAAATGGCTCCTGGCTAACTCATATTTTGTCTCACAAGATAGCATTTAAAGCCAAAACACTTCCGATTAGACACTCAGTGATGAGGTGCAAGAAAAAAGCCCCAAAGACAGCACAAAAGAGAATGCTCCCTAAGGCTGAGACCTGGCAGAATACTCCAGGAGGCAATTGAATCTGACTAGCTTGAAACTTCTGTGAACATTTAGAAAGCCCAGCAACAACAAGAAACAAAAGGAGATGAGCATTTGCAGCTCTATCTTGCAGCCATAGCAATAAGAAGTGACTAAGTGGCATCTATGCCTAAGTCATTTATTGCTATAAGATAGAAACATGCTGACACTCAGTTGCATAAAAAGTCCCAAAAGACATAACAGGCCCAAAGATTTCAGCCCTGAGGAAACCGTGTGCACCATGCCTGGGAGAATACACCAGTCATCACTCAGGGAAAAAGTGCTTCTCAGATTATATCACAGCATCACAGTCTTTATTGCCTGTTGTTTGGAGATAAGTAGCTGGTTTTCTCTCATGAGGAGCGGCGAGTTGCTTTCAGAGGTTTCCAAAAGAATGAAAAGCTAAGCCATCTGCCTTCATCTGGATAATTTTGTAAGCAAGCCAGACTACATTCTTAAGAACTTTTTAAAATTAATTTTTATTGGTTTTGACTTGTTTTTATAGTAAAAGAACAAAGAATAACATATTACAATGTCTGTAGGCTGAAGTCCTTCAACAAGCTACTTTAACACATTTGCTTTCTTGCACCATAGCCATCTCTCACTGTTTGAATAGTGGAAGTTTCAGGGGTTATAGCTCATTAGGAAAAACTCAGAACCTCAGACAAAACAATTGTGAGGATGTTTTAATACTCCTTTTCTAAGTCTCAAAGTTCCTTACAAGTAAAGGAATGAATGTAATCCCTATTAACGAATAGAAATTATTTTAAAAATAAGTAACAAACTGTGTTGACTCAAAACACCTTCTGACACAGCATATCAGCCAGACGTGAGAGCTAGGGTACATGTGTTGGATTCCTCTAGGAAGGAGAATGGAGTAGTTGTCTCATCAGAGAATTACTGGAGCTGGGATTATGGCAGAACTACACCAGGACCCATCTGTTTGCTGAAATGCTTCAGTCCCTGGACTAAGGAGAACTTCCTTTTACACCAAGAGGACCTCACTGTCTTTGGACTGTTTTCCCGAGGCCTGGGATGAATAGTGAATGAAAGTACTAATTCAAAGGTTCTCCTCCTGTTGTTCTCCTGCTCAAAAAAAAAAAGAAAATTCAATGATAATAGAGGCAGCCAGCTTGCAGGATCCAAAACTGGATCCAATGGGGCTTTTCCCAGATAGAAGAGGACAGACTGAGAAGGTGAAATAAGGATCACATACTACAGGATGGTGTAACATGAGGGAAAGCACAAGAGCATTGACATGGGAACGTTCACATTTAACCACAGAAGGAGAGGGCTAGCACATGAGCTTCAAAAAAATTGAAATCAGTTCCCTACAGTCAAAGCTAAATAAAATGTCATTTACATAAAGAACACTTAGGGAAAGAAGAAAAGCCTTAAAAGGTAAGTGTGCTGCAATTACCTAAATGGTACATGTCTCCTGTGCTGTGATTGTGTTGTGGTTCTGAACTACTCATTGCTTTACTGCTGTTTCTAATGGCAGGAGTGCTGAATAATAAAAGCTGTATGCTGGACTGCCAACAGAAGTTTCCTTTAGCTTTTGGTGCTGAAGCTGTATTTTAAATGAAATTTGCTAGCTTTTATTTCTGGAATAACAGTAGCAGATAACTATAGCACAACTATGGATTTATAGCAATGCTTTAAATGTTGGGAATGATCTTTTAGGCAGGATTTTCTCTCCTCTCCACAACCACTCTTTGCTCCTATGCACATGTTCAGCACGGGAAAGATAAGCTAGGGGGAGGTAGTTCTTATGCAATGAGGTTCATCAAGCTGAAGGCAATGACTAAAAATGCCGTCTCCTCTTATGAATATTATGTAGCTACAACAAAGCTCATTCCTTGCCTCCAAATAAAATAAAAGCCCTTCCTTAATGCCAGAGCAGCAGGGAATCTTGGTGCCTTCCCCGAGCATTTAAGTGACTATGAGTGACTCCCCTCTCACCAGCACTCAGGCTGCCAGAGACCAGGAGACACATATCGATCGGGTTAAATGGATCCGCTGCGTGCCTGCCTGCATCTACACATCCCAACCTCCCCCTGCCTCCCCACCTCCTCTGTTATTATCTCTCTCTGGGGAACCACCATTTGCCTGCTGCTACAGACAAGCTCCAGAGCTTGAGGTTGCCGGGGAGGTGAAAAGAAAAGCCTTCCTGCTGATGGGGGAAGGTGGGAAGAGAGACTTGCCTCGTGCTAAATACAGGGAAGAGGGAGCAACTAATGCAATACCATCTTCTGCTAGATGAGGCGGGACTACTGGCACAGTCTGCTGACAGATCATAATGATTTTCTGTCTTCTTATCTGGCAGCACACATTTCCTGGGGAGCGAATGCCTCATGTAAAAAGGTATGAGCCTGGCGACAGTGCAAGTATCACACAGGGGTCTCCCATCGAAGAAGCAGCAGCACAATGTCATCTGTAGTGCTGCTGCTTTGGAGTTGCAACCACTCAGGAGCACAAAAGCAATGAACAGTAGGATTAATTCACTTAGCTATTGATCTCAGACACACACATTCTCAATTAAGATTATTAGAATAGCCAGAGTCTCATGGCTCATAGCTGGTGGGCAGTACAGCAGAGACAACATTTGCAAGCTTTTCCCTCCTCTCACTGATGAGGTGAATGTTCCTCTGGGGAAGGGTATCCTACATAAAAGTAGTCTAATGTCTGGACTGGTGACTCATCCTGTTTTCTACAGATATACTCTCAGCAACTAATTGGTGGCCCTGATAACCTGGGGACATACCCACAAAAATCTTATATAAAAAACTGTCAGGGACAGAAGGAAGAAAACAGAATAGGCTTGATATAATTAAATCTGGACATACATGCACATCCATGCAAACAGTATCTCACCTAACCAGAGGAAAAGTTAACCAGGGGAAAAATCAAAACCAGCTTCTCCTTATCTCCATACACATGAAGATCTACAACAGTGGGAGAAGACAGGATATGATGCAGGGACGCATTAAGACATTTTTCTGTAGTTTCATCACATGGAGCGTGAGGTCTGCTCAGGGTCCTGAATATCTTCTTTGCCAAATTAATCTGCAAAGGACTTTCTCATAACTAGCTCTTACAAAACCACCCTGCCCATGAGCAGGCAGATGTAAGGGCCAAAAATAAGTGTCAAAGGTGATGAAGACCATGCTGAGATCTGTGGAGTCACCAGGTGACATGAGTAGAGATGCTGGCACCTTAGATGATCCCAAACTGGGCCAGCTCGTGTAGTTCCAGATGGCTGAAAGCTTCCCATGGGCAAATCACGGTGATATCTGCAAAACAGAGAGAGTGAGAAATGGGTTCTAGTCACTGCACTACTTGGATTTCTTTTGTATTAATAGAAAGTTTGATTTACTCAGGAAACATTAGAGATGGGAAGAGCAAGAAGAACGAAACTCCACTTGAAGGTTAAATGAGCAGATGAGCTCTTCAAATGTGGTACTACCTACCAGACCAAAACAGGTGAGTGTATTTTCTCCTGTGCCATCTGACTCCATAAGCAAAAGCAAACTAGCATTTCCTATAGTCTCTTCAGTGACAGTGTAGACTGATGTGAGAATTCATTCTGGTTATGTGTTTTTTCCTGTTGTTAGAAACTGCCTGTAGACAAACTGTGACCTCCTTGAAGATGTGCAGTCTTAAATCAGATGATGAATAATTTGGGATAGTAATTTAGGATCTGAAACCCATTGATAGATGCAGTTGTTAATGTTAACTAGGAAGTTCTGACTGGCTACAGCTCATCCAATGTGTGTTTCTCAATTCCAGATGGATGCATGAAATTCTTAAAATTAGGATTCTGGTGATAATGCAAATACTCAACCAGCTGGGATCTAGTTCCTGTGATTTTTGGTATTAATAGCTTAGCATCTGGCATTTATTTGAGAACCTTGTTCTGCTGAAATTCTTAGCCACAGTATTAGCAGAAAACAAAGACAAAAAAGCACATTTGTAGCCAAATGAAAATATTCAGAAATTGTAGCATGCCTAAATAGCCTTTCTGTCTTGTAGTGTATGTAAGCATAAGCATGGCTGTGGCAGCTTGCAGAGGGAGTCCTGGCCTTCTCTGGTGACCCTGAGAGCTGCAGAGAGACCAAGGAGACTGAGAAGCCACCCCAGATAGTCCTCTCCTCTGCTGAAGCATGGCTGCACTTGTGTTAAAGCAGGGCACGACATCATCACCCTGCAATGCTTACCTGTGCCCAGTCCCTCCATGCCTGGGATGTCATCTCCAAACCTAGGGGAGAAGAGAACATGTGAGGGGTGAGTTTGGGTCAACAGCACCCAGGAAAGGGGATCTGCCCTGCACCCACAGCCAGGGAAGGAGAAGTGTGGACAGGCAGCAGATGAGAAGGAACAGCTCCAGCAGGAGAGCTGACAGCCCAAGGGGGCAAGGGGAAGCCTCCTGGCTCCTTGCCCAAGGGGAGAGGGTACCTCAGGAGCCCAGATTAGCAGTGGGGAGCCACCCAACTAGCATGGCTTCTTTTCTTTCCAAAATGCCCTTACCCTTTTACTCCTTTTTTGGGAGGCTTGCTCTTGAACTGCCTTGTCTGTCTCTGCTTGAACTTGGGAGGCCCCTTGCGTGGTGTAGTGGGACCAGTTGGAGCATCTCCAGTGTTGAGGTTGGTGGCTGTGTTCTCACTCATCGCTGGGCTGTGGTGTGTGGCAGGCACACGACTCTCTCAGATCCCTCTCTCTGCAAGATAATGGCAAGGACTGTGCTTGTAATTTCTAGGTATTGGTAGTCAGGTGACAGAATTACGGAAAGTATAACTGTGACAAGAATAAAGATAAAGGTATTAAACATAAAGAAAGATTGTAATGCATACAAAGTAAGCAGGATAGCACTGCCTTTCATCTGGCATGCTTGAATTAAGATGCAAACCAAAGGACACTTGAGCTAAGGACTGGTTCAGGATATAACTAGTAGGAGCTACAAAGACACACTTAGGGCTTAGAGAAATATCCTATACTTCTGAATCATCATGATATACTTCACCTGTTCTTATACCTGTGTCTAAAAAGTACCTTTTGGACCACTGATGGACATGGGATGTGAGTTAGATGGGCCCTCAGTCTGGGTGAAGCTGCAATTAGGGCCTTGTATTTGTCAATACCAACCTTAAGGGAAATAGTACAGGATCTTTAAAAGCTTGCAAAGAAGGCTAAGGCAAAACATTTGAGACTGTCTTTTAGATAGAAGTTAATTTTTCAGGATTTAGAAGAGCAAAGCCCATAACTTTCCCCAGGACATGTTCATTTTTATATTTTTGAGCATTATATTACATGCACTGACCAATTCTGCATCACACTGCGTATGAGCCAAGCTCCACTTCATAGGGGCTAAAAAGTTACCAGAGAGCAATTCTTGTGTGGGAGATATCTCTCTTGCCTTGGAGGGCAGAACTGCTGCACTCAGAGCCCTTTGCTTCCTTCCCAGAGAGGACAGCAATAACTCTCACCAGAGCCCAAGGAGGAGTTTCCAGTCCTTCATCAAATTTTGTCCTAATTAGTATGCTAGGATGCTCTGACCAAGTGCATTTATGGAACATAAATAATTGCCAACTTTTTCTCCCCTCCTTGAAGTAACATTCTTCCCCATGACCATTACATAACTCCTATCTCCAGGTGTTTGTTCCTGTGCAGTCAGGCTGATGGAATCGCTGATGGAATTAACTTCAGGATTTGGTACTAAAAGCTAATCCTATTATGTCACCATAGTACTCTGGCCTAATCCCCAACATCACCTGCAGTGACACTCTGGACTTTTAATCTCAGAACTATAAATGCCATCAAAGATGAGGTGTTTTTTTTTTTTTTTTCTTAATCTGAAGACATGTCTTTGACAGTCCTGAAATAGCTGGAGTGCTGGAAAGCAAAGCCTGAAATGCAAGAAGAAAGACCATCCAAGCAATCCTCCTGTGTCACTTCCACATCAGAGCAAGCAGAAGAATCATCATGTTTCTGTGTCTGTGGCAGTGTGGGAATACTTCACCCCTGACATCTTTCCATCTGTGCTGGCAACAGGATGGATCCTAATGATAGCACCTAGAGGCATGCTCGTTCTTCTGCTGCTTGTGGTCGAGCTCCTGTCTCAGCTGTAATATCCCAAGCAGGAGGCTGGATGGGTTCCAGCAGCCCCAAATGGAGCAGCAGATGGTTGTGTCTGCAGCTGAAGTACGCACAGATGCTATTCCCCTGCCTGTAACACAACGCTTCCCAGGCACACGCTGTGCCCACAAACACAGAGTTCAGCCCAGATCATAGAAGTTACTTATTTGTCTGCCATCTCTGCAGCACCTGGACAATTGCCCAGTATTTTTTATCCTCACAGCAGGGTGGCAGGACAGGCAAACACTATCACCTTTCACAGAATGGGAATGGAGGTGCGGTGATCGATATGACCTGTACTGCACATCTGGGAGGAGTGAGAAAATCTTTTGACGCACGTTTTTTTAGGGTTGAACTGAGAGGTGAAGGCACTTTAGCTTCAAACTAAAGAGATAATTTGGTGTCTCACTGTTAACTCAGGACCAGTGAAGAATTCAGGTGGTATGGCCCTACAACAAAATGCTTTGCATCGGAAAACAGCTCCATGGCATATCTGTTAATGTCCCAAAGTATAGTATTAAACCGCTGCCTCTGGTGCAGTTCTCATCAGCAGGTTGTCCGTGTCAGTGCTAGATACCCATCCTGAACTACAAGAGACATACATCCATTTCTAAGCATCATGTTCACCTGACAAACCAAGATACCTGGCACCCCTCTCAAGTGATACAACCAAAAGTACAACAGAAGAAACAAATCGGCTAGCAGCCCTTTGGACTGACATCTAAAACTTGTAAGATATATTTGATGTCCATCTCCAACCAAGTTTCTGCCCTGCTTCACCAGCCTGCTGTCTGCCAGAATAGTACCTTAACCACAAAAACATCTTTGAGGGTCAACTCTTTCTTAGTTCCTTGAGTCCATGTCTTGCCCCTGGCCTTCACCCAATAGAGAAATTGCTAATGGGAAAACTCAGTACTTGAAGTTTCCTTTTCCCCCAATCTGAAGTAGTTGTATCCACCTAACAGCTACTCAATAACTCAGTATTTGTCAGGAAAAAGCATCTGCCCAAATCACACTTCATCCTCTCTCTCACTTGCATAAATTCAATAAAAAGCACTCAATAAAGCTAAGAGGGACAATTATAACTTCTTCCTTACTAACCTCCCTCTAACAATTCTCTCCCATGCATCACCAAAAGAAATATCAGAGGATGGAAAACACCTTAATGCCACATAACAGCCTCTATCTTGCAGAGAATCAAGCTACCCTCTCACCATTGTGCTGGTGGGACGTTAGCCACCACACACAGGCAAAGATGTCTCCATTCATGCTGGAGGGGGCTCTGCCCCAGTTTCCATACCTCGAGAACAAGCTGCCCTTAACATGCAGCCAGACATGGGTGGGCAGGCACCCCAGGACCACAGATGCAAAAGAAACATCAACAGCAGGTTCCCAGGGGAATTCCCCAGCCTTTCACCTCCCCCTACCTGAGTACTTGGATAGTCGTTGGTGCCACACCAAACAGATGACTTGACAAACGTTTGATGAGACTGAGTCCCCTTCTCTAGATCTCTGCAAGTGCTGTGCTGCCTCCTCTCAGGGGTTCCTGGGCTCCCAGAGCTCTCCTCCTGCCACCGGCACTGGGATGCTGCTCCTGGGCGAGAGCTGTGGATGTGAAGACTGTTGAGGAACAAGATGTTCTTCCACAAACTTCCTCTGTCCCCTCCTCTGACAAGGTGCTGCCTAATTGCCCCTGACAGCAGTTCTGCTCATTCCAGGGTTTAATCCTCTGGGTAAGAGCTTTGCTTGCATCTGAATGCTAATTATACCTAATACATGTTAATGGACTTATCTCAGTTGCGTCAGATATCCCACTTCTGGGTTGCTGGCCAGATTAATCGTCCTTCTTTTAGTTTTCTTTGAACTTAAAGAGGCTTGGATACTACTGACAAACGCTGACTCTTTAATCTGTCCCTTTCTTAATCTCTGATTCTCTATGGAAAATTTCCCTGACATAATGTAGACGCCTCACTTGACCTTCTTCAGACAGATTCAGTGTAGGATCTTATCTTTCCATGTGCGAAACCTTCAAAAATACAGACTTCTCCACGTGCGCTTGTCTTCATGATGCCTCAGGGGTGTCAGGCACAGAACCCCCATGGGCCATGGCTCTCCATGCAGTGGCATATTGGGAGAAGACGGCATCCAGGAGGAACTGCTCTCCTTTTTACATTCCGTTTGATGGAGTTCTTGTGTGCTCAGCTCTTGACCTCATGAGAGCCACTAGCATCATCCTTGCAGCCAGGCTTTCATCAGGGAATTTTGTATCCACAGTTAAGATGCCTGTGAGGAGTGTGGAGTCTCACAGTTCCAGTCTTAGTTGCTTGAGCTGGTTAATCATAGCGATGGAAAAAGTCCACACAGGTTCAGCCTTTTATATTCCTGTGTTTTACACAGGATCTCAGACCTTTCATTCTAGCAACAGTTTTAAGACCAAGAACAAATGAAAGAGGAGGCACTCTAATAGACAGAAACTCATTTCAAGTGGAACTGTAGCCCCACAATTGCTTCCCAAGGGGGTGCCAGGGACTCTGACCGAGGTGTGCCCAGCATGAGAAACTGAGCAGCCCTGCAAAGGGCAGAGCATCTCGCACAGCCAAGGAGCTTTGAGACAAACCACCGCTGCAGCACTTGCCTTAATGTTAGAGGAGACAGAAAATGACCACCCAAGAACCACAACTCCCTTTCTTAGCTACTGGGTATGTTCATACCCTCCAGGCACAAACATCTGAATTTTTCCCCCATGGGGCTTTTTCAGGACTTTTCTCTCCTCTGAGTTTTGCAGCCAGTTCCTTTTTCATCCCCCTGCCACCCTCCTTATTCCTTTGAGCTCATGGGAAATACTTACAGTGCCAAGGGCTCCTCTTGCAAATCATTCAACTCCCGTCCTCTAGCCTGCGTAGAAAGGGTCTCGTGGTGTCTTTTCTCCTCCAGATATACCCTGCCACCAGGTGACATCAGGGCGCAAATTGTGGGCGGGCTCTTGCATGGTGGGGGAGGTGTATGTGGGCCGCTGTGACCCCGGCGCTCTGCAGGCACAAGTCCTGCCATGTCTGGGGGAGCAGCAGAGCCTCAACACTCTCCTGAGGGGCAATGTGCCCCTTTCTGCAAGAAGTTGTGGCTTCTCTGGAGCTCCTGGAAGGAGATCTCTGGAGATGCAAAGAGGAATAACAAAATCACCTGCCATTTGAGCAATGTCACTGCTTGTGAACACACACATGCCTGAACACGCAGAGAAGGGAAGAGCTGGTCCTAATCACAACAGGTCCCTCCCCTGTGCTGGTGAACACATGGAGACGCTTTCAGCAAACTTCTCAGCAGTGCTGCAGGGGTCAAGATGCACCTGGGAGAGCAGTGCATGCAGTCATCCCAGCGCCAAGACAGCTGAGTCCGCTCAAGGGAGTCACAGGAAATGCTGCTGAGATGCTGCACAGTGCCCTGGCAAATATTTACCTGCATCCAGCAGATGGGATGGTGGGGGAAGAAGGGGAAATCTTTGTGTTGCATGTGGGTGGCCAGCCAGTGGGGTAGCCTGTTATTCTGAGACCCAAGGCTGAGAGTAACAGCTAGGTCATATGTGGGTTCTGGTAGCATCACTACTGTGAGGGTGCTGTCTGAGAAAGGGAAGAGCTGGTGCCTCAGCCCAAACACCAGTCCAACAAAACTCCATGGATGGTATTGCACACTGTTTTATCAGGGACTTTGTACCTCTGATGTGTTTTAATAATCCCTTGCGACTGCCTGGGAGACTGGTGTCAGAGATGTGAAAAAAGTGGGAGGAATCTCAGGATGAAAAAAGAAGGGTCAAGGCCCTGCTAGAAGGTGCTGGAAGATCAACCTCATCCTGAACTGTAGCAGGACAGAACCTCAGTCATGGACTAAAGCTCTCTGTCTCAAGGCATAACCACAGTGCAACATAGTGATTCTCTGGGGTCCATTGGCTCTGGTGAGGTGACACTCACTCACCCTCATTGAGCATCCAGCTCACAGTGTGAGATCAGGGCTGGCAGGGCTGAAAATGGTCCCAGAAGATGGAGCTGCACAAGGAGCATCAGGGCAGCAGAGGGGCAGAAGGAAACTGAGGTGGGGGTTTGTGTAGCAATGGAGGGGCTTCCTCTTGGGGTGAGGCTGGAGGAAGGGATTTTGGAGCAGCCATGCTAGTCTGAGGTGTCACTATGTGTGACTGAGAAAGGGCAGGACCTCTCTGACATGACAGACCCTGGCAACGCAGACCAGTCCAGCGCTGCTCTGGTGCTGAGCAAGAACCCCACAGCCAGGGCCTCTGGCTTTTCAGATGGCTGAAGTCAGATGAGATAAATCCCTCAATGAGACTCTTAGCTTACATTTCAAAAATCAATAAGGTCCTAGCCCTTGAGTGGGCACAGAGAAGCTGGGAAGTAAATCCTGAATGCAGCTGAGCAGCTTTCAATCTAGCAGAGAAGCAGCAAACACACTTAGCCTTCCCACGTGTTTGAGGATGATCACAGCTTTCGGAGGCTTGTGTGATAATTTCTGGGCAGAGGAAAGAGGGAGGGGGCAGAATCGTGTTGGCATCATCTCTTCCCTGTGATGACTAGAGCTTGTACACAAATGCTTGGAGATTGATTGCACTCAGCAGCTCCTGACAGCAGAAGTGACTACTGTGGGCAGGGACCTGCTTGTGTAGATATAAAGAGGTGCAGCCTGCACCAGAAGACTCCATTCCCATCCCCGCTGCTCATTCCCATGCCTCCATCTGCTGCAGACAGGTTTCCGGGGGCTCCCCCTCCCCTTCTGCCTTCTCTTATGTAGGTAGAGTTGCTGGGGAAATCGGCTCTGTGGCTCTACTCTTTTCTGAAACTTAAAAATTTACATATTTTTCAGGCTGTTTGTTTTCAAAACACCCCCTTGGTTTTCCTGCTTTTCCAGTGAAATCTGGCTCATTTCTTTTTAACAGAAGTGGACATGTGGGAAAAAATTTCCCTGGTGTGACCTGAAGCTATTTTTTGGCCGCTAACAAAACATGGCAGAAAATCCCTAAAGGGCCCCACTTATCATGTTCTTTATTATCCCCCATGATTATCAGGTTGTTTCACTCTCTCCTTCTCTTTCTCCCTTCCCCTCACAGATCAGGTGGTGTTTGCTTTGTGGGGATGCAGGTGTGTGGCTCCTTTGCAGAGCAACAGGTGCCAGCTTTGTGTCAGTGCCCAACTGCCACCTCAGATGGAAGACGAGTTCTGCCCAGGGACCAAGTACCTGATCCCTGTCTCTCTCTGCCCCTGCCCAGGGTCTTCCTCCCTTGGCCCCAGGAATGCAACACTGGCCTTTTGAGCCACATCAGTTGCCACCTGATCCTGACCAGAGCTGCACCAGGAACCATGGGGTCCAAGCAGCAGACCTGATGTTCGCGAAGGAAAACTCATGAGCTTTGTTACCTCTGGCCAGATTATTCCCAGTTCTGAGGAAACACTTAAAAACATCTCCAAGGTTTCTGACCCTATTTATGAGCTGGTGTAGCCATGGTAACTGTAGTTAGAACCAGAAATAGCAACTCACTTGAATGACAAAGAAAACACAAGTTTACAAGACAGTGACTTCTCGAAGGGCTGACTGAGCCCATGGGACTGTGGGAGGAAATCCCAGATGAGGCGCAGGGCTGGGGATGAAGCAGATACAGGCTGTGGCTGCACAGGCCACAATAACTCTTTTGAAACATATTTTTACAAGCTTGTGCTAGGTGCTTAAGAGACTTTATGCCCTCCTGATAGAGCTTTATAACTCATCACACGGACATAGCTGGCTGGAAATGAGCAGGGAATTTCCCAGGCATCTGCAGTTTAAGCTCGGTTTCCCTCCTGCAGACAGGCAGCCTCTGAATTCCTGGTGAGAGGAGGAGATTGGCAGGATGTGGATTTGGAATGAGGTTGTCTATTTGTCTTATAGAAGGCCAGTGAGGTTGTCAAATCAACAGAATTTCAGTGAGAAACTTGTTGTACTAAGGTGCCTGCAAAAGAAGATTCACATGCTGTAGCCCCCCTTCCCCAATGCCCAGCATGTTCCTAAACTGTCCCCCATTTGTACCAGTGAAAAAGGGAAATGGATATGAAGAACTGAGCTTTCCCAGGCACAGATCTTTAGCTGTTTGAATACAAGCAAATCAGTTTATCAAAGATGCAGAGAAGGAGGCATTCTCATGGAGAGTTTTCTTCTTCTTCTTCAGGAAATCATGCACCAGTACCCTGTTGTCAGGATTAAGCATCTGTAACAGCCTGCAATAAACCAGGCGTGCTGACTTTGGGCATCTATGCCTGCTGCCTGACACAGCAGCAATGTTGAGTGTCTCTGAGCTCAGCTCGCAAAAGAGCCTGGTCTCGATTCTCACTCCACTTGTGCCCCAGAACTGGCAATTGGGCAGAGGTTAAATAGGCTGAGGTCTGTTTTTCACCTGCCAGGGCTCTAGAGAGAGATATTTCTGTGATCACTCTGGAGAAAAGGGTCCTTTGAAGAAACATAAACCAAGCCGTAAGGTTTAGCTGAACCATTAGCAGTGGCCCTGCCTGTGTTAGAAACCAGGTGGCACTGGGGACATGACTAAGACCACAAGCCAAGTGGCCATTTCCAAGACTGCTTCAGGAAAAAATAAGTCCCTGTTTTTCTCATTCAGTCAAGGGTTCTCAATTTGTGCATGTCAGAACATCATTACAGGCCCCAGGCTTTCAGGCACCAACGCTTTAGGACATGCTAAGGCTTTTTATAGCAGACAATATAAAACCCATGTAGGCTGTCATACACTTCATTAGTTATCAGAGAGTTACATGTACTTCTGAGTAGTGAGTCTGGCCTTTCTTGGAACAGATAACCGTCTAATACTCACAAGACTGCTACAATGGTATGATTTTATTAACTTACATGAACTTCTCCCTGATTGGCATAAATAAAAGAAAAATCAGAATAAATCCTTCTGCTTTTAGATAGCACTTTTCACCCACAGATCTCAAAGCATAGAGCTAAATTTTCATCATCCCTATTTGTAAATATGGAAGCTGATGGACAGAGTTCATATACCTGCAGATGAGACCTGGCCATCCAGACATCTCTTGTGGGAAACTGATGCGCTTGGCCATGCAGCACAAAAAGCTCAGTACTTTATAACTGTTTTGTGATTCATTGTTTAAGAGCATTCCCTCCCGCTCATTGCTGCGTCTTCCCATGAGAAAGCAGTAACATTAGTGAGCATCCTTTTCATGCACTAACATTGCTTAATGTCTGCATCCAGGTTGTTGGTAGTGCTGCAATGGGATTGAGTTTATTAGATCATTTTAAGAAGCTTCTTCTCTTTCCCATTTTCACTTTTCCCACAGTTAAAATATCTGTTTTTTCTAAGATTATTTTTTTCCTGAATGCAATTTATAGAATATGCTCAACACTAATGCAGTGAACCATGACCTATTTTTTTTTCCCTTTTTTGATCAAATCCAGGTAGTTAATCTTGTTATGTTTGTGACTGCCAGAAGGCAGAGCATGTGGTTGCTCTTAAAAATGTACCTGAATAACACAGTTTGTACATTATTGTCTTGAGTGTGTTCCTTAGATTTTTATTTTTCCATAATTAATTCCCTCTGTACAAATTACATGCCATATACATGTGAACAGTGATTAAACAATCCACTAGTACTCACTAAAAGTGATAACACATTTCACTAAACAGAGAAGTAATAGTGCCTTGTTAAAAAAAAAAAAAAAAGAGAAAAGAAAATAAGAGAATGCAAGAGGGTGGTTTATTTAAATGGAAATAAGATAATTCCAGAGCTTTATTCGGTACAAAACAGTGAAGCAAATGATTCAGTGTCACTGGGCTAAGGAAGAAGAAGAAACTGTACACGAGTCAGCTCTAGATGTCTTCTTTCCTGATAGCTCCTTTCTCATCTTTTTTTTCTGAGAGATCAATTCTTTCTCCTTGGCAACCAGAAGCCCATTAAAGAAAAGCTCTTCTAAAACATTTTGGTAAAATGTTTCTTTATTCTTCTGACGGGGACACATCTTTTCCTATGGCTTTCACACCATGATACAGACATACTCTTCTTTCCTCCTCCTACCAGATAAAAGCACCGCTGAGCAATCTCACTCAGTTCAGCTCCTTGCCACCATTATTATGACATTTCCATGTAACAGCTGAGGCTTTCAAACAGGAATGATTGCTTCTGGGGAGCATTTCGCACTCTCCTTGGGAACATTCAACTAATGGGGAGAGGAGGCAGGTCTTCCTCCTCCATTATCCTGTCTCTTGGGTGGCTGCTCACCTCCCAACACAGGGATGCTAAATGCTCAGGCTGCCAAGTGATAGCAGATCCCTGGTGGAAATAATTGTGGAAGGGGAAAAGCTGGGGGATGAAAATGTGAATCACTTTTTAAAAAATTTTCTCCTTTTCTTGCTCAGGTGTATTGTCAAGCACTGGGCCTCCTATTCTGCCCTCAGGGTCTAGCAAATGTGTAGGGTTTATTGTTGTTTGTTTGTTTTATTTATTTAATGGCCTTTCACTGACAGAGTCCAACTTTTAATTTAGAGCCTCCACACTCTTGCTTTCCAGTAGAGGTACACACCTCTATAAAGTGAATTAGAGCCTCTTATCTAGGAGGCCCCTAAGGATATTTCTGTGCCAAGAACCTGGAAATGCAGACCATTTCTGGGGTCCAAACATCATAAACACATCATAGACTAAGTGAACTCTTTAGGAACCATCATTGCACACTAGGCAAATGCCTGTTGCACAAAGGATATTCCAACGGTTTCATATACACAACAATTTATTTGTTGGGTCCATAACTGATGGTATACTTCGACTGTAATGGTGAAAGTTGTTTCTAGAGAAAAATGAAAATAAAAGAAGTGGAGAGAGAGAGAAAAAAACTGGAAACTCTCCCCAGTGCCCAGCTGGGAAGGGCAATGATGGTGTCTCATAGGAGCATCCTCCTCTGAAGGCTCTTTCCAGTGAAGCCAGTTATGACAACAAAAATGACGAGGATGATGATTTCTTGCTCTTTTCTCCATTAGCATCATGTACTTTTCATCAGGACTCACTTAAACTCCTTATTGGTTATTCCTGGTTGTGATTCTATTAGGTCTGTGAGGAGAATGCTTGTCACGTGCAAATGTTGCACATTCATTACTTGTTAAGCTTTTGCATATATATATTATTGGATAATATTTACTGAGAATTTAAATAGCTGTTACCTGCATTGTTGAGCACCACATTAGTTTTTCTCTTTTATATGCTAAAGTCTACAAAACAAGAGATAAAGAAGGAGAGGGAGGAGGGGCAACTCTCATACTGGTGCTTTCCACAAGAATCCACTGCTATGGGAGTCTGCAGAGGCAGGGCCATGAGAGCAATAATACTGGAGCAGCACAAGTGCAATAAAGGAAGAATGTTGCCACAGAGACGCTGATAATTACTGCCTCATGGCTTCAGTAAGAGGTTATGCAGCTGCACACAGCATGCCCTGAGCACTGCTGAGTCTAAAGCACCAAGGCGCATGAGGCACCTAAGAGCTAGAGGGAGCTGACACCGAGCCATGAATTGCAGTATAAAGTCAAGATCTCTGCCAAGAGGAGTGTTTAGCACAGGCAAGGCAGGATGCAGCTGGCAAAGGAGATTTTCTAAGTCCAGCAGAGGAGGAGAGGATGGCACAGGTCTTCTCTGAATTTAGTCCCAGCTTCAGCTCTGGCTGTTTTGGAGGAAAGTCACAATACAAGACGGAGTGCTTCGATAAATACCTCCTAACACCCTGACTGGTGATCAGCTTAGGGCTGAGATTTGATTACACTTGCTGAGATTTGACCTTATATAACCACCTGTTTTCTGAGAGGTCCTAAAATAATCCAGCCCTCTTTCAAATCCAGCTCCACTTCTCTAGGACACCGCCCCCTGCAAGATGCCATGACATCCACTGTGAGGGATGGAGGGCAAGAGCTGCTTCCTTCCATGCTGGGCTCTGGAGTGCAGAAGGTACAGCGAAGAGACCCCCTGCTCCATGGTGACAGGGACCTTCTTCCCCCTCCAAGCCCTGTTATTTCACTCTCGCCATTCCACCTGCTTTGTGATTCCTCACCTCTAATGGGCTGCTCTGTCCCTCCCCAGCCTTTCTCAGGCGAGCCTCTGGAGGAAGGTGGTTTCATTTTGCCCGTACTCTTTCATCCCAAACAAAATCCTTTTTCTTTCTCTGTCTTGCTGTTCCCCTCCAGAGGAGTCAAGTCATCCAGAAGTGTCATGTGGTGCTTGTGCACCTTCAGGTTGGAGATGGGGGTTATGGGATTAGCATGTTAACTAGCACAAAAGCTGCTTAGGCAAGCATTAGATCTCCAATCTTCTCTACATCTTTAAAGGAAATCTCATCTGGAAGAGCTGGAGAGATGGAGCACTCAGTCACGTTTTCTGGTGCCAGCTCCTCACCTCATCTGAGAGCCCTCAAGTCCTGTGGCCTGGTGTTTTGAAGGGATTGCAATGGATGGGAAACCCCAATAAACCCTCACTGGGGGCTCTGTGGCTGCACCTCCAGGTGCCTTCTTCCTCCTTGCTCTCCATGTTGAATACTGGCTCCCTTGCCTGGCACCGTGTCCAGACGCCATCCCTTTCCTACCTTCCCACCCCATGAGCTGCACATTCTCTGGCAGCACTTCAGGAGGAGTGAGTGGCACTGCGCAGGAAGAAAATGGGCACCATGTGTGCTAGGCACCGCAGGACCAACCTTAGGACACTGCCTTTTAAAGCAAATGCTGGAACACCTCATACCTGCATTTATTCAGGCGCAATCAATTCATGCTTCACAGGCTGCATCCTCCTGTTTATCCCGCTTAACTGTGAGGCGGAGGCGGCAGTGCTGGGTTTACCAAGGAGTTGGGTGGCACCTCGTGATGCAGTGAACGTCCCCTGCTGTGGCAGGGAAAGGCCTCGTGTCTGAGCTCCTTGACCTTTCACCTTCCCCCATGCTCATCACCTCGTGACTGCTCCAGTGCCAGATTATCTCCTCTCATCTCCGGAGGAGAAAGGATCCCTGCACGTAGTGAGGGACATCACCTGGGGACATCCACCTGGGGGACACCCATGGCCGAAACTGATGCTTACCTTGCAGCAGCTTTTGAGATGAATTTGCTGCACCACGAGTGTGTCTTCCCAGTGTATCACCCACAGTCTTCCCAGAGACTGTAAAAAGCTTGAGCGGGAGGCAAAGCTCATGACAGTGACTCTACTTGGCAACCTTGTTCATCAGAGAGTAATGTGAATTAGTAGCACTATGTACTGAGCTCAGTGTAAAAGCAATTGAGTAGCTCCAAAACAAACCACTTTACAAGAGCAGTAGAAAAAAATATTGCACTGTTGGGCCTCTTACAATTACAAAAATGGATTCTCTGCCTGGACTAAAATTTCTTTTGATTTTTCCCCCTAGTGCTTCCAGCCTGGGTAATTTCAGCTCCAAATTAGACAGTTCTGGAAATTAAGAGGAGGTGAAAGTAAAGGATTCTAACAAGTGGGGGTTTCCTAAGTTAGTAACTTCTAAAGGCCATAAAATAGCTCCTTTCCTCAAACGCAGACACCTCTTCTGCAGAAGATGGAGATGACAAGTAGCAGCACACAGCAGCAGTGTACCACCAATCTAAAAAAAATAAAATCCAGAAATGCTGGACAATTTACAGTAGCAATCCAAACTCAAATGAGAAAAAAAACCCCTGTTTAATTTTTTTAATCTTACAATTTTTAAGAAATCTCAAGATTTGTTGAGTTCAGTAAGGTACTACAGAACATACATGACTGTTGAGAGTAAAGACTGTGTAGCTGAAAGATATGCATTTACATTTTTGCATTAGCTTTTGGCTATTTACTTGAAATAAGTTTACACACTAGTGGTTGATTGCACATATTAATGTGGTCAACTAATTGTACAATCAACTGTGGCCAGTGGGGCCAAAGTAAATAAGCCCTAATAATTATAATATTTTAAGTAGAAAATATTATTTTTCAACTAAGAACACATTTGAAATATTACTGTTTCCTTTGCAATAAGTCAGGTACACTCTGGCTCTTGTCCTTGTCTCCTTCTGTCACAGACATAAGAATTGGCTGGGGTTGGAGAATGTCTGCCAAGAGATGATCTTCATTGCATGGCATCAGTTTGTTAGAGATAAAATACTTGGTGGTAGGGGTTTGCTTTCAGTGATGTTCTGCTCTGAACCATTTTGAAACCTGCTGTTCTTCCAGCAGATCAGTGACGTGATTCCCCAGCAGGAAGGGTTGACCCAAAGGATGATGCCTGGCTTCTGAGCTCCCATCTGCTTTTCATGGTGCATATCGAATGTCTGCAGCTCCTTCTCATCCCTTTTAAAACAGGAAGATGAAACACAGAGGAATGACACGATTTGCTCATAATTACATACTGGGTAACTTCTGATCTAGGAGTAAAATCTGTTTGTCCTGCATATTAGGCAGCTATGTCAATATAAGCTGGGTGTACATACCTATGGTGGCACATAGCTATACATCTCTATGTCTCTATGTACATTTGTGGATATACTGGTGTTGATGTATGCTCACACACATTTAGAAACAGTGTGCAAATAGCTAGACACAGGCAATCTGGTATTTATCTCCAACTATAAAAAGAAATGAGACAAATCTAAACCAAATCATCCCCCAGCAAAAATTATAATAATAATGCTAGAATTATGATTGCACTGGTCTCTTTGTACACAGCCACTCAACCCAAGGAAAAGCCAAGCCAAGCCATGAACAAATGGTAGACTCAACCCACACACCCTTCCAGCCAAAAGGGTGTTCTGGTCTCCCAGTACAAATTAGGAAGTTTGCTGAAATTAGAGAATTAGTCCAGGCATCACAGGAACTAAGACAAGATGATGATATACCTGACTTAGGGGCTGTATAGCAAGATAATTTACTCAGAGCTCCCTGTATCTATCACAGCCAGCTCTTCACACCTTTTCCAGGCCAGATCTGTTCACCTGAGCCATTTGAGCCACCATAACTTGGCACTGTCATTGAAAGAATTTGCTCTGTCCTTTCCTCATCCCCATACCTACACAGCCCCTTCCCTTGTGCTGTCACAAGAGTTTAGCTACATTTGGCCATTGTGAACAAGGGCTGGGAAACATATCTGGCTTTAGAACTCACCAGTATATACTTACGCATTTGCTTCCATATTTTTGCCAGGTATGTTTTAAGCTGAACTCAGTGCTGTATTCAGCTCAGTTCTCTTGTGCAGCCCCACGGGGAGGGTTAGCGTAGGAGTGAAAAAGAGCAGCAGAGAATAAAACAATTTATCTTAGTGGTGAAGCTAATTCATGGAGGCTTAAAATGTTTCTGAAGCTACAACCCCTGCTAAATGGAAATCCATTGCCAGGCAGACATATTCTCTCTTTGTCCCTTGAAATGCATGAGGTCAGAATCAAAGTGCTACCCATAGCCTAAATTAAAGCAATGGTAAGCTGGGAAAATAAGTCCCTCTCTTTTGAGATGTTTCCATCCCTGAAGGAGACCCCTCTTACCCAGTAGTTTGCGACCTTTAAAAATTTGTGTACGCTAAATGTTTTCTAATGGACATGTGGATCCAGGGCAGTGAATTTAAGCCCATCGACAACAGATTTGGTTTGCTTCTTTTGCTTCTGCAAATCCATTAAGAGCAGTCTATCAGTCATTGCAGATCCAGATTTGTTGGTTACAAACCAATGATCTAATTTGTTCTTAAATTCTGCACTGAGAATTGTCTGTGTGAAAGATTTATGTGACTGAAGACTAAGTAGGCACTCTGTGACTGGAAAAGAAAGATAAAATCTGCTGATAGTTAAGAGAGGAAGTGGTGTAAAATCTTTCTGATCATTTAAGCAACTCTGGGAAATGACAGCTTGTTCTTCCTGAGGTAGCTGATCTTTGAAACTGCTTGTATGAAAATGGCTGGGAGTTGGGAACAATTACCTGATTAAGTGCAGCAGGTAGTGTATGTTAACCAGGAAAAATGAGGTTCATCTACAATAACCCCCGTTTGCACCCCTTCCCCTCATGTATGCAGCAATGCACTCAGCCTGATTCTCCCCTTATTTTAATCGGCATAAATCAGAGCCAGCTTCTGAAATCGACCTTAATTACACCAGGAAAACAAACAAAATAAAAATTCGAGCTGAAAAACAAAAGGGCCCCACTGGCAGGCACAGCAAGACACACCGAGAACCCGCACCGCGGAGCGCTCCCGCGTCCCTGCCTGGGCTCAGACCCACAGACAAAGCCCTGCGCACCTCTGCGCAAAAAGAGCGCAGCGCCGGGCGAGCGACCGCACAGACAAAGCGGGAGCGCTGCAGCATGCGGGATCGCGCAGGGGTTCCTCTGCGAGTGGGCTGCTGGTGGTGGCGGCGGCTGCTTTTTTTTTTTTTTTTTTTTTTGCGTGTGAGAGTTGTTTTTTTTTTTTTTTTTTTCTCTCTTCACCAACTTCCTTCCTCCTCCAACTGCCAAAGCTCAGAGCTGAGCGCTGAGAGCAGAGGGAGACCCCGGTCGCAGCCGCCACTGAGCCGGTGAGTAAAAGCCCAGGCGATGGGAGGACGGGGGGGCCGAGCAGGGGGAGAGGAGCGGGCTCACCCCCGGCTCCTTCTTCCCTGCCGCCGCGTAACTTTGCGCCTTTGTTCCCGGCGGCTGGCTCCTTTACCCAGCCTTGCCCGGGGAGACAGGCAGGGCCCTGCTTGCATCCGAAGGGGAAGTCGGGCTCTGCAGTGTCATGGGGTGGAGGGACAGAGGAAGGGCAGGCAGCCCCCGCACCCCCGGGGTGGCGGGAGGGCCCCGGCGGGTGACAGCGGCTGTATCCCTGCTGGGCGGTACCTGGCTGCCCCTGGGGGTAGCTGGGCGATGGGCTCCCTTTTAGTCCTCACACCCCAGCGGGGTGGGCTGGGGAGGCCAGGGCTGGGGGCGCTGGTGGGGCTGGTGTGTTTCTCCCCCATCGCGGAAAACTGCGTCCTCCCTGCCAATCCCGCTTCCTGGAGATAAGCCCTCGATCGGGGTGGTTTAGGGGAGTGAATTTGATGCACAGTGGGAGGGCAAATAAAACGATGACCCTATGACATCGCTCTTTGTGCACAGCAGCAGCATGGGGGAGGGGGGTGTTAAGGAGGTGACCACTGTACACCCTGTCTCCTGCCCCCTCCTGCTGCAGGTGCAAGGACAGCCACCCACCCAGGCACAGGCAGAGCCTAGCTGAGAGATGCTGACACCCCTTGTCAGGATGTGATTCCTGCTTTACCTCTTTCTCCGGCAGGGGGTCTCTAATGTTGTCCCTGCCCCTCTCCCCACTGCTTTGTGGGTGCTGTCAGACCTCAGAGGTGCAGGTGTTGCATGTCTGTGGGTTGGGGCTGCAGGGAAGCAAGAAAAATGTGGTGGGGTAGGGCATAAATCACCCAGCTTTCTCCTTGAGTAGAGCATTTATAGGGTTAATTTTCTCATTTTTAAGAGGCTGGTGGACAGAAGGCCATGGAGGGTCTCCATCTTAGCGCAACCCTTGGCTTCAGGCACTGACGCAGGAGCCAAGGGACACTGATAGTTGGACACCGACATTCTCACTCTGGGGAAGCACTGATGCCTGAGCTCAGCAGCGTGTCTTAGCTTGCAGAGGGACTAGTCTCAGAGCTGGAGTGAGTAGAGGCAGGGGCCACTGAGATGTGAGCTTTTCTGTTGGTCAGCACCTGCCTAGGAATTTGGCAGGGAGGAAGGGTCAGGTCCACAACTTGGGGAGAAATGCCAGAATCAGGTCTGATTGATGCCATCCTGAAATGCTTGTAAGCCAGGGTTTTTTCAGCCCAGACAGCCTGACTGGTGCTGTTCCCCCCAGGTTCTCACTGTTGGCACAGTAGGTTGTCTATCCATCTCTCTGGGTCTCTGGGAGGTTTTCAGAGCCTAAAAGCATCCCCGCTCAAGTGAGTCACCCCCACAGACTGTCAGGGAAGGTCTCTGCAGCATGTGTGATGCAAAAAGAAGGTCTGAGGGATGGGGAGCAACCAGCTGGTCCAGCCCTGACTCTGCCTTTTTTCTGTGTGTGGCCAGAGATCTCTCTCTCCATCACCTGGATCTCTCCCTCTGCTGTGGTAAACCACAAAATCCCCTGTGGAGGATGGGGACAGGCAGGCAGCTCTGCTCTGTGGTTGTAGTAGTGGCAGATGCAGCCTGGTATCACGAGACAACTTGGGAGAGTGGAAATGACTCATATCTGCATCTGGAGCCCAAGTGGAAGGCAAGACCTGGTGGTGGCTGCCATGGTTCATCATGTCCCCTTCCTGTGCTGAGTGTAGGATGGCACCGAGGGGATCGCCTGGCTTTGTAAGGTGACTGTGCTATGGCTGCAGAGCAGCAGGGCACAAGCAATCACTGCTTTCATGAGAAGGCTTCTGGTTTCCTTCCTCATGAGGACAAGCTCAAGGGCCATTGCCGTGGTACACAGGGCCTTCTCACCGCGAGGGTGGAGCGTGAACTCAGCTAAGGTTATTCAGCTACTGGGACCTGCTTTCTTTTCTGTCCATTTGTTTTGGGATTCCCTTTTATTTCCCAACTGCCCGCTCTGCACCAGTTCCTGACTCTCCACAAAATGCCATTGCAAAGTAGTCTTGCATCAGGGCCATTGCCCATTAGCATGCTCCACTGAGTCTTCCTGTTGCTGTGCTGCTCAGTCCTTCTCTCTCCCTTTTTTAACATGTTAATATACCCCTCCTTGATTTTTTTTTCCACTGGAATTGCACTGGGAGGTCTGCGTATTACTCATTGTTGCCTGATTTCACATGCTGATTCACCCTGAACTGTTGCATATATACTTTTTTTGTGTATTTCCTTTCTGTTTTAACGAATGAGAAAACGATGCTGTTAGCTCCCAATATAACTTTTGGGATCAGGGGCAAATGTTAAGTCCACAGCTGCAGAGAAGGATAAAGGACCTGCTGGGGAAATTGCAGTTAAGCAGGCAAAAGGGAAATTTTTAGTAGGGACACTGTTGAAGAAGGAGCTAATATAAGTGGAAGTGAACTGAATGGTCTGTGTAGCTCGATCAAATTCCCTTGCTCCCAAACAGCAAGGAATGGCTTGGCTGCTTGTGACAACCACTGCTGCACCAGGAGGGCACTGCTCTGTTTTTCAGCCTTGCTCTGAAGACTGGGAAGGTGGTGGTTAGGACCACATGGCTGGCTCTGCGAGGCAGGCAGCTGACTAAGGGGGACCTGGGACAGCACTGCTCACCTCTCCTGCCTGTCTCCTGTTCCTCCACCCCATGCCCTGCTTGCCCATCAGTTCACCTCTACCCACTCTGGCTCCCATTTGGGATGCCACCCAAGCAGCTTCTCTGCCCTCCTGTGTTCAGCAGCATGTGTCCCTGCTCTGCTGGCTCTGGGGTCCAGCCATCCTACCTCTTCTTTCCAAGAAGCCTCACTGATGCAGCGCAGGTACGCAGGGCTGCTCTGCAGCTGGGCTGGATGCAGTCACCATTGCTCTTCCTTACTCAGAGGGAAGGAGACCTGATCGGTGTGTGAATTCAGCTGTTCCTGGGAGCAGGCACTGGGAACACCAGCAGATAGTCTGTGGCAAGTGTGTTTCCTTGAGGGCTTCAGCAAACTTGGTAATGTAAGGGAGTTGTTGTCAGATATTTGCTTTTTGTATGAAATGCTGTGTGAACGTGGCTTTTAACCTGTTATGAGAGGGTAAATGAAACCTCTGGCCTTGTCTTTATTCATGTCTGTGCGTGGCAGCGGCTCTTTGTGCAAGATAGCTGGTGAGAGCTGAAACCTTGTACAGTGGCTTCTAATTGCAGGGTTGCTGGCCAGCAACCGCGCTGCAGCATGGCTGTAAATCACTCTGGCTTCAGTCTCCGCTCCCGCACCTCCTCCCCGGGAGGGAAGAATGGTGTAGGTCTGCGTGTGCGCATGGTGCCTGCAGGGAGAGGAGCGGGGGCAGAGGGGGATTGTGTTCGAGCCAGAATATCAGCACAGCAGTGTCAGGATTGCAGCCGATCACTGTCGCCATTTGCCTGTAACGATTCTGCTGCGTTTGGCGCTGGGCAGCTGCCTGCCTGCCCAGGGGACTGAACCACACTGTGCCCAGACCAAGTGCCCCCAGGGACACTACTCCCCTGCAGAGCAATCCCATTGACTGCCCCCTCCTCTGCTGCCCAGACCAAGTGACCATGACTGAGAAGACCCAAGAACCTCACGTGGAGGAAGATGATGATGAGCTGGATGGGAAACTCAATTACAAACCTCCTCCCCAGAAAACTCTGCAGGAGCTGCAAGAGTTGGACAAGGATGATGAAAGCCTTGCTAAGTACAAGAAGTCCCTGCTGGGAGATGGACCTGTGGTAGTAGGTAGGCTGGGGCATGCTGATGGGAAGGGACTGGGGAGATGCATTGCAACAGTGTGCTGTGGGGATGGGACAAGGTGGACTGAAAGAAGAGACAGCATGTGCTTCTGCTGCAGGACTGGAGATGGTGGAGAGATGCATGTAAAGGAAGGTGCTCTAAGCATTAGGTGTAAGGTTACTAGGGAGTGCTGGAATCAGAAAGGGACTTGTGTGGGCCTTGGAGGACTCCTGAGGGGTTAGGAACATAAGGGGACCAGCATATGCTTAAAGGGGGCCTTGTTACTCTGAATAATCTTAAGAGGGGGAGTCTCCTGTAGTGGAAAGACCTCCTCTAGGTATTAGGATGGAGGCTGGAGGGATCCATATTGAAGGACTGGGGCTGATGCGTGGTCCTGTTGTCCTAAGAGAATCTTGGCATTACTGGGTGCTCATGAAGTACAGTTTCTGTGTGGGAAAGCAGCCCCATTTCTTTGGTGTCATTCCCCTCCCCCTGCATGTAATTTTGCAAGCTGACAGCTTTACCCTGACTTTCCTTCCTGCAGACCCAACAGCTCCCAATGTGGTGGTCACCCGACTCACCCTGGTATGTGACTCTGCTCCAGGACCGATCACTATGGACCTTACAGGTAAGCACAGACTCTATCCTTGGGCACAAAGGGAAAAAAGCAAAGGCCCTGGCATGCTTCATATTGAAAGGAAGTTTGCCTTTGGGACGCTACAGTGGGTTTTAGAGGAACTCTGAGGACATCTTAGCTTTGTTTCTTATTTTAAAGTCTGCACATATGGAAAAGAAAAGGAGATGTAATTGAGGAGAGTGTCAAGGGTCTGGAGTTTCTCCTGCTTTATCCTCTTTCTTCCTTTCAATGAGACCTCATGAGCACAAGGGATGTGCATGCATTTGGGTAATGAGCTGTTTTGAAACTTCAGAATCGAGCAATACTGCAGTTCCGGCTCCTGGGGACATGGGCAGAGAACCAGGCTTCACCTTATATGGGCTTTTCTGTAGAGAGAGGAAGCTGGGCCCAGAGGAGCAGAGAGGTTTCCTGTTCAGCTGAAACCATGCAAAGCCCGGGCAGCCTCACAAGCTGAGCAGGAGCTGCAAAACATGGTCCTCTCACCCCAGCCTGGGGTGAATCATAGAATAGTTTGGGTAGGAAGGGACCTTCAAAGGCCATCTATTCCAACCCCCTGCAATAAGCAGGGACATTTTCAACTAGATCAGGTTGTTCAGAGCTCTGTCTAGCCTGGCCTGGAATGTTTCAGGGATGAGGCATCTACCATCTCTCTGGGCAACCTGTGCCAGTGTTTCACCACCCTCATTGTAAAAAATTTCTTCCTCATGTCTAGACTGAATCCCCCTCCTTTAGTTTAAAACCATGCACATGCTCCTGTAGATGCCCAGCAAGTCTGTGCATAAATATATTTGTGTATATGTGCACAGACCTGTGTTTGTTTAGCCATTATCTTCATAGATGTGGACACAGACAGATATATATGCTCAGGCCGAGACCTTTCTGTGTATGTGCTCTCACAGAGCAACTGATTATGCAGACCTCTGCATACTCATTTTGCAGGTGTGCCATCTTTTGAAGGGATGCTCATCTCCATCGCCAGTCTTGGCCCCATCCTACCACGTGTGGTGTCTTCTTGCTGTGATACCTTTAGTTAACATCTTGATATTCTCCTTACAGGTGACCTTGAAGCACTCAAGAAAGAGACTTTCGTGTTAAAGGAAGGAGTGGAATACAGAGTCAAGATCCACTTCAGAGTGAGTTGTTTTCCTTCTGGTTGCTTCTCATCAGTTGCTGAGGCCAGTCACTGGCAGTCTGTCAGATAACTAGAGCCAGGCAGCATGCCTGCCCAAAAGCTGGGCCCTTGTAAAGCTCTTGTAGCTTCAGGTGTCATTCTACCCAACAAGGGACCAGGTCTTTCTAGGGAATTGCTTCTGCTTGCCACCCCTTGGGAGAAGCTGCTTTCTATCCACTCACAG
Organism: Streptopelia decaocto; assembly: GCF_964273445.1. NCBI lineage: Eukaryota > Metazoa > Chordata > Aves > Columbiformes > Columbidae > Streptopelia > Streptopelia decaocto. The sequence goes on along the minus strand of NC_138663.1, from coordinate 42,971,953 downwards.
TGGTGAACAACAGGGGGTTTGGAAGCCAGATGGGTAGTTTTGGCTGAGTTTGGCTTGGCTTTTCAGCCACCAAAAAGTCCTTAATTCGCACAGAGAGGGAATGGATAGGGAGGAGAAGACATGAAGTACTGGTTCAGTCCGCATTGCTGGGCTTCATGTATGCATGAAAAAGATTCAATACTGTAGCATTTGGCTGATGACACCTGAGTTCTTCTGGGTTACAATATACCCAAAGGGGGTCATTTCTCCCCCTTGCCCATTAACCAGTGTGTCAGCCCTTTCTTCTGTTTCCAGCTGAAGATGAAACTAGGCAGCACTGCAGCGTGGCATCCAGCACTGAAATGATCAGCTCCACACATTTGTTGCAGACAAAGCTGGCTTTGGCAGAGAAGGCAAAAAGGGGGAGGACGGTAGTTCTCCTGAAATGGAGGAGGGAAAGTGTTAATGTTGTGGGCTCCTTAGGAAAGATTTCCCTTCTTTTCTGAGGCTGGCTCGCTGTCTCAGAGATGACTTTGTCCTCGGAGACACCTCCAGCTCTCCTTTGTGCTATGAAATATTTTCATCTGTATCTGAGCCTTGTTGACAGGAGGTGCCTGGAGCTAGACAGGTTATTCTAACTCCCTTAGTCCCAGGGCTGGTGAGAGCTGGCACCGTGTGGATTCTCCCCTGGGATGTAAAAGGATCTGCCCATCTTGTTTCCACATTGAGTAGGGAGGCAGTGTATGCTGGAGGGAGACAGCAAGGGATACATTCAAGTGATTGATGGGAGATTTGAGGAAAGATTACGAACTGTGTCCCTCTGTCTATTGAGGAGAAATTTGCCAGCTCCCTATGTAGCTTAGAAGGCAGCTGGGGGTACTCAGCTAATTTTGCCCACCTGTTTGTGCTGGAGGAATGACTCTAGTCACGCATCTGATTTTCAATATGGAAATTATTAACCAAGAGCTTTGTACCTCACTTTTCTCTGTCCTTATCAGCCCATCTTGTGCAGTGGACTGATGTGGTCTTGTCGTCTTCAAAGTCAGGGAAAGGATGGGGAAGTGCAGTTGATGCACGGAAGATGCTGTACGTCTCCAGATGCCTATGGAGAAGTCATGTTAGGACTCCCCACAATGTGTCTTGTGCTAAGCCTTTGAGAGCAGTGGTGTAGGGAGCTAAGATGGTTATGTCACTAAGCAGAGAAAACACTAGCAGGTACAGAAACAAAACCCTTCCCTTGACACTTACTTCTGGTCACTTCTTGCAGGTAAACAGGGACATTGTGTCAGGACTGAAATACGTGCAGCACACCTACCGGACAGGGGTGAAAGGTAAGAGACCTTTGTGCCTTGCACACCAGTGCTCCTACCACCATGTTCCCTCTGCTCAAAGAAGTGTTCCTGCAGCTCTGGGCTGGGACAGAGCCTCTCTTGGCCCCGAGGTCCCCCCCTGCGCTGCCACACAGGAGGTGAGTCTTCTCAGCAGAGTGCATTAGTCTGCACTCTGCATCACCCAGGCCAACTGTTTTCCGTTCCTGTGTAAACTCAATACAACCTGGCTCTGGTATCTGTATGCTACACCAACGTCTGCAGCAGCAAAGGCCCCAGAGACACTGTTTAGACAGTGCTTGCCACAAATTTCCTCTCCATACAGAGCTCTTCAGCTTCCCCCCACCTCCTGTAGGGTGGCTTAGCCCATGTGTAGCTTCCCACCCCCTGAAAGCTCTTCCAGATGCACTTGGTAAAATTCAGAGCTGCTCTACAAAGCTTCCCGCTGTCTGTGTAGCCCTGTGTTTGCCCATCGCCACTCCACTTTGTGCAGTGCTGCCCTGCCTGGACAAGGCAGAGGGAAGTCCCCTTTTGCACACACACATCTCACATGTGCATTTTTGCATGCAACCACTTCTAAGGCTCCAGCATCCTGTTCATCACACATAAGTGGTGTCTTCTCACCAGAAAAGAGAAGTACCAGGAGATCAAGAGAGATCTCAAGCCATATGCTGAGTATACCCACTCTCAGCAGAACATACATGAGAGAGTACAGATTGAGTTGCCTGTCCATCTGCCCATTCATCCATTTATCCTTCCAGCTGTCCCTGTACTTCATGAACGTACTTTTTCCACTGATTCTGTTCCCCTTGCTGACACAAATGCCCCTTTCTCTCCCCACCGTCTCCTTTCTGTCTATGATCATGCTTGTGGCTTCATCTCTCCTTTATCATTCCCCACCTGAGGGGCTTATCTCTTGTGGGTTGTTTTCTCCTAGTGGACAAAGCCACATTCATGGTTGGCAGCTATGGGCCACGGCCAGAGGAGTACGAGTTCCTGACACCTATTGAGGAGGCTCCTAAGGGTATGCTGGCTCGAGGCAGCTATCACAACAAGTCCTTCTTCACGGATGATGACAAGCACGACCATCTCACCTGGGAGTGGAATCTGTCCATCAAGAAGGAATGGACAGAATGAGTTCACCCAGTTTGCCTTCCCCCTTCCCATCCCCTTGCCTCCTGCACCAGTCTCCAGGTGGGTCATGCCCACCACGCTGCTCCTTCCTGCCATCATAGCCGGCCACAGCCCTGGCAGCCCTTCTTATGGGTGCCGGGGCTCTGTGCCAGCATCGGTTGATGCACAGGCCTGCAGGCGGCCTTTGCTGCTTCTTCTGATACACTGAAAGTAACCCACCCATCCTCACCACCACCCCATCATGACATGTAATGGGTTAAATTGGGAAGCATCTCCCTCCCTCTCTCCCAGTACTTCCTCCTGCTGCCTCCATCTGTCCTGTACCAACTCCGGTCCCGGAAGTGCCTTTTCTAGGAAACAAGATCACCTGGCAGGGCAGACTGGTCCCTGGAAAATCCCTATCCGAGTTATACTTGCCATGTGCTCTGACTCATTGTAAATGGTTACTTACCTCCCACATAGTCTCCTGGTCTGTATCTGGTGCCCTACCCCATTAAAATCCATCCTCGTGCAGGCAAAACCAGTCAGGGGGAATGCAGCTAGATGCTGTAACAAGACTTCAGTGTCCCAAGAATAAAACCAGTTTCTTTCTTCTTTTCTGCATGTGTGACATTCTTTTCTAGAGTATGCTTTTTGGTGGTGTGTATGTGAAGAATGCATTATAGGAAGGTTTAAGAGTATGTTTCAGCAGGGAAATAGCCATCCTTCAAAACATCAGCCTAATTCTATAGGCAATTTATTTCAGAGCTGCTTCCTTCAGGGGTTTCATGAATCCTCCTTTGAAGCTCCAAGTCTGGTCTGTGATGGAGGTAGACTCTAGGGTAGGCAGCCCCTGCCTCTCATCCCAGGTGGCAACTGTATGATCCCAGGAAGCTATAACGTGGCCTTCTCATGTTTAACACTTGCCACGCAGCTGTTCCCCAGAGGCAGAGCCAAATCAAGAGCTGCGTGTCCCAGTGGCTGCCCTGCTGGCCAAGCACAAGGGAGCATCAGCCTCTGGGACTCAGCATTTGGAGAAATGTAGTGGCTCCTTCTGCATGGAGGGATGTTTTTACCCAGCGGGGGCACCTGGTTGCACAGGTGCAGAGTAGCCAAGATGTCCAGTGCTGTGGGTGAGGATGCAGTGGTGGCAGTGTTGGTGAGGCTCTCCAAGGCTGGTGCTCGCACAGCAGGGAGGTGCTCTCTCCCAGCCAGGCTGTTATCTCAGGAGCTGAAGGCTTCACCCTGGGCCAGCTGCTCCCTTCCCACCATCCTGGGAGTGGCAGTGGGCCCCTGCAGCAGCTGACGTGTCTCTTGCCAAGAAAAGGACTGGAGCAAGGTGGCGTGGCAAGAAGGGGGCAAGCTGACACCATGGACACCTCTGTCTTCCTGTGTCTCTTCGTTATCCTGCTCACTGGGAGCTCCCCAGCAGGATGTGCTGGAGATGGCGACTCTGCATCCCACAGTAAGTGAGCTTTCCTCCTAGCTCAGGGAAAAGCTGGGCCTGCTGTGGGGTGTCCTCCTTACCTGGGGTGTGCTGTGCAAGCACTGTGTTGAACTGGTAGGAGAAGTGTGTGGGTCAAATTATAAGGGGTGGGGTGCATGTTGGGAGGAAGCCTCTTTGAGCTGCTCTTTGTGTACCCTTTGTCCAACAATGACCTCTCCTCTCCAGGCACAGCTGGCACCACAGAAAAACCTATCCTGTTGAACAGCATTGCAGATGCTGAAGCCTTCATCAGTGGTGATGAGGTGGTGGTCATTGGATTCTTCCAGGTGTGTTCCCAGCACCTCCTCTTTGACAGCTCTGAGCCCTATCCCACCCTGACGACAGTGTGGAGCTGGATGTGGCATAAACAACTTCCAAAGGCAGCTCTTGTTACAAAAGGTGCTGGAGCTTTCACAGGCATGTGGAGGAATTACATGACAGGACACAGAGAGAATGCAGGGAATTCTATCTGTGCGTGGGAAGGGAGATGGAGCAAGGGAGAAAGGTGAAGGAGGTCGTAGGCGCCCTGGAGCGGGAGAAAGTAAAATGTTGCAGGGAAAGAAAATAGGAGTGTGGGTGGCAGAGAAATGGTGTTGGTGAAGTGTGAGTGGGAACGTCAGTTGTTTGCTTTAGTCATCAAAGACAGTGCGAGGCACTGTCTGCGTGATGGGGCTAAGGAAGATGGGCCTCAGGGACCAGTGCTGGTGTGGATCTGCTGAAGTCCAAGAGGGTCTGGGCTCAAGCTGCAGCCTCCTCCCAGGGAGGGTGGCAGCATGATATTTCTGTCTTGCTGCTTTGCTCCCCAGAGTGGATACCCTTGAGATCTCTACCTCTCTGTGTCTAAATTCAATTGAATTCAAAGGTGACTGATAGGTATGTGCCCTTTGTCCCCAAAATGGCATTAATATTTGTCCTTAGGAAACAAGACAAAAATATTTATTTAGAGCGCCATAAAATAGAGGCCTCTTTGACAGGATCCTCATTACTTTCAAGGTCTCCAAGTTGCACCTCTTCCCCCTTTTCCTTGAGATCTAATGTGGGCTTCTGCTGCCCTCGAACTGCCGCAGCCTCTGTCAGAGGACACTAGCTTTTCAAAAACAACCCCTTTCTTGCCCTGGTATAGGGCAACGACATCTTGCAGCCCACCAGAGCGAGGACCAATGGTGCTGCCTGTGCAGTGTGGGCAGCAATAAGTGTGTGAGCGCTGGGGGCTTCTGCCCCAGGGCCCTTGCTAAGCACTGATCAAAGAGCACCAGTCGCCTTGCCTTGAGCACCTGCAGGCATTCAGGGCTCCTCGAGGATTACTCTTGCAGTGCTACAGTCCTGCAAACCAGTGAGGCAATCCGCACGTGCAGAATAAAAGTGTTCAGAGGCCTCCTTCCTGCAGGGTAGCTGGCTGGGGTTGTGTCAGGGCTGTACCCAGGGCACAGAGCCTGCTGCCGAGCTGTGGCAGGGACTGTGGCTTCTTGCTGCATGAAGCAACACAGGGACATAAAAGCTGGTGCCTTGTGCCACAGCGGCCTCCCTCCTGCTGCAGAATTTCATGCATCAGAGTCAACTGGAGTCCGCCCCCACGCAACACACGGGGTCCTGGTGCAGGGAGGGGTGGCTGTGCTGTCCTGCAGTGTGGGGACAGCCCCAGCTGCCAGGAATGTGGGGCAGCAGCCAGCGATGTGTCGTGCATTTGATGCCTGAAGCACGACAGGGCTGCATTTAAACAGTAGATAAAGACGTATGTGTGCCACGAAGGCTTGTCTTGGCCCTCTGCCTGAGAGTATATTCATCCAAATAGTGTCCATGTTCTCTGTTTGCCATAAATTACTAATCTGCTGCAGCCTTTCAGTTCACTGCAGTACCCGGCTCGGCAAGCTCCCTGTATAATGAGTGTGGCCTCCCTGACTGGGAGCAGCATGCCATGGTGGAAAACCAGCATATTTTTCCAGAAAGCCCGCATGTGTGTGAGAAAGGGCCATGCTTGGCCTGATTAAACCTCAGCTTTCCCAGGAATGCTCCAAAACTCAGTGAGGTCATTCTCACCCCAGGCTTTAGCGCTCTCACCAAAGCCATGTCTATGCGCTGGCATTGCTAAAACAGGTCACAAGAGCTGTTTTTCTTTTGAATGAAGAAAGAATTTTGTTTTCCATTCTCTCTGGGCTCGCAAACAGCTAAGCTGACGGTTCAAACCAAAAAGAAAAACAGACCAATTTCCAAGCAGACACTGTGCCTTGAGAATTTAAATCCAATAAATAGAAGTATCAAAAGTACATCACTCAAAAGACTAGCAAGAGAGGGTTTAATATGGCCTAAGGGTGTAGCTAGTGCTCTCACTGCAAGAAGCAGAATGGACCTCAAATTACTGAGAAATTGCACATTTTTATCCTTCCATGTATCTGCCTTAGCTACTTCTTAAAGGATATGCTTAAGATACCTTTTTGAAAGGAATCAGGATACTGCTAAAACAAGGTGTTCAAAAACCCGACTCTAGAATCAAGGTTATCTTAAAAATTGTTTTTTAATATATTTATTTTTTATATATATACACACGCATATGTGTGTGTGCATATATATATATATATGCATATATATGCATATATATATATGTAGATACATTTAAGCATGCTACATCCAGATTCTGAGATTCTCCCTCCTCTTCTAAGAACTCTAGCATTTCCCATCATCACTGGGTTAACTCTTAAGTGTGGGGGTAAGAAGTGAGATTTCAGGCAAACGGAGGGTGAGGTTCCCAGCGTGCAGCAGCTACCTGCTGGCTGTGTCTTTGAGCCTGACAGCGCGCTTGGCATCGCCGCCTGCTGACTTCCCCGATTCTGGGAGGACAGGTGGCGATGGCTGCAGCGTCCCAGCCACGCTGGCAAGGAGACACCGAAAGCGAAAGACACTTTATCCCGGCGTCCCCCGCCCTTTGGCTGCCCCCATCTCCCGGCCCTTTCCCCGCTCCCCTGGCGGGGCGGGGGGGCCGCGGGGGCGGGCGGCGCTGCGGACGGACGGTAGGTGTCGCCCTCGCACCACTCGCGGGCGGGGGGGTCCTCAGGGGAGGCTCCGCTCCTCACCCCCAATTAACCCCGTTCCCTCTTCCCCCGCAGGAACTGGAGAGCCCCGAAGTCTCGCAGTTTCGCTTGGCGGCCAACCGGACCCCCGAGGTGCCTTTCGGCCTCAGCAGCAGCCCCGCGGTCCTGTCCCACTACGGCGTCGCGGCGAACACGGTCACGCTCTTCCGCAGGGTGCGTGGGCCCTCGGGGGTGGGTTGGGGGCACCCACGGCGCTGCTGTGGCCGGAGGACCCGGGGAGCTACGCGGGGCGGGCCGCGGCTGGCCCCCGACCCATTCCCTACCGGGGAAACAACGGTGCCGTGCAAAGGGCTCTTGAGTTCCGCTACCTGCTGGTTTTGGTGAGAGGGGCTCCTAGAGCGGGGCTTAAAAACTGCCCACAATCAAAGTACAGACGAAATTAAATCTCCAGGTAGCAGTGATAAAGATTAAAGGTGTTCATCTTTCTTTATAGCAAGCAAAGAAAAAAGTCTGCCTGCCCACCTAAAAGCACATCTGGAGAGTTTCCTGCCCCAGCGTGGTCTTTCGCTTTTGATTTGCTGTGACCATCACCAAGACACGCAACATTTATTACACCTGATGAAATTCTCCATCTTAAGTGTGTGCCTCATGGATCTGGTCCAGTCTCCACAGTGCTTTACAAAGAACAATGTCTGTGTTTCTGAGTGACCTGCCTGGAGCTCAGTGTTACTTGGATGGGGTTTCCATGGTTTTGGAAAGGCTCGAGACACATGAAAAGCATCTAGAGGCCATGTTACAATGGATTAACACAGCAGGCTTGGAATCAAGTCTTGCCAAGTGTCACTTCAGGCAGGCAATGCTGTCTCCCTGGGTACACAACTTTTCCATCATGACTGAAAACAGATCCAGGCTGGGTCTCTGGAGTTACAGATGCTCTGCCACCAAAAGAAATCCCAAACACTCTTTTCTGTCTCCTACACTGGGGTTTGCAGAGTTATTTATTATTCAAATACACTTTGGGCATGGGCCCCATTAAAAATGTTACTTCGCATTTTCTTACGGATGGATGCTGTGCAAAATCAAAACTTTGTTGACTCCAACTGTAAGTGCTGGTGCCTCACTGAATTTGAAGCTATGTTTACTGAAATTTAAGGAGATGCTACTGGGAAGAGCCATGTACTTGCTTCAACAGTACCAACAAAAGCTAGGAGCAAGTATTCTACTGGTTATATCAATTTCCTCATGTTGCCCCTTCTCACACAAGTGTGGCCCTTGAAAACTGGAGAGAAGTGTATCTGAGGAGGAGAGGGGCCACAGGTAGCACAAGGTGTCCTAAAAGCCTCTGAAGTGTTGTGTCACCAGAGCCATGCACTGTGTTTACCACTGGCATTATCCAAATAATTCAGAGAGAATGATCTAAGAGTCAAGAAATAGGCAGGCAGGTCCTTTTATTTAACCTTTTATTTGCTATGTGCAGATGTTGTAATTTGAAGCAACACCCATCTCAGTTTTGGTTCTTAGTCATGGTGGTTTTCTTCCAAAAATATTGAAAAGATTCTTTGTTTTTGCACTGTCGCAGATAGTGAGGATGACTGCATTGGAAGGGTGTTTGATAAAAGAAAGATTGTTGGAATTGCTGGAATTTGGATTGTATTGACTATTCTTTGTTCAAGGTCCAGTTCTTGCAGCTAAACTCTTTGTTTAATAGGAAAAAATTAAAACCACAAAAACCCAAAACCCAACCAAGAAACTAACACAATAGTCAGGTTCGAATGTGTTTGACAATTCACTTGTCTTTTTGTCAGTTTTTCTTAAAGTATGTTATTCAGACACATTATTTTTCCTTTTATTCTGTGCTGAACACTGTGTAGGAGTAAGGGGTCAGAGATGAAAAGGAAAAGAGTACTGAGACAGGAACTTGGAAGATGCATGACCAAGATAGCAGTGAATCAGAGGCATAAACTTATTTTTTCTTTGCTTTTGCAGAGTATGAAACACTTATAATGCCTAGAAGTTTAAACCATAATTACAGTAGTAGGAGGGGCTGCTGTCAGTTGATGAGACTTTTTATATATAGTGGAGGAAACCTGATTTATTCTAATGAAGTGAGGAATCTGGCCTGATCGACAAAGAACATAATTAACAGATGCTAACAAGCTAATTATATGGAATGATAAAGACTTTTTGACTAGAGCTTCAAGTATTACAGGCTGGCTACTTTCCAGCCTTGTTTGCTTAAAATCATAAATGTTGAGTAAAGATTTAAGATTATTATTCCAAAATGAAAATCAGATGTTGCCAGAGGCCCATGAAAGTCAAGAGAAACCTTTCTGTGGAGTCTGGGGTGCTTTAGGTTGTCTCCCAAGACCTGTCTGATCTCACTTTCCCAGGTGTTACACTGGCCTGATCTCATTTGCTAGAGTAGAGCTGCCCTTTCATTTTATGCATGAGGAAAATCTGTGAGAGGAATCAGGCAGCACAGTCTGAAAAGCACCAGTTTGGGTTGCCAGACAGGGTGCTGTGGCCCCCTACCAGATCAAAGACCTTGCCAATGACCGCAGAACAACAAAAAGGGCTTTAGATGTCTGCACACACTGGAAAAAACTAACACAAGCACTTTCAGAGTTATAGATGCAGAGAATAAGATCTGGGGTGTTGCATGTGGACCTTTCCTCAGTCCCAAGAACCTCATTCAGCATGTGCATCAAAGGCCTTTAAATCCCAAACTTTGATCCTATTGCATGTCAGAGACCAGCGTCCTCATGGCTCAACTCAGTCACGTCCTGTGGTGGTATTGCACAGCAACTCTGCCCCTTCGGATGCCTTGGCTATCATTCCTGTGTGCCTGCTTTTTCTCTGTTTACCATGTCAAACAAACCTCAATCAAATCATGTTGTTTGGGTGGGGGGTTGGAAGGTGGGGAGATGTGTGGCAGGATGAATTTTCTTCTACAGCTGAAATGTGCTGGGCTTGATTTTTTTTTTTTTTTCTTTTTCTTCTGCTGTACTGGAAAAAATATCCTCTTTTTATTGGAGAGATTTCCTGCTTGCACAATGTTTCCAGGAAATCCATACAGGCCCATGCCAATGTTTATTACTTGTAGAAGAAATAGAATAAGCAGATGAAGATTTTAAAAAGGAATGTAAAGCCAAAATCAATGCAAGGAATTAGGCTGTTTAATGATCTCTCCCCACAATGCCTAGAATAGTTTATTAGCTAATCCACCCTGTCTCCAGTGCATTGGGAGCTGATACTGTAGGGATGTCTGGAGTCCTCAGTGATTTCTGTTATGCCATGAGTTTGCCTTGTCCTTGGGAGACTGAAGGAGCGTGGAAGATCCTTATTTCAAATTGCAGGCTGATCTCTATAGGTCCTGGACCTCCAGAAGTGGGGATTGTGTGGTGGGGGGGAGAGGATGGCAGTGTCCCAGGGGCTGGGTGTCTCCATGAGTGAGTGCCATCAGTAAATCTGGAGGGGGTGCTGGGAGGAGAGGACAGCTGTGACTGTAGGTGTCTTTGCATGTCTTCAGGTAGACAATGACCGGAAAGATCTGGATATGAACAGCAACGATGTTGATGCCGAGAAGATGACTCGTTTCGTTCGGATGAACGAGCTCCGACTGGTGACAGAGTACAACCCTGTGGTAATTACCAACTCCCCGCAGCCCTCACCCTCGTGTTTGGTCTCCTCCTCATGGGTGTCCTCTGGCCCAAGAGTTTGCACACCCAGATGTATGTGAGGGTTGTGGCAACAGCGTGGATGGGGTTAGAGAAGCAACTCTTTGCTGCTACTCCAAATGGGGACTGGAAGCAAATGCTGTTCTGGGGCATGTGAGTGTGATGGGGAGAGGATGGGAGGCATGGTGGTTCCTTTAGCTTTCCAGTAAATTTGGGGTGTTGATGGGCAGAAAGCTTATTTCTCACCACTTCAACTGGCAGTGCTGCATCCTCCCATGGGCTTTTGCGATGTTGTGCCATTTCTGCACACCCTGCTCAGCCAGGATCCCCCATTTTTGTCTGAGAAACACGCAAACTTGAGTGACCTACTCCCAGAAGACAGGCTTTTCTTCATCACCCAGCACACAGGGCTTGACGTAAGCCTGGCTTTTGAAGGCATATTCAAGAGCTGGTTGGAAACTTCCCAAGCAAATTTTTTCCCATCCTCTCCATCCCCTACTCCAGAATTCATTGAGTTCAACAACAACAAAATAATCAGATGTAGGATGCTTCCGTGTTGGCTGTCTTCATTAACCCACCCATCTGACTGGCAGCAGCAGGGTACCAGTGCTCCTCCCTGCTATAGAGGGTGACCAAGAATTTAGGCTCCTCTGAAATCCTTGCAGCTCACTGGGCTCATTGCTGTGGAGTCAATAGGCCTTAGAAGTCCTGATGGCCACAAGGCTGAGATTTATCATTGCTGATGGGGTCTTTTGCAGACTTCTGGATAGCAACAGCAGTGCTGACCAGGCACACTTTAATCAAAGGAGAATGTCCCAATCTGTTTGAAAGGTGTAAATTTTCATGCTGATGCCAAGGATCAGCTGACACATTCCCCAGTTCAGGTGCAGCCCACCAGTAGAGAGAGCATTTTGTTTTGGAAATGCAACACTTTGTTTCCAGAATAAAGTGCTGTAGAAATTCTACTTTTTTCTTAAAAACAAACAAACAAAAAGTGGATAGATTTTTTTTTCATCTTGATAAGGGATGTGAAAAATACATTTCAAAATCACATAATATTTCTGGAGACAAAAAGGCTACATCCTGTCTCAGTGTCCTTACAGTCCTTTGAGAACACCCAAGTCACATCAGCAGGGACGTTCTCGTTATCTTTATGGTCACCCAGGCCTTCTGAACCCTTGGAGCCTGCGCTGCATTTTTTTGGCAAATCATTTGATCATGGATCTTTCTTCATGCATTTCTGCTGATATTTTGGGCACTTACTCTATGGTGTCCTGTTCAGCACCCAGGCTGTCTCCATGACGGAGAAGTCCTGAGCTGTTCAGCTGGTCCCTTCCACCCTGACTGGCAGTACACTTGTTCCATTTTTTTATTTTTTTCAGACACTCTGGAGTTCTATTAGGGTGCTGCAATTAACACTGGCTCCTACAGTCTCCGGTCCAAAGCCTGTTTTTTCATAAATATTTATTCCCAGTGCATATGCTGTTTACATCTAAGAATGCTGCTGCTCAGCAGAGGCTGGGGTCATGCGGTTCACACTGAGTACTGCCAAGAGTTTGTCTCCCCATCGTGGGGCCCTTACTGTTTCGCCCACATACTTCAGATGTTTTTAGGCAATGCTTACCCTGTGGACTTTCCAGGAGATTCAGATGTGACCTGGCCATGTTCATGAGCTCTGCTATTGCTCTTGCACAAGGCTGCATGGACAGGTACACCTTTATGGGGAGCTGCCGAGGGAACTGCTTCTCCAGGCCTTCTTTGCTGTCAGCTCAGCCTTGTCATGGCCCTTGGTGCTGGCAGCTTCACCCTCACCTTGACCCACATCCTCTCCCATGAGGTCTTCTAATGCTCTCCAGCCTTGGTTTGAATCCCCTCTACTCTTCCCTGACCCATCTGCACTCTACCAGTGAAATGAAAAGATAAAAAATGTCTAATAAACATTAGGCTAATAGCAGACTCTCGGCTGCCAAAAACTAGATGCTTTGTGGTGTGTGTCCGTTGCCAGCACGCACTCCCTGACCCCTTCTGTATTACTCCTGGAGCATGTGGAAACTTTCTTCTCCTGCTGGCAGGGAGTTGCACAGTCTGTGCCTCCGTGGTTTCAGTGGCACAGGGAAGGCAGCAGGTCTGTCTTAGCTGCTGTTTAGTTTGAGGGAGAGGCTGCAGGGCTGCGGGAAGTGGTGGGAAGGAGAAGCGAGATGACGAGTGAGTGAGTGAGTGAGTGAGTGAGTGATTGCTTGCCTGGAGATGGTGCGGCAGCATCTTGGGCAGTGCCAGTCTCCTCGCAGAGGGCCAGTGTGTGCTGCCTGCTTGGCCCTTGCTCAGGGGATGAGGGACAGGCGGCTCCAAGTCTTCTCCCACTGCAGGACTGCAGAGGCAATTTTAACTCTCAGCACTCTGGGATGCCCAGGCCATGGGGTTGCTGAAATGGGGCTCTGGACTCATCCCTATCCTACACACAGCTTAATGCTAAAGACAGAGAACAAGAGGAGACACCAACCCTAACACCACAAATCCTGCTCACTTTCTTGCTCTCATTTCAGCTGGGTGCTGGATCTCAGTGATTCAGGAAACCCTTATGTATAGTGTTTGCTCACCTTCCCTCTCCATTTCCTTGCCCCTCTGGATTTCAGCTTGCTGTATCCAGGCAGTCCCTCTGCCTAGTCACTATCCTAAGGCAAGTGATGAACTCTTGTGGTCTTTAGACTCCCGTCTTGGGAATCAGCAAAGGCGGGGGTTAAAGCACTTCCATAAAGAACCCAGATTGGTTCCTTCCTGCTTTAAAGCAAGCTGCCCTGCTTGTGAGGCTGATGTGCAAAGAAATCTCAGCTGAGATATGAGGACTGGTGTCCCTTTAGCAGTGCATCCATGCAGATTGAAAGTTCTCAACCTCCTTGTCTGTGTGTGTTTCTCTCTCTGTCTGTGGTGGCCATGTTTTTGACAGACAGCAGTAGGTGTGATGCAGAGTTCGTTCCAGCTTCACCTCCTCCTTATCACAGACAAGATGTCCCCAAAGCACCCCGAGCGAATGCGCAGGTATCGGGTGGCAGCAGAGCTCTTCAAGGGGAAGGTAAGTCCAAACAAGAGAGGACGGGGAGGCATTAAGGAGAAAAAAAAGAGTGATTTCTTCTGTGCATGTGGAGGACATAATCTCCTTCTCTGTGCATTAGGGGAGCAAAGGCCAAGTGGCAGGAAAAGAGGATTAGCTGGATAATGAAGTGGTGGGGTTGGATCTCTTCACTTTTTGCCAGTTTGCCTCCTTGTGGGGAAAATATGTTATCCTGCTCCTCTGCTCCCTCAGTGGGACATGATGTACTTCCTTGCTTCTGGTCCAGTTTTGTTGCCTTGCACTGGGAGATGACAAACATCTGCTGCACTTCAGTCTGTTACTGGTTGCATTCCACTGGTGTGAGAGGTGATTTTGTATATAGAGCATGCAAGGTGCCAAGGAGCGTTATGTAAGTGACCAGAAAGCAATTAGTGTCACAGTGCTTCTTAACCCTTAGCCTACTGGTTGGATCCTGCAGAAAGGACTATTTTAAAGGAGTTGCAAATGGGTTTGTTGGATTTCCCACACCAAGGTGCTGGGATAGATTTCAGAGCAATTTTGCCTGGTTCCCACCTCTCTGCAGTCAAAACTTCCCAAGTAATAAATCATTCCATGGCAATTCTCTGCCAGCAGCTGAATTACATGGGAATTTGTGTCCAGGGAACAGAGAAAGGAACTGGCAAACAAAGGAAGATTGGGACCAACAGGAAGGCATTTGGGGCAAGGGAGAACAGCAGACAAGAGGGGACAGAAGATCACAGCAGTGAGGAAGGCTGAGCTGAGAAGCAGTGGAATAGATCTTCCTGGCAGAAACATGGAGCTGGAAAGAGTTGGGGTTCGAGAACAAGAACATCTGCATGCATCTGCTTGTGGTACTGAAGTGGCAGATTAAAAATCAAGTATATTCTCATCTTCAAATGGGGGGCCACTGTAGAACTGTGCACCCTCAAAAGTCTTAACGCTTGTTTATGGACCTTTGCACCTTGCCATTTGTCCTACCCATTGGCAGGACATGAGGTAGAAACCATGCATCAAAGTCAAAAGGTCTCTTTGAAAGTGTTTTTCTTTGATGAATACATAGTGATAAAAGAAAACTCATTAGGTTGAAAAATTCCATCTTTCTCATGTGAGATATGGATTATAGTGACACCATTATCCCTGTCCTCCTTATGCAGCAGAGTCTGATACATGTCTCCTCCAGCCAGCTAATTCTTCTAACACATTACTGTTTAGTATCACTATCCTTTGCTGTTGTGGCTTCAGCCAGTTTTCTCCTCATGTGACAAGCTCAGCTCTGAGCAAATGTGAATAGTTTTCCTAGAAATGCTTCACAAAACATTGGATGAAATGTACTGAAGCCAGATAATTTAGGAATTGCCAGAAGGCTAAAGTTAACTGTTTTTTTTTTTTTTTTTTAATTAATGCAGGCAAGTTTCCCATCAAATCAGTCTAGAAGTTTGTCGGAGTAAAATACAGAAATTAAAGATGTGGGAATTTGACCATTTATTTCCACTTTACTGTAGTGATACTGCAGGACACACAGATGAAGTGACTTAGAGTCTAATAAGTTGCTTCTGCCAAAGGAGTAGCACTTTGAGGAGTAAATTGTGATTTGGACTGCCCTCGTACACAGCAGCGAGAGAGAGCTAGGATCTCACTCTTGGAGTCTTAGATCTGGATACTAAGGTGTAAGCAGAGTGATATGCCCAATTAGGTTTGTCTCCATTGCTGTCATGTACAAAGACATGAATTAGTGTGAATATCAGAAGCAGACACTGCACAATACCATGGAAATCTCTGTTGGTAATTTTCCTAAGTGGAGTTAGCTATTGTCAGGACTACCATGTTAACTCATGTTTACTTCAAATCAAGAGGGAGAAGAGAAACTTGTTGCTTGGATTGATGGAGAGATGAAGAGGAACTTCTGCTGAGTGCTGACCCCCAAAAGTGAATAAAATAATAAAATCATAGAATCATTTAGATTGGAAAAAACCCTTAAGATCATAAACTCCAACTGTTAATGGATCATGAGGAAGTGATTCACCTGCCAGTTCATAGATTATGGTCCCTTCGTCTCTGGTTCATGATCTTTTCAGTTTTGCCCGAGAGGAAGCTGAGATTTTCAGCTGGAGGATCCATGAGGCTGTATGGTGAAGACTGCTATTTGAAAACAGCCTGAATTGCACCCTGAGCAACAGTGAGTGTCTGAAGGCAGCCTAGATTCCTCTAGGTTTTATCATGGAACCCGGGGGCTATAAAATGCTGGAGAAGAAAGTGCAAATGTTAGGTGATGCAAGAGCTGACAAGAGGAAGAAGAAATATGGTACTTTTCTAGCAGACTTTGAGAAATAATTGTGGGTGGGTAACAGTTGAACAGACAGCTCAGAGCGTTGCAGCTGCAGGAGTGAATCCACCAGCCTTCTTGGAAGGATCCCACTGCAATCAAATATTTGCTTATTTGAGAAGGTACTGCCAAGAGTCAAGGCTTTCAACTGGAAAGGAAATTTCAGGGTTTGCTTTGCTGATCCAAATGAGTATACGCATCTTCAGTTTTCTTTCCACAGTATCAGAGTATAACATGACAGTTGCAGCTGGTGTACCTCCTGGGTGTTTGCAGAAGTTTCAATAAGGTGATGTTGGGAATAACAAAAACAGCTTTTGTTGAAACTGATATAACTAGTTTACAATGAGAAAATTATTTGGGTGGAGATGTTTGCAAAGTCCCTTTTAATTTATATGTAAGGCCATTTAGGAGTGGGTTCTGAGAAACTCCTGAGAGTCCTTCAGAAGTTCTTCCATAGAAATGAAAGAACAATGCCCTTTCTCTTGTAGACAGCCATTCATACACTTTTTATTTTTCTTGTCAGACACTGATGGCTCCAGAATTGAGAGAGATAATATTTGGAGATGCTTCTTTTAGCCATAAACAGTGGAACCTGTAAATATGGATTGTTGGTGTCACTTAACAGATATCTGCAGTAAAGTTGTTTTTATAGCTTGCTGCCTTTTTTTTTTTTCCATTCATGGCTGATATCTTCTTGCTTTGATGTGCTATGTAAGCTATGTAAGAAATTACTCAAACTTCAGAATTTGATCTTCCTGCTTACAGAGTCTTCTCAAAGAATGAAGGTTGCAGCTCCATGAATTTCAAAGTCAAACACTTGATATGAGGCTTCATCATCCTTCCTGTTTGCTAGAGGAAAAACTGAGCAATATCGAAGTGGTTTCTATCATTGCAGTACTATGCTTAATTAACTTCAATTCCTTGGGCAATAACATCATTCCATATTTTAGTGTTTAGCAGGAACTTGATATCCTAAAACCACTAGGCTAGGAATCAGGTTGTCAAGACACCAGTGTACAAAATTTTCTGAAAGAGGGCTTATTGCAGGTGACAGTGCATGGAGTATATTATGTGTAGAGGGGAGAATTTTTTCCAGGAGTTCCTCATCCATGCAGAAGATTCTTCACTGCCTCTAGCAGCAGACCTCTGAACACAGGCTAGAAGATTGCTACAAAATGGAGCCATTTCATGGAAATGGTTTCATAATTAAAAAAAAACAGCTATTGTACAGGATAGTATGTAATAGAAAATTAACTTCATGTTTGGGATGGAACTGCCTGGTTTCTAGCAGTGACTTGAGAGCTGGCATCATAAGTGGGATTTGTTTTGGTGAATTATAGGTTGAGTAAATTGAGCAAAGGCTTTAGGCTCTTTTCAGGACTGGTAGAGAAGGACAGGCATGTCCTTCCTTCTCTTCTAAAATAGGTGGAATGAAGTTCCTGTCACCATTTATTGTAGAGGTCACCTAGGTGACTGGCTGTGGCAAGACTAAGATCTAAATGGCAGAAGTTAGGCAAAGTGAATCTTGTCTCATGCTCAGCATAATTTTCCATGGTCACTGCATTAATTCTTTATGATTTAGAGCTGGCTGTGAATCTCTAAACAAACTAAATTCCTCTTGAGAAAGTGCCAGTTCCACCAGGTGGCATCTATCATAGAAATGTCTTGGTTTCCAACTGCTGAGGAGACCAGGCTTCCAGTGCTTGTGGCTGCAGTACCAACGCACCTTACCGACTGCCCCGCAGATGTGACTTGGAGGCCAACACAGGCCTTGGCAGGACCACTGGAACACATCCAGCAGAGGACACATGGCCTGTTCTTTTGCTGAAGGAGGATTCATCCCATGTCAGAATACTTACTGGAAATGTGTCATTCTAAAATGCATGTGATAGGCATTAAAGTGTCTTCTTTCAAGTGACAGTGGACAAATGCAATTACTGTCTCTCCTGTATTTTCTGACAATAAGAGGGGAAGGAAACTTTTGTTGTACTTTGGCATCCTTTAATTCTGTGAGCCAAAAGTGAGTCATTAGAGACATCCAGGTCAGGAACTGTGAAAGATGGTATCTCAGCCTTGCTAGCTGAGGGGCCAGTTGTTTATGTGTTTTCATTTTCTTCTGTAAGGAAGAAGGTGTTTAGAGTTCTAAACCCCAACCTTTTTATTCTTTTATTCTTACTCTATTCTTTGTATTTATTGATAAAATTTGTACAGCTTTTTAGTTTTGGGTTTTTTAGTAAAGGCTGGAAGCTTGATAAAGTGAAGAATGTTGACTAACATTGATTTATATTGCCATTTTAAAATGCTTTTCATCTGTTTTAAAAGTGAAGGAGATTTTGTGTAGAAAGTGACAACTTTAACAACCTAGGCATTCTAAATGCTTTTTAAAATTAACTTTTTGTTTAGCATTTGCTTAAAAAAATCATTGTCTAGAGAATCTTTCCTAGAGAACCCCAAAAATCTGGTGAATGAACTGGTGAAAATGTGATACAGTTTCCCGTACAAACCCTCTGAAAGTGCTTCCCTCCAACACCAGCCTCTGCTTCCAGCTTGCTAGTTGGAAGGAGAGACCTAACACATAAATGCTGCCGCTCCAGCTGAAAGCCTCTTAAATTGGGTTCTTAGGATTATGACCCTTAGATTTGTGATCCTTCTCTAGCTTCATCCTACAAAAGGATGAGTTTATCTCTTTGGGAGAAGTTGCCCACAACCTGTCTGCTCACTGGCTTGTTTCCCTTGGGGCACACTTGACCTTTGGAAGAGAAATTTCAAGTGCTAAATATCACATATCCAGTGAAAGCGTTGTTCCTGTTTCTGTATTGCAGTGATTAACTGCAGTTAAACCTTATACTAGCCTCACTATCCCTCCTTCCCATAGGCTGTTGCCTAGGAAAGTTTTCAGATGTATTTTTTTTAATAGAACATAAATTTAATAAATAGTTTGAGATTTACTAAGTTTATTTTTAGAGAAGAAAAAAAGTTTTGAACTAACTTGGGTGTTCTTGATTGAAAAGAATGAAAAACATGAGTCACAGCCTGGGAACTGGGCACATCATCTTCACATTGCATTACTTTTCTTGTTTTCAAACTCTTCTCTTTTCTTGTGTAAGTTAAATCATATCCATATCTATAGGTACATTGAATATGCTAGGCCCAGTAAAATGCACAGGATAAAGAGAATATAAAATTATGCATGTTAGTTGAATGTTTTCTTCATTGACTTGGATGTCACTTGCCAAGGGATTCTATTTAATCAGATCACTGATTAAGTTGTCCAATTGCTGTATTTATTTTCTTTTACAAAATGTTTGTATTTAGTATTAACAGATAATTTAACAATGATTCTAAAATTTTAAATTTGTGCCAATTCCTACTGCACCTGCAAGGTCTCAGTTGAAACTTACTCTTAAAATAAAATTATGGAGTTGGCCACCAATTCTGATAGACCTGTACTGTTGAATCATCTCTGTAGAATCCTAATCCTTTGCTTGATCTTGCTCTCCAAGACTGTTTGAGAGCCCAGAAAACTGTAGGTCATTCTCAACCTGACTTATTCATGGTTGAGCTTCTTTCCCCGGGTCTGAAAAACCCTCCACTGAGTTGGGCTGCATGGTTATTGGTGTCCATATTGTATAGGGCAGCTCCTGCTGCCTTATACTTCACGTGCACATTCTTGCAATTGTGTTTAATTCTCCACACACCAAAACACCTTTTTACTCTGCCACTCTGGGTCTTGCATGGATGTGAACATCTTATCCAAATAACCTACAAGTAGAGAATTCAGCTTCCTCTGTGCCACAAAGATAAAAGACATCTTGTTTCCTCATCTATTAAGAGAAAGGAAGTGGAGACTGCCTTCCAACCATACTGTAGATATATTTTTAAAGAAGTTGAAAGAAGACATTTTGTTTGGTAGTGTAAGTCTGGAGTTGATAAAATACAGAAAAAATGCACTGCACAGAGCAGTTAGTGGCAGAGGAAGGTGTTGTCCTAGGTGTGGTAGGTTGTTTATCGCTGTTAATCTTTATATGATCACTGTTTGGGGACCTATTCTCTGTCTTTCAATTTCTTTTTTTTTCTCACATTTCCTCTCCTATTTCCAATACAGATTCTCTTCATCTTGGTAGACAGCAATTTGAAGAGCAATGAACGAACAATGTCATTCTTCGAACTGAAAAAGTCCCAGCTGCCAGCTCTAGCTATATTCCATGCACCAGATGAGGAGCAGGATGTGTTGACTCTGGATGAAGTCTCTGTTGAGCGTGTGCAGGACTTCTGTAATCGTTTCTTACAAAGAATGGAGAAGGTAAAGGGGGACTCCTGTACAGTCTACACAAAGCTGGGATCTTGTAGGATGATGCTGTTTTTCATAAGGCTCTTGAAGAAGATGACTTCAGTTCCTTGAACTCCTCCCCAGCCCTCCCACTTCTTCATTCATTTTCTTTTGCACCTGAATATCAGGAAAGTAATAGATTTAGAGCGAGTCAGAGATGGGTGTCTTTGCAAAGTCTCTTTCTTCATTGACCTTTGCCTTCTACTCTACAGCAAGGCAATTTCACTGACCCCTGCAGCTGTATGAAGGTCTCACTGAAGCATCTATTTTCTGGAAACAGCAGCTCGGAGGACAGAGTGAAGGCTGCTTTTGGACACTGAGAATGGGGATGGTGGATAACAGCATGTAAGAGAGGATCAAAGAGACAGTGGCATGGATAGGAAGGAAATCTATCAAGAAGGCCACAGAACAGAGTATACAGACAAGGGCTCAGGACTCTACCAGATGTCTCTGCTGGGAGAGGGACAATTTAATCTCCATTTTCATTCAGTGTTAAGAGTTACATCTCTGTCAAAGCTCCTCTTCCTATAGTGCAGGGGCTTTATGTGTCAGTACCCTCTGTTGTGCAATTGAAATGGGATAGGGAGAGCAGTGGTATAGAGAGCAGAGGGGGGCATTTAAGTTGGTTCGTTCCTTTTATTACTATGCTGAGAAACGTCTAAACTGATTTCATGCCTCTAATGTGTTTTAGAAAGAAGACAAACCCAAGGAGAAGGCCCTCAGTGAGGAACTCTGATTCTTTCTCAGCCAACAGGACGAGTGAGCCCAGAGTAATCTGTTTCTGGTGTATGAAGAGTTCACTGAGCCCTGCAGCTCAGGAGTTCCTGGCATAGTAGGATTAAGGGGCCAAGTCAGCCACGGATTCCCATCTCCATGCTGTGTACATATGCTGCCTGTCCTCTCTAGCAATCTCATGTCACTTCTCATTTGCTGGCTCCAGCCCTCTTTTCTCAGTCTGGGAGCTCTGGTATTACCCTACATTGTGTCCTTCCATGCCACTTCTGTTGGAGCAAAGGGTGATATAGCAAAATGGCAATATCACAGATAAATCTTGTAGTTCCCAGAGATCTGTCTCCCTCATTCTCTTTGCTTTGGTGCCATGCTGGGATCCATTGTCAGCCTCTCCCAACACTAGGAAGAGATTGGTTGCTTGACATCACATGAACTTTTCCATTTATTTTACTAAATAAAGCAGAAAGTGAATAGCCTGAATTGTTATGCAAATATGTGACTTCCCACTCCCCACGTGTTTCACTTAAGTATAGAGCCTGTGTATTTCTCAGTGAGTAAGCTCAAAAATCTCCTTTCTCTGAATTTAACCATGTTTGCAATGCCCAAACAGTCAGATTGATTACTAAGAATCATTTCCCATGGAAATGGACCCATTATCAACAGATATTTTCACCAGGATGGGAGATTTCTGTGAAAGTTAGGGAACAGAACAGTACTGGGTACACCAGGTCTGATCCGGTGCAGCAAAAATGAATGAGCCTCAGATGCAGATTGAGGCTAGGAGAAATGTGAGCTGGGGCAGAAGGGCAGTAGAAAGTTGCACTGCAAGATCGTGGATATCTACACACTTCATTAGAGGGAGAGGCTAATGTCTGTGTATTAACCTCAGACATCCCTCAGAGGTCCCAGTGCTGGTGTACAGTGGATGGGGACTTTGCAGGCAAGGGATATGAGCCATCCCTGTTCTGCTGTACCAGATGCAGGCAGTAGGCTTGCCTCATACTTGGCTCAGCATCCTTTGGCATGAAGAATGGATGGTCCTGTCAAACAGTGACTGCATTGTCTCTCAGGGCTTGAGAGACTTGGCTTGGGACAGGGAGCCTAAGAGGCGTAGAGCTGAGAAACCTCAGTCTTTTCTTAGAGATTAGCCCAAGGTGAAGAACTGGTAATAGAAAGAAGTTGTTCTTGTGGATAAGGCAAACACAGCTCCCCACCACAGAAGGAGAAGTCAGGAGTTGGAAGGAATGCAAAGCAACTGCCAGTCACCATGACAAGTGCCACAGCAGGGAGGCTCTTGGTACAAGAGAGAGGCAGGTGCCAGCCCTGCATCAGCTCTTGCCTCTTCCACGTGGATCAAGGTGATGTCTTTCATCTCCCTAAGGCTCTGTGTCCCTTTAAGCTGGGCTACTCTCCTTCAGTGCTCTACCCTCCCTTCTCTGGTCACTTA
The DNA here is from genome assembly GCF_964273445.1 of Streptopelia decaocto. Classification (NCBI taxonomy): domain Eukaryota; kingdom Metazoa; phylum Chordata; class Aves; order Columbiformes; family Columbidae; genus Streptopelia; species Streptopelia decaocto. The sequence continues at coordinate 42,949,442 of NC_138663.1, read as the reverse complement.
AAGCAAGCACAATGCTGTAAGAGTTGGTATGGGGAATCAAAATTGCTGCACGTTTCCAAGAAAGAAAGAAGCATAGAACCACAGAACCACAGAATCATAGAATGTCCTGAGTTGGAAGTGACCCACAAGGGTCATCGAGTCCAACTGCTGTCCCTCCATATGACAGCCCATAGTTCACACTATATGCCTGAGAGAGTTGTCCAGTCTCTTATTGAACACTGTCAGGCTTTGGGCCATGACTCCTTTCTAGGGAGTCTGTTCCAGGGCTCCACTAACCTCTGAGTGAAGAACTTTTCTTAATGTCCAACCTAAATCTCCCCAGCACATCTTCCTGCCATTCCCTCGGATTCTGTCATTGGTCACCAAAGGTAAGAGATCAGCACTTGCCCCTCCTCTCCTTGTGAGGAAGCTGTAGACCACAATGAGGTCTCCACTCAGTCTCCTCTACTCCAGGCTGAACAAACCAAGTGACTTTAGCCGCTTATCATAACAGTTTCCCCTCCAAACCCTTTAACCATCTTTGTAGCCCTCTGATGGACACTCTCCAGTAGCTTTATAACCTTTCAATCCTGTGGCGCCCAGAACTGCACCCAGTGCTCCAGGTGAGGCTGCACCAGTGCAGAGCAGAGCGGGACAATCACCCCCTTGCCTGGCTGGCAATGCTGTGCTGGATGCACCCAGGACACAGTTGCCCTCTTGGCTGCCAGGGCACACTGTGGGCTCATGTTCAACTTGCCATTGATCAGAAGTCCCTGATCCCTCTCTGCAGAGCAGGGCAATATGACCAAATCAGTATTCAGGATTGTGCCTTGTGTTGGCAGGTCCAGGAAACTGTCCCTACACAAGAAGCTCTCCCTTAAGAGGCAAGGGTGGTGGACAATACAGTCTCAGAAGCTCCATGGTACAGAATGAAGCTCCTAAATGGGAAAATTGTTCTTTTTTTATCACTCTAGCTTGTTCATCTCCAGGAAGAGTTGTACTGCTTTTTCTGCAGTAAGGTAAAGTGGGAAGGTTTTGTGCTGAGACATCTGTGAGGAGCCTTAGTGTCGCAGATGTTTCCAATGTCACGCACCTTTGTGGTCCAGACCAAACAATGTGTGGGAAACTGGCCTGCTGCATGGGTGTCTGAGGTTCATGTCTTGGCCCTGTGCAGACACAACAGCTGCAGGAATTGGGCACAGAGACGTGACTCTTCCTCAGTGCTTGAGGGAAACAAAACAGGACAGGAATGAAGCTCTGGTTCTGCAAACAAGCCTGGGAGAAAAAGCAACATCCCTGGTGACTTTGTTCACTGTGTACACAGCTAATTATAGGAACAGCTTTTCAGGAGCTTCATTATGTACACTGGGGAGTTTAGTTCCCTCTGCACCTTCCAGAGCTCTACACCTAACCAACAACTTTGGACCCACAAGGCAGCCACAGAAAAAGCCGCCTCCTCCTCCAACTTCTCTGCAGTGCTCTCCAGGACTTATACAGCACAGACAGCCACAGCGTGCCGCATTCAGGATGCCCTGGGCACAGATGGCGGTGGTGGTGATGCCAGAGGGTCTGCCTTAATCCCTGTGCTAAAAGACTTCTGCAATGCAACTTTGGTGGGCTTAGGCACTGTGATGTGGCATCCGAGGTAGAAATCAGAGGCAGAATCTTGTGGAGGGGCAATCGCTTGTTTGTTGTTTTGTTTTGGGTTTTGTCTCCCATTGTGTTATCTCTGACTTGAATTTGTGACATACTTGGCCCAGATGTTTTGATTTGACTAGGGAAGACTGGGCTTGTTTTCAAGGGGAGGAGGTGTTGGATATGAACTGACAGAGGGCAGGATAAGGAGGTCACTTTCACATCAGTATTGTGGAGATATCATGTTGTGTGAGTCTCTACTTTGCAGCAGCGCTTGAACTCAAGGGTTGTTCGAAATATCTTAGATAGCAGCTGAGCCTGCCTGACAGCAAAGTGAGGCTGTGTAGGTGTGTGAGGGCTGCTGTCTTCATCCCAGGGAACAGGGAATTGTGTTGCACTGTGGAAGATGCAACTTTGCATTTATCCTTGGTGAGAAAGGGCTTGAATGCCTCTAGAAGCAGAATATTACAAAGACCTGGAGGTTCAGCAAGAAGACTAAGATTTTTTTGTTCCCTCCTCTGAGCTGCTATATGAGGCATAAAATAAGTAAATGTTCCTTAAAGGTGAGGGCTGTGTCCCAGCGGTGCTCCCCACATACCCTACCCTGGCAGAAAACAGCTGTCACGTCCTAGTGGCACCATTCAGATCTCTCGGGCACTTGCAAGTGCCTTGGGTATGCAGAGGTTTATGTTACAGATGTTTTCTTGGCATTTCCTACTGGTTGGTGGGGTGTTTTCCCATGCTATGTTCAACTTTCATTAGCACCTCTCCTGAGTATGCACATCCCTGAGAAGTCTGACTCCAGGTTAGGGCTGCCACTGGGCAGCAAGAGACCTGAGGGATGTGTTGGTGCTGAAAATTGCTGTTCCCCTGTCCTGAGGTCCACAAGGCAAGGCTCAGCTCTCTGTTGCTTTTATTCCCCCTTTTTCCAGCAGCTGACATAGTGCCATCTTCGTGTAAATTATACTGAATATCAACTTGGGCAATGCTGTTTGGGGAGGGGACAGTTCAACATGGTACAAGCGGTGTATCGACTGTTGGGATCGTCATCTCTGCTTATTTCTGTCCTTGAGCCCAGAATGGGCCCAACCCAAAGTCTGAATGCAAGGATGGAATGGATGCAAGGGAATTAGACTTTTGAACTAGTCCCTATCTGCTGCAGGTTGAGCCAGTACTTTCAATATGAACATCTCTGTGCCTCAGCTTTGTCATTCCAATTTCCCTGCACACGGAGTGCTGGGTCTGGCCAAGCCACAGGGATTCTGGCCAGCAGAAGGACCATAATGATGTTTGCACCTACTCTGAAGAAGAGGAGTGGGTCTTGGCCTCTGTGTGCGAGACTGTTTGGTTAGGATTGCTCCTGATCTCAGAGATGACTGCAAGATGCTGAGGGGCCTCTGACTGGCAGCATGAAGGGAGATGACACCTCCCAGGGCCCACCAGCCCTGGTGCATTATGTTTGCAGAAGAGCAGGACATCCACCAGTGCAGTGAGGCTGCTCCCCAGCCAGGACTGAACCTCTTGTCTTTCTTCTAGGGACTGTGCTAGGCACCACGGCCCTGCCAACTCTGAATAAAATATTTTAAAATCTCTCTGTTATGTACCAGAATAGCTGTCACAGCATGAACTTTATCGTACTCAAGTCAGATCACATCTCACACACAGAAGTCCAGCACTGAGCTGGGCCTGAGTTCCCAGGTAGGGAAGGAGACAGTGAAGATTTAGTGTAAGATATGGTAGGAAGTGTTGTCATAATAAAAGGAGGGAGGCCACGGCTGTCTGACACCTTAGTTCGTCTGGAAGGAAGCTGAATCAGTAGGTCCGTGCAGCAATAGTAGAAGCAAATCCTCTCTTGCAGGTGGACAGACCACAGGGCTTAGTCACTCTGCACCTCTGCATGGGGTGGCTTCCCCTCAGTACCACTCATGGCATCCCATGGGCTGTCAAAGAGGTGGGTGCAGTTGACACAGGAGTGGGAAATATTGTCTGAAGGATGCAACTGGGGAAGTGGTTTGCAGAAGCGTGAAAGAGGAGGACAGGGAAATGCCAGAGACTAGTCTGGGAGGAAGAAAGGCCTTATGCAGGAGGTAATGTGGCCAGGCCCAGGCAGAGGTCAGTGGGGGAAAGTGCTGGGTGGGTATCACAGGGAACTGATAATGATGAAGAGGAGAACATAGCAATGTTTTTTCTGGGGCTGTGAATAAATACCTCTTTGATCCATTTTGGCTCAGTCACTAAGGAAACTTCAGGGGAACATACTCAGTGGAAAAACCTGCAAAGCCACAAGATGCACATCGAAAAATAAAGTACTTGTTCTCCCCTTCAAATTTCTCCCTTCTCTGATAATGTACCTACAAATCCAGGCAGGCTGGCTAGTCCCATGAACTGCAAAGCAGCACATTTCTCCAGGTTAGAGGAGAGGCATGTAGATAACTGCCTCCCTGCCTGCACCAGGCCTCCACGTATGGCAGCTGTGCAGAGTTGCCTTCTGTATCATGACTGCAAACAGCTCTGTGTCCTCCTTCCCATGTGCTCAACCAGGGCTCAAGCCTTTGAATCCTCCATGCACCGCAGCAGCCCCCTGGAGTCCCCCACATCCTGTTCACACACAAGGTGCAGAACCAGACCCATCCACTTTCCAGCCTAAACTCATGGGCTGTGTGTAATGCACTCCATGTTTTCCCCTATCCCTGTGTTACGAGTGTTACATACCCTTCAAGTCTCCCACCACTCTCTCTCTCCCTAGGACAGAATCTACATTTCCTCATCTTGTTAGGGGCTTTATGTGACTCTATGCCACCTATGTCATGTGGTTTGTGTAATGCTTACATCATCAGCATTATTTCTTGCCTTTTATCTAGCAGCTGAGGTGTTGGTAGTATTGCTAACTGTAACTTTCTCAGACAGTACTGAGATAGCATGCCATTGCTGCCACACATACCAGAAGACATAGTTAGTATTGGTGCAGTCCACTTCTAGTTCCTTGATCTGTGGCCAATTACAAAGAAATGTCAAGTGCTTGGGTCAGCTAATCAGCTAATCAGCCATCAGAGAAGTAGGATAGGATCTTACCGTTTTCCTGGGTTTTGTTTTGTTGCTATTAATCACTGGAATGAACAGAATAATCACCCCAAGAAAAATTCTTCAACTCTTTTCTTAGCCACTGAGTAATACAAGACTGTATGTCCAAAAGACTGTGTTTTAAAATAAAGATGTGACATTTTCAGTATAAATCTGTTGTGCTCTGAGTGTTCTTTGGCATTTTGGAAACCCATGTGGGTATTGACCCTAGGCTGTTTCTTTATTTCCCATTGTAGTCAAGACTATTTTCCTTGGCCAATTATTTCTGTTCTTTGGCTGAGAAACAGAAGAGACAGACAGTAACTCACCCCAGATTGTTGAGGAAGCCTGTGGGCAGAGCTGGAGAGAGAAACCATACCTTCTGCACCCAGATCTCCTGAGCCTTAGCCACATGGCCACACTTTCTCCTCACCGTCCATCTCCTTGTGAATCCCAATAGCTATTTTTCAAGTTGAAATGACATTTTTTTGCCATGAATCAAAGGCTGCCTTGTTTAGTTGCTGTAGTTTGGCACAGATGAAGCTGAACAACTCTGGATCAGTGTTTCCTCTCTCCATCTCTCCCTCCTTGCCAGTGAGAGCTTTCGTCCTGGAGTGACTGCCTTATCCTTGTGGAGGCCAGTGGGGAATGTGCTCTCTTGCCATGTGGCAGTGCTTTCTTGGATCCCTGGGCATCCTGAATTTCAGAGCCCATGTTGTAGCAACGTTTTCAGCTTTTCTCCCCTGTTGAGATTCTGGCAGTAAAGAAAATGTTTTATTAAGAAGATATTAAGAATATATCTTTGCATATTAAATATTTTAATATTATTTTATTAAGAAGATATTTTGCATATTAAAAAATGTCTATGGTAGGTTAGAAGAAAATGTGAATAAGCCCCTGTTTGGTACATTTTAGTTTTGGCAAGACAGTAGCATTGCAGAAAGGAAGGGATCATTAAAGTGAAAGGTAAATAGATTACAGCTATTCTTGATGCTGTAACTGAGATAGCAACGTTAGTATAAAAGGATCAACTATTTTGAAATGGTCGACAGTCTTATTTTCAAATACCTGTTCTGTCACCCAGGACTCAGGAATCTGAAGCAGTCAATGGATCTTCCAACTGCTTCTATTTTGCAGTTCCCTAGCATGGAAACAGCACATCTTTGGTGTCTCTCCTGTGACCTGATAACTCACCGGCATTGCACAGAGATGTAAAGCACTTTGAAAAGATGCAGTCCTTCCACAGAAGCAATCAGGAGGAGAAGCACCTAAGAATCATCCCATTAGGTTTGTCCTCAGTATCCCAAGCCAGGATCTCTTCTTTCTGCCTTGCTATCTGCTCAGCAGTGTGGAGATTTTCAAGGGTACAAAACACTCCACATGGCCCCTGTCAAACTCCAGGACAGGTCTGCCCCTAACTGCACTCTCCTTCACCCTGCTGTCTCCCTGCCACTGTGCCAGTGACAGACTCTCTGACACTTGCTATGCTTTGTTTTTTTTTTTCTCTTTTGGAACACCCCATGCTCTGGAGGCAGCTCTGTCACCCTGCTGCTCCTAAGGAAAGGTTCCTGCCACATTACATGTGCCCCAGGTACTCCCTTTTAAAAAGAAAAAACATCCCGTGCAAAAAGAGGACAAAGAGAACCCTCCAGACATGCTCCATCAAAGTGGTGATGAAGCAAGACTTTAACAACAAAAGGGAATGGATTGTCTACCTTGCCCTGCAGGCCCTGTTCACCTGAAGATTTCTGTTTGGTCTCTGAGTTCTGCAACTGGTATTTCAGTAAGGTCTGTCTTGGCAGGTCTGCTGCATGACCTAGGACAATAAAACAAAGACAATTGTACTCAGAACATTTACAATTTGAGAAACTGCTTTACCAGAATTTCACACGATAGGCCAGGATTATTTCTGTGGCTGTTCCTATGGAAAAGAGGTGGTTTGACTGCTTGTCGTGTCCCCACTTCCAAATACTCAGACACACCTGGCAACAGGGCAGTGGTCTCTAAGGTATTATGTTGCTCCTGTTTTTGTGAGACTAGGAGTTGGACAGAGGAGGAAGGTCCCAAAAGCTGCATCGTTAGCTTTGTTTTGCCAGGGGTACTGTGGTACTGCTTATAACATGCCCTCACATCCCTGCTGGTAACCTCAAACCCCCACCCCCCGGGACGAGCTGCTTGGGAGCTACTCTTAGCCTATTACCTTGAATGGCACCAATGTTCTCCAGCTCACCTCTGTGCCCCCTTCTTGAAAATCCAGGCAGGAGTGTTTACTTTGATTTGGACTGGAGTTAGCTGAATGTCTGTCCTTGTACTAGGAATCCAATGAGCATGCAAACCCAAAGCCCCTGAAGTGGCTGGCTTCTATTTCTAGCTGTGATGATCAGCCAAAAGTTTGATGCTGGTTGGTTGTGTTTAATATGTTAAATCTGTCTCTGTGAATTTGTCTGCGACAGACAGAGACACATGCCACAGATGGGTGGCGTGCGTGGGAGGGGGCTCCATTTCTGGACAATCACTCTTTTCCTCTGCTTTCCTCACAGCCCCACTACCCACTTAGCAAATTCCCAGGTCACTGACAAAACCAGCAAAAGCTCCCACTAACAGCAAGGAGTAGGGGGCTAGGAGGAATGGCAAGGTTATGTGTCCCAAAATGCTCCCAAATGGAGAGTGGAAACACCAGGGTCTTGAGATGGGCCCAAGGGTATCAAGACCTCAGATTGCTTACTTGTTATTTAGGCTGCTGATATTGGCAAATGCTTTGCTCTGTCAGTTTGGGCTTGGTTGTGAATCTTCTCCTGACCCTCTCCCCAGCAGCTGGGACCGCTCTTCATGATGCTTCCCTGACCATGGCACCTTCCTACAGGCTCTTCCCCATGGCTGAACAGGGCCTTCGGAAGGTGGGAGGTGGCAGCGATGTATCTGTGGTGGAGAGGACAGATAGCCTGGAGAAGGAGATGGGGCTAGTGCCATAGTGTGTCCCACTGACCACGTGAGGCAAGGATGCAGAAGAGAGGAAGGAAAGTGAGATGGGAGGAGCTGAAGCTGGCTGTGGACTGTGTTTTATAGCTGCTGTTGTTCAGCCCCATGTCTGGAGCATGATAAGTAGATGCAGAGTGGGGAGCCTGACGCCTCTGCTGCCCAGGGCTGCTGTTCTGTGTTACACTGTGGCTCCCTGCAGCACTGTGAACTCAGTCCCAAAGCCAGCGTCAGTTGTAAGCTCAACTTCATCATGATCAGCAGCCAAAGACAGAAGAGGGCTGGGAGTACACCCTGGGTGTACCTATTGATTCAGTTTCTGGACAGTGAGGCAGATCAGGTAAAAGAAATGCATGCTCAGGAGTACACATAGACATGCACTTATTGCGGGAAAAGCTGTGGTGCTCGAGTGAGTGGTGAGGAGGGATGCAGAGGACCTGCAATGTTACAGGCAGGGCAGGACTCCTCATATCCTACAGCTAAAGGCAGGTCATGGGCCCATCTGTTCTGCAGGCTGGAGTGGGTGAGCTGGTCCCTGTGACTGGTGTTAGCACCCTTGCCTTGCCTAGAGTTGATGAACTGGACATTCACTTTGTTTTGCATGTGCCGTAAACACAAAGTCACTGCTGGGTCTGTTGTTCTTCCTTCTACCCTGGGAATGCAGCTGGCCTTAGCCTGTGGAATGGCCCTGCTGCTGCATGCAGCCCTCAGTGTCCTGCTCACAACTCCTTTCTCTCTGATTCCTTGGAGACCTTGATATGAGGATTTAGATCTAACTAGTTAACTGGAATCCATGTCTTCTGCTACCTGTTCAGGTCCACAAGGGTATTTTATGACTTCATTCCTATTTAGCAACTTAATTTCCCAACAAAATCAAAGACTGCTGAAATGGAGTTCAGACTCACACCTGTGAGTTAGCTTACAGTGGTCATCTGAGCCTGGTGGCTGTCAAGAAAGACCCTGTGCCCTTTTCCCTCATCTCCTGAGCCACTTTTCTCCACTGCAGCTGCTGGACATCAGCTGGAGCAGTTTCATATCACCACAGCATCAGTTGCAGGATAGCAGCGCAGAAGAAAGCATTCCTGGGGCCTAGCAGCTTTTCAGGGAGCTCACACGATTCAGCAGACTGCAGGAATGAAGGACAGAACCGGGCGGGCAGGGATGGGAAGGAAACAGCCTCAGCAGCAAGTCAGCAGGAGCCTTTTTCTCAGGACCAACTTAAGGTCAGCTTTGTGCCTCAGTGCTAAGTGTTGTATGGAGGAGGCAGAAACCTGACCAAAGCAATCTTGCGTGCTTGCTTTCAAGGCAGAAAAGAAAGAGGTAGAGCCAAGCTCTCATCTGTCACTTCACCCTTGCAAATCTCTCTCTTCAGTGGCTGTACAGAGCTCCTCGTAACACTCCTGCTGCTCTTCTACTGATGGTGCCTCTCTCTGGAAGTGATAGATTATTTTATGTTCTTACTATCTCAACATCTCCCAGCTGAGGTATAATGACAGCATATTTCTGTTTAGCAGCTCAATGCCTGCAAAAGTTGCTGGGAGTGAGCAACAGAAGATGATTATAGTGATAGTGCAGAGGGAGCCAGAGAGATCAGATAATGCAGAAGAGACCCAGGGGCTGAAAAAGTGGTTGAACTTGGTGTCCAAGCCTCTGGGACGCCTGTATATCATCTGTCATCACCAAGCTCCAGGCTTAGGAAGGCCAGGCAGTGATAAAAGAGTCTTTGGCTGAGGAAGGTGCTCTGGCCAGACAGGCCTATTCTCCCATGGAGGGGCAAGGACAGGCACATAACCACACATCTCCCCTTCTGGGGCTTGTACAGCACTTGACACAAATGGGACTTTACTTCTAATGAGGTCCCCAGGGAATTTAATGAAGAGCCTGTCCTGATTGCAGTCCTTATCGGAGTCAGCAGTTCATTTCAGGTGTATGCTCAGGTCTCAAAACAGACAAGGGTCTTTTTAGGAACTAGTGAATGTATTTTATTTATCGAGTGCTCCAGCAGGTGAAATGATCATCAGGAAGGACAGGTGCCTACCTTAAGGAGTTGAAGTGACAAGCAGATGCTTGGTCAAGTAACATGGGAGAAGGCTTGTTCTACAGATATGTACAAATGTTTGGTAAATAATATATGCATGGCAGAGATTCTCATACAGTGTCTGCTTTAGGAAAATGTGTGCTATTAAACAATGTCCTCATTAATTCTGGTTTTAGCCAGCCAGCAGGGCTGTAAATGCTTGTGTACTCAACATCTGACTCATGCAGTGTATTTTGCTGATAAATACATAGCAACATTTTCCATTGCAGGCATGGCTGTAGGTGGGAGACAGTGACAAGAGAAATTCTAAATAATACAGCCCAATTGGAGCCAGGAAGTATTGTAAACAGATCCCATTACTGGAACAGAGAGGAAAAAACATCAGCTAAGCCCAGGAAGGACAAAAGTGTCTTTGTTAGCAAGAGTCTTCAAAGAAAGATCCTGCTACGGAAAAAGCTCTATGCCACTTCTAGTACCGATATTAATATATGCTATAAGTGATGTGTGATTTTATGTGATTTTTGACACCTATATTGAGTCTTAAAATACCTACCTTTATCATGTATGGAGAGAAAAAAGGACAGATAGTTTCAGCACAGAAGATCCCAAACAACGTTGGCCAAGCCAAGTAAAGGAGTATGTTGAATCCAAGAATGTCACCTCATGCTTGCAGCACCAGTGCCTTGCTCTTGTGCATCTGTCTTGGGCCTCATCCCAATGTCTGGCTAAGAGGACCATGAGGCAAAGTAGAAAGAGCTCTGAAAGAAGCTTCTTACCATGCAGACCACTGTCAAAGCTGCAGAATGATGAGAGATGGTTTTGGATGAAGACTTTTCTGTAACAAGGACATCATAAAAAGTTTTCATGCTACTTTTTGATACTTCATTTTGTAGTAAATACTGCTGCAATATTGGAGTAAAAGAGATCAATGTGAGACACTGCAGAAAGGGAAGGTAGTTCTATATTAAGCCACATCACTTATATTTAGACTAACACACACATAACCACATATTCACAAGCACCAAGGTGCATTTGTTCACAGGGTTTCTTGGAATCACACAGAATATTCAAGGCCTGGGTTCTGAAGTCCTCATTGTATCTCCTGGTTTTCTCTTAGTTTGGCCACCAAATGCTCATTTTAGATGCATCTTTTGCATCTTTCAGGAGCTACCAGTAATTTTGGTGGTTTTTCTCTCCACCTTTTCTCACTTTGGAGTATCAGTAGGTCTCACTGTCTTTTGCCTCCTCAGATAGGTATCTTATGGCTCAGTCTTGTTCTTCATCTTAGCATCATCATCTCTAACGGTACGAGATTGTCCCGTTTTTTTTTTCCATAGACGTACACTCTCCCTTGTTTTAGGACATATCTGGTTTTAAACTATGCTTTGTTTTTCCCAGTCTGGATGTCCAGAGGATCTGTGTGTCAATATGCTGGGGTCTTAATGATCTGCTCATTTAGGTGTGATCAATATATGCTGTTCTTGTAGCCATTCTTCTACCTTTCTTCCCAGAGTTTTCACAACTGGACATCTCTTTATACTACTCCTATAGTTTATTTTACAATTTACAATTTAAAGGAAATTATAAGTGCTAATGACAAAGACATCCTTGGGAAAGTGGTGACTTCTGGAGTCCAGTGCCATTGTAAGAAGGAGGAAAACTAACTGAAAAGCAATAAAAATTGATCTGATTTATCTTGCCTTCTGCTTTCAAAATTCTTTTCTGCTGTATGAGAACAAGATATTTCTTCATAAAAATAATCTGTAGTCAAATTTAATGCAAATAAACTATAATTTTATATCCAAAGAACATATAACTAGTGTGTGAAATTTGTTACTAAGGAAGGTCATCAAGTCAAATGGCTAGCATATGATGTTAGGAACATTAATATCATTAGTAGTTATATACAGGAAAACAAGAGTAATCAGATTTCATGCTTCAAGGAATAAGAATGTCTTTCTTCTTGCCACAAATAGCATTTCACAGTCAGCTGGGTGTTGTGCATTTCCCATCACCTCCTAGCCTTCCTTTGAACTCTATCGGATACTGACAACAGAGGCCAAGACCAGGGGCTTGGTGTGCCACAGAAAACATTGTTTAGCTACTGAAGACAAAATTTATGATACTATAGATACTGAACTCATGATAGAACAAAGAAACATATATAACATGACAGGGATGCTTGTAAACATTTCAGTGGCCTCCTGTTTTCAAGACAGAACAGAAATATTTCGTTCCAATCTTGGCTTCACAAGGACTGTCAGATTTCAGATCTAAGATGCTATCTAAGTTCATTGTTGAAAAATAGAGGCATTATTGTTATTTTTTATTTACCAGATGGATGAGCAGGGTGAAACCACAGCTGCTTTCTTATCAATCTACATGTCTGGACAGGGAATAAGGCGGGTAAATCTCATCCGATCCCAAAGAATGAATCAGTTCAGGACATTTTTGTGTTCTTGTGGTGAAGCAAGAGGAATGAGGGTGGAAGAGAGATTTCTGCTGCCCTTTCCCATAAGAGTGCAACACAGAAGGACACTTTGTTTTTATAGTCAAAGTACAAATTTTTGCTTGCTCAGTTTTTCACAGAATACTTGAAGTACAAGCAATTCAAGTCACTTATATGGATTATTTAATCCCTACACAGGAGCCTCTGCCAAATTTTTTGACTTCCAAATAATATTAACAACATCCTCTCCCTTCCTTCCCAAACAGCAAGAGAAATAGGCTGATCAGTGTATATAGACGTGTGGGTGGGTGGAGGTGAAGCCAGAGGAAGCGAGAGAGTTAGCTCTTAGTCCTGAAAGCTTTGGTTGCTTTCTTCAGTGAACTAAATAAACGTGGTCTGGCTTCTGTGAAATTTTAGTCTTCTGTGCTCATGAACTTCCCGTTACCAGTAATCTTTTTTTCATTGTTTCAGCCAAACACAGCTGTTCTGGGAAGTCCTGGCCAAACAGAGAGTCAGTCTTTAACTCAGTGATATCCCACGGAGAGTGCTGAGTATTGGAGTCAACGGCTTGAGACAGGCTCTCTTTTTGTAGCAAGCAGGAATGGAGGGCAATGAGTTCCCACTGAGCTGTACTGCTGACCCCAAATGCTCCTGTGTTTATACCCAGACTGTGATTTTTCCAGGACACTGGGCTTCATTTCAAAGTCTGATGGATTTCAAGGAGTAATGTAGAGGATCACAACTCCATAGACCATGGCTGTGAGGTTGTGTCTGGCCACCAATCTCTGAATTTCAATAGATTAAACATTTGCCACCACCAACAGAATACTATGACTAAAAAACTCCTCAGTTTACCAACCAGCCAAACAAACCCCAGAGCTCACCAACTGGAAAGCCCTCCTTATGGCTGTGGATAAGGTGCAGACAGGCCCAAATTCTGTAGGACATCGCAGGTGGAAGAAGAATTGTCCTCTTGCCATCTGGCTTTGGTCAGAGAGGAAGGGTCTGGGCCTTTTCATGATGTTTAATTTCAGCCCTGCTTCTTGACACTGTGTTACTGAGTGACCTGTTGTCCCAGAGCCCAGAGTGACACTCCTCAGGTTGAACGTGCAGGTGTGCTCCACATCCATGGGCAGGAGAAAGTCACTGGAAGTCATTGTGTAGGATGGAAAAGAGAGTTTCTAAGATGCAACCCGGCCCAAAACATTGGAGGAAGCATGAAAGGAAACAGCTGTAAGCTGGCATAGGAAACTTCCTCCCCCACAGGAGACAGATGCCATCTGTAGGCTTCAGACAGTGATTTCTACAATATTCCTAAGACTATATATAGATTAACTTTGTTAGAAGTTTCAGTTAAAACCAATATGTGCTTTTTCATGATAAACTTTTATTTTTGCACCAAGGTGTAATGCTGGGGGCAAAATACTTCTCAGGGGAAAGGTGAAAACAGATTTCAAAGATGTGTTTTAATTATTATTTTTGTGTGTGCGTGTGTGTGTGTGTGAAAACCCCTCTATTTATTTGTTATGAAACTACTCCTTTTCCCCACCCCAGCACTGAAATGAAAATGAATAATTTCAGTTATTGTGAAAAAAAAAAAAGGTTGATTGCTGCGAAACTAGATTTATCTTGTTTATGTGCTTCCCCTTTCTTTTAATCTTTGGAACTTTCTAAAATCTGGTTTTGAAATGTTTAAATCTGTATTTTTCCCAGGTTGAACTAGCTTTTGAACTAGTTCTAGGGTTAATTTTGGGTAGTTGAGTGAGTTTGCTGCCAGAGCTAACACACATTCAGATATGTATATCGAGTTCCTTAAATGTCTGAAATGTGTTCAGTTTATTTTTATTTCATAGTCTTTTGACTAGCTCCTGTGTTTAAAAAACATCTCCCTTTCTAAAGCTTAGTGTCAGTATGCTAGTTTTCAGCACGATTTATTCCATGAGGTTGTTGACTTTAATTATATTGTGGATACTCTGACACTGTGACTTAGTGGCTCAATTATACTTGCTTCTTGGATCATTTCCTAGGTATTACTTAGGACTAAATGAAAAAGTAAAAATAAAGTCTTGTTTTCTCATGTGATGTAGAACGAGCTGTTCCAAAAAGCACTTGTTTATCATGTTGAGAAATCACTTCCTAAGCCATAGACCATGTGCCAGTTGACTAACTCACATCCCGAAACAACAGGAGCAAGCTTGGAAAGGGTTGTCCAGATCGGTAAGACCAGTTACTTGACACTCTGGGCAACCTGAGTTTGGAAACTCTGCTCTGTCACAGAGCTGATAGAGTTTATTCCCTTGCACTCAGCAACTCCGCTAAAGCCCTGCTGGCATGAGGTAGGCACTTGGTGAGGGACACATGGATATGGGTTATGGCCCTAAAGACACAGAGGCTGGAATTAGAACTTCTCCTAATCATGAGAGCTGTGGGTGCTGAAACAGCCCCTGGAGGAGTACTGGAAACAAAACCTAATTGCTAGTCCATTGTCCTGTTGGAAAAGCCTTGTGGACAATGCAGGGAAGGAGAGATGTGGTGACTCCACAGGCTGTGGTGGAAAGGTCTGTCATTTTGGTGGTGACTGCAAATCACCTTGCCTTCTTAGTCCTAATCTACACTGCTTCCCATAGAAATTCTTCTTCCATGGACATGAGTGACCTGGGTCACACAGAGGACTCCTGTTGAGGTCTCACTGGTATCTTCTTCAGCAGCTCTAACACGTGCCCATTTCTACTGGCACATTCTCAGTAGACATCTCAGAATCAGTATTCTGTGATCACCTTTATTACTGTTGGCTCATAATTGTAACCCTTGTCCCTCATTTACTTCCAGTATATAAACTCTTAATTTGCAGCAAGATTTTTACTGCTAATCTCCATGGAAGACCTTGCCTTTGCACTATTGCATATTACCTTGTTTCTGTTACTCCAGCTTTCAAGGTCATCTCTTTCCTCCTGTATGAGCTCTCAGGCCTCCTTTCCACTGATGTTGCTTCCTCGCTTTGTGTTATCAACAAACTTCCCCAAGAAGTGTTCCATTTTTAAACCAGTCATTAATGGAAGTATTCTGTAAAACTAGTCCCAAGAGAAACTCAAATCGTAATTTCTCAACATTTCTCTTTTCTACTGCTCAAACTTCTGCCCCTTTTGGCTGGTTCCTTACCATCTCAGAATTTCAGCTTTAATGCCCATTTTCTCCAGCTTAGCTGAAAACTGGCCAGGTGGCACTGGGGCCAAAGAGTTTCCAATATCTAGGTAGATGAGGATGACCAGATCTTCTGGGTACTGGTTTCTTTCAGGTGTCGGCTAGTCACATTCAGCTGTCCCTGAAGGGTGGTAGAAGAGGGCAAGAAATGTCCTCCTCTTTGCAATGCTTTTCAAATATGGCTCATGACTATACAACTTATACCTTGAGGAAAGCTCAATGTTGCTGTTCTCAGCCTCTGAGAGCCAAGAGCTGCTTGTACAAAAACACATAGCACGGTACCTTCTTGCCACAGGTAGGTCTGAACTTTCCTCAAACCCACTGAGCACAGCAGGATCTAAAGATCGCACCCTTGGACAGGAGCCCATCACTGTTCTTTGGGAATCAGGTGAAAATTACATAGATCAAAAATGCATGTCTTAGCTGTAATGTAACAAGATGTCATAAAAGAGCAGCAAATCCCACCTCTGTTCCAATCATTTGGTGGTTCTTTAACTCCATGGTTATCATTTTCATCTTTCAATAAAAGATGAAGTGAGGCCACACTTGATTTTTTCCTGGACCAGACAGGCCACACTCACCAGCTGTTTGGTTGGTTAATAGATTTGATGGGTTTTCTTTCTTAACCTCCTGAGCGACTGATTCTGCACATGGTCATCCCCTCCATTCTGCTGAGCTCAGTCCCTCAGCTGTTCCTAACTTTACTTAAGGACTGGACCTGCCAGCACCCATGCTGAGCATGCACCAGGTGTGGGTCTCTGCAGAGTGAGGGAGCACTGCTGTGAGTTGCTGCTCACACAGGTTCAGCATCCCAGAGTGGTGCGTGTATGCTCTTGGCTTGGGTGCAGGTGGGGCCAGGCACATGCCCTGGGTTGTCTGATGTTGTCCAGCACTGTTGTGGGTCTGGTGTGAGCAGTGAGGGTGCATCTTGGAGGCCAGGTTTGTGTAAGCCATCTCTTTGCTTCTGTTACTTTTGGAGGTTTCAGAGCTGCCTCCAAAAGCAGACACTTTTGTTATGTGAATTCTCATAGAATGTTCTGAGTCGGAAGGGACCCACAAGGATCATAGAGTCCAGCTCCTGTTCATGCATAGGGCAGCCTCAAAATTCATTTGTCTGAAGGCATTGTCCAAATGCTTCTTGCATATTGCCAGGCTTGGTGCCACTTTTACTTCCTTGGGGAGCCTGTTCCAGTGCTCCACGCACTCTGGGTGAAGAACCTTTTCCTAATGTCCAACCTAAACCTTCCCTGGCACATCTTCCTGCCATTTCCTTGGGTCCTACCATTGGTTGCCAGAGAGATCAATGCCTGCCACTCCTTCCCCCCTTGTGAGGAAGCTTTAGACTGCTATGAGGTCTCCCCTCAATCTTTTCCAGGCTGAACAAACCAAGTGACTCTAGCTGCTCCTCATTTCAGTCTGGCATTAGCCTGCCACTGAGAGGGGGGATCAGGCAGTTGTAAAAGGAGAAGGCTCCTGATCTCCTGCTTCTCTTCAAAGAACAGGTTCCCTGGCCAGAAGCATGGCTCTAGTTAGAGCATGGACAGGGAAGGATGAGGTGGAAGAGGGGGGGCTCTTGCTGCAAAGAGGGAGACTGGAGCTAGTCTTCAGACCTCTGCCCCCTTACTGTTCCTGGACACAGAAAGGCAGCCTGGATGTGGCTGTGACCCCCTTAGCCCGTGGTGTCTGCTCTGGCTCCCTCCTCTCCCTCTTGGCTCAGTTATTTGAGGTTGTTGGTTTCCTGGCTGTGGGCAGAAGGTGTTTTTGACTGAGAAAGTGGTAGCCTGGGGGTGGATCGAGAGTGGGCGACAGAAGAGGGGAGGAGTCACTGATCAATGCTAATAAATAAAAGGCCCCTCTTCTTCAGTCCAGGGTCCAGGACGCTGAGAGAGCTGCCCCCTCAGACAAGAGCTGCAGGCTGGTGGGGAAGCAACGGCTTAGTGAGTATGCAGGGACCGCCTTGCTTTTCCTGAATGGCTGCTCATTATTAATAGCTTGCTGGTGCTTCACAGCTGCAAAATGTTAGGAGTGGTTGCTATGGTGTGCAAAACATTGGGATTCTCCACTCCAGCAGGAGATGGCTGCTCTTCTGATCTCCCTCCCTTTCATTTGGGGGACTGTGGAGATTTCCCTGGAATTTACAGGCAATTCATCTTAGCTCCTCTTTCTCTATTTCTAGACAGTGAATGCTGCTAGAAATCAGGGGGATTTGGCTCATCGTACTGCTTGGTGTCTTGTTTCTGGGGAAGCCCACCGATGCTTGGGAGTGGAGATGTGTGCTGGAGTGCAGGGAAAGTAGCAAGGAGATGCACTTTTGCAAGAAAAAGTGTTCCCCGAAGGAGATTTGTTGATATATTGCTGTGTAGCTGGCATGTTCTTTCATCCCTTGGAGAAATGTATTGCCTCTGTGGTGAAAAATGGAACATTTGGGTTGAAGTGGTGTTTGTGGCTCTTCTCCTGTGGTTGATGGCGGGGGATGCTCCAGGCATTCCAGGGTCAGAGTCCTCTGAAATGGGAGCAGAGTCTTCCAGGTAGCAGAGTGCTCTGCTCTGAGTGAAGACAGATAAATAAAGAGGGTTTTGCTGGAAAACATGTTGGAGTTTCCCACTGTGCAGCTTCACCTTCATTCCAAAGTACTCCCAGCATCTTCCGCTCTGTGCCCCACTGCTTCCCCACTGGGTTCTCTCCTCCAGTCTCTCCCTCAAGCCTCCCTTTCTTAGCAGCTCCCATGAACTCCCCAGGGTGTACAAGACATTCAACAAACCTGTAAAATCCACATTCAACACTGACTCCAAAAGCGTGGGCTCTAAGGAATGCAAACAATCCCAGAGCAGAGAATTTCCTTAAAGAGACCAGAGTGGCAGGGCACAGAGAGACAGTAGAAAAGTCTCAGTTCTTCTCTGACCTTGTGTCTACAGTAGAATTCTGTCTTTTGCCTTAGGAGAACCTAGTTTTTTTCCTCATATCAGGCTGAGCACTGAACTGGCAGGACATGGATGGTGTGTGGGTATTGATGGTGCAGAACTGAATGGCTCTCTGCATGGGGTGCAATAATGGGGAAGAAAATAAATTCTTTCTCTTTGATCTGAAGTTGATGGCACTGCTCAGTTTCTCTCCCAGAGATCACAGGCTTCAGGCAAGGGCCATGAGTTTGACATTGAAAGGGTAAATTGTAAAGCCCAGAGTAATCTTGTTCCACTGAAGTTTCACTCCCCATTGGGAAGTGTTAGGTTCTGGCTAGCTGCCCCTGTAGTTCTCAGCGTGTCACTTGCAGCAGCGCTCCCCAGACCAGCTTTTGCAGGTGACAGCAGTGACAACACCACACTGGCTTAGGTGCCCAGTGGGGCAAGGACTGCTAGAGAGGCAGCAGTCCTGAGAGATATGGTTACCTCTGCCTCCACCAAGATGTTGTCCCTTGGGCTGAAAGAGCAGTCTAGGGGCAGGAACACAGTGAGGACCTGCAGAGATGGAGTTCTGGGTGCTGCTGTCATTTCAGTGGAAAAAGCATGCAGAATGGATTCTTCTAGATTGCTGCTTGTCACTCCTGGAGCAGTGAAGTAGGAGAGGGGAAGGGGCAGTAGGGTTGTATTCCTCCTCTGAATATGTCAGGCTGGAACCGCAGTGAGGTCTTACTGAAGGGAGAGGGGCTGAGAAGGGAGGGAGTGTTTGAAGCCTCATTCTCCATGTCTCTGATGTAAAAGCTGACAGAACAGCCTGGGCTGGGTGTATCCAGAGAGAGGATGGTGAGGGCAAAGAGGACAGATCAGAGGAAAAATTAGAAAGGCAAACATTTACATTTTGGGATCAGCACACACCTCTTCCCCCGGGCCCCTGGCAGCCTCTGAAATTCCTTCCACTCACAAATGCCAGCTTTTCTGAGATTGAAGTGCTGGTGACATGCTTACCTGTGAATTATGGCCCCCAGCTGTGAACTGGGAGAAGAAGAGTGCATGCCCCCTCCTTCCCAAAACCTGATTTAATCTGCTAATAGGGGATGTTCTGCAATGGCTCCATAAAGAGTGTGTACCAACCAGCTGTCACCTTCCCCAGGCTCTTTCATGGGCCCCCTCCTGGCTCTGTTTTCATAATAAACATTCCACTGCTAATTTTGCAGGCGGTCCAGGATCTCCAGCTGCCCTCAGTGGGAAAAGAGTGAGACACAGCAAAAGAGAGAAATTGAGAGATTCCTCCCTGTACCGGCACAATGCGCACTCTCATCATCTTCACACTCCTGGCTGTCTTGGTGGTGATTGCTACTTGTTATGGTAGGTGACCATTTTAATGATTAGAGTGATAACTCCAAACCTGCAGACATCTTTAGGTCTGTTCAGATGGTTTTTTTATTCAACTTCGTGTCTTCTTTCTGCTTTATCTCTTGCCTGCTTTTCTGCCCTTGTGTCAGACCCTCCTAGCACTGCTCCAGAGCTGTCAGCTTCAGTTGTGATTTATGGTCCAGGATGCTTCAGCCCCTTCCTCTCTGTTCCAGCTCACCTCACAGGCTCCTCTTCTTTCTGCCTCTCTGTTGTCTGGACTACAATAAGAGTTCTTATTCTTAATTATTCCTTGAGAATGGGGAGATTTCCCTTTCTCCTTTTCTAATGTCAGCCCCCTTTTTCTGTCAGGCATACAGTTCCCTGCTGATGGAATTAAGATGCTGTTTCATGACAGAGTCAAGCACATTTTACTGTGCTAATCCATTCCCTAAGCACACACGCAGGTTTTGAAGTAAGGCAGTATCATATCCACTATAGTGGAATATGAAGGTGAGGAATTGTGCTTGAGAATCACATACTGGAAGATCAAGCCTTGAAGTGCTGTCTAAGACCACAAGTTGCTCCATTCTGAACTCCTGATCACCATAAAGTCCTCATATAAATGCTAGCTCATGACACTGATCCCTCTCTTCTCCTTCTAAACAGGCACCTTAAAACCTGGCTTCTCTGATTTCTGTATGCATGTTCTATTGATCTGTGGTGTGTGAAAGACTATGAAACCAAATAATAATACAGTGTCTTACCACATGTTTTACCCTTTTTTTTTTTTCCCCAGAGTCCCATGAGAGCATGGAATCCCACGAGTATCTCAGTAAGAGACTGCTTTGCTATTTTTTTGAATTTGAAGTATGCTATATGCATCTCCAAGACCATTTCCTTGTACTTTACAGTGGAGATTAAATAGGCAGAGCCACTCAGTCCAGGGAAACTGAATTTACTAGGTGATGGAGTTACATGATAAATAGGAAGAGAGTGATAAAAAGACTTCACGTGTTTGGGAACAAGTGCAAGCCAATTTATTTTGCAGATAATCTAATGAGAACTGGAAACCAAAGAATTATGAACTTAGATTCCTGCTGCATCCATCTAAAACAGGTTAAGTGACACTAGAAAAGGACATTGTTAGAAAAGCTCTGTGATGAGCATGGAAAGATGTGCTGCAGAAGCCAGTGACAAGATTTGTACTTCCCCAAGGACAGGGTGAGCCTTAGTCCTAGCACCTTGGGAGAAGCAGGTGGGATGTGTGGGCAGGAGGGATCCTTGGTCTGGAAGAGAGATTTAGTGTCACAGGAGAAGCATGAAAGGGGGGAGTGTCTCACCATGGAACAAGAGATAACCTGGAGAGGTTAGAGAACAGATGGTTTGAAACTAAAAAGAAATCAGACCATTTGGGAGAAGGACTTCACAAAATAGCTGGTCAGAAGCGCAAAGGCACATGTGGGAGCCAATGCCAAACATATCCACGGAGTCCTAAACTCTGCAATAGGACTATGGTGTTTCTCAAAAAGGAAAGAAGGGACCTTCAGGTACCTCAATAGAAAACTTCCACATAGCCTGCTCAGTCACTACCTAACCTTGGAGGCAGATAGACTTACTCAGGCCCTTCCTGTTTTTACCTATAATCTCCCTATTCTACTAATTCTACTGAGCATGCTCAGATCTCCCACAGTTGCACAGCTTAGTGCCTACCTCTTGGGCAAGCACCACTCACTCAGAGGGGCTGTGGCAGCAAAATCACAGTAGCTTTACCCCAGGTGGCTTGAGGAACAGCAGAGCTAGAGCAGCATGTGCACTTCCAAACATGCTGCACAAGCCAGAGGAGGAGCCTGTGCATGGACCTGTGGGATGGACAGCAGGGAATATCAAAAGCTCCTGGGTTTCACTGTGTGTTGGAGGGCAGATAAGAAGGTTGCTATAAATGTGCAAGCTGGCTTTTGTTGAAATCTGACCTTGAAAAAGTGTCTATCTACTCTGAACAACTCCTTGCCTTTTCAGATCCCTTCATCAACAGGCGAAGGGCCAATGGCTTCATGCAAGCTGACACAAGACTAGAAGGCATCTCTCAGGAGAGGTATATTATGGCCTCAGGACACTGAGGGTGGGAGTGGGGAGAGGTTTCTTCTTGACAACCACAGGTGGGTGGCAGCCACGGTGACTTTTGGGAATTCTCAGCCCCTCTGTCAATGTAACGTGCCTGTGAAGTCCCCAGTCCTGTGAGAAGCCAGAACTCACAGGCACGTTACATTGAGGATGTGTCACATGCTGGGAGGGCTCTGCTTAATTTGTCTGAAGAAAACATCAATGGAAGGAGAGGGAATCAGTGTGTGATGGCTGGAAAGAAAGCTCAGTTTGAGATCTCATTCTAGTCCTCAGATCTCATGCATGACCTTTTCTAAATCACAGGGCCATATAGGGAGTTTCATGTCTCATGCAGGGCCTGTGAAAATAAAGGCTGAAGCACAGAAATATCTCTTAGCGAGATGTCAAGGCAAACCTTCTCTGCAGTACCAGGTGGCCCCTTTGCAGGATGTTTAAGGTCTTTGTTCCATGTGTGGCTTTGGGGAAGAGCAGCGGAGCTGAAGGCATCAGGCTGGGGGTACTACGGACAGAATACTCTTCCTCAGATTGAGGCAGGAGCCACTTCTGCTCTCCCCAACACCCTATTAATCACTGAAATAACAGATTACTTGAGAAGGCAAAGCATTCGGGCTGTAGTCACATTGCTTCCCTGGGTGCAATGAGCACAGAAGCTGGTGTGCTAAGATATTGGTATCTGGATAATGGAATCTGGTGGTGGATCCTCAATCCTTGTAGGTGGTTGTGGGGCAGGAAAGGACTGTACACAGAAATTTCAGATTACAGGATTTACCCCTCATCTCTCCTACTTTTGCAGGCTCAGGGAGCGTATCAAGTCGCCCCATGAACGTCAGAGGGAGATCTGCGAGGACTACTACCCCTGTGAACTGTATGCTTTACGCCATGGCTATGCCGCTGCTTACAAGCACTATTTCGGGAGGAGAAGGACTAAGTAAAGCATGACCTGTCCCCACCTTGGGGCCTGGAGCCCAAGGTGTACTCCTCAAAAATGCAATGGCTCTGAAACATATTCAGTTGCTTCTGTCTCTGTATGTTATCCTGCCTGCTGCTTCTCTCCCATGTAGCCATGGATTCCTACACTGTGTTAATTAGTGCTGAGCTGATGTAACAGAGGTCAGAGAGAATTCAGGATGTGGGTGTTTACTACACAATAAATTGCTGGTTTGATACTATCTTCTCATGAGTCAGAGTTTTTTTTTGGGGGGGTGGTGTGCAACTTTTCACAGAGAAGCTGAGCTTGTTTATCATAGAATCTGGTATGGATTACAGAAAAAGGCCACTACCTTGCAATCACATGAGTTTGAAAGGACCTACAGTGTTCCTGTTGCAGGGGTTACAAGTAGCTTCTTTTAGAGGTCACTGGCAAATTTCAGTCCCCATTCTTAAGACATCTTAAACCGGTGTGGTGTTCAGAAGGCAGGATGAGATGCACTTTTTGAAAATGAAATCTATAATATCTTTCTTCAGTTAGGGAAACAAAATTCAGAAGGTGTTTGTTTAATCTTAAAAAAAAAGCTAGGCTGAGAGCTAATGACAGAAAAATGCCTGTAAGTTGCATCTTGTTTTTCCAGCTGCCTTCAGGTCCTAATGTAGTGTGCTCTTGTAGAAAGGAGTGTGCGGTCCAGACTTTACTCGTATTTCCTTTTGGAATCCGTTTTCATGCCCTTACTTCCACTTGGAATGATCCTGGTAGTGCTGGTAAGCTGCAGAAACCAAAGCTGAAGAGAGGTTCCAGGTGGTAAATAAGCAAAGAAAACAAACCCTGTGTTTGGGTTCAAGCCCAACTTTGTTCACCTAGAACAACTTCATTTTACTGTTCATAACTCATTTGAAGCCAAGATGTGACCTGACTCTGTGCACAGGTTTGCTGAGCACCTCCCAACCCCATGAGAAGCGAATGTGATCGCTCCGGGGTTGTCACCACCAACAGCACCAGGACACCTTGCAGAGCCTGTCCCCAGGCCAAGAGGCACCAGTACTGACATGCCTGAGAATTCAATGCTGCTCTGGGCTGGTCAGCAGCTGCAGCAGCTCAGGTGCTCCTTGGTCTTGGGTGTGTAGGACACAACACCTTCCATCTCAGCTCAGCAGGTTTCAATATTCCATCTCCAGACTTCCATAGGCAAACACAAATTATAGAAGTGGGAAAGATTAATGGCATTCTATCAAAGGCTATGCGGTATAAAGTATCAAACTGTTGACTAATCTGTGAAATTAAGTCTAGAGCCAAATCTGCTTGCCACATTAGAAACAGACATATTTTTCCAAAAATATGCTTCAAAGCTTTGCCTGCTTTGAAGACGAACTTTTGGAAAGAAATGTGATTTATTTATTGAAAACACTTCTGATAGGAAACTCCACCCTGACAGTTGCTAAAGTTTGGTCCAAAGGAAAAAGTGAGAGATAAATGTGTTTAAGGAAAAAAAGCCATATGCATTAGGTATATTTGCATACACACTTGTTGTGCATGTTCCCAAGTAGATGAATCTTAGGATCACCAACCAGAGAAAAACTTTCATACCCTAAAGTCAACAAGTAAGTCTTCAGTGTCTGGGTTTGACTTGACATTGTGACACTACCAAAACAGGAGGCACAGGGCTAGTTCTGTCTGCATCTGTGTCCAGAAATATCTCTCTATTCCAACCTCCAGTTTACCAGTATAAATAATCAATAATACCAGAGATTTCTGTGTGATTTCATTAGTGTAAGTGATAACCAAACACGTTTAAGAGACTATATGCTACTTAGAAAGCTTGGGAAAAGCTGGGAAGTAAAGCTGTTTGGATTGCTACAATTTTATATTTATATTCTTTCAAGTGTTCTTTTGGAAGCATAACTTTCCTAGACTACCTATTATTTTTAGATATTTATTTTTTTGCACTGTTGTTTTTTAAGATACTTTTGCTGGAACTTGTTAGTATATATATTCAGTCTTTCCTGGACTGCAGAAAAGTTAAACTTTTTTTTTTTTTTCCTTTTTATATATATATTTTTTTTTTTTAAATCCTGAACTTTTTCTAAGCTAAAAGACTGTGTTTTTAAGGATTGGCAAAATCCCTGATAGCTCTGACTGCCCTTGTGAGCCTTTTAGCCTTTAATTCTCTAACTCTTGGACATGTCCCCTGCATGTGGGCTGAGAAGGACTGGATATGAGGCAGAGGAAGATGTGAACCATATGCTGTTTTTGGGACATGGCTTTGGGAACTTGGATGGTGGGTTTGGGGAGTATGGGGTTATTGGTAGAGAGGTTGTAAAAGAGCCCATGCAGGGCTCTTGATGTACCAAGTAACCACAGCCACCCGAGTCTTGAAGAATAAAACACTTTTGGAGTCTAAAAGTTTATTTGATTTTTCAACAAGAGAAGCCGAATTAAAGCCCCCAAACTGTGAAGATTTCTGGGAAGAAAAAGAAAGACTCTCCTTCAAACTAGCTTCCAAAGTTCCCAACAGTATAAAATTTTCAGGTCTCTGAAGTGGTTTTGTGAAACTGTCCGAAGCAAAAATCTACTGTGTGTTTGCCCTGTGCAAACTGTTTCATGGGTTTCTTTACTTTCACGGGAATGGGTCATGGTGGGGTGGGGGAAAAGGGTCACTATTGGGTTCAGTTTCGTTTGATTTTCCACATTAGAGAGCCCCATCACACAAAAAGAGCTGGTCTGCTTCAGGGTACACTGGTCTTTCCCCTGGCTTTTCAGCAAGAGGCTGAATGATTTTCATGTTTATAATAAAATCAATTTTTTTAGTCAGCTGTTTTTCTTCAACAGTCCTATTCAAAAATCTCAGATAAAATCTTCCGGAAATGCCACAAGTCCTGAGATGGATGCCAAAATGGCTGCCAGGACCTGACATCTCCTGGCCCAAAGGATGGGCTTTGTTTTGGAGCTCCAACACAGGAACAGAAGCCAGAGCCCCGATCTCTCCAGGCAATCACAGGATATAAACTGCTGCCCGAAAGCAAGCTCCGGAGAACCTCCAGGAAAAGCTCTGAGTTTGGGGATACTAGCACAGCCAAATAAGACATGAGGAGTCTGCTGGCACTGCTGATGGTGACTCTGGCCCTGGCAGCGCTCTGCTGTTGTGAGGAAGGTAAGAGGATGTCTTCCCAGGCGAGCTGCTCAACCCTGCAGCTTGTCCTCAGCCTGGCTTTGGTCTGGGAGGGACACGCAGCTTTGGGAGGAGGAGGTGCAACCCTGCTCATCGCACAACTTCAGATCTCTGTTGAAGAGACAGAGTCATGGAAGAGGGAGGGCTTGGGGAGAGAGAGCCTCATCTCTTGCTGGGCACTGTCCTCCACTGGTCAGCCCCCCCGCCCTTCCACCCTCAATTGCACCATTGAATTGCAGCAGAAAATTAAAACATTTTAAGCATTAAACCAGTTTAGCATTTAGGTGAACTGGCAAAGGCATGCTGGATGCTTGCTTTTGAGTAAGAGGGTTGAGCTGCAGAAAGATTTGTGTTGACCACAATGAGAGTGGTTTTCTGCCTGCCAGCCCTGGAGTGCTGTAGGATCACAGAGACAGGCACAGAGTGAAGCCTTCACCTGCAGGGGAATGTGGGATGTGGAGAACTTCTGGAGGAAAAAAAGCCTCCTGTTGGTGGCTAAAAAAAAGGGAGCTGTCCCATTGAAATAAGAGGACATCACATTTGAAGGTGATTTAGTGATGGTGACTTTGCGATGAAAAGATAGTAATGTAGTGGCAGCTCTATAGTTGATGAAGAGAGAGGGAAGGGGTGGAGGTTGAAAAACAAGTGTTTTCCCTTCACATAAGGAAAAGAGAAGCTGAGCGGGAGAGAGCTCTTTTTCCTGTCTCATTTAGGGTTAAATTTTGTTCAGTCCGTGGTATCAGATATGACTGAGTACTGGCACATATATTTTGTTTGATCAGTGTTCTCCTTCTGTCAGTCTCTTCCTCATTTTTTCACTCTTGAGTATATATCTGAGGGTTTTTTTAGTCATTATTATATTCCAGAATGCTTAATGGCCTTGGAGTAACTTCTATTATTATTATTATTATTATTATTATTATTATTATTATTATTATTATTATTATTATTATTTTAATCCAGGGAATGTGTACATTGCTTAAAAATAGAACTACACACAACCCTTTCCACATTAAATTTTTGCTTAAGCACAGATGCTATTATTTTGGTCTCTAGGGTCCTCTTTCTGCCCATAAATACACTTATGACAAATACCTGTTGACTTGGGTGGAACTGACACTTTTGAAAAGAGGTATAGTGAAATAGTGGAAGAAAAAAATAGTGAAATAGGGCAGTGTGGGAGAGCTGGGATTAGGAGACCTTCCATTTCTCTTAGAGGATGCTTTCCTTGGTTGTTTGCAGGAAGCACTGAGGCTTGAGATTAGAACTGACAGAAATATAGTGTACAAATTCCTCTTGGGAGGGCTGCTGAGCCAGGACCTCAGCCCTGAGCTGCAAAGCTGTGAGGACAGAGTTGTTCCTAATTTTTAGCCCTCTTTCTCTTCCCTATCAATAGCTTGTGATTTCTCCCTATAGTTAAGGAAGCATCTCTTTTGAAAGATAGAGGAGATGCTCAGCTATCTTCAAGTTCTGTCCAAATGTGGGGTTTTGCTCAAATGGTCCCCTAGTTCTAGCTGTCCCTGCAAGGGTGGGGAGGGAGAAGGACAAAGGTCTCCCTCCTGCTTCCACAGTGGTTATATATTTATTGTGTCATTTAATTTGTCTCAGAGGAAGTTGAAATTCAACAAATCCAGGCATAATGGGTGAATTTTGCTGTGGTGAAAAAGTCTGTCTCTAATGGCAGATGGTAATAAAACTGATTTTGGGAGGAACAGACCTTTTGGGAAAGTGGGGGGAGCTGGACCCAGCCAGTAGGCAGAGGGATTCATTTACAGACAGGGGCAGAGGAGGGGGACTCACAAGCAAACTCCTTTCTGTCTGTCTTTCAGATCCCAAAGACCTCTCAGGATCTCCCCGTGCTGCCAGTGAGTATATTGTTGTAACTGATGCTCAGCTACATTCTCATGCACCTATCTCCTTTCTCCCCTTTCATAGTTTCAAGGAGTAAACAAGAGCCATACTGGCTCCCTCTAGCTGTTCCCTTTTTCCTCCCTCAGCAGTTCAGTCCCTGAAGTGCAGGAGCACCTGCAGCAAACGGAGGGGCTGCCTTTCACAGCCATGGGGGCAGGAGACACAAGGCAGGTCAGCCTTCCAGCACCAGCAGCCCAGCATCACTCTGGGTGTGCTAGTGCCATAGTTTGTGTCTCCACAACTCTGGGCAGCTCCCAGACAAGACACGAGTCCTGCAGATTGTTAGCAGCTGGATGCATCTGCCCTCTGTGAAACAGGGTGACGTGGGTGGAGAAATACGTCTGTGTCTTTGCTTCTCTGAACTGGCCTCAAAGACCCAGACAAAGTGCTGTGTCGCCAGCCTGTTAAGAGAGCAGAACCTGCCTCAGGGTCTCCAGGCACTGGTCTTTTGGTTCTGCTGAGCAACCAGTCTGGTGTGCAGGATCACAGACCAGAAAGGTTTGGTGCCACACAACAATAGGCTGTCACATCCCTGTCAAATCTCACAACTGGGACAGCTTGAAAGCAAGCACCTTCCTTGGCTGCTTCTGAAGGTTGCAGTCCCTCCTCCATCAGGTCACTCAGGACATGGGGATTTGCACACCTTGGGTTTTCCACAGCTTTTGCAGCAAGCTGATCCTGGCAGAAATCTGTATGGAAAAACCCTCTCGCTCTTCCCTGTCTCTCCTTTCTCACACCTTAAAGGATAACTTTGCTGCTGGGGAGCATGAAAGCTGGTATTTCTCCAGTGAGCCAATACAAACACAGATTGGGAAAGAGGAAAAAAACTGCAAAGAGCATTGAGGGAAAGGTGGTGATTTTTGACAGCTCATTTATTGGCGATTTCTGTGTAGTTGTTATTTTGATCCAGACTAAACCCCAGCTTGTTCAAGAAGGGGTACCTCTCACCTGCCAATCATAAACATGATCTAACACTTCACAATGATGAGTGAAGGGCACAAATCCCACTATTTCCCCACAGGCAGAGGTCTTATAAACTGTGTTTCCCCAGAGACAGCAACAATTTTCCAGTTTCTTTGCTGAAACATGTTAGTGTGCAGCTACCTGTGTTGCTGGTGTTTTGACATCTGTGCACAGCTCTCTTGGTTTGGGTCCGTCCCGTGGAGTGAGGCTGTGCTGAGTCCTGGCTGGGTCTGGGGAGTGAATGGCTCTACCTGCTGTTTTTGGGGTGCTCCTCAGCACCACGGTGTTTGCACAGCTTTGAATCCAAGGGAGCAAACAAGCAACTGTGCTGACATGGTATGTTAGTGGAGACCAGAGGTCAATGCTGTCATGGCAGAAAGATCTCTCATGTTCTCTAGGTGACTGAACACCAGGATCTATGGACATACTGGGTATATTTCTCCCTGGGTGTTGTTTACTGTCATTATTTTATACCCTTAACATTTTGTGGAACTCTGCACATGTGAGCATTGGTATTTCTGTGTGCTGCCTGTTGCTTATGGCTCATTGGAGGCGTTTTAAGGCCTGTTGGCTGGTATCCACATCACTTTCAGTCTGAGTCAAAATATAGAAAGGAAGCCAAGACTCTGAAGTTACCCAGGCTAGGCAGAGAGGGTGCCATTCTCTTAATTTTCTTCTTATCTGTATTTTATGCTGTCATGACTTTGCTTTCTGTACATTTGCTATGGACTTACATCATTCAATGTGATAAGGGGATATAGCTTATGATAGAAAAGGCCCTTGCTCCATGCAAATGTGCATGTTGGAGTGAGGAGGGAGCTCATCTTTTGGGCTTTGAGTGGACAGTGGAGTGGACAAGCAACTAAGATGGGCTGTAGCAGTCATCTGCTTATGAAGAGAGTAGACTATCCATTTTCAGAGGTTAGACTGGTCTGTGTTTTGCAGAGACCTTGGCCCTGCATTTCTAACCCACTGTGCTCTCTCTTGGTAGGCATCAAGATTAAAAAGGAAGTTGCCAACGCCTTTGTGAAGAGGCAGAAGAGATCCAGTCTGTATGAACGGTAACAGCTCAGGAGTCAGGCTGAACACTGGACTCTGGACCTGTTCTGAAGAGGGGGTGGGAAGGCAGTGGGACATGACAGGGCATTAATTTGTTGCACATTTATGTTATTACCTTCATGTGTAGAAGCAAAAATGTTGTAGGATACACTGATAGATAAATGGTTCTTTTTTTCATAAATATCCTTTTAAGAGCTCATAGCTGGACTCTGCTATTCCTCCCAGGAAGACAGTACCAGCTGTCTGGGGTAGTCATGGGGACAGCAGGATACCAGTTAAGAGCTGCTCTAACCTAAAGGGCCATCAGAGCCAATTTCCAGGATAATGAGCATCACAGAGCCTTGGTCCTTGCCTCTGTCTCCCCACAAAGGAAGCACAGCTCTGTTGCAGGCATGAGACTAGATCAGACTGGCTGTTCTTTCTGAAGCTGTAGATCCTGCATCTATTTGTGCAAAGATCCTAGGCACAAAGATTTGGAGAAATAGTAGCTATAAACACTTGGAGAAATTTGAGGTAACGCAAGAATGACCTTCACATATTTACTGGAAGAGATTGTTAAGCCACTGTCTCATGTAGGCCTGTGCAAAAATAATTTTTATTCAATCCATCTTTGTACTGGAAGGAAAATGTTGGTTTTAGATAATAGAAGACTGGGAGGCCCCATCTGTAGAGGAAAGAACCAGAGTATTGTAGCAGAGGAACTGGCTGATACTGAAACCCACTGTGATTAAAAGCAAAATGAAATTCAGTAGCAGCAACTGTACTGTCTGTACTGACTACCCACTTATAGATGAGGCATCATAAAAGTAGCTTCTGCTATAAGCATTAATCAGGAAGGACTGAGATTGACAGACATCCCAATTTATTTAAACATGAAGTATGGTCAAGAAATATGTATGTAACAAATGGAATTCAACTGTGCAGCAGGGTATTTCCAATACAGAAATAAAGT
This sequence comes from Streptopelia decaocto, assembly GCF_964273445.1. NCBI lineage: Eukaryota > Metazoa > Chordata > Aves > Columbiformes > Columbidae > Streptopelia > Streptopelia decaocto. Next base: position 42,918,748 of record NC_138663.1, on the reverse strand, counting down.
AATAATTCATGAGATACTGGTGGGACTTCTGTAGCAGTGTGTATAGTCTTCAGGAAAGATTAAACAAACCTGGAAGAGGAGTTCAGAATGGCATTCAGAGTGTATAGCTGAGACTAAAAGATTTAGGCTTGCTTAGCCTGGCAAAACAAAAGCTGAGTGGGTATAGTGTTACTGTCTACAACAGAAGTGAGGATAATAAGAAACTGCTGAAACTAAAGGAAAATAGTGGCTGGCAGAAAAGTGAGCAGAAATTAGGTGTAAATTGTGTGAGCAGGAAATAAAAATAATAATAACAACAAGAAAAAAAAGATTCCTGGGTAGTGGAGGAATAGGGTTGGGGACCAAAACAAAACAACAAACCCTAACTGCTTCTGGGGTCTCCTTTGCTTATAAAACCTCAAGAGAAATTGCTTTAAGTTGGCTTCAGTTTTTCCCAGCACTGATCAAGTAGTCTGTCCCCATATGAGTAGATGTTTAACTCATGAGAAGTTCCATATTGGGGCATCCTGGGGAGTCACTCTTCTCATGTCAGTGTCAGGGGTGTGAACCCTCTCCAACTGCCTTGACCGCGTCTGTAGAATGGCATCTCTCTCTTTGTCTACTCCAGGTACCTTGAGTATTACAAAAGTCCAATGGAACAGATGCATGAGCAATGTGAAAACTACCCCCCCTGTGACTATCTCTCTGACCAAATAGGATTTGCCATGGCCTACAACCGTTTCTTTGGGAGATACTAAGGATGGGACAGTCACTTCATTCATTTGCCTTGGGATTACTCCGAATCCCCCAGGAGAAAGAAGGCTGTGGGTGGGAAGGAGGGAAGAAAAACATATAGGCTGGAGACTTCTTCAGTGTCTCCCAAACCAGCTGGAACACCAAGGCAATAATTATCCCATCTGTTGAGCTTGCATTAGCTTTCTTCCTTTCATTAAAAAAGTTTCTCTTCAGTTGTGTTTTCTGGTATTTTGAGCTTCACCAGGAATGAGTGAAAAGATTCTGTTTAACCTCTTTCCCTTTGAATCCCCATAACACAATAGGTGAAAAAATTATGATTCTTCTTGAGAAAATGTATATCTTAGAAACATGACATTTGTCACCTTCTGTAAAATGCATGAGGATTACAAAAAGAGAATGTCACTACATGTGTAAGTGTGATGGATCTGATCCTGGGCCGATCACTGGGAAGAAGGTGGAATTGCTGCCTCCAGGGACAATGACCAGGAAAGTTCAGTATTTTCAGGTAGAATAGTCACCCTTAATATGTGCCATTTTGCAAGGATAGAAGTGTGGAAAAATTGTTACATAGCCAGAAATCAATTTCTGGTACACTCTTCTGATTATTCTGTCACAAAACTTGCCTGTATAGCAAAACCAGATAATTCCCCAAACGTGTAGTTGAGCCCTGCCTTTGTATGCTGCATTCAGTGACTGTGTAAAAAAAAAATAACTTGGAAATCTCTTGTTATTATTATTTTTTTAATTTTTATTTTTTTATTTTTTTTACAATTAGTTTCTGGTGAAACTGAATATACCCAAGCAGAACAAAAAAATAACCTGTTCCTCTCTGATGCTTTAACATTTATGCTTGAAACTAACAGTGTCTAAACAGTTCAAAAATAAAAGCAAACAAACAAAAAATAAATAAACTTTATGAAATAAACAAAAAGAAATGGACAGATTGAAGCTGGGTCAGCATTTGATTTATTCAAGACAGTTTGTATCTCTCTCATACATATATAAAAATAAATAAATAGGTGTGTGTATTTATATACAAATCCTCTTCCCTCTGCATGACTTGATTCTGTCCAACTGCTGATGTGCTCTGTCGGCTTTCCTTCCCTGAGAGGTAGGTGGCAGATCTTATCTCCAAGGTCATGGACTGCTGACCCTCAGGAGACTGAGAAAGACCAAATGTCTCTGGTTGCATGTGAACTGGTGCAGCCATCCCTAGCTGCTGACTGCAATCAATACTGGTCATGTAAAGCAGGTTGGTGTGCTGCTTCTCTCTGTTCCTCTGTACAACCCTCATCTGAGGTTAGGATAAAACCTGCTCCTATGAATGCCGAAGAGTAGGATCCACGTGTATGAGGCTTCCTTCTTGCCTCCTGTGCCTCAATGTGAATCAGTCTACATTGAAATCATAGAATCATTTTGACTGGAAGAGACCCTCAAGATCATCAAGTCCAACAGTTAACAAACACTGGCATTGAATCATGTCCCTAAGCACCACATATATGTATCTTTTAAACATCTCCAGGGATGGTGACTCAACCACTTCTCTGGCACCGTGTTCCAGTGCCTGACAACCCTTTTTGTGGAAAAAATTAAAAAATTAAAAAAAAAAAAATATATATATATATTTCTAATGTCAAATCTAAACCCTTTCTGGGTGCAACTTGAGGCCATTTCCTCTTGTCTTATCACTTGCCACTTGGGAGAAGAGACCAACACCCCCCATGGTACAACCTCCTTTCAGATAGTTGTAGAATTCAGGTCACAATCCCCTCACATCATGACAGTGAGGGAAAGGATGGCCAGGCTTTTCCTGATGGACCATCTACCAAACTCAGCATTTCTCTGAAAGACCCTGCTCTGAAGTAAGGACACAGGATAAGTCCACAGAGATGACTGCCAGTGTGAGTGTGAGCACTTCGTTTGGCAAGCTGCTATGACTTGTACTGGATATGCTGATCTTGGCCAAAGAGAAAACAGTTAATAATTACTTTTGCTTATTTTGATCAAACACCTGGGACTGGTCCCTCTACTGGCATAAACTGATAGGGCTTCACTGCTCACAGCGAAACTTTCCTCTGAATGCCACCTAGTAAAAATGAACAAAATGCTCATTGAAAGCAGTGGAAATTTTGCTAGGAAAAATACTGGAGAGATTAGTAAAACCCTACTATCTGCTGCACTAACAAGTTAGGGGGTTTGTTGTTGTATGGTTTTGTTTGCTATAAAAAGAAAGTCATGCTTCCTGTCTATATTTGCACCATTTTGTTAATTTTGTACTTTTCTCTCCCTTTCAGTAAATATGTTTTTCAGGAAGTTGCACATGAAGGCCTTGATCACATCATCTGTGTTGTGTCACTACATGTCTGCATGGGCTGAAATCATTACGGCCTTTAAAAGATCTGAATGTGCAATTCAGATGACAAATTTACTGCAGGAATGGAGAGACTCGATTTTCATCTAGTCAATGCCACTTTAAGTACCATTACAAATCCTCTGCTGCCCTCCTATGGCCATTGTATTTATTGCAATCTGATAAAAAGCCTATAGTTTTGCTTTTGAAGCATCTCAAAATGTAGATACAGGGGGCTTTCTTTCTCGTTCACTTCACACTACAACATATGCTAAGATACCAGAAGGGAAAAATAGGGACATAATCTGCAAGTGGATTATACGCAGCTGAATTGATAGTGATTTTGACATCCTAACAAGGTTGTTTATCCTGATTGTCAAGTTCCCGCTGGAGCCTTTCAGCTCCTTTTTATCTCTGCATGAATAGAAGAGGATATGCCTCTGAATAAACTCACAACCTCTTCTCTGGAATCACTTTTAGCCATCAAAATACAGCCCAAAATGATAGAGCCATTCCAAGAAGTAATAGCAACTAGTCAAAAGCAAACCAGTATGAGACCTTCATGTCATCTCTCACCTTATTTCAGCAATATTTAGCAAATGCTCTCTGTCCACAGAATCCCAGCAGCTGCACAGACACCTCTTTTCCCAAGGAATCACACCGTGGCTACAAGTGCCCCCCTCACTGAGCCTATCTGTAGCAGGCAATGGAAAACGGACTTCTCTGTAGTCAGGACGAGGCCATTACACCTTCTCTTGGCTCTTTTTTCCATGCAAAAGAGTTGTCAGAGGCCGTGGGGCTTCGCAGGTAACTTGCTGCCCTTTATTGGGAAGGGTGATGGAAAGCAGCTACTAGAGAGAGGTTAGTCTCAGTATTGAATTTGTATTGATAGACTCATTCTGAGTTTACCTAATGTATACAGTTCAACACAGTGCCACTCTGCAGTGGTGTAGAGGTAGGACTGTCAGCACATTATTAGAAACCAGGGGGAGCTGAGAAGAGAGATAGTTACGTTATCTTGTTTTCCAGATGGGATCCCAACCTACCCTGCATTTCTATGTTGGCTTTATCAGAGTTCTGCACTTCTATAAAAGTGCTTTTTAAGCTCTTGATGAAGGGACGTTCTCCACTTCATCCTGACACATCACTCCTTGGGAGACAGCCACTTTAAACTTCTCCAAACCAGAATTTTCAGCCTTTTTGCAAGAACAAGAATACTAGATGCCTTGGAATTAAGAGAATTATCAAGGTGAAGGTCACGTGCAACAGCTGGAGTTGGTGCAACCAGACCCTGCCTTATGGATCGTGGGCACACTTCTACCAGTAAATTGTCTGGATTGATTAATGACTTCTGAATTACTGTAAGAATCTGGTGAATGATCTTTCATTGAAGAATCGCCATGAAAACCTGAGTGCAAGTTACAAACTGCAGAATTTTCCAGTTCAAGAAAAAAGGGAAAGAAGCAGATATAAATGACCTCTATTTGAGCAAAATGTCCTTTACAGTGTCTCAGGTGGACTCTAGGATGCCAGTGGTGCTGGCCAGCCTTCTGTTGCTGATCTCCTCACAAATGCTGGTAAAAGGGGTAAACATTGTTCTTTTTTTTTTTTTAATCTCCTGAAACACGTTCTTTAAGTGCCTTTGGGTTCAGTTTCAACTCTTCTGCTTTCAATTGCTCTGTTCCATTTCTTACCTGTCCTGATTTCTGTTAACCACTTGATTGGAAATTTCCTCTCGTTTGGAGCCAGATGGTTTCCAGGGTGTTTTTGTGAGTAGATCTCTCAGACTTGTTCCTCTCCTTTTCCAGCTTGTCTCAGCCATGGCTCTGACAAAATCTCTGTGTTGTTGGATGGAACAGTGACAACATTGTTCTATTTCTTGTGACTGCCTTTTAGCTTTCCATCAAAGCAATTATGGTATAATGGAAAAATAAACTGGATCCATATACAATTTATGCACCAGTATAGCTTCAGAGGCTAAGAAAAGTACCAATTTGGTTATGTGTCTAGAATGACTCTCTGAAATTAAGTGAATATCTACTTGTAGAATTCAGCTACCAACTGACTACAGTACTTCACAAGTCCTCTAGGAGATCAAAAAGCAAAAATGCCACAATTCACATGATTTCTTATCACACCAGTTCTTATTAATTAGAAATGCTAGAAACAGATCATTAGTGTGTCATTTCATAGGCAGAATATATTACAGTTTATTTTTGTCCAGTTGAATAAATCCCGTCTGCATCCAGTTGAATAAATCCTTACTCATGTGTTTAATGTTAATTTACATGACAAGTCTAACTGGCCTCACCGAGACAAAATGGACCAACAAAAGTTTTGGCACATTGTTACTATACTGTCCTCTACTGAACATAATTCTCTGGAGCCAAAACATGTCTGAGATGTGTGACAAGACAGGAAGAAGAAATTGACCTCTAAGAGTGTTCAGGCTGCATGGGCCCTAGCACATGGTTTTGCTTATTCTTTCCCTCTTCAAAACTGCTTATTAATCATGAGCAGGATATTGAAATAAATATACCATGGGTCTGTCCTGCGGGGTCTGTACCATCACGCTCTGAAGTTTTTAATGCTTTTGAAGTTTTTAATGCCACTGCTTCATATCAGAAAAGAACTCTGGCATCCTGCCTGGCATGTGCCTGAGGTGGGGCTTGGATTGTAACCTGAGGTTGCTCAGGAAGGTCTTGTCAAAGATGCCTACCTGCTGTGCTGGCTCTGCTAATCATGACAAAGAGGCAATAAGAAGGTAAGGAAAAATTTGGCTTTCATTCACAGAGATACACAAGAAGTTCACATTTCTGATACTAACCTTAATTTGCTTCTATGTTGCAGGCTGTGTCCCACCTTATGATGGATATGTCTCTGCATTCCTTTGATGACCAGTATCTGGGATGCAGAGAGCAGATGATTGAAGAACTGGAACAAGGAGACTATTTCCAAGAGGAAATAGCTGCTAACAAGGACTATTTGACTCTCTGGAAGAAGGCTCAGGAGGCTTTGTTAAAAAGCCCTGTAGGTCTCCTGAGGGAGATGCATGAGAGCCATGCTATAGTCCTCATGGCTTACACCATGAACTCTTCCCTGCACTCTGAGCTCAATTGGGCTACATCTACAGCAGGAAGCTCTCCAGAGAACTACAGACATAACTTCAGTTTCAAATATTTTCACTTTTACCTAACGACTGCTATCCAGATAATGAAGCAGTGGCAGAGCAGCAAGGAGAGCATGGAGAAACCTAAGTGCTACCGAGTGCACAGGGGTGTAAAGGACTTATACATTGAGGCCGCGGTAGGCAGCAGAGTGCGATTTGGCCGTTTCACCTCCACCTCCCGCCTCTGGAATGAAGCCCAGAGGTTTGGGAATGAGACTTTGTTCACAGTGACCACTTGCCTGGGAGCAGCCGTGCAAGGCTTTTCTTACCACACATCTGAGAAGGAAGTCCTCATTCCCCCATATGAGGTATTCCTTGTCAAAAGCTTCTTTCGGTCACAGCATGGTAACCGTCTGCATCTGCATTCTGTGGGGAACTACAGCAAGTACCACTGCCAGCTTGTGGAAGGTATTGTACATAGCCCTTCATGCAGGGGCTCGCAGGACAGTCTGGTCTCAAGTGCCCCAAAAAATCCTCACCAGCTGCACCTACATGGGTCCATGCTCAAGGCCCAATCTGTAGCTTGCCCACTGTGCTCACCTATGAGAGCCACATGACCCAGTTTTTACCTGTTTGTTGTGAAACCTGGGAGCACTCCACAGCTCAATAAAGGTGAATCCACCTGATATATGGGAGGTCTTAGGGTTCTTTGCAGCCTCCATTTATCCCATCTGCCATGGCAAGGATGTCATAGGACATGTGCTTTTGTGTCCCTAGCATTCCTTTTGCAAGGGCAGATGAGATTTGCTGGCAGCTTAAATTCAGATAGCGGTGTTTCCTGTGACAGAAGGGAGGAAGGGCTTCCTTTGGTAAAGCACACTGTGAGTTCCGTGGCTACAGAGATAACTCTGTGCTGGAAGACATCACTGGGCCTGTTCCACACCCCTGTCCTTCTGTGAGTCCACCACCAATATGGGACTCTTGTTTTTGTGTCTTTGGACAATAGTGCATGAATGCAAACTTTAAGCACAAAACTATCATTCGGGAATGAGAGTTTTTGCCCGGACCTAAGCCAAAGTAGCAAGTAGACTTGAGAAAATGGCTTTTATGGGCAAAGGCTGTGTTAGTGAGTGCAGGAAGCTTTAGGCAGCCAAAAGAGCTCTAAATGACTACTCTCTTGACTTTCTTTCAGCTTCAAGAAGCAAGAACAGTGGTTCCACTGCCCTCGCCTCTGCTGTTCTTCCTAGTGTACTTGGAGTTTTCATGTGCTTGGCCCACAATGACTGATTCTCTGGCTGCATCCAGATATATTCACTGCAATAGCAGGCAAGAATTCACAGGAAATCAGTGTCTGGAGTTTGTGCTGTTACACAAGGTTCAACCTTGCCTTTGCTTTCAGCTGCAGCTCTCCAGCTGACACTGGAACATTTAGCCTGCTTCATCTATAAGGACATTCTCTGGACCCATTCAGGTAGGAAGGTAGTTATCTATGGCCTTTGTGAAGAGAAGGTTAGTGACAGCCTTCACTATAGGTAGCTTTTCCTTAGACATTCAGGAAAGACACATAGGGACTTTGGACCCTAGAGATCTCTTAGTACCTTTATTTTTAGCAAGAAAGAGTCTGCCTGCGGGATGCAAAAGGCACCATGGTGGTAAAGTTGAGTGGATAACTGTGCAGCCTTGCATATCTCCTTTGAGTGCAGGGTCTCAGGGGACAGTAAAGTCTGTGGCTGTTGCATAGTGGCCTTTCCCCGCTGCCTGACCCCATGCACCAAAGCCAGAGCTCTCATCTCAAGCTGACTCTCTGCATCTCACACGTGGGACAGAAGCATAAAGCTGCTTTGAGACATGGAACTTAGCTGGAGAGGATCAGGAGACTTGTCAGGCCTGTCTTCAGCTTTCATGTTTGACTTCAGCACTTCTGAAAAATCAGGCAGATCCTGCGTTCATAATAGTCCTCTAATGGCTGCTGAATACGATCTGGTCAGTTCACGCTGAAGTGAAGGACAGCCTGTGGAGCCTGCTGCTGTCTTCATGGGTGCTGGATGTGACTGAAATTTGTTTACCTGCCATTCTACTTTGCCAGTCTACGATGTCTAATGCTGGAGGTTGAATCAACATCAAACTGGAGCTGGAATTTCTGATTTATCTATAGACTCCTCTCATTTTTATGTGTTCATTTAGCACTTCTGGAGCCTTAGACACCCAAGGCGGAACAGGTATGAAGTTCTCCCATCTTCAAAAAATAACAGTGTAGAAATGCTAAGAAACATTTTCTGCCTGCAATTCCCCTTTCCAAGGTGTCTTGCTTGCTACTTCACTCCTGGTCTCTCACCTCCACTGATGCTAGCTCTGGGCTGAGGCTACTGTCAGAGAGGTTATCTCACTGGTCCAAGGAGACTAGTCATGGTGATTTAGGTTTTCAGTGGAGCCAACAAATAATTGAACTGAAACTCACTGACACATTTCACAAATGACCCCAGCTTTCAGTCACTGCTGATCTTGGAAGGAAGCTGGAGCTCTGTATTCACCATCCCCTGTCTGAAATGGTAAACAAGAAGTTAGCTATCCAAGTGCTTGCCCAGGCAGCTAAAAAAGATTTAATACACAACTATTTTAATATTAGGTTGTTTTCTGTCTATATTTCATGTTACTTTCTTGTTGCTCTTTGTTTACCAGTTATTTCAAATAATAACTTGTCAGAGCTTGATTTTGACCCCTAGATGCTCAAAGATACTAAGCCCATATTTCAAAAAAGAATGAAAAGATTAGAAGCAGCTGCTGTAGATACCTCTTGTATATGTGTTCAAACATGCTTAAACTCTTTCCTGTGTCAGAAAAACAGGAATCAAGGTGGATTTCTGACACATCAGCACATTTATGTCTCTTGCTTCTTATCTGTTATTTCTAGCATGCAGGCTTGAAGTGTTTTAACAAAGGCTTGGAATATATCACAAGGTGGCTTCAGCACCCTGAAAGCCTCCTCTAAACACTCAGCTACTATTCTCAAGCTTTTCTTTATGGATCTGTGTCCTTGAAGGATAGTCTGTAGGAAAGCGAGTGTAGAAGAGGAGGGTAGAGAGCGAAGCTTGAGTTGTTGTGATGTTCCACTCGAGGAGGAGCTGCCGTCTGTGGTACCTGTTGTCTTATTTTCTTGCAGCATCTTCATAATATCAGCATAGTCCATGAGAAGTTCTGATACTCGGAGAGATAAGGCAGGTGAACTCAACTGACCAATAGCAGACTCTACTGTGTCAGGGACACGGTCATGTTTCAACATCACTGCAACAAGTACACACTTGATGCTGTTTACAACCCCCTTGTAACTCTCATAAAGTTCCTTTACTGCAGTGACCTTGTCCTGTAGGGAGGTGATGTGACCAGCAATCTTAGCATATAAACGGTGGCTGATGCTTTCCTCTACAACTTTGTCTTTTGTTTCCATGCTGGCTTGCATATCTTTCAAAGCATTGACCAGGAGTTGCAGATTCTCTCTAATGCTGAAGTTTTCTTTTACTGCCAAGGTGGGGAAACTGGTGCCAAGATGCATATTGAGGAGTTGTAATATCGTGTTGGTTGAAGAGACATAGATGTGCACTAAGTCATACAGATTCTGGCAGGCTGCGGCCAGCCTTTCTTTATCACTTTGAAAACCAAGGCGAGCTAACATTTCTGAAGTGGGGTCTGACTCTGAAAACAGAAGAAATTCAGAAGACAAGGGGGGATAAAACTGGATGTATTTTCAGCTATAATGATACATTTCTGAAATCAATATTACAAATTATCAGCCCACCTGACCCACCCTCCTCCAAGACATTACAGTTAGAAATAAACAGAAAAAGCTCTTTGTCAGCCTTCTCAGGGGTCTTACCAAGCAGGCCAGCAAAATATGGTGCAAACAGCTGCAAGTATCTTTACTCTTATGGCTGCAGGAAGTGTGACTCTGGCCTGCAGCATGCAATCTGAAAAGCAATAGAGGTGCTGTAAGTGAATTGTTCTTGCCTTTTGGAGTTTATTGGTAAATTCATGGGAGTCCTAGCAAACAATCTACTTTACGTCATCCTTAGAACTGAAATCCTTCAGTTTGTATTATATGTACTGGTGGGTCTACACAGAATTAAACAAATATTCTGGGGAGGGGGGAATACACACAGCAAAGTCAAATGCATCAGACATGTACATTCAAGAGGCAAAGCAATTGAAGACTGAGTCCTGCAATGTTTTCAGGCTACAGTTTCCTGTGATGTGACCCATATCTGTCAGTTCATACAGCAGCTAGATGTGGCAAACACCCCTTGATAGGTGGAAGAACAATACATTCTCCTTGCTTGGGCTCCTGTCTTGCTACCATATTGACTACTAAGGAAGTTATGTCCTTCTGCTTGTACCTAAGAGGCCAACTGCAGGCACAATCCTGGGATGCATGACACACAGCTGCTGATGTTGCCTTTGCTTGTGGCAGAGCCCTGGAAAGCCAGACTGGTTGCAGCAGACGTTTCATCAGCTATTGCTGTGGTTAGATGAGCAGTCAGATGTCTTCAAGCAGTTACAACTTCCCATCCCACTTCATACTTTCAAAGATTTTTCTCTCAGTGCTCAGATCAACCTTCTGCCTCTTACTCTTTTTCCTTCACATAGCGAAAGCAGGGTGAATTGTGTGAAATGACAAAATTGATTTTAGCCTTCACTGCTGTTCAGCCAGAGCTGGCTCTGGGGCTCTACACCACTTCTTCCACTCTCATGGCATCAGAGCAGAAGACCTGGCAAATTGCAGCAAAGAAGGGTGACAGGCACTCCACATGAAGTCCTTCCCTCGAAATAAATAGGTCTGAAACAACCGCTATTAATCTTCCCTAAATACTCAGAGTAAAGTAGGAACAAAACAGCTTGCTTACTGTTTAAATGATTTTCTGTCATGTTCCAAATGATAGACACTCTAGAAGAGAAGAATTTGCATTCACTGCAAACGTTGAAAACCTGTAATCAGTTTCCAGCCTATAGAATGTGACATAGAAGTAGCTGCCAGCCTGGTCAATTAAATTCAGTCCAGTAACTGGAAGAAATATTTCAGGACTATATGGTATTCTCAGTTAATAACGGGAGTCATGACTAATTGACGATTGCAGAAGTTCATTAGTTTTCTCTCTCAGCTCATCTTATGCCTACAGTTCTGAAAACAAAGGGAGTTTGGTACTGTGGTTCCGGGTTCAACACAATAGCTCAGCTTTCAGGGGAAAATAAGCCGGCAATTGCAGAGTGCTCATTTTATGCTTGATCTTTTCCTTTCATCTGAGAACTCAACCATTCTCTACTGGGGAGGCAGCATTCATGACCAGAAACTAGTGAGCAGCAGATCTGTCTTTCTAAGGATCAGAGCATGAAAGATGTACAGCTTGGATGAAGGCAAGAAGTACAAGTTTGTCTTGCTGTGACAGATAAATTTTGTTTTTACTGTCTGTGGTGTCTATTATTGTGGCATCTATACCTTGTATTTTTCTATTTGTGTAGGACTGTTGAGCTTTTCTTCCATAATTCGCAAATGTACAAAAGCAGTCATGGCAACAGTTCATAGGAAAAGCTGCAAGCATTAGTGTTTATTCTTTATACTTATGAACAATAGAGATTTATATATCCCAGTACAAAACCTAATCCTGTATCTGTATGAATTAAAAGTGCTGTCCTACATGTTTTATGTTCTGAGACCAGCAAACACCACCATTCCCTTTCAGCCATGGCTGTAGGAACCTGTGGTGGTACCTTTGTCATGGGCGGAGGGCTTCATGTTGTACCTATTCTCTCCAGGAACAGAAGGCCTTTGGAGGATCTAGCAGGTGGAAACTAGCATGAAATAAACTGAAAACTGTTAAAATTGGAAGGAAGGGGAAATGAGGAAGAAAAAAAAAAAAAGATGAATCTGGGTAAACATCATACAATAGAATTAATGACAAGCAGGCAGGCAACAGGACCCAGCTGAAGCCCAGCTCTGGATCCCTAACTCATCACATGCTGCTGGAAACCACCAGAGGAACACAGGAAAGAAGGTGTAGTCATCGTTCCACACACATTTCGACTGACTGCAGGAGCACTCAGACAAAATCAGGTAGGCAGTCTAAATGTTTGATTATAAAAGCTTATAGAGAAAATCTCCCTGGAGCTGGAGAAATGGTCAGAAATATGGAAATGTATGTGGCCTGCCTAACTCTAGAAAGCAAAAGTGAAAACTAGTAAAAGTGCTAATGTGAAGAGTAAGAGGTAATTTTAGAATTAAGAGACATAAAAATAGAGCAGTTATAGGAAACTGGAACAATAATGCATAAAGAATAGATACTTAACACCTGTCTATTACATAAAATGTTTGTCGAAGTGTTGTTCCTTTCAGAGTATTTTGTCCTCTCACTTTCTACAAATTAGAAAAAACAAATGATCTTTCAACACAGCATCACTGGAATGGAAATGTTCTAATATCACACTGAGTCCGAGAGCAAGACAGCAACATCCCTGAGGCAGGACTGATATGAAATCATACTTTGCCTTGACATGGTTTTATGTTTCCTGATAATCACAAATCTTTACTGTACATGTACTTTGTTCCCTCCAGCTTGAAGCAAGAGAAGGATGTGTTAAAGAGTTTATTCTCTTGACAGATCTACAAGGTAAGTGGCTGAAAAAAATGTACTGTACTGTGCAAAATGTTGTGGAAAAGATCATCTTCAGACTGGCTTGTATTTCAATACCGAGACTAAAAGTTGGCTATGGGACTGTTGAAATCATTCTGTTTTTCTACAGTGATCTTGTGGGGGAGGGTGTGTTTAGTAAAATACAGCTGGGTCAGTGTCAGATGATTTGCAGTTAGCAGATAACATAAGAACTACAAAGGACCAAAATGACACAAAGGTATAATTTAAGAAGAAAAATCTAGTTAGTCTCCTACACAAAACTATTTGTAGCTATAACCGTGATATATAGGCACCAACAGCAACAAGAGATTTATCTAGGAAAAATGCAAAGCTTCGCATAAAAGTGGTCCAGATTTGTGATAAGAAGGCCAAGAATGTAAAAATATCAACAAATAAGCTAGTCATCCTACTCATTCAAAGTCTGCCCCTGTTGCAAAGTAAGGCAGATGCATGTAAGTCAAAATCATGCTAAAGCATTTTTACTTTGCAGCTGGAAATGGCACAGAGTTGATTACAGGAGCTGAGTGATGAGGAGTGACTCCATGATCACTGGTAACTCAGTCACTTTGGACTCTGCATATTGATATGCAGGTGATGAAGGAAAATACATTAAATATGCCCTTTTGCTGCCAAACCAGTGATGGCTCAGAGAATAACGGTGACCATAATGATTAGGCACAAGTGTTTGGTGTGGGGAGTGGGAATTAAATCAGTTAAATTTTGTCCTCTGGTATGTGCAGTGACAATGCAGGGTCAGATTCTGCCCAGTCATGTCCTAGGAGCTTGGTGAGCACCCACTGGTGTTAGTCTGCAGCTGTGTGGTTTTTAATGAACGAAAAAAACAATGGGGAATCACAGTATTAGGGAAATGAGTAAGCAGTGAAGGAGGAGGGGCTAAATATCAGGGAAGAAAACATAGTGGGAGACGTGTACAAGGTGATATAGGTTAGGATGCGCTTATTATAGATAATTTTACCATTCTCTATGAGTTCCCAAGTGTGAGTTTATTAGTATAAGCACAGAGTATTTATACAATAACATTTTCACTTGAATGTGAGTAGAAATATGCTACACTGGCATAAAAAACTCTTACGATGCTACAGGCTGTGCCCACTCCACTGGTCAACACAGTTGTTTAAAAATCAGATGCCACTAATTGAAAATAGCAGGCTGATACAAAAGTGTGTCTAGAACAGGCCATTCATTTCCAGAGCTTATTTTAGATTCTGCTGATTAAACGAGATTGTTCTGGTTTTCAGTGAACTAGTTCAGCTTCTACCATCTTCAGTTTCCAAGGTGTTGAATGACACATATTCATTTTACCAATTTTCTAATTACATATTTGTTAGCTATTTTTGTTGCTCTGAGTGTACTTAACATCTCATAAAGTCCTTTTCCAATCATTTGGCTAAAGATCCCAAACAAGAATTAAGATTTATATATTTATGAGCTATACTTTGGGATTTGACTTTCTGAGTATAAGGAGAATCAGTGAGATAGAGACAAAGGACATTTCACTGCTCTTTATGGGCAAGGGTTGTGGGTGTTGAGTAGAGTAAGAGTTTTCTTTTCTTTCTTGAAGAAGCCTATTTCTGAAGAATGGCGCTGAGTGACCTCCTTTACCCAGACAACCCAAAAAGACGGCAAGAACTGATCCATCTGCACCAGGAATTGCTCAGCTGTATGTCCATGAATTTCCATGCAACAAATGAGCTGGCTGGAGTGCTGAATGAACACCTGGGCTGTACCCTTACCCGCATTCAGATGAGAGAAAGCAGCACTGTCAAGGAAAACTGTGACATTATCATTCAAGCGATGACTGAGATTCAGCATCAGGTACAGAAGATTGATAGTGACATGAAGGAAAAGCTGGAGCCTGTGCTGTACCAGAAACTGTATAACATCAAAGAGCCTGAGCTGGAGAAGATTGCAATAGCTCAGAAAGTTTTTTCCATTGTTCTTGGAGAAGCCACTTCAACAGCTGGGATGGTAGCTGTCAAATTACTCAGCTCCAATCTTATAATTCTCACTGTGAGCAAGCTTGTCAGCCTCCTTGCACAGATTGGGGCATCTGTTCTTGGAGGAATCAGCATCACCATTCTTGGGCTCGGCATTGAAATGATCCTCCACGCCATCCTGGGAGCCGTGGAGAGGAATCAGCTTCTGGAAGCTGTGAGAAGCTATGAGGAGCACCTGGCTGAGTTTAAAGCAGCCTCAGAAAAGTACCAGTGTGCCATACGTGAAGTGACTTCTTTGGTGAGAAAGCAGGTTCAGTGAATGAAGTTGAAGTTCTGTGAATGAAGTTGGAGTTCTCTTATCTGCTGTGACAGCAGCTGCAGCAGCTACACCTGCAGAAACCTTTTTGATTCACTTTGGTAAATGGCTTTTTTTCTTATTAGTGGCAGCAGAGCAAGAGATGTGACAGAGCAGGGAATTGGCACTGAAATATATGAGTACGGAACTGGTTTATAGGTGCTTCTGGGAGACAATGCTTCAAACACTTTGCACCTTTCCTTCAGCTGTTTTCTGGAATGCACTGTAGATGAACTGTGTAATTCGTACTAGTGACAATAATATTCACTGCTGGAGCAGTAGTGGTGAGAAAGTGTGACTTTTCTCTTACTGTGTTTCTATATCAAAGACAACAACATGGTGGGAGAAAACAATGTCAACAAGGCAGTCCACGTCATCATCTGGAGGGCTCGTCAGGATGGCTGTTGTTGCTAAACTCTGAGTGTGGATTAGGGCTACATTCGTGTTCATGGAAGTGCTTACAAGGACTAGCTGAAGCATATTTAACTGCTATTTCCTGTCCCATCCCTGCCTAAGGAGCCAGTTAGAGATCTTCTTTAAATAAACTTTAATCCCAGTAGATTAGCAGGTAAGAGAAGCACGAGCCTACAGGAAAACACACACAACTGAGAGAAAAGGGCTGTAGTGTTCCAGGCACGCTTGGCCATGAATAACCTCTTTTGCTCAGTAATGACCAGCTCTTGCAAACCCAAAGGTTGTTATTCCTGTGCAATATTGCTGCTCTGTTGGTTGAAATGGGATTATACACAGGTACAAGTGTCTGTAGGATTACAGCCCCATTAATGCACTAAATTTATTTTCACATGCTTTACCCAGTCTCACCAATGCGGGAGTGCCAAAAACATACTCAGATTCTGCATTTCAAAATATGCTACAAAATATTCTTATTTTTTCAGATTTTAAAAACTAAGCTGGAAGCAGGAACATGATTTGCAGTCTCTTGCTCTGATTTGCTGTTGTTGGCTTTTTTTGCTTTGATCTTTGTAAAAAAAAAAAAGTAAGAATTAATAAAAATGTACCTGAATGAGACCTGTCTTTCCTGTACTCGTGTTATTTGTTTGTTTGGTTTGTTTGTTTGTTTGTTTGTTTTTCTGAAAAATCAGTCTTAAAAAAATAATGAAAAAAGTTTAAAATCTTCATTATAGATGCAATTTATAAATAATTTTTTATATCCATGATAGACTAACCTGGTAGAATTGTGTATAGATTCCTTTTTTAGTACCAGATTCCCCCATACTAAAAGCATAATCAAATTCATAGTTTATTAACATTAAATATTAGATGATTATAACTAGATTGTGTGTGTGAAAAAGAGATGGGTGAGATTACAAAAGATAAGCTCTCAATTGGCTTCGTAACCCTTCATGTGGGTCAGAAAAGGCAATTCAGAAGAGGCAAAAAGCGCTGCCTTGCCTCACACGAGGTGCTGTGCTGGGTGACATGGTGACCTGAGGCATAATTTCTCCAAGATGTGATGTCTCCTGATGCAAGTGGCCCTCAGTTTTGAGGTACCTGTTTAAGAGACTGTCAATCAACAGAACAACAATATTTGAGTGTTGGAGGGGCAGGAGTTCCTGGATCCTTTTGAGTTTCTGTGTGCGAAAGTACATTGCAATTTAGGAAGAAAAAACACCAGCTTGGTACATACCTTTGTAACATTACCAGTTGCTGCTGTACAAGAATATTGGAGTAAAATAAAAACAAATCTGTTGAACTTTTCAGGCAGTTTGTCCACATTTTCTTGAAAGCAAATTCTAAGCAGTGTCAGAGGAAGGGGGATATGCAAAAAGAAACATAAAGATATAAAATTTCTATTCACCTTTTCATACATCCTTGTTTCTGGTGGGCCTAAAGGAAGGCTGGCTTGCCGTCAGCGGCAGGTGTGGCAGATGTCCTCATGCCCATGAGATGTTGGAAGATGTTGAAGATGGCAGAGGCAGGCAGGTGGCAGCCTGTCCCTCTGCTTATGAGACTGGAGGCTCTGAGGTCACCGAGGCTGGGTCAGTGTCCCCAGCCAGCTGGGAGATCTGCCCATGACGTCATAGAGGGGCATGGGAACATCCAGCCCTAACAAGGTGGTTTCGAGATTAAAAACCTGCTGATCAGCTTGTGACCTTCCCAAACTCTTTTCCCCCCAACTCCAGCAGTAATAAAGTCGATGGGATTGACTTGCAGTACTGAGAGTTATACAGGGTGTTTCGGGAAGATGGACCCAATTCCAAATCACGATATCTCTGTAACCAGGAACATACACGAATAAAACTCTTACCACTTGAAAGGGCGGGGCATGGAGTTTCACATAATCACTGCTAGATGCCCCTCCAACCACACAAACAGCCCCTGGCACTCTGTTGTTTGCAAGATGGCAACCCCACAACACAAGGAGTTCTGAGTTCTCCAGTTCAGGAGGACTGAATCCGTAATTGTGGTGTAGCATGCGACTTGATAACTCACTAAACCATTTGCAAATTTTTGTGTAACATGTTGCCATTGCGAAATACACTGGTTTGAAATTTGGCCAATCTTTTTCAAACACCCCGTATACTTGAAGTGAGAGCAGAATGCATGTAACCACACTTTCATTGGCAGAGGCGCTTTAGGCAATGAAGCAGAACAGTTTCCACCAGGTGTCCACCAGCCTCTGCAAGGCTGGTCACCAATTTGCTGCAGAGGCTTCCACAGCATGAGGAAAATTTAGGAAAATGTTGAAGCGAAGAAATAAACTTAACAGCAATTATACTGTTAAGTGGCATTCTTTATTTTATCAGCATTGGGGAACACTGGGGATCATCCTCCATAAGTACTCCAAAGACTGGATGCTCTTGCATTGCTTATATTCACATAATTATTACATATGCATTACAATTTTTGAAAATTTTGACATACAATGCATCTATACTAAGAAATAATTGATGATGTTAGTTATAATTGTTTAGTTTCTTAGTCACATCTACTAATTATTAGTTAAATATAAACTAAGCACTCTGCTTCTAAACTATGTATCACTTAACCTTCTGTCTCCTTACTGTCATGCAGAAGGATCTAAAACTTGAAAAATATCCCCTCGTTTTGCAGGTGGTCAGAAACCATTTTTCATGTCAATTGGTTAATGGTGGGTATGTCTTTTATGACTTAATCACAGTACACATTAATTTGGCAGCTTCTCTTCAATGTAGGGAAAGACAAGTAACAGCGTAGATCCTCTGGCCCTGCTGGGGCCCAACTAACTCTCCCGTTCCCTTCGTTCGGCTGCAGTTGCCTGACGAACATCATCCATTTCTCCAGCAGTTCCCGGAGAACAGCAGCCAGCACACAAACCCAGCACTGTGCCCTTGTGGCCAAGAAGGCCAATGGCATCCTGGGGTGTATTAGAAGGGGGGTGATTAGTAGGTTGAGAGAGGTTCTCCTTCCCCTCTACTCTGCCCTGGTGAGACCACACCTGGAATATTGTGTCCAGTTCTGGGCCCCTCAGTTCCAAAAGGACAGGGCACTGCTGGAGAGAGTCCAGCACAGGGCAACAAAGATTATTAAGGGAGTGGAGCATCTCCCTTATGAGGAAAGGCTGAGGGAGCTGGGGCTCTTTAGCTTGGAGGAGACTGAGGGGTGATCTCATTAATGTTTATAAATATGTAAAGGGTGAGAGCCAGGCTCTTCTCGGTGACAACCAATGGTAGGACAAGGGGCAGTGGGTACAAACTGGAACACAGGAGGATCCATCTACATTTGAGAAGAAACTTCTTCTCAGGGAGGGTGACAGAGCACTGGACCAGGCTGCCCAGGGGGGTTGTGGAGTCTCCTTCTCTGGAGACATTCAAAACCCGCCTGGACACCTTCCTGTGTAACCTCATCCAGGTGTTCCTGCTCCAGCAGGGGGATTGGACTAGATGATCTTTCGAGGTCCCTTCCAATTCCTAACATTCTGTGATTTTGAGGCTTATCACACGCCCCTTGTTGCCAGATAGCGGCATCTCCCCAGAAGAGCGGGGGGGGCAGTGACGGCTGTGACCACCCCCCGCATAACCATAGAGGAGCCTCCACGCGGGCGAGAAAAGGAGGCGGAATCATAGAGTTGGAGCCGGCGCGCTGGAGATTCTACTTCCGGAGCGCCGTTCGGCAGTCGCGCCTTACGGCAGCGCGCCACTCGGTTCAAGATGGCGGTGGGGCCGCGGCGGGGAGCGCGGGCCTCGTAGAGGCCGCTCGGCGGGAGGAGCCGGGACGGCCCGGCCGGGCGGAGGGTGAGAGCAGCGCGGCGGGACCGGGCTGGGAGGAGAGGAGGAGAGGGCAGTTTGCACCGCCGCCTGTTCTTCTTCCCTCCGCCGAGGGAGGAGGGGAGGCTTTTGGGTGCCTCATGGGAGACCTTCTGCATCGCTCCCCAGTGGCCAAAAAATATCATAAATTTAGATTTTAGTTCCCACTCCCATTTCTCCTTCGGTTGTATAATTGAAGCTCTTTGCTTTGTGTCCTAAAAGGATTTGGAATCGAGGTTTCAGGAGTTTACTCTTTTTTTCCCCTTAAAATAGTAGAAATCTGGGAAACGTGGGGTGCAAATGTAACTCCTGCTTCTGACTGGTGAGCGTCCCACCTAAGGAAATGATGGTGTCTTGCAAAAGTAAAAAATAAATTGGTGTAATATTATGTTGTTAATCAGAAATCATGAGGTGGTTTTGCAGGCAGCAGGACAGTTGTGAGCATAACCTGGTAGCAGGACCCGTGGGCAGAGCTCTCTCGTTTTTTACTAGTTAGCGCATTGAATGTGGGCAGTCATAGAAGCTTGGAACCCTTTCTGTGAGGCCTTGAAGCACTAAGCGAGATGCTGTGCTTAAACTTCTTTTTAAGGGGTAGGGGGACGGATATCATTTAGTGGTTTGAAAGGGGCATTTTCTGTAATTAGGAAAGAAAGATGCACATGATGACTGTATTGAGTCTGCAGAGAATTTCAGAGTGAACTCGTGAATCCTTTCATTCTGGTTGCAATCTATTTGGATGAGTGTGGTGACTACAAATCTGTACCCCATCAGCTCCCAAGTTTCAGAGGGTGTTTTAGATTCTGGGATTGAATCCATTGTGTGGTTATTTTTTTTTCGTCCCCCTCCCTGCAGCCTCTCATGGTGTTTTGACAGGCAAGTTGGGGCAGAGGTGGGAGGAGATTAGATCTGTGAGAGAGGCAATAGCCCTGGCTATAGTTTGGACACTTCGGTAGTCTGTAAGTTGTTTCCCAAATAACCTTTTCTTCTCTGGTCATCATAACACAGCTTGAAATAACACTGATGGAGGTAGAGAGCATAAGGATGGGTATAGCAGTGGCCTATGGGGAGGAGAAGACGACACAGATGCGTGTGCAGAACGCTTGCTAATGGGTACAGTGAGTGCAGGGGAAAGAGATCAAGGGCAGCCTAAATGTTTGAGGAGAGGAGGAAATTTGTGGGAACATTTGAAATAGAGAGGAATAGACAGGTAAAAATTTAAGAGCACTTATGAAAGTAAGTGACAAGCTAGAAGAACTCTGGTAGGCTCAGAAAAACAGAATGCGTGTCTCTTCCTCCCCTGCGCCCTGCTGTAGTATAAGCAAAATCTTCTTGTTTTGAATCTTGGGGTGAATAATGAACTAGTTGATTTGTTTAAAGTGGGTACATAGTAAAGTAGTAGTAAGTAGGCACTTAAATAGTAGTACTTAGTTAAAGTAGGGTGATGATGTAGATGTCTGAGGACCACACAAGTATTTGAGGTTTTTGACGGAGCAAGCTGCTGATATAGAGAGGAGGAATAAGCATACTCAAGGTGCTCATGCATAGGACCTGAAACTATGTCATCTTTTCCAGGTCTCTCCCTCTTTTTAATTTTTGTTTTGAGGCGGAAGGAAAGAAGTCAAAATGGGGCGGAGATCTACATCATCCACCAAGAGTGGGAAGTTCATGAATCCCACGGATCAGGCCCGTAAGTAATTGTAAAGCTAAGCAGATGGGAATGGGGGTTACAGGGAAGCAGATTAAAAGCTTTCTCTGAAGATAAAATCCTCACTTGTGGGGAAACTCAGTTCTGATTCACCCTGAAAAGTATTATCTCAGGTTTGGCTGGTGTAAAAACTTCCTGAGAAGGCTACTTGCTTTCATGCTGCTGCTTCTCTTCAGTATTTACCTCTTGTTTTTTACTGTAGGTACCAGTGTTCACGGGTCTTTGTACTTAGCTGTTGGCTAGACTGCAAATTCATCTGTCTGAGGCTGGAATATGAGGAACATGTCGAATTTTGCAAGTGGTCTAGTTAGATGAGGGAGTCTTCTAACTGTGTTCTTTCTATTGGTAACATGCCAAATGTTATCAGTGCAAAGCAGATAAGGGAAATCCAGACTTCCATTGTGAATATGCTTTATTTCAGATGTGTGTTCAAAGCCTGCATATTTTTAGAGTGTGCTGTTTGTTGTTGGATCTATTTCAGCTTCAGTGCAGAAATCCTTCCATGACTGCACATATCAGTATGACTTTTGCTGCCTGTTGTTCCTTTCTATATAGAAACACTTCTGCCTCTGGAGATATGAATACTACTGTATCTCCTTTTCTTTCTGTGTGATACACATGAAATAGAAATCTACTTCATGCTGTCTTTCACTGGGAAGACAAGTTTAAATG
The DNA here is from genome assembly GCF_964273445.1 of Streptopelia decaocto. Classification (NCBI taxonomy): domain Eukaryota; kingdom Metazoa; phylum Chordata; class Aves; order Columbiformes; family Columbidae; genus Streptopelia; species Streptopelia decaocto. The sequence goes on along the minus strand of NC_138663.1, from coordinate 42,896,940 downwards.
TTACAGTCTTTGCAAACAGTGAACTGTTGAGAAACAGCACTAATCTTGATGAAGGAAAGGTTCTTCATGAATTTGACCGTCTCTTTCAAGTTATTTTCTCTTTCTCTCACCTCTCTAGGGAAGGAAGCTCGGAAAAGGGAGCTGAAGAAGGTAAATAAAGAGATCAGGAATGTTTACTTGGCGTTCCCCGCACTATGTATCATATTTGTGATTGTAATGGGCCACAGCCAATGAACAGACTACAGATATTTTGGTTAATATCCTGAGATTCACTTTGGAAAAGACTGTCCAAACAAGTATTTCAGGAAAACACAGACAGAATTTTTTTTTTTGTTGAGCAACCCTATCTCATAATCTGGTATTTTTTAACTTGTGACAATTGCAGCTTTTTGAAACATTATTGTAAGTACTTGGGAATTTAAAAAAAAAAAACACCCCACCCTTCCCCCCAAACAAACAAACAAGCAAGCATAAAACTGAAACAAACAAGCAAATAACAAAAATACCCAAACCAAACAAACCATAAATGAACGACCCAAAACTCAAATACATTTTAGCATGTTTTGCTATATACCTTTTGTCAGTTGGTTTATCTTGTTGATTATATGTTTTAATTGGAGTGAACAAATTATAGAAGCATTTGTAAATAGCAAGATAGTGGAATGAAAATTCCCAGAAGTCTTAATTACTGTTGCTGCTGCTGCGTGCCACGGTTAATATTTGCGGGGCATTTTGAAGAATTTTTTTTTTCTGCAGACTGAGAATATTGAGAGGGGGTGTATTTGGTACAAAGGTTCTGTCTCTTTCTCCTGTGACACTTTTCTGACCTCCTTGATCTCTGGTTGTCTTAGAACAAAAAGCAACGAATGATGGTACGAGCAGCTGTATTAAAGATGAAAGATCCAAAGCAGATTATCCGGGACATGGAAAAATTGGATGAGATGGGTAAGTGAGAGTTACCAGGTGTTGGACTTTGACAGTGGTTTATGTAGACGCATAACACAGTATTAAGGGATGACTGGGAGATTAAAATAGAGTAACCTTTTGTTTTTCCTGTTAGAAGGGGAGATTCTATGAATAATTGGGGGTTGATTATGATTGATGTGCTATCAAATAGTACTCTCTTTTTGTCAAGAAGATGGCTGCTATGAAGACTTAGTAGTGTGTGCGATAATGACTTGGAGTTGAAGGAGGTGATTGTCGTAAGGCTGAAGACTTCCTGGAAATAGGGATTGGAAGTTGTCTGCTTTGAAGTTGTTTCATTCCTCACAGTTGTGGACTGGAGTAACTTAAGAATTTTGGGGTTGTTTTTTGCTGTCTTGGATTAGAATTTAACCCAGTACAGCAGCCACAACTTAATGAAAAAGTGCTAAAGGATAAACGCAAAAAGCTCCGTGAAACTTTTGAGCGCATCTTGCGGCTCTATGAGAAGGAGAATCCTGACATCTATAAAGAACTGCGCAAGCTGGAAGTGGAGTACGAGCAGAAGAGATCACAACTCAGCCAGTATTTTGATGCTGTCAAGGTAATGCTTGCTGTAGTTCAGGCTTGTATCTGTGGTAGTGTATACTCTTTGTCTGCGCATTAGGTTTGACAATTATGTAGGAAGGGAACTTTATAAGACACCCATTATGTGCCCCATATTAAGTACTTATATTAATTTTCATAGTGTCTCCACTTATAGCATTTCAGTGAGGACAACATGGGGGTTGTCAAGTCTGCATTTGTCTCCAATATACTGTTTTCATTCAACAAGAACTTACAGGGGAAAGGGAAATCTATGCTGCAGATTGACAATATCAGTATTTGTTTTCTGTTTTAGAGTAAACTTGTGAGTGTGCAGGTGAAATTTCTGTGAATTTCTGCTAAATCTGTTGCTGGAAATAATGAGAATCCTTTGGCATTCCTTTAAAGAGCTTTGTTTGACATTCTTCCCTACCATACTGAAGAACATAATGTTGCCCAAGTGCAAGTATCTTCAAGATATGTTTTTCTTTAGAATATGCACCAGGTTGTGATTTGTGCCTTCTGGATGCTTAAAAAAATACAGGCATACTTGTCTGTAGCCCCTTTGCTTTGGAGACTGGAGGTCTAGAAGGAGATGGAAACCTGACTGGGTTTTGACTGAAATGCTAAAGCCTTTCATGGGTGCACTGCATCTGCTTTGTTTTGTATTGAAAGCTTATACTGTTGACTTTTTCCCAAATGTCTCTCATGAAGTGCTGCAAGATAATGTGCCCTAAGAACAGACACCTTTGGCAAGTGATGGCAGGTCCTGTGTGTTCTGTACTTTGAAAGGTAATGAGGTTGTGCAGTAGCTTCTGTGGGAGTAATCCATTCTCTCTTTTTCTTTTCTTTATTTTTTATTTCTTCACCAGAATGCTCAGCATGTTGAAGTGGAAAGTATCCCCTTACCAGATATGCCACATGCTCCCTCCAACATACTCATACAGGACATTCCCCTTCCAGGGGCCCAACCACCTTCTATCCTCAAGAAAACATCAGCCTATGGGTAAGTGGAAAAAGAAACTTGGAGGGAAAGTAAAAAAGGAGCGCTCTTACTTGGGGGGCACGAGGGGCAGAAGCAGAGGTGATATTGTCTAGTGGAAATTGGGAATTCTGTGAGTGAATTATATACTTTCTTTTAACCAAAGCCCTTTTAAATATTTTCCTTCTATTACAGTTTTTTTCTTTAAATTATTTTGAGTAATACACTGTCTTCTAGCATCTGTCTTTCTGCATATGGGTAAAACTTAAAGCCCTGCCACTTTGAACAAAAATTCCCCTTAAATTGCCATATGTGTTCTTTTGTCTTGCTAGTATATCCAGTTTAAGCTCCTGATTTCCTTGTTTGTCAAGTTTCTTTTTCTAGTACTAGTTCATTCTATTTCTTTCTGAATAGCCTTCTGTTTTTACCAACTTTGTGGTTACCTCATTCTGCTTCTGTGGTGGAATTCAATCTTCAGTTGCCTTCTGAAAAGCTTGCTTTTGTCTGACCTTCAGCAATCATGTCTTTGTGTGAGGCTGTAACCTTTTTGGGACAAATCTATATTTTATAAATGTTTGTGTTTCTTTTTAGAAGGCTGCCGTGTAAGCATCAGAGAAGGCTACAGAAGTGCGTGTTTGCTTTCATTTGTGTTTGCTCCTACATTTCTCATTTCCTTTCTTAATTCCAGACCACCAGTTCGGTCCATGCTTCCTCCTCCTGGGCTTGGTGTTCCACGTTTGCCTCCAGGCAGGAAGCCCCCTGGACCTCCTCCAGGGCCACCCCCACCTCAGGTCCTACAGATGTATGGCCGTAAAGTGGGCTTCACTTTGGAGATGGCTCCTCGAAGACGAGAAGAGGAGATTTCTTACGGTTCTGAAGCAGGTAGGGACTTTCCTGTTACTGTCTGGGGTTTTCCTTGACCTCTCTGTTCTGCTCTGGATAGTACTCTCATGAACATAATGTGCCCGAGACAAGTTGTTCTCTGGCTATATGGGTGTTAATACTACCTGAAGGACTCTTCTTGCTCTTCTTGAGTGATTGTACCTCTGAGGTGATTCTACCTGTTGCTTTTTTTTTTTTTTTTTATGTTGCAGAGGTTGGATATTTTTCTGTGTAGACTTAACAAGGCTGAAACACTACATATTATCTCTTAAAAAACAAAACAAAATTAAAAACAAAAATAAAGGGAAAAAAACCTTTATCTGAGAAATCTTCCCTTTAAAACAAAACAAAAATCTCAACAAACCAGCAAAAACTAACAAAACAAAAAAAAACCCAATCCCTCCAAAATCCAAACCAAGTTTGGGTATAGATTTGGTAGGAGAACCTGGGTCCTCTTTTTTAACACAGTTACTGTATCATCCCCAGAAACCTTTTTGAATGGGTAGATCAGCTTTATTGCATACCAGAAAGCACTGAAGTATTTCAATGGTGGGCAATTGCTGAATAGAAGTGAACTAATGAGTTGCAGACAAGATTTACCTTCACTTGTTTGCTGTGCAAATTAACTAGCTGGTTAATAGGAAGTCTTATAAATAGGCTCTCCAAAACATTCTTTAAGCATATGTGCTAAACAGTAAAGGGTTGACAACGTGTCCATGCTGTTGCTAGGGGGATCTTTCCAGCTGTAGACATAGAAAGTATTCTGCCTCTCACACTAGTATATTTGGAGTTTATGCATTTCCTAATACTTTGTTTCCTGCAGGACAGCGAGGGCATGATGATGATATGTCCAGTACCAGTGAAGATGAGGATATGGATCAAGACAAGCATGACGAGAGTAGTGATGACAGTGACAGCGATAGGTCAGATGCAGACAGTGAAGGCGAGGACTTCCTGCATCGTGATAATGACAAGGAGAGGGAAGGTGGTGAAGAAAAGAAATCCGGTATGATGGGAAGTTATAGTTTGGGGGTTGGTTTTTCAAAAGAGAAACACTACTTAACAGAGTTCGTGTCTTATCCTGGCTGAGGCAGGGGGGAAGTAAATTGTTTAGCCAGCTAACTGTTCTAACTAACAGCAGAAGAATTTCTGTAAGTCAATGAATCAGAAGGAATCTATCTAAAAGTGAAGCATCTTTTCAGATGGACCTGTGTTCTTAACAGCTGAGTTAGCTTAATAAGCTTGCAAGCCATTTTTCACCTGGAACATTGAATTGCAAGGTATCCTACAAAAATTAACCCTCAGTGTAAAATATACTCATTCTTCAGTGACTTAAACAACACTTCTAAGAGAACTGAATTTCATACTGCTAATGCTTTTGGATAATATTTTATTTCTTGATTGCTCAGCAGAGACCAATTGATAGTCAACACTGGCTTAGCAAAAGTTCAGATAATCAGTGACATCAATGTTAACTCTTACGTAATGAGCATCATTATCTTCGAATGATACATTATCCATAGCAGGTAGAAGACTTACAGACTGGTTTTTATTATTTTCTTCCCACCTCCTGGCCACCCTTGCCTATGCTTTGGTTTCTTCAGGTCATAGTGTACGGTTTGCAGACATGCCTGCTGGGAAGTCACGAAAAAAGAAAAAGAACATGAAAGAACTGACTCCACTCCAGGCCATGATGTTACGAATGGCAGGTCAGTGAGACAGATATATCAGGTATGCCATTAGGCTTCCAGTTGAAGTTTCTCTGGTAAGCTTACTTTGCAGAGTTTTTCTTTGATGGAGTAGATATTTTATTGTCATAATGTAAGGTCTGCTAGGAGTATCAGCTGTGGTTAGGTGTTTGTCATTTTACCTTTTAAAGTTATTTTCAGTCTAGTAATGTGTGTGTTTCGCAAAGCAGAGTTGAAGTTTTAGTAGCGTTTTACAAGTTTTTTTGATGTACTGGGATTTTTTCCTCTGAATTTTATCTTGCTTAACTTTTAAGCAATTGCTCAAATGAAATGTGAGCCTCTTAGTGCAACAAAAGGTGAGATTGTCTTTGGGCTCAGCCTGTAACCTGTAAGAATTAATGCTCCCTAAAAATGTCCTTTTGCAGAAACAAGTTAACCCATAGAGTGAATATTTTGGGTTTTTTGTTTTAGAAAGACACCTCAGCATCTTTTAGAGGTGCTAGTGTTTCTTGGAGATGGGGATTATGTTTATTTTAGGTCTAAATAAAATCCGTTCTATTTTAATTAAAAAACAGTTTCTCCCCCACACCCTTCAAATGATCGTAGGAAGTTATTTCATGTTCCTTCCCCTCTCCTTTTGCACACCCTTTGCCCTTCTCAAGCTCCCACAAACCGTAGATCAAATAGCTGCAATTTGGATTGGGTAGAAGTTTCAGTTCCCACAGGAACACATAACTCTTGGTAGCAGAGCTATCCAGAACTGTGACTTTTTTGTGTTTTTTTTTTTTTTTTTAATTTTCTGTTTAATAACAAAATGTAGTCAGTTTAATTTCCTTTGAAGTTTATATTTCTTTTTTATTTTGTATGCTTAAGTTTATCTGTGATGTTCACAGATATTACCTGTGGACTGATTTTTGTAAGTATGTCTCCATTTCCAGGTCAGGAAATTCCAGAAGAAGGGAGAGAAGTAGAGGAATATTCAGAAGAAGAGGAGGAGGAGGAAGATGACTCGGAGTCTGAAGAGACATCACAGCAGCAACAGCAGCAACAACAACAACTCAGTGAGGAAGCTCTTGCAGAGACGGGGTCATCTACTGCGACCTCCCAGACACAACAGCAGCAACAGTCTTCACAGTCAGTTCCTTCAACTCAGATACAGGCACCTCCTATGCCTGGGCCACCTCCACTAGGACCACCTCCGGCCCCTCCACTGAGGCCCCCAGGCCCACCCACTGGCCTTCCTCCCGGCCCTCCACCAGGTGAATACTCAATTTGCTTAGATTTGAAGGATGTGGGCTATTGGTACTGCAGACAGTTTATCAGTTTGGGAGTTGTGAAGCTAAAGAACGTGTTGCAGATGAGGTGCAGGAGCTTAGTGTTATACTTGCTGAGACCTGTCTGATCTCTTCTGTGGTCGGTCTGTTGTTGCTGTACTGCACTTTTGAGGCATCAGGCACCTGTAGCTGTAGTCAGCCTGATGGCCATTTGGTCATTGGCAGTGACCGGCAGTGGGGCCAGTGTTGGAGTATGAAGAACGAGAAGGCCTGGTGCCATATGCCTCTCCAGCATGCTGGTGTGTCGTGTTGTCTGTGTTTTGTTTTGTTTGTTTTTGTTTTTGTTTGTTTTTTCTGGTGTTCTTCCCTTCACACCTTGTCCTGAACAAGACATGCTAAAGAGGTTTGGGAGCCACTGCTGAGATATGGGCTTTGGCTTTTTTTTTTAACAAGCTACAGTGCTTCTGCTGTTCCACCACCTGAATGTATTTTAGTCTTGTTAGGGCAGAAAACTATCCTCAGATGAAATAAGTACTAAGTTGAATTTACGACAATATTAGACTGCATGGAGACTATTAGCAATGGGGCTAGTCAATAACTTTTTTTTATAGTGTATGTTGTTTTTGAGGGCAAACACTTGAATTTTTTAATTTAAAGGAAGACAGCAATTTATTTTCTCTAAATTAGCAGGGTTATCATGTAGTTGAACTGGGTAACAGTAACAAGCTGCTTTGTAATTTTAAGAGTGTATAAATCTGTCTCTTGGGTTCTTAACATTGCAAAGGTCAATAGTTGGACTACAGTGAGGAGCAGTATATACTATAATTTTAATGTATTTTATTCTAGATGGGTACATTAACAATGTGATTTTTTTTTTTTCCATTACGAGTGGGGGGAGACCTAAGTTGTTTCCATTGTCTTCCCCACAGTTTTACTTCTGATATCCCCTAGAGGGCGAACCTCAAACCTCAAAACAGCTACTTTCAATAGAGCAAAGCCCTTCAGGCAAGAAGGGCTATCAGATGCCAGAGTGAAAAATTCTTTCACTTGTAGCTGTTTAAATTCTAACCATCTCAGTTCAGTGGCTCTTCTTTACTGTTGTTTCATTACATGGGGAAGAACCCTTTTTACACATGAGAGAACATACTTGACTATTATGAAGAAACTTTTCTCTGAGTCTAAAAACTGCTGCCTATCTTGGAGACTTCTTTTTTTTACAAGACCTGTTTAGTGCGGTGGCTGGTTAGCATTAGAACAGCTTTCAAATTCCTGTTGAAGATTTTTAGTTTTAGGTGATGGAATAGTTTTGGGTTTTCTTAGCTGTGAACTAAATTTCTCATCATTTGTGTGCATGCTTTTAGGAGCTCCTCCATTCCTGAGACCTCCTGGTTTACCAGGACTGCGTGGGCCTTTACCTCGACTTCTGCCACCAGGCCCTCCACCTGGGCGACCACCTGGCCCTCCCCCAGGCCCCCCACCAGGTCTGCCCCCAGGTCCTCCTCCACGTGGGCCTCCTCCTCGCCTGCCCCCTCCTGCCCCACCAGGTAAAGTGTTCTGGTTGCCTCAGTGCCAAGATTCTCCCTGCTTGATTTTCCCAGTCTCTGCTTGTGGTGACCAAGACAGGAGGTATAAGCGGTTACTAGCTTGTCTTTGTTCCTGTCAGTGTGGCTGTATTGTGCTGTATCTTTTTCTTTGTAATAACAAATTCCTTACTACTTTGTGTAGTTTGGCAGCAAGAAATTTGTCCTCAAAGAGGGAATTTTAGATTATGTACTCCTGCCGGACTATTCCTGAATAACCCCAGGGTGCTGTAGTGGTGCTCCACTTAATGAGTTGGACATAGGGCCATTTATTTTTTCTGCTTGACCAAACATTTCTGATGACTGAAATTCCAATGGGATAGATCATCAAGAAACTGTTTTCAGATTATAACTTCAAAATTGAAAGGGAGCAATACAGAGGCACATGTAGCTTTCAAAGTCTGAGGATCAGCAGCATTTTCAACCCAGAATTTGGTGCAAGGTTCAAAACTTTTTCTTTTTTTTTTTTCCTCCAAAGACAGTGCTACTGTATCTTGTTGGGTTTGTTTTTCCTTCTTGGCTTTCTGAGCCTGTGCATCTTTTTTGATCGAAGATTTTAAGACTCCCAGGTGTGGAGTCAGCTCATGCTTGCTTTTCTTCTCACAGGTATCCCTCCTCCTCGCCCAGGCATGTTACGGCCACCTCTGGTGCCTCCATTAGGACCTGCCCCACCTGGCCTCTTCCCACCAGCTCCTATTCCAAATCCCGGGGTACTGAGTGCCCCACCCAGTTTGATTCAGCGCCCCAAGGCGGATGACACCAGTGCGGCCACCATTGAGAAGAAAGCTACGGCCACGATCAGTGCCAAGCCGCAGATCACTAACCCCAAGGCAGAGATCACTCGCTTTGTGCCCACTGCCTTGCGAGTGCGCCGGGAGAATAAAGGGGCTTCTGCTGCCTCCCTGAGAAAACAGGATGATGAGCCTGCTCTCCCATTAACCAAAGCTGCCCCTAAGGCTGGATCATCTGCCCCTATCTCCGTACAGACAAAGGATGACGTGTATGAAGCTTTCATGAAGGAAATGGAAGGTCTCCTGTGACCTCTCATAGTCCTAGTCAGCTTTCCTGCTCCTCTGAACACAGATCAGACCACCGTGGAGGGCAGAGAAGGAAAAGCCCTCCTGCAAGCAATGAAAGAGCTTGCAGAACAGGGAATTGTTCCCTACCCCCAGGTTAACTTGCCAGTGTGCTCTGAATAGAGACCGCTGCAGATGAGGTTTGGCTGGGGACCTCCTTTCAGAGCTAGCATGTCCACTTGTGGAAGGAAGTTACAGTCGAGAAGGTGACGCTGCTTCCCTTGAGTCCTTCCCCTTCCTTGGAGGGAGATAATGGTGCTCTGGGGAGGGGTATGTGGGAATGGGGGGTGACTGTGCTTTGCCTGAATCTTTGCACATCTGGAATGCTCTGGTGAGGGTAGTGGAGCAGGTTTCTAAGGAGCCAGAAAAGTGTTAGCAGCATTTCATACACATATGGTTGTCCAGTTATTTTCTGTACTGTTCCTTTCTGTAAATATTTTATAATCTGGATTTTTAGTTGCAGTGAGATTATCAATTGTCTTTCTTCCAGGGTAGTCAGGGAGGTAATTTGTTGCGTATATTGTACACTGGAATTTTGCATCCTGTCCCCTTTATGGTCATCTTAATGGCTTTTCATCGGCAGGGGAAACTTCATTTTGTCTTGTGAAAGACAATAAACGTTCAGTGTATCAAAATACTGGTTTCCTTGTGATTTGTCCAAAACTAGCCTGTGGATGGAAAGGGGGGAGGTTCTTTGGCCTTGGGGGAAGAGACAGGCATTCTGAACCTCAGAAAGGAAAAGCAATAGCTACATTATAAATAATACGTTCTTCTAAACTAAAATTCAGCTAAAAGTCTGATTTCAAATTCTATAACTTAATGCCTTTAAGGTGCAAATACTTTTGAAACTTTGACATTTCCATCTTTAAAAATAATTATTTTTCTATTTGGGCAGAAGTATTCCTTTAGCTTCATTTACTATGCTGACAGCCAAATATACCAATAACACTTACCACATGCAAGAAGCAGATCTTTATTCTCATTTGAAACGAACTACAGAATCTCCTGGAATCTCATAGGCAAATCAGTTTTAAGACCAGTGAGATCAGTTGTGTTGGTAATGTCTCTCCCAAATGAGCTGCTCCTTCAGAGAGAGAAAAAATATTTCAAAAATGCAAAGTTTTGTCTGGAACGCTGAATTTGAGCACAGGGCCTAATATTAGTAGTTAGCTATTTATGTAGGTGTCTTCATCCTGCTAAAAAAAAGGAAGAAAGTGTGAGTTAGTGTTTTAAGTATACAATATAGTGTGAAAGATTGAGAAAACCTTTCATTATCCTTGTTGAAGAGCTGGTGGTTTCTTAGTGATTAAGAGTGAAACCTTCTAAAAATATATCAATTTCTAGGTGAATATATCCAGACTTGTGGGTTTCTAGTTTTTTAATAAAGAAAATTTGTTAAGCTGCTAGACTAGTAGATACCTCGAACAATACCTTTTAGGTGGCTATAAGTGTCGCACTTAGCAGAATACTCAGTGTTTTGAGGTTGAATCTGTTTTAAGGAGACAGAATTATCAGCTACCGAAACTTGGAAACTTTCACAGAATCACAGAACATTAGGGATTGAAAGGGACCTCAAAAGATCATCTAGTCCAATCCCCCCCTGCCGGAACAGGGGGATTTTGTTTTCATGAATTCTGGGCACAAATAGGTTTGTACAACAGTTCTTTTCCTCGTTCAGCAGTTGATTGCAGTTGTGTTGGTAGTATCTTAAATACACATACATGTATTTAAGTTATATTTATGGAATATATTCTGTATTTCAGCTTTTAAAAAAATGCATTTTGTTCTTATTCTTTGATAAGTGAAATGTGTGAATGGTGATTTTTTTGGGGGGGGAATGGGGGTCATTTTGGGACCTCTGACTCTCAGTTTAGTAATAGTATTGACCCTCCCAGGAAGCAGCCTGAGGAGAACAACTGTGGTGTGGGATCAGGACCTCTCTCCCATTCAAGGTCATTCAAAGTCAAGAAAATCTCCCTGACAGCCCTGTGGTTACATTAGTAACCTGCAGCAGTCAGTTGATTAATTCTGTTCCTCCACTTAAACTTGGATTTTTTTGGATTTTTTGTTTGTTTTTTTTTGTTTTGTTTTGTGTTTCTTTGGCTGTATTCTCACACAGGGTGGACCACCTTTTTTTCTTTTTGGGACAGAGCAAACATTCACCTGTTGCTGTATCCATTTGTCTTCAGACAGAGGCAAAAGGATTTGAATTTGCTAGGTGTTCAAATGGACACAAAAAGCTAAGTTTCATTCACAAGGAAAGTGTATAATAACAGATAACTTCCTCACCCTTCCTGGGGAGCAAGGGGGTTGTAAAAGAGGTAGGTAATTTCCTACAATCGATAGACCTCTAAAATGGCTTGGGGAAAGGTGTGGGGGTGGGGAAGAGATGTGGGGCTGAGGCGGGGAGAGAATTCCCCTGAGCTGGACTCTGAGGGCACAGGGAAGAGTTGGATTTGACAATGCAAATCATCCAGGAGTCACAAGAAGGTGTTTTTTCTGGGAAGAGTCCAAGGCTAGGGTGCCTGCTCCCTCTTGTGTGGCTCATACAGTAGGATTCTCACATTCTGTTGTGGTTTTGTTTTCAGACAAACGTGAGGTTGGGAGCTGTATGACTAGCTGGGACTGTATGTGTAGAAACTGGCTGTGCTTGGGGCTGATATTTCATCTGATTGAGTACAATTATGGTTTGTCTTCAGCTAAATTAATATGGGGGTTATTTTTCCTTCCTTGCCTTTGCCACAGTTCTAGGATGTAAGTTCTTCCTGTCACTTTGATAAAAGCAATGGGATCTGTGAATGCTCTGACTTCAATCTATGCACTTGGTTAATCACCTAGTTCTTCACAAACTACATGAATGACGAGCCAAGGCAGAAACATCAAATCCAGCTCTGAGGATTGCTGACCATCTTTTATCTCGCAGCATCAGAAACGATTGTAAAGCAATTTGACTGCTAAACTGACAATGCACGCATCAGCTAGATAATGTTTTCAGTTTATTAATGTATTATCTTTGGCCTGTGGTAATGACTCTGAGTGGAATCCTTAAAAAAGAGCAGATCAATATAACTTGCTTTGGCTGAACATCCATCAAATTATGTAAGGTTTTGTGCATAAACTTCTATTAAGATAAAATAGGAAAATCCTCCCCTGTGTCTCTACTGTGTCTCGGTACCCAGTCAAAAAGGGTTTAAATAAGAAAGTGTGTCAAATAGATACATGTGTATATATCACATGATTTGTTGAAGGAGAGTTGAATCAACGCTTAGTATTTGAATAGAAATTGCCCTGTTAAAAGGGAGAAAAGAACACAATAGAAAGCTTGTGGCATATTCAAGAACAGTATTTCAACAGAGCTCATGGAAACAATTATGTACTTACCTTATGATGGCACTGGTCATGGACACAGTCCTATAATGCCATCTTCTCTACAACTCCAGATGTTCCCAGGTTTGGACAATTGGTGACATAAACCCAGGCTCATTTGTTCTCGTATTGTGGTTATACAGATACTTGGGATTCTTCTCTGTAACACCACTTCCATCTTGTGGTCTTGCTTTTCATCTGTGGCTGAGTGTTCACAGGAGAAGAAATGATCATGGGGAGGAAAATGGCTGAGAAGGAACTGAGGCATAGATAAGTAGTGTGGTTTACCCTATGTATCAGTGAAAATTAGCAATGGCATTTCATAGAAAGGCAGAATGATTCTGAGATTAATTTTGGATCACAGAATCACAGAATGTTAGGGATTGGAAGGGACCTTGAAAGATCATCTAGTCCAATCCCCCTGCTGGAGCAGGAACATCCAGATGAGGTTACACAGGAAGGCATCCAGGCAGGTCTTGAATGTCTCCAGAGTAGGACAGTCCACAACCTCCCTGGGCAGCCTGTTCCAGTGCTCTGTCACCCACACTGAGAAGTTTCTTCTCAAATTTAAGTGAATTGCACCACTAAGGAAAGATACTTTCTAAAGGTTACTGAACCTTCAGAACAGGGACCTCATCTTGGTTGCCCAAACATAAGTTGTGGCTGTACTTTCTATGTGCTATGGAGATTTTTTTTTTAATTAAATTTGGCCTTGTTTGTAATCCTTCTGCCACGACTGGCATACTTGGAACAGTTTAGATCAGAATTCCTACTAGTTTACCCTCTGGAAAGAAGGATGAATTTCTCTGCTCTCTGACTTGTAGAATTTAGATGAAATGTCTTCTTTTGGGGTGTTTTGTTTGGGATGTTTTGGCAGGTTATCATGGATGGCCTCGTGTGAGTCATGGCTTAGTCTTTTCCTGAAATATGACAATGTTAGTATCCAAGATAAGCAGCGGAGTCTGGTACCCACTCTACTCACTTCACTATAATTTTATTATATCCCTGTCATAGGATCTGGGGTGCATGCATAAGAACCACAAGTTAGAGTACAGAAGCATCAAGGAATGAAGATGGGGGGAAAATCATGCAGAACTAGAATTTATGGAAATGAGAGCAAAAGTCAAAATTGTGGGGAAAATAGAGGAAGAGCCTGCTGTAAAACACTGTGGTAGCAGAGGATATAGCTAATTCCAGGGTGCAGGCTCTTTCAGTAATTTAAACAGAAATAGTGTCTGCCTTCGCTAGAAATGCATAGAAGAAAGTGAAAAAGCTGTTACGGAATAAAGAGATAATTAGAACAAAGGAAGAAAAATGACGAAGAATCTCTCTGTAAGATGGACCCAGATAATTCCAAACATCCTGACTCTTGATAAAGTTAAATCAGCTTATCAGTACAGTGAGTCTCTAGTCTGAATAAAAGCACCAAAGGCTGATTTCTAATGCTCTGCAGAACAGCCTTGCAAATAATACCATGTTAGTCTGAGTAGCACTTGAGTGATTTTTCTGCAGAATCAGAAAAATTTCCCATGTTACACGTTCCTGTCTGATTTTTACACACATTGGGTTGCAAATATTCTTACCAAAGCTAATGTTTCTACTCTCTGATCTATTTTTAAAGCAATCTCGTAGTAGAGTTTTTGAAGTTCTAAATGCAGGATGATTCTAAAACGTCAGCGATGGCACAAGCAGACGTTCCCCCCTTGTCCCTGGCAGGCAGCTGAGCGCGTCTGCTCCCCTCAGGCAGGCGGGGACACGTTTCCCTACCAAACGCCCTCTGGAGCACGTCCCGGGGCGCAGCGGCGGCACGGACCAGAGCCGAAGGGACAGGTTGGACCCCGCCCAGGGGTGGTCGCTGCCCCCGCGCCGGGAGCGCCCGGCCCGTCCCTTTCCTCCCCCGCGGCCGGCAGGCGGGGCGGCGGGACGGGGAGGGCCAGCAGCCTGCTCTCCCATTGGGTGGATTTGGATCCGCAGCGCTATTGGCCGGAGCGAGAGAGAGCGTGCTACAACCAATCAAAAAGCAGGCCGGGGCGCGCGGGGAAGCTATAAAAGGGACAGGACGGGGGGCGCGGTGACGCGTGGTTCACGTCAGTTTGAGCGGCGGTAGCGGAAGAGCGTTGGTGGTGATGTCCGGCCGCGGGAAGCAGGGCGGGAAGGCGCGGGCCAAGGCCAAGTCGCGCTCGTCGCGGGCCGGGCTGCAGTTCCCCGTGGGCCGTGTCCACCGGCTGCTGCGCAAGGGCAACTACGCGGAGCGGGTGGGCGCCGGCGCCCCGGTGTACCTGGCGGCCGTGCTGGAGTACCTGACGGCCGAGATCCTGGAGCTGGCGGGCAACGCGGCCCGCGACAACAAGAAGACGCGCATCATCCCCCGCCACCTGCAGCTGGCCATCCGCAACGACGAGGAGCTCAACAAGCTGCTGGGCAAGGTGACCATCGCGCAGGGCGGGGTGCTGCCCAACATCCAGGCCGTGCTGCTGCCCAAGAAGACTGATAGTCACAAGGCAAAAAGCAAGTAAAACGTGGGGAGTATTTTTCTCTCGAAAGTAACCCAAAGGCTCTTTTTAGAGCCACCCACTTCATCATAAAAGGAGCTGTAGATCATATGAAAACACAAGCAAAACTGACCAAAACACACCAAAAACATGTAACATCAAAATCCACAAAAACTCCCCAAACTCAAAACTATTGTCTTCGCTGTTATAATGCCTATGTGTTTAGTATTAACAAAAATGCAAAATAAACCTGATTGTTGGTAAGTAGATACTGAAAATCAGGTTTAAGTGAAGGAAATAATTTTGCCCTGGTAGGGGTCAGAGTAGCCTCCACAGGCCTCTCCCTGCATCGGCTTAGCCCTGTGTGAAGTTGAGGTAACTGACTGATCTCTTTAAAAGTGACTGTGCCCCGCTCTGAACCGTTTGACCTTCAGACTTTGTCCTTTTTTTCATAACAGTAGGCATTCTGAATGATTGATTATTTTTTAATACATTTTTCTTCATGGCTTTGAGCTGCTGTGCCCATTTTCTGCCTGAAAGTGAATTAGTTTGAGAGGAACTGGTCTCCACTGAGGCAAATTAAAGGCCAGTTGCCAGTTCTGATTTTACCTTAGATATAGTGCTGTACATTACCATAAAGAAGGTGAAGTATAAACACACAAAGAAATGTTATAGTTCAATAAACACATTTTAATAATTACCCATTTGAAAACAAAGTATTTGAATCATAAGATTGTGCAAAATTTTAATTACTGCCAGTTACAATAGCAAGCGGTAACAGTTTACAGGCTGTCGGTAAAACAAAAGCTTGTGGGCAATAGTGAAAAATATGAGAGAATACATATCTTAGTTCTCTGTACTCATAAAAGTAAAATACACTTATTTTTAACTTGTTTAACTGTGGTACTTTTAAAGTGCAGATGAACACTTTTCCCCCCTTGCTAGCAGCCAGCCATTTTAGAGTAATAGATGTATCAGCTGGATATATAATTTTTAATATTACTTCAAATCAGTCACTGGACAGTAAAAAAGAAAAGAAAAAAGAATATTTTACAATCTGCTGTGAAAGGGGAGCCCTAACTGATAACTTGAGGGAGTTTAATTGTGTCAAGTATGGAAAATCCTCTGCAGCAATGTCTCCTCAGATGACTCAGATTTTCACCAATCAAACTGTATCAAAATAAAAACACGGCTGGTTTACAAAGCATAAAGGGCATTGATTATAACTATTAACAAAAAATGTCCATGTTAACTTCTTAGGCCACCTAATTTATTAAGAAAATAAATATTTCTGTAGCAGAGCACTAGGGAACCATGTCTGCATTGTGCACAGGGAGCAACACAGTACAAAGTGCCACCCTGTAAAAAGTCATCTCCTTCTGGGGCACAAACAGCCCTTCACAGGATTTTAATCTGCTTCTTGCCTTGTTGCCTAATGCACTAATTTAATTTCTTTTAATTATTTTGAAAGAGGTAAAGGATTTTGGACAAAGAAGCTAATTTCTAATCCATATTCAGTGCTCGAGATGAGCCTGTGTTACTTCCTCCTCTTTGAAATCAATTTGCGATTAAAGTATCGATTCAAATCCCTGATTTTCAGTGCAGGTTAAGAGAAGACCCTTTAAAGAATAATAATTAATTACTTTGGGGTTTTAGTTGCCTACGTCGCGGATTTTATTTAGAAGGAAAAACAAAAGTTTCTGTCTCCCGAGGTCTGTCCAGGTCCAGGACTCAGGGTTTATCGCCTCTTTTTTAACTCACCCTTTGCATCTTCGAAGGGAAACTTTGCCGAGGGGAACAACAGTCTTTCCTTTCCACGCCGCTGCGAACTGGGGGTGAGTTAGTGGCAGGAATTCTGATAAAAACCGGCTTTTTTCACCCCTAAGAAACACAAAATGAACGGGCAGAAGGGACCTTTCTGCCGTGCAGCGGGGCGGGCGCTGCAACGCACCAATCACCGCGCGGCTCCTCTCTATAAATACGAGGCCGCTGACTTGCTCCAGGCCCAGTGGTTTTCCCTGATTCGTGGACGACGTCTGACACTATGTCGGAGACCGCGCCTGTTGCCGCTCCCGCTGTCTCTGCTCCCGGCGCCAAGGCCGCCGCCAAGAAGCCGAAGAAAGCAGCGGGTGGCTCCAAAGCCCGCAAGCCCGCGGGCCCCAGCGTCACCGAGCTGATCACCAAGGCCGTGTCCGCCTCCAAGGAGCGCAAGGGGCTCTCGCTCGCCGCGCTCAAGAAGGCGCTGGCCGCCGGCGGCTACGATGTGGAGAAGAACAACAGCCGCATCAAGCTGGGGCTCAAGAGTCTCGTCAGCAAGGGCACTCTGGTGCAGACCAAGGGCACCGGCGCTTCCGGGTCTTTCAAACTGAACAAGAAGCCGGGCGAGACAAAAGAGAAGGTAACAAAAAAGAAGCCGGCAGCCAAGCCTAAGAAGCCAGCGGCCAAGAAGCCTGCCAGCGCTGCTAAGAAGCCCAAGAAGGCGGCGGCGGTAAAGAAGAGCCCTAAGAAAGCCAAGAAACCGGCGGCTACCGCGGCCAAGAAAGCTGCCAAAAGCCCTAAAAAAGCTGCCAAGGCTGGTCGACCCAAGAAAGCAGTGAAGAGCCCAGCCAAGGCAAAGGCGGTGAAGCCCAAAGCAGCCAAGCCCAAGGCAGCCAAGCCCAAAGCGGCAAAGGCGAAGAAGGCAGCGCCTAAAAAGAAGTAAAACGACTGGGAAACTAGTTTGCTCATTTAAATAAACCCAAAGGCTCTTTTAAGAGCCACCCACTTAATCTTAAAAAGAGCTGAAACACTGGGGTAGTTGCAACAGCACAATATTTTTGAAAAAGGGTTTGGTGGGAATGCATGCGAAAGAAAGCTACCGGTTTTAAGCTTGCGTGTTCAGTCTGCAAGGGGAATGCCGGAATCTTTAAAGAGGAGTCGTGTTCCTCCCGTGCCGTGCGGGAGCGGTGCGAGAGCAGCGGCGCTTTCCCCGCCCCCTCTTAATTGACGGGCGCAGCCGAGAGCGGCAGCGCCGGCCCCGCAGAGCAGCGAATGCCCCTTGGCTGCGGTGCTTGGGGGGCGGTTTAAAAGTGCCGCGCTGGGTTCGGATTGGCTGGTTCCGCCCGCCAGGCCCCGCCCCTTAGGGCGCTGACCCCACCCCGCATCCCCCACCCGCGGCTGTTCCTGGTGCCGTCCCCCGTAGCTAGAGGGAGCGCCGCTCGCTCCGGGGCCGGGGTAGCCGGGGCGAAGGGGGATTCCGTGGCTCTGCTTCTGCCCGGCAGGGCAGAGATGTGGCTCTTCCCTCCAGTACTCCCAGCCCCCGCGTACCTTGCACATCGACAGCCGCCCCCAGCTTCACACCCGTCCTGCGCAGACTTTAGACATGGGTGTTTTAAAAAGGGAAACCTCTCGTACAGAAAATATTTCCCTGTTGTCCTAATTAGTAGGGACAGCTATTTCACTGAAAAGTGTGTGGGAGGCGGGGAGCACACTGGAACGCACGGAAAAAGGAAAAACTAAGTCACCAACACCTAAAAAACTTGCATTAGCAACTTTCATAGTGTTTAGTTACTGAAAGTTTTTATTATTCTACCTGTATATGCACAAAAAAATTAATTCTTACTAGCAGTTAGGATTTTCTACCAAACTTGAATGAATTAAAAATCCTTGAAAAACAAAATTAATTACAGAACGTAGACAAAAAGAACACCTACCTTCACCCGCAGAACTAAAATTCTGTGAACGAAGAACTGGTAAAACACTAAGGTGCCGCTGCTCCTTTTTCACCAGTTTCTGACTTCTAAACTTCCAAGTATTAACTATCCAGTACAAGCTTTTAAGTGAAAGCGTCTCACGTTTAAAAGAACAGACTATTTACATACCTCCCCCAACACAGAGTAACTCAGCCCTTCTACTTGAAATATTTGGTGGCTCTTAAAAGAGCCTTTGGGTTAAAACTGACGATCCGGGACGCTCTACTTGGAGCTGGTGTACTTGGTGACAGCCTTGGTGCCCTCGGACACGGCGTGCTTGGCCAGCTCGCCGGGCAGCAGCAGCCGCACGGCCGTCTGGATCTCCCGCGACGTGATGGTGGAGCGCTTGTTGTAGTGCGCCAGGCGCGAGGCCTCGCCGGCGATGCGCTCGAAGATGTCGTTGACGAACGAGTTCATGATGCCCATGGCCTTGGACGAGATGCCCGTATCGGGGTGCACCTGCTTCAGCACCTTGTACACGTAGATGGAGTAGCTCTCCTTGCGGCTCTTCTTGCGCTTCTTGTCGCCCTTCTTCTGTGTCTTGGTGACAGCCTTCTTGGAGCCCTTCTTGGGCGCGGGGGCAGACTTGGCCGGTTCAGGCATGGCGAAATCTCTCACGTTGCTGTAAAGCACCGGAGTGCCCGTCAGCGCGATTACTGCCCTATTTATAGGGGCCTTATGCAAATCTATGGCCTCAGCGATCAGCGCTTCTATTGGATAACAGGACCAGTGACGTTACACATCGTACCGACGGCTTTGTAATTGGACCTTTTCAAATCCCACGCTAGTATTGGTTAAGAACTCGAATCCTACCAGCCAATCACAACAAGCTGTTTCAATCGCAAGGTTCGGAGGCGAAGCTCGTCCTCTGCTACCTGGCGCCGCCCCGCCCCGGGGTCACCCCGGAGCACCAGGGCTTGGGTGGCTCCTGCAGCTGCCTGCTCGGCCGGATCTGTACGTACAAAGAGTAGTTATCGGCGGCTTCTTCAGGAAAAACAAACAAAATTCAAAACCAACCCCAAACAAAACCTACAAAAAACCAGAGAAAATCGAAAGGTATTTTGCTATTTTTTTTTTAATTATTATGTTCTTCAAGAGGACACATATCTGCATATTGCATGTGATGGCCTACATTTATAACAATCACAAGCTAAATGTAGAAGGGAAAAAATAGAACCAGAAAACATATAGAGGATCTGGAATGCTAAGTTTTGTTAACTGTGTTTTAAATTAATACATCTGGCCCACAGAGCATGGTATGTTTTTCAGGACTTTAAATGAGACGGAAGTTCTGATTTAATTTATAAGCAGAAAGAAAGTGGACTTCTTTTGGGAAGTAATACAAGTATTGGATTAACATAAGTAAACCCCAAGATATTCCTGATAATAAAATAAATCATGGGTTTAAAATTGAATTTTGAGTTTATTGTGAATCAGAAGTTCTGGCTGTTTTCTTGTTAAGCTGATGTAATTGTGCAAGAGGAAAATACAATTGTTTAAACAGACCAAAATGATTTTATAGTATTAGGAATTCTGATGTGCTAATATATTTTATTTAATGGAGGAAGTGCTGTTTAATATAGTACTAGCCTGTGTGTTTAGAAAAAGGGTAGTATTTTATTTTTAAATCACAATGCTGTGTGGCAACATAAATTACAATTATATATTTGTTCATAAGTAAATTGGAATGCTATAATCCACTTTAAAGGGATCAAGTTAGTTTGTGATTGAATTAAGCTAGGACTATATCATGTAGTATCACATAGGCAGTACTGTAATGATGCTATTTGCTTCTGGAACTCTTAAGAGCTATTCAAAATCTAGACTTTCTTAATATCAGAGGAAGGGGACACCATGGGCCTATACAGGAAATGTATCTGGCATATGTAAATTTAGTTTAATGTTGGTGAGACTGCTCAAATCACAAGAAACTAATTATTCAAGTACATTTCTAAGGACAGTGGCAGACATTCCAGATACTGGTGCTAGGAATAGAAAGACCTGTCACCTTACCAAGCTGGTTTTGCTTCTGTGTTTTCCCCTTTGTTGGGCAGAATTCTGGATTCACCAAGATTTCCAGCCTACATCCAAAATAGTGCTGTCTGAAGAAAGGGAGGCAGACGAGGAAAGAGTGGGACCTTTATCCTTCCTGAAGAGTGACAGTTGCTCCTAAGTGCTTCTGCTGTGCTTAACACCCAAACTGGAGAGACAAGAACAGCCACCTATGTTGAGGAGAGCAGCTTCATGCTGCCTCTGTGATGCTGCAACTCCAGTTTCATGTGCATCCACCCCACATCCCTGTTCCCTCTCATCAAGAAGAGGGTTGGGTGGATGCTTATTCATCTACATTTGCTCTGTTGCCCCCACAGGTGCCTTTAGCAGCTTGGTCATCTTGCAGAAAACCTGATAAGGCAGGAGGGAGCTGCACATGCCTTTTGAAGAAAAGTAGTTCTCTCTTTTTCAGCAAAGCAAGAAGAGAGGCCAGAGTGGCCCATCCCTAAAGATTTAACTCCTCACATACACCGTGAACCTCGTGACTTTCTTTTGGCATAAACATTACCTGGAAAAGCAGTTCACTGAGAAAACCTCTGCCTGGTAACGGGACTTGTCTTGTGAACATCTGTAAAAGTCCATGACTTGACAAGCCACTCGGGGACAATGTGGCATAGGATCTCCAGTTCTGTCTCCACAATAGCAATTGAAGGCTGTCACTTTTGTTGCACTGATCTGAAAGAGAAAATGTAGAATAATACAGGGCAAGCTCAGAAGTGTAAAGTCCATAGATCCAGAAAACAAACACATTAAAAAAAAAAACCCATACTCGAACACTACGCCCAGCTTTTGCATACAGCCCCTCCAGTATGTTAATCCTTTTAAATCTATTGAACAACTCTAACAAAAATGACAGTTGATCCAGGTTCTAAAGATCCTAGAGATTCTCAGTTTAAAAAATTTTGTGAAGATAAGCTATGGGGTAGAAAGACACCCAGGTTGACACCTCCATTGGGGAAAGGTGGCTATGGTGAACATCTACTGCTTCGTTTAAGCCTTCCAGCTAAAAACAAACAAACAAAAAAACCACAGACAAACAAACAAACAAAAATTAAACAAAACACCAAAACCCTCCAAAAAACAACAGCTTTATAGTAACTGAAGGCCAGTCGGTGCTTGTGTAGTGTGGTTGTGCATGTTGCTCCTTCACAAAGAGGAAGTTGCCATGCATTTTCCAAAGTAACATTTCTGCACTTGAGATGTCTAAAGTTGATTAAGATTATGCAACTCATAAAATGATGTGCCCTTTCCAGTGAATGTAGCTGTAGAACTACAATTAAGAAAAATACTATGTTTCATGTTCGAAAAGTGAAACAGTGTGGAAAAAGACAAAGAGCAAAAGGGATACTTTGAGGTACTATGTATCGACAAAGATTAAGACATGAAAATGAACAAACACATGCCAAATGTTTTAAAGCAGATGAAAAAGTCTAGATTTTATTCAGGAGTGTATCAAAAAGTAGACAACGCTCTAAAAAAAAAGTGTCATACACATGGAAAAAAAATAAAAAAAGAAAAAAGTGGATTAATAACGTTACACATCTCTCGGTATAAATGGGTAGGTTTACTCAAGCACCGAGAGCAGAACGTCCGCGCTCCCCCCACCCCCCACCGGGCCCTTTGTTGGAGCGCAGCGAAATGGCGGCGGCGGAGCGCGGGCGGGAAGCGGCGCTCCCGGCCCCGCCGCCCCCATTGGCTGGATTTTGCTGCAGACCCGCGGCCGGCGGGGCCCGGCTGCGACACTGGCTCCGAGCGACGCCACGATGGGACCGGGAAGCCGGGCCGTGCGGGACGGGAAGGAAGCCCCCCCGCCCGGCGATTTGCTCCCGCGATGCCCGGGCCGAGCCGGCGGGGGGAGAGGGAGGTGTCCCGGCGCAGGGGTGAGCACGGTGCCGCCCACCCCCGCCGCCTGTCGCAGGCGATGGCGCGAACGTCCCTGGCCGCAGAGGGAAGGGCGCGGAGATGAGCCCGCCCGTGCCCTGCCCCGCCGCAGTCCTCAACCAGGTCGGACCGCCGGCAATATAGAGGGTGCTGGCGCGTAATTGAGCCACACACGACTTAGAGTCGAGTGAGTGTGTAAGCATGTCCGGTAGAGGCAAAGGCGGCAAGGGGCTCGGCAAGGGGGGCGCCAAGCGCCACCGCAAGGTGCTGCGCGACAACATCCAGGGTATCACCAAGCCGGCCATCCGCCGCCTGGCTCGGCGCGGCGGCGTCAAGCGCATCTCGGGGCTCATCTATGAAGAGACTCGCGGAGTGCTGAAGGTGTTCCTGGAGAACGTGATCCGCGACGCTGTCACCTACACCGAGCACGCCAAGAGGAAGACCGTGACAGCCATGGACGTGGTTTATGCCCTTAAGCGCCAGGGACGCACCCTCTACGGCTTCGGCGGCTAAACTTAGTTGTTGGAATAGCTTACATTGTTAGAACACAAAGGCTCTTTTAAGAGCCACCCACACTTACAAAAAAGAGCTGTCATCGCTATTCGGTGGGGTTGCTAAAAAGGTGGGGGTCTGGGGGTTGGGCTTTACGCTGGTATCTATCGGCTGTAGGAAGTGCTGCCCGCGGTCTGTCTTTGAACCCTCCCTACTTCAAGCAACAGGCGAGTTCGAAAACGGGTGGTGGAGGATGTCTCGATTGCTCTTCCGAAAAATATTGGGGGAACAGTGGTTTTGCTTGACTACTGGGCTTCTGGGCACAAGGGAAATAAATAGTTTCTGAAAGAAAACTGATTTTTGTTTTCGTCCATCTTCCTATTCTCCCCACCCCCCTTGACTCCCTCACTCCGTTCTCCTTCGAAACGAGAATGGAAAGGACAAGCAAGCCAGAAAAACAGGATACCGGGGGAAAGAGCCACAGCGAGAGCTGCTCCGCGGCCGCCGGCTTCAGAGCAGCGGCCTCACACGGGAAGCTCATGAAATGGCGGCGCCCTCAGCTCTGCCAGTCGGGGAGTGGGGCGGGACTGAGCGGGAAGGCGCACGGAGAAGCACCAGCTAAGAGCACCCGTAGCACCCCAGGGAGTGCAAAGGGAAGAGACCGCCAGCCCTGTCCGAAAACGCTTTCCTCTTACTCCCCCTCTTCCAGATAAAGGGATGCCTCCTCTCTAAGCACCGCTCCCCACCCCGCGGCAGCTCTGAACAGGGAACCGCAGTCAGAACCGCCAACACACGCGGGTCCAGGAAAGGGGCGTATCCCACGTTCCCTGCAGCCCCAACCTCCCCGTTATCCCAGAATCAGCACTGCCGCCAGCACGGGAAAGAGCACTCAGCACAGGCTGCCTCTACCTGATCTGAAAAACAGAGACACAGCTCTCTCCGGTGGCCATGTGGTGGCTCTTAAAAGAGCCTTTGGGTTTGGTGCTGGCTGGGCAGGAGCCTCAGGCACGCTCGCCGCGGATGCGGCGGGCCAGCTGGATGTCCTTGGGCATGATGGTGACGCGCTTGGCGTGGATGGCGCACAGGTTGGTGTCCTCGAACAGCCCCACCAGGTAGGCCTCGCTGGCCTCCTGCAGCGCCATGACAGCCGAGCTCTGGAAGCGCAGGTCGGTCTTGAAGTCCTGCGCGATCTCGCGCACCAGGCGCTGGAAGGGCAGCTTGCGGATCAGCAGCTCCGTCGACTTCTGGTAGCGCCGGATCTCGCGCAGCGCCACCGTGCCGGGCCGGTAGCGGTGCGGCTTCTTCACGCCGCCGGTGGCCGGCGCGCTCTTGCGGGCAGCCTTGGTGGCCAGCTGCTTGCGGGGCGCCTTCCCGCCTGTTGACTTACGCGCTGTCTGCTTGGTGCGCGCCATATCACTGCAGTGTATTACACTGTGAGTAACACAGAGCAGCAGCGCCCACGACTCTCATTTATAACGGCTCGCGGCCCCGCCTTCCAGACTCTGATTGGTTCGTAAAGAGAAGAATTTAATTGGGTAATTCCCAAGATCTTCCAAGCACTGCGGTAACTGAAGGAGCTGCCAGACCCTGCCCTTACAAAAGAGCAGTCGACCTTTATGTTATTCTTTGAGGTATTTTGAAGACCTTTAAAATTTTTATTTCTCTATTATTTACTCTTCTTTTTTACCCCTGAGTTTTTTTTTGAGACTCTACATCCTGCTTACCGAGTCCATGTTTTAAGTATATAATATAATATAATATAATATAATATAATATAATATAATATAATATAATATAATATAATATAATATAATATAATATAATATAATATAATATAATATAATATAATATAATATAATATAATATAATATAATATAACGCATATTGGCTTAACTGCTAAAAAGCTAAAGTAAGCATGTGAGTTTTACTTTTGGATTGCTAGTACAACTATCGCTTCCTCTGGAAATATTTTCTTAAATAATCTATAACGACAACATAAGACTGACTGTCCTTTAATACGCTTGGGTCTTGCTAAGTAAAAGAAAAAAAAAAGGAAAAAAAACCCACAAGTCTATGCTCAGATTAACCTAAAATATTATGTTTTAGTATTACTCGATTTTGGCAGCACAGTCCATCAGTAGATTGCATAAGAAGAACAAACTTATTCAATACAGCAATTAACAAAGTGGTTTAAAAAAGAAAAAAAGAAAAAAAATCGCGTTCGAAGAAATGGAAGATGAATAGGCTTGTGATTTAATTATTAAAGAACTCGTTTCTGCACAGAGGGGGTTAACGCGGGATTTTCAAATTGGCGCAATGAGGTGGGCCATGCTCATCAGCCAATGAAAAAGCAGAGCTCGGATATATAAAGGAGCTAGAGCGTTTGCCATTGTACAGTTCCCGTTTTTCAGACTTCGCAGGCTAAAGGTGAAGCAAGACTAATAATGGCCCGTACCAAGCAGACGGCGCGTAAGTCAACAGGCGGGAAGGCGCCCCGCAAGCAGCTGGCCACCAAGGCTGCCCGCAAGAGCGCGCCGGCCACCGGCGGCGTGAAGAAGCCGCACCGCTACCGGCCCGGCACGGTGGCGCTGCGCGAGATCCGGCGCTACCAGAAGTCGACGGAGCTGCTGATCCGCAAGCTGCCCTTCCAGCGCCTGGTGCGCGAGATCGCGCAGGACTTCAAGACCGACCTGCGCTTCCAGAGCTCGGCCGTCATGGCGCTGCAGGAGGCCAGCGAGGCCTACCTGGTGGGGCTGTTCGAGGACACCAACCTGTGCGCCATCCACGCCAAGCGCGTCACCATCATGCCCAAGGACATCCAGCTGGCCCGCCGCATCCGCGGCGAGCGTGCCTGAGGCTCCTGCCCAGCCAGCACCAAACCCAAAGGCTCTTTTAAGAGCCACCACATGGCCACCGGAGAGAGCTGTGTCTCTGTTTTTCAGATCAGGTAGAGGCAGCCTGTGCTGAGTGCTCTTTCCCGTGCTGGCGGCAGTGCTGATTCTGAGATAACGGGGAGGTTGGGGCTGCAGGGAACGTGGGATACGCCCCTTTCCTGGACCCGCGTGTGTTGGCGGTTCTGACTGCGGTTCCCTGTTCAGAGCTGCCGCGGGGTGGGGAGCGGTGCTTAGAGAGGAGGCATCCCTTTATCTGGAAGAGGGGGAGTAAGAGGAAAGCGTTTTCGGACAGGGCTGGCGGTCTCTTCCCTTTGCACTCCCTGGGGTGCTACGGGTGCTCTTAGCTGGTGCTTCTCCGTGCGCCTTCCCGCTCAGTCCCGCCCCACTCCCCGACTGGCAGAGCTGAGGGCGCCGCCATTTCATGAGCTTCCCGTGTGAGGCCGCTGCTCTGAAGCCGGCGGCCGCGGAGCAGCCCTCGCTGTGGCTCTTTCCCCCGGTATCCTGTTTTTCTGGCTTGCTTGTCCTTTCCATTCTCGTTTCGAAGGAGAACGGAGTGAGGGAGTCAAGGGGGGTGGGGAGAATAGGAAGATGGACGAAAACAAAAATCAGTTTTCTTTCAGAAACTATTTATTTCCCTTGTGCCCAGAAGCCCAGTAGTCAAGCAAAACCACTGTTCCCCCAATATTTTTCGGGAGAGCAATCGAGACATCCTCCACCACCCGTTTTCGAACTCGCCTGTTGCTTGAAGCGGGGAGGATTCAAAGACAGACCGCGGGCAGCACTTCCTACAGCCGATAGATACCAGCGCAAAGCCCAACCCCCAGACCCCCACCTTTTTAGCAACCCCACCGAATAGCGATGACAGCTCTTTTTTGTAAGTGTGGGTGGCTCTTAAAAGAGCCTTTGTGTTCTAACAATGTAAGCTATCCCAACAACTAAGTTTAGCCGCCGAAGCCGTAGAGGGTGCGTCCCTGGCGCTTAAGGGCATAAACCACGTCCATGGCTGTCACGGTCTTCCTCTTGGCGTGCTCGGTGTAGGTGACAGCGTCGCGGATCACGTTCTCCAGGAACACCTTCAGCACTCCGCGAGTCTCTTCATAGATGAGCCCCGAGATGCGCTTGACGCCGCCGCGCCGAGCCAGGCGGCGGATGGCCGGCTTGGTGATGCCCTGGATGTTGTCGCGCAGCACCTTGCGGTGGCGCTTGGCGCCCCCCTTGCCGAGCCCCTTGCCGCCTTTGCCTCTGCCAGACATGCTTACACACTCACTCGACTCTAAGTCGTGTGTGGCTCAATTACGCGCCAGCACCCTCTATATTGCCGGCGGTCCGACCTGGTTGAGGACTGCGGCGGGGCAGGGCACGGGCGGGCTCATCTCCGCGCCCTTCCCCCTGCGGCCAGGGACGTTCGCGCCATCGCCTGCGACAGGCGGCGGGGGTGGGCGGCACCGTGCTCACCCCTGCGCCGGGACACCCCCCTCTCCCCCCGCCGGCTCGGCCCGGGCATCGCGGGAGCAAATCGCCGGGCGGGGGGGCCTCCTTCCCGTCCCGCACGGCCCGGCTTCCCGGTCCCATCGTGGCGTCGCTCGGAGCCAGTGTCGCAGCCGGGCCCCGCCGGCCGCGGGTCTGCAGCAAAATCCAGCCAATGGGGGCGGCGGGGCCGGGAGCGCCGCTTCCCGCCCGCGCTCCGCCGCCGCCATTTCGCTGCGCTCCAACAAAGGGCCCGGTCGGGGGCGACCCGGAGGTGCCGTGGTGCCGTTGTGGTTAGTCATTGTTTCCGACTTGAGGAAGGTCCCTGTGCGTAACGTTCCCCTTGGCATAACTCTGTGTTTTAAGAATATCTGTTGAGCCTTGAGCGGTTCCAGTATGTTGTGTTAGCAGCTTTATCGTTTCGTGGGAAGATGATGTTTTTTGTAGAGGGGCCTGTGGGCTCCATTAGGTCATGGTGTGGGAGCTTCTGCGGCCACTTCCAGAGGCAGAACTGCTGTCAGAAGCTGCCAAACTTTTGTGCGCACACACTCTCTTTTGCGTTTTCTGTCTTAGTTCTTACATTTACTGTGAATGTGTATTTGAAGATATTTTTACTTTGCTTTTGGAGGGAAAGCAAAAATGCTTTTCCACGCATTTTCTTTACCATCTTGTCAGGAGTTTTTGCTTGGTTAATTATATCTGCATACAATACACTGGTTTTGGGTTTTGTGTTTGGTTGCTCAGGTGGTTTTGTTTGATTCTTCCAGTTTTTTCCCTTTTCCTAATGGATCTCCATTAATACAATGCATCCAGGTTGCGGGAAGGTTTTACTTGTTTAGTTTTGCAGCCCTTTTCCTTCAAACTGTCTTTTTTTTTTTTTTTTTTTTAATTGTTTGTGCTTTTTCATCCCTTGAAAGATTTTTTTTTTTTCTTTGGGGAACTGTTTTGAGATTTTTTTCCTCTCTCTTTAGTCTTCTAGTTATTAATGTTATTTAATTCAGATTGTTTGGGCACCATGTTGATAAGTCTATTTTCATTTGTAGATAGCCAGCTTGGTAATATTTATATCAGCCTTTATAAATATCACCTGATTTTTTTCTACAGAAATAGTATAAATGCATTTATCTTTGCATATCAATCTTCATGATGCTGTTAGCACAGATTAAGCTCTTCAGTTTATATTAGAATCACTGTGTCTTCACACATTGTTTTCAGTTAACTTACTGTTTGAGAAAAAAGTGAATCAATATGCATCCTCTTCTTCTTCCCTTTTAAAGGTTATAGCATGAACAGAACACAACAGAGAGCTCACTGATGCTTTTGCAAAACTATAGTGCACTTTGCCTATTACTTATGTCAGTATATGATATTATACACATTTTCCTTGGCAGTGATTACTGAGTGTTTTCTCTCTATTTGTCTAGATTCAAATGTTCTCTTGTTCTCTTAAGGACTGGTGAGGGAATTATTTTTTCTCTTCTCTTCTGACATGTTTGTTTTTAATCACATAACTTTTTGCACAACTGTTCTATACCTTTTTTTTCATTACACCTAATGACTTAAGACAGTGTAAGTGTTAATATTCTTCTACATTATCCACTTAAACAATTCTCTTATGTGATTTAGTGAAAACAGGTATTACAAACTGCTCTGTTCAACTCCCATGCCTGGCTTTAATTGGTATTTTGTCAAAAAGTTGCACTCCCTTTTAGCATCCATTTCTCATTGCTTCTTATTTCACTAGATCTCTTTTTGTGGCACTTATTTAGTGGGTTTTTTTTTTCTTCCATGAAATTTAACCTTTGCTTATTTTTACATCATACTTTCTTGATTGTCTCAATATTAAACTTCCTTAAATAACAACCAACTTTTCATCCTCATCTAAGGGTCATTACTTCTCAAGAGTAACAACCCAGCTGAAGAACCGAAACAGTGAATACTGTGATTTGTTCTTGACCTAAGTAATAGCTTATCTTCAAAAGGGATTAAAAATCATTGATGGTCTAAAGCGTTAATTTTTATTGTGACCGATTTTACACAGAATCTTTGTAGATATGATAACAACGTACAGGCAGATAGAATTGATTATTGCATTACAGTGTGCTTGGGTTATTTGAGGAAATATTCTATATTTCGTGATTGCTAAAGCCAAGTTATACTTACCAAATTCTATATTTTCCCCACCAAACAACGGATAGTTTAATTTTATTTTTTGTGTGTGTGTGTGTTTTTTTTCTTTTTTTAACATAATATATGTGTATGGCATCTTTCTAAACTTTTCACTGGCAGCAGTAGGTATAAAATAACAGTTTATATAACATTTAAATGTTGGGACACTCCAGAAAATAGACAAAATTAAACCAAAAGGAAAGGCATACATCCTGTTTACAGGAGCCCAGATCTTTGAATGTTCTTAAAAAGATGGAAGGAGCTCTGAGCAATCCATATTGATTGGAATCTGGAGTAACATTACATTTCCTAATATGACATCTTGGTCTCATATTTTATGGCCAGGGTGCATCATTCAGTCCTAGTGGTTCATTTCCATTGATTTTATTACTCTGAACCAACAAGTCACTATATGAACTATTCATTAATATTTTTTTTTTTTTTTTTTACATTTCAGCTTTTCCCATTAATCAAGACAGTATGAGAAGGGTGAAAAACTCTGTTTTCTTCTTCCAAACAAGGCAGCATTAGTTGGAAGAGCCTTGAGGTGTCTCTCACATGATGTGGAAAGGCAGTCAGGGCACACTGGAATGAAGGAGCAGGTTGGTTGAGGGCAGGAAGGAGACAGAAAAATGACTCCTCTTCCCACTCTAGTTATGTCACAAAAGATTGTACCACTCCCCTTTTGCACCAGCTTTCAATCTCCCATCCTTCCATTCCATCCAATGCTCCTGACCTTCCCAAATGCCAACCACCCCCTTCAGGAAGCTGTTGCAAACTGTGAATTTCAAAAATTGTTTTTAATGATCTTTGGGGTTTTGAGGAGAATTGTTTAGCTGCTATCGGAAGAAGCTGCTGATTTCTCAGCAGATCTGCCAGCATATGTATTTTCAGGTAATCAGGAGAATTGATATCAACTTAGAAAATTTCTATGATGTGTTTTGTTTTTTTTCTTTTTTTAAACCAGATGAAGGTATGTGATAGAAATGTTGCAATATGGAGATACAGATTTGGTTCACCTTCTAAAGCAGAATCTTTTCATTAATGTGCTATTTTACTTAGTTGAGACATTTGTGAGGGAAAGGTGTAAAAAAGCCCCTGCATCATCTTCCTAGGGAAATTTAATTGTTTTCAGACTATCATCTGATATGTAGAAGTCCAAGTAAAAATGGAGATGTTTTTTATTAGAGTGACAATCAACATGATGAAAATATTACAGAAGTTGTCTAATTCCATGTAAAAAAAGAAAAAATAAATTATTGTTGTAAGCTGCATCACTTTTTTTTTTTTTTTTAATTACAGCATGTGCTCTGTGCGTCCTACTCATCTGGAGACACCAAGCTGTCAGCCTTTGCCCAGGCCATCAACCTTATACGTCTACACTGCCATGAGGCTGAAGACAGGACTGGTGGTTACCCCTTCAGTATAAAATATAATCCCACATTTTGCACCTGACAGCTCAATATGCCCCTGGAATATCTGAGTTCTGATCAGCTTAACCGTGTTTTTCAGTTTCATTCACCTCCTGCCCTGATCCCCGACTCAGTCTTCAGAACTCTCTCACCACCATCTTCCACCTTCACTGCACCCTCTGGGTTGATCCTAATTAAAAAAAAACTAATGCATCTGAAAACAATAAAAAAATAATTAAACAAAAATTTGTTCTGTGCTCAGAAGCACTACAATGAAAATAATTTGAATGCCGAGAATCATCAGAAGAGGAAAAGAGAATGAAACAGAGGATATTTTATGTTTGTACCGTTGCAACATTGTGTGAAATAGTTGCACCCTGAGTACTGTGAACATTTCTGGCCTTTTAAAAAATGTAGTGCAACTAGAAAAGAAAGTTATGAGAAAAGCCATAAAGATGATTTAAGGTCTAAAACAGCTTCTCTGCAGAGGATGCTACGACACTTTGAGAACAGAAACAACTACTGGGTGAAGATGGTCTTGCTTATATTTACTATCTGTAAGGTCAGAGACTAAAGCTGTCAAATCTGACTGATCTAATTATAAAGTTACTTACCAGGCAAAATGTTAGTGACTGCCTAAATATCAAAGGTGGTTTCTTTAAGTAAATGGACTCCTTATCTCTGTAGGCTTTTTCTAAATGAGGACCTGAAAATGATGAATGAAAATGTGAGGATGGAGCCCTCTCTCTCCTCTATAGAAATCAATTCTGGG
This sequence comes from Streptopelia decaocto, assembly GCF_964273445.1. Classification (NCBI taxonomy): domain Eukaryota; kingdom Metazoa; phylum Chordata; class Aves; order Columbiformes; family Columbidae; genus Streptopelia; species Streptopelia decaocto. The sequence goes on along the minus strand of NC_138663.1, from coordinate 42,865,224 downwards.
GAACACAGATGCTTGCATAACTATAAGCACTTCCTAACTGGTGGTAAACAGTTCCCATCTCTTAAAAGACTTCAAAACTGATCCCTGATGGTATCATCTTCCATTTAAGAGCACACACTTCCTGAAGTTCAGTTTGGTTTTACCATAGGGTAAAAAAATACCCCAACCCCAAACAAACAACTGACCCCCCTCCAAACAAAAACTACTTCCCCAAAGAAAAAATCCTGTTCATTTGTTTAACGACTTTTTTTCAAGGCTTCCAAGTTACTAGCATCCTGCTTTGTGCAGGTATTTCCATGGTTCTTTCACAAACTACTTGAGGAGACAAAAGAGGAAGTTCCATGGCAGAAGGAAGCTGCAGTGTCTGTAGGAAGAGGGAAGGGCTTGGTTTCCGTTTGAAATACGTCCCCATATGTCAAGACCAATATCATTCATATGCAGAGTGCAGAGACCTGAAACAACTGAATTCTTAAAGAAGTGACACATAGAGATGCCATCCGGAGGGGGAAAAAAAGGTTTGTTTGCATCAGCCTAGTTAGTATGGGAGAATTGTTTCTGTACCATGCAGTCATGCATCAGGTTTTCTAGGACAGAATGAACAAGGTGGGAAAAGCTCTAACGATCACGGGGTCCTTTATATAAGTAGTTTATGAAGCGAGATGGTCTCTTGCTCTCTCAACAGTTAAGTCTCTCTCTCTCTTTTTTTTTTTTTTTTTTTTTCCGTACCCTGGGCAGCAGCCACAATATAAAACGCAGTTAAAACCAACAGTCGGTGCAAGAGGTATTAAAAACGCGGGCTGGTTTTAACAGCAGCCCGGGCGGGCAGGGCGCCCATCACCGCACCGCGGGGTCATTCAGCAGGTTCACCTTCCCTGCCTGCGGATTAACGAGATGGAAACGACTTGGAGAGGGATGGCGGAGAAGGTAACCGGAGGAAGATGAGAGGGAGGCAGGGCGAAGAGGAGGAGAAGGAGGAGGAGGAGGAGGAGGGAGGGAAGTTCCTTTCTGGGCAGGATTGGTCAAAAATTGCTGCAGCGGGAACGCGGCGGCGCCGGGCGGGCGGTGACTGTGGCCGCCCGTCCCCGCCGCGCTCCGGCAGCTGCTTCACGGTGCGGGGCGAGATGGAAAATCTCCCAAACCGATCGATCGGAAGATGCAGAGAGAAAGACGTGCAAGGAATTAGCGATTTATGGCAGTCTGCAAAATGTTAATGTTATGTACACTCAGAGCATTTATTGTTACCTGCAAACTGCAAATGCAGATTTTCGCTGCGTTTCTACAGCTATATAATGCAACTGACTTTCAAGCTTCGCTCCTGTCATTCAGATTTTCAAAACGTCAGTGCCTCTGAAACTGTGAATGGAGACATGTGAGTTTCTTTCATGTTTACCAGTATCTAAATTGATCCCATACTGTATACCTGAGAAAAAAACCACAACCAATGTAAATGTAGGAGGTGATCACCTTGCCAATATAACAAGCTCAGGCAGTATCTCTCCTGAGCATACTTTGTTAACTATTTTGCAAAACCGGGTGTCCTACCTAATAGTAGGCACATAGAATAGGGCAAAAAGCCCCTGCTTATATCACCCTAATCCCAGCTGCAAATTCCCTCCCCTGTTCCCTATTAGTTGAGTACTACAGGGTTTACAGACTACCTGATGCCTGCCTCCCTGCCTTGGTTTACCTATTTCATTAATCTAATTCTAACACCTCCCCTCCGCCCTTATTGATTTTAAGTGTGGATTCCTGGATCTCTGGCTACCTGTCCCGTAGCTTAACTTTTCAAATACAGTAATCAGTTTACATTCCAGGTTTAGCTTGAAGAGACTTTGTTTTGCATTAAAGATTCATAGCCAGATGTCTTTCAGTCTTCCCCTCCACAGGGGTCAGGTGCCAGACCAGTTGTAAAAACAACATTCCTCCTTCAATGGCTCCTTACAATAAATAACTTGTTTTTTCTTGTTTTGTTTTGTTTTTTTTTTTTTTGTTTTTTTTTAACTGGTTTGTTGTTTAAGCAAACCTGTTTTCACAGGAGTATGAAAAGTTAGTTGCTGATGGTACTATTCAGAACAATTCTATATATTACACCACATTTGTAAGATATTCCTACTTGACAATATTTTAGTTTGTTATGTATGATTGTAGAAAGGTACTAAATGAAATAAATATTTGAATGAAGAGGCATTAGCATAATTTATGAATAGACCTGTAAATATTTAACCTTTGTGTAGACTGTATAAAATGTTCAAATAAGTTTTACAAAGAACAGCCCACAGTTTCATGGATCTACCCTCAGTAGCAGGCAAACAATTCCATTCACTTTTGTGGGTATATGCTCTAACTTGCCTACATTTTTGTAGATACAGTAGCTTAAAGCAACTTCTGCCCCAGAAAGGGAGGAGGAGTTACGTCGACTTCCTCTAAGACTGTGTTAAGCTGCTTCAAATCAAGGGATTTTGGACAATGACTTTACGCTGTCCACATCTTGTTACAGAGTGAAAGAGCATAGCCTTTTCAACAAAAACATGAGCAAGACTTTTTGAAGCAAAAGAACATTGAAGGGCACTTCCCATACACCATTGTCACTACGATGAAGTTAAGCAAAGTGTCAATATTATTTTACCCTTCAGTCTGTTTCACTTATGTGTCTGCATACTTGGGAATGTTTCTGCAGCTAAGTATAGGGTTTGTTGGATTTTTGTTTGTTTGGGTTTTTTGTTTGTTTTTATTACCTCACATTTTACCTCCTAGTACTTTATGAAAAAGCAGAACTATAGAGTAACTACAGGCTGAAGAACATTATCTGAGGCCAGGATATCTGAGAGATTGTACTACCTGTGCCATAGCTTGTACTTTAAAGCACAAGTTTGGATTTAAAGATCAAGAGTAGTTTAGGTCATCTATGACACTAAATGTCTTTTCATGACCACCAGCATCTCTGATGCATTGTTCTTAAATCTGAAGCCTTCCTCCTTTATATAGAAATCTGTTTGAGAGCTTAGGTTGTTTGAATAGTTGGAAAGAAATTTGGAAAATGATCCAGATTAGTTAGAAATTCTGCATCTCAAATGAAATAAAATACTTGTGGTTTTAAAGAAAACTTTTTAATGTCTAATCTGCCTCATAAGTCAATAGGTATTACAATACACTTCTCTATTCTATTTTAATATATACAAAAGTTTTCTTTAACTATGGTATGCAGACAAAAGATGTGTTAGTTTATAACAAGCATAGTTACATAAGGAAAAACATATTACCATTCTACATTAAGTGTGAATGGCTGGTCAGGAGAAACAAGGATATGCAATAACTGTAGTAAAACATTCCAGTCATATTTTAGCTGAAGAAAAAGAGGATTTTGTATACAGAACTCACCAGTTTGCTTGTACTAATAAAAACATGTAAAAAATGTGAAATTACCATTGGTGGCACAGAAAACAGAACATAAATTATAAACTGCTATGAAAGGAAAATAAGCTCTGTACATGCACGTCTCAAAGGGGAAACATGGCTAGAAAAGCAGAGAAAAAAAATTGTGAGCTTTGTGGTTTACTATTATTGAGTGTAACTAGATTCTAGTGAGAAAGATAATTAAAAATACCTTAGACTAGATTTCAATCTGTCCATACATCATTTGAAAATAAAAATGTTAGAATACTTGTGTTTTCAAGTGATTTTTCATACATCAGTGAGGAAAATCCCTCCTCCTCTAATGCAGACATACTTCCTTCTCGAGCACTTCAGTGTGACCATTTCTCTTGAAAAGGGAGAAATGCTCCCTCCTCACAGCTTGCTTTTGAGGGCAAAAATGAAACCCGGGAGGCCTGTGTTTCAAAACATGGGATTTTCAAATAGGCCAATCAGAACCTTCTACAAATCAGTATGCTGTTTGAGACCCATGCAGTCTTGTTCACCCGTTATAAATATCCACCAACCGAAGGTTATTTTGCTTAATATACTGAGTACAAGAAACTGAGATTATTAAACAAAAGAATAATCTTCAAGTGTTTTAAACATAGTTCTAGCCTCAAATTTCAGAATAGCTGCTGATAAAATCCTGCCGTTAATATTGTTTCAAATATTTGCTTCTGAATGGTAGATGATTAATACCTAATGCAATTTCTTTCAACGAAACAGGGCTGATAAAAGGGAGAAAAAGTAGTCTTCTAACAAAACCACACACACCCCCCCAAACAAACAAATGCACAAACAAACATAAAAAGAATAGAACTTGAAAATTGTGTAAGAAGCAAATATTGTTTAAAACTATTCCCACGATTCTCATCTTGTTTCCAAGCAACACTTCAGCCAGGCACTCCCTCTGCTTGAAAAACATTTTCGATTAACACATTACCACAATGACTCACTCCTCTGCTTCCTGGGGGAGGAAACTGTAAAAAGCAGTACAGTTTCCTCGACTTATTTCTCAAGGGGCACTTTTAAAGAACAAAGAAAACACTCCCCAGGCCCGCGGGCAGGAGCATTTGGAGGCTCCCGGCAGTGCATTCCTGGGTCTCCTTTGGCCAGTTTTGTTTTCTTCCGCATAAAACACTACAGAAAAAGAAATAAAATCTTATTTTACTAATATGTACAAAACAACGGAAGGAATGCAGTGTCCCTTACAGTGGAAGAAAATCAAACGTAGAGGGGAAGAGCCTTCACTACCTTTCAGAGGGGTGGATCATCGAGGCTCCTCCGATCTCTCTCTGATTCTCTGATGCTCCCCCCCCGCCTTTTTGAAAGCTGTCTCTGACCATGCCCGAGACAGTCTGCCACTCCAGCCCCCACCTCCAAGAAGCCGAAGGCAGCTCCGAAGCCTGAGGGCCCCAATCTCCCCGCGGTGATCACCGAGGCCATGACCACCTCCACGCAGCACAAGGGGCTCTCAAGCTCAAGAACGCCAAGCCATAAGAAGCAGGCAGCTGCCACGGCCAAAAGGACCAAAAAGGCAGCACCAAAAGGTGCTGCTGAGTCAAAGAAGTCAGAGCCCAGGAGTCGTTACTGTCAAATGAAAATTTTCTAGATAAACCAAGCAGCACTTTTAAAAGCCATTCATGTAATAAAAATGAAAAAGAACAGAAACATCAGTTTAAGTCTAGACTGATACACAATGATCCTCTACCTCACATGTGACTGTTCATAGTGATTCTCCAGGAACTCAGATGCTATGAAAAAGCACTCTTTAGCCTATTTTGTTTTAACATGTGATCTTCCATTATGATTTCCACCACCACCTCCCCCGTCATTTACTGACCCTGTGCTTTGGAAACAATCCTGGCTTAGTTATAGGAGAGCATCCCAGTGAAATATTTAATTCTCTCATTATTGCCTGGAAGATAAAATACAAATATGCAAAAAAATACGATCTCAGGAGACAGAAAAAGAAAGCAGCCACTATGCAGAAAGCACTTGGACTCCTTTTCCATTCCGAAATAGGGGCAGCAGCAGCTACGCCGGGAGGGAAAGGCACCCCATCACACCCTGGATTTGAAAACCGCGCGCTCCACCCTGATTGGCTGGCGCCGGCCCCGACCCTCCAGGCGGGTGCGCACAGACACCCTGCCCCCCCCGCCACAGTCCACCTCCGCCGGGATTAGGGGTGCTTCGCCCCACTCAAAACATGAGGGGCCAGATAACAAGCCCACCCTTGCCGTGTTCTCAAGTTCTCTTCTTAGGCCATCCTGCTGTCACTGATCTCGCCAACTGTAACGGTTGTCTTTTGGTAGTTTTGCAAAAAAGTGAGACTGAGAAAGTTTACATAAGCATGTTGACTTCTTAAAAATGCAGTGACCTACAACAAACAGTAAAAAAAAAAAACCCAGTAAAAAATAATGTACGTTCCAGAAACATTATTTGAAATCGAATGATTCCAGATATTAAAATAAAAAGCTTTATAAATAAGCTAATATCTGGAGTCTCAAGTGTTCCCGCCCTTTCTAGGAAAATGGGGGTGGCTCTGAAAAGAGCCTTTGGGTTGTTTGTTGAAGCTTTACTTGGCTTTAGCCTTGTGGCTGTCGGTCTTCTTGGGCAGCAGCACGGCCTGGATGTTGGGCAGCACCCCGCCCTGCGCGATGGTCACCTTGCCCAGCAGCTTGTTGAGCTCCTCGTCGTTGCGGATGGCCAGCTGCAGGTGGCGGGGGATGATGCGCGTCTTCTTGTTGTCGCGGGCCGCGTTGCCCGCCAGCTCCAGGATCTCGGCCGTCAGGTACTCCAGCACGGCCGCCAGGTACACCGGGGCGCCGGCGCCCACCCGCTCGGCGTAGTTGCCCTTGCGCAGCAGCCGGTGGACACGGCCCACGGGGAACTGCAGCCCGGCCCGCGACGAGCGCGACTTGGCCTTGGCCCGCGCCTTCCCGCCCTGCTTCCCGCGGCCGGACATAACTCTAAACTACCTCGGAAATAATAAAAATAAAAAAAGCCTAAGTAAAATATAAAACTACGTTAAGACGCAGAAACCTGCAATACCAGAAAAAGTGCGCCAAGAGCTGACACCCTGCCTTTTTATCCCTTCCTTCTGGGGTTCGGTGAGACTTCTGATTGGTGGAGTCTGGGATTCTGAAATTAACCAATGGGAAGATAGAAGAAATAGTGACCAATCAGAGGTGCTAGATGGTTTGACATCATGAGCGCTTATTGTCCAATAGACAGGAAAAGACTTGAGTCATCTCATTTGCATACCGTCCCTATAAATAGAGGCGTCGCCGCTATTGTACTTACGTCGTTCCTGCTGCAGACAGGTAGTGACAGACTTGTAAAATGCCGGAACCAGCTAAATCCGCTCCTGCTCCGAAGAAGGGCTCCAAGAAAGCCGTCACCAAGACGCAGAAGAAGGGTGACAAGAAACGTAGAAAGACTAGGAAGGAGAGCTACTCCATCTATGTGTACAAGGTGCTGAAGCAGGTGCACCCCGACACGGGCATCTCGTCCAAGGCCATGGGCATCATGAACTCGTTCGTCAACGACATCTTCGAGCGCATCGCCGGCGAGGCCTCGCGCCTGGCGCACTACAACAAGCGCTCCACCATCACGTCGCGGGAGATCCAGACGGCCGTGCGGCTGCTGCTGCCCGGCGAGCTGGCCAAGCACGCCGTGTCCGAGGGCACCAAGGCTGTCACCAAGTACACCAGCTCCAAGTAGAGCGTCCCGGATCGTCAGTTTTAACCTAAAGGCTCTTTTAAGAGCCACCCACGTATTCACTAAAAGAGTCGTTCACACTAATTCGGTTCGGTGAGTGGTATTTGTATTTAGCGCTGTTTGCTTGCCAAACTAGGATATACTGTTCCCTAGCAGGGAAATTATGTCACGTTAAAGTACCGGGGATGATTTTGGACGCCTTATATATGCCCTACCCTAACTGTTATTCTGACAGGTCTATAAAAAGACCATTAAGCACTTAATTAGCCTGAAAGCTATTAAGGTTTCTTTTCATTTTAAAGTAATTATCTCTGTTCTAGTTTTTCAGTAAGTACAGAGAAACATGCACGGTAGTGTGTGTGGTCTTTTTTTTTTTTCCTGCTGTTCTGATATGAAATAAAGCAATATTTTTCTTTTTACAAATCCCGCCTTAATTCATTGTAGCTTATACCTTGTGTACTAAAATGTCACGGTTCCCTTTAAACGTTAGCTTTTACTCTATAACGACTTGCCAGAGTGGCTTGTTTACTCGGAGAGCTCCCTAGGGAATTGTCTATGTGTGACATTTGGAAGACCATGTTTCATTAAATTCGTCACGCCGTGCACAGCGGAACTGAAATTATGTAAAGTGTGATTTTTTTTAGTCCCATAGGTTTCATATAGCAGTGGCGTAGGGGTTTTTTGGTTCGTGGTTTGTTTGTTTTTTTTTTTCGTCTCTGATGGAGAATATGCATGGCACAATAGAGGTTTCTCAACAATCCTAAGAGACAACGTAACAGGAAAATACAAATTAAAAAAATAGACATGAAAAAAAACAAACCTGAACGAGACTGCTTTATAGAACTTCACTTGGTGCAGGATGTGTGGGCTGTTTTTTGAAAAAGCCGTTTGCAAGGGGGATGAAATCCTGGCTGCCCGGGACAGAAGCTGCAATAAAACCGTCTGCTGTGGGGCTGAAGAAAAACTCCGTGTCCGCTGGCAGGTCGCCACTGTGGCAGAGCGCTCGGCGGGGCAGAGCTGAGGGATAAGAGAAGAGAAAGCGCCATCGCATTCGGCGGGGGAGGGGACTGCGGAGCGGGAAGCGGCCGCTCCCCCCTGCGGCCCCTGCGCCAGCCGGCGGGCTTTTCAAATCCTTCTCTTTGTCCAATGGCATTTGTGTCTTATGTCTAGCCAATCACAGAGCGGTGATGGCTATAAATAGCGGGCCCCGCGGCGGCCTTTTACATAGAGATTTGTTCTTCAGTCCCGGGCAGCTGCTCTTGGCGAGATGGCGCGTACCAAGCAGACGGCGCGTAAGTCGACGGGCGGGAAGGCGCCCCGCAAGCAGCTGGCCACCAAGGCTGCCCGCAAGAGCGCGCCGGCCACCGGCGGCGTGAAGAAGCCGCACCGCTACCGGCCCGGCACGGTGGCGCTGCGCGAGATCCGGCGCTACCAGAAGTCGACGGAGCTGCTGATCCGCAAGCTGCCCTTCCAGCGCCTGGTGCGCGAGATCGCGCAGGACTTCAAGACCGACCTGCGCTTCCAGAGCTCGGCCGTCATGGCGCTGCAGGAGGCCAGCGAGGCCTACCTGGTGGGGCTGTTCGAGGACACCAACCTGTGCGCCATCCACGCCAAGCGCGTCACCATCATGCCCAAGGACATCCAGCTGGCCCGCCGCATCCGCGGTGAGCGTGCTTAAGCTTCTAGTGATCGGTACTTTCAGACTATCAAAACCCAAAGGCTCTTTTAAGAGCCACCACATGTCCACTGAAACGAGCTGTAAACTCATTTTAAGTCTTGCATAGAAGATCGGTGTGTTTCCCTGTGCCTTTACAGGGACCAAGATACTCTATTTTGGGTAAGTACCAAACAAAATGTACTACACGTTTCAAAAAAGCTAAAAAAGATCCTGACCATTGTAAAACAATGTAGACTAGATTAAATTCCTGTTAAGTGATTGTGCTAGGTCAAATGTCCATTTAGAGTAAATATTACTTTGCATAATTTTTTTCCCTATAAGGCTTTAGCTGGTTGAAGAAAAATTGCAATTGCAGGCTTTCCTTTTCTCATTTGTAAGGTTTTTTTTTTTTTTTTTTTTTTTTTTTTTCCCTGATTGGTTTTGTATTAAAAGCATTCATACAAACTTCTTGATTTTGCAAAGATGTCTCTACAGAGGTCTGCTTTTTCGATTATCAAAGAAGATGTATTTAGAGGTAATTTTATTGTAAATGCCTCTTGCTATTCTACATTTACTTTATGTTGTTACAGTAACAATATTGCAATTTATTGTTCCGACAGAAGTATCTTCCTTCCCAAAAGGAAGGGGTGGGGGACACGAGGCTTTTTTTTTTTTTTTTTTTCTTTTCTCTCCTGAAGGCACAATAAATCTTTTCCCGCCCTTCCAGGAAAGGCGCTCAGTCAGTAATTTTCTCTGCCCGTGGTCTGTTCGCCTCTGTCAGGAGCGACACCCCCCGGGCATCTTCAGCCCTTCTCAAGCACTTCTAGTTTACTCACGAGATAAATATATCTCCAGACAGAGCCAGGGGTACGGCTCTGGCAAAAGTAATTTCTGTGACTCCCCTTTTCAAAAAAGGTGTTTTTTTTCTAGCATACACTTGTAGTATCCTTGATGCTTCTGGGTATTGTATCCTGTCTCCATCTGTGTTTAGGCTCCCAAAAATATTTGCTGAACTGAACACAGACAAGGTGTTTTCTGAGGAGTATTAGTGACTGAAAACTTAACATGGAGTCCAGAATAATTGTTGAATGGAGACTCTTCCCTTCTGTCATATTTAGTGATTTTTTGTGAATATACCCCGATAACAGGATTTCCCGCTGAGTATAACTACAGCTTTACAACATTTTGCCCTCTTATTCAATAGAAAGTTAGTTGGTATCTGAAAAATCAAGATTTCAAAAATTATATTCGGCTTTCTGACCTTTTTATTTTTTAATACTGTATGTATTGTTTTTTGTAACTTGGGGAGCTTGCTGTTCCATCGAAGTATTAGTTTTTCAGTACTGCAAATGAGTAGCTGTTCCTTTAAGAAGTGCTTGGATTCAGTTGAATAAAGGTTTCATTCAAACTTGGAACCAAGGAGTCACAGAGAATAGTTTAGAGGGAATATTTCTTTCGTAAAGCCTAAAACTGTGAGGCTCTTGTTTTTCAGTTAATTTGCTGATACGGTTTCTCTTAGGAAATCTTCCTTTCTCTGCGTCAGGAACTTGGACTCTGCAGCAAAATCTGACCAATCAAGTGCCTCGACACACCATTTTCTTTTCCTTGTTTTTCTCACTTTCGGCCATTTTCTGTTACTTAATCACAGCGGGGTGAAGCGGGCAGGGGGGGGCGGGGGGAAGGTATCGCGAATACTACTTTGGAAATGAAGATATTCTATGTGATTTATTCCCTGTGTGTCGTCGCCCTCCCCCCACCTTCTCCCCCGCCTCTGTTCCTTGGCATAAGGTTTGTGTTTTTTCAAACAGATTTTTTTTTTTTTTAGTAGACTATTACTAGTGTGATTGAAGAAATGAGTCTTAGTGAAAGCAAAGTCATTTCCTGTTGCTGTATGTGCTATCAAGAGGTCTATTTCTTTATCTAAACCTGTTTACATATGTTTATGATAAAATTATTAACAAATCAAGTAAAATAACTGCTTTTAATATTTAATGTAGTAGATATTTAATAACTTTTATTAGCCAAGGATCAGAATACTCATGTTTCAACAGAAGTTTGAGTCAAAAATGATGCTGTTTTGCATGTTCAAGAAATAAATGATTTTTGAGGAGCAAGAAAGAGAAACAGTTTTTATTGCTCTTAATCTCTGTAGTTGTCTCATAGTCTTTTTAAGAGCTTGGACTGATTTAATAAATACAGCGTTGCTTGGACTCATTCTTGGAGCTGCATGCTTGTATTATAAAAGCACTAACATTAAATTAGCTAAGAGAGAAATAGCAGTACAAGGGTGGTGTGGTGGTGGTTTGGTTTTTTTTTGTTTGTTTTGATTTTTCAGGAAGGGTGAACGCCTATGAACCCTAAATTACAATGCAAATTACAAATAAAGTAATTTTCAGGTGTAATACATTATAAAAAGACAGTACAAATAACCTACCATAGCTTGTCTTAGTGGACCAGGCTAGCAATTAGGAAGAACTTACTGTGTGAATTTCGAAGTCTGTAACTGCTGCAGATAGTTGAGATTGTTGTAGCAGTGATATGCAGAACAGTGGTGGAATGACTGTACCTTATACAGTGGGCTTTGCTCTTCCTCTTCATGTAAGTGATAAATCCTACCTTGAACCCTATCAGTTTGCGTATGGTGTTGAGTTGCTTAACTACAGAAGAGCAACAACAAAAATCCCAAAACAGATGTCAGTTGGTGGAAAAAATTCCTTTTGTAAGGCTTGAATAAGAACTGATATGAAGAATATTTGATTATGTTTCTTTTTGAGCAAAGATAAATTACTTAAGAAATAGATAGACATTTGTACTTACTATAAAATTCAGAGAAAACCTGAATATCAGTGTCTGGATACCCTGGAAGGTGTTTGTTAAAACAAAAAAAACCCCAATCACAACATGAATGAGAAATAAAACTATTTGCCACAGGTAATTTATTTAGATAGTTTACTTGATGTAAAATTTGTTTAGTCTAAGATACACAGAGGTTACTTAGTACAAGATTTCCTAACCTAAAGAAAAAGTGGAAGCAGAGGCACCTCCAATATCAACAAGGTCCAGCAGTGTTTCTGTGCTTTTTGCAGGAGAGTCTGAGCTCATGAACACTATCAGGTAGAACCTAGCTGTGTACAAGATCAGTTGATAATATCATAAGGTGCTTTTGCAGGTGGTTTTAGATGCTCAGTGGGGTATTTGGTTAAGGCCATTCCTGGCTGGTTTACCATCCTCCATGAATGATCTGGCACTGTATTGGTATGATCTGGCTCAAATCACTGTTTGGATGGATATACTTCCTATCAGTCTAAAGGGTAAGATACAGAATAACTACTGAGGTTCTCGTGAAATACTTCCTTTCATCAGGAATATGTAAAAGGTCTGAAAACATTTTTCTAGAACAAAAGTATTTGAATCATTTCTACTTGACATTTATTAGTTTCTGACAAAAACTCTAAACAGATATATTAATATGAAAAAGAGGTGAAGTTTTCATTTCAATTATCTGTTGTAATGTAAAACTTTGTAAATTTGATGTGGTGGCTCTTGTGCAAGCTAGTATGTAAAGATAAATCCTAAACATCCTGTCACATTCTTTCTGTTTGCAAATCCCTCTTTAGGGCTGCCTCACAAGTCAATCATGTGCTGGTTACAGTCTTTGGTAATCTCAAACAGTGCAGTTTGAGCTCAGCCAGCCTCAGCTCTCTTGCCAGCCCGGGCAGTACTACCTCACTTACTTATCTCTTGTCTCCTACGTCCAAGTTATGTTATATCTTCAGCTGGGTATAACCATCTTTCAGACTATAGATGTACAAACAACACTGTAACAACATGTCGAGGGTTAAGATTGCGGGGTGACAACAAAACCCTGGCAGATGTATTGTTAACCTCCTCTCCCCCCACTTCCCCCTCTTTGCCCCTCCCTCTCTCCCCCCCTTCCACTAAGGACAGGCGATCGGGAGGGAAAGAAGGACAGAGAGAAGAGAGTTGGAAAAATTAAAGATGTTTTACTAATGCTACTAATAAGAATAGAGAAAATAATACAAAATATACAAAACCAATCTTGAAAGTCTCAGCAACTGCAGAGCCGGCACCCAAAGTCCTGGATTAGACTCTGCAGCCAACCGGAGCTGGATTCAGTCTCTCACTAGGCCTCAGTTCACAGGGATGAGTAGCAAGGTCCTCTCCTAATGTCAGCCATAAGGAAAAGGGGACGAGATCCTCGTGGTCTCCCACTTTTATATGAAGTATTCACGTGAATGGAATGTTATACACAGTTGGTCAGTTTCTTAGTCACTTGTTTCTCGTTGCCCCTCTCGCGAGATGACCATCCATGCTTATCAATAGGTTTGCATTCCATTGCTATGTTTTACCAAAACATGTGTCTGGTTCTCCAGGAAAATGCAGTTAATATGAAGGCTTTAGCTGACAGGCAAAATTCACTGAAAGAGAAACTTGTTTTTTAACAAAACCAGGACACAACAGTATGAACATTTCCTAAGTTTTTGTATCATATATAGGTGAACTTGAGGAAGTACTGGTTGTCAGCTACTATGAAGCTATGCTCAAATTGGGAAACTCTTCTCAGCAAAGCTGTTAGTCAAATAAAAATGACTAATAATAAAAGCAAACTTACTCAAGGAATATAACATATAAACCGAATCAACCAAAATTTAGTTAAGACCAGCTGATAGTTGAAAGCTGTAATTTCAAATTTATACCTTGGCTTTGAGAGGCAAACTCTTCTCACTGCAAAACAGTGTTGTTATTGTGTTCCATATATTGTAAAAGATGCATTTCCCTGGAAGTGCCAAAATTGGGTCCAACAAGCATTTCCCCCGTTTTAAAAAAAATTAGGAAATTGTAACACAGTATAGACCATGAAGAACTGTAGCAGGTATTGCTTGCCAGCACATAAACTTTGTAACGTGAAAGTCCCAGAGATGAGACATTTTTATACTCTTTATTCTTCTTTATCCAGGAATAGCTATGGCTTACAGGAGAGCATTGTGGCAAAGTCCCTAAGCACCCAGGTTTCAGTCTGTGTGAAAACTCTCACCTCTTGCTGTAGCAATGCCCTAGGAAAGAGTACAGAGCTGCAGTGTGCAGCAGTGTTACAAAGGACAGCCTTCCTGACCTTTGGTGAACACTTCACCATTCTGTAACTGCCAAACTCTGAAACCTTAAACTCTTTCAGAAAAGAGTGATGGCCTTTGCCACTCTTGTAAATACTCATACAACATTAATAAATGAAATAATGAGATATGAAAAAACCCACACTTTTCTGCAGCAAAGCTCAGTGCAGGAACTTACAAAGAAGGGAAGACATTTTCATTTTAAAGCACAAATCGTTTCACTCACACATTCTAACACACACCACGTTTGCAAGTGGGCAGACCACTGCTGCTTGTAGGGACAGAAATCTGGAAATGAGTAGTGTATGTAAGCACCAGAAAGAAGAGCAGAAGAATAACTGTAAGTATGAAGAGTGTCAATTGTACCTAGACAGTAGAAAATAAAGATCCCTGAGTATCTCTCTGGAGCTTGTCTGGAACACTCAGATCATGAAAACAAAGCTCAGCATAAATCAAGGGACAGCATAAACTAAAGCAAAGGAGAGAAGATATGAGAAAGATAATGATCAGTTCTGAATCAATAAGGCATTCAGCTCTGGAGACAATAATTGGTGAGGAAATTCTGATGGTCACAGAAGTGTTAGAGACTGGAGAGACAGAAGAATGGAGTTGCTGTTGGCTTCTAAACTGCACAAGAGGCACATTCAAGGACGAGCACATTGTAGTCAGCATCTCCCCCTCCCTGGAGACCTGGTGAGGGCTCACAGCAAGCTTCCCTGCCCTGCCTGTCCCTGCAAGCAGCAGTGGTCTGCCCACTTGCAAACTTGGTGTGTGTTAGAATGTGTGAGTGAAATGATTTCTGCTTTAAAATGAAAATGCCTTCCCTTCTTCGTAAGTTCTTGCACTGAGCTTTGCTGCAGATGATGTGTGTTTTTTTTTTTCTTTTTTCTTTCTTTTTTATTTTTTTTAATTTTCCTTTTTCTTTACATCAGTTATTAGTTAATAATAGAGAAATAATAATTGTTATCAAGCTTCTGGCAGTGGTAGTGTATGGCTTCAGTTCTATAAGTGATTCCCTGTCTTGCATGCTGTTTTACCTCCAAGCACTGTGACAAGTGGCTAGCACAGGACTGGGAAGAAAATATATTACTGGGTTTGATCATCCCATCCTTATATATCAGCAAAGACTTCACTATGCTGTGCTATGTCATCTGTTCTGATGTACATGTGGATCTTGACTACATAATCAAGATATTAAAAAAGATGCTGAAATCACCTCTGTATCCTTTTTGCTGCTTTCTGTATCCTGACCCATCCCCATACCTTTTCAAAGACCCTCCAATATCTGCCTGCATTCCTACCCCATGTGGTGAATATTAAGATAGTTATAAGCATCCCTCTTCTCTCTCTGTTGCTAGATAGGCCAAAAGAACAAAACCTATCCCAGAATTGAAAAATCAGCCATGGAACGTTGGTTGATTATCTAGTGATTATTGCCAAATTTTGCGGATGTGCTTAACCTAAAATAAACTTTGCTCATTATAATAGCATTTTAATAAAAAAACACACCTTCTTGTTGAAGGGTACCAACCTCCAGGAGCAGATCCCCTACTCACTGAGCATGCATAGTAAGAATAGAGTTATATAATTTGTATTCAAATGTCATAACAAATCAGTCCTACAGGACTGCCCTGAGGGCAAGTATATACTGATAGGATGTTGCATAAATGATTGAGACTTTTGTATTGCTGGTAACCTAACTTAGTCTAGCATCCAGACTTGTACAACTACGTAATAAGATCGCTATCTCATCTCTGGCTGCAGAATTTGGCTTATTTGCATGCACACCAAGTAAAGACAACTGTTTTAGGGACAACTGCACCTGCATTTTTGTATGTTATCCCACGTACACCACTCTGATCCATCAGGATGGACTAGTAAATGTATAAAAAATGCTGCCTGTAAGAGCTTCACTCTGTGAGGCCATTAAGAAGGAAAAAGCTGTCCCAGAGGGCACAGAAGACAATTTTCAATAAATGTTCAGTATGTTTCTGTGAATTTTAGCGTAGTATGGCAATGCTGTAATGTACAGGAGGATGCAGAGCCTAATGCGTGGTGTAAGAAGCATGATAGAAAAGGGAAGAAAGATGGTTTCTGTACACAGCCTTTTGGGAGCACCAAAAATCAAACGCAAAGCTTTTTCTCTGTTTCAGATGCCAAAAAAAAAGATGAGCTCTTTATGTTTTCGGAATTAATTCAGACTATTGATAGTCCATGAAAAGCAGGTAAGATCCCTACGGTACTAATGCAATGGTAAGTAGCACTTGAGAATTTCGATATGCTGTGCTTCAGCCAACCAGCTCGTTGTCAAAATTGCTATCACATTAAGATTAAAGGACTTCTAAGCAAAGAACCATGCTAGCTATAATTCAAGTCAGTTATATAGTGAAATAAAAAAGAACAAAGAAAATGTGGAGGATGCCAATATTTGGCACTCTCAGGCTACTTTGGTAATCTCAGACTAGGCCAATATAAAACAGAAGTTTCACCAGATCAAATGTGTCATCCCGGCTCTGCATCCAACACCTGAAAACTAACAGAGTCAGCAGCATTGTGAGGCTGCTTCATGTTGCTTCACTGGTTTAAGCAGGTGAGTGCAGAGTTTGGGTTCACCTTGCAGCAGCACAAGTATAATCTACACAGAAGTAGAATGAACAGACAGTTTAATGTGAAGCAATAAATACCGATTACGTGATATGAGGACTGAATAGCAATTGTTATGTGTGTGTACATGTGTATATGCAGTCATATATTTTCAGATACCTGTAACTTTTGCAGTCCTTAGATTTAGCCGAAATAGGAAGCTCTTCACTTATCCCTATAAAATGTATCCACTTTGATGGTCCTGGATGGTGTGGTGCTATGACCTCATTAGAGGTATTTCAAAATACATACATTGTATTTTAAGAATACTTGTATACATTGTATTTTTAAACCCCTTCCAAATACTGATACTTAGTATCCTCAAGAGTGTTTTTTTTTTTTAAACACATAAGTAATAATATTCAAGAGTTACTATTTATTAACTGTTTAACTAAAAATACAGTTTAAAGTTCCCACTAATTCACCACAGTGTTCCAGTATAGATGCAAAACTCCACTATCATAGTATATAGCACAGCCGCAGTCACCCATGTGCCCCAGAAATGCAAAGCAGAGCTTTCCTGAGGCCTTCCATGAGACTCCTCCAGTGTTTGCTATTGCAAACGGGATGGTATTGTATTCTTTCCCCTCCTTTAGATATGTTTCCATAACTATTTCATTTATCTGTCAGTCCTATGGATGTCTTTACTTATAATTCTGATTTGGGTTTTGGAGTTGCTAATTTCTTTTGCTTTGTAAATACCAGAGGCTTATCTGACTGGAGACTGACACACACATGCTAATGGGTCTGTCACTTAATTGTAGAAGACTTTGCTAGTTTAAATGCAAGAATCAAATAAAAAGCTGGCTGGTGGTGTTCATAAACATAGCATTTTTTTTTTCTTTTATATTTGCACATGTATTTATTGCAATTTCTAGAGGACAAGGAAGGGGTGGTAAAGGGAAAGAACAAGGTAAATTTGTTTCCCTAAAAATGTGTGAGCCATTATGATTAATAAATAAGAAAGATGCATAGGAGTGGAGAGTTTGCTACTGAAAGAGTGGGGATTTTTTTGTTGTTTTTTTTTGTTTCTATGTTTTTTTTTTTTTCCATTTTGCAAAGAAATTAAATAAAATTATGTGAGTGAAGAGATTTTATAATGACATTAGTTCTTGGAATATGAAGACTAAATGCAAATTAAACCAGAAGCAATACCAAAACAAAGTCCCTGAAAACTTAATTAAATTCTAATTTTCACAATTGTTTAAGACCTAATGTTATTTATGTCAATATTTCTTTATTAAATGGAAAAAAAATGTTTATTATCGCCATACACCTCAGAAATCTGTGAAAAATCAATGCTGTTAAAAAAAACAACCAACCAACCAACCAAAAAAACACCAGGTACCCCAAAACACTTAAAAAAAATTAAATTAAATGATGTTTAATCTCACTATAAATTAGTTTTTTATTATGTTTCAGGGGGTAAGGTTTATTACTTAGAGCAAGTCTGCCTTAAGCCAGGAAAGTTAGTAGTAACAGTGTATGCATCTGTGTTTTGTTCTGAACTCTTAAAAATACATGTAAGATTTATATTCGAATTTGCACATCTTTAGCAAAGAGATAACTCAAGACTAGTATGAGACTACTGGAATATTCTTTCATTTTCCTTAAGGTGCTGAGCAAGAACTTGTCACTTGCTTCCCTGGCAGGAAGCATTCCCTGAACATGACCTTTCGACTTGTGCTGCTTCCTTATGATCTGTTCTCTGAGAAGAATTCTTTAGGCTCTCAACTTTTCCCCCAATGGTTAAAAACATGCTTGATAAGTAAAGATATGAGAGATATATGAATGTGTTTGCATGTCTGTGAGTATGTGCCACCACAAGAAAAAAAGCAAAAAATCAAAAAAGAACACATTTTCATTCACACGAAGGAAAAAGTACGTTACATTTTAAAAAAGGAAAAACAACCAAACAATCAAACAACCAAACACAAAAACAGACAACCGCTTCCGCTCTTTTTATCATGAGGCCTGAGAGTTTCCTTATCCTAGCCTTTGAAGGAATACATAGAAGGATTTAGTAACAGAAAGAAGCTTTAGGTCGAAGAGGACAGGACAGGGATGGTTTATTTAAATATAGGTGAGGAAGGCCTCTATGCAGGCAAAAACTGATAAATAAAAAATTAAAAAGCAACAGACGAATCGTCCAAAGCCTAAACGGAGCCGGGCTGGGCAGGCAAGAGGGGGGGACGAGCAGCGGGGCGGGGCGGTGGCGCCGAGAGCGGCTCCGGATTGGTCGGATTTTGCCGCAGACCCTCGGGCAGTAGGGACGGACGCGCCCGGCCGGGCGCCTGGGGCATCGCTGCCCGAAACTGTGGCCGGGGCTCTCCAGCCCCGCTCCTGCCACCGGCGGACACCAAAGCTGCCTCAGAACAATCACCCGCACAAGGACGCCGGGGGGGCGGGGAGGGCAAGTACGGGCGGACGAGACAGGAAGGAAGCAAAACGAAGCGCAGGCTGCCAGCCGGCAGGGGCAACGCGCGGGGCGGCAGCTCAGCTCCGCTGGCCAGAGGCAGGAACCGGCGGACGCGTCCCGCGGGCCCGTAGCGGCGAAAGCGCCTCGGCCGCTGTCTCGCCGGAAACCCGGGCGGAGCCGCGCGGCTCCGCCCGGGGACCGTGGGCAGGGGAAAGGGCGGAGACTGCGTCCCAGGCCCCGCCTTCTGCCGCCCACCTCCTGCCGCAGTCCTCAACCAGGTCGGCTCCCGCGAAATATACCGCGTCTCCGCGGCACTAGCCCCGTGTGGTGTGGCGTTTCGGAGAGTGGAATCATGTCTGGCAGAGGCAAGGGCGGGAAGGGGCTCGGCAAGGGGGGCGCCAAGCGCCACCGCAAGGTGCTGCGCGATAACATCCAGGGCATCACCAAGCCGGCCATCCGCCGCCTGGCTCGGCGCGGCGGCGTCAAGCGCATCTCGGGGCTCATCTACGAGGAGACTCGCGGAGTGCTGAAGGTGTTCCTGGAGAACGTGATCCGTGATGCTGTCACCTACACCGAGCACGCCAAAAGGAAGACCGTAACAGCCATGGACGTGGTTTATGCCCTTAAGCGCCAGGGCCGCACCCTCTACGGCTTCGGCGGTTAAACTCAAATCGCAAACATCGTATTGTGAAAACACAAAGGCTCTTTTCAGAGCCACCCACAAAATTCACAACGAGAGCTGTGCATTACTGCATTCTTAAAATCCAAGTCTTGAATATTGTGTAATATGGCACTTTGAAGTTATATAATTCATAATTCAATGGTGCTACGTGAAAAAAAGTTGATGAACGTCCTTAAAGTGCTACAAGATGGAGTATTATGATCAGATGCTTTATCTGCTTTCATTAGTGAGTATAAGCCCAGTACAGTTTTAATTATGTATGTAGACAACTCTTTTACACTGGTGACAGAACCGGCATTACCCTTTCTGTGAAGCACAACGATTGTGTAGATGCAGAGACGATGACGATTACAGGACGTGCCTGTAATTACGTTATTATCTCTTACTCCAATAGGAATGAAGCGATTACGATCCTCTAATTTGCATAAGGCCCTTATAAATGGACAGGAGGCAGCCGTCATTTTCGAAGTTGTTGAGGTACCGTGATTTCTTGGATAGAAACTTTTGAAAATGCCTGAGCCGGCCAAGTCTGCTCCAGCCCCCAAAAAGGGCTCCAAGAAGGCTGTCACCAAGACGCAGAAGAAGGGAGACAAGAAGCGCAAGAGAGCGCGGAAGGAGAGCTACTCCATCTACGTGTACAAGGTGCTGAAGCAGGTGCACCCCGACACGGGCATCTCGTCCAAGGCCATGGGCATCATGAACTCGTTCGTCAACGACATCTTCGAGCGCATCGCCGGCGAGGCCTCGCGCCTGGCGCACTACAACAAGCGCTCCACCATCACGTCGCGGGAGATCCAGACGGCCGTGCGGCTGCTGCTGCCCGGCGAGCTGGCCAAGCACGCCGTGTCCGAGGGCACCAAGGCTGTCACCAAGTACACCAGCTCCAAGTAAAACGGCTTTTAAGTCTATCCCAAACGGCTCTTTTCGGAGCCCCCACCCTTTCCTAAAAAGAGCTGCAATTACAAAAAAAAAAAAAAGTCCAGACTTATTAATTGAACCTAGCATAGTAAATGTATAAATTGCCAGAAGTACAAAACATTATTTTCTAAGGCAATTTAAATGTTGTATTAAGTTTTAAATTCTAGAACTTTAAAGTGCTATATTACTCAGTATTCAAGACTTGGATTTTAAGAATGCAGTAATGCACAGCTCTCGTTGTGAATTTTGTGGGTGGCTCTGAAAAGAGCCTTTGTGTTTTGACAATACGATGGTTGCGATTTGAGTTTAACCGCCGAAGCCGTAGAGAGTGCGGCCCTGACGTTTGAGGGCGTAAACCACGTCCATAGCTGTCACGGTCTTCCTCTTGGCGTGCTCGGTGTAGGTGACAGCATCACGGATCACGTTCTCCAGGAACACCTTCAGCACTCCGCGAGTCTCCTCGTAGATGAGCCCCGAGATGCGCTTGACGCCGCCGCGCCGAGCCAGGCGGCGGATGGCCGGCTTGGTGATGCCCTGGATGTTATCGCGCAGCACCTTGCGGTGGCGCTTGGCGCCCCCCTTGCCAAGTCCCTTCCCGCCCTTGCCTCTGCCAGACATGATTCCACTCTCCGAAACGCCACACCACACGGGGCTAGTGCCGCGGAGACGCGGTATATTTCGCGGGAGCCGACCTGGTTGAGGACTGCGGCAGGAGGTGGGCGGCAGAAGGCGGGGCCTGGGACGCAGTCTCCGCCCTTTCCCCTGCCCACGGTCCCCGGGCGGAGCCGCGCGGCTCCGCCCGGGTTTCCGGCGAGACAGCGGCCGAGGCGCTTTCGCCGCTACGGGCCCGCGGGACGCGTCCGCCAGTTCCTGCCTCTGGCCAGCGGAGCTGAGCTGCCGCCCCGCGCGTTGCCCCTGCCGGCTGGCAGCCTGCGCGTCGTTTTGCTTCCTTCCTGTCTCGTCCGTCCGTACTTGCCCTCCCCGCCCCCCCGGCGTCCTTGTGCGGGTGATTGTTCTGAGGCAGCTTTGGTGTCCGCCGGTGGCAGGAGCGGGGCTGGAGAGCCCCGGCCACAGTTTCGGGCAGCGATGCCCCAGGCGCCCGGCCGGGCGCGTCCGTCCCTACTGCCCGAGGGTCTGCGGCAAAATCCGACCAATCCGGAGCCGCTCTCGGCGCCACCGCCCCGCCCCGCTGCTCGTCCCCGCTTCCGTTCATGGGGGGCCCCCGGAGGAACGTTTCCTGGGCAGCGCTGTCTTTGTTCGCTTCGGCTATAGCGGCTCCGCGTTTTCTTTGTCTACCCGGATGCTGTAGTCCCTACAGTTGGCCCTTGCGTCTCTGGTGGCCGGTCCGCGACCATTCAGCGCTTTTGTGTTTGCATCGAGCGACCTGGAGGTCGGTGGGAGAGTGAGCAGGGAGCGAGGCCCTAAGCGGCATGGAAAATGGTCAGTGATGGGCTCCGGGGGAAATACATAAATCTGAGGCTCCGGTGAAGGCCACTTGGAGCGGCTGCTTGGGAGCGCAGGAGGGATCGTCCACCCTTCTTTTCAGCCCCCCCTAGCCCCCAGCGCTTTCCCACGGGCAGCGCTGGCCGCATGGCGCCAAGTTCGCTCCCAGGAGCAGCCGGCCTCTGAAACATGGAATTGCTCAATGATGTGCACCTGGATGCAACAAACGAGAGAAAATATTAAACCCATTACAGACAAATGTCTGTATGATGTCGCAAAAATGAACAGTAACTTATTTTGTTTGTTTGTTTAAATAAGCGATCCAGAAATTTTGCTGTGTATTTCAGTCTTTGCTAACAAACCTCATATAAATTCTGCTGACAGTATGTTGGACTGTATTTTTAAAGTGAATTAATAAATACTGAAAGAGTTATGAGGCTATATTTTTAAGTTAACTGTGTTAAGTTTTTAAAACATTACTTACACACTCAGAAGTGACATGGCCGTGATACTTGCCAATATTATTAGCATTTTATGTACTTCAGACATTTCTACCTTTAAAAAATAATGTATATCCTTTTATATCTGTACAGTTGTTGATGTAATTTCATGTCTGAACATAAATCACAGAATTTAGGAAACACCTAGAATATTTCTTGGCAGAATATATTGCGTAAATTCAGGCAAAGACACGATTGAGATATTTGTGTATTAAGTTGTAGGTGTCTAAAAAAGTACACATCTTTTGTATTACTGTAATTATCACTGTGAATTCCACTTGCATTTGAAGTGTTATTTTAAACACATTAAAGTGAAAGGATTGCCACTCAAATATATATGATATGAGCAGGTAAAACCAGCTTTAATTTAGATTATCTTCACTTTTTGACTGAACAGAATGGACTAAAACTGTTTATAGACTAACTATAGGACATCCCAGGCTGGTGCCTAACATTACCATTTGGCTCCACAAAGTCTACTTTGTATTTTATACCTAAAGATCTGTTTCTAGATATGTTTCCTGAGGCAGCTATAAACAAGCTTCTGAATACTAAAGGAAACCTAAAGTGTTTCTCTTAGTGATATGGTCAGTTGTCTCATGGACCAGAAAGTGTTCTTAGATGAAATAATTAAAGTGAAAAGAAAATTTTGCTGGTGAGTATAATCCCTAATGAAGTTGCTTTTACTGTGGATTTGAGACAATGATTATTAATTGGATCAAAGTTTAGGATCCAGTCCCCAGGTTCTAGAAACCGCATTTTGCTCATGAGTATGGACACATAGCACCAGGAGTAAAATGAGAAAGAAAAACTTCGCAAAACTCTGCTCCATCAAAAAGTCCCTGTAGTTTTTTCAAGTGTGCTTTAATTAGCACTGACTCTCTATTTCCTCATTAAACTGTAATGAGGAAGTTGCATTTGTTCGTTGCAGTAAGGCAACAACTCACCATGACTACACAAGACACAATTAGTAACAAAATACTCATATCAGTGTATTACATCAAACTGGAAAGTTGCTTTTAATTTTTTGAGAGCTTATTTAAATACGTATCTGTATCAGCTACAACTGTAAAAATAATAATACAAACTAAAGTAGTGTAAGTTCTTTTTAATATAGTACATTATTTCTTATATTGACAACAAAATAAAGGTCAAAAGGCATAGAAAAGCCTTTAATCTGCTTTTATCTATGCAATTCCATGACTTTTTATATGTAGACTCACATTATTGGGCTATCCCTAAACATAACATTTGCAGGAGCTTGGTTGGAGTTCTGGGGTTTTTTGCATCACAAGTTCTTTAGATTGCAAAGGTGTATTAGAATGCAGTGATAAAGCCAAGGCTCCATATGGTGTGGATTTCCTCTTTACTAGTGTTTGTTCTATATGGAAATGAGAGAAAGCTTTGCTTTGCTTCATACAGTGGAAAGTTACTAGTCTTTAATACCAGTAGATTTGCCAGCATTATTATCATATAATCCATATGACTTAAAAGACATTTATATTTGAGGGCTCATCAATGTGATGGCAGCACAAGTTTCACAACTGGTACAATCACTAGTGACTAAGAGCAAAAATAAGGAATACTAGAAGTGGACTTAAATATCACAGGAGGTGAATCTCCAGTTACTGAGGTGAGTACAGTAGTGAGTGAAATAAGAGGCGTTTGGAATGAAATGTTGAAGAAAACAATGAATTCCTGTTCATATTACAAGAAGAATTTGAAGAGCCATGCTGGACTTACCTCCACATTTAAAGAAGGGCAGGTCTCTCTCTTGTGGCACCAACTCCAATTTCCACATAAAGGAGTTGGTTCACAGAGAAATCGCTCTGCTGGACACAGATGCCCCCACTCCTAGATACTGATACCTCCACTTTCATGGGCTTTCTTTGGAATTACGGTACTTTGATCTATATATACATGCTTGTGGCCCAGAAAGCCCATCCTATCATGGGCTGCATAAAAAGCAGCATGTTCTCCAGAGAAGTTGTGAATGCCCCATCCCTGGAAGTGTTCAAAGTCAGGTTGGGTGGGCCTTTGAGCAACCTGGTTTAGTGGAAAGTGTCCCTGTCCATGGCAGGGGGATTGCTACTAGATGATTTTTACCAGTCCCCTCCAACTCATATGGTTCTATGTTGTGATCTTCTGATGCACACATACACAGGCATCTGTTCTGGAAAATGTGTCAAAACACAGCTCTTATACCATCACAGTTCTTAAAGAAGTGTTAAGTGTCAGGAGATATGTAGCTGCAGGTAATGAGGATCAATAAAACAGCATAATGAAAACATCACAGGTCTAAATGTATCCAGTAGAAAATCAGTCCCTTAGACACAGATACTGTCACTGTATCAGAATAACGAGGTGCTCCAGACAACTCTCTTCCTTTATGTTTGTCTCTACAAATAATCCCTGATATCCCACTGGCATAAAACAGTCCTATCCAAAAAGTGCCTATGCCACAGCTTGGGGTTTGTGCAGGAAGAAGAGGTGCAAAGTGTAGTAGTGTATTACTACAGGTGGTATTTCCCTTCTTCCAGGCCTAGAGCATCCTTCCCTTTCCCCAGCAGATGGGGAGGACAGAGGTGCTGCAACAGTGGGAGCTATGACCTCAATGCAGTGTGCTCTAGATCATCAGGTAGAACTGGGAATATCCTAGAAAGAGAAATCAGTAAAACAGCCTTTCTGCTAATTTGTAATACTTACTCTAAAGAGCTTTAACATTGTACCCTAGGGTGATATTTGTGCCAACAATGTAGAAAATTAATTCAGACAACGTTGCTGTCTGTTAACTGATGTAACAAGAGAAATAGCTATGCAATGAGGAAATTTAACAATTTGAAAATCCCACTTAAAATGGGAACATACCACTACTGCAAGGACTTTGTTCTGGACGGAAATATGCTGCTGTTGCAGGTCTGACTAGTTAAAGATCTAGATCAAGATGAGCCATTTCCCCTAAAGCATTTCTAATTATATTTCCAAATAAAGTCACAGGGAAGCTGTACATCTTTCGAAGAACAAAGGCCTACAATGGAAACCTTTCTTCATTCTTAGATGTAGTTATGTGGGTTTGGGTTGGTTTCCTATTTATTTTCATAATACAAAGCATTTCCCCACTCCTCCCCAGTCTTTTAGCTACCCACGCTGTATTTCACACCGTAAGTAGCCTGTGAAGTCACAAAAGTTGAGTAAATCCAAGATTAAAAAAAGTAGTTTACTGATCTTGTTACAGGAAAAACACAAAATCAATAAATTGTTACAAAGAAAAAAAAGTGTTCTTTCGTTAAAAAGAGTGAGTTAGAAAGAAAATGTATCACTCCACTACAACAGAAACCAAAAGATTTAGGACATTGCCACAGAACATGGTTTCAGCTACCCAACAGAAGCCGCATGCAAGCAGCATTCCACACCGAAACACTTTTGCAAAAAAAAGCAACACAACTCTTTTCAGACTGTGTGGGTGGCTCTGAAAAGAGCCTTTGGGTTTTGTTACATTGTGAAAAACCTGAGCAGCTTTACTCAGTAAGCTTATTTGCTTTTTGCCTTATGACTCTCAGTCTTCTTGGGCAGGAGCACGGCCTGGATGTTGGGCAGCACCCCGCCCTGCGCGATGGTCACCTTGCCCAGCAGCTTGTTGAGCTCCTCGTCGTTGCGGATGGCCAGCTGCAGGTGGCGGGGGATGATGCGCGTCTTCTTGTTGTCGCGGGCCGCGTTGCCCGCCAGCTCCAGGATCTCGGCCGTCAGGTACTCCAGCACGGCCGCCATGTAGACAGGTGCTCCAGCCCCAACCCGCTCCGCGTAGTTGCCTTTGCGCAGCAGCCGGTGGACACGGCCCACGGGGAACTGCAGCCCGGCCCGCGACGAGCGCGACTTGGCCTTGGCTCGGACTTTACCTCCCTGCTTCCCGCGGCCCGACATGCTTCAGCAGCTAAAAAAACTACAACCACGCCGTTCACAACAAGGCCGAGAAAATCATACTGACGCAACGACTCTTCCCATTTTATGCCTTCCCTGGGCGGGATTAGCGATTGGTGATTGGCTACAAGCAGTCATTGCTTGTATGACCAATGAGAAGAAGGATCGTGTTATGACCAATCAGAGATAGGGATACACCCACCTTGAAGGAAGGTCCAATCGAATTGCACGAGTTAGAGGTTTAGTATTTGCATAACAGCTCTATAAATAGCGGGAGTTGCGGCCATTTTAGCTGTTTCTTTTTGTTTCGAGCAAGTGAGGGAGCGTTGTTAAAATGCCTGAACCGGCCAAGTCTGCTCCTGCGCCCAAGAAGGGCTCCAAGAAGGCCGTCACCAAGACGCAGAAAAAAGGCGATAAGAAGCGCAAGAAGAGTCGTAAGGAGAGCTACTCCATCTACGTGTACAAGGTGCTGAAACAGGTGCACCCCGACACGGGCATCTCGTCCAAGGCCATGGGCATCATGAACTCGTTCGTCAACGACATCTTCGAGCGCATCGCCGGCGAGGCCTCGCGCCTGGCGCACTACAACAAGCGCTCCACCATCACGTCGCGGGAGATCCAGACGGCCGTGCGGCTGCTGCTGCCCGGCGAGCTGGCCAAGCACGCCGTGTCCGAGGGCACCAAGGCTGTCACCAAGTACACCAGCTCCAAGTAGAGCGTCCCGGATCGTCAGTTTTAACCCAAAGGCTCTTTTAAGAGCCACCCACATTCTCTTTGAAAGAGCTTTAACACGGTAGTGTTTTAATCTTTATAGGTGTGCAATTGTACTTGTAAAATAGCGTTTGAAATAAATCTGTTACGTTATTTACAAGCTCTCAATGAATAAGTATCTGTAGCTGAAATCCTTCATGAATGTTATACAACTTCAAGGAAATAAAAGTGTTAACTCTTGCTTTATAAGAGTTATCGTTAAAATTGTAAGCAGTATTAAGCTTTTTTTTCAACAGAGAGATGAAGCGTGCTACATTATACAAGTTCTAGTATGAATAAATTACCATAGCTTCTAATAAGTACATTACGAAGCTCCAAAACATGAGGATGAGGGGAAAATAAATAAAAAACTTGTTCGCCTTTTATGTATTGTTGTCCCGATGTAGTCTGTACGAGAAGACAAGAATCCGCCTTGTCGACCAGAAGACAAGGACAAGAAGCCCAGAAGTTAGAACACGTAAGATCGGGCGGATGATTTGGGAGGACGCGCTGTCCGGGGACGCGCGGGCGCGGGATCACCAGCCTACGCGGAGCCGGCGCGGGCATCGCTCCGTGGCGCGGCAGCAGCGCGGGCTTTTCGAAATTTCCTAATCGGCCAATAGGCGGCTGCGGTTTCTATTATCAGCCAATCACAACCTGCTGCAGGCAGAGCTCGCGGAGCCCCCGTTGCTGTTCGGAGCTGCGCGCCGCTCTGGCCGCTCCTACCGGGCGCAGAAGCCACAGGGGACAAAGCGACCGGCCCGCGGCGGGTCAGGACAGCTGACCGGAGAGCTCCTGCTGCTCGGGCTGCACCGCCACCAGGCCGGTAGGGTGCGGAAGAGGACCGCTGGTAGCTCTTACCCGCCTCCCGCTCCGGCAATCTGCTCAAAAAGCACGTCGGTGAAGTCACGCAGAAATTAAGACCTGCCCCACGACAGCACTTGCAAAAGGAAAGGTCATTGCCGAGGAAGCGGAGGAGCGGTGCTGACAGTTCCCGGCTACAGTCACTAAGAAGTGTGGCAGCCCCACCCAGGCTGTTAGGAATCGCGATAGTTAAGAGCACCAAAAGAAACCTCCACACCCCCGAGCGATCCCCGCCCTCAGCAGCCCCTTTAACAGATACACCCTCTTGCGATCTTAAAAAAAGTCAGCGTTTAGAAAGCGTTTTCACAGGGAATGTAAACTTTATTTTCCCAAGTCCTAGCGAAACCACGGCCGAAAGTTTGGCGTCCCATCCACTCCACAGTCGAACACCCCACACGGATATTGGCGTGTTGTTAGCCCTGCTACAGGCACGGAGCTCAGAAACGGAGTGTTACCAGCCCTTTCTCGGACAATAGTGGGTGGCTCTTAAAAGAGCCGTTGGGTTTAAGTATTTCCACTTTAACACTTCACTTCTTGGCCGCCGCCTTCTTCGCCTTGGCTGCTTTGGGCTTGGCCGCCTTGGGCTTGGCTGCTTTAGGCTTCACTGCCTTTGCCTTGGCCGGGCTCTTCGCTGCTGCCGCCGCCTTTTTGGGTTTGGCAGCCTTAGTCGCCTTCTTGGGGCTCTTAGCTGCTTTCTTGGCTGCCGCAGCCGCCGGCTTCTTAGCTTTCTTGGGGCTCTTCTTCACTGCCGCCGCCTTCTTGGGCTTCTTGGCTGCGCTGGCAGGCTTCTTTGCTGCTGGCTTCTTGGCCTTGGCCGCGGCTGCCCGCTTCTTGGGGGCTTTTTCCTTCACTTCTCCGGGCTTCTTGCTGAGCCGGAAGGAGCCGGAGGCGCCGGTGCCCTTGGTCTGCACCAGGGTGCCCTTACTGACGAGGCTCTTAAGTCCCAGTTTGATGCGGCTGTTGTTCTTCTCCACATCGTAGCCGCCGGCGGCCAGCGCCTTCTTGAGCGCGGCGAGCGAGAGCCCCTTGCGCTCCTTGGAGGCGGACACGGCCTTGGTGATCAGCTCGGTGACGCTGGGGCCCGCGGGCTTGCGGGCTTTGGAGCCGCTCGCCGCTTTCTTCGGCTTCTTGGCGGCGGCTTTAGCGGCGGGGGCCGCGACAGCGGGAGCGGCGGCGGGAGCGGTCTCCGACATCGCTGCAGAGACTTCTTCCTAATCAAAAGAAAGTAATTGGGCTACAGTAACCCCGATGCCTGAATTTATAGCGAAGCGGTGATCTGTGATTGGTGCTTTGCAGAGCCCGCCTAACTGTTAGCCAGGAAGAGCTTTTCGTCCTCCGAGTCTGTGTTTCTTCGGAGTTATAAATTCATATTTTTTGTAAAAATCGTGCCACGAAATTACCCCAGTTTCTTCGGAAAGTGAAGAGAAGAGGGTAGACTTTCATTCGGGGGAGTTTCTTGCTGTTGGGACCGCAGATGGGAGAGAAAATATGTGTTTAACCCCGCGCTGTGATGCCAGAGACACCCCGGGAACGGCAAACTTTTGTTTTTCCTTCTAAATTAAAATAAAACCCGTGGATAAAAAGTCTTTCCCGTAATGCAGGCTTATTCTTTAGGGACTTTTCTCCATTTTAGGATAGAAAACGAGGGGGCAGCTTCGGTATTTTTGTCTTAAATTGATTTCAAAGAGAAGGAAGTAACACAATTTCATGGCTGAGCTTTGAATATGGATAAAGATTCGACTACCTTAACCATATCTTTAACTATTAAGGATACAGTATTTCCACATAATTTCGTGTTTTGGGAAAATAAGAGACCTTCAGAGGAATATATACAGTCTTGAAAAGTGTTTGGAACTTGCCAGGGCTCTGCATTTTTGTGCTGTTCTGTAAGTGAATAGCAAGATTTTATTTGTTAATAGTTTCTGTTTATAAAATTAATCTGTCAATGCCTAATTAACGCATATAAATTCCGGATAAGCTGTTAGTTTAACTCTTTATCAGTTACAGTAAGGTACACTATTATTCCTTAAGACTTACAGATGTCAGAAGCAGACTTTTAGGGGAAAAGCATCAAACAGGTACACTAGAATGCATTGCATAGTGCTTAAAGATTAATGGAACAAGCTGAAGCCTCAGTTCTCATCAAATAAATGAAATAATGTGGAAATTTGTCTTGTGTGATCAGAATACTTCAGTCTCAATATTGCCTAAAATATTTGGACATAGATTTTTTTTTTCTTTTTAATAGGTTTTTGTAAAACCTGCCATTTTCTTATTTAAAGGACAATGAAACCACCAATTTAGGTTTTTATCCAAATCCTCAGAATATTGAAATAATTTTCAAACTATGCTCATAAATCAGAAGCAGCTTTATTTATTATGATCCCACTTATTTGTTAAGTCTCATAATGTGACAACAGATATTAATTACATTTTTAAGGACTGCTATGAATTGTTTGGGATATTTTTTTTTTAATTAAATCAGAAGACAAAAGCCTTGATTGGCTTGTAATAAAATAAAAAAAAAACAACTAAAAAAAACCAGCTTGGATTTTTTTTTTCTCATTTGAAAAGAACAAACACAATTTTTTACCCCGTTGTACTTTGTAAAAGCTTGCCATGAAAAAAATCAATTGGCTATTTCAGCAAAGGAACATCTCTTATAGCATCTCTTATAGAATTTGAGATTCTAAAGGAAAAGTAGTATAGTGCAAAAAGCCCTGGCATTGATTTTTATACTTCAAATGTGGAAGACACCGTTAAATTATATTTAAAAGTAAGTACTTTTAGTTGAAATGAGATAGATTGTAAAATGACAAGGGTAATTGAGGTACATTAGTGTAACAAAAATGAATAAAATGAAATGTCACTTTTTAATATTCTCTTCTAGTTCTATTTTTATTCTGTTATTTCTGCATGTAGGCCAGCTAATAAATACTTTGGAGGAGAGGACAGGAAGGGAAAAGCATAGAAAGGGAAAAAATGAGGCTTTTCAGTACTCCAGAGTAAAAAATCAGGCTGTAAGGCGTAGTGAAGTGGGCTGTGAAATTTGCTGCGCTTCTCTTGTGAACATGAAATCTTGTCCACATAAGAAACACAATCAAATCCCCAGTAGCCATAGAGTTTGAAGGCTCAGACTGGTAACTCAAATGAACAGCAGGAATATTTTCCTGAGAGGTAAAAAGGGAGTTGCTTGTGGTGAGATGAAGGTGTTATTTTCCAGGTTAAGTGGATGGAACTGGACATAAAGCAGAATGAGACTGTAAGTGATACAAAGGCAGAGCCGGAAAGGGTTTTCATCTGTCCAGGTCTGCTTAATCTAATGCACATTCTCCTTGAAATAAGGACTGAAAGAAGCTTAATGTGCCTTAACCTCTGTAGCTTTGATGACTTGTTGATATATCTCTACAAATCTAGTTTATTACACCTGAAACTGGTCAGGATGCCGAGGGTAACTGGGAGTGGACAGTAATCACTGATGCAAGAATGCAGTTGTAGGCCCAGGAGTGCGTGCTCTTCACTAGCTCCATCCCTTACATCCATGTATTTGGGCAAGTCTCCTTTCAAGCTTGTTCTTTGTAACCCTGATCTCTGTCCATCAGGAGAGGAGAGATTTCTTTCCCCTCCCCCATTAACAGGCTGCACATTACAGATAAAGACAGGAGCTAGAAAGATGGGAGAAGAGCTCTCAGATCCTTCTCCTTAAGTAGCAGCAGTAACTTGAACTCCATCCATAGCATATAGGGATTGCTGTCCCTACTCTTTGACTAGTTTTAAAGGCATGAGATGATCTCCATTTTTTTAAAGAAAGCAGATGAAGAAGGTCATGATGTGAGGATTTCAAGAAGCAGCATTTAGTACTTCCAGTTTTAGACCTGGTTGCTTCCAGGTATATCTGCATGTCTTTTAAACAGTTCCTTCCTCCAAGTGCCAACTATTTTGAGTTGCACTTCTAAGTTCTTTACTTTTCCCCTAGTAGTCTGAGACACTCTGGCATTATGTATCAGCATCCTTTATTGTACCTATTCCTCAACCATCAAACTGGCCTTATTCTGCATAGACCATTATTCCCAGTCTGCTTCTGAGAGGTCATAATTTTCCTGGTCTTATCAGCCACTTCCAAAAAAAACTGATATTTTTTTAAAGAAAGAGAGAGCTATGAGAAATATATGAAGAGGTGTGAAAAGCGGAGGCTTTTCTTGGGTTATATCCCACCTCGTCCCAGCAATGACATTTTCTTCTTAATTGGATAAAATAAACTTGTCACCTGCTCTGAAAAAAAATCAGGTTTGTATGGCTGAAAACAACTGTTATAAGCAACACTAGACCAACATAAAAATTCTAAGTTTTTAGAGAGGCCAATCACAATTTACTGTAGAAATAACATTGATACTGCCTTGGGTGTTTTACAGATAAGAGAAAAAGACAAAGCAAGCATCGCACCGCATAACTTAGCAAATCAGTGGTAGAGTGTGGAACAGTTTTTAATATTTTTCATTGCCAGGCAACACTACGTGATAAAAACGTTTTGAGAGTGAGCATGTAATAAAAATTGTTTGCAGTTTCCATATGAATAGACAAATATTTAAATGTGACTCCTTCTATACTAAATTTCAATCAAACAGCAAAGACTGAAAGCTATGCTGCTTTTCCTTTCAAAACATCCTGTCTAAATACAGGTTCTGTTTATTCCACCCTCACAACCTCAAGCCAATTTCTTATACCTCCTTGAAAAGCATACTCTTACTTCTCCAAAACAGAACCTTATTTCTGGGAGTCATCACAAAACACACCTTGGCTTCCTTCCTTGCCTAGCAGTATAAGTGCTAGTACAGACTACAGAAGATCCTACAAAATGCCAGCACATTTTGCAATGCAAGGATCTTTAAAAAAAATAATTCACATATAACAGAAGTTATTCCTAAAAGTGTATAGCAGAAAATATATATATATATATTTTTTTTTTTTATCAAGACAGAAGTTCCACATGGAGTAGAAACAGATTAGACGTATAGAAGCAGATTAGACATTCAGACTGCAGGAGGAGAACAATCCTGGTAAGCTGATTAACCCAATTTAGCTGAAAGCCTACACTGATTTAATTACAATTACTATTGTTAGCATGGTGAAGACCTAGACAAATTATGAACTTCTAATTGAAGTATGCCATCTTCTTAGAAAGAATGATTTTTTAGTCATTTAGGTAGTCACTCTCAATATTAATAATAAAAGCACCACACGAAGATAAAAAAACATTAGTCAAGTCTCTGGTGTGCTGCAACAATATTGACAATACTTATTCAGCAATTCAAAAGTTTATATAGTAGGGGAGAGTCAAGATGTCGAAGGGCTGTCAGTAGTAAAGAAGCCTGTATCCTTTTAGATATACACAGGGTGTTTCAAAAAGATGGATCCAGTTTCAAAACTGTAGTGATTTAAAATTTGCTTCACCTTTTTGAAGCAGCCTGTACTTCAACTAACCTAACAAAATTACACTGACAGATATTTCAGTGTGAGGGCAATCACATCCCCTTAAAAAACATATCTTGCCTTCTAACCTAATGCAATAAATCCTACCCCATGCTCATAGAAGGGTCAAATAGAGCAGGGAGACACTACAGCCTCTCTGGCAGCTAGTTAAAAAACAAAAACCAACCAACCAAACAAAAAAAAAAAACAAACAAAAAACCCACAAAAAACTCCTTGAAAAACAAACAAAAAAAAAAACAAAACCAAAAACCAACCAACCAACAAAAAAAAAAAAAAAAACAACACTAAAACCAAAAACAAACCAAAAAAACAACCAACCAACCAAAAAAACAAATCTTATGTTTAAGTAGAATTTCCTGTTTCGGTTCATGCCCATTGCCTCCTGTCCCAGTCAGTATTGTGAAGACTCTGGTTTTGTCTCCTTTACTCTTTCCTACCAAGTATCTGAACACACATGGACAAGACTCTTCTGAGCTTTCTCTTCTTCCAAATGAACAGTTCAACAGTTCCAGCTCTCCCAGCCCCTCCTCATATAGAAGATGCTCCAGTGCCTTGATCATCTTCGTGAACCTTTGCTGGTCTCACTCCATTATGTCCATATCTCTGTTGCACTCAGGAGCCCAGAACTGGACACAGCACTCTGGATGGATCTCACCAGTACTGATTGGGGAGAAACAATAATTTCTGTCAGTACTATTTTGAAAATAGTCTCTCTCCAGATTGATTTGTGAAACCCATGTACAGATTATTCTTGAGGGGCATTGCTGCCACTTTTAAAATTTTAGTAGTTACACAAAAATAGCTTCAAAAAACATTGTTACTTCTCACACAGGCCTTAGTTTCAAGGCATGTTGAGACCAGTTTGAGCTAGTCTGATTTGGCTCAGTGAACATGTATGTCCATGACTGTAGGACTTGTTAAGACTAGTCATAGTCTCAGGAAAACTGCCACTTAAAAAAAAAAAAAATTCCCTACATTCTGGGGTGATCAAAAAGTGGGGAGAGGTGACTGTCCTGCCTCCCATAACTGCTAAATATTTGGTTACCAGCAAAAAAGAACAGTTGTGCGTTTTAATGAATCAGCCTCAAAATCTCCCTGTCTGTCCAAAAAATGACAACTTAAAGCAATAAAATATTCCTTCCAGCTCCTGAAATACTTTGGATCAGATGTCCTCTTGTAAACAAATTTAACTTCACCCATCCCTGGGAGTGAGAATTATTGTTAGTAGTAGTAGTATTACTACGCATAGCAATCCCAGTTATGAGCAGGCTTGTGTTCTACTTTTTTATGTAGACTAATTCATTTTTAAGTATAGTCTACAGGGCATAAATAGAAGTGCAAATAAATTCTGGAATTATGGAGAACAGTTTATATTCTGAAAGATGCCTGATAAACTGGAGACACTGTGTTCAAAATGTATAAGATTAATCACCTAGAAATAAATATGTCCATTTTTTAAATATTGGACAATAGTAGTTGACTAGCCCTTGACTAGATCTGGAACTTCAGGTTACACTTACAAGTTGACAATGAATCAACAACAGTATGTTACCAGGTATTAGGAAAGGAACACAAAGGCCTAGTTTTTAAGTACTGGACTTCAGGTACTGAGATGTAAGCAATAAGAGACTACATAGAAAAGAACAACAGCAATTATCAGAGAGGTCAAAGAACTATTCCCTAATGGGAAGGCACATAGTGTTGGAGTTCTCTGACTCAAATAGAAGGCTGAAAACCTGAAGTTTTTTCTCATCTAAAGCATAAAGACGAAAGAAGTAATTTTTCCTCAGTGTACATTGTAAGAAAAAAAAAAGAACTGAATTTCTTTGCTGCAGCAAGTTAGCAGTAAAGAAATAATTTCTGATATGGAATAGAGTGACACACTGGAGAAAGTTACTTGGGAAGATAGTGGGATCTCCAAGAATTAGCAAAATGGAACAGCTATCAGGAATTAAATGTGTTCAGTTGACTGCTGCTGATGGGTGTAAAGCAACAAAAATTGCTGATGTCTAGATACTGATAATTATCACAGAACTATAGGTTAAAGGGAATCTCTGCGGACAGGGGAGGGGTGCAGAATGCAATACATTTGGCATTTAGCAAGGTTTTTAGAACCATCTCACACCATATTCTCATTTGGCAACTGAGGGAATATGGGTAGCATCAGCAAGCTGATGTTTAAAATTTGTCTGTAAAACAGGGCCAAAGGGCTGTAGTTAATAACTTAGTGACTGCAGGCACTCAGTAAAGAAAAGAATGTCTCAGGGCTGAATGAATACTTGATATTAATTGGTGTTTTCAGTAATGACCTGAATGATAAGAGAGATTGTATCCTTAGTATGTGTGGATGATACCAAATTAGGGAGGGTAGACAGTGCTAAAAGCAAGATATTGCATTAAAAGAGACTTTAATATACTTGAGGTATGGGCCAAAAGAAATCTTTTGCACTTTGTCAAAGCAAAGTGCAAAGTTCTGTACATGAAGTAGAATGGCTACTTGCATCAGCATAGACTGGGAAATGACTGGTCTGACCTGGACAGAACCTGGAGGTTGTGGTGACTTTCTCAACTGCTGGATCCTTAAAGTCTACTGCTGTGTCCGGAGTCTAAGCATAAATAAAACCGTGTAAGCAGCAGGGGTTTCCAACTGAAGTATTTGGTTTTCCAGCCAAGAATTACTGTAACAAAACACAGCAGCAGTGTCTGAAGACACTGACACAATGCATGTCACCATTTTCCAGACTTGGCTTCTTCCAGAAAAACAGAGCCCAAGACAAAATTCAATACATCCTCACAGAGATGCCCACAGTAGATTCATTTATTAGAAAACTATGCTCCAGAGAGACTGTTTGGACAGGGCAGTACTTTAGCTGCTGTTGAGTACTTTCGACTCTATAGAGCTGTCAGAGTTGAACAGCAAAACTTACTGCCCAGTGCAGCTCTGCAGGAGCCCAGGCAAGGAGAACAGCTGATCAGTCTCAGCTAGCAGGAAGTATAGAGTTTACATTGGTTTCATGATATATCTTTCTAGCTTAGTCAATAGACAATGTATTAGGACATCTATGCTGCTTCAAATGCCAGTTTAGAAAGCAGAGTGAGCATTAAAGAGAAACAGTCAGGTATCAGCTGTAGTTGCTGAGTTTGCTGTTTGCTGTCCCTTACCTGAATGCAAGAGCAGATTTGTATGGTGTGCTACAGAGCTCTGAGCATCATGGGTCACCCTGTTTAGGGAAACCAACCAGAGTGCCTGGTGGAGAGGTATGACTGGGCTCGATCCTTAGTGGTCTTCCTTGGAGAACCCTGGAGGCCGGGAAGAAAAACAATCTGGGCAGAGAGGGGCACCCCTTCCCCCAGTTACAGGTTATTGGCCCTGTCCCTTCTCTTTTTCACATGAAGAATTGGGCACATTAACGTCTTCTGAAACCTAAAACATGGTCTACGAGTTCCTTCAGCATTTCTTCAAAGACCTATTCAGCTACACGACCTATTCAGTGAGCCTGCCAGCACCCTGCCCATGCTGAGGGAGTAGACAGGGGCAGCAGATGGGGGGAACTGCCAGTCTGCAGTCAGAAGTCATGAGTGGATGTTTCCTAATGCTTTGATAAGGGTGGGGGAAGAGAGACGTATGCATCTTAAGAAGGCTGCAGCTTGTGTGGGAACGAAGCCCATGTAAACCTCCTTCCAAGGTAAAGTGAGACACATCACACTCATGACTCTGGAGTCATGCTAGGCTGGCCACAAACAGCTGTCCTAACAGCTGGTACATTGTTGCGTGAAAGAAACACCTCAGAAAGTGTATTTTTTAAATTCTAGCACAAACACCATTTTTTGAATGAAATCCTGAAACACATGTCTTGGTGAGGAGTAGGTGCGAGTGGTGAGAGGGCCACGCAAGTGCTTACGTGCCAGTCCCTGCCAGGCACAACGTTCCTTCAGAAGTGAGTGTGCAGTGTCCCTTCCTGTGATGCATTCTTGCGGTGACTAGTCCTGTGGTGTCATTTTCCATGAGGAAATGGCATCTGGCTCCTGCTGGTTTGCAGAGCGACACAGCAGTGACTCAGACAACGTTCATTTGCCCTTTCCTACAGCTGGCATAGCAGAGGGAAAGAAAGATGACTTCTGGAGGATTTTGCCACTGAATGGATCATCTTCTGATCTGTAAGCAGCCACTCTCTGTGCATTGCAAACTGCATCCTCAAAGGTCAGCCCAGGCTGCTGGGCCACAACAGAGGTCTTTTCTTGATTTATCAATCCCTATGTAGTTTCTGGACTTGGCAGCAAAACACAGGGTGTAAACAGTCCAAACCAGGGCTACAGCCCAACTGCTTGGACCTGTGGCTGAGAGGAGCCTTTAAATAAAAATATGAGAATGGGACTCTCCACCTCTGACTGTCTCAGCAAGTGGAAAAGAGGGAGGGGAGAGATGAAATTAGTTACCAAAGTACCAGTCATTAGACTAAATTCATGAACACAGTTCTCCCACATCTCTTGTTGTACCTATCAAATAGATATGATCAACACACTGGCCAGTCAATAGCTGTAACATTTAAACATTAGATGACATGGTTTGCTAGTTTTACTTAAGTAACATGAAGCACTTCTGCAACTATTATACTGCCAGGAGATTCCTTCCAAATGGCAATTCCACACATGCAAATATTGACATGGGCCTCAGTCTAAACATAAAAGTTTTCTGTGCTTAAAATATATCTTACCAAAATCATGTGGTCTGCTTGTTCTCAGGAAACATAGCTTTACATCATGGCTTAAATGCTGAACTGAAGAAGGGGTATGTGGGCATGAGGATGCAGAAAACTTGGACCACCGTGGTAGATTTAGAAACCCAGAGTGTGCCAAAGAAGTCAGATCTTGTGCAGTTTAGAGTCTTATCCACATGTAGAGACAGCTCCCAGTTGACCACATCTCCACGCTGTCAAAGTTAAATTCTCTGTAGCCAGTCTCTTTTAGATATTATGCATGAAGAGAGTTTAATGTTTAATATTAAATTTCATTATTGAGCATATTTGGTATTACATGGGATTTTAACTTAACAAAGTGATACAGCAATGTACTGTGATTGCATCACAAGCATAATACAGCATTTTCAACATACAGTTGAATTACAATGCAAACCTGATTCTTGTTACTGGTCTTTGTATTCTCATTATCAGAATGCTGGGTCCAGTTGCTGGGGAGGAATATGCTGGTTGAAACCATTTCAAGCCCACTGCTCTCTGCAAAGTTTGTTTTGTTTTTTGTCCACTTTGTATACTTTATGTTGGCCTGAGCCACATATACATCTCTTTCTGCCCGCCCCCCCCCCCGTCCCCCCTCCCCCCAACCCTGTGCTGACCTGCCTTGCTCAGGAAGTCATTCTTCTTTGTTAGTTGTCTGAGGGAACCTGATGATTCACTGGTGCAGCTGTCTTATCTAAAACCATGGTAACCCTCCAGTCTCCCTGGTGTTGAGATAAGCACAGCTTTCTTTATAGCACATTATTCCTCCAGCTCATTGTCTTTTTTCCCTCTCGGAGCTCTCCTCTGCTGTGGGGGTGTGCTGGTCTGTCAAAAGCACCCAGGTTTTCAGTACAAGGGGACAATTTCTTTCTCTCTCCCAGATAGTCCATGTAAGATCTACTATGTTTTCAGCATGGCAGATCACAAGGCATGATAACAGTGCAAAGCAGGGCTCTGTACAGCCCATCTTATTATATTTACAAAGAACAAATTGCAATTTGATTTTTCCTTTAAAATGACAGAGAAAATTTTGAATAGGGAATGAAGCACCAACTGCCAATGAGTGGAAAGTGCAAGGAATATAAAAGCTTGTCCAATACTAATACAAAATTCAGAACTACAAGTTCAAAATATATTAATACCCTTCCAGAAGTTTATTCATATATATTTTTACAATACAATGTCTGACAGTAGATGTTTTGCCTAATATTGATCCAAAACTTGAAGCCTGAAGTTCTATTAACATTTCATGAATTAAGTTTTTAAAGTGAGGATTAAACTGATACCTGTATGTTCTAATTACTCACCCTGAGGTTATAGAAACAAACACAATATCCTACAGGAACCGTATGTTATGATGCTAGACTTTGAACACTAGTGAAAAAGCATCACATTAATTATCTACCGGATGCAAAAGCAAGTGTTCTTAGTATACTAGAGGCTTGGTAACTTGACTCTGTCTCACAGAATTTAATCTGTTTTGATTCCATCTTGTTTTGAATCTGTCCTTAGTTTACATATGTGCTAAATGAAAAAAAAAAAAAAAAAGGGCTTTTGCTTGGTCACTATCACTACTAAGTGTAGACAGGGGTTGGAGAGAAGAAAGGGAGGAGTATTGAAATTAAGTGCTCTGCTGCTAGTGAGAAACTACTAAGTGAAGAAAATAAAGTGATAATGAAGAAAAAAAATCAAAAAAATACCCACCTGAAAAACAACCAACCAAAACCAAAAAAACAAACAACAAAAACCCAAGAAAAAAACACAAAACAAACAATCAGTCACCAAAAATACACACACAGTATCACAGTATCACAGTATGTTTGGGATTGGAAGGGACCTCAAAAGATCATCTAGTCCAATCCCCCTGCTGGAGCAGGAACACCTAGGTGAGGTCGCACAGGAACATGTCCAGGCGGGTTTTGAATGTCTCCAGAGAAGGAGACTCCACAACTTCCCTGGGCAGCCTGTTCCAGTGCTCTGTCACCCTCACTGAGAAGAAGTTTCTTCTCAAATATCAATTAAAAAACCCACCCCAAAACAAACCCCAAACTCAAAACTATTCTGGAATCCCTGTATTCTGGAATCCCTGTATTCTGGAATCCTTCTTTAGGCTACTTACAGCAGAAAAGGCTTGAGCTTGTTTTGTGATCTCCCAGTTCTGTATAAATGAGAACTGTAGCAAGCATAATATATTTTTTAATCTCCAGTATCATACTCAGCTCACTTGTTCACTCCTTCCAGGAAGATAAAGTAGGTGTACTTAGGAGTACCCCAGTTTAAAGAGACTCTCCATTAAACCTATGCTTTCCTCTGCACCTCCGCAGCAGGAGTACAAGCTGTGAATGCCTCAATCAGGTGAACAATAGTAACTCATTAAAAGAGTTCAGGAAGGGTTGCTTCATACTGAAAGAGGGGGAAAGCAAAGATCATTCCTATGATTCTTAATACACTCCTTTTCTGAAGTGATGCAGATTAGCTAGGGAGAAGAAAATTTTCACGTAAATCATATTTGTTATCTTCTCAAAACCAAACCAAAACAACAACAAAAAATAGCCAGAAAGAAGCAAAAAAAAACCACCCCAGAAAGCAACAACCCAGAAGTCATAGATTTGATACTGACCATGAAAATATCTAGGACAGTATTAGAAACAATATGTGAAATATCAGGATAATGAGCTCCTCTTTTAGCCTTTTAATGTGAGAACAGAGAACAAAACACTCCTTTAGTTTTATGATGGAATGTAATTCTACCAGCAGTAAACAGACAGAAATAAGGTACTCCTTCTCAGTTTAGTAGCAAAAACAGATTATAAGCAAGGCAGCTGAAAACCTACAAATGGAAACCAGAAACTGAGCCTAAATGTTATGAGGAGACAGCAAGTGTTCTCAGTACACTCGAGGCTTAATAATTTGCCTCTCTTTTCACATAATTAAATCTGTCTTGATTCCATGTTACTAAACTGCTTATATGTTCTAATCAAAGTATCAATCAAAGTATAATGTGTTATTCCAGTGGGTATTCCACGTTGAGATGTTCTTATACTGTGACATTTATAACATTGTTAGAAGAGGATTGCTCCTTACTTTTATAAATACTAATTCAGAATCCCACATAATGCCACTATAGATTTATACCCATAAAACAACTACTAACATTTGAAAAGCTTCATATGCAACAACAAAAAAGGTGCTTTTCTTTCTTGTATAAGGTAGCAGAAATGTAAATCTATAGTTATACTAAAGGATATTATGAGAAAAATGAGGAAAAAATCCTCACAGCAGGAGTTTCAAATGAGCAAAATTAGTAAAAATCATAATCTAATATACAGGTAGTCACATATTTTTTAAAAAGGATTGTATTCTGCCTTCTGCTTAATATGCGTTTTGAGACTCAAAACTGCTTATGTTAAAATCAGAAGAGAGTATCAAACTTCCAATGTAAGGAATAGGAGGTGGAAAGCAAAATGCAAACCAAATATATTAGAAAACCTGACAGCAGGGATACTGTGGAAAATTCCCTAAAGCGAGTAAGTTATTTCAAACCATTAAAACTTTTGAGGCACAGTTCATAGAACTTTAAATACCAAAACAAAACCCCAAAGATATAAAGAGAATTTAAAGTAATTAAAAAAAACCTTCAGCCACAGCAATAAAACAAAATACAGACATATGTATTTCAAAAGGGTTAATACAAATCCAAGGAGGCAGCAAAAAGCTTTCCAATTGTTACGAATATGTACATTGTTGAGAATTTTTATGGGGGAGATGTTTTTTTTTTGTGGACTTTACAGCACTGTTTTACAGCTAACAGCAAGCGATATTCCGTCCCTCTGGAGCTGTAACGGTGCCAGAAAAAAATGGCGGGAACCCCGCCCCTCCTCGCTGCAGTCCTCAAACAGGTCGGACTCCAACACATAAAGTCCGCCGCACCATCCCTATTTCGTTGCAAAGCTTTTTGTGTGCATCAGAAGCAGGATGTCTGGCAGGGGCAAGGGCGGGAAAGGGCTCGGCAAGGGGGGCGCCAAGCGCCACCGCAAGGTGCTGCGCGACAACATCCAGGGCATCACCAAGCCGGCCATCCGCCGCCTGGCTCGGCGCGGCGGCGTCAAGCGCATCTCGGGGCTCATCTATGAGGAGACTCGCGGAGTGCTGAAGGTGTTCCTGGAGAACGTGATTCGCGACGCTGTCACCTACACCGAGCACGCCAAGAGGAAGACCGTGACAGCTATGGACGTGGTTTATGCCCTTAAGCGCCAGGGACGCACCCTCTACGGCTTTGGCGGCTAAAGCTTTATGCTCCCAGACCATCTCGAGAACCAAAGGCTCTTTTAAGAGCCACCCACTTTCTCCCAAAAAGAGCTGTGTTACTTCCAGCCTGCTAAAAAAATATTTTAACAAGCTTTTTTTTTTTTTTTTTTTTTTCCATTAGTGGAATTTCCCGTAAGTTACTACATATGTATCTTTTATAGTTGTTAAGCACTAGATAATTAACTGAATGTGTGTTGCTAATACGTTAAGGACTCTGCTAGTTAAACAGATCAGGAAATTCGGGAAGGGGGTGATTCGATATCGTAATTTAGTATATAAGGATTTGTTTTGCTTTCGTGAAAAATCGATCTAAATAAGTTAAACACTCCAAATGCTCCCCTCGAGCTGGTGAGCTGACCCGACTTAGGCACAAACGCATCGCCCTGTGGGCATCTGTTATTGTGGTCTGTGTTTTTTCACTAATCGAGTAAACAGGAGCAGAAGCACATACGTATTTGTATTTAAATTGTGTTAAGCCCCGTACTGGGGATCAGCACTTCGAAATGAGCGGGCACGGGATGGGAGATGTCACAGCTGTTCCTGCCCGTGCCGTTTCTCATAAAGCTTTAAATACTGGAATGATCCCAAGTCTGTCCTCTGAAACTAGTTTTTGGGGAGTTATGAGTTATTCTTCATGCGTATAGTATGTTAAAGTTTACAAAAACTTTAAAATTATAGCTGCTAAAGCTGGAGCAGTTCTCAGTATTCAGGATCAGTTCCAGTCCTCCCTTCACTCTTCACTCAGGCTTGGAGGAAAAAAATAGAGCAGAATCATACACAGGGAAAAAAATGAAAGCTCATGGACTGTAAGTTTGTATTTAAGTAAGTAACAGCATTATGATGAAATTCAAAGAAGTTGGAAATACTATCCCCTGAACTAGAGTGTTTTCACATGCAATTAATCCCCATTGAAGTCTGTTTTTTTACTATTTTCAGAGTGAAGTTACTCTAGGTTAAAAGAAACAAAAACAGAAAATCCAAACCCATCACCCCCCTGCCAAAATAAATCAATAAATCCATCAATCCAAGACCCCCAAAAAAACTTTATAAGGTTCCCTATTGAGGAAAGTGTCTCCAACACTTACTTTTCAAAGCTGAAGTCTAATGAATTAGAAGGACAAAAAAAATAATAAAAAAACCAACAACTGACTCTTGTATGCGTTCAGGACTGTATAACTTAGAATCACTCATTTCCCTTTAAAAATTGCTAACGGTTTTCATTTTCGAGATGGACCATAAAAATTGCTATTAGAAACAGATAAAAACGAAAACATGAGCGGCGAGTGCAGGACGGGGGGAGGGTGAGAGCGGGCAGGCCGTTGGAAAAAAGGCGCGCGTTCCAGGCGGGCTTTTCGAATTTGAAAACATCCAATAATAATGGTGCATTGGTGCCAGCCAATCAGAGAGGAGAACATTCTATAAAAGCCGGCACGGAAGCGCAGTGCTATCATTCCATAGCACTAGCTGCAAAGAGTTAGCTCACTTCTCCCTGAGTAATGGCCCGTACCAAGCAGACGGCGCGTAAGTCGACGGGCGGGAAGGCGCCCCGCAAGCAGCTGGCCACCAAGGCTGCCCGCAAGAGCGCGCCGGCCACCGGCGGCGTGAAGAAGCCGCACCGCTACCGGCCCGGCACGGTGGCGCTGCGCGAGATCCGGCGCTACCAGAAGTCGACGGAGCTGCTGATCCGCAAGCT
Source organism: Streptopelia decaocto (assembly GCF_964273445.1). NCBI lineage: Eukaryota > Metazoa > Chordata > Aves > Columbiformes > Columbidae > Streptopelia > Streptopelia decaocto. Next base: position 42,820,934 of record NC_138663.1, on the reverse strand, counting down.
GCCCTTCCAGCGCCTGGTGCGCGAGATCGCGCAGGACTTCAAGACCGACCTGCGCTTCCAGAGCTCGGCCGTCATGGCGCTGCAGGAGGCCAGCGAGGCCTACCTGGTGGGGCTGTTCGAGGACACCAACCTGTGCGCCATCCACGCCAAGCGCGTCACCATCATGCCCAAGGACATCCAGCTGGCCCGCCGCATCCGCGGCGAGCGCGCCTGAGGCTCTTGCCACAAGCCTCCGCCTCTGATCCTTTATCCCTGCACCCTAAAGGCTCTTTTAAGAGCCACCACATAGCACAAAAGAGCTGTGACACAGTTGTTTCTGTACTTTGATACCAGACTTGAACTTCTAATCAAAGTGCAAGTTTTTGGCTCTATCTTATAAGAACCAGTACTTTCAGTAATTAGACTCCCCTCTTTTCTAGCTCCGTGCTCAGCTGGTTACTCTGGACATTGTATTTGAGAGGTCTTTTGAAATTAAATACAGGAATTCAAATGAAAATATAAGATTTCCTAAATAATGGCCTTAAATAATAAAAGGCTTAGAAACAAACACAACTGCACAAAACAAAAAAGAGTGTCAGGTAAGGTACATGAAAAATTATTTTAACTGTGGCAAAAGCTATAATGAAAGAGTAACTGGAAGACTGTAATTCTTCCCACTGTAAAATATTTAATTTTTCAATGGCTTTATGGAGGACTGCAGGTTTTTACTTTTAAGCAATGTGGCATAACCTGAGGTATTTTTGGCAGATAAGCTTGATACAAATATTCTCTTACTAAGGTGTACTGTGAAATTCCTAGCACTGTATTAGATATCTGAGAGCCCTTCTTCTCTGTGATGTATAAAACAAAAGTACTATTAAGACAAAATTAGTCTGTGTTTTATACCCTCAATTTATTTGTCTGCCTTATGATTTCTAGGAAAGACTGAAGCATAGGATAAAGCAGAGTTTGGAAAAAAACAAAAAGAATCTGGTGGATCCTGGACTCTGGGAAGTCCTCCCTCCCATTTTCAAAATAAATGGAGAGCACCTGCACTGGGGAATGTTTCATAGCTTTTGTCTGGGAGCAGAGCAGCTGCCAAGCCTTGACAGCTCTGTAATAGATGAGCAGCCTCTAGGAAATATGCTTATATGGTTTTTAGAACTAAGAACAAACGTTTTGTGTTTATTGATAAAAAGATGGTGGAGTCAGTGGGGGAATACACATGGAAGGATAAGGAGCTGAACATTTATTAGAATGGAATTTATTCGATAAACATTTGTAGTCAGGAGATTAGTTGGCCTTTAGTTCACTTCTGTTTCTTGGCTGATTGTGTCAAGATTTGCAAACTAGCTATTTTAGAATTTCAGATAAGACACCTTTTCTATGAATTCACAAATAAAACATTCAGTTTCCTCGAAGTTGTGCTGCTTTGTTGTCACAGCATCTTTTCTTTTGCCCTTGAATAGACTCCGGCCTGTCCAATACACTTCTGTAAACATTACAGGCCAAATTGGTCTGAAAATAAAATTCAGGTATTGGAGCATGGAATCTGGAGAACCCTGCAAGGAATGTCATAGGGTCTGTTTTAGAAACACTACACAGGGTGGAAAACATGCTAGATATAACTGATATCATAATCATGTAGGTATGAATGCATGTAGGCACACAAATGTACATATTCTATACATATATACACACATACATTGACTCACAAATTTTAATTCTTTGCAGTATCCATCCACCTCTGTCTCCTTCCCACTTCCCTCTGCCCTAGCACCACTCAGCTTTATCCATCTGTTTTCATTTTTTTGTGGTTCCAACAATATGATAAGCTAAATAAAACGGAAGAAGCTACTTCACATTTGGACTAGATGATCATTGTAGGTCACTTCCAACAGAAATATTAATCTCTTTGTACATCACCACTTGCAGAGTAAGGAGTGGCAATTTTATGAAGTTAAAAGTGGAAGTGCTTCTGCTGGAAAAGCACAGTGACTGCACTTATAAATGTAGTTTGAAAGGAAGGATATTATAATTTTAAAGTTCACTGTGTGTCTGACTACACTCTAAGTCTTCAGTAGGCTCGATCCTGATTGTATTTGTTGTTTCCTGTTGGCAATGTATTATTAACTAAAATGAGTTAAGTTTGTAGCTAAGCACCACTTCAAGGTGTTGAGGTGCTCAGGGCCAGGCTGGATGGGGCTTTGAGCAACCTGGTCTGGTGAAAGGTGTCCCTGCCCATGGCCGGTGGTCTTGGAATTAAATGACCTCTAAGGCCCTTTCCAAACCAAATAATTCTGTGAGTATAGCAAATGTTGCAAGGGCTAAAAGCTCACACTTGTTACAATTGTAAATATTGAGGTCAGGGTGTGAACAAAAACGAACTTATTGAAACAACGTACTAGTGCCTGCTTGTAGTGCACACCCAGGCTCTGTAGGGAGCCCTTGCTGATACCAGGCTGTGGAATATGCTCTCAAAAGTGAATTATGAAACTATTAATTGTGACTGATAAGTAGTTAATATCTTGTCTATCTTCCCAGGTCTCTTATCAATGCTCTCTAGTAAAATTGCAAAAAGGGACTGGGTAGGATCTTAGAGTGGTACTTGTTAGAAATAAGACAGAGGTTTTTTTGGGGGCTTCTGTGTGGCTTGTTTTTTTTTTTTTTTTCACCCCTCTCATTAATATTAAACATACTCTAGGACAACTGAACCAGTAGAAAGAAGGACTGAGGTGATATTTCATCATCTGACACTTAAGAGAACACAGAACATTTATGGCCTGTTGGAAGGTTTCCTTCACTCCACATGCTGTAAGTGCCAAGTATCTTCTCACATCGTGCTGCCATTCAAGACAAGGAAAAATCTTAATTATGCCATAGTATAAAACTTCAGTTACAAAACCTGCCTTTTTTTTTTTCTCTGCATCATATAAATTTATTTTATTCTGATTCACTAACAACTCAGATTTTTTTTTTTAATTTACATACAAATAAGTAGAGGTGAAATCTATCTTTAAAAATACTTATAAGTTCTGTTTAAAGGCATATTAAAAAAAAAAAAAAGCCACAACCAAATAAACAAAAATCTCCACACATTTAAAAGAGAACAACAACAAACCACAAAAACAACAAAACACCAAACCAAAAAAACCCCAACAGACTAGCTCCTCTGTCCACCATGGGCTTCACATTCATTCCACTCATCACTTTAGTAATACTGCAGCTCTTTACTTCCATTACAACCTGGTCTCAAAACAAGCCCATAAAGATCAACAAACTTTGAGGGACTTTATGGAGATAAAACCAAGAAACAAACAAAAAACATCCCAAATCAATCTTAATCTCAGCTGATTACTACACATGTTAGGTCTTTCTAATTTTCTTTTTCACCCATCACAGTGCTGTCTCTGACAGATTGTGTTTATAGTAGAGAAAGCATGTCTAACAGAAAGAACACAAATGCCTCTAATGACAGCTGGTGACAGCTTTGCCTTCTGACAGCTCCCTTCAGTGCTACACTGAGGACTGTTACATCTCAGGTACTGACTGGGAGCTTTTGCAACTGGGAAGAAGACAGGAAAATGATACCCAAAATTATGGTAAAAACTGCTAGTACTCTTTTATGAATCTGAGGCATAATCCTTAACTTTCTCTTTTAATGCTCAGGCTCTTACTAGACTGGCCATTCCTGTGTGCATGTCTCATAGTAATGATTCTAGCAAAGGTGGATCCTTATAAAGAAGGTTGAAAGCTGCTTACATATACATATAACCTGGGGGATCTTCTGAGACTCCTAGAAATCTGGCTGCAGAGTTCTGACAACTCAGTGTATTTTCTGACTGCATAAAATCTTATGATTGCTACCGGGGTAAGTGCAAGTTCAAAGACAAATACACGTGCACTCATTATTGGAACAATATGCACAATTCCACTTCAAAATTTCTATAAAACTCTTAGCAAAAGTACCACCACAACAAAAAAACAAACCCCACAAACAAATTAAAGAAATACAAAACCTTTTTTCTGCAGTTTTGTATTATCAATACTAACATATCCAGACTACCTTGATAGTTATTTCTGTGGACAATAATTTTCAATCATAGTCTCTTGGCCTTTTTAGGTATGCTTCCATGCTGTGAGAAAGAAGCCTTATGGCTGCCCATCTCTTCAGAATGGTTATGCACCATTTTGAGACCGGCCTCAAAACCAATCTTTTGAGACACATATTCTTGCTCCTGGTGTTAACAAAAGTTGGAGAAAGGCAGCAGCTCCCTTTAAAACAGACTGTCTTATCCAGGTTCAACAGTAACACGATCCCAGTGAGCAGCAGGCAGTTTCTGCTCTTGCCTAGACCCAGCCAGTTTGAGGTGCAGAATTCCTGAGCCCAGGCCCTTCCTGGACAGGGCTTTCTCCCCGCCCCCCAGCCCTTCTCTCTCAAAGGCTGTTTTGAGACTGGTAGAGTCATAGCAATATATAAACCCCCATTTGGATAGATGGCTCTGCTCACTGTCCTTAAAATTATATATTGGGCTCACACATCTCCCTGCAAATTTACCTCTTCTGCCTTGCCCAGTGTTTAAAGTGCATGTTACCTTCAGCATTTGCAAAGGCCTCTGCTAAAATGCAGAACAAGCAAATTAGAGCCTTACAGGGTTTAAAAGAAGTAATGGTTATATACAGAAAGTAAAATAAAAAAAAAAAATCCACAGTACACTTTAAAAACATTAACAAAATAATTATTTCTGAAACATAAATATTTGAAGTACAGTGATACAACTCTTTCTATTGTGCAGGTAGTGGCTCTTAAAAGAGCCTTTGGGTCTGTGTGGGCTGCCTTGGTGTCTGCTAGAGCCGGGGAGAAGCTACAGCAGGAACCTCAGGCACGCTCACCGCGGATGCGGCGGGCCAGCTGGATGTCCTTGGGCATGATGGTGACGCGCTTGGCGTGGATGGCGCACAGGTTGGTGTCCTCGAACAGCCCCACCAGGTAGGCCTCGCTGGCCTCCTGCAGCGCCATGACGGCCGAGCTCTGGAAGCGCAGGTCGGTCTTGAAGTCCTGCGCGATCTCGCGCACCAGGCGCTGGAAGGGCAGCTTGCGGATCAGCAGCTCCGTCGACTTCTGGTAGCGCCGGATCTCGCGCAGCGCCACCGTGCCGGGCCGGTAGCGGTGCGGCTTCTTCACGCCGCCGGTGGCCGGCGCGCTCTTGCGGGCAGCCTTGGTGGCCAGCTGCTTGCGGGGCGCCTTCCCGCCCGTCGACTTACGCGCCGTCTGCTTGGTGCGCGCCATCCGCAAACTACAACCGCTCTTCCTGAGAAAGAATCAGGAGTGAGCACCACACAGGCAGCACGGTGTCTTTATTTATAGAGCCACCCTGCCTCTGATTGGATAAGGAGAAACGCAATCTCATTGGTTGATGTGAAAATCCCAGCCTGAGCTCAAGATAGCCGCATTCGTGCTGCCCACTCCCCTACTCTCCCCCACCGCTCTGCGGGTCGCGGCTCCCTCGGTGACTGCCCAAGGCCTGGGAGAGCGGGTATTGCAGACGCGGCTCTCGCATCGCTTCTGTTTCTTCGACTTTCCCTCTCCGCCAGGCTCCTGATAGATTGAAGCCGAGTGTAGGGTGAAATTCGGGGGCTGTGCTTAAAAACGCAAACTATTTTTTTTTTTGTTAGTTAGTTTGTTTTGTATGGGCTAATTGCAAAATAAGAACAAAGTTCCTTCAATTCCGTACACAGATCCCTTTTACAGCAATAGGCACATTATCCCCAAAGCCGCAAAGGAAAAATCGCGTAGTACCTCAGAACACTAAAGACAAGATGCTTAAGAAATCCTATAGTGCAGGTTTGTAGCTGTAACACAGATGAAACAAACTTTAACAATACAGATACATCTTTAAGCGATTTTTCTCATGTTGTTTTCTATTCTTTTTTCTAGAAAATTTAACATGAGAGATCTTAAATATGGTCAAGTAAATTTGTGACTTTGAGAACACTCACAATTTATTTGTGAAACTAAGATCTTAAGAATATGCAGTTACTACCTAATTGCTCATTAAGGCTGTAAGAAAACCAGAAGTGACGGCGAATATTTATTGATTGCTATTGTTTGTGTGTGGTAAATGACTACTAAGAGTTTTATATAAACCTGGAAAACTGGTGTTGCTGTTTTTTCTTCCGGTGTTGAAGGAAACAGAACAGCAATAATTTAGAAGCGTTCCCTGGACAAAAACGTTCTCTATATGATAGAATAAGAAAAGCTTTCACACAGGACTCCTTTTGATGCATTTTCCTGAAATGTGTTGCCAGGGACATAATTTTCGATCATGGTCCCTGGCCCCCAACATACTATAGAATACATTAGATTTACTTCTGAAATAGCTTTTCAAAGAGAAAAAAAAAAAAAAAAAGAACTGACGGTAGGTCATAGCAATTAAGATATTTATTTTGAAACGTTATTAAGGAAACATTAATCTCAAAGCAAATTAAGAATTTTCTTAGACAAAAATTTTATAGCACGATACATTGAACATTATTCCAGAAATTAACGCAAATCAGAGAAGATTTGAACAAAGGTAAAGAACACATTCAGTTTTGATTACAAGGAGCGTTTGAAAAACGTCAACATTTGCAAGGGAAACTCAGAGGTTCGCTGAAATCGATTTGTTTTGCTGAAGATACATCAACTTAATCAGAATGAGAACATTAAATCACACATATCTAAACACAAAGCCTTCAGGAAGTACTCAGTAACGATTTTTAACGAGCTCCGGTAATTGTATCATTACTTCAGACACCTTATCAAGAAACAATGTTACAGCTCTTTTTGGGAGAAAGTGGGTGGCTCTTAAAAGAGCCTTTGGTTCTCGAGATGGTTTGGGAGCAATAAGCTTTAGCCGCCGAAGCCGTAGAGGGTGCGTCCCTGGCGCTTAAGGGCGTAGACCACGTCCATAGCTGTCACGGTCTTCCTCTTGGCGTGCTCGGTGTAGGTGACAGCGTCGCGGATCACGTTCTCCAGGAACACCTTCAGCACTCCGCGAGTCTCCTCGTAGATGAGCCCCGAGATGCGCTTGACGCCGCCGCGCCGAGCCAGGCGGCGGATGGCCGGCTTGGTGATGCCCTGGATGTTATCGCGCAGCACCTTGCGGTGGCGCTTGGCGCCCCCCTTGCCAAGTCCCTTCCCGCCCTTGCCTCTGCCAGACATGCTGCTGCTGGAGCTCTCAGAAACGATGGAATGAAAGCGACGCGATGTCCGCGGACTTTATGTGTTGGAGTCCGACCTGTTTGAGGACTGCAGCGAGGAGGGGCGGGGCTTAGGTCTCGCTCCGCAGCATCTCTCCGCTTTCCCTATCGCGCTCCCCGCTAGTATAAAAAATGACGGTTTCGTGCAAGTTTCCGTTCCCGCGGTTCAGTGTTTCTGCCCTTGTTGAGGACGTTCGCTTTTATTCACAAAGCAAAAACATTGGGCCTCTGTGTATAAGTATACAAATTTTTTAAAATCTTTGGTACTTTGCGATCATTTAGAAAAAAAAACCACCTCGATCTTAAAACGGTATTCTAGTTACTGAATCACTTAAATTATTTTTTTTTCTTTTTTACACTGTAATTGTTATTTTAATATGTGGATATCTGTTACGTAGTCCAATTTCATCTGGTTGCATTGATTCTTACATGTGGCTTCAGTGTTTTAAACTGCTTTTTATGCTTTTTTAAATACAGCATCTTGCATCAAAATCTGTCCAATCGCGTTTCTGAGAAATTCTACCCTGCCTTGAATTTCTCTTATCATTTTTTCCGGCCTTTCTGAACGTTTTTTCAAGGAGACTTTAGCAGCAAAGATACAGTAATAGAGAGTTTAACATTTACGTGCTCAGGGTTTTTTTTTTATTATTATTTTTTTTAAATTTTTTTAACGTAAAACAGTTCTTTTGGATGAATATTTTACCATATTTTATTGTTGTAGTGGTATAGACAATAGTATGGTTATTTTTTAGAGATATTAAAAATAAAATAAATTTTTTAAAGGGTGGTTTTGTTCTTCAGAGGAAGGTATTGAAATCTGGTTTTACTTTCTTTTGGGAATGAAAATATCCTGAGGTTTTACTGTTGAAAATAAGAAACAATCTTTTTAACAAAAATCACTGAGTAACTGGCTTTCAACTTGAAAATTATCAGGACAGCTGAAAAACATTTCTGGTATTGAGCTGTTGCTGCCCTCTCATGGACATTGATTGTGTGTATGTTGTTTGTGTGTGTGTTTGTTTTTTCCTTACAAGCCAAGCAGTTTTGTATAATGTATCCTTTCATAAAGACACAACATAAGATTAATCAATCATCAGTCTCTATTTGCCCATAGGCCACAGATAACAGATGTTGCATTTGCTAGCAGATAAATCACAGTATGAGAAGCCCTTCAAATAATGTAGTCTTCTATATTGTTTTTGCACAGACTTTTCAGCATAGGCCTAAAAGAAACCCAAATGGGACAAGACAAACACTAAGACTCTGAAGAAGACATCCTAAGGACTCAAGCCAGTAACAAATGTCCTGTTCCCTGAGGAACTTGGCAGTATCCCAGATTGGGCTGTGGAGATAATTCAGGAGTACAGTGGAGAGGCGCTGCTTAAGTTCATTATGTCTTTTTTCCTACAGTTAGTTTGCTCTTTCCAGGGAGGGAAGTTCAGAGACCATGACTGGACTCTTGTGGGACAGCAGGCCACTGAGAGAAACTGGGCACTCTGTAGTCAGGTCCTCTGTCATTCCCAGGAGATTTTGATTAAGGTAGCTGTATCCTGCACTGGTAAGGAAAGACACTTGATGTAACATTTGCTGTATGCTTTATCGGTCCCAAGCACACAGGCAAGACCCCAAGATGTTACTAGCAGGGTAATTCAGCACTAGCCACTGCACAGCTCCCTGAACCCACTCTGTCATGAAAATCCAGTTCCTCAGTTTGCTGGGTCCTTGAGAGTCTGACTGTATCACATGGTCCTCCCTGGGAGTTTTTACTATTTGCAGACCTCTGCCATGAGGTTACTGAACAATCCTGGACTTCTCCAAATCACCTCTCCATGCAGACCCTGATGAGTTGTCCAGCTCTGGAAAGGTGAGTTTCTGTTTCTACTTTTTTTCATGGGATAAAATTAAGTTAAATCTTCATATTATAACCCTGCTCCATGATTAGCTGCTTCTGCACAGGAATCTGTGACTATATTTAATATTTGCCTCCTGTTTCTTGCTGTCTGTCTGCTTGTCTCCATGCTCTCCTTGATAAAATGTTGGAACGCATTTAGAATTATTATTTTTTTAATAAGGAGTTACATACTTATTCGTAGCACTTTTTTTTTTTTTTTTTTTTTTTAAATTCATGACAGAAATTCACCTAATAAAATGAAGCAAGGTTGGAGCTGAGTTCTCTCTCTTGTTACCTCCCATGTGGTTCCAAATTATACATAAAAATTTCATCTGGTGTCTACTATTTCTGTCTAATAAAATTAAACTGTAACTGTAAATTGGAATAGAAATGTAAAATCTTCTGGAAAGCTGCTGAGAGTCATAGAATCATTTACATTGAAAGAGATGTTCAAAGATCATCTAAACTAATTCCTGTGCTGTGACTAGGGACATCCTTCACTAGATCAAATGAAAGCTCCATTCAGCCTGACTTTGGACACTTCCAGGGATGAGACACCCTCAACATTCTCTGGCCATCGTAGTCCAGTGTCTCACCACCTTCATGATATAAAATTTCTTCCTTATGTCCCATCCAAATCTACCCTATTTGCGTTTAAAACCACTGCCCCTTGTTCTGTCTCTACAGGCCCTTCTGAAAAGTCTGTCTATATTGAAAGGCTACAGTACTGTCTCATTGCAGCCTGCTCTTCTCCAGTCTGAAAAAAACCAGCTCTCTCAGCCTGTTTTCATGGGAGAGGTGTTTCAGCCCTTCGATTGTTTTTCTGGCCCTTCATGGCGTTCACATGGATACATTCCTCAAGCCTGTCAAACTTGTTCTGGATGGCATCCCTGCCCTCTAGTGAATTAGCTGTACTACAAGGCTTGGTGTCATCCACAGACTTGCTGAAGGTGTACTCCATTCTATTCTATGTCACTGATGAAAATATTACACAGTATTGGTCTCAGTGTGCACCCCTGAGGGACACCACTCACTACTGGTTTCCATTTAGACACTGGCCTGGTGGCTGTGACTCTTTGGATACAGTCATCCAGCCAGTTCCTTATTCATTTAATAATCCCTCTATCAAATCAATTCTTCTCCAATTTATAGGTAAGAATACTGTGTGGGACCATTTCAAAAGCCTTACAGAGTCCAGGTAGATGACACCAGTTGCTCTTCCCTTATCCACTGGTGCAGTTACTCTACTGTACGAGGCCACTAGATTAGTCAGGCATGATCTGGCCTTTGTGAAGCCATGATCGCTGTCTCTGATGACCTCCCCATCTTCCATGTATTTCGACTTAGCTTCCAGGAGTATCTGTTTCATGATCTTACCAGGCACTTATGTGAGGCTGACTGGTCTGAAGGTCCCAGGGTCCTCTTTATTACCTTTTCTAAAAACAGCTGTGATATTCCCTTTTCTCCAGTCTCTGGGAACTTTACCTGACTGCAATGACTTTTCAAATATGATGGAGAGTGGCTTAGAAACTACATCTGCCAATTCCCTCAGGACCCTGGGATGCATTTCATTGGGCCCCGTAGGCTTGTGGATGTTCATGCTCTTCAAATGTTCTCAAATGTGATCTTCTATGATGTGAAGGATTTTGTTCCTCCAGGCCCTGCACTGAGGTTCAGGGACTTGAGAGATGTGGGAAGAGCGATTACCAGTGAAAACTGAAGCAAAAAAAGTGTTGAGTACCTCGGTCTTTTCCATGTCAGTTGTCACTAGTTCTCCTATCTTATTTATTAGGGAGTGGGGGGGAACATCATCTTTTTTCTGAGAAGAAAATTTTAAAAAATAATTCTTTACTCGCCTTGTGTAGCTTGCTTTTCCTGTCCAGGCACTTAGGATTTTTGAGATAGCTGAAAAATGGAATATTTAGTCAGCTTTTCTTTGACACTGGAGAAGAGGAAATATGCCTGAAACACACCCACTTCTAATGAAAGAAGTTTCATGCCCCAGGAGTGCACAAACTCACCAGATCTGGTCCTTACAGGAGAGAGATGCTGGTGCTAGTAGAGTGTTCGGACAGAAGGAGAAAAATATTTAAGGAGTTAAGAAGCAAGTGGTCAGTCAGGCAACCACAGCTGGCAATGTGTATTTTCACCAGGGCAGTTATATAGAACTGAGCTTGAATATGCAGTATGCGGATCAAGTATATACAGCCTTGGTTCACTACTGTCAGCATATACTGGTTGCTGAAAGAACAACAGGAACTTCTTTCTTTATGGCTAGTGCAGGTCCTGACCTATTGTTTTTATTGTTGTTTTTATTGTTGTTTTTATTGTCTGATGAGAACAATAATACTATTATTATTTTCCTACGTTTAATTTTTTCCACAGCTCCTGGTAGCCTAGTCCTGAAATAATTGAAAAGGAAACCCTGCAGTCCTTGGGAAAACCAAGTATTTGTTTCAGTGATGTCCCACCAGAAAGATGCACTCCAAATCTAGAAAGAGTTGTCCAAAACTGAGTATGGAAAATGAATGGGAGTCCTAGGACAAGTCACATTGTTTACTTTGTCAACACATTCTGAAAAAGAGGGATCTTAAAACCTCACAGAAAAACAGGGTTGGTATCCCCCAGTGCCTAGCGCTGGCCTGTGTGCATTGTAGTCTAGGGAATAAAAATGAAATTTCGTGACAGCAAAGCTCTGTTGTGTAACCTTGAGAAGTCAAAGGTGTCTAGGTGAAAAGCGGTTCTGTACCTGAACTTAGGCTGGCTCAAATCTGTACTGCTATGTACGCAGAAGAGTACAGTTCTAGTATTAATGATATTCAATCACACTCTGACTTTTTGGGACTCCACACTGGCTGTCCCCACCTTTCTGCCCATAGACTAAAGCTGTCTCCCCACTTTTGAAAACCTCTGAAATGCACATATTTACATCTTTTCATTTGTTCAGCCCAGGATACCATGAAGGGCTTTATCCAGCTTATGGCGTTCCCTACTACTGAGGATGTGCAACAACAGCATATTCCTATTTTAAACATCTTTGTGCATGAACTAACATCATTCAGCTTTTTATTGAAGACTAGTTTCCAATTTCCTCTAACAAATGCAGAAACTATTTTATGTTATTATTGGAATAGTTTCACTTGAGATAAAACTCCAACTTTGATGGTTTTTTTTCAGAAGTGAGCCTCTAAGAGAGACTTTTTATTGTTTTTCAAAGATACACTGAGGCCATGGAGAACAAAATGCTACTCTCACATGACAACTACAGAAAAAGACACAGAGATAGACAAAAAGCACAGAAGTAATACTGTAACAGTGACAGAGAACAGAGAGAGAAAGAAATGTGTACAGAAATTACCTGATTTTGTGGTAGGCTGACAGACTATCTGGTTTTGTTGTGATTAATGCCAATGAAAGATTCTGTAATCCCATAATACAAAAGTGTCCACCAGTACAAAGAGATTCATTTTTCTGTGAGGTAGTAACTTCAACAGAATTCTTGCCAGGTGACTGAGAGTTTCTGCTGGAATATGGAGAACTTTATCTAACTCACAGATTGTTTTGCAACTATTTTCTTTCTCCATTTCTACCTTCAGGGCTGAAACATCACAAGCTTGCAATATCACTATTTACTTGGTAAATAAATCTGTGAAATAAAAATCTGACCCCATGGAAGCAAGAACAAATGAAAGCAAATCTTCCTTGTAATAATTTGAAATCCTGAAGCTCTTTTTTTGACCTTCCTCCTATTTTTAAGCAGCTTACTCAGGATTTTAAATTAAAATTTTTAAAAAAGTGGATGCTTGTATTTTCTGTCTTGGTATGGCTACTCAATAAACACCAGCCTTTTTTGCCTCCTGTTAAGCCATCTCCTCTTTGGCCACCAGCAGTTCAGTTCTCCATGTCAAACAGTTGCACAGAATCACTGATGATTCTGATTCTAACGCAGTTCCCAGGTCAGAACTATTCACAAAAGAGTGTGTTTAGTGCCTGAGATCCTGAAGCTCTGCTTGCTGTAATACTTGTGTTCCAGGCCGTGGTATTCACATTCCTTACAGTACATAGTGTGGGGATCTGTCCATCCAGTGTGGGCATTGTAGAAATTTAATAAATTCATGTCAGAACATGCATCAGTCTAAGCACTTAGCAAATGTGGAGCAGGGTAGGGCCATGACATAGAGTATATAAAAAGTTCAATAAATAGATGCTGCATGGCCACAGAAACATTCTGTGATATAAAAATCTTGTTGGGATCTTATTTTGGGCTATTAATACAATCCCTGAATATGGTAAGAACTATTTGGGGAAGCTTCTACTCATTGGTTCTTAGAAGAGGACACTCAACTAAAAGAGAGACTGAGATAAGGGCATGATGGGCAAGGAATGTACCCCGGGTCCATGAACTGATCATCAGTATTTCAAGAAGACAAAACAAAACAACATAACGTTAGGTTCTCTTAATTGTTTTGAGGTTTGACTTTTCATTAAGTTTGACTTTTCATTATGTGCACACATCCAAGTCTTTTCAAGCTGCCCTGAAAGTTTCATCATGGCATATCTTGGCAGATACTGAGCAAAGCTCACTTCTTTTCTTTCTTTGACCACTTTCATAACAGAAAAAAATTCATGCCCAGATATCCAAAAAAGATGTCATACAACAAAGTGAGATGTGATTCCTCTCCACTGCAATCATAAATCACACACTCGAACCTCAGCTTAGCAGGTTAATTAGAAAGTCGAATCATGTCAGCAGAATATAATCCTGATTTTTTTCTTAGGATATCTGCTTTTCTTATAACCAGAATACAAAATTGCTTAAGTAGCCAAAGAGTGACCTGTTGAAGATGATGTGGGGGCCTGGCAGAGACACATGGTGATCAGACACTGTGGCACTGACTCAGTGATTTAACATAAGCTATTTCTGAGGGAGAATCGGTCTGGAGTTGTGCACATCCACCTCTGTAACTGAGATGAGTGGGAATCCATGGTGCTGGCAGTGCACAGGCTGAGAGGAAGCAGGAGGAGAAATTATTAATTAAGGTGCACTGAATAATATGCCAGTGGTGCAACTGGTATGATGTCACCCTTGTCCCTGCAAGCTTGTTTTCCTCAGGCCACTCTTGCACTGCACTCCTCTTTTCCAGCCGGGAAAAAAATTCCAGTAGATATCTATGCTACCCTGCCCATTTCAGCTTTACAAATTAAACAGATGCTTTTGTTGTGATGTTAATTTTATCCCTGCACTTGACAGTATACCCAGGGCAGCCTATATAGCTAGTCCATTCAGAATTCCTGCATATACATATACTTCCTTTCTGTAGTGTGGAATATTCTTTTACATTATTTGGCAGCTACCCCCAAATAAGGCCTATAAAGTCTATTCAGCTGAATGTGCAGCTATAATACTCTTCATTGCAGAATAAGTTTAATCAAACTCACTTTTAAAATTGTATTTTATTCTTTTAGTTGTATTCTTTTGTTTGAATAACCTATTTTAGCATGAGCAGCCAAACTTGGCATGAGTGGCCAGGCTCACATATCGTGAGCCTGTCTTGACCTGGTTGCTTTGTTACAGGGGGCCTTGAAGACCAGTACCAGCACACACAAAGGAAACACTGTCAGCAGACACTGCAAACCATCTAGATAAGAACAGCAAAGAAAATCTGTCTGGAGGATGGAGAAAGAGAATGCAACAAGACACAAAGAAGCCCCCAGACCTAGAATTACTATTGGACCAAAAGGTGCATGGACAGTGCAGGAAGGATACATAAAGACCACACCACATAGATTGTGAAGGTTTAAAAGCCCAAGCTTCTTTGTCACAGGGTCCCTCCTCTTGAGAGGCATCCAATCCAGACTGTTTATTTGCTGCGCCTTTCACTTTTTTTTTAATCTTATATTTTGATTAAGTTATTATTTTAAGCACAAATGTCTGAGACTATGCTATGAGAAACCTAGGGTCAAGAACTTTTCTTTAACATTCTTTGCTTGTAAAGGTATTTTTGACTGGTGGCATTGTACTTTGATTGGTGTTCTCCATCACTACTTGTGTTCAGTGATGCGCTGATCTTCTAAATCTTAATTACTGCAATATCTGGGGTGGGTACCTGCTCCAACTGATTTTTCTTAAAAAAACAGGTATAATAATTTGAGTTTTCCCTCTTACCTCTAAAAAAGGTGAAGAAGCAGCCTGACACCTCCCCAGGGTGAGCAGGGAGGGTAAGTTGCAACAGGACAAGAGTCAACTGCTGTCATTACAAGCTGAAATGTTTATTTCAGGACCATCTTGTAGAGCTCAATTCAATTAGCAAGGATGTGTGAGATACAGTTTTGTCCATGCTACTGTAATTGGGTTTTGACATTTCGGGCTCATCTGTAAAGAAATAAATTAAGTATGAATGTCATGTTTGCTATAGTAGCATACCTGCTGTTCAACTGTACCCAGCCATAATCTACTCCCCTTCAACTAGTTACAACAGGTTGGAAAAATCACAGCTGACCCACTCTCCTCAGGTGAGTGCACCTACTTGGGCGAAACCTTTTGAGAATTGGCAGGTGTAACTCCCAGTAACCTTTGCTTATGGCAACTATGAGTCTGGTAGGCACATCTCCATCCCAAACAGAAGCACAGGCATGTGTGGGCAGAAATTAAAGCTGTTGGGATGAAGGGATATATCCCGATAATTTCAGAAGAAGGAAAAAAAAAAAAAAAAAAAGAAGTGGGATGTGTATGCAGGTGTGTATTTTATATGCAGAGAAAGAAGTCATAAACCTGAGCAAGGAGTGAAAAATCAGACGTACCCTAAAAGCCAATGCAGAGGAAAAGTAAGAACAAGAGGAAAAGAACGGCGTTTCAGGAATAGGACTTAAAAAGAGAGGCTACGTTTTGCATTTCTTTCCCTTTTAGTTCAGGGATTTAGGACGTGAATAGTCTTTGCAAAAACACGAATACCGACGAAATCCAATCCCACCACAGGGACCCCGTTTCCAGGTAGTCCCTTCAGATAAAGGAGATTAACAGCTATGGAATTAGAGGTTTGTTGAGAGCTGAGTAGGCAATCCCACGAAATTCCCCGTCCTCCTGCCCGCTGGGAAAACTGTCGCACCAGGAATGTGACTAAAGCAAGGAAACAGCCTCTCCCCGCCGCTTCTCGGCTGCTTCTCCCCGCTGGCGCCCAGGCAGAGATAGCGGGGCCAAGGGCATCACTGGAGTGCAGTAGAGGCAAGGGAAGGAGGGTAAGGCCGAGTCACAGAGAAAACAAGGGTTAGGGGCGATGGAGAGGCAGGCCGGGGCAGACGAGAGGGAGGCACCGAGCTCCGCGAGTTCCTACCGCGCCCGACGCTGCCTTCGAGTTGTCGAAATGAACCCCCGGCACCCGGTTAAGAACGGGGCCCCGGGAGCTTCAGGGCGCAAGAAGTTGAGCATCGAAACTGAGGACCAGTGGGCAGCACCAAGGATGCTCAAAATACAGCTCGAAACACCCATGCCTGTCGGATCCCACTCGCCCGACGATTTCCAGGGAATTGACATGTTTGCAAGAGACAGAACTGGACTGGAAGTGAAAAAGCCCATAGGATGGAAGGCGGGCACGTACCCAGGAAGTTCAAAAGCCTCTTCCGCTGACTGACACACACACACACACACACACACACACAAAAAAAAAAAAAAAGGGGGGGGGGGGTAGGGGGGGAGGGTCTGTTTAACCCGAAAACTGCTGTGCGCCAGAAAAGGCCGAGAGTCGTGGCCAATCTACGAGCAGCGCGGGCTTTTCGAAAGCGGTAGAGCTCCGGGGAGAAGGCGGGAGCGCTTCCGAGCGCGGTTCTTTGTCTCCCGGCAGGGAAACTACGGGGATCCGCAGCACCCACGTACGCACTCCTGCCTCCCTTCCCTAGAGCTGAGGTGCCGTGAACGCTGCCCAATTTCCACAGGGACTTTGGGCTCCCACCGTTTCTTGCAGCTAACAGGAAGCTATTTGCTCCTACACAAATGGGATGTGCTGAACTGAGCTGCACCGCGGTCTAACACTCCTGCGGTGCCACGCACCATCTGTGAACAAAAGCGCTGAAATTTGTGCTGTTATCGGATCGACCCAATTAGGCAAAAATACCACCAAAGTAAAAATTACAGACACAACACAAAAAGCATTTCAGCTCTTCTTCGGGAAAGCTTGGGTGGCTCTTAAAAGAGCCGTTGGATTTATGTACAAGGCAAAATAATTTTTCAGGATTATTTCTTTTTGGGGGCTGCTTTCTTTGCCTTGGCTGCTTTGGGCTTGGCTGCCTTAGGCTTAGCTGCTTTAGGCTTCACCGCCTTTGCCTTGGCCGGGCTCTTCGCTGCTGATGCCACCTTTTTAGGCTTAGAAGCCTTAGCTGTTTTCTTGGGGCTCTTAGCCGCTTTCTTGGCCGCCGTAGTTGCCGGCTTCTTGGCTTTCTTAGGGCTTTTCTTCGCTGCCACAGCTTTCTTAGGCTTCTTAGCGGTGCTAGCGGGCTTCTTTGCCGCTGGCTTCTTGGGCTTGGCTGCGGCTGCCCGTTTTTTGGGGGCTTTTTCCTTCACTTCTCCAGGTTTCTTGCTGAGTCGGAAGGAGCCGGAGGCACCGGTACCTTTGGTCTGCACCAGGGTGCCCTTACTGACGAGACTCTTGAGCCCCAGTTTGATGCGGCTATTGCTTTTTTCAACATCGTAGCCGCCGGCGGCCAGCGCTTTCTTGAGCGCAGCAAGGGAAAGCCCCTTGCGGTCCTTAGAAGCAGAGACAGCCTGGGTAATTAGCTCGGTGACGCTGGGACCCGCAGGCTTGCGGGCTTTGGAGGCGCCCGCCGCTTTCTTCGGCTTTTTAGCTGTCCCAGCCTTGGCCGGGGCCGGATCGGCGGTCGCCACATCGGGCGCGGCGACAGGAGCTGTCTCTGACATGTTAAGTTTTGCAGAGTCAATGCAAACAATAGCAACGGGGCTTCCGCGTCCCCTTTTATAGCAGCGCCGGGCGCACTGATTGGTGCAGCCCGCCCCGCCCCACCTCTTGCCGCCGCGCCCGTTGTGTTTCTTCCCGGTCCAAAAAGGGCTTTTTCCATGTGAAATTTACTGCCGATGCACCCCGTTTCTTCCCGAGCGGGTAGTGGAACGTCTCTCCTACCAGCTAATAGAGTTTCCCGTTGGAATGAGCAGAAACGAAGGAAAAGCAACCCCAGAAACTCCGCGGCGTGGAGCCGCAGGGACCTCGTCAGAGAGAAACTTTCGTTTTACCTTTTAAATTAAAATTATACCAGCAGCTAAATAGGCACAGCTGGCATGAAACCTTGTGCTTTAGAAGTTCCTCTCCAGACTAGGGCAAAAAACAGAGTGGTTTTAACCCTTGGTCTCAGGGTAAAATCATATTAAAGCCAAGGAAGTAACACAGCTGCGCGCCGTGGTCCCAGACGCGTATGCACAGCTGGCTCCCACAACACAGCCGCTTCCCTCCGAAATCACAGAAGCCCATTCAATGCCACTTCAGCGGCCAGGGTATCTTTGCTAACGCCTTCTGGAGACACATTTATGATGCTTTAGCAGTGTATGTGAAAGCCGGTGTTACTTTTCGTCTGCTTAGGTGCTTCAGTGGAACAAAAGCTACGCTCTGAAAGCTGATGTTACTGTCATTGCACTTTAAACATAACGCTAACAAACTCGCTTTCGTTTGATAAGCTCAGTAGTCAGAATAGCTGCAACTGCAATATATGGGGTTTTAGTGTTAAAACGTGTGAAATTACTTGTCTTTGCATTGTCGTTTGTTAAAATTGATTGGGAAACAGACTTTGGGGTGAAAAGAAATTTGCACTGGACAGGGGGTTAAACCTGAAAATTCACTTCCTTGAGGGTATGTTCAATAGGGACACTATAGTGCAAAGCTGATATTTCTGTTTTAATGAATGAACGTTAACGCTATAACTGTTTTTATTTGATGACTTCTGCTGATTCACCGCTTTTGCTTCTTCCAAAAGTAAGATAAGTATTTATACCTTTTAAGAGGCTTCCCTCCCAGGGTAAGTGGCAGCTCCATATTCCAAACAATGGATGAATTATCACTTTCTTCCTTCATTTTCAATGGCATGTTGCTTTCTTTTTTATACGAAACAGTTATCAGTCTGCCTGCAATAATACTGCGTTTCATTTACTAGATACCAGGCAGCTCCTTAAAACAGGTGAGCAGATCTATTGAGGGCTAAAATAAATTGTAACAGGGTTAATAAAAGATGGTACAATGTGGGGTTCCCTCTGCCTGAGACCGTGAAAATATACAAATATGCTGACTTCAGTCTCCGTATGACATTTGAGAAATGTCATATTATTTTGTAATTGTGTGTGTTTAATGAAAATTCTAAAGGACTACAATCAAAAGGAAAGAGTTACTCTACTAATTTAACATACCACTTTTTTTTCCTCTGCTTGGAAGTGAAATGTGGTAAGAAAGGTAAATGAATGTTTTGAGTGATCTGGCTGCAATAACGAGCATGAAAGAACTGCAAAGTGTGAGACTGCAGAACTGTGCTTTCTGGATTGATTAAACACAAAACCTGGAAACTAATTTTAATGCCCATTTTGTCTGATGGCTACTTCCCATAATGGGGAACAACTAAGGTCTCTAATGACACGAATGAACACTGTATCAGAACTGCTGACACCCTGAGGAAAAGATTTTTTCTAAACCAGTAGTAGTGACTCCATAGTAACAAGTAATTGAGATTTAAATTCCTCCCAGAGGCAGTGCAGATAACATTTTGCAACTCTCTAGTCCATTGACATCTGTATATAAGTGGTTTGTTTGTGTCAAGCTAGTCACATCTAAAGGCAGCTTTATATCAATTTTCTGGACCCATACAACAAGGAATATTGTCATCCTTACCAGTCTTTGAAATATTCCTATTTATCTTTTTATTTCTCCCAGATTATTTGAGGTGGAAACACTCTGAGGTTCCTGGAAACAGAACTAGAACATACACTTCTTGCATTCTTGGTCATGATTGTGTCTTGACTTATTTGAAAACTGGAAAGTGTTCAGAGTTTTGATTCTGATCTGTCCAACGCATCATTGCTCTATATAATATATATTTCTGTACATTGGAAATTATCCCCGTCTACTATGTGAGATATTTGTGACCAATAAAAGACAGATTGATAGTATTAGGCTGTGGGTTCTTACAGGAGAAAAAAAAATAAAACAAACAACAAAAAAAACAACAATAGAACACCGCTCCCCTACAATGTAGGTCAAATCAAAGATGAGCATTTGTCTCCCTCTGGTTCTTCTATTCAATTACATTTTACTTTTGGGTGTAAATATCATAATATCATAGAACTAACTAACCAAGTATTTAGATTATAACCCAGTAAGTAGATTTTAATTTCCCAGTCACTATAGAATAAAGCTTTTTTTTTTTTTTTTTTTTTTAGCCACTGTACAATATGAGTCAAAACAAAGAGCATGACCTCAACACAGCAACTTGATGCAGTCACATAGGTACAGCAGGAAAGCTTCACCAGGCTTTGATATTCCATTATTTCTTCATACACCACTCCATCCACTTCCCCTTCATTTTTAGAATTGACAAGTGTCAATAAAAATACTGAAATATTTTTCTAAACTGTTGTTACTTTCCTTCTAGGAAATCTACTCCAATAAATTAGCACAGCCTATAGAGAGCTTCTATCCAGAATTTCTTTAAGATGTTCCTAGGAAAAAAATGAAACATCAACAGGAGAATGTGATGGGTTCAGGTTCTGCATCAAAACCCCACACCTGCTTTAGATCAATTAAACTTTATGCAAAATACTTACTGAAACTGGACACCTATCTTTGCTACCATTACAAAGAAGAACAGAGTAGGTAGGATCAGATGACGGTTGCCTTGTGTTTTAATGCCCTCTTTTAAAGCTATTGCCAAGCACAGATGTTCAGTAAATAATGAATACCTGCTTCCTTCTGCTTAAAAGAGTCACAGGCTTTGATTGTTTTCCTCTGTCCCTACCAACATTTATTTTCCTGAATAACTAGCAAATTAAAAATGTTCTATAATAAAAGTTGATGCAGGATTTTCATTACCACCATGCACAAATGCACAGCAGCAAATTTCTTAACTGTGAATTGTGGCTTCCACTATGGTGAGGCTCTTGGTTTGATTGTAAAGCAATCTCATTTTATTCTTTTGACAAGTTTCTGCATGTAGGCCATAGCTCATGGTGAGACAGGGACTACAAAATGTTCAGAAGAGTTCATATTCCACATTTGAAAGACATATCTCTCTCTATATATATATAAAAATATATATATGTTTTGTTTTTTCATGCAGCAGAACATGTCTTATTGTCAGAAAATTGAACCATCTTCTTTTAAAGCACAGAAAAATCATTCAAATACTACTTCTTTATCTTCCAGCCTATCTCCACTAGCACTCTTGAGAGGATGGATTCTGCATGCTGCTCAGTATGTAGAATCTCCAATGGACTGGAACTTTTATTTTTTCTTTTTCTTTCATGTGAAGCAAGAGCAGTTTCTGATACAGCATTAGCCCTAGTTGCTGCTGCTGGAGCTGACTCAGTGGCACAAGGATGAGAATGATAAGGAGTAATTTTTGCTCAGTCAACAGTATAAATCTAATAATAAGCATGGGCTAGAAATAATTGTTTTCTGAGTCACAGATTCCCAAAGCTGATTGAAGATTGAGGTGACCTACAGTAGTTTTCTAAACACCATATTAGAGCTCCTTCCAGAACTCTAGGGTTAGGATGTGAATGGGGCCTTTTTCCCTACAAGCAACTGACAGTGTCCTTTGGAAACTCCAGATATGGCACAAGTAGATCAAGTTTTGGTGCAGTAGTGAGGATGTTTGCACATCAAGGGTGTCTGCAAAACTCCTAATGCACTTCAACTTTTTTTTTTTTTTTTTTCTTTTCCCTTGTGTGGCAAAACCAGTACCTAGAGCTCCCCAACTCCACAATTCCAGTGTCTAGGTATTTCTGCATTGAAAGGATTGTGTCTCTGTCTGCTTCAAAGCCTATGAAATGAACGCTGTACTTTTACCATTAAAAAAAAAAGTAACATAAGAATATTTGAAAGCATTTAGGGACATACATAGCAACAAAGGCCAGGACAGACACTTCAAAGTGATTTCTAAGGCTTGCTACAGTTAGGAGTTATTTTGAAATTCAATTTACAGCAGACATGCTCGCATTTCACATCTTCAATGCCAGTCTTCACTGATGAAATATGAAGAGGTCAACTTCATTTTCATAACATATAGAATTTCATCCACATATAAAAATATTTTAATGCTCAATTTCTGAAAAACCAAACCAAACAAACACAAACAAAACTCCAACCAACAACAACAACAAAACTCCACCAAAACAAAAAACACCAAACCCCAAACTGTGATCTCTAGACTGATGATTTATGAAGGTAAGAACAATTTAAATAGAGACAACCTAAAGGAATAGGAAGAAGAATAAAGGGGGGAAAAAGAAGTGCTTTCAGAATTTTCACAGATACTTAATATCATGTTAGCTATAGTTCTCCTATTGCTTTATAAATTATTAACAATTATTCAGTATCTTCAATGTAATATGTATTTCATTTCACATGGAATGTTATGCAAGAGAGTTCCAAGGTCTATGTAGCCCCCAAACCAATATCTAACGGTGACAAATAGGAGAAAGGTAAATAAGCATACTGTTTCTGATGTTCATATTCACTGTAAACTTGACCTGTTTCAGGTATTTTATAATGTTCTGTAACTTTCATTCCTTGTATACAATAGCCAGCATAAAAAGAAATAGAGATTGGGGTCAAGGATTTATTGCTATGCACAGATGAAAAGAAAACAAAATGTAAGATCTGTGCCCATCCTTAGAAATAATTAATGTTCACAAGTGGCAGGACAATCTATACACATATGTTGATATGTGAAAGATAAGTATATTGTGCTGCATGTATTGCGATACAGTAATATTCAGAATATTAATGATAACGGTGTGAAGAGTAACAACAATTGAAAGGCCAGCAGATGCTCCTAACACTCATGTCATCTTGTCAAGAAAATAATGGGAAAATATATGGACAAAATGAAATGATGCCCAGCAGAGAGCAGGAGAGAATAAGACCAGTGAAGTCAAGGAATGCAGTTCACAACACTTCTCAGCACTGTTGTCCTGGATGAGGGCCAGACAGAGACATAAAGTATCCGAGACAAAAGATGCTGGGAAAGAATTACCTCATCATTATATTTTATACATAAAGTAAATTCTCCACTCTGGAATTATACTAATCTCATAGCTCCAGTGGGCCCTAAGCTAGAAAAAACAGAACTGCAAGGAGAGCCAGCAGAAACAAGGTATAGATTTAAGAGCCGTGGTGACTGATTATCAGAGCCATGAAGTCGTACGAAAATAACAAAGAGAAATGTTGTCACTGGCAAAGTACATTGGTGAAAGGAAACAATACTATGTGAAAAAAAAAAAAAAAAAAAGAGTAACTGTCCACTCAGAATGATATCAGCCACTTGAAGACATGGAGGTACACATGCACACAGCTGATATAGCCATTTTTGTTGAGTTTTGGACATGCAGGACTAAATTTCATTCAGTTAGAAGACATTATGTAATGCCAACTGGGACTTAATATGAAGCACCACTCCAGACACAGGCTACCAAATAATGCTCTTCTGCACTTCTATACAGAAAAAGTTCTTTGCAGACTCGCCAGTGATGCTATAATGTGAGACTCAGGCATAGCCAGCTTCCAGACAAACACACACACTTCTTTCTGGTATGAGGGAAATGCATAGACCTGATTTTCCTGATGCTTCACAGCACAGGCCAAATATGAGAATGAGGACATGAAGGTGACCTGTCAGTCCTTTCATTCAGCAGACAGTTCTCAATACGACCACGGAGTCTTTGCGATGTGAGCTCAGAACTAACGAGACATGGTCAGCACGATCTTCACAAGGGTCCGCGGAGGCCTCAAGGCCGCCGGCTCCCTGCACAGGAGCGAGCTCGGCCCCTCAGAGAAGGAAGGCGTGTGCGCCGCCGCCCCGCCCGGAGGCGAAGATGCCGGGAAACGGCGCTTCAGGGGCACCGGGGCTGGGGGAAGGCGAGCGAGGCGGAGGCCGAGGCGGAGTCTGGCGCGGCGAAACCGGCCGAGGAGCCAGGGAGGAGCCCGAGAGCATCGAAAGGCGAAGGCCCCGCCTGGCCGCGCTCGCGGAGGGGGCTGGAGGCGCAGGCTCCGCCCTCGCCAGCGGTGCCCGCCCCTGCTCTCAATCAGGTCGGACGTCTCGCCATAAAGACCGCGGCGCGGCGAGCAGCGGCACACAGTTCTGTTGGACAAAAGGGGGAATTATGTCTGGCAGAGGCAAGGGCGGGAAGGGGCTCGGCAAGGGGGGCGCTAAGCGCCACCGCAAGGTACTGCGCGACAACATCCAGGGCATCACCAAGCCGGCCATCCGCCGGCTGGCTCGGCGCGGCGGCGTCAAGCGCATCTCGGGGCTCATCTACGAGGAGACTCGCGGAGTGCTGAAGGTGTTCCTGGAGAACGTGATCCGCGACGCTGTCACCTACACCGAGCACGCCAAGAGGAAGACCGTGACAGCTATGGACGTGGTGTATGCCCTCAAGCGCCAGGGACGCACCCTCTACGGCTTCGGCGGCTAAAGCTTTTTGTTTCTATACCATCTAAATCAAAGGCTCTTTTAAGAGCCACCCACTTGTTTCTCTAAAAGAGCTGTGTCCTTTTAGCGCATTTGTAGTCTCTGTCAAGATAGTTTTCTCATAGTCTTTTGTCTCTTTTCTCTTCCCCTACCACACCCGTTTTTCTTGCTTAGCTGCAGTTGGACCGTCTGGCCTTGCAGTTCGGTTCTGTATGCTTCTTCAGTACTTTGCTGCTGCATCCTCGACCTTCTTAGCTCTTGTGCCGTCTTTTTCTGATAGCTGCTTCTGGAAGAGCTTGCTGGGGCCTTCTGCCCTGGAAGGCAAGCAGCGTGCCACTCTGACTTTTTCTGGGGCGTTAACCGATGCCAAGTAGCAAAGGTGCTGGGACCTGAAGAGCAAGCCTACTTAGCTCTCTCTATCGGCTTTACGAGAAAAAAAAAAAAACAAACCACAACAAAACACGGTCCCTCTGTCCCAGTAGAATAAAAAGAAGGAAAAATGCCAAAGCCGACTCTGTCTCGCTGAGTTCTCTGCCGCAGCGCGGCGGATCCTCTGTTTCCTCCTGCCCGCTCGTGACTGCAGGAGGAAAGTGCCGTGACTGCTCGGGGGTCGCTTCAGCCGGTGTGGCGTGGAAGGGGCCTCCTCGCTTTTGCGCGGCGGGGGTGGCGGGCGCTGGCGGCCGCTGCAGGCAGGCCGATTCTCTGTCGGGGAGCGGGTTAAGCGCCCTCGCTCTTTCGAAAAGGCCGCGATGGTGACGATTGGCTCCGGGCCAGCCCGCGCTCCGCTCCGCGGGTGCTCGCACCAGTAGCCCCCGCCGCTCGACGGGGAGAGCAGCCCAGTGCTCCGCCCGCCGATGACCGAGGCGGAAGCGTGGGCCGCGCAGGGAAAACGTGCATTTTACGGTGTGCACCTGAACTCTCCAGAATAACCGGGCCGGGACAGCCACAGACGGGAGGGCCCCGCTCTCCGAGGAGCCAACCCTCCCCGGAAAAACGGACACACACCGCTCCCTTGCCGCCCGCTCTGTAGCATTTCAAACTCCTTCTCGAGACTGTGGGTGGCTCTGAAAAGAGCCTTTGGGTTTAGATGCTGTGCTCCGGGTGCTTCTCCGGGCCCGTTTTACTTGCTCTTGGCTTTGTGGCTATCGGTCTTCTTAGGCAGCAGCACGGCCTGGATGTTGGGCAGCACCCCGCCCTGCGCGATGGTCACCTTGCCCAGCAGCTTGTTGAGCTCCTCGTCGTTGCGGATGGCCAGCTGCAGGTGGCGGGGGATGATGCGCGTCTTCTTGTTGTCGCGGGCCGCGTTGCCCGCCAGCTCCAGGATCTCGGCCGTCAGGTACTCCAGCACGGCCGCCAGGTACACCGGGGCGCCGGCACCCACCCGCTCGGCGTAGTTGCCCTTGCGCAGCAGCCGGTGGACACGGCCCACGGGGAACTGCAGCCCGGCCCGCGACGAGCGCGACTTGGCCTTGGCCCGCGCCTTCCCGCCCTGCTTCCCGCGGCCGGACATCCTCACTCAGTCACTCACTACCTAACCCCCACTGCTGCGCTAAAAACAACAGGCAGATTACCCGCGCCCTGAGGCCCCGCTCTTATATCCCTTCCCATGGCGCGGCAGGCGTCTCCTGATAGGTCGAGGCGCCTGCCGGCGAACGCGAACCCAATGGCGGAGCGAATCTCGTTCTGACCAATAGCGAGGGGGGAAGCTTTGAAAGGCCTCCGCGCGCGCTCTCGAGTCCGCCAATGACGACGCGCGTTTCAGCAGCCGGCTCCGCCCGAACGGAACGGTCGCTCCCGCCGCCGTGGCCCGGACCTGCGGGGACGCGCCGCCGCACATTTGTTCCTATCTTAGTTTTTCATTTCAAGCAGCCGGGTCAGCAAAGTTCGTCTTGGGAGCGCGGAGCTGAGGAGGTAGAGAGGCGGACAGGAAAAGGGAGGCAGCGTGCGTGCGTCAGTGAGCGGGACTAAAAGGGGGGCCGGGCGGGTAGCCGCAGGGTTTTCTTTCCCCACGGGCCGATTTTACCTCTTTCTAAGAGCAGGTCAGCCCAAAGCTTTCCTGCCTTTCAAAACTGTAAAACCGCCACAGCTCACTCCCTTTTATCACACTCACACATACCCCTACCCCAATGTATGTTCGGGGACACTAATTGAACACGGGTCTGCACTCACGATCTCATTACATTCAAAATTTCACCTACAGACTTTGATTCCTATTCTGATAATCCGAACCTCGCTACGTTAGTACAGTTTATGTATTTATATTATAATAATGCGGGTTATAAGGATTCGTTGATTAATATATTGCAGCTTTCAGTAACGATTCTAAAGTAGTATCTTTTCCCAACGGTCGTCTTCTTTCCCTTCCATTGTGATTTTATGTACTATCAGGTGTATTTCAGGTGTATTTCAGCATATTGTAGTAATAATTCCTATGTATTCCAGAGAAATTTTAGCTTGGTATGGAAATATCCATAAAGAAAAAAAAAACAACACAGTGAAAGCAAGCTCTAATGAGTATCTCACTAAAAAGTCTAAAAAGTCTATAATATTTTAAAAACACTAAATGGCTTTTTTTTTTTTTTGTGCTGCACTCAGGATAAAGCAAGAACAAAAGCGGAGACATTTGGGTGGTGCCAGCCAGTGGCGGGACTTTGATCGTTTGATTCCACCAATGACAAATAGCTTCTACCCATCCGCCTATCAGAGCAGCGAACAGTACTATATATACTCCTCTACCGTAAGCAGTATGCTAGTGTTTTTTGTATCTGCTACCTTAGCAGTCGCTATTGAAAGTGATGGCGCGTACCAAGCAGACAGCGCGTAAGTCGACGGGCGGGAAGGCGCCCCGCAAGCAGCTGGCCACCAAGGCTGCCCGCAAGAGCGCGCCGGCCACCGGCGGCGTGAAGAAGCCGCACCGCTACCGGCCCGGCACGGTGGCGCTGCGCGAGATCCGGCGCTACCAGAAGTCGACGGAGCTGCTGATCCGCAAGCTGCCCTTCCAGCGCCTGGTGCGCGAGATCGCGCAGGACTTCAAGACCGACCTGCGCTTCCAGAGCTCGGCCGTCATGGCGCTGCAGGAGGCCAGCGAGGCCTACCTGGTGGGGCTGTTCGAGGACACCAACCTGTGCGCCATCCACGCCAAGCGCGTCACCATCATGCCCAAGGACATCCAGCTGGCCCGCCGCATCCGCGGTGAGCGTGCATAAACCAGTTTAAAATATTACCATCTAATCTGAGAAAATATTTTAAGAAAAAAGGCTCTTTTAAGAGCCACTCCATAAACAAAAAAAGGGCTGTTGACACTATATTACAAAATTACTTTCTTTAATTCATAGAGTCTAAAAAAACTGCTTTCGATATAATGAGGCAGCGAGTATCAAGGCAATTTCCAGATAGCGCTACCCACTGGATTGAGGGGTTGAAGATTATGTGGTGGCCTCGGCGGGTGCTAGTTCCGGTGGTTTTACAGCGAAAGGAAGGGTGTACAATTTTGGAAGTTAGGAAGGCAGGATGGTGAGAGCTGTACCACCTATCCCCTTCTGCTTGTATCCCCCCGGCCCCCTTTTAGTCCCGCTCACTGACGCACGCACGCTGTCTCCCTTTTCCTGTCCGCCTCTCTACCTCCTCAGCTCCGCGCTCCCAAGACACGCTTTGCTGACCCGGCTGCTTGAAATGAAAAACTAAGATAGGAACAAATGTGCGGCGGCGCGTCCCCGCAGGTCCGGGCCACGGCGGCGGGAGCGACCGTTCCGTTCGGGCGGAGCCGGCTGCTGAAACGCGCGTCGTCATTGGCGGACTCGAGAGCGCGCGCGGAGGCCTTTCAAAGCTTCCCCCCTCGCTATTGGTCAGAACGAGATTCGCTCCGCCATTGGGTTCGCGTTCGCCGGCAGGCGCCTCGACCTATCAGGAGACGCCTGCCGCGCCATGGGAAGGGATATAAGAGCGGGGCCTCAGGGCGCGGGTAATCTGCCTGTTGTTTTTAGCGCAGCAGTGGGGGTTAGGTAGTGAGTGACTGAGTGAGGATGTCCGGCCGCGGGAAGCAGGGCGGGAAGGCGCGGGCCAAGGCCAAGTCGCGCTCGTCGCGGGCCGGGCTGCAGTTCCCCGTAGGCCGTGTCCACCGGCTGCTGCGCAAGGGCAACTACGCCGAGCGGGTGGGCGCCGGCGCCCCGGTGTACCTGGCGGCCGTGCTGGAGTACCTGACGGCCGAGATCCTGGAGCTGGCGGGCAACGCGGCCCGCGACAACAAGAAGACGCGCATCATCCCCCGCCACCTGCAGCTGGCCATCCGCAACGACGAGGAGCTCAACAAGCTGCTGGGCAAGGTGACCATCGCGCAGGGCGGGGTGCTGCCCAACATCCAGGCCGTGCTGCTGCCTAAGAAGACCGACAGCCACAAAGCCAAGAGCAAGTAAAACGGGCCCGGAGAAGCACCCGGAGCACAGCATCAAAACCCAAAGGCTCTTTTCAGAGCCACCCACAGTCTCGAGAAGGAGTTTGAAATGCTACAGAGCGGGCGGCAAGGGAGCGGTGTGTGTCCGTTTTTCCGGGGAGGGGGGAGGGTTGGCTCCTCGGAGAGCGGGGCCCTCCCGTCTGTGGCTGTCCCGGCCCGGTTATTCTGGAGAGTTCAGGTGCACACCGTAAAATGCGCGTTTTCCCTGCGCGGCCCACGCTTCCGCCTCGGTCATCGGCGGGCGGAGCACTGGGCTGCTCTCCCCGTCGAGCGGCGGGGGCTACTGGTGCGAGCACCCGCGGAGCGGAGCGCGGGCTGGCCCGGAGCCAATCGTCACCATCGCGGCTTTTTCGAAAGTGCGAGGGCGCTTAACCCGCTCGCCGACAGAGAATCGGCCTGCCTGCAGCGGCCGCCAGCGCCCGTCCCCCCCGCCGCGCAAAAGCGAGGAGGCCCCTTCCACGCCACACCGGCTGAAGCGACCCCCGAGCAGTCACGGCACTTTCCTCCTGCAGTCACGAGCGGGCAGGAGGAAACGGAGGATCCGCCGCGCTGCGGCAGAGAACTCAGCGAGACAGAGTCGGCTTTGGCATTTTTCCTTCTTTTTATTCTACTGGGACAGAGGGACCGTTGGTTTTTTGTTTTTTTTTTTTTCTCGTAAAGCCGATAGAGAGAGCTAAGTAGGCTTGCTCTTCAGGTCCCAGCACCTTTGCTACTTGGCATCGGTTAACGCCCCAGAAAAAGTCAGAGTGGCACGCTGCTTGCCTTCCAGGGCAGAAGGCCCCAGCAAGCTCTTCCAGAAGCGGCTATCAGAAAAAGACGGCACAAGAGCTAAGAAGGTCGAGGATGCAGCAGCAAAGTACTGAAGAAGCATACAGAACCGAACTGCAAGGCCAGACGGTCCAACTGCAGCTAAGCAAGAAAAACGGGTGTGGTAGAGGAAAAGACAAAAGACTATGAGAAGACTATCTTGACAGAGACTACAAATGCGCTAAAATGATGCAGCTCTTTTAGAGAAACAAGTGGGTGGCTCTTAAAAGAGCCTTTGATTTAGATGGTATAGAAACAAAAAGCTTTAGCCGCCGAAACCGTAGAGGGTGCGTCCCTGGCGCTTAAGGGCATAGACTACGTCCATGGCTGTCACGGTCTTTCTCTTGGCGTGCTCGGTGTAGGTGACAGCATCACGGATCACGTTCTCCAGGAACACCTTCAGCACTCCGCGAGTCTCCTCGTAGATGAGCCCCGAGATGCGCTTGACGCCGCCGCGCCGAGCCAGGCGGCGGATGGCCGGCTTGGTGATGCCCTGGATGTTGTCGCGCAGCACCTTGCGGTGGCGCTTGGCGCCCCCCTTGCCGAGCCCCTTCCCGCCCTTGCCTCTGCCAGACATAATTCCCCCTTTTGTCCAACAGAACTGTGTGCCGCTGCTCGCCGCGCCGCGGTCTTTATGGCGAGAAGTCCGACCTGATTGAGAGCAGGGGCGGGCACCGCTGCCGAGGGCGGAGCCTGCGCCTCCAGCCCCCTCCGCGAGCGCGGCCAGGCGGGGTCTTCGCCTTTCGATGCTCTCGGGCTCCTCCCTGGCTCCTCGGCCGGTTTCGCCGCGCCGGACTCCGCCTCGGCCTCCGCCTCGCTCGCCTTCCCTCAGCCCCGGTGCCCCTGAAGCGCCGTTTCCCGGCATCTTCTCCTCCGGGCGGGGCGGCGGCGCGCACGCCTTCCTTCTCTGAGGGGCCGAGCTCGCTCCTGTGCAGGGAGCCGGCGGCCTTGAGGCCTCCGCGGACCCTTGTGAAGATCGTGCTGACCATGTCTCGTTAGTTCTGAGCTCACATCGCAAAGACTCCGTGGTCGTATTGAGAACTGTCTGCTGAATGAAAGGACTGACAGGTCCCCTTCATGTCCTCATGCTCATATTTGGCCTGTGTTGTGAAGCATCAGGAAAATCAGGTCTATGCCTCAACCTCTTATAATTGGTCATGCTAAAGCCACACCCTAAAGCACGAAAAATGATAGATGTTATATCCAGGGAAAACAATCAATAAAGACGCAGGAGAAAAAGCCATTCAAGGCTTTCCAATTCAAATATATCCGCTCTGACTCGATGAGTCCCTGGCCTACAAATCAGTAGGACCTAAGGGATCATTTTGATGAGACATCAGTTGTTGTTCTTACGCTCTTTTTTGCTGGCTTCTGTTACAGATGGGATATTGGCCCAGGTGGAAGTTTCCTGTGAGTTACCTGTTTCTTTCAGTATTACGATCTTAAGTCTCTGTCTGGAATGCAATTCAAAGAGCAGTACAATCTCAGGGCTGTCCTACTAATAGCCCATACATTTCTTCCCACTCTGGATCCATGGTGATATTCCTAATGGCAGAAACAAGTTCTGATACTACATTCTGTATTCTTCCTCTGTCCTTCCAGACTTATGGCTTGTGTGTCCCTGATTCTGGCTCAATAAAACTAGTGTCTCTTTCAACACTGAAAAGACCATAACCAGGTGACCCTGCTGCCCTAGGGAAAAGGTGACAAAAACCAAACCAGAAGAGAATGTAACAAAAATAATAATAATAATAATAATAATAATAATAATAATAATAATAATGATTATTTAAAAAACCCCACACAACAAACCAACCAAAACAAAACCACAAACCAAAAAAAACCCCACACAAACAAAACAACAACCAAAAAAAAAAACCAACCCAGAGCTAAGACTATTTACTCTGTTAGGATAATAAGCACCTGTTCATCCACTTAGGTTTTAGTTCTTTTTTTTCCTTTCCTTTCTTTTTTTTTCTTTTTTTTTTTTTTTTTGTCCATGAAGGATTTTTATATAAATGAGCATGCATTAGTTCTCCAAAGTTAATACTAGTATTACACAAATGTTTACGTTATTGATCAGCAGGTCCTTTTCTCAACAGCTTTGGGTAATTTGGGCTATAAGGTTTATTTTCTGGTATGCATCTCCTATTGGAGTTTGGGTAAACCCAAAACTGCAGCTGTTTTCTCTACCAAGAGGACCAAGATTTAGACTTAATACACTTACTATGGAAGCCAGTCCTTCTTTCTGGGACCAGATCATAAAATGCAAGTTGCAGGCAAAATAGGTGAAATGTATTCTTGAATGTGCCCACACTGTATATGCATAATCTCATGAGCCTGTGAAGCCAGATTCCTGACTTCCTAGCTGTCTGATAGCAGGAGTGCTGAGTGACTGGCCTCATCTGTATATAGTGGGGAAACCCAGGCACCAGACAGCCCTTCCAGTGCCCCTGGCAGTCTGGATGACATCCTAACCTGGGACAGTGCTGCTCTGGCACCAGTCCATGGACTGCACGGCTGCAAAGCATGTACTGTAATAAACATAAGCTACAGCACAGCACTCATACACACTGAAAAACTCTTCAAAAGCTTTTTTTCTCCCTTTTATGAGAAGACAGACATCTTACATTGCTGGCACCCAAGAGGTATCTTGACATACTCCTGCTCCAGAAAGATGGCACAATCAGTCTTTTCTGGGGCCAGTACCTGCTTCACCCCCACACCTCTGAGGATAACCAGCAAGGTAGCATCATCTAGTGAGAGTACCTCACATGGTGTGTGACACAGTGCTTTGGCTCTCGGCAATGGCAGAAGTCCAGCCAACACAATGTCTGGGTGCCACCATCACTGTTGTGCTGGTTTGACTGAAAACTAGCTAATTTTCCTTCATGCAGTTAGAAACCTTTAACTGGCATAACTGTCACGGTCATTGTTTGTATTTAGTTTGAGAACAAGAAGACAACACTCTGTGACAGAAATGAAGTTTTTA
Organism: Streptopelia decaocto; assembly: GCF_964273445.1. Lineage (NCBI taxonomy): Eukaryota > Metazoa > Chordata > Aves > Columbiformes > Columbidae > Streptopelia > Streptopelia decaocto. The sequence continues at coordinate 42,787,901 of NC_138663.1, read as the reverse complement.
ATTGTTGCTGTCTGGGAGCCAAGAACATTCTGAACTCTCTGCCCACAGGTATGAGGCAGCTAGGAATGGTGACCTAGATGGGGTAGACCTTGACTGACATCCAGACTGATCAATAGGAATATTCCATGCCATTAGTGTCATGCTTCATATTTAAGGAGAGCTGGGATCTCCTGGCTAGGTGAGAGTCAGGAGGGAGCTGGGATGGACCAGTACAGAGACTTGTTCTGGTTCTCCTTCTGCTTTGTTTTGATGGAGTTCTGTTCAGGAGTTTCTTTAGTTTGACCTTTTGCCATCCTGCCACTTGCAGAAGCATGTGGGCCTTTCTGCCTTTTTCTCTCTTCTCTCTCTGGGATCAGCTGTTCAGGACCAGGGTGCTGCTTCCCAGACTGTCTGCTTGGTGTGGATGGATTTCATGAGGAATTGCATTAAGTGTATTTTATTTTATGTTCTTTTTCCATTTTCTATGTATTAGTATATTTTATTATTATTATTTATGTTTTATTTTTTTCTATTAAACTGTTTTTCTCTCAGTCCACAAGTTTCTCCTTTTATGATTCTCTCCCCTACTCAAGCATGAGGGGGAGGGGGATATGAGCAAGCAGCTATCATGGTTTTGTTGGTAGCTTGGCTTAAAGAATGACAACTACCTATGTGGTAAAAAAAATGGGTTGCCTGCTAACCCAAATGTACCTGAAAGCCTGTCACATCAGGATCTGGGGTGTCACCAGCCAGGGAGATGGCAGATTGCAGACCAGCTGTGCATGCACTACGTGCCAAATAACACTTTGTCCCTCCATAGGTACCAAACGCGATTCTGGGTGGACAGGGAGGGGACACATAGATTGGTCACATTGCTTGCTCCCTCTTACCAGCATTGACAGTGAGTGCCAGCACACAAATAGGAAGGGTGGAGGGCAGAAAGCATGCAGAAGTGCCAGTGGGTTGTGAGGAGGAAGAGTGAGTTGCTCAGCATCGCTCTGTGTGAGTTGCTCACTGGTCTGAGCAGCCAGGTTTCGGTGCTGACAGAGAGGTTGCTTTGAAAGGACAACGTAGTGGCACTCCTCCTTAGTGGAATTCTCTATTAAACACAGGCGAAAGAGAGGCAGTGTTGATTCAGAAGATTATATCTTTGGGGAGCCATGGCTGATAGACCTTCCGTTCATGTTGTCTACCTTTCATGGACGGTTTGTCTCAGGGCCTGAGGTCCTCAACTGCCTGTTGATGACTGCATTCAAAGCATGCCAGGGTGGTCCAGAACACAGTTTGTGAAGTGCCTTGGGGTAGTTTTAGAAAACCAAAGTACTTCACAACATAGATAATTCTGTTATTTGATATCTGACTGACAGTGAGGACATTTTCTTTGCCTGTGCATGAGAAAAGTGAGAATATGTTAACCTTGTAAACTCCCATACAGTACAGAACAAAGTGCATAATTTTTTTCCTCATTAGCTGTTCTGGGAAAGGTTTAGGTCCCCTGCATTTTTGCCCTTCCACCCCCCCGCCAATGGGGTGTGGTTTGGGGTTTTGATGGTTGGTTTTTTTATTTGTTGATTTGTTTGTTTGTTTTGGTTTTGGTTTGGGAATTTTTTGTTTGTCTGGTTGGATGGGATTTTTTTGTTTGGTTTCTTTTTTGTTTTGTTTTGCTTGTTTGTTTGTTTTCTTTCTCAGGAAGGCTACCTTTCCCAGTGTCTCCTGGATATGGACAAATGCAGGTTTTGGACTATAGGTTTTCAATTCCCAAATGACATACCATGGCAATGATGAAGGAAGGCCACTACAGGTGCCCCAGGCCTTAACCAAGAGTACAAGGACGAGTGTGCAACATTCCAGAAAGCTGAGTCTACAGAGACAGTCATCTCTTGCCCTACCCTATTTGTCCTGTGCACTATAGATGCTTAGCCATACACTGGATTTAAAAGGTCTTGTGTGTCCTCATTGCACTTCGGAGTCTTAACAACAGCAGCAGCATCATTAGTGCCATATAGGCAGAGATTTGTTTGCTGAACTGCAACCAGTTTGTAGTTTGGTAGGTACCACTTTAAAATTGCTTAGCTGAGATATAAAAGCTGTTAAACTGTGCTGGCTGGTTTGATCACATGAGTTATTATGTTCATAACTTGGATGAAGTCACTGAGGGCAAGTAAGGTATGGGTGTAACGCTGTAACAGCAGTGTAATCATGGTTGCAGGGACTATTTACACCTCTTTCCTGCAGAACATGTATGCAGCAGTGCAGCACATAACTTAAAGGCCCTCACCTAAATCTCTCTGGAAATTGTCACTTGAAGGAAGGACAGGGGCTGTGGTGCAGAGGCATGTCAGCTGTACTTCCTCCAGCTGTCTAACAATGGCTGAATATAGGACTCACCTACAGCAGGTAGAGCAGCCTATTAGCCACATTTGTGTGTCTAGATCTCATGCTAATGCCTTCTAAAAAAATTGCCTGAGAAGGAGAGCTACTGTGCTACCTTTCATTATTGAAAACATACCCAAATATAACCCAGAGATCATTTTCTTAGGAACAAGTACTGGCAAGTCCTAAACCAGAGATGGGAATGTTTGACAGCTCTCAGATGCAGTGTCAGCTGTTGGCTGCGGTTCATGTGTCTCCTTGCATGTGCCAAGAGGTCTTAATATAATAGATAACTTCAAAAGTTGGACACACCTGGGTACTGAAGGGAAATGACTTGTACAGTTCAGATTGTAATCCTGCGCAGGTTTGTAATGTAGTGTAGTCTGCTGGGATGCCCATGAGGTAAGAAGGACTGAAGTCATTCAGATGTAGTAGACATAACAGTGACGGTCTCCCCAAAAGTATCTCTGGAGATCCTAGCGTCACTCTCCTCCTCTTTTAGTGAATGATGAAGTCTACCTCCCTCCAGCCTCATTGAGAAAGTCAAACTGCATGTCAGAGTCTACAGGATGAAACTGCTATTCCTGACCTTTATATAATCTTTCACTACATTTTTTTAGTCCGAGTACATCTGTCCATCCCTCCTAACCTATCTGCTCTGACTTAAAATTGCCAAGTGTGCCTTAACTTTCCAAAATTTTGTTCCTTCATGTATTCCTTTCATGTAGAAAAGGGCACGTGTTCCAAGCAGCAATTCTATATTACTAAAGTTACATCTTTGCTGCAAAGCCATTAAAAAAAGAAAGATCAGAGCTTCTGTGTCATGAAATTTCTGAAGTTGCTTCAGTTTATTTGAATATAGTAACTGTTGGAGATCAGAAGCTGCTACACACATTATTAGCTGTCCCTCTTGTGAATGGGGAGAGGTGCAACTACTGGGAGAAAAGCCAGGCAGACAACTGGAATGGTGACCATTTTAGCCACCTCAATTTCAGCCACAAATAAATGTGAATCAGCACACTGTGAAGCCACAACTGAGGGCTGGAGTATTTAAATCTCCTCCAGTGAAGGTTATTGAAGTAAACATATATGAGTTCAAAACAATAAGAGTAGGCAACATGAATTTTCGTTTTGCTGACATGGCACTAATGGTCTATGCTTTTCCTCTATGTGCTATGAAGGGTCTCGGTAGCTGCCAAATGCCACCTCCTTTCAATGCTGCTACTATGTAGTCAAGTCAATGGAACGTCTCATTCATTAATCTACAAACACATATAGGATATAGGCTTTATATATATATATATATATATATATATATATATATATTTATTACCTCAGTTTTGGTAACTTCTTAAAGTGTATCTTCAATACCCACATGCACTAAAATATATTTAATTCCTCTATCCTTCTTTTATGTTACATAACTTCTACAAATAAGACCCTGAAACTCCCAGTTTGATTAGTCCTTCTCTCAACTGTCTTCCTGTTGAGGTGTTACAGAGCTCAGGTGCACTTTTTCTGCAACCTTTTTTGTGATTTTTTTTTCCCTAGGGTGGAGGTTAATTTTTTCCCATTCATTGCATTTATTCACAGTTTCATATTCACTAAACCCCAATTTTACAGCAAACTAAAATGTTTTCAAGTTCTATACACATTTAGTATTTACAAAACAGCCATTGCAATAAAGCAAGGAGGTGAAAATAGAATTATACTTACCTAAAACTGCCTATTCATATTATCTTAAATTTTTGTTGCAAATTCCTTCTTAAATACTGTGTTTATATTAGATGTTATATCTGGCTATATCAAAGGAAATCAGAGGGCAGGGCTAAAGTGTAGTCTTTGTGATTCTTAAATAACTTCAAAAGACTATGGATAAAACACCATTATAAAATACCTTTATATTCAGGTACAGATTAATGAGATATTTATTTCAGAGCTCTGTTCTGTTTAGCATATTACATCACCTTCCAGAAGATATCAATATTGATTTAATGCTTCCTGGTTCTTCAGGAATGGCTTATGGCCTACCTCCCCTTGTTAAAACTCAGGTTATCACAAAGCCCTCTGATTTCTGTCCTGAAAGCATTTCCTCATTTCAGTAATAGCTGCAAAATGCATAAGGAAGAATTAGGTGGATTATATTTAGAGTGTGAAGAGGATTCAGAATTTGCTTTAGATAATAAACCTTTGAGTAGATATACTGTGTGACATGAAACAAACAAACAAAAAACCCCACCAAAACCAAACAATAATATGGTTTTAAGTTCTACTACCATAGAGAAAATACATAACGAAATAATACTCTCTGGGTAGTAAAAGCATAACTATTAAACTGCTATGCAAGCCCTTGCACATCTTAAATTACTAAAGAGACAAAGATAATTTCAGTAAATACCACCAGAAGTTTAGGATGTTCCTTTCTTTCATGAAGCTACAGTATTGTAACATCAGATGTCTAATAAATGTTTAGTTAAAATCAAAATGCAACATGAAAAGCAAATAGCTTGATTTACTTAATAATTGGTACAGATATTCATATGGAAAACAAACAAAAGAAAGAAAACACCAAACACATGGAAGCAGGGGAAGTTTGCCTCCCTTCTACTAAAATTCCAGGAAGACTAAATAAAAAACCTGTATGTTCATAAATCTCCAATATCAATAAATTGCTTATGGCTATATAATAGGTGCAATAGGAGGTTGTACGAGACACTATTTCACTAGACTTTAGCGTTTTAGGAGGTAAAACACATGGTCAAAGGAACCGGTTCTTAATCCATATTCAGAGCTGAAAGAGGAGTTTGTGTTACTTCCTCCTCTTCAAAATCAATTTAAACTGTCAAAATAGCTTTAAAACGGCAGATTTCGACTTTGACCCCGAGAAAACCCTCTAAAGAATCAGAGTGAGGCGTTGCTGTAACATTTATGTCAAAAGGAAATTTTTAATTTGCAAGGAAAAACAAAAGTTTCTCTCTTCAGAGGTCTCCCAAGCAGCAGCACACGGGATTTATCGCTTCTCCTTTAACTCAGCTCGTGTGTTTGCGGCTGGAAACTCTCCCGAACGCAAGTACCTGCTCTTCTTCTCCCTCACCGGGGAAATGGGGCGATTTGGTGGTAGAAATTCCGGGGAAAATACACTTTTGTTAGTCCAAAGAAACACAAATCGAGCACACCGAAGGGCTCCCCGGCCGTGCAGCGGGGCGGGCTCTGCAACGCACCAATCACCGCGCGGCTCCTCTCTAAAAATACGAGCATCTGACCCGCGCCAGCCCAATTGTCTTCGTCTGCTCCGCAGAGGACGTTGCTGCGATGTCGGAGACCGCTCCCGCCGCTGCCCCCGATGCGCCCGCACCCGCTGCCAAGGCTGCCGCCAAGAAGCCGAAGAAAGCGGCGAGCGGCTCCAAAGCTCGCAAACCCGCGGGCCCCAGCGTCACCGAGCTGATCACCAAGGCCGTGTCCGCTTCCAAGGAGCGCAAGGGGCTCTCGCTCGCCGCGCTCAAGAAGGCGCTGGCCGCCGGCGGCTACGATGTGGAGAAGAACAACAGCCGCATCAAACTGGGACTTAAGAGCCTCGTCAGCAAGGGCACCCTGGTTCAGACCAAGGGCACCGGTGCCTCTGGTTCTTTTCGCCTCAACAAGAAACCTGGAGAAGTGAAGGAAAAAGCACCCAAGAAGCGGGCAGCTGCTGCCAAACCGAAGAAGCCTGCAGCTAAGAAGCCTGCCAGTGCAGCCAAGAAGCCCAAGAAAGCGGCGGCGGTGAAGAAGAGCCCTAAGAAAGCCAAGAAGCCGGCGGCCACCACGGCGAAGAAAGCGGCTAAGACTCCTAAGAAAGCAGCTAAAGCTGGCCGCCCCAAAAAGGCAACGAAGAGCCCGGCCAAGGCAAAGGCAGTGAAGCCCAAAGCAGCCAAGCCCAAGGCGGCCAAGCCCAAAGCAGCCAAGGCAAAGAAGGCGGCGCCCAAGAAGAAGTAAATCGTACCAGAAAGAAGAGGTCTTCTCTACCCATTTTGCTATTCAACGGCTCTTTTAAGAGCCACCCACACTTTCCCTAAAGGAGCTGAGGCACCGAGGTCGGCAGTAACCTTACAGCAAGGATCCGGTAATTCGTAAGTCGCCAGAGGTCAATTGTGTCTTTTGTCCCCTGCGATTAACGAAAAAAAAAAAAAAGCTAACAAGCACAGTATATTGCGGTGGCTTTGGGGAAGTGTTAGACTTACATCTTTTGCCGAGTAATTGGCTTGATTACCGGGAAGCAATGTTTTATAATAACGATTTGTTAAAAAAACGGATGTGCTTTTTTTTTTTTAAGAAAATATTTTGTTACAAAAGTTATGCAATTACCAGCCACGCTACTACTGAGCCATGTCTAATCTCTTGTATTATTTCTCGTGTCTCCTTAAATGCTTTTATCTGTTTGGGGGAGGAGGGGTTTCCTTACTGACCCGAAAATAGCCCTGAGCTTCCATTCCTTTTGTTCTCGATGAGAAAGAAAAGGATCTTAAAATATTGAAAAAGACCGCCCTGAGTAAGGATTGGCCAGCAGAGAGCTCGGCCCGCTACCCCTCCCCCCCCCCCTCCTTTCCCAAAGAGGATTACGCTTTGAATCTCTGATGCTGTTCCAGCCACTCTCAGAGAAGAAAAAAGCGGAAGGGGGAGGGACATGAACTATCGCCGAAATACACTGTTACTGTTCCCATGTTCTCTGGCGTAAAGAGCTAAACAGAAAATAGCCCATACTAGGAAGAACTTGCTTTGGGAAGGCGTTTTGGCACGACTTCGTGTTAACGAAAACATAGTGTCGCTATCAGTACCAAACCAAAAACGCTGTTAATAAAAATTGAGGAAAAAAAAAGACAAAACACGGGTTGAGTAATTCATATAAAGCAACATAACTGTAGTCCGGATGACTGAGCTCTTTCTATGATGTCGTGGGTGGCTCTTAAAAGAGCCTTTGGATTGTTTTTCGGACGAGACAAAGTGCTACTTTTCCCTTGTTCACTTGGCTTTAGCCTTGTGACTATCAGTCTTCTTGGGCAGCAGCACGGCCTGGATGTTGGGCAGCACCCCACCCTGCGCGATGGTCACCTTGCCCAGCAGCTTGTTGAGCTCCTCGTCGTTGCGGATGGCCAGCTGCAGGTGGCGGGGGATGATGCGCGTCTTCTTGTTGTCGCGGGCCGCGTTGCCCGCCAGCTCCAGGATCTCGGCCGTCAGGTACTCCAGCACGGCCGCCAGGTACACCGGGGCGCCGGCGCCCACCCGCTCGGCGTAGTTGCCCTTGCGCAGCAGCCGGTGGACACGGCCCACGGGGAACTGCAGCCCGGCCCGCGACGAGCGCGACTTGGCCTTGGCCCGCGCCTTCCCGCCCTGCTTCCCGCGGCCCGACATCCCAACTCACTCGCTGGCTTCTCAGAGCAACCGGTATCACAACGGAGAAACCAGCACCGCGCCTCAGCTATAGCCTCGCTTTCCAACGTCGCCCCTTTGCTGATAGGCTGAGAAGTAGGTCTCCTGAGAACAGCCAATGAGAAGGTGAATCGAATTCTAACCAATAAAAAACGTCTATGTGGGAGTTAGACTGTTAGGTTGTCTTTTGACCAATGAGAGTAAGCAGAAGTAATTCTGTCATTTGCATAAGGTAGCTATAAATTGGTGGCACACGGGTGATTGCCTTCAATTCGCTACCTTACTGTGTGGTTGCGTGGTGTCAAGGGCCGGTGAGAGACGCGCCTTTGCTGCGATGCCTGAGCCAGCGAAGTCCGCTCCTGCGCCCAAGAAAGGGTCCAAGAAGGCTGTCACCAAGACACAGAAGAAGGGCGACAAGAAGCGCAAGAAGAGCCGCAAGGAGAGCTACTCCATCTACGTGTACAAGGTGCTGAAGCAGGTGCACCCCGACACGGGCATCTCGTCCAAGGCCATGGGCATCATGAACTCGTTTGTCAACGACATCTTCGAGCGCATCGCCGGCGAGGCCTCGCGCCTGGCGCACTACAACAAACGCTCCACCATCACGTCGCGGGAGATCCAGACGGCCGTGCGGCTGCTGCTGCCCGGCGAGTTGGCCAAGCACGCCGTGTCCGAGGGCACCAAGGCTGTCACCAAGTACACCAGCTCCAAGTAAATCCGTGTTTGAAAATTTTTTTAACCCAAAGGCTCTTTTAAGAGCCACCTACTTTTTCCTTAAAAGGGCTGTGCAGACTAACAGAAGAAAACTTGTCAATTTCTTAATGTTCTTATTTCAATTACACTTTTTTTTCTAATTCCTGTTTACAGTTGGTTTTGACAAAAAAACAGTTATTGTATTTTATGTGCTAGGAAACATCTATTTTATCTGTGCAACGTAACTTTTTTTTTTTTTCTGGGTGAGGTAATTTATACTTAGAGTTTCAACAGTTCTTTTTTGCATTACATTACTTTATAGTTTTCTAGTCTGGAAAGAATGTTTTCACTAATGGAAACTTATCTTTGTGGACTGTTGTAAATGTTGTAAGGGCATCTACCACTTGATGGTGCTCCATCCTTTTTTTTTTTTTAATTATTTTTTTGTAGAAGTGAGAGGTGTTTACAATGCACTGTACTGGAAAAATATTTATAGTAACTGGTAACTAGGGAAATTTATTGTAACAAGCTGCTACTAATAGACCAGTGATTAATAAAACAGAAATACTTTCTAAAACTTATTTTTCTTCAGTGATTTGCTTAATAGTTCTAGTGTGCATGTGATTACTACTGCAGTATCATGCATAGTTTCTGTGACTGTTTAGGTTGAGAAAATTACCCTCTTAACTAAAGGCACAAAATGAATATGGATATTATTTCTTATCTCTCTGACCTTTCCTGTATCATTAATTGTACTAAACTTAAAAAAACAGCTGCTGTAGGTTGACATAATAAACTATGAGAGTTTATCACATAGCTACTAACCAGTCCTAAATTCTTTCAGCTAGAACCTGGGGGCTTCCTGAATCACTCTATCACATTCTTATGTAATTAGATGCACATCAAAGCCATTATCACCTTCTCTCAAAATAGATATGAATAATCCTGAGTTCCAAGCATATTCTTTGGGCTTGTTAACACACTTAATCTATACAGGTATCACAAAAATCACAATAGTCACCCTCAAATGACTGTGAATTGCTTGGTGGTGGGGTACAGAGGCAGGCACTGGTTCTCTCTTAAATCGGCAACCTATTTATCAGTTAATGTCAGCATAAAGGCTGATAAGTACCTCACAGATTTTATTTCTGTTATCCACGGGTTACATGTGTCCTTCATACTCCACCCTCCAGTAGCTTCAAGCATAGTTTAGAGAAATACTCTTGAAATTTCTTAGTGCAAACTGAGGCATAGTTTGCATATCCTGGGCCTCTCTGTGTGTCCAGTACCTAAAAAGATGAGTAAACTATGGCGTACTCCAGTCTCTAGGATTTTCTGTAGTGGGATGTGTGGGCTGCTAGAAAGAGTCTCTAGAAAATATTGTATACTAAAAGTGCTCATATTTAGACAGTGATGAGGATCATCAGAAGAATTCGTCAGTGGCTTTCATAATTTGTCGTATAAAAGTAAAATTCAGTTACATTATCCTAAAATAGAAAATCCTAGTTCAAACTACAGCTATCACAGGTCAGCACTGTTTCTTGAGTTACAGTAGGTTCCTAACAACCCGTACTATGGTAAATTTTTGCCCTGGTAATTTCGATTGCAGGCTGAATCGATTCTAATGAAGCATTACTAGTTCAGGTAGCTACTCAATATTAATTACTATAACCCTTGTATTCCTTACCCTTTGCATCTCCAGTCTCTGCATGAATCATTCTAACTCAAGGCTAACTTAATTTTCCCTTGTATATTTTGTCTATGCAGTAATTAATAAGGTGAACTTTGCCATCAAACTTGTTGAACCTGTCAAATCACTGTTACCTCAATAAAACATTTTGCAGCTTCTCCAGTTTTAATAGAAAATAGTATATTTCAAAGCAATTAGCACAGAGAGAGGAAGAATTAACAGCAATTACGGAAAAATATTTGGTCTCATGTACACTTTGATGAATGCTTTTGGCCAGTAATGAAAATGTGCCTGTTTCAGATTGTAAAGGAAAAAAAATGAGTCATTGGGCTCCAGAAACCTGGTCTTGGGGTTGTGCTGTATCAGAGCACAGCACAGCTTAATAAAAGACGCAATTGTCTCTGGAGAAAAGGGTTGGAAGTAACCCCTTCTCCCTTCCCAACTCACCTACAAGGAAGGAAGATGTATTACAGTGATCAGGACCAGCTCCTTCCTCAGGGACTGGGGTTACAGAAATAGAGGCCTATGTAGGTTAAAATGTTTTGGTTTGGTTTTGTTGGGAAGTTTTGTGTTGTTATTGTTGTTGTTGTTTTGGGGGGTGTGTGTGTTTTAATTTTGGTGAGGTGTTTGTTTTGTTTTGTTTGGTGTGTGTTGGGTTTTTTTTGTTTGTTTGACGTTTTGTTTATTTTTATTTTTGTGGGGTTTTTTTTGTTTATTTTTAGTTTGTTTGGGTTTTTGTGTATTTTTTGTTGTTTTGTTTTTGTTTTTGTTTTTTTTTTTCTTTTCTTTCTTCTTTTTTCATTACTTTGGGTTTCTTTGGTGGCTGCAAATAATTAACTTATTTTATTTGACTATCTGTCCTGGTGGAGAGTTTGTTCCAAAAGCATTCCTTGTCAGAAATGATACAAAGGTTCTCCCATTCATTTTTTATCTCAGAAAACCCCAGAAAGCAATTCTGGACATATTTGCATTTTGTAACTAGAAAATAAGTAGTTTGTGTCTGAAAGGAGTATCTAGGACAGCTTGGAATTTTCATCACCAGTAGAATCCACAACCTTTTGGTACTTGTATGCCTACTTGACTTACATGTAGATTTTGTTATTGAAAGGGTAACTGGAAAATGAAATAAATAATTCCTAAAATAAGAGGAGGGCACACATGGAGAATAATGGCTAAATTTGAACTTCAGATAGAGTAAGGGACCTTACACTACCTTTCCACAGAATCTGAGCTATGAAGAAATGCATGTATCTCTTGTATGCATCTCCTTTTTTTTTTTTTTTTGTAACAAGTAGCAGCCACTGCGATGTAAAACAATTTGAACACTCCACATGGTAAAGCTTTTTGCCTTGTGCTCTTGGGACACAGCAAGATTAGCATATTCAGTCATCCCACTTAGTAAATGGAACAAGAATTACCATAGGAATGACATATCCCTAATCTTTCTACACATTGAAATATGTCTTTAAATAGGAATACCTCCTTCTCCCGTGCTCCAGCCACTACCAGACTGGACTGACCGCATCACAGGCAAACCCAGGTGCTTGGGCTCAGCTGAGCTGACTCAGGAAGCCCAGCGAATTTATCTGAATGAGTTCTACTTGCTACATGCAGGGGCTTTTAAACTCTGTCTTTTGAAATCGCTGGTAAAAATTCCATGGAAGAATTGAAATGGTCACATAGGTGTAAGGCATGGTTAGCTCCTGGAGTTTTAGCCTTAACTGCTATTTAAATGTCACACAAAAACTCATGGGGTGTGGGTGTTGTACTTCAGACTTATAATGACAACTTCTAATATTTCATTTATTGACAGGACAAAAAAATCAAACAATGAGGGTTTCTAAAACGTTGATAAAAAACAATCAGAGCTATGAACCCTTTTCAAAACACCTTAAAGGCAGAGAAGTCTTTCACAATTATTTTTTTTTCCTCCATTTTTACAGTATTTTCCACCTGAGAACATTTGCATGAAACCCTATGTTTCTCAGCAGGAAATGTCACAGGCTATAAACACCAGTGGACATCAGGAAGCTTCAAAAGAACCAAGGTTCTTTGCATAGCATTTATCTGAAGTGTGGTTTCCCCCGCTTACCCTACGGGTTCATCTCCTGGCAATGAACGAGTTAAAAAGCTTTCGTTGATGAAAAACAAATAGCTTGCTTCTGGATTTCACATAGCCGGGGCCCTGCTCTGTCCCTCCTAGTGACAGCTGACACTTTGCCATCTCCCCGCTGTTAACCAGGCTCCTCTTGCAGCGCTGGAGGATGCCGTAGAGCAGGGTAGCCCACTCAGCCTCCAAATCCCGCAACGCCCCCATCCCCTCTGCGTTGTCCTTCTCCGCCCATCCTGGCCTCCCTCCCTGCTTCTCTTCTCGAATCAGCCCGTATTACACCGCACTTGTCCGTAATGGACCCGGCTTCGCCCCCTCCCCCCGACCTCGGAGGCACCGTTCCTTAAATCCCCGTTTCTGGCACTGACTCGGGGAGCAGGAAAATCTCTGCCTGCCACGGTTAGACCGACAAACCCGGAGGATTTCGTCGTCGCTGGAGAAACAAGGGGTCTTGATGGGGACTGTCAGCTCCGTTATCCACCATCCGCTGCATTTATGCAGCGACATTTATGTGGATAACTCGGCTTCAGCGTGAACTTTCCTCCGTTAACCTTCACAAGATAAACTCGTGAGACTGAATCACAGAGTAGAGCCAATAGGACTCGGAAGATATTAAAAGCCCTTTGAGTGTTTTTGTTATTTTTCTGCTTCCCTTGCTCAAGGAATTAAAAGCAAAATAAACAAACAAATAAACAAATTAAACCACCACCAACAAAAAAAATATCTGTAGGGGCGGCTGCCGACCTGCGTGGGAGCGGTCCGGGAATGGGACCCACCGTGGGGGCGGGGGATGTGCTGCTTTTTTCCAGGCCACCCGGGGTGCCATCTCGTCAGAGTTGCGAAGTGGTGCCGTTCACACCGGCTCAAGGAGGTAGATTTCTTTTTGTCTCTTGATCACAGCCGTTTTCACCTTCCTCTCCCATTCCGCTGTTGCAAAACCGAGTTAGTGATAAAGAAATAACCAGGAATCAGTCTGTGCCGCTTATAGGAGAGAGCTGGTATTCACACTTGCCTTGATAAGAAATATATTCTAAACTAACCTGCCCACTTACCCCAGTTTTGATAAACCACATATATTAATAATCTTCACGAAAGTATCTGGCTGTACAACATACATTTGAGGCCTTGTGGCCCTTCTCAGTTTAGACCTCACATAATCCTGTCTTTTTTAAGGCTTTGTTTCCCGGATCTATGATTTGAAACTAGAACTACATAATGCACAAACGCATTCTACAACAGGGAAATAAGAGGAATATCTACAAGGCTAGCAATGGATACTGTATCTTCAGTACAACTGCATTTATACTGTTGATACCAAAGCATTCGTTTGTAAGAGAAAGAAATCAAAAAAGATTGTCCTCTTGGAAATTTCTACAGTTAAGAAACAAGAGTTTATTATAAAACCTATTACAAAATGTTGAGGTGATGTACATGTACCTAAGGGGTTTCACAGGACCCTCCTCATTTTTGCTACAATCCCCAGGTTCCAATATGAAGATGACAGTTTCATTATGTGGCAGAAAACAGATACAGAGAAGAGTAAATACTTCCCTTTCCTGCATTGAGTGAACTTAGTACCGACTCAGTCTTAGGAAAGCTAAACTCAGTGAATACCAGGTTCACAAATATGTTAGCCCACATCTCTCCTTTCCCTATACTGGAGAACAGAGATGGCAAAACTGTGGTCATGTTGAAAACCGCTACTGTTGCCCCATGATCACCAAGGCCATGTCCACAGACTGCAGAAAAATAGCCCCAGGAAAGTCAAGCAGCTGGCGGCCTCTGAGGTCAAGAGCCAGCACAAAACTGTAGGGCTCAAAAAGCAGCAAAGAGGCTCTCTAAAGCAAGACAGAAAATTGGAAGTAAGGGCAACACCAACAAGGAAAAAAGACTTCATGGTAACACAGTGACCTCCTTGAACAGCTGCAGCTCTTCCAAGAACCACTCGCCATTTCCCAGAACGTGATGAGAGAACTCCGTGTACCTCATGAAGAAGAGGAGGCGATCCACCCAGTAGCACAAAAAAAACCCGACATTAAAATTGATAATGCTCTTTCCAGTGTAACACAATCACTGTCACATCAGTCATTTCACCGACAACACTGGTAACCCTGCACTGCCTAAAATGTTTCCCTAGTGCTCTATATAGTTAACTCGGATACAGAAAACCAGTGGAACTCTCTCATATGATAGTATGAAAATGCAGCAAAAAATATAAATCAAGAAGGGGTCTGAGGCCGGGAACATCCCTCCTCGAGAAATAATTGATACAGGGTCACTGCTCGGACGGCGTGATTACTTCAGGGGAAAAAAAAAAAAAGCCCTGAAGTAATCAGTCCCGCCCCTCCCCGCCCTTTCTCAGAGAACGCAAAAACTGTTTTCACAGAGCTGCAACAACGATCTGTTGGAATGATATGAAGTTTATAGTGTTAACAAATACTGCATGGAGCAAGTAGAACAAAGTCAGGGTCTGCTCACTAAGAGGTAAAATGTTTACTCCAATGTTACAAAGCGGTACTTGCAACATTGAAGATGTCCAGACTTTGAAAAAAAATAGTTTATTAAGAATAAAATAGAAAACTATATAAACATATAAAAATGGAAGCCCTCAGTAGATAAACCAGATTTAACATGCAAGGTTTGAATACTTGCAATATAACCTCTTACCAAAAAGCTCAGGCAGGCAAGAACGAACAAGAGCACAGCTAAAGCAAACACTTGAACAAAATCGGCTTACACGTATCTGCCTGCATCCAGTAAAAAAAATCTAAAACCACAGTGACTCAACTCTTTATGACCAATGTGGGTGGCTCTGAAAAGAGCCTTTTTAGTCTGTTTTCTCTCTTGATTAGCCTTTGATGGCCTCACTTAGCTTTAGCCTTATGGCTGTCGGTCTTCTTGGGCAGCAGCACGGCCTGGATGTTGGGCAGCACCCCGCCCTGCGCGATGGTCACCTTGCCCAGCAGCTTGTTGAGCTCCTCGTCGTTGCGGATGGCCAGCTGCAGGTGGCGGGGGATGATGCGCGTCTTCTTGTTGTCGCGGGCCGCGTTGCCCGCCAGCTCCAGGATCTCGGCCGTCAGGTACTCCAGCACGGCCGCCAGGTACACCGGGGCGCCGGCGCCCACCCGCTCGGCGTAGTTGCCCTTGCGCAGCAGCCGGTGGACACGGCCCACCGGGAACTGCAGCCCGGCCCGCGACGAGCGCGACTTGGCCTTGGCCCGCGCCTTCCCGCCCTGTTTCCCGCGGCCGGACATCGTAGCGACTCAGCAGAGAAGAAGCAACAACAGCTCCACAAAAAAAAACCAGTTGCTCTATAGTGTGCCGGCCCTCTGGTTTATATACGGCTCCGGTGGAGCGTAAGCGCCATCTCTGATAGGCTGGGAAGGAGAGGATGTATAGGTAGCCAATGGGAATGAGAATCGAGAGATGTCCAATAGGCAAAGCTTAGTGCGGCGTGACGACTTGACCTCCAACACTCAACCAATAGCGATGCGACGCTGTCCAGCCGTTGCTTCCTCGCTCCGCTATAAAAGAGACCTTGGGGGACAGCGGCGCTATCTGCAGATCGTTGTGTCGTGTTGAGTGAGAGACGCAATTTCGCTGCGATGCCTGAGCCGGCCAAATCTGCCCCCGCGCCGAAGAAAGGCTCCAAGAAGGCGGTGACCAAGACACAGAAGAAGGGTGACAAGAAGCGCAAGAAGAGCCGCAAGGAGAGCTACTCCATCTACGTGTACAAGGTGCTGAAGCAGGTGCACCCCGACACGGGCATCTCGTCCAAGGCCATGGGCATCATGAACTCGTTCGTCAACGACATCTTCGAGCGCATCGCCGGCGAGGCCTCGCGCCTGGCACACTACAACAAGCGCTCCACCATCACGTCGCGGGAGATCCAGACGGCCGTGCGGCTGCTGCTGCCCGGCGAGCTGGCCAAGCACGCCGTGTCCGAGGGCACCAAGGCTGTCACCAAGTACACCAGCTCCAAGTAAATCCGTGTTTGAAAACCTTTTAACCCAAAGGCTCTTTTAAGAGCCACCTACTTTTTCATTAAAAGAGCTTTAATTTCTGTGTTTTGGTTATACTGATAGCACATTCTTTGGTTATCTTAGGGTCGTTCTACCCCAGTAATCTAAAAGGCCTGGGTTATTTTAGTATAAAAATACAAGCCCTGTCTTTGCTCCCTGCTTGTAGTTGGTATACTTACTTCTTTATTGCTTTCCGCAGTCTACTGGACCCAGCCTTTACTAGTGAATCATCACACTGCTCGTTGGGCATCTTCTCTGTGCTGTCTGTTTTCTGAGTACTGTGGCTCGGCCAAAGTATCTGGCACCTGAAATTGAAGAAAAATTAGTTACGGTGTTTGGTTTCCACAACTTAGCCCGATTTCAGCTCTGGTAATTTTTTTATCCATGTTTTTGCACCATGAATTTCTGTATTTTCAGTCACAGACATATGCTAACATAGATTTAAAGTGTCTTTGAGCATTTAATTACTAAGGAAACTTTTAGCACTTTATTTAATTGGTCTTACCTATTTAGGAAAAATAAAATCATCCGTTTAAAAGGTATGCCTTGCGGATTATTTAAGCCTTTTTTTCTATTTTTCTTTTTCCTAAGCTTTCTAGCACAAGACTGTTAATAGTTTCAGAACGGACTAACATTCAGATAAATAAGGTGTAATCGAGCGTTAACCGCTGCGATTTCTTTCCTTCTGCTGTCCCCTGGTGGGCGTTTCTGAAGTTTCTGTCACTTTACGCTTTACAGCAGCAGAGTAAGAGCACAGAACCGGAGACATAGGAAAAACTGCAACAACCGATGAAAAAGTGGTCCCGAAGGAAAGTATGCAAGCTAGACTTCCAGAAGTTAAATAGTTGCCCGAAAACTCCGGTGACAAAGCCAGCGCGAGTCCCTTTTATAGCGGCACTGACAAGTCCGCTGGAGGAAGCCCCACCTCCGAAGGTGTTATTGATTCAAACCAAAGAAAGGGAGGAGGGAGAACTGTCCTCCCCGGATGATGTGCGCTTCGATAGGGAATACGATGGTACGATGGTAAGTGTTGTGGTGTTCCGGAGCGATGTGTGCTATTTTGAGGAGATAAGCGATGTGATTCTCAACGCCGCAGAGCCATATCCCCGGCCCTCTGTGTATCCTGGGAGGAAAAGGATGTGGTTTCGCTTTGCTAGTATTGCTTGGCGCTGAGCGAAGTGTGATCCATCGATACAGGGCGATGGGAGTCTGGCGAACAAAGAGATGTGTGTGTCCTTCAGCGACGAGCGATGCGTGTAGTGGCGCGATTTGTTGCCTCCAGGCACAGAATGCCCTGTGTTTCGGCACTTGCATGGCACTGTCTGTGTCGGGCCTTAAGGGTAATGTGGTTTGTAGGGCGCAGAGAGACGGCTGTGTCGTACAGAGGGACTGTATGTGTGCATGGCGGTGCGCTGAGCGATGTCTGTGTCCCTCAGCACAGCAACATGTTTCGGGAAGTGTGTGTGTGGGGGGACGACGACGACAACCCGGCACTACGCCCTTAAGCAGTCCAAACTCTCCTCCCACCCTACACAAGGGGCAAATTATCCGGGAAGAACAGACCCCCTACATCGCCTTCGTTCAGTAGCACATACACTCATGTGCACAGATTTGCCACGGAAATCACCCCTCACCTAGTTAAAAGCTACACTTCAGTAATCACTGATTTTTTTCTTTTTTTTTTTTTTCTGTGCTATCCTTTAGCTGTCTAAGAACAGCTTCATACGGTCCCCTCAGAATGAAACAGTTAACAACCACGCTGAGAGTATCTTGACATGAGCTGGGGATAAAGCTCCCCTTTGCAGTGGAGGGATGAAGTCCCTTCTCTCCTCACAATAATAGCAACCACCACTGAGATAAATAAATGTTTTACCAAATCACACTTTAGCTTGCATACGATCTGCGCCCTTTAGAAAATCGCATGGTTCCAGGATTTTATTTATTTATTTATTTATTTATTTATTTTATTTATTTATTTTTTGAGATGAAGAGCATCTAAATTAAAGCCCGTTGGATTTTTGCAGAGGTGTCACCTCTGTGCCATTTATCGCCTACTAATATCTTCCTTTCCAATAGACAGTGACGTGTATTGTGGATTGTTTGGGAAAGCAAGCTAAGTGCTATGGAAAAAGATAGTGAGAAACAGCTGGAATTAGCATCAGAATGGATGGTTAAAAAACAAACAAACGAATTACTACCTAAACAGCACAAATCAGTTTTCCTTTGGGAGTTGCTTATCAAACTTCACCTGGAAGCCACAAGCATAAGAATATAAAAACATACGAACCACAAAGGTTAGTTTGGTGTCTTTCTAGACAGAAGCTAAATTGTATGGAGAGCTGAAAACAAATAAGCTGAACTCATTGCTCAGAGTGGATGTTAAAAAGGAAATGGGAACATAGGTAAGGCAAAGAAAAAATTTGCACATGTGATAACAGTGGGTTTAGCACCCTTTTGTTCTTGGAAAGCACTATCTTTCCCGCAGGAACTGCCCACAGACATACTAGGCCAGCTTTTCCTCTCCTAACTTTTTGTGTGCTTTCAGATTTCGTGGAAGAACTGATTGCCTGAACACAGACTGACATGTGGAAGGGAAGTTTCGGGCACCGGTTCCACGTGATATAAAATTGGACCCTGGGCTGGCGATGTAGAGCAAAAAATGACTTATTCATCGTATTAACTGTGTACAGACAGATTTCATTGCAGTTCTGCTTCTACTTCTGCATCAAATCAGACTCTGTTCCCACAACGAAAACAACCTCCTTGTTGCTGGGACCTACTTTCTTCCTTTCACTTTGCCAGACTTGAAGGTGACTTGTTTGAGGACTTCTGAAGATCTCACCCTCCACCCATTAGTTTTAACTTCTTGGCTTTGGGGTTATATTTGGGCTTGGGCTTTACATGCTGTGCCTGTACACCTCTGACTCCACTGGCTGCACTTTCCTGGCTCGACCTTGTTCACACAGACTTGCCAGTGATCCAGGGCTATGGCTGTCCCAAATCACTGCCACCATCCCTCACCCTCTCACCATGTGCAGACGTGGGGGCTGTGTTCTTGTTGGTGAGAGCTGCCCTGCTGTCCCCCTCATCTCCCAGCTCAACTGCCCTTGTGGGGCACCCCCTCCTGCTGCTCTCCCACAAACTTTGTTGAACTTGTTTGTTCACTTAGGAATGTATTTACTGAAGTTAAATTAGGCAATATAAAACTTCCTACCCTTTCAAATAGCCATCATTTATACATATCGTGTGTTAGTGATAGTAGCACAAATATAAGGTTTGAAGTAAAAATTCAGCCACTTCCAATCTGTTCCTGAGGTATCAGCCTTCACTGTTGATGCTGCACTGATCACTTTTTCTAGCTCAATATGCCATCACCTTCTCAAATACCTGGTGCTGGGATAACATTAGGCTCCCCTTGGTTTGCATAAAGATAATCTGTTGCTGACTTGGAATGGCAGTTCAATATTACATCTGCTTCTATGAATATTGGCTGAAAAGGATCATAGGTGTCAGTAATAGTGACCATTGGTCTGTTCTGTCTTTTCTTCCTCCTTCCTTCTCTTGTCCTTTTTCCTATCCACCTCATCCACCTGAATGTGCCTCCTGTCCATCATTACCCTTGTTCCAAGTAAGTTGCTAGATATCAGAACTCTCCCATCCCCACTCCTCCTCCTATGGAAGAACCATTTCTTCCTTACAGTGTGCAAGCAATGCCTGTCATTATTGAATATGTAGCATCTGCCTCTTCCCTGTCTTGATTCTGGATTTGTGATGTTGGATTGTGGGTTTGAGCTGTAGCAACTCAAACATGGAGTGTGCTGAACATTGCTATGGTTGGCCTAGATGGACAGCAGAAGCTTGTGGTGGATATTCTTAAGTACTAGAGGAGACAGACTTCATCCAATTGAACAGAGAATGATTACCACCCTCACTATCCTGTTTCAGCTGTTTGTGTGCAGTAAGGCACTAAAGACATGGACAAAGGAGAGAGCTAGTGGCAGAGGTGACATAGTGATACAAACGCGTGATATCCTGAGGAGAGAAAGACATCCCAGGGAACCTGTGAATCAAAGGTGAGTTGCATTGACTACCTGCCTCAAGTGCCTCTATGTCCTAGGAGTAGTTGGCAGCATCCTGTAGGGAAGTGCGTTCTAGTTGGGGCCCCACGTTTTCCTCTACGGTGTTCCTACTGACAGATGGGGCAGCCAAAGTACTTATGAGCCAGGTGAAGAGAAGGAATAATCAAAAGTCAGAGGTGTCATAGGTACATCCCACTGATTTTGCTGATCTCATTCTGTGAATGAAATTCAGTTATTCCATGAACACTGGGCTGCATGCAGAGCAGTCTTGTCAGAGCAGCTTCCAGAGTAATCTGCAAGGCCTATAACACTTTTTTAAAAAATATTCTCACCATCTTGAAATGCAAATGAAAGCTTGGCCATATGATGCAGCACTCTTGCTGAGGCTGTTTGTGGTATGGATGGTCTAGGAAAGAGATTGCCGCCTTCTTCCCCAGAGCAACCCATGGTGGGAAGCAGCTGCTGTTCCCCAGTACACAGAGCAGGCAACATCAGTCCAGACCTGCTGCACTGGGAGACCCCAGATGGCAGGCACAAAGTGCGCAGCAGCAAAGAAATGTCACATTCATGTGGCATTGAAATGCATTATTTCACAATAAAGCATTGCTGTTCCCCCCAAAAGATCTCGGACATTTGCTTGAACAGTTAGAAATATTGAAATTAGTGATACCCAGACTTTCTATTGAACACATACTTCTGATCTCCACCTTGTGTGCATATTTTCCATACACAACATATTTTGTGTACCATGTGACCCTCCCAGCTTGCTAAAGGAATGACTTAGGCAGAAAGGAAGATTGATGACTGGCTACTTTTTCTCTACTTGAATTCACATTCCCTACTGGCAAAATTAGGCTTTTTACTAAACCATTAATATACACACATACATTCATATGGTACAGTAACATTTTCATATATATTATATTTATATCACATTGAAGCATTAAATACTACACAAGGAACTTTATAATATGGCTGCTTGATTGATTGATCTGAATGGATTCTTGGAATTATCCTTTAACTGAGTGTGGAAGTTATTGAAAACTATGTGGTCTGGAATGATCCAGGAGTTATTTCACTCTTGCTTTGAACCAAAATAAAGCTTTAAAATAATCTGAATATGTTTGCAATGAGATAATGTTAAGAAAAATGAAGAAAGCTGTATCTATGAATACACTTGTAACAACTAAATTTTCTTCCTAATGCCTACCATAACTCTGGTCATGGATTTCTAATTTTAAGAGATGACTGATCTATCTGGTGTTTTTAAATCTATCTGAATACAAAAAATCTTTTATCATGGGGAAGAGTCCTTTGCTGGAGACTGAAGAGTATGCCTTTGTAACCCCATTCCTATTGAGACATCAGGTTTTCTTACTCATGTAACAACATGTCATGGTTTAGAAAATCATGATAAATCAGTTTTTAAATGAAATCCATCATCCATAGACAAAAAAGTATCTCCCAAATAATCTGAAGTTTGCCATTACATCAGATTTGCATTGCTTTGAGTGACTCTATGACTTTTTTTTTTTTTTGTTCCTGTACCTAGAGCACCCATAAGTCAGTACTAATTTAGCTGGATCACATATATTAGGCATGAATGCTCAGCAGCACTGGCATCAGGAAGGCCTAGTTGCTTAAGAAAATATTGAAGACACTGTGCAGCCTTAGGCAGCCCAAAGTGAAAAACATATTAATGGTGCTTTGCATCTATAGGCTTGATGCATGATCTTGATCATTTTGTTAAAAATATGCATACATGTGCTACAGTCCTGTCACCTCAGCTGCATCTGTGAGATGGATGCCTCCATCTATCTTCCTGAGCAAACACAAACTCCAGCACAGTCATATTTCACTTGGTGGGATGAATCACAAGACTGGACTGCTGCAACAGATATCTATAAACAGTTCAGAAGGGACCAGCAAGGAAGGAGAGGCAAGGGGGTGGTTGTTCTCTATGTAAAAAAAATTTGATGTATTTCACAGAGATGTCTTAGAAAAACAGTTGAGAAATTATGGGTATAAATTAGAGGCCAGGCCAATGAACCCCATGGTTGGTATTTACTACAGGCTACCCCATCAAGTGGAGGATGTTGACAAAGCTTTTTGATTCAGCTACAGTATCACACTTTCAGGCTCTGATTCCACTGGGAGACTTCAATCAACCTGACATCTGCTGGAAAAGTGGTGCAGCAAGCTGTAAGCAATCCAGGAAACTCCTGGAGTGTGTTGAGGATATGTTTTTTAATCCAGGTGAAAGACAGTCCAACCAAAGGAGAAACACTACTGGACTTTGCTCACCAACATAAACTAATTAGAGAGGTCAAGATTGGTAGCAGTCTGGACTGCAGCCTGTGCCCAAGGGATATGGGCCAGGCAAAAAGTAAAGGCAAAACCTTTTTTTACCAGAGCAAACCTTCAGATGTTCAAGAAACTAGTGGATGTGACTCCCTGGAAAACTGCCCTCAGGAATCAAGGAATAGAACAGAGCTGGCAGCTATTTAGGGACATTTTTCTTAGAGAACAATTGCTCTCAATTCCCATATGTAAGAAATCAGGCAAGGAAGGCAGGAGATGAAGATAGCTGAGCAGGGACATTCTGGTTGCAATGAAGTGCAAGAATAAAATGCACAAGCACTGGTGGCAGGGACAAGCATCTTGGGAAGAATACATGAATGCTGTCCAGGTGTGTAGGGATGGGATCAGGAAAGCTAAGGTCTATCTGGAGCTGAATTTAAGAGGGGATGTGAAGAACAAAAAGAGCTTCTGATGGTATGTTGATCAGAAAAGGAAGACTAAAGTAAATGTACTCTCCAGTCAATAAGACAGGACAACTAGTGACAACTGACATGAAGAAGGCTGAGGTACTCAACAGTTTTTTTGCTTCGCTTTCCACTGGAAATCTGTTTTCCCACATCTCTCAAGTCCTTGAACCTCAAGCTAGACACTGGGGGAACAAAGTCCCTTGCATCCTTGGAGAAGATCAGATCTGAGATCACCTGAGGGACCTGAAGACACACAAGTCCATGGGACTCAGCAAGATGCATCCTGGAGTCCCAAGGGAACTGGTAGAGTTGCTAAGCCACTCTCCATCATATTTGAAAAGTCATGGCAGTCAGGTGAAACCCGCAGTGACTGAAGGGGAATTTTTTTTTTTTAAAGATAAAAAGGGAGGCCCTGGGAACCACTGACCAGTCAGCCTTACCTTGGTGCCTGGTAAGATCCTGGAACAGATCCTCCTTGAAGCTGCAAAACATATGAAAGACATGGAGGTAACTGAGGGCAGGTATGGATTTGACGGATGGACTGTTAGATGGATAAAGACTTGGTTGTATGGCTGCATCCAAAGACATACAGTAAACAGCTCAAAGTCCAAATGGAAACCAGTAATGAGTAGTGTCCCTCAAGGATCTGTTCTGACACCAATACTGTTTAATATCTTAATCAATAACGTAGATAGTGGTATTGAGTGCACCCTCAGAAAGTTTGAAGATGACACCAAACTGAGTAGTGCAGTTGATACACTGGATGGAAGGGATGCCATCCAGAGGGACCTTGACTAGCTTGAGAAATGGGCCCATGTGAATCTCATGAAGTTCAACATGAGAAAGTGAAAGGTCCTACACCTGGGTTGGGGCCATCCCCAATAGCAGTGCAGTCTGGAGGCTAAATTAATTTAGAGCATCCCTGCAGAGAAGGACTTGGGGATACTGGTGGATGAAAAGTTGGATAAGACCTGGCAATGTGCACTTGCAGCCCAGAAAGCCTGTCTTGTCATGGGCTGCACAAAAAGAAGCGTGGCCAGCAGGTCGAGGGACGTGATTCTCCCCCTCTGCTCTCATGAGAACTACTGGGAGTTTTGCAGCCACATCTGGGGTCCCCAAATACAATGAAGACATGGGCCTATTAGAGTGAGTCCAGAGGATGCCACAAAAATAATCAGAGGACTGGAATACCTCTCCTATGAAGACAGACAAAGAGATTTGGGATTGTTCAGCCAGAAGAGAAGGGTGTGGGGAGAAATTGTTGTGGCCTTTCAACATATAAAGGAGGCTTATGAGAAAGATGGAGATTTTTTTACCAGGGCCTGTAGTGGCAGTATAAGAAGCAACAGTTTAAACTGAAAGAGGGTTGATTTAATTTGGACATATGGAATTTTTTTTTTTATTATTATGATGGTGGTGGAAAACTGAATCAAGTTGCCCAGAGAAGCAGTGGATGCACCATCATTGGAAGTGTACAAGATCAGGTTGGATGGGGCTTTCAGCAATCTGATCTAGTGGAAGATATTCAGGGAGGCTGGACTAGATCTTTTCCAACTCAAACCACTCTATGATTCTACAGCCATTATCCAACACCAGAATAGGATAAAAATGGGTCCTTGTATTTCTGCCTAAAGTTCTGAAAAGTTTCTGTCACATCCAGATATTGCAGTTCACCATGAGCACTACTTTCTACCTTTTCAAAAATCACTTTTAGTTTAATAAATGTTCTGTTTGTTTGGCTATTCTTTCCAGGGACATACAGGCAGTGGAAGTAATTGTGTCTTTTATTGAATACATCATTTTACAAAGCTTTATATCAGAAAAAAAAAAAAGTTAAGATAAAGTTTGAAATAAGATTTTCTTTTTAATAAGCTTGCCCATTAAATTAAAGGAGCTAAAGGACACTTGACAAAATATTTCTTCCTTTCTCTCCTCCATCTGATAACTTTTGCAAGATTTCTTTGCATTTTCTCCTTCACTGAGTCTAAAAATATCTATGATTATAAAAAACAAAATTTAGAAGTCCAGCTATGTGGTCAAAATATTGAAGCACCAGAAAAAAGAGCTTTTAGAAGAGCATATAAACTGTTCGAGGACTCTGCTGCTACATCAGGTGTTTGGAAGAAGGATAGAGGCCTAGCCTAAACCTAGGAAAATGCATTTGCAGAGGATCAAAATACTTTAGAGGTAAAACTACCAGGGGTCTGACTCTGATAAGAGTGAGTAGAAGGGTGTAAGATACAGCATTTGAAGGAGATATGTATGCTACAGAACTAACCCACGTAAATTTATCCTCAATGGTATGTGTCATTGCCAACAGATTCATTTTGTGACAATGTAGTTCACAAACCACCATCCACAGCAGGGTCAGTAGGTGAAGCCACCATGAAATTTAGCATCAGTACAGGCATTGGCTCCAAATCCACATGATCTTCTGTTTTTATACTCTCACATGTGATGTAATTCCGCTGTTTGTCTTCCCTAGACAAAAACCCCTCTGAAATTCTACCACACCTCTTGGGAGTTTCTCGCACTTGTAGGTGCACCCTAGTCATGGTAAATGAGCACCACTAACAAGCTGTTAAAACTGGCCCTCCATTGCCAAAACTCCACAAGACAGCGTGTGAAATTACATTGTCAAAATTAAAAGTGAAAGAAGTTGAAGAACTGCATTGTCAGTCATATCAAGTAATCCTCAGGGTCGCCTATTCTTTCCCACGTTGCACTACATATTTTTGCACATGACACTATTCTATCTAACTCATCTCAAGAAAAAAAATAATCATTTGTATGTTCATTTATTCCACATTGCAAAACTCATGGGTTGCAAAAAGCCATGTCCTGGTTTATCTTGGCACTTCTGAGGTGTTTGATTAATTATATTGATTTACGTAACTTTATTAAAGAAATACCTGCAGCTTTTTAAAAAAAACACATGAACTTTTTTTTTTTTTTTTTTTTTACACAACTGCTGATTCTGGCTGACAAAATGCCTAAAGTACAGTGTAAAAGCAAGCACAAAAAAATAAAAAATAATTAAAACCCCACCTTTCTTAAAATAAGAACATACGAATGAATGTGTTTACTTATTGTGCTTAATCAAAAGAAGTACTTCGGAGAAGAAATTGGAATATAGTTCACTGAAGTATTCACACAAAGCTGCAGAAAACCGCAGGAAACACTGAAAGAACTTCTGTATGTTCTTATGAGACATGGAAAGTACCTGCTGATTTAAGAGAGATGTTTTTCACATTAACTTTTCCGGTGAAAACCGTCTTTCTTTTACTTTTTATTAGCTCTGAGTAGAGCTAAACAGGGTACTATGTCGAAAGGTTTCATTATTTTTAAGAGATGAAGCCGTATTATGTGAAACAACTTGTAACCCAGATACAAAGCTGAGCAGTTACTTTGTGTTACTTGTGTCTTTTCAAAGCTAATTTGCACCAAGAAAATGTATCGAGTTTACCTCCATTTTGAACTACTGTGATGAAAATCTGTCTCAGGAACATTAATCCGCTGCCACTGTGGTAGAGTTGTCAGAAGGAAAATTTTAATTCAAAAGGAAAAATAAAAATCTCACCGTCCAGCGGTGCGTGCAATCCCCAAACTCGGGGATTATTGGCTTGCGTGAGATTCATTTTAAATCTCAGCCAAAAGAAATGCCGAAAGTCAAAAATATCTTCTGTCTCTAGCAACACTGCTAAGAAATGGGGTGTCCTGGTCACGGTTTTTTAACAAAAAACGCACTTTTTTGAGGAGGAAGAAACACAAGCCAAACGGGAGAGCGCCGACAGACAGGGCGGGGCGGGCTCAGGAACCCACCAATCAGCGCCCTCAACGCTGATATAAAGGAGGGCGCCGCTAGCAACTCTGCAGTGTCTGCGATTGTGTTCGCGCAGCGACATGTCCGAGACCGCTCCTGCCCCCGCTGCTGAGGCAGCGCCTGCCGCTGCTCCGGCCCCCGCCGCCAAAGCTGCCGCTAAGAAGCCGAAGAAAGCAGCAGGCGGCTCCAAAGCCCGCAAGCCCGCGGGCCCCAGCGTCACCGAGCTGATCACTAAGGCCGTGTCCGCTTCTAAGGAGCGCAAAGGGCTCTCGCTCGCCGCGCTCAAGAAGGCGCTGGCCGCCGGCGGCTACGATGTGGAGAAGAACAACAGCCGCATCAAGCTGGGGCTCAAGAGCCTTGTCAGCAAAGGCACCCTGGTGCAGACCAAGGGCACCGGTGCTTCTGGCTCTTTCCGCCTTAGTAAGAAGCCTGGAGAAGTGAAGGAAAAACCTCTCAAGAAGCGGGCAGCCGCGGCCAAGCCGAAGAAGCCTGCGGCTAAAAAACCCGCCAGCGCTGCTAAGAAGCCCAAAAAGGTGGTGACAGCGAAGAAGAGCCCTAAAAAAGCCAAGAAGCCAGCGGCTGCTGCAACCAAGAAGGCAGCTAAAAGTCCAAAGAAGGTTACGAAGGCTGCCAAGCCTAAGAAAGCGGTGACAGCGAAGAGCCCGGCCAAAGCACAGACGGCAAAGCCCAAAGCGGCCAAGCCTAAGGCGGCCAAGCCCAAAGCAGCCAAGGCAAAGAAGGCAGCGGCCAAGAAGAAGTAAGCCCCTGTGGAAGAAAACTTGCTCCGCGCTTAAACCCAACGGCTCTTTTAAGAGCCACCCACATTTTCTCAAAAAAAAAGCTGAAATTACGATTTTTTTTAGTATTTTGTGTAAATAATGGAAATGGGTTTATAATTTCTGGGTGTACTCCCTATCAAATCTCATAAAGCGAGGCCTGTGCCTGTGAGGAACTTTACCATCTCAGGAACAGCCCTAGATGCTGCTGTAATCAGTACTTGATGCAACGCTGGGGCGATCGTTTGTGCCTTTTAGGATGAACATTGATTGCTTCAGGCTACTTAAGTACTTAAAAGACCTAAATGTAGTTTCTTTGGTTTTAAGCAGTCTTCTATCTGGTACTTAACGCTCTCTTCTCCACATTTATCTGTGCGACTACGTGAAAGGGAAGCAGAAGGGAGGGGCAACGATGGTTTTCACTTCTGTGTGAAATAGGATTGGACAGATTTTTTCTTTTCGGCCTATGTAACTCGAACTCTGCAATTCATTTCATTAAACACCTTAGGTTCTAAGAACTGATCTTACCTGCGCATACAAAACATATGTTTAGAATCATAGCATGCCAAAACTAGAATTCATTAATTTCATTTTCTTTTGTCATAAGAGGCAGCACAATAGCTTTTTCTATAGGGATTTTCAAACCAAGTTAAAGCAATTTAGCTCTTTAGTGATATTGTGGGTGGCTCTGAAAAGAGCCTTTGGGTCTTTCTGGGAAAAGCTTCCCCGGTATTGCTCTTCGGTGTTCACTTGGCTTTAGCCTTGTGGCTGTCGGTCTTCTTGGGCAGCAGCACGGCCTGGATGTTGGGCAGCACCCCGCCCTGCGCGATGGTCACCTTGCCCAGCAGCTTGTTGAGCTCCTCGTCGTTGCGGATGGCCAGCTGCAGGTGGCGGGGGATGATGCGCGTCTTCTTGTTGTCGCGGGCCGCGTTGCCCGCCAGCTCCAGGATCTCGGCCGTCAGGTACTCCAGCACGGCTGCCAGGTACACCGGGGCGCCGGCGCCCACCCGCTCCGCGTAGTTGCCCTTGCGCAGCAGCCGGTGGACACGGCCCACGGGGAACTGCAGCCCGGCCCGCGACGAGCGCGACTTGGCCTTGGCCCGCGCCTTCCCGCCCTGCTTCCCGCGGCCGGACATCGTAGCGATTCAGCAGAGAAAGAGCAACCACAGCTCCACAAAAAAGAACAGTTGCTCTATAGTGTGCCGGCCCGCTGGTTTATATACAGCTCGGGTGGAGCGTAAGCGCCTTCGCTGATAGGCTGAGAAGGAGGCGTTATACCATCAGCCAATGGGAATGAGAATCGACAGATGTCCAATAGCAAAGCTTTGTGCAGCGTGACGTCACGAAATAGAATTCCTAACCAATGGCGATGAGAAGCTGTCGAGTCGTTTCTTGCTCACCTCTGCTATAAAAAGGACTCGCGTTGACGAAACGCTGTTTATTCCATTGCTGTGTGCAGCTGTGCAGTTAGTGACAGTGGTGAGTCTGCTGCGATGCCTGAGCCGGCTAAGTCTGCTCCTGCGCCCAAGAAGGGCTCCAAGAAGGCTGTCACCAAGACGCAGAAGAAGGGTGACAAAAAAAGGCGTAAGAGCCGCAAGGAGAGTTATTCCATCTATGTGTACAAGGTGCTGAAGCAGGTGCACCCCGACACGGGCATCTCGTCCAAGGCCATGGGCATCATGAACTCGTTCGTCAACGACATCTTCGAGCGCATCGCCGGCGAGGCCTCGCGCCTGGCGCACTACAACAAGCGCTCCACCATCACGTCGCGGGAGATCCAGACGGCCGTGCGGCTGCTGCTGCCCGGCGAGCTGGCCAAGCACGCCGTGTCCGAGGGCACCAAGGCTGTCACCAAGTACACCAGCTCCAAGTAGAGCGTCCCGGATCGTCAGTTTTAACCCAAAGGCTCTTTTAAGAGCCACCCACTTTTTCAATAAAAGAGCTGATGCAGTGATATCTTATTCTTAGTTGTTACCGCCTCTTCTCGGAAAAGTAACAAATGTGAAAATAGTGCTGGTTGTAAAGAGCTGGAGACGTATGTGTTTAGCGGGAAACAATGCATTCTCTCTTTACCTCAGTAGAGCTGAGAGTGCTCGCAATACACTGAAAACACTTCAGGAGTCTTTCACTTTGGCGACCGGCTTTGGGTGAGGTTTAACAAACAAACTATGTAGGTGTTCTTAAATGCCCGAGAAAAAGTGTGTTCTGGAGAGCCAGGGCTGCTGGTTTGTTGTTTTTTTTTTTTTTTTTTTTTTCCTCCTGTTTGGCTTTTTAGCGAAATGGTGATACATCGAAGACACAAACTGTTCAAGATGACTGTGCTCTTACCAGTAAAATGCTCCAGGCTGGATCCACGCACCGTTATTATTATCGCGGGCTACCGGGATCAGAAAACCGGAGCTCTTACGGCACTCTCTTCCCTGAACCGCGCCTCCCCGTCTGTGGTGCCGAGCACAGCCTACCCTCCCAGCGCTCTCCCCGGCTCTCGCCCACTTCTCCTTTCACCACCCTGTTCCCCCACGGCCCGTAAATCCCGCAGCCGAGCAGCCGGCGGGAGCAGGGAGCGGGCGGACCCTGAAACGCACAGCTACTAGGCTCAGTCCGACCTGAGTGAGAACTGCACGGCACTCCTCAGCTGCCGGGCCCGGCACGGCTCAGCTCCCGAGAGCGCAGTGATTGGTCGGGGAGGCTTTCGCGGTACAGAGCGCACCGCCGTCTCAACCAGGCGCGCTACGCCGAAAAGAGTCGGACCTTACACCGGGTCGGGAGGGTAGTCTGCAAACGTTCTCTTTACGCGACAAGTCGTCTGTCATCCGCGCCTAGAACGTCCCTGGCGCAGCCCTAAACCAAGCTCGGTTACCGAACGGGAGCAAACACTGAGCTCTCGAGAGACGGAGGCTGCCAAGCGAAGGAGCTTTAGTCAGCAGTCCCGATTTCAGGCGGGGGGAGGCAGTTAGGGGGACCGGGTTGGAGTAGAGACCGAGCCCCAGGCGTGGGCGACGGGGGCTACACCGGCACTGCTACACCAGACACCCACGGTGGTTCACCCCCTCTGTCCTCCCAAACGGCTGTTCCTGAAGACAGACTGAGCAGTCATCCTTAGACAGTGAGGGAACCGAGGCTAAATCATTCTAGAAGTCTGGAAAGGTGTAAGAGCAGGGCCAGGGCAGACTGTGGCGGGGGGGAGAAAGGGCCGGTTCAGTGGCTCTGGAGCCAAAGTGGGAGGAGCGAGGCGGGGGAAGGGCGGGATCTCCGCCCGCGAGACGCGGGCTTTTCGACTTGCTCGCGCCGCCCAATGGCAGCGGGACTCGTGCGGACGGCCAATCGCCAGGGCGCTTCGGCTATAAATACCGCTGCCTCAGAGCGGTTGCTGCAGCTTAGTTTTTATTGGGGCGTGAGAGCGTAGAGGAGAGAGCGAAGCGATGGCGCGTACGAAGCAGACGGCGCGTAAGTCGACGGGCGGGAAGGCGCCCCGCAAGCAGCTGGCCACCAAGGCTGCCCGCAAGAGCGCGCCGGCCACCGGCGGCGTGAAGAAGCCGCACCGCTACCGGCCCGGCACGGTGGCGCTGCGCGAGATCCGGCGCTACCAGAAGTCGACGGAGCTGCTGATCCGCAAGCTGCCCTTCCAGCGCCTGGTGCGCGAGATCGCGCAGGACTTCAAGACCGACCTGCGCTTCCAGAGCTCGGCCGTCATGGCGCTGCAGGAGGCCAGCGAGGCCTACCTGGTGGGGCTGTTCGAGGACACCAACCTGTGCGCCATCCACGCCAAGCGCGTCACCATCATGCCCAAGGACATCCAGCTGGCCCGCCGCATCCGCGGTGAGCGTGCTTAAGGATTCTGCCATAGCCCCTCCACGGTTCTGGCAGACTCTGGGACAAGCCCACACAGACCCAAAGGCTCTTTTAAGAGCCACTACTTGCACAATAAAAGGAGTTGTATCACTGTTCTTCAGACATTCATGTTTCAGAAATAATGAGTTTTATAGCTCTACCGTGTTGTTTTTTTTTTTTCTGTATTTTACTTTATTGCATAATTACCAGTTCTTTTAAACCTAAAAAGAGCTGTCATCCATTGTGTTTCATATGCAGAAATACGAGATTCATTTCATGTAAATGCACTTCCAGCAACCCTTTGCTCTATATGATAAAATTCTAGGCTTTTATTATCCAATAAAAATGCAGAGCAGAAACACATTGTGATTAATACATGTATATGTTCAGGTTTGCTTACTTAGACTTAGAAAAATATGACAGATCTAACGTAGCAAAATCACGGGTTCTCAAGAAACCTCCAAGGTCAGATGACAGCTCTTTTATTGTGCAAGTAGTGGCTCTTAAAAGAACCTTGGGTCTGTGTGGGCTCCCTTTAAAACAGACTGTCTTATCCGGGTTCAACAGTAACACGATCCCAGTGAGCAGCAGGCAGTTTCTGCTCTTGCCTAGACCCAGCCAGTTTAAGGTGCAGAATTCCTGAGCCCAGGCCCTTCCTGGACAGGGCTTTCTCCCCCCCCAGCCCTTCTCTCTCAAAGGCTGTTTCGAGACTGGTAGAGTCATAGCAATATATAAAACCTCCATTTGGATAGATGGCTCTGCTCACTGTCCTTAAAATTATATATTGGTCTCACACATCTCCCTGCAAATTTACCTCTTCTGCCTTGCCCAGTGTTTAAAGTGCATGTTACCTTCAGCATTTGCAAAGTCCTCTACTAAAATACAGAACAAGCAAATTAGAGTCTTGCAGGGTTTGAAAGAAATAAGTTATATACAGAAAGTACAATACAAAAAAAAAAAACAAACCTGCAGTACACTTTAAAAACATTAACAAAGTCATTATTTCTGAAACATAAATATTTGAAGCACAGTGATACAACTCTTTCTATTGTGCAAGTAGTGGCTCTTAAAAGAGCCTTTGGGTCTGTGTGGGCTGTCTTGGTGTCTGCTAGAGCCGAGGAGAAGCTACAGCAGGAACCTCAGGCACGCTCGCCGCGGATGCGGCGGGCCAGCTGGATGTCCTTGGGCATGATGGTGACGCGCTTGGCGTGGATGGCGCACAGGTTGGTGTCCTCGAACAGCCCCACCAGGTAGGCCTCGCTGGCCTCCTGCAGCGCCATGACGGCCGAGCTCTGGAAGCGCAGGTCGGTCTTGAAGTCCTGCGCGATCTCGCGCACCAGGCGCTGGAAGGGCAGCTTGCGGATCAGCAGCTCCGTCGACTTCTGGTAGCGCCGGATCTCGCGCAGCGCCACCGTGCCGGGCCGGTAGCGGTGCGGCTTCTTCACGCCGCCGGTGGCCGGCGCGCTCTTGCGGGCAGCCTTGGTGGCCAGCTGCTTGCGGGGCGCCTTCCCGCCCGTCGACTTACGCGCCGTCTGCTTCGTACGCGCCATCGCTTCGCTCTCTCCTCTACGCTCTCACGCCCCAATAAAAACTAAGCTGCAGCAACCGCTCTGAGGCAGCGGTATTTATAGCCGAAGCGCCCTGGCGATTGGCCGTCCGCACGAGTCCCGCTGCCATTGGGCGGCGCGAGCAAGTCGAAAAGCCCGCGTCTCGCGGGCGGAGATCCCGCCCTTCCCCCGCCTCGCTCCGCCCACTTTGGCTCCAGAGCCGCTGAACCGGCCCTTTCTCCCCCCCGCCACTCCCGCCACAGTCTGCCCTGGCCCTGCTCTTGCTCTTTTCCCGCCTTCTAAAGGCTTTCGCCCTGGCTCCCTCGCTATATAAAAATAACTGCGCAGACTTCCCCACAAACAGCCGTTTAGGAGGCAGAGGGAGTGTCAGGAGCCACCGTAGGAGACCGGTGTAGCAGGTCCCGTCGCCCACGCCTGGGTCTCGGTCTCTACTCCACCCGGTCCCACTCAGTGCCCCCCCACCCCTGGCACCGGGACTGCTGACTAAAGGTCCTTCGCTTGGCAGCCTCCGTTTCTCGAGAGAGCTCGCTATTTGCTCCCGTTCGGTAACCGCGCTCGGTTCAGGTCCCCAGCAGGGAG
The DNA here is from genome assembly GCF_964273445.1 of Streptopelia decaocto. Lineage (NCBI taxonomy): Eukaryota > Metazoa > Chordata > Aves > Columbiformes > Columbidae > Streptopelia > Streptopelia decaocto. The sequence goes on along the minus strand of NC_138663.1, from coordinate 42,754,207 downwards.
GTAGAAGCGTGTGGCAGTCGACCTTTCGCCTAAGGTCGTTTCCAGGTTGCTGTCCCGCCACGGTGGAAGGTCCGTCTCTCTTCGGAGGAAGCGGCGATGCGCTCCGAACGGCGAAAGCCTCCGCAACCAATGACGACCGTGCCGGGCCCGGCAGCTGGGGAGCGCCGTGCAGTTCTCACTCAGGTCGGACTGAGCCCTGTAGCTGCGCGTTTCAGGGTCCGCCCGCTCCCTGCTCCCGCCGGCTGCTCGGCTGCGGGATTTACGGGCCGTGGGGGAACACGGCGGTGAAAGTGGGCGAGGGCCGGGGAGAGCGCTGGGACGGTAGGCTGTGCTCGGCACCACAGGCGGGGAGGCGCGGTTCAGGGATGAGAACGCCGAAAGAGCCCCGGTTTCCCTCCCTCGGTCGCTCGCGAGATTGCTAACGGTGCGGGGCTCCAGCCGGGAGCTTTCATTTAAAAAAAAAAAAAAAGGCACGACCGGATCTCCAGAACACATTTTCTCAGGCATTTAAGAACACCTACACACCTACATCGTTCATTGTTAATCTTCACCCGAAGCCAGCCAGCCACGAAGGTGCAAGTGACTTCTCCTGAGGTATATTTAGGGTACTGTAAGCATTCTCCCTTCTGAGGAAAAGGGAGAACGCGTTGTTTCTCGTTAAACACATATACATCTCAGACTCCTTGCAACCAGCAATATTTTCTCATTTATTACGCCTCTGAGAAAAGCCCAGAACAACTAGTAACATAACACCGCTGCATCAGCTCTTTTATTGAAAAAGTGGGTGGCTCTTAAAAGAGCCTTTGGGTTAAAAAGATTTTTAAACACGGATTTACTTGGAGCTGGTGTACTTGGTGACAGCCTTGGTGCCCTCGGACACGGCGTGCTTGGCCAGCTCGCCGGGCAGCAGCAGCCGCACGGCCGTCTGGATCTCCCGCGACGTGATGGTGGAGCGCTTGTTGTAGTGCGCCAGGCGCGAGGCCTCGCCGGCGATGCGCTCGAAGATGTCGTTGACGAACGAGTTCATGATGCCCATGGCCTTGGACGAGATGCCCGTGTCGGGGTGCACCTGCTTCAGCACCTTGTACACGTAGATGGAGTAGCTCTCCTTGCGGCTCTTCTTGCGCTTCTTGTCACCCTTCTTCTGTGTCTTGGTGACAGCCTTCTTGGAGCCCTTCTTGGGCGCAGGAGCAGACTTAGCCGGCTCAGGCATTATTATCAATGACCCAGGCGCGCACCACGGGAAAGTCACAAATGTGCACTGAATGACTGCGAGCGCTCTCCTTTTATAGGGAACGTATGCAAATTACCGTTCCTCTAAGCTTAATTTTTATTGGCTGAGAAAGTTTTGGGCAGTCGTTTGTTTTGTAGTTCATCGCTATTGGTTAGAATTCAATCCGCGTTCCCATTGGTTGTTTTCGCCATATCACTTTCTTAGCCTATCGAAATTCGCGCCTTTCGCTGAAAGGGAATATAAGGGAGAGTTCCGAAGTTGCTTTTATTTCCGTAGAGTACTTCGTCTCGATTACTGATTCACTGCGATGTCCGGCCGCGGGAAGCAGGGCGGGAAGGCGCGGGCCAAGGCCAAGTCGCGCTCGTCGCGGGCCGGGCTGCAGTTCCCCGTGGGCCGTGTCCACCGGCTGCTGCGCAAGGGCAACTACGCCGAGCGGGTGGGCGCCGGCGCCCCGGTGTACCTGGCGGCCGTGCTGGAGTACCTGACGGCCGAGATCCTGGAGCTGGCGGGCAACGCGGCCCGCGACAACAAGAAGACGCGCATCATCCCCCGCCACCTGCAGCTGGCCATCCGCAACGACGAGGAGCTCAACAAGCTGCTGGGCAAGGTGACCATCGCGCAGGGTGGGGTGCTGCCCAACATCCAGGCTGTGCTGCTGCCCAAGAAGACCGACAGCCACAAGGCTAAAGCCAAGTGAACACCGAAGGCCAACACCGGGGAAGTTTTTCCCAGAAAGACCCAAAGGCTCTTTTCAGAGCCACCAACAATTCCAGAAAAAGAGCTTGGATTTCATTTAGTATCAAGTAATGCAATTCAGCGGTGTGTTTTAAAATGCTCGGCTGACACTAACAAAAACTAACGGCCCCATACACGCGACCCCCCACCCCGCGTTGTTGTGCTGCCTGGTTGTGGGGGCGAAGCTGCGGCGGTGCTGACAGGGGTCCCGCCGGTAGACCGACCCTTTCAAAGCCGCAGCCAGTCCCTGCGCTGTGCTGGCTTTCCAAATACGCCGTTTCGCTATTCTGCTCTCCTCGGTAATCAGAGATTTTACATCCCCTCTGCCGTTGCTCCGACTGTCTGTTCCCACACCGAAGCAAAACATTGCCAGCAGCAAATCAGAAGCTGCCTGAAACCCTCCCCATCGCCAGCGTCCCCGATAGCGATCATAGCCACAGTGTTTCAACCCTTTTAAGACAATGTGGGTGGCTCTTAAAAGAGCCGTTTGGTTTAAGCGCAGAGCAAGCATTTTCTTTTATAGGAGCTTACTTCTTGGGCGCTGCCTTCTTAGCCTTAGCCGCTTTGGGCTTGGCCGCCTTAGGCTTCACTGGCTTTGCCTTGGCCGGGCTCTTCACTGCTGCTGCCTTTTTGGGCTTGGCAGCCTTAACCACTGCCTTCTTAGGACTTTTGGCCCCTTTCTTGGGTGCAGTGACCACCGGCTTCTTGACTTTTTTGGGGCTCTTCTTTGCCGTTGCTGCCTTCTTGGCTGCACTAGCAGGCTTCTTCGCCGCAGGCTTCTTCGGCTTGGCCGCGGCTTCCCGTTTCTTGGGGGCTTTTTCTTTTTCAGGCTTCTTGCTGAGCCTAAAAGACCCAGACGCACCGATGCCTTTGGTCTGCACCAAAATCCCCTTGCCGACAAGGTTCTTTAGCCCTACCTTGACACGGCTGTTATTTTTCTCCACATCGTAGCCGCCGGCGGCCAGCGCCTTCTTGAGCGCGGCGAGCGAGAGCCCCTTGCGCTCCTTGGAAGCGGACACGGCCTTAGTGATCAGCTCGGTGACGCTGGGGCCCGCAGGCTTGCGGGCTTTGGAGCCGCTCGCCACTTTCTTTGGCTTCTTGGCGACAGTTTTAGCGGCGGGGGCTGGCGCAGCGGCCGGCCCAGCGGCAGGCGCACTCTCCGACATGATAGCAGCGCAGCGCAGCGCAGCGCAGTGGGAGGCAGCGGCGGCTGCGCCCCCTTTATAGCAGCGCGGCGGGCGCTGATTGGTGCCGCCCGCCCGCCCCGCCCCGTCTCTCCGCGGCTCGGCTTGTGTTTCTTTAGGGGCAATAAAAAGGTGTTTTTCTAATTTATCTATCACGAAATTGCCCCTTTTCTGCCTCTGGGAGTCCGTGGAAGTGCCTATTTTCGCCTATCGGTGTCTTGTGGCAAAAAGAGCGGAGTTCGGGTAGAGAGGAGACAATAAATCCCGAGTCCTGGAACCGAACAGACCTTGAGAGAGCGAAAGTTTTGTTTTTCTTTGTAAATTAGGAATTCTGCTTTGAAGTTAACGTGAGACGGGAAACTCAGTGTTAATCTTCAGAGGGTCTTTTTCACATCAGAGAAGAAAGTGAGCAGTTAGAATCTCATAATTTAAAATAAAATGGTTTCAAAGAGAATGAGGTAGCACAAACTCCCACAAGACGAGCCTCTGCTCTTACTGAGGTTTATACCTCGGGCTACTGCCAAACACTCAATTAGGGGTATTTAATTTTTTTTTTTTAGACTTCCAAAGCCAAAGTTTCTGGAGGCTACACGTGAAATAAGAGGCAGCATATACTTCATTTACCTCAGAATGGGATACTTTCTCTGCAACTATTCGCTGTTGTTAACATAGCAAAAAGCTCTCTAATGTTAATGGGATAAATTGGGACATGAAGACCAAAGTTGATGTCGAATGACTGAGCTTCATGGAAGTCTCTGGCATACAGAAACAGATTGTACTCTAAATAAAGCACATAGTGCCATTTCTGTAAAATCTGCGCATATGATTCAGTAACATGGAAAAAATTGGCAGAGATCAAGTCTTCAAGATATCTGAAAGCACTATTTTATTCATATTTTCCTGCCAAGCTAGGAACAGAAATCACCATTTATACTTACTGCTCTTTTGCCAGGTTACAGATTAAGTCACAGCAGCTTTTCTACATAAAACCTTTTTATCACAAAGTGATGCAAAGCTCTCTGTCCACAATGTAGTGACTATTCTATTCAAATGCACATCTCCTTATCAGCTAAAACTTTGTATGTATTTCTGTCTCTCTAGCAAGAGTTCCTAATTCATTTAACTTGAACTTTAGTAGCTGTCACATAGTTTAACACCATGGTATTGCCGCATTTCAACGTGATGTATACAAACTTCACTTGCACAGTTTACATATGGTGCTGACCAGATGATCAGCTTCACCGTTTCAACAAAATACAGAATCTACGAGTGGAAAAATATCACCTCACTCCCCTCCATCATTCCACTACAGGGAAAACAAATGAACCTCTTGAAGCTTTTGAGTGGCCCTTCATTTTCAATTAATTCATGAAGTCCCATTCTTTAAAACTTTGTGTAGGCAGTTTGACCTTTTCTTGTATCCTTACGGTAAAAAGGACTTCAGGAAAATGCAATAAATACATTCCTCTCTCCCACTTACTTTTTCTTTCTAGCTCTTCCTCATGATTGAGGTCTCATAGCTGAGAAGTTATCCCTGAGACAGGGAGCGCAAATAAAACGGCAAATTCCACAAATCTGGATCTGGGCTACCCAAGCTGTTTTAGAAGCAGGATGACTTATAGACCAACACTCATGAGGAGTTTTACAAAGGCAAAAGAACTCACCTGTAAGGAAGATTTACTTCATGTAGTAGCAGGGGGCATACAAAATTGAATAGTGAAATTAATAACATCTACTAAAGTTTCCTGAAGTCAGGTGCATGGCTGTATATCTGCTCTGTCCCACTTAGGTGTGGTAAAAGCCCTGGTGTCCTTTAAAAACTAAACTTGTTACAGTGCTTGTAAGCAGAATCTTTTTATACTCACCAACTCTTCTCACATTGCCTATGCCAATACTGGGGTTGGAACAGAAACCTTTCTACCACAATAAAACAATTTCGCCCTTCTCTGCAACTCTTATTTTTGCAAGAGAAACAATGCAGCACAATAGCATAGAGTCATAGAATAATTTCTTTTGGCAGAGACCCTTAAGATCATCGAGTCCTCCAATCATAACCTAAATCTAGCACTAAACCATGTCCCTAAGAGCCTCATCTATGCATCTTTTAAACACCTCCAGGGATGATGACTCAACCACTTACCTGGGCAGCTTGTTCCAGTGCTTCACAACCCTTTCCAGGAAGAATTTTTTCCTAATATCCAACCTTGAACCTTCCCTGGCACAACTTGAGGCCATTTTCTCTTGTCCTATCACTTGCTAATCAGAAGAAAAGAGCAACACCCATCTTACTACAACCTCCTTTCAGGTGGTGGTAGAGTGCGATAAGGTCTCCCTTCAGCCTCCTTTTCTCCAGAAGAAATCTGTAATATGATATTCTCAAGACTGTTTTCCTTACACACACATAATCAGACGGAATACAGCCGTATAGCTAAATCCTGTATAGCAGTGATAACTACAACACCATCTTCAGGGAAAAAGCCTCTCAGTGTGTGCCAGAGAAACACTGGAGTATGTTGTTGTAGTCCTTGTCTTACTCCACTTTTGAGGCTATAGATTTCCATCAAATGTTAAATGGTCATTGTGCAACTTAAGACTATATTTTGTAATTATTTAAAGTGCTTCTCCTTATTTGATTTTCCACTTATGTGTGTACTCGGTTATTATCTTCCTTTGTTGTTAAGAAGAAAATACATTCTCATGACCATCTCACAAACAAGCAACCAATCCATGTGTATTAGTGAAGAGATGAAGAAGTACTAGAGAAAAATCAAGGCATACAAGAAGAGCTGAATACAGTGTCACCTCATTCTGTAATGAATACACAAGGACTGTGGGTTGTCCTCCTTCCCCAAATACTGCTATTCTTTGTTTGACTGGTAGCACAAAAAGTCTGACATTAAATAGAAGACGTCATTAGTCTAGCCATGATCAAGCTTAATAAATATATATGGAAGTACTATGTTTCCCTTCAATGCATACACAAAAAAGGAGCAGATAGGGAGGACACTTGCTGTGAAAGATTCTCCCTCCTTCTTATGCATTTGCCATCACAATTATAGCAAGCTTTCCTGCCTTGCCTTAGAAGAGGTGACCATCAAGAACAACAGGATCTCAGTGGTATTCTATGCTGTTGGTCTCTAGAAGCTCTGTCAGCATGGACGGAGATATCTGCTAGAGTAACAAAGATCTGCCAGCAAATTCTGCACAAAGTTTTTTGCCAGTGCTGTCAATGTGAGCCAGCTGAGACTGCAGGGCTAGATCGGGAAGCCTCTTTAGAGCTCTTCCCAGTCATCATGAAAAACATAGATTGTTATAACCAGTAACATTTGCCTACTAATTTGAAAAATATACAGTAATCCAAACCAAACTTAATGCCTGCAAGACAGCAAGCAATTTTAACAAGATTAAGGTAATTTTCCATTTCTTGCAGTCCCTTTTGTGATACTTCACTTGACACTACATGACAAAACATAGTAGCCACCATAGATGACAGTACAAGTCCTAGGAAGAGCACCTTAGAGAGGTCCAGTTTTCAGCTCTTTGTACACATAAGGAGGATAATTCTTTCTGAACTGTTCACTCTTTTTCCTCCTCTTCCTTATGACTTTTACACATGATAATGTAACTGCACTGAGTTTATTCATGTCACACTGCCACACCTTTCCCAAACACTTAAAGCCCATCCCCATTTTGGAGATGCAAGAACTGAGAGTCACTTAATCTGCATTTCTCAAAAATGCAGTTACTTGCATCCTCTGATTTCTGTCTGGTTCAGGTTTTGCAGGCTCCTGCTGCTGAGGCACAGCTATGTGTATTAATTCTCCCCATTTCCTGTCAGAAGAAAAACAGTTCAGAGATGATTCATCTAACTTCACAGGGGAAAAACCGAAACCTGCTCAAAATGTGATGAATTTGTTTGCTTTTTTTAACTTCCAATTTGTCACGAACCCCAGCTCTTTCCCTTACACACACAGGCCAGGGCATCCATCTGCAAGTGATGTCAGGATCAGGCCTGGTGAGGGGCTCTGGGGTGAGACACAGCCCCAGCCCCAGCCCCGGGCATCGGGCACCCTCTGGTGCGGTGGGGCCTTGGTCAGGCAGGGCTGGGGGGAGCTGGAGACTGGCATCCTTGCAGCATTTCTGTGATAGGGACTGACAGTCCTGAGGAGGGAAGAAATGGGGCCCTTGGACCTGGGCATGGTGGGGACAGCCCAAGGAAATGCTGGGCAGGGATAGTCAGGGCTAGTGGTGCCCTGACAGGGCCTCTCCTCGGTGTAGCAGGGACTGTAAGAGACTCTGAAAGCTACTGTTTCAATATACCTCTAGATCCAGAGAATAAAGAGCAATTTTGGTCAAGTTGCATGCAAATGTTTGATTGCAGTCCTAGTACACAGAGAAGTGGACTTCAGTTATAACAACACTCTACTGCCACTTACACTTGTCACTGACATTGGATGTAGTCACCAGCTTTAAGATCAAGACAGCTGAGAACAACAGTTCTTGCACTTTAGTTTAGTTATTCCTAACTCTTTTGTTAGCAAACACATCGAAATGTGAGAATGGTTTGGCTGACCTTGTATTGGGCCCACAAAAGTCAGCTGGATCTGTACCACCCTTCTACCTTCATTTCATTAAACCTCATAGGGAAACATCTCAAGAGGTTTTGAACTAGCAGCAGCCAGCTTCACTTGCCAAACTGTCCTAGATAACAGCATTTCCATCCTCTCCAGCACAGTCACTCTTGTGGCTGAAAGGGACCATTAGAAGGAGCCACTTGTTCCACCTTTTAGCTGCCATCTGGAGAAAATGCTGACCTACAGCTTTGGTCTGGGTGACAATGTACATATCTCCCTACTAACTTCGGGTGGGAACTTCCATCCTTTCCCATCCTGCTCTGAACCATGACACTCATGTCACAGGGGTGCCTTAGCCAGTCTTACTTCTTCTAAGGCAGCTGGTCTCAAACTTCTGCCTGGCATTTAGCCATTGGGGCTCACCTGCACCCCAGTGGTGCCCACCTGAGCCAAGAAGAGGATAACTGCCTTTACTTGCTATCAGCAGCTGAGCTTATTAGCTGTCTTCTGATTAATCTAGACACTTCAGAGCTGTCTTTTGGAGACATTTCGTCTCTCTTGAGTGCTGTGATCCACAGTTTGGGAAAAAAACTGCTTGCGGACCAGCATTCATTGAATTTAGGCACCGCTGCAGCCTCCATGTAAAGATACTGCATTACTAGCTTTGTTCCTTCTTTACTAACCAATAGCTTTGACTCTTCCCACTTCCCTTCTTCCACGATTAGTGACCCACAGTGCCCAGATACAACCTGCAAACCACTTTCTGCCAAGAAGCCAGGGAGACGAGCTGCCACTTAACAAAAACAAGCTCACAGTGGCTCAGGGTGGATGGACAATCATCCATCTCTTTGAGGGAGAAGGGTTTGGCCCCTCTCCCTGTGTTGCTGGAGGGCAGACACTGAAGATGACGTTTCCTGCACTTTTCCTAGAGGCCGCTGGGATGCAGAATTTGCAAAGGAAAGGAACAGTTTGGCACAGATGTCCAGCAGCTGGAGCGCAGCCCTGAGCTAAGTGCAAAAATAGCTGCTGGCATCACCGCACCTGTAAAAACAGAGGAGCTGCATAGTGCTGGGCAAGCGGACAAGAGCTGGGGGAAGAGGGTCACTTCTGGTGGCTTGTTTTGCCACTTTATTTTTGAGCATATGTCAGGTATATTATGTAAAGTGCTTAGTTTTAGGACCTTGAATATATCCATGTCTCTTGTGGCTTTTCCACTAGACTCCTCTGGTAGTTTTGAGCTGACAAACAGCTTCTAAGAGGTTTTTAAAAATTACCTGCATAGAGCAATATTCTTTCCTTATTGCTGGCATGTATTCAAATGAGAAATTCCTATGATAGCTGTTCCACCACCTCCATATTCAGAAAAAAAAAAAATGTCCTGGGGACCTTACAAGGGAAATATTCCTGTTGGCCTACTGATGCCTTTTTTTTCCCCAAGAAATATAAATAAAAGAATGCTATGGCCTTGAAGGCTGAATCAGGTTTTGTCACATCAAGGTTTCTAGAATGAGAAGTACGATATACACTTAAAAATGGGAAAGACACTCCCCAGTCTTGAAGAAGCCCAGAGGAAGGGAATTTAAAATCATGGTCTGATCAGTACTACAAAAGCTGTGCTAGGGCACAGAGTAGCCTCAGGGAACAAACACTCACCTGAAACACTTCCTTTAACAAGGGAAAGTGTAGAGTCCTGCACCTGGGCAGGAACAACCCCAGGTTCCAGTATAGGCTGGGAAATTACATATTAGAGAGCAGTGTAGGGGAAATGGACCTGGGGGTCCTGGTGGACAACAGGATGACCATGAGCCAGCACTGTGCCCTTGTGACCAGGAAGGCCAATGGCATCCTGGGGTGTATTACAAGGGGGGTGATCAGTAGGTCCAGAGAGGTTCTCTTTCCCCTCTACTCCACCCTGGTGAGACCACATCTGAAATATTGTGTCCAGTTCTGGGCTCCTCAGTTCAAGAAGGACAGGGAACTGCTGGAGAGAGTCCAGCACAGGGCAACGAAGATGATTAAGGGAGTGGAGCATCTCCCTTATGAAGAAAGGCTGAGGGAGCTGGGTCTCTTTAGTTTGGAGGAGACTGAGGGGTGACCTTATTAATGCTTATAAATATGTAAAGGGTGAGTGCCACGAGGATGGAGCCAGGCTCTTCTCGGTGGCAAACAATGATAGGACAAGGGGTAATGGGATCAAGCTGGAACACAAGAGGTTCCACTTAAATTTGAGAAAAAACTTCTTCTCAGTGAGGGTGACAGAGCACTGGAACCAGCTGCCCAGGGAGGTTGTGGAGTCTCCTTCTCTGGAGACATTCAAAACCCACCTGAACATGTTCCTTTGAGACCTCACCTAGGCATTCCTGCTCCAGCAGGGGGATTGGACTAGATGATCTTTTGAGGTCCCTTCCAATCCCAAACATACTGTGATACTGTGATACTGTAAATGCAGGTCACCTATATTCACTATTTGGTTCTGCCCATGAAGCACTAAGCAAACCACCAGCTTCCTCCCTACCTCTGTTTCCCTGCACATCAGGTGATAGCAAGCACCTCCAAAGTTCACTGAGATTGCTGCAGTAAAGCAAGTGTGAATTGTCTGTAGCTTCATGTTGGTAACCAGAGGTCCTGTATCCAAACTGATGTGATTTTTGAGTGTACATCAGGAAATGAGTCAGCTACCATATGCTTTCTGAAATGTAAAAGGTGGTGAGAAGTAGGTGGCTTGATTATCAATGCCTACTGCTGTGCTAAGGAGGAAAAAACTCCTGCTGAGGAGGAGATTTTAGGGAAAGAGATTGCTTTTAGCTAGGCTCCTTCATGACCACCCACTGTGTGAAGACCTTCCAATAGAATGGCTAAAGAAGAAAAAGTGTTTCAGGCGCACTGTTTGGTCTGTACTAAAGCTGAAAGAAAAAGGGTGGTCATCTTCAGACAAGTCTCTAAAGAGGCCCAAAATGGAGCAACATATTTGTTGTCTGATCCAGCTCCCCAACTGCACTGTGTTTGAGCAAGGACTGACAAGAAGAGGCCATATCCACCCTCTCTGCCCAATTCCATTTCTCCAAGTCTACAGGGATGCTTAAAGTGTGAAAACATTTTTTTCTAGCACTCTACTAGTCAGTAAAAAAATCCGATCTGTACAACCACTCAATCTCTGATATGCTTCAAATATAAAATAATGCCCAGCCTAGAGGGGAGCTCTAGGATACTTCGAGAGATGCTATCATGTATAGTTCTGTTGACTTTTCTTTAAGTTTCTTTCAGAGAGGCTTTGTCAAAAGCCTTTGGAAATTCGGTCAGATCACATCAACCAGGTCACTCTTTCCCACATACTAGTTGATCTAGTTAAAAAAAATGCAAGATGTTTGTAAGGCAGGGGCTCTCTTTACATGGTAAAGCTATGCTGACTTTATTGAAAATCTCTGTTTATCCAGGAGGCTCTTCTGGGCCAACAGTGTGTCTGACACAGCCAGGAGTTTTACAGAACAAGAGTCCTATGGTCTGACAGGCTCTTGGGCAAAATTTTGGCTGCTGCTGAGACAGATGGAGGATTTAATACTAGTTTTGATTTTTTAACTAGCCTATCTTCTAACCCCTTTTTGGACAGCTTGGGTATATTTTTATGCTTAATCTGCCAAAATTTGTGAGTTTTTTCTGTGCTTTTTACTCAAACACACCTACAGCTTTTTGAATGATCCTTTCTTACATTCAATCCTCCCTTCTGTTATCAGCACCAGCATCTTTCCTTTTTTCAGGCCTTTCTGGGTGGGTGGTAACCCTATCACTGTGTCCCCAGCATGGTAATTTCAGCTTTCCCCACTCACCTGTGAGGACTTAATCCTTCCAGGTGTTCCTTTGGGTTTCTTTTTAACAAGCTCATGGTTTGCAAAGTACTTCCCATATCAGTAAAATGTGCCAGTGCTCTTGTCTTGTTTCCCAGGCTTCAGGCTCTGACATTGAGAAAATCACAGCACTGATTTGGTTCCTTGGCCTTCTCTTTGAATGACAACCCTCTTGCTTTATTCTATGTCCTGATGTAACCTTCCATAGAGGATACAGAATTTGGTATGTCTTGTCCTTGGGAACTCTGTCCTGAAAAAATGTCACCACTGGATGGCTTTCCCCCACCCCTCAGTTTAAAAGGTCTCTGACAACCTCCTGCACGCTGGTAGCCAGAAGCTCATTTCTCTTTTGATCCAGATGAGGTTCATCCCTCCTGTGCAAGTGCTCTGTAGAACAGAAATCTTCCCAGCTCCTGCTGAAACCCTGTTCTCAGCCAGGTTGTGAAACCGCCATCCACATCCCTCTCTGGTCCCAAGCAGCATACTGGGAGCTTTTCAGAAGGAGGTGAGCATCAACATTCTGTTTTCCATCTTCTTCCCCAGGAGCTTACACATTGCATCCAAAGCTTTTCTCCTTACTTTCCATATGACACAGGTACTCAAGTAGACCATGACAATGCGTCCCCTCTCTGGCTTACCCTAGGACCCACCCATGTACCCTGTCAAGTTTGTCATCTTCAAGTCCTTCCCCAGAGCAGTGAGAAACTCCTCTGGCCCTCCAGCCTTAGTTCTTCCTCATCTGTGTCTCAAAACAGGGAGTTAGACTGGAAAGCTGGATGCTGGATCTAGAATGTGTGCACAAAGCAGGGATGGGTCATGTGCTAAAAGAGCCCTGTTGGGGATACTGCAAGGAACATGCACTGTAGAAAAGGATTCTGTATATGTGGTGTGGAGCAAGTGTGAGTCACAAAACTCTGTGTGCACGTGGGAACGGCATACTTCAGCCTGGCAGCTTGCTCCGGGGTTGTCCTTTGGACCAGTCCTCCCAAACCATGTGGATGTGTCCTCTAATCAGGAAGAGAATAGGGAGAGTGAATGGGAGAGCTTATATGGTGAGGATATAAACTATAGAATAACCTGGGAAAAGCTGTCTTGACACCTAAATTAAACATGTAGCCAGCTGTAGCCTGTGAGAAAGCAGAGAGGAGATTGCCTTCCATACAAGCATCTCTTCTGCATAGTACTTGTATGGACCATGATCCAGATGTAAGCAGGAATAAGAGAAGTTGTCCTGGGCAATCTAATTCTTCCTTGGTGCAGCTTAGGGTTTCTCTTTCCCCAGAGCAGCAAATGTCACCAAGCACAAAGGAAATACTGTTGTTAAAATGTGTTTTTACAGAATATTCCTTCAAGTTTTTTTTTACTCAGAGGAGAATCTCATCTCACCACAGCAATTTCCAGCTGCCAGCAAAGCATCTTCTGACAGTGAGAAGCAAAGTGTGAGAACCTCTTCAGGGTTGCCCTCAGTGACAGCAGGGTTTATCTTCTCCCCATCCAACCTGTGACGACACAAACAGCTTTACTGTCCTCTAAAAGTCTCATCCTAGGCCCAGCTCAGCTAGGCTCAGAAGCCAAGTATCTCTTTACTGTTTGTGTCTGGGGTTGGTCAGACAAAATCAAAGAATAGCTAAGGAATGATGATGATGATGATGATTATTATTATTATTATTATGTTTGTTTGCTTACTTTGTTTGGTTTAGAGGTGAGCTGGGTTTCTTTATATTACTGGACTGGTATTAAAAAAAAAAAAAAAAACACCATACCTGATCTTTTCAAGAGCTGCATTTGACCAGACGCTATTAGAGAGGTTTATTACCCCTGCAAGCCTTTGTACCTCTCAAAATGGTGCCACTTTATAAAGTTTTTTTTTAAACTACATGTGTTTGCAAACCAAGGGGTCTCTCAGCTGTGCCCTGCTGTTACAGCTGCTGCTAATTATGCAGGGTGTATCTGCAGATGCAGGGAAGCGCATTCTCTCCCAGGTTTCCTTTTTCTCCCTCACACGTCCTGATCATTTGTTCAGAAAGGTGCAGGAAGTAGACTGAATCCACCCAGGCCAAAAGCATCTACTGACCATCCCTGTATTCTCATGAAATTGCTTCAGGGACGCTGGGCAGCCGAGCACTCAGGCACTGCATGCATCTGAACCAGGAGCCTGGGAGAAATGCCAAGTACTCATCCCCATCATGTCCTGGCTCTGCAGCTGGGCAGCCTCTGCTCTCCCAGAAATGCAGTCATCACGGGAGTGATTACTTGCTCCTGCCACATCTCCCATTAACAGATTTGGTCCTGTGCTTGAAAGATGCCCTCAGGTCCTTCAGCAAACTACCGCCTCCTCTTCATAAATTTCCCTTCAAAGAGGTTTATACTACTGACAGCTATTCTTTCTGATCAGGTCTGGGGAATGTGTAATAAGAAATTTCTTAGTCCCTCGCACCAGGTTATGATTTAATGTTAATGTTAACGAGGGTACAAAAAGATCTGTCTGGCCTTTAGTGAGGAACCATTTCCCATTCTCCCTCACTCTAAGCACACTGGCAATAGGACAAAATGTTTTTGATTATTGTTCCGAACCCTGATGGGTTACCAAGAGGAATCACTTTGCAGCTACCATGTTTTGCAAATGGAGAAGTGAAGACCTGGCCTGAAATTAAAAATTCAGTTTTTTTGGCTTGGGAAAAATAATAATTACTTTGGAGGGCAGGGGGGGTTGTGTGTGCTTTTTTGTTTGGTTGTTGTTTGTTTTGGTTTTTTTGTGTGTGTGTTTTTGTTTGTTTGGTGTTTTTTGTTTGTTTTCATTCTGATTTGGCTATTTAAAACTGAATCATAGTCCCCCTGGACCTAGAACAAACCATTAGGACTGTGATGCAGTGACGTTATCGATCATATGCTTTTTCCACATTCTAAGTGCAGCTCTGCAAAGCCTTGTGTTCTTCTGTACGTGTCTGGCTTGTATATGTCCCCTGCTAATCCTAAGAATGTGACTGATAAGTTGTCACTCACAAGCATGAGGGGGGACCATGTGTCCCACACCATGCAGTGCGAAATCACCAAAGCCATAGAGAGGGGAAACGCAGAACTTTTATTTCCCAAGTCCCACAGAACTAGAATAAGGGTCACTCTCTGAAAGTAATACATTAACTGAAAACAGGCAAAATAAAATACTTATTTATACCATGAACAAATGGGAACTTTTGGACTTTGCTGATCCAGAAGGCAGTGGAAACAGCTGGTGTCAGCAATGTGAAAAGGAATCGAATAAATCCATGGGCAAGAGAGAGCTGCTGATGGGCAGGTGTGTACGTCTGCCACCCCTGGCCCAGGCCTGTGGGTGCTGGTGGGCTACACAGGGCACTGCAGAGAGCAGACAGGTTCCTCTACTCTTCCAAAATAGTATCTCCCACTGGCACCGCAGGACACTGAGCTCTGAGTTACAGGGACCATCTCTGTCCCAGAGCAGTCTTTGAAATTGGAACACAAGCCTAACAAACCTGGGGGACATTGAACGGGAAGGGAGAGGGATAAAGAATTGGTGTCTAGAATAAGTCATATATTATAGAGCACGTGCCTGAAAGAGATGGACTGAACCAGCCTTTGGGGATGGCTGTTTCTTCTCCTGTCTCTAGAGGGAGCTTCAGGGAGTGAATAAACGGGCTGGGTGACAATCTCTGCAGGGGGCTGAAATTAGGTGAGATACATTCCTACCTGAAGCTCAAGGTAAAAGTTTTTAACTTCTCCTGGACTTTTTAGGCCCTTATGTTTCTGTCATGTTTCTACAGTGCCAGATGGGAGAGTTAATAAATGTAACGAATTTCATTATTTTGTTTCCATGACAGTGCATTTTTTATATGGAATGTTTCCTGCTGAATCTTAATCCTGGTAGTAAAAGCTTAACAGTATGAAATTACTAAAATAAAATAAAATAAAATAAAATAAAATAAAATAAAATAAAATAAAATAAAATAAAATAAAATAAAATAAAATAAAATAAAATAAAATAAATCTATTTTAAACCAACAAAAACAACAACAAAGGTCTTGCCAGTGTTTTAAAAAACTGAGAGGAGACCTGAAAAATTTACTCAAGTCCAGGATTTAATCTTCCACCACAGTTAAAACCGCTTAACTTTTGGTTAATCATCTTCTTCAAATATAGCACCAGTTTCTATGTGGACTGTGGATGAACTTTCTTATTTGATTATGAAGGAACGCAACAGTGACACATGACTGTGACCATCCCAGGACAAGTCAAATTCCCCTTTATGAAATGTGGAGGCTTTGAGCTGAATATTCCCTACACACATATTATGAAAAGTCAGCAGCATTGGTAAAATTTGTGTGGGATTAACAAGAAGACCTGCAATGCAGCCTTCATCTATCCAAATCACTCTGTCTCCAATACCTAAATTTGCTTACAAGTTATCTAACTTATTTTTCAATTAAATGCTTGTGTATTATTATGAATATTAAATATCTCTCTTCACTTGCTGCAAATTATGTATACTAGAAAAGTTCGTTAATTTGAAGAAGCAAGAGAAGAATTAAATAAAATTAAATAAAAAGCACAAATTCTAAAAACTTACTCTTTTTCTTTCATATATTTCAAAAGAAATACTAGAGTTGATAAAAATTGATTAAAAAAAAAAAAAGCAAAGTTTTCTTTAAAAAATTTAAGTCAGACAATGTCAATGTACCGAGACTCCATACCATCTTATGATTTTTTTGTTTTATTTTTTTGCATTCTTAATTTGATATCAGAGCAGATGCCTTTTTTAGCACTTTTGGAATCGCACTGGTAGCTGGTAGGGAAGCGCACAGGGTTGCAGGGCAAACGCCATCACTGCAGCCTTCTGGCATTGGCCAGAGGCACGTACAGAAAAATGATCAGGTACTTTTCATTGTGCAAATACAGGATGAGACCAAAACCAATTTTCCCGACAAATATACATTTTCCTAACCCTTCCCTCCACCATGACCAATTAGTGAACTGTTGCTTGGTGTCCCCAAGCCTATGAGTTTAGCTTTTCTAAGAACCTTCAAAGCTGAGACTTGTTACCTCACCAGCAGCCATACCAGAGCAATTGAGAGCAAGACTTGAGGAACAAGAGGTAGTGAGACTGTCTCTGTTAGAGATCATTAACCCTGACAGCAGTTTGCCACTGGCAGGGAGCAAATAGGGGAGCCAGGTAAAATCTCTGTCCTGTGCTGACTGATGCAAACACAGACACTCAGTTCCTAGCTAATAAAGGCTACGTCTACCCAGGAATCTTATCCTAAGGCTCCCAAGATGAGTTTTGGGGATTTACACCAGAGTCTTTTCAGCCTATTAGTTTTCCTGGTAAGGACGAGTTGTTGGTTCCACACTTCCCATCCAAGCTTCCATTCCAATCCAAGCTGTGGTACTGGAGACACTGCCTAGACCCACCAGCATGCAGTACAGAAATGCCACCAAAGGCTCCAGCACCAGCAGCTCCTCCTCCTGCACTGGAAGACATGGACATCAGACTAGCAGGGAGAAGACCACAAAGCAGTACAGGAAACCAAAGATTGGCTAAACACTGCAAGATTCACACTGGCAAAGGGGAATTAGAAACCATGAACGTCTGTGCCTTGTGTTTCAGTTGCAGGACACAGGGATTTGTTTTAGCCTGGCTCCCTACAGAGATGAGGGTTGTGGAACAGGGCAGTTGGGAGGTTTTTTTGACCAGTAGCTTTTGAGCTTCCTGGGTAATCTCAGCCAGAATTTGACGAAGCAGTCAAGGTTTCAAAGACACTGACTTCTTGCAAGTTTAATGAAAATAAGTAGTTTTGCAGGTGAGAAGAATCCAGACTCTTGTTTCCTCCGAGAGAAATGTTGCAACATGATCTCAGTTATCAAGAAGGCCACCTAATTTCTACTTTTCACCCAGCTACTAGGTTTCTTTGCAGTTCTGGAAATATGGTAATGATTCTCTATTCTCTACAGTGCCTGAGGGTATAGGTAGCCAGATGTGTTCATTGTGGGTCTTCTGCTGCTACCGCTGAGACACTGAACAAAGAAAAGTCCTCCAGCAGCAGCAGTCTCAGCAAAACCTGTATGTGGCCACAGTCATTTCAGCTGTGCAACAGGCAAGGCTGGAGGCATATGGGCTAAGTGGAGAATTGGGGTTTTTTTGTGTGTCAGAGAGCCCTATGCCATACAGCCTGCACTGAAACATATACCTAAAGATGGCAAATGGCAGTATAAGCTGGGCTGTTTAAGTCCATTGCAGAAATTCACTCCAAATAGATGTCCAAATAGATAGTTGATCTCTGCAGGCACTGGTGGCAGTGTTTTGACAAGGCAATTTAGGATGGTATTTTTGTTACATGAATGCTTGCTCACAAGGCACAAACAGGCACAGTCAATGCACTTGGCTAATATCATACTTAACTGGAACTAACAAGACATGTTTCTATCTCACAGGCTGTCCTGTTCCACTCTGCCCTGCTCTTTGTAGCTTTCTCCAAACCCAGCTGAAGGTGCACACACACACACCAGTGACCAGAGCCCAGAGCAGTCTCTCTTATTCTGGAATGCTTTCAAAAAATTAATTTGGATCTACTGGTAAGATTACTAAAAGCTGATGCAGCCCTTTTTGTTCTAATTTGCTTTATTTATTTTATTTTTGATCTATTCAGGTTTCCACAGAATCACAGAATCACAATGTCAGGGATTGGAAGGGACTTCAAAAGATGATCTAGTCTAATCCCCCTAACGGAGCAGGAACACCTAGATGAGGTTACACAGGAAGGTGTCCAGGCGGGTTTTTTTTAATGTCTCCAGAGTAGAAGACTCTACAACCCCTTTGGGCAGCCTGTTCCAGTGTTCTGATACCCTTACTGAGAAGAAGTTTCTTCTCAAATTTAAGTGGAACCTCTTGTGTTCCAGCTTGAACTCATTACCCCTTGTCCTATCATTGTTTGTCACCGAGAAGAGCCTGGCTCCATCTTTTTGACGCTCACCCTTTACGTATTTATAAGCATTAGTATGGCCACCCCTCAGTCTCCTCCAAGCTAAAGAGACCCAGCTCCCTCAGCCTTTCCTCATAAGGGAGATGCTCCGCTCCCTTAATCATCTTCGTTGTCCTGCGCTGGACTCTCTCCAGCAGTTCCCTGTCCTTCTTGAACTGAGGAGCCCAGAACTGGACACAATATTTCAGATGTGGTCTCACCAGGGCAGAGTAGAGGGGAAAGAGAACCTCTCTGGACCTACTGATCACCCCCCTTGTAATACACCCCAGGATGCCATTGGCCTTCCTGGCCACAAGGGCACAGTGCTGGCTCATGGTCATCCTGTTGTCCACCAGGACCCCCAAGTCCCTTTCCCCTACGCTGCTCTCTAATAGGTCATTCATCAGCTTACACTGGAACCTGGGGTTGTTCCTGCCCAGATGCAAGACTACACTTTCCCTTGTTATATTTCATTAAATTTGTCCCAGCCCAACTCTCCAGCCTGTCCAGGTCTCACTGGATAGCAACACAACCTTCTGGCATGTCAGCCACTCCTCACATCTTGCTGTGAAGAGTTAAGATCTGTCATCCATTCAATTGACCACAGGAAAAAGAAAAGAAGTTGTTAAAAAAAAGACACCTTTTAGCCCCAGCATCCAGCAGTTAAGGTTGAAAGTACCAAACATGACATAAATCCTCTGTTAAATAGATGATATTTGAATGTAAATTTACTTTAATTTACTCAATTATTTTATCAAAACAATGTTAATAAGGGAAGCATGTCTTTGAAACTCCAGCTTCAGAAGTTACATGTTTACATTCAAATGTAACATTGCAGTAGCTCCAAACAGCTTCAGAATAAGCACTTCTGCTATATACCCCTTCTGCTGAAGAGAACAGGAGCAGAAAGACCAATCCTTTCTGCCAAAATCCACTGGAAGGAAGAGAGCTGAGGCAATGAAACATCCTTCCTTCCCCTTGCTGGTCATCTGCTCCCACAAAATGCCTTCAGGGCAGATTTTGCATGCGTCTGGCTTCTGCCCGTTTTAAGAGGATGTGGCTAGATAGGAAAGGGTGGAGCAGAGGGACCATTTTTGGCCAGGGTAGTTGCAAAACACCTGCTGTGCCCCTTCCACAAGAATGAAGAGATGGCAGCAGTAGAGGGGTTGGGTGAAAAGATGCAGCAGCCAGGATGGTGAGGTCCCCAGTGGTTTGCAGCACTGCCCAGTGAACGTCAGACCTGCCCCACAAGTCCTGAGATCCCTGGTAGCTAAGATTTGCTCTAAGCGGGCCCCCGGGACCTACTTGGTGACTTGGCAGATGTGCTCACATCTGTGTGTGTGTGCTAGAAGCATGGAAAGCCTTTTAGTCCCTGGGAGGTGCTCAGAGAAGATGCTACTCTCCCATCCTGTTTCCATTCCCACCTGCTCACGTTGCTGGAGGGGGTCGTTGTAATTATCAGTGGAAGAGAAGACCAGAACTCTCACCATAAGGATGCCTCTGAGAGTGTCAACAGGGGCAAAAATGAATCACAACATACTGCTGTAGGGTAACTTCCTAGGTAATAATGTTTCTTGTTCTAATACACATTTATTTTAAAAAATAAGGTTGATATCTGTAGTTCCTCATGGGATGTCCTTATTTTCTCAATATGCATCTCATTAATGCGGTGGGTTATGGGGAAACATTCCCTTTGGATGGTGAAGGAGCTCAGGAATGATCCCTGTGAAAAATAATCTAAGCCTGAATCCAATATCTTGTCTTGTGTGAAGTGCAAGTCTCTCAATAGGCAAGAAACTCTGTGAGAGGATACTATAAAATAAGTGAGTTGTATCTTCTGCACTGAAAACATGTCCTTACCCACACACTGAGCCTCACAAGGGTTTATGGCAACTTTTTGCAGCTGAATGTGTTGAAAGAAGAGCCCTGGGAAAGGGAGAAGAATAAGCGAAACACTGTAATCTTCTCAGGCTCATTCGAGACATTTTTAAAAATTTTCTTTTCTTTGTTATTTCATTCTTACCAAAACTCACTGTTCTAACAAGGACATCTCTGCTGGCACAAGTCCGAATTTAGATGCAGTTACATAAAAAAGTCTATTCTATTTGGGAATGTGTAAAAGAACTCTTATGTCTATCAACTGCAAACCTTCGCCAAGGCAGTTAGGCTCCAATTCAAGCACATGTTTGCTAAAACAAAGGGAAGGGCTAAAGTGCAATTTCCTTCAGTGTCAAAATGCACCTTCCTGTTAATGTGCAATATGTACAAAGTGTAACAGACCAAAATTGCTTATTTAAGTGTCTTCAAAACAATATTTTATCTTTTCAGTTTTGTGGCAGGTTGAAGTAGCTCTTTAATGCTATTTATTCATTTGTTCATGTCCCATCTCATGCAGGTCCACTCTGACAATACACTTGACATACTGTTTCACAGTCATTTTAAGATGATCTAAACCTGATCTGTCATTGAAATGAACAATCCCAGCCTTCTCCTCTCTCTGTATTCTCTGTTCCTTCCTAGGGTCAGGTCCAGCAATTGCATGAATATACATCTCACACATTCAATAGCGGAGACTCAGAACTCAGTGACAGCGAGGTAGCTTTCAGACTAGCCAGGCCAGGGGTACACCAGGGCACAATCAGAGGTTCCCTGTCAACAAACAGACCCAGAGGGTAAGAATCCACCAAACAAGAAAGTAGATGACCCATCTTCAAGCACAGCTACTCTAAACAGATGCCCCTCACAGCACAGGCTGGAGTCAGTAAGGACACATGTTGCTTGGGTCTGAGGTGGACGACACCACTTAGTGTCACCAAATAATCCTTTTTTTCTTGGAGCTGTCCAAAGTATCTGTCTTTGATTGAAGCTGTTCCTCACTCAGTGTGAAAGGCAGAGCCAGGAATGTCACTTAGGCTGTTCTTCCCCAACACCTTCATCACTTCCTCCCTCTGTCCGCATCTGTACGTGGACACAACTGCCAGGCAACAGCAGGCAGCAAAAAAGAGAATCTCAATGACTCTTTCTTTCTAATCATTGATTGCTGGGCAGGCACCTTAGGAAAACAACATGATTGTTTCTCAACTATCATGGTGCACATGGTTAAGAAATAGAGCAAAACCACTCCTTTTGGAGGATGCTGTATAGTTTTATCTACTCAAAAGGAGAAGGGATGGGAATTCAGAGCAATCGTCTTGCTGCTTCCCTTTTATGGCGCGGAGCACAGCTCCAGCTTTCACACAGCACTGCTGTGCTCCAGCCAGTCACATACTTGATTGTCCCAAAGAGCTGGGATTTTAAAAGTACACTAGCCGTGAATGAAGTAGCTGGCTGGCTGATGCTCCACTGACTCGAGACGTGTGATGGGGGGAAGCTTCAGTCGTCAAGCAATTGGCGGCTTCAGCAGAGAGTAAAGTCAGTTGCTATTTCAGGGAAAGGCAATGGTTCCCTTGGGGGAATGACTGCACTAGCTCAGCGCCAGGAATAGGCTGAGATTTTTTTTACAATTTTTTTCCCCCTACACTTCAGGAAAAGCGAACACACAATGTTCATTCACAGGGGTCGTTTCCTGAACATGATGTGTGCTCGCTGTCCCGCAGGTCATTTTCCAGTGTGTCACATCCTTCTGCACAAGGGAGAGCAGGAAATGGCAAACTCCCAGTATGAGGCAAAGCATTCCCATCGCAGCAATTGGTCCACAGGAGCTATAAATTGGTCTCCTCCAGAAACAGATCAAAACTTGTCTTTGGGGAGGTCTGCTGGAAACTAAAGGTAAGTTTGAACCAGTATTTTTGGAGTCTCTCTGAGTACTGTATTAGGAAAGTGTCTGCAAGTTTTGGACTAATGTATACCTTTATTGTCAGGGATATTTTTTCTCTAAGAGCGAGAGTTGTTGGGGTTTGTTTTTTTGTTTATTTTTGTTTTGTTTTTTGTTTATGGTGACATAAATCAGTGTATACAAGAGACATGCATCACTATATGGTTTATGCTATATATTGAATGACTGTTCTACTAACTGCAGTGAGATGGCCACTGTTATTAGCTGAGACTGTTCTCAGCAAGCAAATCTTCAGAACAAATTGTTAAGAGGCTACAGGAATCGATATATTTAATGATCATCATATTGATCTGTTGTTGACTTATTGATGAAATGCTCATTGTTCATTTCAATGCCAGTATGCATTTAGTTTAGTGTTAGTCCTCGTGCTTTCGGTTTCATCTCTGACTATAATGTAAAAAATCAGAGGACACTGCCTCCAGCTACTAAAAGCTCAATGTACTAAGTGGCACAAATGGTGCAATGATACCGAGAAAGACTGTGGTTGTTGTTCTGAAGGGCATAGAGGGATGTCCTAAAGGATTCTGCATGAAATGGATTAAGACAAATAGAAAGGAGAAAAATTACAGTGAGAATTATTTTCATACACACTTTAGAATGGAAAGACCCTTATTGGTAGGAGGTTTCCTCCTGAAACATAGGGATTCTGCAGAATGAAAGCCCCAAGGATCCTAACTATATAGTATGCCTGTGAGAGGGACTGGGCACCTCCAGTTCACACAGTACCAAAGACTTAGAAAAGGTGGCTGCAGCAATGTATAGTTTTGCTTAGTTGGCTCTGGGACAGGGTCTGTCTGCTACAGAGACTTCTGTTGGCTATGAGGGCATTATGGACTGCAAACAGCTGCTTAGCTCTATGTCTAGACTTTGCTAGGTGCAGAGGCAGCACAGCCTTGTGCACAGTGCAGTATTGTGGAGCACAAAAACTCTGCTCCCACTAGACAATTGGTGATGCTACATCACTCCTGTTGCCTCCTTTGCCTCAGTTGCCCTATATGTAAGCAGGATTAAGGATGCTGCCTTCCTTTGTAATGCACTTCGCAGCCCTAGAGTAACCTTCAAGTTGGAACCTTTCTTTCTACCCTTGTGACAAAGAGCAGAGAAAGCAAAGAGAGATCACCTAGCACCAAAAGCCTGTAGATTCACCCTCTAGAAGGAAAGACATTTTCTGCTGTCTTGCGAGGGGAGGTTGCCATAGCCAGCAGTTTTCAAGCCTTTTCTATTCACAGCACCCCCTGTATTTCCTCTGTTCTCTCATGCTCAGGGGAGTACGTACTGAAGGTGGGCTTGCTTTTCTGGTGTGCCCTTCATGAACCTTTTAAACAAGGTCCATAGGTCTCCCTGTCACTGGGGATCCATCACCAGAGGTTGGACTAAGCACCACAGAACAATGATTCCCATCTTTGTCCAGATCCTGACGCCAGGTTACAATAGGAAAAAAATGTGGCAGGTCCTTGAGTTCCTTAGGCATAAAGAAAGGAAGGATGTTCACAATACCCATCTGAGGCGTCAATGAGCTTCTCACCTCCTAGATAGAACAGCCAGACCTTGACTCCCCTCTTCAGCTTCCCTCTGTCCTCCTTTAATGGGAAATGACCCCTAAATAGAAACCTGGGATGGGTAGCTTTCACCTCCTCAGAGCCTGGCCTTTCTTGTGAAAGATGCCCTTGAATATTGCAAATCCTCTGAATGCCACCATAAGGACAACACATTAGTTCCCGCAGCATTTCTACTCTGGGCACTGAGTCACTTAATCTCAAAGGAATTTCTGTCCCCAAGGTTGGAAGAGGCATTTTGTGTCTTCACAGAGGTAATAACAACAGTACCTCTGACCCCAGCCCTTAAGATATTTTAATTTTCTCAGGGAACAAGAAAAACATTTAGAAGTTGCTCTGTTTGAAAGTTACCGTGGAAAATGGTAATTAAATGTCCACATATGTATGTGCACGTGTGTGTGTGTACGTGAGTGTGTAAGTGTGTGCAGATATCAAACCTTTCATGAAGCTGGGTGAAGGAAAAAAAAAAATTGGCTGGATGCCATCCCTGAAAGGGTGGTCCAGATTTAGCACGTCTCATGTTTGTTGTTTTTTTTAACATAAATCCCAACCAATTTTTTTCTGTTTCTGGACAGAAACCATGGAGAGAAACGGTGCTGCCTTTCCCCAAACACTAGACCCCACGCACCACTTCCACATAGAGCTACTGGATCAGAGACGGAAGCTGCGTGGTCAAATTGCTCACCTTCACAAGGTAGCTCGTAAACTCAACAAGCTCCGCAAAAGGTCCCTGATTGCCAACGTCAGTGGGAGCACCCTGACTGCCGCAGGAGCAGTCACAGCCATCGTGGGGCTGTCCCTCAGCCCGGCGACGCTGGGGGCCTCTCTCCTGGCGTCGGCTGTGGGTCTGGGTCTGGCCACTGCTGGAGGGGCCATCAGCATCAGCTCCGATCTGTCCTTAGTGCTCTGCAATTCCCGAGAGGTGAGGAAGGTGCAGGAAATTGCAATGACTTGTCGGAAACAGATGAGGGAAATCCTTGGCTGTCTGGAGTTCCTCCGACGGGGTCAGGGCCCGGGGGACCCCACGCTGCGCCAGTCAGAGAAGAGAGCCTCCATCTCCTTGTACAACTCCGTCTGCTTCATGGTCTTCTGTGGCTCTCACAGTTTCCTCGTGCCAGAATACACAAAGGAGGTCACAAAAGTGAGCCAGGCTGTGCTGAAGGCCAAAATCCAGAAGCTGGCTGCCAACCTTGAGACCTGCACCAGGGCAATGGATGAAGTCTGTGAACTTCTTGAATCTAGGACAGAGTTTTCCCCACAGACAAGGAGGCTCAACTTGGGTGCTAAAACCACTGCTGAGTCCCCCAGAGCATCCAGCTGAAACAGCGTTTGCCACTTAATTAAAACTGGGCTTGGAGACTTTACAGTATTAATTGTCACTGTTAGTACTGTTACCTGTTGCTGTTGTGATATTGGTGGTGCTCACCCACACAGGTGTGCACATCTCTCGCGTGCCTTATTTATATCTGAACACAAACTCCTTCATGATAGGAAGCTAAAGCTTACACATGTACATACCCCCCATCACCTCACAGTTGCCACTTGATTCGAGCTGGAGGTTATGATGGACACATGGACTTTTGGCTGCACAGCAGCAGATCCCAGAACCTGCAGGCAGGGTTATGCGGATGTTCCTTAAACCCATGTTTCCCCAGCCATCTCCCCATCTCTGTTTCCCAAAGGCAGGAGGCTGATTGAATCCCTGCAGTCCTGGTGCTGACCTCGGACTGTAAGTAATTTACCAACTTATGAATATTAGAAGAACTGGGGTACTCTCAAAAAGCCAATAGCTGCCAATTTCCAGTAGAGTACAGCCCCATTACAAAGGTACATCTGGAAAGGCTGTTGAACAAAGCAGCTCCAGATATGACGGACTGTATGGAGGGCTCATCATCCCAGGGTGAAACAGTGGGGCCAGAAATTGTTAACCCTTCTGAAGAAAACTCTCCAGGCTGAGAACTGTGATGTTTGTGTTCTATTTATTTACATAGGATTATTTTACATTTATTAATATTGTATTTAAAGATGTATATATTTTTTTTCTTTTAAAAAGGAGGACTCCAAAGGAATGCAGCTGTTCTTAGAGGCAAAGCAAGTCTGTGGCATGTGAGAGCAAGTTACCTGTTCTTTGGCTGTGAGGGAGGGCAAGTCCCTGTAGGAGAAGGAAAGTATGACCTGAATGCTGGTAGATATAAAATAGATTAAACATGGTCAACCAGTGACAGATCTTAGGAACCAAAACAGGGAGAAGGACACATCAGTGACTCTAGTACCAGAGCCTGCCTTCGGTGACTGGTGGAAGAAAACAGTTGTACCTCTGGTAGCAGGGAAGGAAGCGAATGTTGGTGTTACTGGCCTGAGCTGGAGCCCAGCTGTGATGGGAGCACACCTGGTGGATATGCTGCTCTCCATGCAGCTGAGCAGCCTGTGAGACCCACAGAGTTTTGTCTGTGAGAGTGGAGGCAGCATACATGGAGAACTACACATACTCCTAGCAATGCTTCCCAGAGAAGGCTTTGTGTTAGCAAAACATATACTGGTACTAATACTCAGGAGGGGTGCAGAGGAGTAGGATGATGCAGTGACAGAGCACTTACAAAACAGGAAGAAGGACTGGGACCCTGTTTCAAGTGACTGTTCTGCTAAATATGTTCTTTGTGATTTTTGATGCCTTGGTGTCTCTCCTCTGTCTAAAAACAGGGATAGTAGCACTTCCCTACCTCACAAGGATGTTTCTGGAACAAATATTGCAAATGCTCAAGTACTGTGATGATGGGGATCAAGTCAGTACCTCAGAGAGGTACAAGGAAGAGACCCCGGAAACTGTCTTGAGACAACTAGAGGAGTTACTGCAGGGCTAATTCCACCTCCACAAGTATGCTCCAGTGGTAAGGGAAACTTCCCTGCAGATGCATGAATCAAAATCATCAGAAACCCAGTCTAATTCTGTAACACCGAGCGGACTTTTGGGAAGGGCAACACTCTGTCTCACAAAGCTTGAATCCTTGTCCTTTTTCTCTCCTCATGACATCAACATTTGTTTTTGCACATAAGAACAAAAGCTTTGGTCCCTTAGAATGTGACTCAGATGTTTGTAATGCCCATCCATGCCTGTTTGCCAGAAATGAGCAAGTACACTGCTGATTTGATTAAATGAATATGAAGCACTTCTGTGTCAGTGTCTCTTTGTATATTTGCATATGATCACATTCGTTCCCTCTGTCTGACCCTGCTTGATTTCATGTTCCAGGCACTGAAGCCAAGGAGTCGATGGTAGAAAATGGATGTGTTCAAAATGGGAGAGTGAAAAGTGAGGTCATTAGTTCTGTTAGTTCTGTGCCACACAGCTGGCCTTTGTGTATGAGTGTATATGTTTATGCCTCTGTGAGTGCATACCCTGGTATGCACATTAGCCCATGTACACTGTGCAAACATGGAGGTGCATGTGTATGAGCACATAAGTGTGGTTTTGGAATGTGAACTGCACACTATGCAAAGGCAGACACGATGGTAAATTTATCTTAGTAATCCAGTATAGCACAGCTAACTCTACCAGATGAGTTATGACTTCATCATACTTCTGAGATGGCTGGTTTTACCATCACAGAGAAAGTTATACAACTTACGTAGTTCTCCTACCTCCTCTTCAGTTTTTTAGTAATGCAGCTTTGTCCACACGCTCACACACAGGGAACAACATAGGGAAAACAACAGATCTGAATGGACTGACCTGACTGGCAGAAGGATCTGACTTCAGTAGTCCAGAGCTCCATGAGGGCTTGTTTGCTCTGCTCAGCACAGCACAGCCCTGCACTGCAATCACAGCCACTGTTTCAGCCACTGGAACAAAACAGAAACTTTTCCTTCTGTTCTTAGCCACACAGGCAAAACCCCTCCTGATTCAGTCCTGTTTTTCCCTAGATTAACCCTTCACTTGAGGTCAGGATTTGGGTTGCTGTGCAGTGCTGCTGTGCAAGTGTGACTGAGCCCAACATACCACAATTTTCTGGACAGGTCTCAGCTACTCTCCTCTCCAGGTTTCTTTGCTAGGAATGCAAAAGGAGGCTCAGGCAGAGAGTGGGAACTGCAGGCTGGAAGATCTGTAACCCTATACAAGACACAGGAGCTGTGTGAGTTAGCTCCAAGCTCTTGGCCACCTTCTAAGGTAGGTGGTCCTGTGAATCCAAGTCTGCACCCTCATACTTCAGCTTCGTTGATCTAGGAGCTAACAGACAGGGCAGGAGCTGGTTGGATCCTCCTTTCCAGTTCCAGGCATGCTGTTCTGTTTCACCCATGCAGCCAGCACTGGATCTCATGTGACACCCTGGAGAAACAGCTTTGGGAGTTGTGTTGGCAGAGATCTACCATATTTGGGAGGAAGATTCAATTCCTACTCTTTTTTTCTCCCTGAAACAGCTCACTGATGGGTCAGATAAGCACCAGGGTTAGTACCAAGAAAGCACCAGAAGCATGTGTCATGTCCTTCTTCACAAAGCTGGGACACGGGTGGACCTACTCCAGTATTGCCTTAGTTCCAATATTGTGACTCCCTTAGAATTACAAGCAACATTTGGCAGGAGTGCTTTGATAAGCATATTTTTTTCTTTTTCTATTTCTTTCTTTCTTTTTTTTTTTTTTTTTTTCTTTCCTAGCAGTTATGTTACTTTCCCTTCAAATTAGATGTGTTGGTGGAACCCTTCCCTTGGTTGCTGAGCAAAGTGGGGACAAAGGTCCATGTGTGATTTGATGTTTAGTCTGGACTGGCAGATATGAAGCCTGGCCTCCTGAGGCCATTTTTACTTCCATTTTATTGAAACAGTTGAAGGGAGGAGTGATTCAATGGTGAAGCAGCAATACAAACATAATTTTAACACAAAGTCCCCTTGTATGTTTTGAAAGCATAATAAAAGATGCTTATGGCAAAGGAATCTGAATACAGTCAGGGAGTCAGGATATCCCAGTAACCTCTTTCTGGGCATCCCAGTGAGTAGACAGGACCATTTCTCATTAACTGTGACCTATCATACACACTGTCCATCTTGTCTTATTATGTATCCCTTATGAAACAGTTGGCATTAGCTGCAGTAAAATTCATCTGCTGGTTGGTCCCACCCTGTCCCCTCTAAGGAAGACTGAGCTTGTATCATGCAGTAGCGTTAGGAACATAACTGGTCAAAAGCAAAGTCTAAAAACCTGGGAGTTAAGTTTTCTAAACCCAGTATATCTGCAGTGTCCTGTGCTGAAAAGCACAAAAAGGGAATCACCATTTAGAAGTGAGTGCTTTCCAACAGCAGTTTAGGACAGGAGGGAACTTTTGTTCAAATACATCTACCGACAAAAGGGAATTACCCAAACTGGATTTTCACCAGTATGAATTGCTCCAGCCTGCTCCCCATGAATACAGAACATACTATATTATATGGACAATGAGTTCAACAAAGAATCACTAGCAGTGACTTCCTGTCACATCCCTGACTCCATTTCCTGAGGCATCCCAGTGGCCCTTACAAGGGTTCATGTCTAAGTACTGGCCAGGCTTAACCTTCAGCACTAACGATATATAGCAAGCTCATGGCTCAGACTGCTGTAATTTTTGAGACATATGGTCATAACTAGCATCTACATTGGGTGTTTCTTGTTTTTATTTATCTATTTATTTATTATTTTAAATAATTTCTGCTGGACACAGTGGGATGCAGTGGTTTCATTTCCACTGCTGCCCAGTGAATTGTTTCAGGTTTCCTCTCCTTTCCCTGTCACGCAGAGAGCTTGTTCGGATTTCCTCTCACTTTCCTCATTGTTCTGGGAGCAGAGGAAATGGCACGCTTGGAATCCAGTGACAGATGCTCAGGTACGTCAGCATTTCCACTGTAAGCACACCCAGGCAGGCTTCCCAACTCAGAAATGCAGTCACAAGTTCCATTTTGCAGTCAACTCTGCTGTCTTTTTGATGCCCAGGCTCTTCAATGCATTAGCATCCTTTCCACTAAAACAGAGGGTGTTCATCCAGCTGCGAGGTTGCCCTTCTGCAATCAGTATCGTGACTGCAGATTAAAGAGGCCACACCAAGACCAGATGGAAAAAAATGAGCTCAGAAACTATCATCATGACGTAATATTTTGACACTGTTGGCACTTCAATGGTATTAAATCCATCACCATTTTCACCTCTTATTGTGCACTTGCAGACTGCCTGCCCAGGTCACAACAGCAGCAGAGACAGGTAGGGGATGTTTGCATCCACTCCCATCTCCTGTTTTCTGATTTCATGCTGTGAGTTGCCACAGTTCAGTTTATTTTATGTGTTTCTAACACTTCAGTATTACGCAGCGGCTATTAACATAGACCGGAGAACAAGGTGGACAGTTCTTGACTTTTTTTTTTTTTTCCTACACTGGTACATCAAAATGTTTCACACCAGCACTTCTGAAAAAGCTAGTTTGTTCTTTATATGCTTGTATTTTTGTGATCAGATAGCCCATTTTCCCTTGTTCTTTCACAACCATAGAATTTATGGGTACGAAAGAATTATATATCCCGCACACTGCCCGAGAAACGTAACCGCTGAGCGGCAGACCAGAGGTCTAGCCATTTGCAGTTACTGCCAAGCAGGCAGGTTTTCAGACAGCCGATGCAGTGTGCTCTTAGCCCTGTACAGGCAGCTGTAGCTCCGTAACTCCCACTTCCCTGGAGAAATAAGTGACCTCATTAATGTTTATAAATATATGAAGGGCGAGTGTCATGAGAATGGAGCCAGGCTCTTCTCCGTGACAACCAATGATAAGACAAGGGGCAATGGGTATAAACTGGAACACAGGAGGTTCCACTTAAATATAAGAAGAAACTTCTTCACAGTGAGGGTAACAGAGCACTGGTACAGGCTGCCCAGTGGGGTTGCGGAGTCCCATTCTCTGGAGACATTCAAAACCCGCCTGGACACCTTCCTGTGTAACCTCATCCAGGTGTTCCTGCTCCAGCAGGGGGATTGGACTAGATGATCTTTCGAGGTCCCTTCCAATCCCTAACATTCTGTGATTCTGTGATTCTCCAGAGCTCAGTGAAAAACCTACCCAGAGTTCTTAATTTAACACATAAAATGCTCTGCCGTGCAGAAGCACAAGCCAAATGAGTTTAAAGAAAACAAGCCTTGAACACGTTTAGAAAAATAATGCCCTTGTGCTGAGTCAGGATGCTTCCCCAGACACGGCAACTCCACTGACATCGCCTCCCCTACACCAAGAGAGTAAAAAATGTCTGCGTTTGGCACCCCAAGCATTACACCCTGCCCAGAGGTCTGAGCTCTGAAGAACTCCGGATGCAGAAGACACTTTCTGACCTCAAGAAAATGAGGCCGCCGGTACCTCACGGCACCGCCGCCCGCTCCCAGGCGCCACGAAAGAAACGGCCCCAACGGGCAACCCTGGAGCCCCGCCCGCTCCCATTGGCTCTTTCCTCCGAACGGGGAACCACAACTCCCAGAGTGCGCTGCGCTGCCGCAGAGGGGGACGGTCCAGAATGGCGGCAGGAGAAGAGAACGGGCAGGCGGCGGAGCCAGAGGCAGCGGAGCCAGAGGCAGCGGAGGAAGAGCCTCGGAGCTTCAAGGACTTGGTGAGGCCGACCGGGAGCTGGTTCTGCCCTCGCTGCTCCCTCCCCTGTCCCGAGGAGCACCCTCCTGCTCATCCTCATACCAGGCCGGGCGTGGGGCGCTCCTCGCACGGCGCCGTGTGCCGGGCCGTGCCCCACGCCGCCCCGCCGTGCTTGTCCCCTCGTGGCGCGGCCTTGGGCTGCGACCCTGGGCCCGTCGGAGCCGCCGGGGCACGGGGGGCAGGCAGGCACGTCGCTGCTCCGGCCCGCGGGCCTGGGACTGTGTTGGGGCGGGAGGTCCGGGGCGTTGAGGCCTCTGCTTCAGTGCGGGTGGCGTTTCCGCTCCCATCCACGCTCCTCAGACGGCTGCATGTTTTCACTTGTGTGAGTTTGCCCAGGTGTTTTCCCTTTTTCGTGCTAATGGGATGCCCCCGGAGGGGAAGAAAGACAGCTGTGTGTGTGAAGTTGCTTGTGCAAACTAAGGACAAAGGTGACTAGTTTTTTAGTGATCACAGTCACCGCTTACAGTTCTGAAGGAATCTATAGAGTTACCGATGGAGGTGGGGATCATTGTGAGCACCCTGCCCTTTCATATAGTTGCACTGAGGGCCTGATGGGGTTTGTCTCTGCTAGAGACAAGCATGGCTCTGTTGCAGCATGTATTTAACTTAAGCCTGTCATTTAATTTAGGTCTCCTTGGTGATGTGTGTTTCCCTTTTCTCTTTTCACTAATGTTCAGGGAGTGACAGATGTCCTGTGTGAAGCTTGTGACCAGTTAGGATGGAAGGTCCCAACAAAGATCCAAGTTGAGGCTATTCCAGTGGCTCTCCAAGGTGAGCAGTGTGCTCTGATCCCAAATCTGGGGATGCCCCAGAAGCTCTGTTTGAATTAATTTTGCTGAGTGAGAAGTGGCAGGGATGAGAGTTTTTGCTGCTTCATCATCGAAGGCCTTTGTCTAGAACTATTTTCTGTGCTCATTCTTGTGTCCTTCCCAGGGG
Source organism: Streptopelia decaocto (assembly GCF_964273445.1). NCBI lineage: Eukaryota > Metazoa > Chordata > Aves > Columbiformes > Columbidae > Streptopelia > Streptopelia decaocto. Next base: position 42,721,695 of record NC_138663.1, on the reverse strand, counting down.
GAGCTTGGAGTGCTAGTTTCTCCTGTAACACTGCCTGTAACTGCAATCTTTCCATTGAGTGCATACCTGAGTTCTTAAGTATTCACTGCTGTTGTGTAGTTCTGACACTCCACATTAACTAGAGTTGTTGTCAATCATTTGAGCTGCTAGTCTGCACTGACCATTTTACTTCTGAAATACTCAAGGATGCACAGAAAACTTCTGATAGATTTAGGACTGTGCCTCTTGTAGAGACCTTCAGTGTGTGTCTGCAATTGGAGATTGCCGTGACTGATTACATGGCCTGTATAATCTGCCTTGCTCTAAGCTGGCAATTCTTTGAAGTTAGATTTCTGGAGTGAGTAATAAATGAACCACAGTGCCTTTCTGTAAACATCATGGAATTACAGGAAAATAAATTACTGAATTCAGCAAACATTTCTGCTTCTAGAATATTTGGTGGTTTAGTTTGTTTCTTTTAAACAAACAAACCCACTGAAAAAGGAACAGAACGATGTGACAGAATGGGAATAAACTTTCAGTGTCACTCTGTCCTGGTACTTAACTGTTGTCAGACTCTTTTACTCCACATGTAAGATTCTATTGGAGGAAAAATAAAAAGATTGTATTCCTGAGAAGTTGTCTTTAGTTTAAGTCTTGTTGTCAGAGTGTTCTTCTCTGCTGTAGAAGTTTAGGACGCCAGAATGGATTCTAGTGTTGAATTCTACACTGTTGCCTGCACTGGTTTTGGGCAAAGAACTTTGTCCTAATCCTTCCTGCCACAAACCAGTTTAGATGACTCCTAATGGCACAAAATTGATCCTGTGAGTTTGGTAGTGCTGTTGTCTTGTAGTTAGTATGACCTAAGTCTCAAACACAGACAACAGTTGGTTTAGGATACTTACCCAGATAAAAGCAATAAGCTGTAAATTGACAAACAAATTTGAGAAATAATAAAGTAAAGCTGCTTTTGAACCTGAAGTTTGTACGCAGACCTGTATGTTGACAGAAGTTTGACTAGAGAATGGAAAGGACTGAGACTGTATTAAACAAATGAAGCCACACTCTAAAAATACTGCAAAGATGTTCTGAAATAATTTGTTTTCGCCCTTTGTGCTTCTTTACCCTTTGTGTGTTTCCTTTTTTTTTTCCTTTCCTTTGGAAATTCTTGTGCTTTATTGCACAGTGCTTTAAAGATTTCTTTCTGTGGTCTGGATGTATAAGTTTTTGTACTCCTTGCTGCTCCTTGTAGGCAGAGATATCATTGGACTGGCAGAAACTGGCTCTGGAAAAACAGGAGCCTTTGCTTTGCCAATTCTTCAAGCACTGCTGGAAACCCCTCAGCGATTATTTGCTCTTGTCCTCACACCAACAAGGGAGCTCGCCTTCCAAATCTCAGAGCAGTTTGAAGCTCTTGGATCCTCCATTGGTGTCCACACTAGTAAGTAGCTTTGTGAGATTGTATGGCTGAAGAGGCCTGGGAAGGACAGATGTGCTAAAATAAAGCAAATTCTCATAAAGTAGCCTTTTGTTTGTACAGAGCTGTTGTGGGTGACAGGGAGTAGGAGGAGGCACTATGGTGCCAGGGGTTGGCTGGTGCTACGCTGAGATTCACTATGTTCTGTTTGTCCTGCAGCGGTTATTGTGGGTGGAATTGACGCGATGTCTCAATCTCTGGCCTTAGCCAAGAAACCACATGTTATAATTGGTAAGTTAATGTGCTGGGGTTATGGGTTATGAATATTATCACGTTGCAGTTGTTCAAAGAAAGAGTGCCAAAAGGTTTTGTGCATTTTAAGTAGAAGTGTGAGTACATCCTTCATTTGTTTTTGTCCTGAGACAGAAGTACTGGCTTGTTAAATATATACCAGTAACCTTGTTGCTACAAGCTCATTCCAAAGCATTCTTGCTAGAATGCCTTTGGCTTGCTTTTTGTTCTTCTTTAGTATTCTAAATGCTGGTCTCATCCTTCTCAGTACAGCTCATGTACAGTCGGGCTTTTTCAGGGGGGGAAGGAGGGCATTCTTCAGAAAGTCTGACTCCATTAGTCTTATTTCAAAATACTCTGAAAATATTCCATGAAAGAGTCCTCCCATAAAGCAATCTGCCTCTACTTCTCTTGGGCAAAGAATCCTGTTTCTGTGACAGATGGCTCTCTTGCCTCTTTGGATCGTTTCCTTTGCTTTCATTCTAAATTGGCTCTCGGGATTTTGTTGGTAGCAACCCCTGGACGTCTTGTTGATCATCTGGAGAACACAAAGGGATTCAACTTACGAGCTCTGAAGTACCTAGTGATGGATGAGGCTGACAGGATCCTTAACATGGATTTTGAGACAGAGGTAGGAAACTGCTAAAAGAAGAGTTTGTAACAGCAGATGAGTCCCTTTAAAATTGCTTCCTACAGTCACATAGTAAACACTGAGCTGTTCTGTAGAAGTGAATAGCAAACTTACTAAGATCTAATAAGTGTACAGAAGTCTATGGTAGGAGCAGAACTTAGCAGAGTTCTGCAGAGCACTAGCAAGACAGTAGGATGTCTCCTGGTTTCTCTGGACTGCCGGACGTTGACATAGTTACTGTAGGAACACGATCACACACACATTCCTGCAGGAAAACTGCACTGCTATTAGACTTCTGGAGTTCACACTGCCAAACTGTCAACAAGCTATCAGCCTATGATTTTGCTTTAGAAGAGGGGAAATTTGTTCCTGCTCTGAATCTAAGTTACACAAGTGCATTACTCTTCATTTGGATGATCATTGTATTTGGAGGTGGCTTATGTTGTGATTACTGTTGTGTTCAGCATTTCCGTTTTCTTTCTGTTTTTACAGGTGGATAAGATACTAAAAGTGATTCCTCGAGACAGGAAGACATTCCTGTTTTCTGCTACGATGACCAAGAAGGTGAGAGCAGAGTACTCTGCTTTATTTGTCCTTCCATCAGCCCATACTGTTTAGGCTGTATGAGATGGGTTTCTGACAAGATCACTTACATTGATCTTCTCAGGTTCAAAAACTTCAGCGTGCTGCTCTGAAGAATCCTGTTAAATGCGCTGTTTCTTCCAAATATCAGACAGTTGAAAAACTACAGCAGTATTACATTTTCATCCCCTCCAAATTCAAGGTAATGCCACTTCTGTTTGTTCCTGCTTCTGATCGTGTCTTGTCTTGCTGTTCCAACATGTGCCAGGTATCTTGTCATCTTCTCTTATACTTACTCTTTCAATGTGGCATATGTGATTTTTTTTTTTTTTTTTTTTTTTTTTTTGTTGTTGTTGTTGTTCTTTTTTTTTCTTCTCTGTTTCTTTCCAGGACAGCTACCTGGTTCATATCTTGAATGAATTAGCTGGGAACTCTTTCATGATATTCTGTAGTACGTGTAACAATACCCAGAGGACTGCTCTACTGCTCCGCAATCTGGGGTTCACTGCCATTCCTCTCCATGGGCAGATGAGTCAGGTACGGGTGTACTCCACAGAGTGGAGTAGACAGAAGATGCGTTGCTTGGGGGTGGGCTGCACCATACTAAGTGACAACTACCTTGAAGAAGGAGTATTTCACAGCTAGTGGACTGGACTGATCTCTAGAAATTTAACTATTGTGAATGCTGCCACTGATTGTGTAATAGACTTTTGAGTCTAGACTTTCGAGTTTCTCCTCCAGTTCTTCTGTACCAGCATTTCAACAAGAGCATATTAATCAGAATGAGCATTATTCTCTCATTCCCTTTTTGTCCTCTTTTCCAGAATAAACGTTTGGGTGCTCTAAACAAGTTCAAGGCAAAGGCACGTTCTATTCTACTGGCTACTGATGTTGCAAGCAGAGGTCTGGACATCCCACATGTAGATGTGGTGATAAACTTTGATATTCCTACGCATTCTAAGGTGAGCTCAGTCTGTGTGCTGGCTGAGAACTTCTGGTCACCGGGAGGCATAGTGAAGCTAGACAAAGGGACAAAGACAACTTTTCTCTGTTCTGCTGACTGGAAGCCTAGTTTACACTTCTGTAGATTAGAAGACATAGTTCAGCCTTTGAAACTGAGAGTTGGTATCTCAGTTTGGTTGGGTGGCCTCATCTGGACTGTAGAACCGATCCCGTAAGCAAAGAGGGGAAATGGGGTGTTCTATGCCTGCGTTTCTACTCAGAGTATGTGTTTTGCCATATTACATTAAAGGGCTTCTAGACTTTGAAAACAGTCGTAACATAGTACTAGTTTCAGGTAGTCATCTCTATTCCTGTGATCCAGGCCTGCCTTCACATTTTAAACTGTGTTTTTAAAAAAGTTAAAATTCTTCCATTATGCTCAATGAGGATTTGATCAAGAAAGATGTCTTTGATACATTTCATCTTCCTATCACAAAAGTGCAGTGAACTGAAAAAAAAAGTGACTTACTAACTCTCTACTTTGTAGAAAGTATAGTATTATCTTAGGTGTGTGACTTTGTTTCCCAGCCTAGTTTCAGAAAGCATACCGTTAACATGCATTTCAGGAACTGCTATTGTTCCTTATAATGATCAAAGATACTGCACATTGCAGACAGAGGAAAGTATCGTGGTTCTTTTGAAGATACTGTCTTTGACATTGCTAAAGGATGTAAGTTAAAAAAAATAATGGTGGCAGTAGCATCTTGAATGATGTTACAGTTTTTTGTTCCCCTACCTCTAGTTCGTGTCACCAAATGCATCCTTTTTCATGATGCTTCCTTTCTTCACAGATCCTGCATGGAGAACTGAGTATTTTAATTTCCATAATGCAGTATAAAAGCTGGAAAGCAGCCTAGAACCACATAAACAGAAGACGCTCAATAGATCAGACGCTTCCAAATTGTTCTCATTCATCCTTCCTTTCAGTGTGCTTGCCAAATTTAAATCTACCTGCCGGAGAGTTTGTCTGGAAGACAGACTATATAAGAGCACTAAATCCCAAAACTGAAAATGCAGGCATTGGCTCACTTTAAATATTAGCTTTCCAAGGAAGTGATAGTTCATTAGCAAAGTCTTGTATCACCACTTTTGTCCTGCAGTCTTAAATAAGTGGAGGTGGTCTTCTCCTTTAGCAAGAGAAGACTTCAAATGTTAAAACCAAAGAAATGCTTCCACAAGCCAGCATCTTCTCAAATCCTAATGCTGCACGTGGTCCTGAGTACTTAATTGTGGCTTTATTTTCTTGCCATTTTCTTGTTCTTTCCTAAAGAAAAATTATATGGACTGATTTCCTGTAACTACTTTGTTTGGTGCACATATCTTATTGATTATCAAGAAAATTGTTTTCAGGATTACATTCATCGTGTTGGGAGAACAGCTCGAGCTGGCAGATCTGGCAAATCTATCACCTTTGTCACACAGTAAGTGTTAAAATGTGGAAGACTTACTCTTTCCAGCTCTGTTTGAGTGCAGAAAACATCTGACCTCATCCTGGGTGAGAAGAAAATACTACTTTCTGTTTTGAGGTGCCAGCTAGATTTGCTTGGTTAAAGAGGAGAGAATTCAAGGCCCAGGGTGGGGAGGGAGAAAGATCTAGGATAAATTCTAGAAGTATGCATGTAATGAGCAGAAGTAGGTGTTTATAACTTGATTGTATAATATGCATACATTTTTATAATATATAATGCAGGTTAAATATGTGTTTTTGATAAATACTGAAGTATTTGTCTAAAAAAAGTCTTTGCCGAATAACTTCTGAACCAAGATGAGCTGAATAAATCAGTAAAACCATCCCAAACAATGGCATCATTTGGATGAAATTAAAACTTGCTTGTGAGACCATCAGCATAAGCTAACAATATCTGTGGGCTGGAGATAAGGGGTGATACCTGTGGGTGGTGACAGCCAAAATATTCTCAGGAGGACTGACTGAAGCTGGTGTCATGTCTTTTTTTCAGGTACGATGTAGAGCTGTTCCAGCGCATTGAACACCTGATTGGCAAGAAGCTGCCAGCATTCCCCATGCAAGAGGAAGAAGTTATGATGCTGACAGAGCGTGTGGCTGAGGCCCAGAGACTAGCTCGAATGGTGGGCACTGGCTTTTTGTCCCTCTACTTGCTGTTGTAGTTTGAATTTCCTCAGGTGCTAGAACTTCTTGGTCAACCTCTTGATTGCATTGCAGGAGCTGCGGGAGCAAGGGGAGAAGAAGCGATCTCGGAATGATGATGATGACACAGAAGAAGCTATTGGTGTCAGGAATAAGGTGGCAGGGGGGAAAAAGAAGAGGAGGAAAGCCTTCTAGTGCATTATTTGGACAGACTTTTAAAATTTTCTCTATGGCTACATGAGCTTGGCAAAAACAGTCTACCAAGCCATCTTCAATGGTTTTTTGTTTGTTTTTGAGAACTACTTAAGAAATTTGGCAGTCTACCTGGAAAACAACAACTTCTCTTCTGCTTCACTGGTTACAGACCAAGCTTGGCCCGTTCTGGTACGCAGGGACCAGTCATCCTTTCAGAGACACCAGACCATCACCTATGGACCTGAAAGCCATTGTGGTCTGGCCCTGCTCATTCACAGAGAGGTGCAGTGTGAGTGCAGCTTTCCCACTGCTGCAGCCTGTCTCGTTGCCCAAACTCAACGAGTGCATCTGGGGTCAGTTAGGTCTGTCAGAAGAAAGAGGAAAAAGTTAATAGAACTGACTGAATTTCCACAGCAGATGGATGATGCCCCTGCCTTAGTGAAGAGATGTGATATGAAGAACTCCAAATATATTTTGCTTAATTTTAAAGCTGCCTGGCTTTCTTTGTCTTACCATTGACCTATTCTGCTCATTTTGAATATTGGCTCTGCCAGAAAGTTTTCTTCTTAGGTCAATCTTAGTGATTCAGGTGTGACATCAGTACCTTAGATGTGTCATCTGAACAGTGGCCCGGCACAGAGAGAACCTGTTGTGGCAGGATTAGGCTGTTCACAACCTGGAGTTTGATCCAGAATCTGTAATGATTGGGAAGATCAAGGAGAGGTCTGTGTTATGGGGATTTTTTGTTGTGGCTGATTCGTGTATTACTTACAAACCAACACAAGAGGGTGGTATTTACATAGAAGAGCAGCTCACGAGCTGTGTGGTGAAGAAAAGCAGGTCTCATATAGCCTCTGTCTGTGTTTCCCTATTTATTTCTCTGTCTTAGGCAGAGTTCAGTGCCATATAAGTAGACTCTTGCAAGAATGAGATAAATGTATTTATCTTCATATCAAACCAGAAGGTTAGTGCTAGTTCCCATTGGCAATAAAAATTTTCACATTGGACATTTCTTCTGGTGGGCAGAGAAGGCTGAGAACCTTTGATGTCTGTTAGAACCACTCATACACTAGATTTTCTGCTACATGAAAAACAATGCTCAAATTATTTTTTCTAAATGGAAATTCTTTTTCTAAACGGAAAGCAGAGATTACTGCAGTAGTCAAGGTGAGCATGATGGTTACTTCGTAGTGTCAGCATAAATCTAATATATGCGTGTATGTTGGTCAGAATGTTCTTTTTTATACTTTTGGGGTAGTACATTTTGCAAAATTACAAAAACCACAGTATCTTTAACAGGGAAACATGTTTTGGTTTTTTTTTTCTTTTTTGATTTAAAACAGCTCTGTCTTAAGGAACAAACATACTCTGGTCTGAGAAGAGTGACAGAGTACTTACTTTGTCCTTTTTTCTCTTTTTTTTTTTTTTCAGCAATTTACTTAAGTCTCCCAAATACTCATCTTCAGGTCTGATAGCTCTAAAACAGCCTAAGATCAGTTGTAGATAGGAAAGGGTACAGATCTTTGGTGTGTTGACTGCTAGAAGCATTCTTATGAAGCAGGAAGAGAGTTTGCATCTTCTGTGGGTCCTAGTGCTGAGAGGCAGGGTTGGAAGCCCCATAATGAGAACATGTTAATTCTACAGGGCCCTTTGGCAGGAATCCCTACAAGTAAGAGGAAATAGCCCTAGAATGCACCAGAAGGAGAGGAAGAAAATGAGTGGGTGTATGGGTGGAGATGCAAATGATTGTTCCCTGTGGAGCATGGGAACTCTCCTGACTGATCTGTCCTGCTGGATGCTTGAGCAACATTTCTTATACTTCACAAGCAAGACAGGGTTGGTTGCACCATCAGCAAATGAAGGTTAAAACCCTCTGAGGCTACTGAGGCTCAGGAAAACCTCTCAGTGTTATTCCCAGCTATGTAACAGGTGGCGTGCAGAGTCAGCCCTGAACCAGTCTTGTCAAGTGATATGAAGGGGCTACTTTATTGCTGGAGGTGTATGTAGGGCAGCATCATTCCTTTCAGAAGTATTGTGAGGCTTTCTTTAATAGACTGGTAGAGTCACTGGCATCTTTTGCAGTCTTTCATGTGTGGAAGGCTGCAACAGCAGAGGGGGTCTGTCTTGCCCTTTGACAGGATCAGAGATTCTCTATCCTTTCTCTGCAGTTCCGAGAGTAACAGAGAAGTAGAGTTGCTCCTTGTAAAAGGGTGCAGAATGTCCTTGGAGATGAGCAACTCCTAGACAGCTGGCCACCTCCCTTGATTTGGAATTGCAAACTGTAGAAACACTTGGCACTAGAAAAGCAAGGGTTTTACCACACCCACATATTCTCGCTGCTGCCTCACCTGCCACAGGTATGTGTGTTCAATTTCAACTAAAAATACTTCAATGGATTGGAGGGGCAGGAAAGAGATTCTTACAGTGACTATGCCATGAGGGCTTGGTCAGAGTGTGTTTGTATAACTGAAGTGGAATAGGGAGTGTCTGAAGATACATTTGGTCAAAACAGAATTTGTAGCCAGGCTAAGGCAAGATCTGTAGCTGATCTAATGAAACATGAGGGGAAAAGAATGGAGCGAGACCTGTCTTTCTCTGCATGAAAGTTCAGAAAATACCTGCACTGGTATGTGTGTGGCTGCATACTTTTGTACAACAACTGATGGCAGCGTGTTTGTTCAGTCAGGAGGACTCTTGAGGGACAGTTCTGAAGCACGCCTCTCTGCACAGCAGGGAGCTGAAGTGGAGGATTAACTTCAGTGTGACGTAAGGTAAGGTTGGGCTAACACAACCTCTCATTTTTTTGCAGCTGAAACTCAAGTGAAGTTTCGACAAAAGCTGTGTTTTTGAAAGATTTTCAGTGGGGATGTTTGTTTTGAAATTATTCTGCGCTTCCCAAGTCCATAATGAGAGGTGATTGTTTATACACTTGTAATATGTATTTTAAATAATGTTTTGTAGTCTTGATTTTTAATACTGCATAAGCAGTAAAGAATGGGGATATAGTGTCTTTCATTTAAATTATCTAGAGCTAGGAGAAGTGGGACAGTCCTTTGGAGAAGTAAAATTAAACATTGATGTCAGTGTCAATAATTGACTTCAAGTGTGGATAGCAGTCTTTGCAACCACACAGTGGTCCAGAGCAGAAGCTGGGCTTAGCTGCCCTGTCTGAAATGGATTTGGCCATCTCAGTTCCCCAGTGCCATGCACCTGCTACCCAGGGGCTGCAAGGGAAGCCATGAGCAGGAAAGCACAACTGGGAACCAGAGTGGGGAATCCAGGTTTTTTGGTTTTGTTTGGTGTTTTTTTTTTTTTTTTTTTTTTTTTTTTTTGTGGTAGCAGGCTGAACTTAAGTCTGCTTAAAATAATCACAAGGGACACAGCTTGTCCTAAGGAGCTGGCAGCCCACCTTCCCCCCACCCTAAAAAAGTAGAGATCACCAAGGGGGAGAGCTTAGTATGATGACTTTATAGAAACACATTAACCTGTGCTGAGGAGAGGCTCAGTTTAGTAGGGAACTCGCAGAGTAAGAAGTGATTTGGAATCTAGAGGGCCTTAGTTTACAAAGCAGGACTGAAATTAGTAAACATTCCTAGTTTAGCCAAGCATAGAAATAGGAAAACATCCAACATACTTAAAAGCACTTGGAAGTACTTAAGAAGGAATGGAATTAATAGCATGACCTGTGAAAAAAGACACAGGCATTTACCAAGTATTTTGATATTGTATAAATGTGAAGTTGTGGTTTGCCTGCAATGGCATGTGAGAAGCTTCTGTAAACATTCAAGTGAGCAATTCATTCCTGTAAATTTTGCAAAGCAAATGCTGTAAAAATCCAACTTTGGTGCCAGAAGTAGTCCATGTAGTCATTCTGAATTTTTACTGCTCTTGTTTATGCACTTACCAGTAGAGTTTTTGGGGAAAAGTACTGTCACTGTGTAAACATGAATCAGAATATGACTTTCTGACAGGTTAACTCCTGAGCTCTTAAAAAAAAAAAAAAAAGTTAAGACTCTTTCTTAGTCTTCAAATGGCTTTTTTTATTTCCTGGTCTGACAATGAAAACTCCTTCTGATTAACAATATTTAAAAAGGAGAACTAAGGAAGTTTCATTCCTCTTGCACCTAAGAAATGAGAATGGTTGCTTGCTCTCTGGTCCAGGGATAAATACAGCCATGCCTCCAGTGCCCTGTCTCTTCCTGAGGACCCTTCAGGAATGGGAACTTATGATGATAATAGCACTTTGACTCAGCTTCCAATGCCCACCCAGGACACATGCCTTGCTGAACATGATGATCAAGTATATGTCATGTTTCATGGTAGGATGTGTGTTGGACTGAGCCAAGGTCGTGCCCAGTTGTGCAATAGGAGACAGTGGCACTCTGCGGTCTTCAGCTATTGACATTGTAGGTACTCAGGGAAGGGCGGATGCCCTTGGAGCTTGTTCAGAGCTTTTTCAGGGAAGCATCTAGAAGCCTGAAGCTGTGTTTACTAGAGGTTAACACAGGGTAATTTTGCATGCCCAGAGGGAAGAGGACTATTTTTATCTTTGCCTTCTCTGCTGGAGAATCCTCATTGTTGCAGAGGTGTAAATGCTACTATGTTGCCTCTCCCTTAAACAAAGTCTAGGGGTAGGAATCTGTCAAAAGTTTCTGCCTTCTCTTGGGCTTGGTGGTTGCTAAGGGTTTTGGAGGAAAGGGAAGGCAATGCGGGCTTTCTGTGCAAAAAAGGGGAAAATGTTTTGTCTTCCATTCAAGTCCTAGCAAAGGCAGAAAAAGAACCCCATTGAGAGGCCTCTCGCAGAGACTGTTCCATCTATCACTTCCATCTCCCTATTTGATATTATCGAGGAAGGCATTTTTTTTGACACGTTTCCTATTTGGACTGACTTAAGTCCCCTTTAATCCTCCTCAGGCCTTTCACCCACAAAACACATCTCTGTGTAAAGAAAGGCAAATAGTAAAAGTTGCTCTGCAAGTTGTCTGTCTGAGTTAGAGGAGGGTTGCCTTATAAGGTTGAATTGCTTGGGTTGTGCTGGCTTTCCAGAAGAAAAGGATTCCTTTGTGTGGTTCTTTGTATGCCATGAACAGGACTAAAAATGAAATTTCTTGGCTTTGGTGTAGGTAAAAGTCTTTTGCACAAAGAGAGTTGGAGTCACAAAAGTACCTTCTTTCCTTCAGTAGAAATGTAAGGGGGCCCAGGATTTGTGGAGCAAGCCTGGGAGAGAATGTGTGGAGGCTCATTCAATTTTATTTAAAGCAACAGAAATCAAGGTACCCCAGTCAAGCATGTAATTTGATATACTTAGTCTTCTGCTGTCTTTATTGTAGCTTAGTTGAAGGGAATTTATAACAGGAGATACCAAACCTGATCTGTCCTTGCCAGCTTCTGTGCTTGATGTATCATCAGGAGGAAAGTAATACTTCTTTTCTCTCAATATGTAATCAGAATGATAAATTTGCCTTTAGTGAGTGATTTCCTATTACTGCTGCCCATGTGCATGCTTACAGGTGTCTTAAGCCTTTATCTTGGTGCATGTCAGAGCCTCTCTTTGTTTTTTAAGGACTAGTCTTCTTCAAACACAGTCAACAATATGAAGCAGACAGCCTAGCAGACTCATTTGACAGAGCTTGAGCAGAATCAGCTTTCTATCCCTGCAATTGCGGATCTTGAGATGCCTCTTAAAGGTTTTGTAGAGCTATGGGCTATTTTTCTTTGAATACACTGAAATCATGTATGTGTATCATAGTTTAGGCTCTCTCCACCTGTTGTTAAAATTGTTTTAGTATTAACTAGGAATCCTGGAATTGCCTTTCCAATTTTCAAGAAAAGTTTAGATAAATTGCAGAAAAAAGTATTGGTTATGCTCTCTAAAATAGATAACACAGTGACAAATGTTTATAAAAGACCTATGGAAGAAATGTAAGAAACATATTTGCTTGTCTGCTCTGTCTCTAAGACAGCCCTGCTTCTGCCTCTGCTCAGCTCTCTGGCAGCAGCCAGGCTGGCTCATCTCAGCTGAGTGTGTTAGAGCGCCATTTCTTCTGAAGCATGCTAGTGGTTTGTGTCTCTTTAGTTCTTCTAACACTCCCACTCAGATATGACTTCTTTTACTCCAGCTACTCTGCCTCTATCTAGTTCAAAGGATGACTTCTCGAATATCCATCCTCTGAATGCCAGGCTACCTCTCGTCTTTGAAAATGCCAGCACTGCTTTTACAGGTCAGATGCTGTCACCCAATCTGGCTGATGAACAGCTCTTTGTGATTAGTGAGGAATCTTCCTCTCCATCAGGGTTGTGTTAAGATGGTGGAAAGAGAATTGCTGTTACTGGTCTTGGTCTTGTATTTGCATGGACGGTTTGTGAGTGTGTGCCTGCCATGTTCCTTTGAAAACCCTATAGGAGACAGTTGTGAGTCTCTTGAATTCAGTAGAAGCAGGAGATGTAGAGGAAGATGTGGCTAGTGCAGGGCCCTGTTAGCCTCCTTCTGTTGATAAACTTGTGCAATGGGAAGGCAGCTTGCTGGAGGGCATAGTATAAATGAAATCTTTATTAAGTGTCTTTATTTCTGTATCCTACTCAGTAAATAAGGTTTTCTTTTTTTATGCGTGTGTGTGTGTTTTTTTTTTGTTTTGTGTGTGTTTGTTTGTTTTGTTGTTTTTCTTTAAAGACAACAAAACTAATTGCTCTGTGCTTTCTTGGAGAGGAAGGCAGAGCCTCTGAACCAGCAGTGTTCACTTGTCCTGTGCCAAGCCAGACACACAGATAAAAACTTTGAGAGCTCTCCTCCTTTGCCATGTTCTTTAACCACTCCTGCTGGGGCCAGGGCAGCCTCCTGGTGAAAGCCATGTCAGCCCTTTGCTTCTCTGATCACCTGAGAACTACAAAACCGTGTATTAACAATTGACATGGGTAGCCCAGAAAATGCACAGGGGGTAGATGCTTTTCTGCCTCAAAGAGTTTGTGGCTCAACATCCAAAAATAGGATGATGTCTTTGCAGTAGTTATTGGCATGTGAAGATATGGGGATAAAGAGGAAGACTGATGGGGGAGAAGTCCCTCTACACATGAATGAGGGGTTGCAGGAAGGTGTTATCTCTCTCAGTGGGGAAAGACCTTTGACAAGTAGAGATCCAAAGTAAAAATGGTTGGGTGACCTTGCCTTAAAGTGCCTTCTGTGATCTGGACTCTCATCTCCTTGGCCTTCACAGTGATGGGACAAATATGCCAGTTTCTGTCTGCTTTGCCTAAAGTGAGATAGCTGCACCAGAAGCTGTGCTGAGCCTTAAAATGAATCCTGGGTGGAAGGAAACTGCTTGTGAGCTTGTGCACTGGCCCAGGTCCTGCATGAGCCGGCAGGCTTTTCTCTGTGACTGAACTGGGCAATGGGCTGAGCTCCGCAGCAGGAGCCAGGACTGACTGACGTACATGGCTGTACTGGTACAGCAGAGCAGGTTAACCTGTCTGCTCAGCATGTCAGCAAAATCTTGCTGCCCAGGTAGGCAGAGTTTGCATCTTTCTTGCTCTTCTGCATTGTCTGCAGAATTGCATCATTCCCCAGTCCACTCCCATAATTTGATCAGATAAAGGTGACTGAGGGACTCCACTAACCTTTGGAAGCATTCAGTGACGGAGATCTTGGGGCAGTGATGTCTGCAGGGGCACGTAGCTGGGAGCCACCTCTCCTGTGGCTGAGGGAGAGGGAATCTCCCTGCATGGCCTGGTGCAGGGGACTCCTTCCACCCACCAGTGCCTGGCTGCAGCCTCCCTCCCTGCCTTCGGGCCTCTGCATGGACTGACTTATTCCTTTGAAAGCATCAGCCAAGGCCTCCTTTCATATACTTAACCGGCAACACTGTGCTCAACTCCTGCAGCTGGCACAGGCCTGCTGACTTCTGCTGAGATCCTCCACAAGCAAGATTTCCTTGTGCTTAGCATGCCCCAGGATGTGTTGCATTATTAAGCTTCCATTATTCAGTGCTTGTTTTGGGTTGTCTCATCTTCTCCCCAAACCTTTAGCTATTCCTACGTGTCTGATTCCCAGCCTTCACCAAGTAGTTCTTGTGCATGCATCCCCTTTTCTAAGCACCTTCTGCACTCTGCCCTGCTCACCTTTCCCCGTCCTTGCCCCATCAAGCAGCCTGCAACCAGGTCCCTAAACAGGCCAAAGGCTGGTTCTTTGCTTTGCTGTTCATGCTGCATTGCAATATGGTCCTACAGGCGCTTCTCCTGGCTGATGGACAGGTGTTTGCACAAGCTGTTTGCTTCCAGTGCTGTCTTCCTTGTGTTTTTCGGTGTGCAGGGGAGATATGAGCTGCCTCAGCAGTTCACCCATGGCTCTCCTAGACTTGATGTCATTTTAGGAGACACCTCTGTGCTTTGAAACCTCTTGCCAGAGGAGGCTACTACAGCCCCTGTGCAGGTGGAGATCCCTCCGTTGCACACCTGCAGGCATATCCCACCTCAGCCATTTGGGGACTGACTGGGATCTGCATTCACAGATGCTCTAGAACAGGGGTGTCAAACTCATTTTCACTGGGGGCCACATCAGTCTTGCAGTTGCCTTCAAAGGGCCAAAAGTAATTTTATGACTGTATAAATGTAACTAGTCCTACAAAGCAATGAGGTAAATGATAGAAAGCAATGGAGATTCTGCTGGGAGATATGGGCAAGTCTCTCGTTGCTTAATATTGTAGGATTGCCTGTTAGGAAGAGACGGTTCATTTATATTCAATAACTTATTTCAACGCAATTGTATTTGTCTTAAATCCTTTTGATGAGTATAGGGAAGGATGATTAGATCTAGGGCAAGCCTGTCAAAATGTTGTGCTGTCCTGGAAGGTTACGATACATTTCAACCAGTAACAGACTAAACAATGTCGTTTCTCTGGTTGATGATTGTAAATGAGTAGTTAGGAAAGTCAGATTTCAATTGGCCAGCGGAGGTTTTAACCATGTAAATCTAGATTAACCACTCCGGAGATTGGGGATTATCAACTGTTACGTAATAGCAGACTTTTTTTTTAATTGGAACAGGAATGCAACAGATGCTCTGTTTGCTAAAGAAGCCAGACAGTCATGTAATCCATCCAGAATGTCTGTTTCATTTGGCAGAATCATGCACGTGAATTTTCACTTTCCTTTGTCTTTACCACTAGTAAAACCACAGTGCTGATCAGGCAGGTGAATCATTATAGGTTGGATTTAGTTCTTGTTTGAGTTGTCAGTTAAGAACTGAAGTTGCCTTAGTTCAGTTCCAGTTCAACACAGCTTCAGATCTACTGTGTCAGTTCAGTTCTGGTTGAGGAAAAGCTAACCCCATGTAATGTAAGATCTTATGGTAACTTCAACCCCTATGTATATCATGGCCCTGTAACTTGATAAAGTCCTTGGAGGTAGCAATAACATTGCTCAAATCCATAGCACGTGTGAGATCCCTTCATTCACATACAGCATAGGCATTTGTTTTTTTTTTTTTTTCCCAAGAATATACCTTAGTTTATCCCACACATGGTGGGATGTGCTGTGTGCCAAGCAGTAAGTCAGAGCCCAAATTTGCAGTGGTTCCTTTTGCCTTTTAAAATGTAAGCACAAAGGCAATGAATTTTCTGTCTGATTAAATGAACCTCCCTGCAGGTCCTGGAGATGGGGTATTGTGTGCTTGCTGAAATGTAGCGGCACTGTCTGGTGCCCAGCAGTTGCTAGGTTTTACCCTGGGGTGAGATTCCGTCTGCAGCCAGGGATTCCTGGAAAAAGCATTTTATAGCCTTTTGGGGAGAGCTGCTTATGTGCCAGTTGGTATTTCGTTACTGCAAATGAAAGTCTGTTATGGCAGTTTGTTAATAATGAACGAAGAAGGGATTATCAGGCAATGCAACAACCCAGCAAGAGGAGAAGAACCTGCTGTGGGGAGGCTGAAGCTTTCCTTTGCCATGTCATGCACACACCAAGAGTCATCTCTCATCTCTGAAGCTTTCCTGGATTGTTCATATGATTAGCTGAAGCTTCATTTGCATTTCTGAAGAGGTTAACTGGCAATTAAACCCTTTCCTGGGTCGTGGCGGTCACTTAGAGGGTGTCACTTTTGTTTACCAAGCAAAACAGCCAGGGATGCTGGGTCTGGAGAGCAGCAGGGAGTGCAGGGCCTTCCCATGGAAGAGCTTGCTGGTCCTTCCCACCCAGGGACCAGCTAAGTGGGAGGAGAGGAGCACAGCAGGGACAGAAAGGGGCTCCTTAGGTTGAGGTTACTGGTCCAAATTGAAGCACATGCTCTCTTTCTCTCCATAGTGCAAGACAGAAGATTTGTAAACCTTCTTCCTTCCAACCAAGTCCTCTTCATTTGGCTACTAACAATGGCTGCACAATGACATTCTTCCCCCTAGCTTGTCAGGAAGGTTGGAAGAAAAATAGTCAGAGACTTGGCAATCAGCTTTATTTTCTGTATAGTTCAGACCTTACCTCCTCCCAGCACAGCATCCAGGCTGGAAGTTTCTGGAGTACGGAAGTTTCTACTTCACATTTGACAGTGTAATGCTCTTTTCTAAGCCAGCATCACTGCTTGTTTAGATCTGTGCAAATGTGGCAAGTTTACAATCTCTTTAGTGGCCATCAAATGAGATCGCAGATGTCCCCACAGTCCTATTTGAAATCATGAGGGAAGTTAAACGAAGGCATGAGGTGAGACAGAGAAATTATCCCAGCAGCAGATCAAGAGACACTTTGAGTCTTACCAGCTGGTCTGAATCATTAGTGGAAATTTCCATTTGAACTTTCAATGGAATAATGGATTTTTGGCTACAGGAGTGAGGAAAAGTGTGTTTATCTGTATATATGTGACTGTGTTTATGACTGCATATTTGAAGAGTTATTTTTTCTTTGCATTAATCAGAAGACTTAAAACAATAACAGTAGGAATTTTATGCACAGGCTGCATTTTCCAATCAACTCTCCCTTTGAGATTTCCACTCTTTATTGCAAAAGAATTAAAGAGAAAATAATGGATTACATTAGGGCCTCAGCTTCAGTTCTCAAGTACTTAATCTCCCTGGCTAGGATTCAAATCTATGGCCTCAAGTGCTCCATCTTTAGAAAGCGCACCCAGTCAACTAGACAGCATTTAAGGAGTGCAGATCTTTCAAATCTGGTTTCACAAAGAAAGCAGAGGTGTCCTATCACAGTGCAGCATGTGCTAAACATCCTGCAGTTAATTTTCTGTGGAAAACTGTTTTCAGTAGTTCTCCTGGCTTGCAACTGCCCTCTCTCTACCTCAGCCTGCTGGCTACCACTTTCACCAATTCACAGCTTGCAAGTCCCACATTTTTAACTAGTTTTAATAGATACTGCAACAGAAGCAAAAACGTGGCAGGCAGTGCCTGCCTGGGTGCAGCCAGGCTGCTGTGTGTGTGTGCTTGCACACAAGTATGTGTGTTTGTGTGTGGTTATGTGCCCACCCAGATCAGGCAGAAACTGCAAAGAGATGCATCAATTTACAGATGCAAGCAGCTGGAGCAGGAATGCTATCAGACTTCTTAAACACACCCATTTAAATGTCTGCCTTAGTCAAGCAGATAGAGTAAGGCACTGTTTCCACCCTCATTTTCCCTAAGTACAGGTATTTGAATGTGTATCATTATGTCATAGATTTTTATGCTGCTTAACTACCAGGTGCAGCAGACGTACACCAAATGGACATTGTTATGTCCATTAGGGAGCTTAATGTCACTGGTGATATTAGGAAGTTTGAGATGTCATCAAGCATCAGTTGTGATGAGCACGTACGAAGGAGGAAACTGGAAAGGCCTTCATGTTGATGCAACAACTGATCGCTGCTGGCAAATATTGCACTTAGAGAATCACTTAAGAAAGGATTTTGGTGGGAGGAGTGAAGAGCTTAACTGCAGTCCTGGGCCTCTATTGAGGCAGCATCAGGACACTTATGTGCCCATGTTCTCCTTGAAATTAGAAAAGCAACCCATTCACCTTAACCTACATGATGAAAGAAGTGGTAGAAGGAGGCCTGTATGTGTTTTCTTGTGCCAAGTCAAAGAAAGGTACCCAATAATGTGCTGGCCTCTTACATGAAGGGCACCAAGTTCTGTTGCCCAGCTAGTGCCATAACCTCCACCCAGCTTGAGTGTCCTAGGCTACCAGCTGCATTCCCCCTGCCATGGTGTGACCCACTGCCATCTGTGCATGCCTGAGGAGCACCTGACCTCCAGGCTCCCAGGGCACACCATCTACCTGTGCCAGAAACCGAGTGCTTCTAGGCTGCTGCTGTCTGCAGAGCAATTCCCATGGCTCCTGGGTTGCCAAAGGGAGGAGAGACTTGAGGGTTTGAGTGAAAAGGCATTTTGTGCATGCTGAAAGCATGGCCCTAGCCCTACCCTGATGAATTGCATATTCTGATTTATTCCCATCCCATCTTTGAATGTTTGCAAGGCTCCATCAGCCTTTTTGGCACATGTGTACTGAGCTGGGGAAGGTAGCATGGGCTGAGATGAAACTCCCCTCATGGTTGCTGACATGAGGGCTTGGGCTGCCCTGAAAGTCATCTGAGGAGTTTTTATGGTTATATATAAACATGGTAAAGCAACAAACTTTATCTAGGGTGAACTAGCAAGCAGAACTGAGGTGCTGGCCTTATAAACTATTTATAGTTATAACCTGGCAACTATTACTCACTGGCATTTCTGCCAGGTCAGCACTGGCATGGCACTTCCAGCAGTCTCCAACTCAAGCCCGGAGGAATACAGATGATCTCAAATCACAGGGACCCACAGGCTGTAATGCCTGTGGCTGCTGGGAAAAGGCTGTCTGTGGCTAGAAGCCCCCACCTCTGTCTGCCTGAGCTTTGCCACCAAGCACCTGACACCCCAGAAGATGAAACTCTGTGGAAGAAAAGTTCCTTCTCTCAGGAATGTAGTAAGACATTCTTTTATCAGGGCTAGCACCAAAGCTTTGTGTGTTATCATGTTCCTCAGTTACATTTCCTTGAAGCCTGACTGGGTTTACCAGGGACCTACATGACTCCTCAGCGGTTCTCCAGCTCCAAGAGGTGACACTAGGATTTGTGGCACCCAGAGATCAAGAGCTGCGTGCCTTGGGGACTTCTTCTAAACAGCAAGAAAATATTCAGGAGTAATAGGCTGTGAACTCAATTACTTGACCTTACCTTACAATTATTCCTTATATTTTTCTCCCCCGCCACCCATTTCCTTCAAGAAAACTCACAGCATTGATTAATGATTAGCCTTCATTGGATAGCACATATTGACCAAAACTGTAGTTCTGTAGTCAGTAGCTGTCAGTAAGCTGTAGTTCTGCAGTCAGTAGCAGAGTTGGGTACAGCCATATTGTTCAATAGGGTGTGTCTGATTAAGATTAAATATGTAAATACAATTGTATTTTTGATAATTTAGCCAGGACAGACAATATTGAGTTTATGCCAGCTTTTATGCTGTGTGGCAACACAGATCTGTACCAACATGAAGCTTGTTGACAAAAAGAAAAACAAAATTTATGAACACTTTTTTTTTTTTTTTTTTTTTTTTTCTGGTGAAGTCTAAAAGGGAGGAGAGATTTATGTTGGATCTCAGCTTTGCTTTGTGTCATTGCAGTGGTGTTTGATCCAGGAGCAGTACAGCAGAATTTTCTGTATCATTGAGAAGGGAGATTTTGTGTGCAACCTGATTCCCAGGAATGTTTCTGGCACAGCAGCAGTCCTCTGCAGAGCTTCTTACCCAAGGCGCTGCTGGCAGGAGAAATCAGCCTCAGACTCCAGGGCAGGATGGCTGTCTCAGAACATCTATTGCCAGCAGCCACCCATGCAAGAGAGTGCCTAATCCTCTCTCAGCAAGAATCTCAGCCATTCTTCTCAGCCATTCTTCTCAGCCCTGCAGTGTGGAGTGGAAGGGGAGAGAAAAAGGAAAACTGCTCCAGGCACAGTGGGCAAGCAATACCGAAAGGAATGCCATTAGATGCCGGGCAAGGGTACCAAAGCAAGGACTGGCACACAGGAAAAGCAAAGGTTGGCTCCTCCTGGAGTGTTTTGCTGTAAGTCTCTCTATCAGGTTTCACCAGCTAAAGATGCCACCAGATATCCCCTCTCTCCTAAATAATTTCCCCAGCTTTGGAGTCAGCCTTGCTGGGAGAGAGGAAATACAGGTACTCCTGGATCTCCCTTGACATGTCTTCCTTTCTGGGGCTATCAAGCAACACCTCCACCAGTTGATATGTTTTCAGATCCTTTGTTTCCTGAGAGTTATACACTTATCCACAAACGTCTGTGTACATACCACGCACACTCATCCGTCAGTGCAACTTGCTGTTTTAGGAACACATCAGCATGAAATCAGGTGAGGTTAATGCCATAAAGGAAGACTGGAACCTTCTTAGCTGCTCTGGTAAGTGGATAGGCACAGGATACCTCCAGGAAACTACATCTAGAGGAATTGCTCAGTTGTCGTATCAGCATGCTGTTGAAAGCCCTAAAGGAGGTGATAAATCTATTTCTTTTTAACTTGCTCATAACCTTCAAGAGCTCCTGTTTTGTTACATCAGAAAACCTCTTCTTAGACAAAGTGTTCAACAGCCACAGGTGCTCTTAGCTGCTCTCCACTTATTTCTGCCTGTTCTTGCTCCACCTTCCACACTTGAGCAGTATGAAAGACAGTGTGACACCTGCCCCTGTGGGATAGGAGCAAGTCTAAGGCATGAACTCAGGACAGTTTTGGCAGGTGCTCCAGGAGCCACACCCTGTCTCTAGGTTTCCAGGTACTAGGCTGGCTGTACCTAGGATTGCATACAGAAATGATCCCGTTTGCAGCACAGCAGAACATTGTGCTCCTAGTGGAGGACCAGCAAGCCTATTTCTATTATGTTTCCAGAAGCAGGGTCTTCTCACCAATTAGAGATGCTCTGGCAGACAATTCACAGATTTTAAGGTCTCTGTTTATAGGACATACTCGGAAACACAGATTTCAATATTTTAACAAGTCTCCTTGCCCTTTTCTTGCCCAAATCTCTCCACCTCCTGGTAAATAATCACTCTGTAACAGAAATAAGGGCATTTAGGAGCCAGGAAGAAAAAGGGCTTGGCCAAAACCTACTCATTTGAAGAAGGAAGCTTCCTTCAGAGGCAGCAATCAGCAGTCCCTGGCAAAGAAGCGCATCACTGTTACATACTGGAAATGTTTATTTAGTATCTGAAAATGAAAATGGCAGGGAGCACAGCATGCAGTTTAGAAGAGCTAATGGCCACAGAGAGAAGTAACAGCTCTGAAGGACACCAGTATGAGAGGGCTTTTTGCAGTATTTTTTAGAAAACATTTACTTTTTGTTTCCACACCTTTGCATTTCCAATGGAAAAGGATTTGAGCCTTAGATGAGGTTTTTGCTAATCTTTGGATACATGCTTTCAGAACCACAACACAGGGGATTCAGGGACAGGGCCCCCAGGAAAAAGCCCAGTGCTATGCAGAGGTGCCACTTGTCCCTCTACAGAAATGACCCTCACCTGCCCTTGTCTTTGCTCCTCTCCAAGGCAGAGGTGCTCCAAGCCGGCTGGCTGGACTGAGGACCTGTCACCTCTGTGCCACGTTGTTTCCAAGGGTGTCATAATGTTTATACCTCTAACATATTGAAAGATGAAGGAAATTGATGGGGCAGGACAGGGTGGAGGCTGCTGTAATGTTAGCTCAGTATGACTGTGATAAGTGCTGGCAGGGGGCATTTCTCAGGGAGGGAGGCTGTTCTCGTGTTACCGATGTACTGCACAGGTAGCTAAGCAGAAGGAATGACACAAGGATATTCACAACACAGCCAATATCAGTGACCAAAAATAAACATGTTATTTAGACACATTCCAGAGCGCCAAGAACCGTCTCTCCCCGGGCGTCTACTTGCTTTATTACTTGGCTTAATAAAAAATACTAAGCCCCTGAACCTCACAGACATGCTCTCTCCCCCAGACCTGGCTGAGCTGAGAGGGGCTGCAGTGCTCTGCCCTTTGCTGGAGGCTCAGCCCTACAACACTGCCTCCAGTGTTACAGGGCTGGCCGGTGACAGCGTGGGCAGCACTGGGCATTGGCATTCCACAGGAGAGAGCAGGGCCAGGCAATGCCAGTAACAAGAAGAGGAAAGGAGCAGAGCTGACACAAAGGGAGAGTCCAGCCCTCCTCCTCCACCTCATCCTGCTGCCTGAAAACTGGAAGGGGAAGTGTGGGTAACTGCTGCCTGAAGGCATCAGTCCCTGCTGCCATCCCTGCCACTCCTTGTCAGCCATAGCCACTGCTCCTTCCCATTCACCAGCAGTCAGCTTGCCTCTCTGGGGTTGTGGTATGGCCAAAGCAAGCTGCTTTGCTACCAGCAGCCTCCCACCCAATGTTATCAGCATTTTGCTACTCGACTGTGTTGAATTTATTTTGGAGACTTGCTATGCAATTCAGCTGACAAGTGTAAAGGTCTGTATTTGAGTTCATTATCTTGTCTCCCTTCACCTCTGTTGGAGAGAAACAGGTACTTCTCAGGGGTGATTTGGTTAGTCATGAAGCAAGTCAACTACAACTCCACTGGAAGTGCCTCTTTCCACCAGCTATAGTGGCCATCCAGATGACTGACTCCGATGAAGGAATTCTGCTCTATACCCTGTTTCCCCAAAAATAAGCCCTAGCATGATTTTTCAGGATTTTTGAGGTTGCTTGAAATATAAGCTCTTCTCCAAAAATAAGCCTTAGTTACAGTTCATTAGAAAAGTCAATTTAAATAGTGTCCAGGTAGCTATATATGTAAAAAAAATAAGCATCTTTTGGAACAAAAATAAGACCCTGTCTTATTTTCAGGGAAACAGGGTAGATATCTAGGAGTCAATTCAATTGCCCACACACTGGTGCCTAGGACCATTTGAGATCCTCTGGGTTATTCAGTGTGAGCTGATGTCCCAGAAGGGTAGTTTCCCACGCTCTTGTATCTTATATACCATCTGTGTGCTGATGACTGAGCTAAAGTACCTTCAATGGACTATTTGTCTATGCTGATGCAGCAGGGCAACAAAGATGATCAAGGGAGTAGAGCATCTCCCTTATGAGGAAAGGCTGAGGGAGCTGGATCTCTTCAGCTTGGAGAAGAGGAGACTGAGTGGTGACCTCATTAATGTTTACAAATATATAAAGGGTGAGTGTCAAAAGGATGGAGCCAGGCTCTTCTTGGTGACAACCAATGATAAGACAAGGGGCAATGTGTGTAAACTGGAACACAAGAGGTTCCACTTAAATTTGAGAAGAAACTTCTTCTCAGTGAGGGTAACAGAGCACTGGAACAGGCTGCCCAGGGAGGTTGTGGAGTCTTCTACTCTGGAGACATTCAAAACCCACCTGGAGAACTTCCTGTGTAACCTCATCTAGGTGTTCCTGCTCCGGCAGGGGGATTGGACTAGATGATCTTTCGAGGTCCCTTCCAATCCCTAACATTCTGTGATTCTGTGAGAATGAAATCTGTGTAGTGGACACCTACATCTAGGTACCTACATATAAGATGGGCATCTCAGCTCTGAAATATCCAGTGGAGATTCAGCACTCAGTCCATTTACTCTTACAAAGGTGATTTGAGATGCCTGAGGGTATTCAAAACATCTGCACAGGACTGCCAGATCTGATACAGGAGGTGTGGGAGACCCATGTGTTCCTGGAGCGGTCCCTGGAAGCTGGGCAAGATACCCTGTGGCATCACTATATGCCAATGTGCAAGCAACTAAGATGAGGATCCTGGCAATCCAGCCAACCACACCTGGGAGCACTTCAGTGCACACAGAAATGGGCACCTGCATCAAATCGGTTGCGACAGTCCTGGCTTTTTGGCTGCTTGGGAGCTGAGATACCATCTCACATTCAGACATCTAAATGTAGGTGACTATATATGCAAATTTCATCTCATACCTAAAGTGAGATGGCAGTTGTATCCCCTTTCTGGTGTGATCTTCATGCTATTTGTACTCACCCATGTAGACTAGCAGTTTTTCTCCACCCTTTGGCACAGCATGAGGGCCATGGTTGCCATTTCTCAGCCTACCTACCACGAGTCATCAGCACTTGGGCTCCTAAGTCACTTGGGATTTTTTTTTTTTTTATGTAACCCCATGTATTAGTCTTTTGATAGTACAGGGTGTGTTTGATGACTGATTCTTAAGGATTTCTCAGGCATTCTGAAAGTGTCAGTGTTACTCTTCTTATCTTTTCTTCTTTTCCCCTCCCCCAAACCTGATATAATTTGACACACTGCCTTCCATGGGGTTTTGTATGTCTCTGTAAATGCAGGGAAGTAGCTTGCAGTCCATAATGTGCTCTGACAAGATGCAAATTGGCTGGCAATGACCAGTGACCTTTGAAAGCTTCTTTCAATGTCTTCCTAGACAAGTTGCATCCCACTGAGCTGGTCCTGAACTCCTCTCCATCACTCCTTCTTTCCTCCTCTCATTTTTCACAGCTGCCTCTTTCTTGGCTAGTTTATTAAGCCTGGAACCTACTTTAAATTTAAGATTAATTTAATGTAAAGAAACCTGGCATGTCTCTTCCTAAGACGCCTCAGGATTTTATGCTGAAATGTAAGTAGGAAGGACATGAGGAACTGTCCTAGGGCTCAGCCTGGCCCACCCTGCAGTGACTGCACCAAGCGTTTCCTTGCAATGAGCCACTCATCCCCACAGGCCTTCATGTGCTTCTAGGGACTGTGCAAGAGAGGACTTTCTTGTATGTGTTTTGTGGCAGTCTGCACATATGACATTCAAAAGGGATCAGCACCCAGAAATAAGCTAGGGGCCCTAAAACCAAACCAAACCAAGAAGTGAGCAAACAAAAAAATTTAACATGCAGAAAAGACAACCATGGGCAGTCAGACCTCAGCACAGGCATGTACAGCTGCTCCCCCAGTTTTGGGAAGGAGCACAACCTCCACAGGATGGGAGGGATTCCCAGGCTTAGGGGCTGTGTGTAGGGACAGAGTCCTTTGTGTGAATAGGCCCTGCTGTTAAATCCTTCATCAGAATAATAAAATAGCCCCAGTGAGTAATATTTAAAATAACAGATGAAGTTATGAACACATTGGAGGTACAGGGACTTTGGATGGGATTGCACCAATAGGTGTGTCAGGCCAGAAGCACAATGAAGAGCAAGGGGGAATGGCCTTCATTCATTAACCATTTGGGCCAGCAATTTGGACAAAGTGACTCATTGCTCACAAGCAGACAGAACTGCGCCAGAACAGAGCAGGGCTGGGCTGAGTGAGACACCAGGAAAGACAAACTGCCCTTTTCAGGAAAGAAGCCCCAGCACCCTGAGGCAACTGTCTCTGGAGCCACGCTTGCAGCTGCTCTCCCTCCAGGTGTTGTGGAACCATTTGTATGCCACAGCCTTCCACTTAGCAAGCAGTCATCTGGCAAGAAAGCATGCAAAGAGACAAAAGGTTTGGAGCAGGGAGGGGACACACTGCTATTCATAGCCACGGTCCCCACCCACAGGTGCCAGGAGTGCAAGGGGAGCATCTTATCAGGTGCTTGGCTGAGCAGCGTTCAGTTCATCCCATCCCAGAGCTGGGACAGGCAGTGGCTCCATCTCCACCCCGATGCAGGGGTGAGTGCCCTGCTGACGTCAGGAGGCCTTACTTCATTTCCTGACGCGGGGTCCGTATTTTCATAACTGTGTCCTGTTGGAGAGGCGGTGGAACTGGAATAGGCGTGCTCAGCCACACCTCCTCACTCCTCCAGCTGTTAAAGCTCCCAAGGACGCCAAGCGCAGGGCTGCTGCTTGGCTGAGGTTAACAGGAGCAGAGGTGACTGTGTTACTGGCGCACTGGGAAGTTGCCTCTTCCAGCGGAGCCTCCCTGCTGCCTTCTCCGGGCAAGACCCAGAAAGGTAATTCAAGGCAATGTCCTACAGAATCCAGGGCGGACCTGCATTCTACAGCTGGGGTGGGATGGTGTTCAGGATCATGGCTCTAGGCGGGTGGGAGAGCAGGGGCATGGGGTGCCACAGCAAACAGAGACAGCCTCCCACCCTTGACCCTAACATAGAATTTCCATCTGGAGCTGGGGGAGTTACTGCAGACTTTCTTGGGAAATTATTTGAAATTTGTGCCTGGATGGGTATATTTTATGCACAAGGCATTAATGAGAGAGGAGGCACAGACTGGAGGGAGAAGACTTATCACTACAGTTAGAACCATGATTTGGGGGTGAGCTGTGATGTGGACCCAGCAGTAAAGTGACTGTGGCACAGGTTCCCTTGCACAGACTGCGGAGCCCCTTGGAAATCCCAGACCCTTGTGTAGGTGCTGAATGAGCAAACTCAGCTTCTGGGGGGCAACACTCACCCAGGAGACAAGGTAGAGACTGTTCGTGCCTCACAGGCCATCTACCCTGGAAAAAAGTAAAGGGGCTAAAAATCAGCACAAGTGGCACGGTTTTCCAAGGTGGCAATGTTCTTTCCACCCTGTTTGTTGCAAGGGCCGCGGCAGCTGACTGGGTGTCAAGTACCACTTGCAGTAAGCACCCAAAACTATGGGTGTGCTCTGTGCTGCCCTGAGGTCTCAGGCTGGCTCTCCACCTGCCTCAACAGCAGGTTGTATCTCCCAGACCTGTGAATAGATAAGCTTATCTGATCAACAGTAAATTTCTGTGATTGAAATTGTAGCATTTTCTCTCCAGATTTGCAAAAACTCCCACATGTGTTGTTCACCAGTTCCATTCTTTTCATGAGAGTCCAAAATTCCTGCATATTTGCATAATTCATGTTTTATTGTAGACAGCTTTTTGAAGAGTTGCGCATCTCCTTTTACACAGTGAGGTTACAAGCTGGAAAAATACTCCAACATTTATAAGCAGGTCACATTGAGGCAAATGTGGGGCTGAGAGTGAGTCAGTGATATTTTCTCCCTTCATTCATCCTTTGATTAGATCAACTGCCATTTATTGAAGACTCAATCTCCCCTCCCTAAAATCTATTGAAAGGGTTTTAGAACCAACCTCATAACAGCAGTGTGTTGTTCTGGAGGGGGAAAGTGAAGGCAAATGGCATAATGAGCACTCAACTCTGAATTTTGCAAGAGGAACTTTTTTCTTTTATCTCAGAAAAGAAAGCATTTGGTTTTCCAGTGTGGGGGTCACCATTAAGGCCAGATTCCCTCATGTTTCATGTCAATATTGTATTTAAACTCCTGTTTGATAGATTTCAGAGACCTGAGACTAACTGAGCAATTCGGTACCTAGAAAGCAGTACCTGACCCCTGGCATCTAAACTCACTCAATGTCTGAATAATGGGTCACGAAGTGCTCAACACACTCATGTAGTGGTTTCTGCACATGCTTCAGGCTCTCAAGGAAGTAGGCAACTTTATACCCCTTGGCGACAGGCAGAGCTCACCTAAACAGCCTTTTATCCCCTGGCGAGACAGGCTTAAACCAGGCTTAGACAGCACTGAACTTGTGACAAGACAGCAGGAATGTACTGGGTACACTGAAGACCTTGTCCGTCCTTGACTTGTGGACTCCTCAAGCAGTAACGTGGTGGTTACTTCTCGTGCAATGAACAGCATTAGCTCTGACATGTCAGGCCTCCAGCCAGAACAAGGCAATATCTTGGCAAGGGGTCCGTGATCTTTGAGATAGTTCTTGTTGCCCAGCTGCCATGAAGAAGAAGGAATATGAGTTTGGGGCTCATGTTTGGTGGCCTTTATTTGCTATTATTTTGGCATGAGAAGAAATATGCTGGAAGTGCCCAGCTTAGTTATCTGCAGAGTAAAAGGCAGTTAAAGTTCCCCTTCATTCAAACGCATAAACCAAAGCCAAGAGTGTTCCAGAGAAAGCAATAGAGGGAAAAGAAACAAAGTAATGCGTTTCCTGTTCTGTATTGCTCATCTCTGAACCTCACTGGTAGGAAGTACTGATGTTGTTTGAACTTGTCAAAAGAGTGTAAGCTGTGTTATGACTAACAGGTGCTTTTGTATCAAAAAAGTGATAAGGCAGCTCAGTCTTTGTGCTGCAGGGCATCAAGCTAAGGCTTGTGAAAGCGCCTCACCTTCTTCCTGCTCCCCATCCTCCTACGACATTGCACAACCCCAGGCATGGTGTAGAGGACATACAAGGTGGATGGCCTCCTGCTGAGGGGCTTGGCTTGCCCTTGACCGAGAGCCAATGCCACATAAGAGGATGGCTCTGCTTCCACCTCCCCATGTCCTTAGCACTGTAGTGTCCTTGCCCAGTGAGGTGGGGATGGACATCTATCCCACCTCTCTTTCCCCCCTGCTTGCAGTACCCAAGTGGTTGATATGACAGCCTGTGTCTTTTCTTCTTCTACAGTTTTGGTGAAACATTTCACAGGGAGGTTGTTCAAGAAGGCAAGAGGATGGCGACGATGACAACGACAACATCGCCTCCCCGAGGTTGTGGCAACATCGATGCTGACTATTACCTGCTCTGTGATATGGAGAAGGCCTGGGGGATTGTCCTGGAGTCACTGGCTGCAGCTGGTGTCCTCGTCACCATTTTCCTCATCTGCTCACTCTTCTTTCTCATCTGTAAAGTTCAAGACAACAACAAGCGGCACATGATCTCCATCTATTTCTTCTTTCTCTTAGGCACACTCGGCATTTTTGGCCTCACTTTTGCCTTCATCATTAAACTCAATTCCAGGACTCGTCCAACTCGCTTCTTCCTGTTTGGAGTCATCTTTGCTCTCTGCTTCTCATGCCTCCTCACCCATGCCTTCAACCTCAACAAACTTGTGAGAGGAAGAAAGCCCTTCTCCTGGCTAATATTGCTGCTCCTCATTGTTTCTTTTGCCCTGGTACAAGTTGTGATCAGCATTGAGTACTTAGTCACCATGCTAGTAAACCAGAGAGACGATTTTTTGAGTATGACTGCAGAGGAGACCAACAAAGACTTTGTCATGCTTTTGATCTATGTGCTCTTCTTGATGGCTCTGACCTTCTTGGTTTCCATGTTCACATTCTGTGGCTCATACAAAAGGTGGAAGAGGCATGGGGCACACATCTTTGTCACTATCCTGTTCTCCATTGCCATTTGGGTAGTGTGGATCACTATGCTCACAAAAGGCAACACAGTTTTAAATAATCCTAGCTGGGACGATCCTGTCGTGGCCATTGCTCTGGTGTCCAATGGATGGATCTTCCTGATAATGTATATCATCCCTGAAATTTGTTTCCTCACTGCCCCTCCAAAGCTGGAGGACTACCCTCCAGAAAATGACTTTTGCCAACCCAAGTTCATAAAGCAGACGACTGGAGTGGACAACCGTGCCTACACCCAAGATGAAATTGTGCAA
This sequence comes from Streptopelia decaocto, assembly GCF_964273445.1. Taxonomy (NCBI): domain Eukaryota; kingdom Metazoa; phylum Chordata; class Aves; order Columbiformes; family Columbidae; genus Streptopelia; species Streptopelia decaocto. The sequence goes on along the minus strand of NC_138663.1, from coordinate 42,692,165 downwards.
GGTATGATGAAGTGAACAATACCACTGTCCCCCAGCCCTAAGCACTCATGCACCACTCATGAGCTAAAAGGGTTAGAAGGGCTACAAGAAAAGATTTGAAGATAATGGATAATTTAGAGGTAGGAAAAAGTTTCAGACTGATGAAAAAATGCAAGTTAAAATGAATCTTCAGACAGGAGGGAAAAGAGTTAGAATCAATGCAAAAGCCAAAAATGTGTAGGAGGAGCAGCTGAGTAGGAGACCTATTGGGTGTCAGGGCTGAGACATAACTCCTTATGATTCTGTTATGGCTAGAAAGTCCATATAGAAATTCAGGAGTTTTTTGTTCGTCTCTTAGCAATGCTTCAGCTCTTCAGACCTCTCTAGGTTATACCTTGGAGAGTATTTCTTTTATTTCTGATATGGATCTCATTATCCATTGAAAAATAAATTCATCATCCAAAAAGGAGGCAAGGAGGTCTTACGTTTCAGTATGAGTTTCATGCCTACTTGGACAAAGCAAAATGTTTTATCAGTTAAGGCTTCCCAAAGCTATGGGTAGGAGATGTGGCCACACTCCCCATGGATCTGCTGCTGAGATCACATTTGTCCGCTGGAGTCAAACCTTCAAGTTTGTAAAAGAATAGATGAGAAAGGCTGTGCTTTCCCAGGGAATAAGCCAGAGGGGATCTTGTGCATGCAAGTGGGAGGGATTTGGCCAGTGATGATGACAGTATTTGTGAGGCAAAATGAGGTGTCTAAACTCCAAGGACACCCACGTCTTATTATTTACAATACTATTAATTCCTGCTTTCATAAGGAAATACTTAATAAGTCCCCTATCTATGGATTTTAACCCATTCCTGCCTGTATATTGCATAGAGTTTGGTCAGTCTAAAAGCAGCTGCTGAGTCTCCATTGTCATGGTATTTCCAAGCTAGAATATAACACTAACTCATTAACTTTTCCCCTCTCTTGTCTTGTGACCCAGGAGACACAGGAGATCTCAGCTACAACCCATACTCTTCTCACTTTCAGATGAAGGTATGTTCACCCCCCCATCACCCGTTTCACCACATGTAGGCTGTTTTTCAGATGGTGAAGGGAAGGACAAGGGGTCAAGATGGACCTAGAGCAGGCTCTGTGGAGGCAGACAGGTGCTTCTCATGGAGCTTGGTGGTACCACGACACATGTTCATGGAGATACTTGTGGCTGGGAGGAGCTGTGACATGTCCAGGGACATGGGGAGGCAAGAGGGACCCAAGGCAAAGTCTGAGGTTGTGTTTTTCAATATTCTGGATTTGATATAATGTAAGAAGTCCTCTTTTTGGGCACAGTTCCTGTAAAAGACTATGCCCTCCCTTCAGGAGATCATACTCCTTTCCCCAGCCCATGCCCTGAATGTATTCCCACCAGCAACCACTGAAAGTTGCAGTGCAGATCCAGGGTGGGCAGTCTGAGTGTCCCTATGTCCATTCACCAGTCTTACTTCATACCAGAGCCTAGCCAGATCTAGTAGCTCACATCATGTCCCCACACTTCCACTAGTGACATGTCTCCATGACTGGTTTGTTCTGCCAGGATCCTTTTCCACAGCCCATTGATCACATCATTTGCAGGAAACCTTCAGCTCTGTTTATCTCTCCCCCCCCCCTTTTTTTTTTCTTTTTTTTTGTTTGTTTTGTTTTTGTTTGTTTGTTGGTTGGTTTGTTTTTTTGTTGTTGTTGTTTTGTTTTAAGATCTATTCTATTCCTTCTGTCCAGTTTTGAAAGATAAAAACTTTCTTGCTTCCTTTTCAGAACATCGAACCCCAAAATAATTTCTCCATCCCTCGGCCCAACGCCCGGACAAGCCCATACCATGACTACACTGGTGGGAAAGGCCCCATGTAGCAGCTCTACTGGGAGCAGAGATTAAGCCCCCGTCAGCAGAGGCATGAGGAATGGGCCATGTGGTGACAAGTGACTCGATGCTACAGAAGAGAGAGTCAAACCCACAATGGCAATGCTTATGATAAGGAGAGGAGTCCTCTTTTCCCTGAACAGGCATCTTTGTAGCCCACTCTTATTTGTCAAATACAGCTTTCAGACACTGCTCTGACCAACCTGTTCCTGCTAACCCAATTACTCCATGGGATGGAGCTCTTCTCTTCTGACAGAGGAACATGCTAGCAAGAGCCTGTCCTGACCTATTTTCAGCAGGAATGCTGTAGGGCTAGAGCAGCAATAAGATCATCAGCTGGACCTGTGACTGGCTCTACCCCAGCCAGGACTTGCTTTGATCAGCTTGTGGGGATGCCTGCACCCCACATCTGACAGGAGAAAAGGCAGGAGCAGGAGCACCAGCCCTACACATCCCCACTCCTGCCTACCCATGAACACATCTCAGGTATGACCAAGGATGCCCTTATCTATCCACTCTTAATGTTGTGCCCACTCCCAGCCCTGCCTGGCTCTCTCAGAGATCAGTGGAGGTGAGACAGAGAAAGACAGAGAAAGCAAGATTATTCCTTTTTTCTTCTTCATGTTCACTTCCAACCCCTTCCTCATTGCCTAGAGACCACAGTGGAGAGCAGGAAAAAAATTTAAAGACACAAAAATATCTACACCTATTTACCCTGACACATTTTCTGATTTGCACTCTAGCATCAGCCTCCCTCCCAACTCCAGCTCTTGACCATGTGCCCCAGCTGAGCTCCCTGGGGAGCTCAACCCCAAAATACCTCCCTCCCCACCCCTGCCACACCAGGCTGTGGGTCCCTGCAGACAAAACCTTTTCCATGCAGCTGCTTGCAATAGCCTGGTGGAATTTAACCCTATGCACCTTGGAGATCTGCCTCCTCCCAAGTGTATATGTGATATTAATATGAACATTTCCCAAGCAGCCATTTTATGGAGGGTGGGCACCCTTATTCCCAGGAGTGAGCGAGCGTGAGCAAGTGCATGTGTGTGCATGTGTGTGTGTGTGCACGGTGTGGACTGCACCCTGGTGATGAGCAAAAAATCTGCAAAGCTGAATCATTCTGTAGCCTGCTTTGCATTTAGTAAATAGCTTTCCGTGATATTTCATATATAAATACATAGAGCTCTCCAAGTGGGTGTGTATGGTACACCAGCGTCTGATGCAGCTATGTATTTATTTAGTACTTTGTGTGTGTAATATTTAATTAATAAAAACCCAAACAGTCTGACTAGGAGAGACACATGTTCTTCCTCGGAAATGTGATGGTGGGGTGACAGCAACAGAGCGGGCCACCTGGAGACTGCAGCTGGGGGAGAAATGGCAAAGAGCTGGCTTCTTTGAAGCTGTCACTGTGGACCAGAGATCGTCTGCCTAAGGGCGCAGGAGAGGGTTAGTAGCTTCTCCATGCTACTCTTCTTGAATAAAGCAAGCTGATTCAGTGTTAGAGGTGCTTAAGAAATGAAGAAATAGAAACCCAAGCCACAGCAAGCAAATGCAGGAAGAAGGTTGTGATCTTTCCATCACTGCACCTGCCTGTGTCTGCTGCATCTATATTCCTGTATTTATTTGCTTGTGTCTTGCTGGGTACTTACATAACCAAGAACAGGAAAAGAGCTTGTAGGTATTTAATTCAGCTTGTAAAAATATATCTTTCTGATATTCTGAACAAATGTAATTTTTACTTGAAAGTAGAAACAATATCAAAGCAAAATAAGGATGATGATAATTTTTTAAACCATATATTTTAATGAGGCTGTAGTCTCCAATTTTAGAGGTTTCCTCTCTCTTGAGTTTTTACATGACATATTATGCTACCGCGTATGGGTGCTCCTGGCAAGCCAACCCCCTTCCTCAGGCACAGTATTGACTAGAATATGCCAGGCTGGGCTTTCTCCACTCTGCCTACCAGTGCTGAAGGGCAACACAGAGATATTTGGGTCTTCTGAATCCTTTGGCATGAGAAAGAGCCCTCCTAGGCATTGGTTTGAAATGTGCCATAGGGCATCTTGCTTTTTTCTAGTAAATTCAAGGTGGAAACTCTGCTTACCTTCCTCTCCCCTCTGCCTACACACTTCCATATGTGTAACACAGAGAATGGGAGAGAAAACTCAGGGGTACTAATGTGACATTGAGAGCAGATTGGGAAGGGGCTATGTGAAGCCATGATGCAAGTTGTTGACTTACAGACTGAAGGTAGGAGGGATGTGCTTGAAACAATACCAGAATTTCAAGAAATTAGGTTTATGAGCTGGTGTGGTACCATTGATGGCTTAAACATAGCTAATGTCACAGGAGGAGCCAAAAATGTGTCAAATAAAACAAAGCCAGCTTGACTGCTTTAGTGGGGTCTGGTGGAGCAAAGGGAAAGGCTAACAGAGAAATAAGAGCAAAGCGTGCTCTTACCATGTGTGATTTCCACATCCCAGACACTTACCAACTCCTTCATCGATGGCCACAGACCAGAAAGTTTCTCCCAAATGCACCTTGTCCCCAGAGGCAGCAGAACTAGGAGGGCTGAGGGACACTGTATGCCCTCCCATCAATGCAGGGCATGGCAATTTTCTTGATTATTTGGTTGTTATGGTGCATGCTGCTCAGCAGAAAGTGAAAATCTCCTTCGATGGATTTACAGCACCTTTTAGAGTACTTTTTTAAAGCTCTGTAATGACACAAATACTAATCTGCCCAAAGTTATTTTGCACTTATTCAATATTTGGATGAGGGCTGATTTAAATGCCAAATTAAATATCAATTTCTCTGGAACTTGGCACTGGCAGGAAAGGGGTGGTGGCACTCTGCAGGTTTCTCACACATCTGGAGATGCTTTCGGGAAAGCAGCAGTTTCCTCTTTTACAACTGAACTTAAACCAAACCAGACAGATACTTTGTATATGTATCTGTCTGTTTGTCACATCTATACAAGTCCTGGGGAAATCCTAAACTGGCGGAGCCAGACCGGCCAGAATCAAAAGGAACAAGTGAGTGGAGGAGGCACAATGTTGCTTGATTTTTGTGCTGGTTTTGTTGTTGTTGTTTTTCCTAAAATCTGCCCACTGGAAGTCTAGTAAACCCTGTAAGGCTTGTGCCCACCCTTTCCTCTGCAAAGGGCTCCCTTGTTGGTGGGGGCTGATGATCCACTGCCTGCAGGACCCTCCAGTTTCTCATCTTTTCCCTAATCAAGGAGATCAGAGCACCAGAAATGCATACACTGGAGAAGGATTGGCAGGGAACACACTGGGATTATGAAAGCAGCCAGGATTACCAGGAGACGGGATGAACTCAGATGAACTTCAGGTCAGGAATATCACAGGTAAAGGGCAAGGAAGGGCAGAGTCACAACTTGGATCTAAGGACTTTCAGGGTCACCATCCTGCAGGCTTGCCAGGTCTGTAGGTTTCTGTGTGTCCAACCAGGCCTGGGCATGAAGGGTGCGGTAAATCCTTGGGGCACAGCCACAGGCCAGCAGTGCCAGGATCTGGCATGAGGAAGGACCTTGCTGGGTTCATGTTCCAGATGCTCCCCAGCTTGATAAAAATGCTCCTCTTTTGGCAGTCAGTGCCAGCTCCACCCTCCCCAAGCAAGGATCAGTCTCTCTTCCTGGTCACATGCTCCAGCCAGCCCCCAAATGTTTCAGTGGCTCCCCTGCCAGACTTGTTCCACTTGATCAAGCTCTGTTGCAATGAGATAGGCCCAAACTGGACACAATATTCCGGATATGGCCCCACAAGTGCTAAATAAAGGGGAATAACCACTTGCCACACCATGCTGACTTCACCCTTACTCATGCAGCCTGGTATGTGGTTGGTGTACATTGCCATGAGCACGCATCTCTGGGCAATGCCTTCTTCAGGTTCACTTTCCCCAGCACCAGTTGCTCCCTTTGCCTCAGAGGAGCTTGTGTGGCTATAAATAGAAGGGACTGAACAATCCTGAGTTTCTGTCTCTAAGGCGGGTCATTTCTGGTAGGATCCAGAAACGGCACCCAAGGCTGCTTTTAAGCTGAGGGCCACAGCAGCAGCTGCCTCTCTCAGCAGGGAGCCCTCAGAAAAGAAGTCCAAGGGCCCCGGCCAACATTTACCTGCTTTCTGGGGACCTCTGAATGTAAAGTGGAGGTGTGCCTTGGCAGCAGCAAGCCCAGCCCTTGGGTACTAGCTGGTCTGCATCACTCCACACAGGCTGGGGTTGGTGACCTGTTGGTGGTAAGCTGCGCTCGATTAATCTGTGCCCTTACCAGACCACTGAAGCACAGGGTCTTGTCCCGCTCTGTCCCAAGGCAGTCTTTCCTGCTGCACTGAGCAACGCAGGACAGTGGCCATGGGAGTCTTCTCTGGGGATTCCTGCCTCACTCTGGTCACCCTGGTCCCTGTGTGCCTGGGGCTTGTCTTGTTCCCTCTCCCTACCTGCAGCACACCCATCCTTCTGTACCCAGAGCTGTCCTATGTGGGATCCTCTCCCTCCTTAGCCAACATACCCTGCCACCTGCAGTTTCTAGGGAAACAGGTGTTTGCTTTGCCTTTGCTATGGTGATGAGTGAAACACCATGCTAGATATGAGTGCCATTTTCTACAAAAGGCTTTCCAAAGTGCCAGGCGTGGAGCAGGAGCTGCTCTCCTGGTTGGCCAGGCTGACCTTATCTGGATCGATCTCTGGAGTCAACCAGGGTTCTGCCTGGCTGAGGAGTTTCTCCCATCAATGTACATTTGAGGAGAAAGGAAAGGCTGTGGCTTACAAAATAGTCATCTTGTTATGTAATGAGTTAGTCAAGAGCTGAAGTAGAATGCCATATCTCCAACATACATCACGGTCCCCTATTTCCCCCCATTTGAAGAAATGCTGAAAATTTGGGGTGAGATCTATAGTCCTGTGGGGAAAGGGACCTGGACAGCATCCTTGGCATTTTACTGCAAATCTTTACTGGTTGCGCCAGATTGAACAAACCTGTTTGAATCTCAGAAATTAGGCATCTCAGTGTTGCTCAGTGTCACTTAGTCATCCCAGGACCCCTGTGAACAGAGTAAAGAGACAGGCTGTTCCTGCAGGTACTCTGGCTTTAGCAGTGCTGAACCGCTCTCACTGCCTGTTTGCCTGGAAGGAGCCAGATGTGACCCTCAGCCCCTAACCCATCTGCCTGAGACTAGTGCCAAAGAAGCAATGAGACATACAGGGTCCATGATGCTTTCAGCACCCACCTGGTCTCATGGTGGTCTCTAGACCAGTGAGCCACATCCCACTGTGTCCAGTTCTGGGCTTCCCAGTTTAAGAAGGACAAGGAATTACTGGAGGGAGTCCAGCAGCAGGCTACAAAGATGATGAGGGATTTGAAGCATCTTTAGTATGAGGAAAGGCTGAGAGAGCTGGGTCTGTTCAGCCTGGAGAAGAGAAGGCTGAGAGGGGACCTTATTTATGCTTATAAATATCTCAAGGGTGGGTGTCAAGAGGATGGGATCAGATTCTTTTCAGTGATGCCCAATTATAGGATAAGGAGCAGCAGGCACAGACTGAAACATAGGAGATTCCACCCAAATATGAGGAAAAACTTCTTCTCAGTGAGGGTTCCAGAGCACTGGAACAGGTTGCCCAGAGAGGTTGTGGAGTCTTCTCCTCTGGAGACATTCAAAACCTGCCTGGACACACTCCTGTGCGATCTGTGCTAGGTGGGTTGGACTAGATAATCTCCAGAGATCCCTTCCAAACCCAGCCATTCTGTGATTCTGTGTAATTTTGACAGAGGTGAAAGCAACCCCTTCAAAACCAGGGAGGAGACTGCTTTTAGGTTTCTGATTCCGCAAAGAAGTGGAAACAAAGCCAAGAAAGTTGGTGCGAGGCAAAGAGCCAGCAGCGCCGCCTGGGAGCGGAATTTAAACCCGCTGGGGCTGCTCCTCCTGGCGTTCCGCTCGCAGCCGCCTGGTGGCGCCGTCGCCCCGCGGAGCCCAGCACCGCCTCCGCGCCTGTCCCCGCCGAGCCGCGGGGGGGGCACGGGGGAGCTGCTCCTGCCGCTGGCTGAGGCCTCTCCACGGACCCGGGGTGAACGCAAAACACGCTGGACTCCTCGTAATTAAAAACAAACAAACAAACATCCCCCCATCTCAATAAAGCTTTAATTATGAAATCATTAAAAATATTTTTTAAAAAGTTATTGCATGGTCTTTCATTGAATTTTGGTAAAATTTTCAATTTTGTTCGCATGAAATTATTTGACTCAATGTGTTTCAGTGAAAAAACAAACAAACAAACAAACAAAACCTAAAAACTTTCCATCCTAAAAAAGATGTTTTCCCATTATGACGTTCAGTTTCTTTTACACAGCAACACAAAAAGCTTGTCTCTGAACTCAGTTTATTTTAGGCACAGTTTGGGTTGATTTCAACTAACCTCTTCCTGACCGGCTGCACTTCAGCTGCTGGAGAGAAATGGCTGCGTGGAGGGTGTCTTGCCCAACTCTGGTGAGGCATCCAAGGGTAAGGAGGACAAGTCAGTTCCCAGACCCTGGGCCACAGACTCCTGTTGCTCCACAGGGCTCCAAGAGATGGACAGTCACTGGGTAAGGCAGGAAAAGGGCAAGCAGGCATGTTTCTGGCAGCCTGGCTGTCCAGCCTGATTACAGCTCACCAGCTCTACATCCCATCCTGTCCGGCCTCCCAAATAGAGGCCACCAAGCTCCTGTGCCTGTCTAGGTTGGGACTGTGCCAGTCAGTAGGATAGGAGATCCCCAGTGGCAGAGCCAGAGATGTCTGGCAATGATGTGGGCAGGACAATTTTGTTACACAGAGAAGCAGCAGGTAGATAACATTGCAAGGAGGTACAATGTTGTCTACCCGCCCTCTCTGTGTCTCTTCCCGTCCTTACCCATCACCACCATCATCACTATGTATCAAAGCTGTGTTGTTGTTCCACTTTTTACATCTAGACTCTTATGTTTAAAATGGCAAATTATTTGTGTGAGATGAGACCTTCGCAGGGCCAGGATTAAATGCACAGCTCTTAAGTGCAGGTCACCTCACAAGCAGATGTAGTCACTGATGCAAGGATGTGTGCACCATTTCGAAGGGGAAATGTACAGATTTATCTACCTGGCTCTACTGGGTAGTCTATGGACAAGATTTTTTCAGCACGACAGACACAACTGTGAGTTTCTGTTGGCTTGACAAGCTATTGGGTTGTGAGACAGGAGTCTGGTTCACCAGGGTATGCTTAGTTCTCCACAGCACGGGCTGCTGCTCAGCTGCTGGAAGGGCTGTGGGGCATCTGCTTCCAATGACCTGGGAGCTGCCCCCGCAGCTCTGACAGCATCTCAGTGTCACCCTCGCTGCTGCCCTACTCTTCTCCTAGGAGACCTGCTCTGCCACCCGCTGTGCTTCAGCGTATTCCCTGAAAGACGAGCTAAAACCTGCGCTGTGTGAGGACCTGAAATACTGAACTGTCTCGTTTTCCCCCTAACATCGAGCCCTTGTTCCATAATCTTCAGTAACCAGGTGGTGGCACTGCGGGACCTGCATCCACCGTGGACACACGGCCGCTTTTCTGCTGAGTTAAGCAGGGTGCACGAAGATAGATCATGAACCATTTTTAAGCTACTTGAAGTGTTCAAGTGAGTTCACACAGGACCGTTGTTTCGTGTCTTGGTGGTCATCACGTTTTTCATCCAGCAGAAGTCCTACAGCCATATTTCCCAAGATGTACAGCCCTGACTCTAGCTGCAAGTGATTCTCTCCAAATCCTGGAGACAACTGGGATAAGATGAGGCGAAGGTCCTTTATCTGCAAATTTCATTATGCATGTTGTCTTTTTTTGAATATCATCTGTCTTTATTGTCTGGTGGTAATCTCTAAAAGTGGAAGCAACTATTTCTATAGTGGATGAATGAGGAAATGCTGAAAGAAGCTGTATGCTCCTTTACAGGATCACAAGAGATGAAACCCTTCATAGTGTCTTGCCTGATTTCTCTTTCACAGTGCACTCTTCAAATGCAATCAGCTTTTGGAGCATGCTCTGCCTCCAACTGTGCATACAATGCTCACACTGAAATTAATAGAAGCATGATGATACATCTGAAGGGAGAATCTGGGACAAAAAAAGTTAAATACTTGCTGGTAAGATCAATGACATAAGTTTCTTTGGCTTTAGTTCTCGCTTTAGAGGCATCTTTATCTCTAAGTCTGTGAAGAATATTTTTATGGGTATATATGTGTCTTAGCAACATCCTAAGAAATAATAATAATAATAAAAAAACCCAACACAAAAAAAAAAAAAAACAACAAAAAACATGAACTTTGGTTACATTTTATACAGAAGTTTAGAAACAAGTTTTTGTGTCCCCCTTCTTAGCAGAGATTTGTTGCTGTGTTTAACCCCACTGCCTCAACCCCAGTCCTGTCCTTGGGGAATGGGGAATTGTTTGTGATTGATGGGATCACCATAATACATGTGGACAAGGTGCTGGGCTTGAATTTGTGCTGGTGACCTCAGATACAGCATTTTCATAATGCTCCTATTGTGTTTTTGATGTGTCTGTGGAATTCCTAAAGAGTCCTACAGGAGATCTTTCATGTGCTTATTCTTCCATCTTGCCGGAATGACAAGGAAATGGTGTTCCCTACATTCAGAGCATGAGGTCAAGAGCAGATTTCCACCATGCCTAGGTGGCTGCTTGCCCATTTGAGTTGCTCTGTGTCATTCAGAGAAGCGGTCCAAACTTGTGCTGCTTCCAGGCAAAGACTCATGCTTCTGAGTCCTCCTTCTTTCCCCCTTAATGGAGACAGTGTCTGGATAATTGCATGTGCCTGAAGCCCCCTGGCTTGACTCAGAGGTGACTGCAGGGCAGTTAGAGGCTGAGCAACACCAGTTCCTGCAAATAAACACCCTCTCACATACACACAGGCTGGGTTCACAGCTGAGCCATTACCCGGGCAGTGACGGACACCAGTCCAAACTAGCAAGTACATTGCCTAACTGCGGAGCAGGGGCTAGGTACAGCACTGATTTTCTGGCTCCTTTTCCATTTTTCTTAGGATTAACTCCTGTCATTGGGCATCAATGAGGTGAAGCTAAGCAGCAATTTATCTCAGACCTGAAAATATGCCGATCTCTGTGTAAGGGTGGAAGGAAGAGGGACCCAGCAGATTGGTGGCCAGCCAGCCAGGGAGATTATGTGTGTCCCCTTGTCTCACCCCTTCAAGGTAGTGGGCAATACAAATCACAAGTGACTTCAAACTTGGGGTCATGGTCCCTGCAGGTGCACTGCCATCTTCCCCACCACTCCACACAGTTGCTCTGACCACTACCGCAGCAGAGAGGCACTGATCTTTGACATTCTCCCACCCTTGCAAAATTCTCTGCATGCAGAGAACTGGATAATTTCTTGCATCCTCTCCATCTGTTAAAACAACCTGAGCCCCAGAAAAGCTCTCAAGAACAGCAGGCTTACAGGTAGTCATGGCACCAAGCCTGACAATATTCAAGAAGCATTTGAACAATGTCCTCAGACACATGGTGTGAATTTTGGGGTTGTCCTGTGCAGGGACAGGAGTTTGATTTGATGATCCTTGTGGGTTTCTTCCAACTCAGGACATTCTATGGTTCTATGACTAAAGAGAGCAAGACAGCTTTTCTGATCAGCAGCCTTACTCAGAAGTGGCACTACTATCAAGTGTAAGCCAGTGGGGTTTAAGGTCCCTTCCTGAAGAAGGATGCCCTTTCAGCTGGCATTGTTCATTTGCTTAAAAGGGAATCTCTGTAGGAAGATATGAGGAAAGCAAAAACACCTGGATGCTCTCACCAGATGAAGTAAGGGGATGATTGGGACAGGCCTCCCTGTTCAGACTGTCCTGTTGTCCCTGGGACTGACTGAAATGCAGCCCAAGCACAGAAGCTGGGTGCAGCGCATGCTGACAGCTGGGCTCAAGGCTCTCTGTAGACTTTCCCACCCAGCCCTGACAATTTGTCCTGTCCTGTCCTATTAGCTAGATGAACCAAGCACAGGTTTCCCAGAACAAGCTGCATGACTGCCACTTATCATATGCAAAATTGGCCAGAAGCAACATGCTGCAGAGATTTTGTAAGAGGGAGGAAGTCATGGGCTACAGGCACGTGGTCAAGGGTTTCTGTGGCTGCAGCTCTGCCTGGAAGAAGCTGCTGTCCCTTGTCTCGTGAGCTGGACTAGATCTGCAATCATAAGCAGACAGCAGGAGGGATGGGAGTATCTCTCAGTCAGGCAGAGCAACCTCTCCTCTCCATGGGCAGGACAGCTGAGATGTAGTTTCCTTCACCCAAATCATCCATCCTCCCATTGCACTGTGGCCTCCTACTTAGACGCCAGCTAGTACCCCAGCCAAGGGGAAGAGAAAGGCAGGAGTGGGATGTAATCCTGTCACCTTGTGCTGACAGTGATCATTCATCCTTTGTGGCTTCTTCTGAGCTTCTGTGGCACTGATCTTCCCATCTCAGCTCTGTCCAGCTCTGCAGGAGAATTCCCAAAAGTGCTGTGAACTAACTGTTCTTCCTAAAGGTCTGAAGAATGAGGACATTATTTACTTTTGGCTGTCGACAGGCATCAAATGATGTGAAAGAAATGTATGCCTCAGCTCCATCACTATCTGGGACCAAAATAACAGATAAAAGAAGAAAATCAGTGGGGGTTACCATTATATGGAGTTGCCATGGAAATAGCATGAGAGAACTTGGAGGAGAGCTAGCACACCATGTCTCCAGGAGGGCATAAATCCCCTGCTAGCCTCACTCTTTTTTATCACATTAACAGGCAATATTTCTTGCTTTAGCAAGAGGTAGGAAAACATCAAAGCACAGTTCTGACATTTTTGTCTATCCCTTGATTTCTCTGACCAAGACCTCCCTGACCCCTCAAGAAGTAGAAATGTGAAGCCTAGTGCTATTGGAAAGTTGTCCTGGAAACCATTTCATAATTTCAGTAAAATGGTAAGAGGGATGTAATTTTCCCCAGAAAATATTTATCGACTTTTAAGTAATCATATAAAAAAATCGAAAAACTTCTTTAAAAATGTACTATTCTAAGACTTTTTAAAAAGAAAAAATGTCATATTTTGTTAAAAGGATTTTTTTTAATGCTGATTTCTAAAGAAATACATCACAATTTAAATGACCTCAGAGTTTTGGTGAAGTTGCTTTCTTGTGCTGTTGCACTTTTCTAGGACACCCATTTTATTTTCCCCTCTGTTGTTGAATCTCACTTTGAAACAGCCTTACACCCCCTGGTCAGGACAGGACAACCAAGTCTGTTTATGCACTATATTATAAGACTCCACAAATATAAATACAGCTTTGAGGCATGATGTTTTATGGGGATGGCATCCTCCAGCACACACATACAGTTCTTCACCCCGCACTTCCTGGCAGGCCACAGGTCACTCATCTGGAGAGAAGTCCTCACCCACGACTATCAGTGATGGTTGTGCCAATCTGACACAGAGTAAACTACCACTTGGATCCCGGCATCCAGCTGCTGACAAGTACAGGTATGTGTGAGTGAATGAAACCAGCTCTGTTTTCAAACAAAATCTTCATCCTCTCCTATAAGGCCTCACACTCTGTTCTGCTGCATTATCACTCCCGTGTTGCAATATTTTTCCTGTGGATACTTCCTTCCCTACCTCTAGCTCCTACCCTTCCCTATGGCTTTGGCCACTACAGGATGGGACTGAGCACATTTAGAGATAAGAAGGACCTTCAGCCTGCAGCCAGGCTCCAGAGGGGAGAGGGCAGATAGGAAAGCCTGGGGCAGGGCAGCAGTAAAGCTTCATATTTGTATCTGCTCCCTTTTGACAGAGCCAGTAAGTGGGAAAGGAAAGACAGCAGGAACCTCCAATGAGACCTCATCTTCCTCACCCACCAGTACAAATTATTTGTCCCCACACCAGTGCTGCAAGGGCAAATGAGATGAAAGGAAGCAGAATAGTGAGAGGAAGCCAAAGAGCACTGTCACCAAATGCTCCGTTAAGAGCCAATTCAAGTTATGTCCCAGCTATTGACCCCAGCTCTGGCTCAGAGCCCCATTTCAACAACTGAATTTCCATCACACTTGTGACTCCACTTGCAAGAGCTGGGACCCCAAGTAATATACTATTCTGCATTTGGAAACCTCTCTCCTACAGAATAGCTAAAACTGTGGAATTAATTTGTGTGGGGTGAGAACTCTGGCCCAAGCTGCTCTTTGGCTTACAGTCATCACATTGTGCCATAATGGCAGTAATTTCAACTTTTTTCCATAAAGATGTCTTAAAGAAAGGAATGGGGGAAGAAGGTCTCTTTTGACATCTGCATTTCTAAGGCAAAAGTCTAACAGTTATCTAAGTCATTATCAGCAACCAAGATTTTTCCTCAGAACAAAACTTGTGTGCTAAGTTCTTGTTGATTGTTTTGTCTGTTTGCTCAGCATCAGTTTGAGATAAAATTATACACATAATTTTATAAATGCTATTTATAAAGCTGTGAATACATATCATGCATATTTTGTGACAAAACAGATCCATTTTTACCACTGAAATGACAAGTCTCAAACACTGAATAATTCCAAAGGGGCTATTTTTATGGCACTTGGTGGTACATTTGTTGCTGAGTAGCAGCTGTCTATAGCCATGGGAATAGACATCATTTTTAGCTTGTCATAATTCTGGAACTGGATTCATTCCAGAAGAGTTTGTCATAACAGTGGGCTGTGAAATGGCTGTTTATGATAAATGGATTCATGGATTATGGGATCAAACATTTTGGGAAACCATTGTGTTTATCTTCACTTCAGGACTGTCTGGGGAGCTCCCATTCATCCCCTTGTTGCACCTCCCAGAACAGGCAGCTGCAGTCACTGGGAAACTCTCTTGTTGGGTGGCACTTCTCAGGACAGTTTCCTCATCTCCCTGATGTGCCTGGTAATATATTGTTCCTTTCAGTAAAGTTATCTGGAAGCAGCTGCCTCCAGTGTTTCTTCAGGATTGTTATTTTCATATATTTATTTCCAGGAAAATGGAAAACATCCAGAGCCTTTTCAAATGCTACTGCTTTAGCATCAGGAGGGGAAGTAACTTGAAAGGTGAAACAAAAATCCTTTTCTGTATCTATGCCATTTTTGCTACGTTCTGTGCATTCTAGGCTTCCATTCAAAATAAACAAGTTTTTAAAAGCCAAAACCTAAATCATATGCTACAGAAAAAAAAATCTTACATTTTTCTCTCTTGTTCAGAAATAGAACCATTGCAATGTAAAATAAACTAACTCCTACTGTCTGTTAAAAAAAAAAAAAAAAACAGCTCTGTGGAGAGCTGTCTCCAGCCAAACAACTCCCCCGGCTCAAGATCTGGCCTTCATTCCTGGATCCAGAGAGATGTCCTGTGCTGATAGCAATCATGCCTGGAGTGTGCATCTGAGGACCAAAGCAAGGAAAAGGCACTGCAGGACCCAGAGGGAGGTGGAAGAAGGGAGGTGTGAAGCTACACTGGGATCAACAGATTGTCAGACCAACAAATACACTCATCAGGAACAAAAGCACCCCTGGGCACCTTGTGTGCCTGGAACTGTACCTGTTTCTTTCCAGCTCTAGTTGCTCCAGACCCTGTTTCCTCATTTCAATGAAGCAAACAGTCCAAAACCTGCAGTACTGCCTTCATTGTTTTGAAATCAGTTAGGCAGGTTTCCAACCAGAGGGTGTTTTAGGCCAGGTTTCCAAGACAGAGTATCTTTTAAAGTCAGTGTTTCTGTTTTCCCTGCCCTGAGGCAGGGAGGGGTGCTCAGAGCAGTCTCAGCTGTTCTCATGGCTCAGGATTTTTCCCCTTCTGGGAAGCGGTGCTGAGAATGCCCTCAAAGAAAGAGCATTGCTGTCTGTGAAGATGTATACCAAAGTCCTGCAGAAAGCAGATGGCAACACAGCAGGAGCAGAGTTGTGCTTGGGATTTCCAGGGAGATCTTTGTTCCTTGGACACTGGTGTAGGTAGGAGAAGAGATCTGACTCAAGGCAGGCCTGGAGAAGCTGGGATGCATCTCTGGTTCTTCTTCTATGTTTAACTGTACTGCAGCCACCACAGCATAAATCCTTATCAGAAGTGGTTCAACTCTCTCCCCTTTCCCAACAACATCTGCCAAGGCAAAGGGCCAGCACATGAGTTATGGGGCACCCAAGGCGCTATGACAAACTGACCCACCCTCCTGTTAGACAGCACAACCAGGGCATCAGTCTTTACCCCCCTGCATCTCCACAGGACTTTTCCTCCCCCTTCAGCTTGGGTTTCCCCACACAGGGGTACCAGTGTGCAGGTGGAAGCAAGAAATTGGAGAATGAGAGGCATGGTTTTACACGAGTTTAATTACCCAAAATAAACACCACTGCAGTAACCAACACCTTCAAAGTACTGTGGCTAAATAATACTACAGCTCATGAAACAGATTTTGACGAGCCAGCACATGATGATTTGGAAAGACGCTTCCTTGCAAAGCTGAGTCATACAGAGGATTGAGAAACTCTGCAATCAATGATTAAACTAGAAAGATCTGACAACAGGAAAGTGTGCCCAAAATTGTCATGCTGCACACTATCTTTTATTCACTATTTATTTATTTATTACCCAATGTTTTGCTTTAGGTAAACAGTTTCGTTTCTTTTATTTGTCTGAGTATGATGCATTCCAAATTTCAGATCCTCTCCTCTCTTACTCATAGCAACATTCAATTCCGTTGATCTTGTACTTTATCAGTCATGTGGGAAGGTGACTGAACTTTTTGTCTAATGGCAGAAGATGCTTCAATTGCTTCTTTGGACTCCAATTAGGAAAGGCCTTAAACACTAGGGATACAAAAAAAAAAAAAAAGAGAGAGAAAAAAAAACAAGACTGGAAAACTCTGGAAAAATGCTCAAGGGAGAATAGTTGCCATGGAAATGCTTCTCTGTTTTCTCCAACACACACCTCACTTAGACCCAAACCCACTTAGCTTCCAATTCCAGGCATGGGCAGGGTGGGTAGTGCAGCTGCCACCACAGAGCACAGACATGGGCTCTGCTGTCCCACCACAGGGAGCCCCAGCGTCAGGTCACACTGCCAATGTCACTCTGCACACAACACCACGCTGTCGCCCAAGTCATGACACACAAGTCAGGGCACTGCAGCACATGGCTGAGGAGCTGCTTTTCCATACCAGCTGCCTCTTGATGGCCTTGTAGCTCCAGAGCATCTCTGATGCTTCTTGGTCCCACAAAGCAAGCGGGGCTGGTAAGAAGCTCACAGCTCACTGTGTTCAGCTGCATCAGCTCATGGGATGACAGAGAGGGAGTAGGGCCATGGCACTTGCAAGACCACACTGCAGGCCAGGCTGCAGGGGATGTAAAACATGAGGCACCAGCCTGGGCTTGGTACACGGCAGTGAGTTGATCTGTACGCATGAGAATCCAGATCCTCAAAGACATTGAAACACTTAAATCCCAGTGGTATCTTTCAGGATGTGGTTTCTGGGATTTTTTGCTTCCATTTGTGCTTTTGAAAAATCTGCACCTAAAATTCAGGGTCATCAACACAGTCTTTTCACTGGGGCTGCACAGAACATACGTCTGAGGCCGCGCCAGGACCTTGGGTTGCTGATTAGCCAGACCTCACACTCAATCTAAGAAGAGCACGGCTCCTTCCACCCCATTCACTCAAGTTTCCCCTTATGGAAACTAAGGGGTGGGCAGCAGTGAGGGGTGTGGGAGCAGCATGCAGCCAACTCTCACTTAGGCATGGGCTCTGGATGTGGAATTACGCAAACAGCACTTCGGGAATCAGGCAGCATTTGCACTGACCCATCTTCTGCAGCAGCTCCTACAGAGAACTAGAAAAAAAAGCATCCGCCATGGCTGAAGCCTGTCTTGTGCAACAGATTCTGCTGGGAGTGAAACAGAGATTATGAATGAGCTGACAAAACCAGCCTGCTGTTGGCATAGGCACTAAGCAGACAGAGAGTAGCTACAATGGCAGTGTTTCATCCATTACCGTCAAAGAAGTCACTTTTACCACTGATCCTGCCCCAATAAATCATGTTGCCTAGCAGTTTTACAGAGGCGTTGTACATCCAAAGCTACTTATGGTCCCGTTAAAAGAGATGCATTTCTTTTTTAGCTCAGTGTGTCTGAAATGCTGTCATAGAAGAAAGAGAGTCACTGCTCAGAGTGCTATTGTAAAAGAAGTATTACTCTAATTACAGCAGGAGGGACAATGTGAGCTAGAAGCCACCATCTTCTTCCCCTGTCCCATCGCCTTCGGGCGGCCTTGCAAAGCTGAAAATTTGCTACCACAAGCACAATATCTGCTCATGCACCCTTTGCCATAGTGATGGATGAAAATGGGGAAATAACAATGTTAGTTCCCCTTTCACCATAAATCACTCATCCCCTCAAAGTGACTACAGTATTCTAAGTCTGGCCAGATTTATAAAGACAACTTAACCAATTAGGTCTTTTATAAAGGCTGTCATCTTCTTAATGCAGTGTTAGATATATTTAGGCGTGTGTCTACAAAATAAAGTATTTCTTTTTGAGGCTAACAAAGCTTATTCTAGAAGACTTAAAATCTCAGTCTGCAAATATTCACCCTGTGGCTGTGTTCACATTAGCAAGGTATTCACTGACAGCGGAAGCCAACCAACAGATCAAAGCTGAAGGTCTGGAGGCCCCTACACATATGCTACATCTATACATGTGCATATACACGTACATGTACATACACACATATTTATGCAGGTACATATGTGCATATATAAAAACATATAAATATTTATGGTTTGCCACTGTTGAGGCTGGCAGGAAAACTCTCACAGATTATGTTATTAACAAGTGGGGCAGCTTAGGAAGACAGTATATCCAGTACACCTAAATCTACAGGGTATGCATATAATTCCCATCAAGATTATGCTTTTGAATTTGTCTCCATTTAAATCATAGAATGGCCTGGGTTGGAAAGGACCTTAAAGATCATGTGGCCCTGCCTGTAGTGGGCCCTTTCACCATCACACAGCTGTTTCGCATCATGTCAGGAGGGACCTGCCCAGTTGCTAATTAGCAGCAAGGCCACTCCTGTCTCTGGAAGGCAGAGATAATTCCCAGGGCTGTTACCCCACCGAGCCTACCCAGCCCAGCAGGCAGTGCAGGCAGTCATGGAGGGGCTCCCTGCCCAAACCAAGGTGGGGCGAGGGGCCCCAGGCAGCGATGCAGCCTTTGCTGTGCACACCCACTGCACCCCAACAACCCAGCAAGGCAGCTGCTGACAACACCAAGGTGCCTAAGCAAGAAGAAATGTCCTCCTACCAGTTTCCCCAGCATAGTCTTCCTAAATCCATGCACAACAGTTAACGTCATGACTCCCTGTCAAACACCAGAAAAGCACCGAAATGTCTCAATTTCAGCATTTGCTTCAGACAGACAAAGGCTCTGTACAGGCTCAGAAGAGAAGCAAGGAGGTCTCTAGGCCACCTGCTGCACTAGTATTACTCGGAGAAGAAATACTGGAGATGGCAGAGAAAAAACTTTTTTTTTTTTTTTTTTTTAACATTAGTTCAGGAGTCAATTGTGAGTAACGAAGTGGCTGTGACCATGCTGGCCTCGTGTCTAAATCCAGAGCGTACTTCTGACCCTCCAGTCCCCAACACAAAGAGGTCCCTGGAAACCCTCTAATGTCACTCGTGACTCTGGCTGTCCAACCAAACATGCACTTGCAGTGACAGACGTGTTATCAAAAAGCTGGCTGACCCAGCTGCATACAGAGCAGAGAGACAACCTGTTGGAAAGTATTTCTGCCCTTCCCCATGCAAGGGACTCCTTGCCGTAGGACAAAAGGATGCCATGGATAGCAAGCTTACCTAGTCCAAAAAGCAACTGGACAAATGCATGGGATAAAGTCTATCAGGGTTTACCAAGCACAATAACAAATATCCATGAGCCACACTGTGCTAAGGATGAGAGAATACTTAGAGAAGACACCAGCCCACAGTGGCACTGATCCTGTAATCTGTCTCAGGTGTCCACTACCGTCCATCATGGGCAGCAGGGCACTGAGATAGATGGACCTCAATGTGGCAATATGTGTAACATTTCCAGATAGCAGGTCATGTTGAAAATCGGTCATGAATATTTGCCTGAACACCATCCATAAACCCCAGCCACAGGAAGACACAAGTGAACACAGAACTTTCTTCAGGTGAGCAGCCCCCCTAGTTTCTACATTAACACAAATGCATCAGTCAAAGCCTCTCAGTGCCTGGAACCAATGGAGAAGGAGATTACTCCATCAGATCCCATTTCACACAGTCAGACAATGCAGGGCCGCATCAGGATACCTAAAGTATCAATTTATTGGAAAAAGCATTATGACTGTTGATAGATGCTGCGACATGATTAGTACATCAAACAGAAACATACACCATCAACCTAAATTCTTTCAAATCAACGATTCCCACTGAGCTTATAAAGTCAACAAGCAGCACAAAAATTGTAAATCACAGTGTTATTATTTTCTTTTATTTAAAAACACTAGAAAATGCAGACAGAACACAGGCATCTTTGCTTATACAGAAAAGGCAACTGTTTGCATAAGATTTGATACCAGTTAACACTGTTTATGAAACTGTACCCTGCCTACAACATGCAAAAGGCCTTAGCAGGGCTGCACAGGTAGAGCCTATAGATTTGATTATTCTCAGAAGCTCTTGCACTTTGTTCAGAGTGTATGCATGTTACAAAAAAAAAAAAAAAAACCAAAAAACAAAAAACAAAAAAAAACCCAAACCACACTGCTAAAATACAGCTCTGTTCACATCAAGTTTATTATTGGTCTTCCTAATGTCTGAGATTTTACCAGAGAAATTTTGAGAAATTTCAGGATTTTGATTATTGCAGGACATTCATCACTGGTAGCCAGAAAGGACTGTATCCACAGTCTATACACAAGTTCCAAAATGAACTTGGGAATGCATAAACCAGGCAGCACTGAGTCCCGCTATTCCTCACCCACACAGGTAAAAATAATCTGGGACACGAATAGGTCCCTTTGGATTCAGGGATGGCCTTAGAAGGGCCTTTGCTCCTTAAAAATCTCCTTCAAAAGCCTAACTCTCTGTTTGCCTTGATTTCCCTCTTTTGATTCCTCCTCGCCTGCACTGCAGTCACGAACTGCAGCCAAAAGCTCTTCCCTTGTTGTTTGGTGGTAGTTGTTTTGTTTTTAATTGAATGGTATCTGCTCTTTTTACCCATCTAGCAGATGCTCTTGCACACAGATGACTCTTGTGAAGTCCACAGCAAAGCTCTTACACAGCTCAGCAAGAGAGAAAATAAAAGCACATCAGAACCTCAGGTTTTCTCCTTTTACTGCTGAGATTCATTCTCAGAAAGCAGGTACATGTCAAACAGCTTGGCTGGCCAGAAGGAAAATGGTTTTTGGAAAGTGCCTGAACTTTGAGGCACTGTAGCATCAGAGGAGCACACCTCTTTTAGAAGAGGTAACAAATGATACAGGCAGACACAGTGGC
This sequence comes from Streptopelia decaocto, assembly GCF_964273445.1. Taxonomy (NCBI): domain Eukaryota; kingdom Metazoa; phylum Chordata; class Aves; order Columbiformes; family Columbidae; genus Streptopelia; species Streptopelia decaocto. The sequence goes on along the minus strand of NC_138663.1, from coordinate 42,670,714 downwards.
ATGGTGTGTGAGTATGTCCCCACTGCAGGCATCCTGCTGCCTCCCTGGCAGAGCCAACAGCCAAAATGCTGTTTTGATGCCTAATGGTTAAACATTGCCGGTCTTCCTAAAACAAGACATTCCCTTACTATTTCATTTTAAGTTTCCAAAAGGCTACTCATTATTTGACTTAAATCCCTATTTTCAAGAACAGCCAGGTTTTCCTCCTCCTTTAAAGACAGTTGCTCCAAGCAGCCCTTCAGCAACTAACACAATTTAAGAGATGTTATTTAAAGATCTGCACCCACAGTAGTTCCACTAGATGTTCACCATTCTTCAAATGCGCCCTCAGATCACAAGTAATAGGCACCTGCTTTTTCGCAGCCTGTATTTTTCTAATTCAGTTAGATTATCATACACATTTCAGCTTTGGCCCTTATATAGGCTAGTTTTAAAGAAATTTTACATACAAGTAACAGGAATGTGAGAAAATTATCTTAGGGTGTCCACATCACATTGTCCAGCTGTGAGTTGAGATCAGCACATTAACACACCCCAAAATGTCCCACTTCAAACAGAAGGACAGCTGCAAACAGAAACCTGTATCTTCCTCTAAATGAGATTGCTCGGTCAGATGACAAATGTAAAAGATGCTTATATGCACTGTGCTGTGTTGGTACCAATGCCCATGTCCCTTTAGACTGCTTTTGGAATGGCACAGATAAAAGCAGCCTTTTACAGCTGCAGAAAGCTCAAGAAGATAAAAACATCCCTGTATGCACTTGGGTCATGTTCCCCTGCCTGCCTCAGGTGAGACCAATATTCTGCCAGCACTTGGATGCAACTCCTGTCAGGCATCATTCCTGCTAATTAAGTACTTTCGGCTTACTCAGCATTGAACTCCGGCAGCACAAGAGAGATAAAAGCAAACCACGGAGAGATCACAAGAGTCTGTGTAGTTGAGGACCTGGTCTTGAACAACGGAGCAGGACTGTGAGGGAGGTCTGCAGTGTCTTTCTAAAATGGTTGGTCTGTAAAAGACCAAGACATAGGAGTGGAGGAAGGGAATGATGCTTTTCTGCCTCTGCCAAATTATCAGTTTATTTTGAAGACGACAGAAACATAGCATGGAGAGGTTGCCAGTGCAAGCCAGAATCACAGGGAGCCAGATGCTCACTCTTTCACAAACCAGACCTCATTGCGTCGCCCATAAGGCTTCATAGGGGGATCATAACCATTGCAAAAGTAGAAATCTTTGCGGTATGCAGCATCACTCCCCAGAGCAGACTTCAGCTTGGCAGCATAGTTGACGTAATCCGCCTCTTTGGCATAGCCACCAAACTGCCTGCAAAGAAACCAAACAAAGAGAGGTGCTGAGCAGTCCTGGCAAAACACAGAAAGGAAGAGAGAGAAAACAATATATAGCCACAATATATTTAGCTACACATTTTGGTCCAGATCCCACCAACATGCACTCATGCAGGTGCTGTTATTTGTGAACTGGCACACTGTGCCTGTGACAGGTTAAGTCCAAAGGGTTACACAGCCAGGGCCCAGTCATCCATTGGCAGACCTCAAACAGATCCCCCCAAACACACCCATGTATATCAGTCAGCAGAATGGCCCTGCCCTTTGAAACAATGCCATATCAGAGGAACAGCTTCCTAGAATACAAGGTTATCTTCAAGTCTGCTCAGCCTGCCATCCTTACACCAGTGCTGTTAACAACCATGTTCACTGTGGTGTGAACAGCCATCTGCTGGATTCCAGATCATGAATGGAAGCCAAACTCTCACTAGCTCAAGGAAAAGGGGAGGTAGGAGCAGAGATATTAGCAATTACATGCCACAATGCTATCTGAAAGGAATGGGCTGGAATTGGACTGTTCTGTGTTGACCTCCCATGAAGAGGAACTGTGTCCACATCAGCCTGCACCTCACTACCCTGTTTCGGGGTCAAGGTTTGAGAAAAAACAGCCTGTTCTTGCAAAAGTGGCCCACGCCCACAGCAAAGGCCAGGCAGCAGTCACAGGCAGGGAGGAGCCAGACAGTCTAGAGTCAGCCAAGATAGTTCAAACAAGGAGACAGGGGAACCTCCAAGGAGTTAAATACAAAATGAAGAGCTTATTGCTATTGTGATGTTAGTTGGAGTCTGGGTTGTCAGTCAACAGCTGAAGACATTCAAAGGTGATTTGAAGCAATGCAATGCTTGTTTCCATTATGGACTCTGGCATGAGTCCATCCAAATGAGGCTTCAGCTGACACCTGTAGTTTGATGCAAACCACACCAAAGAACATTCCTGATGACCAAGAGCCATCTTGATCCCAGAAGGTGGGGAAAATAATACTTTTCAGAGATTAGAAATTATTCAGTACCTTCATATTCACCCTCCCCTGCTCTTTATCTCCCCAGGTGAAACCAAAAGCCTTTCAGGGCTAACCTTCACACTTGTTTTCCCAGTGAAAAAAAAAAAATCCATATTCCAAACCGGTGCAGCATGACCAACGATAAGACATGTCCTAAACCACCTGTCTTCAGTCTGGAAAGGCCCTTCCATCCCCTTCTACCACATGCACCCACTCTCCACCAACCAAGTCACCTGGTAAAACCAACACTCCCCTTCGAAGTGCGCTAGAGACCTCAGCACTTGGGACTGGAAATCCCAGGATGTGTTCCTTACGTGGAATAAATGGTCATTCCTTGCCTCTCTTCAATCTTAATGCTTTCATCACTAGGACAAGGAGGGTTGGCTTGAAACTGACTCGGGATCCGCAGAGAGACCTTCACATTCTGCTGTAAGGAGCCATCTTCAGCAGGGAAAGCAGTGATGGAGACAGGAGCAGTCATGCCCATTCCAACTCCTGAAAGAGGCACACAGACATTACTGAAGAAATCTAGGTTCTCAGGAACTCACAAAATTAACAGAGGATTCACAACAGCTAATTTTAGTGTAGGAAAACTCCTCATACTGAACTCCTTGCACAGTCAGACAAGACTGCAGTCCTCTGAGGCATGCAGAAGAGCCATGTTAGGCTTCTGCTTGGGCCAAACTTCTCTCTCCACTGACTACACAAGGACTCTGGGAGATAAGGGCTCCAGGTGAACTCTGGATGGCGTTTTATTAATGGTCCTGTTTTTGTGGCTCTCAACTATATCGCTCATGCCACCAAGGCACTCTGTTCCTCTTACAAATCACCTCTAACACAACAGGGTCTACAGTTCTGGGGCAGGTCAGTGGAACATGTAAATCCACATCAGTATTTAAATTATTATCACCTACACTTAGTGGTGAGCCCATAGCTTCTGTCACTCAGTGTTAGGTATCTCATAAACACTTTCAAACACTTCCAGACATTCTATAAGTTCCAGTGCCCCAAAACTCAGTGCTGTTCTGGCTTTCAGCAGGGTTGTCCATGCTGCCCACCACTCCAGCGTGCTTCTTTTCTGCTCATTACTGCTGAGAGGTACCACATGACATGGAAGAACATTTTCCTTCTCTCTTCTTCTTTCAGCAGTAAGGGAACTTCCAAACATCAGGATTACGCTGCCACAGAACCAGTTATGAGCAAACCGTCCTTCTCATTTATTTTGTTTTGATATCATACCTTTCTCTGTGGCACGTATTGTAGAAGGTACCCTTTCTCCTACAGCAACAGCAATCATCAGCTTTCCATGCTGTATAAATGCCATTTCCTTCTGCATCCAGCTCCTACCCCCGTACACACTATACAAGTCCCTTGACCAGATGCCTGAGGAAAGTGTATGAGCAAATGTATATGCCTCAGAACCACCCTGTGGTCTTCTCTTCCTGCTACAGATGATTACTGATGCGCATACTTTAGTAAATTGAGAATTAGAAGCAATCACCTGGAAGCACCATTATAAAACATTACAAAGTACCATTGAAAAGCAAGCTCATTGTTCATTATCCTTTCATGAACAAAAATAGCCAGAGTATGTGAAAAATATCAAGGTCATAAAAGTTATTTCACTGCCTACAAGGGCACATCATAGAACCGAAGTGCCCCAGATACCCTAGATTTCATCAGCTACTGCCATCCCCAGGAGCTGTCATAGATACACGTGTGCCTGTCCTCACGTTATCCCAGCTACAAGGTAACCCGGTCTTGCTTAAACAAATATTTTTTGAGATTCTACCCTGAAACAGAGACAGGTTAAGAGTGGACACACAGCATAACTTGGCTGGGCATGCTTTAACCTGTGGTGAGTTTATTCTTCCCAGTGAGGGGCCATCCCCACCACAAACCCCCAGTGCCAGGAGCCACAAGCCAGCTGGGCCAACAGTGCCATTGCCTCCAGACATCCAGCTTTCACCAAGCCTTTGCTAGCAGCAGTCAGCCACAAACATCGGCCAAGCCCCACAGGGCAGGGAGCGTCTCTCACCCTTGTCGTTGGTTCCTCCGACGTACTTGAGGAGCTTGAGCACCCCTTCCTTCGAGGCTTCGTCGAACGGCTTCCCCACCACCTCCACCGCCGCGAACCACCCGCCCTCCAAAGTCCTCTCCTCGTAGCTGAGCTGTTCCTGGGGAAGGGGACGGGCATAGGGAAGCTGGCAGCTGCCCGGACGGGCTGCGAGGAAAGAGCTGCCCGGAAGTCACCCTCTCCCCCTCGCAGCGCCTTATCCGTCCCGGCCGCCACGGAACCGCTCGGAGGAACCGAGCCCGGCAGCCCGACCCGCCACTTACCTTCTCCCCCTTGCTGAGCACCCGGTAGGGCCACGGCTCCACCGTGCTCAGCAGCGAGTTCTTGATCATGCCCAGCATGGTGCCGGTCGGCTCGGCTCGGCTCGACTCGACTCGACTCAGCACGGCTGGGCCCCGCTCGGCTCGGCTCGGCTCGGACGAGGTGGGAGGACCCGGCGGGCGCCCCGCCGCCTGCAGAGCCGCGCACCGCCCCCAGGGAGGCGCCCAAGAGCCACCTGCGGGGGGCGGGACCGGGGGGAACGCGGCGCCGGGCGGGGGGACGCGGGACTTGGCCGGGACGAGACTTGGCTGCGGCCGGCTCTGGGAGTGGAAAGCTGGCGGCCCCGGGGGTGAAGTCATGGAGGACTCTGAGAAGTGTGAAGTGTAAATAGGGTGCAGGGGCAGGTGGTGTTCATCCGAGAGAGAGGAAATCTGGAGGAAATAAAAATACAAGGGAGGGAAAGTACTGGCAAAAGTGTGTAATATATGGCGCGGGGTGGCACAGCTCTCCTGAAACTGCACAATAATAACGGGGGTTTTTTTGTTTGTTTGTTTGTTTGTTTGATAAACGGAACTAAGGGTGGTCACAGTTGTCTTTTAAGTCTGAACTCAAGGCAGTGCTCCACGTCTCTGTGAATGTTGTGTTAGGTAAGGGGTAGATCTTAGAAGCCGCTGATGATATTGGCTCTCCCTCCACTGACCTCTGCAAGAGTTCACAGCCCAGCTGGTCAATTCTGTTTAAAAATCCAGCCACATCCCTTCTCAGAAACATGTAAATGAACACAACAAGGGGCTTAGAAGGCCTTTTATAGATGGATATCTTTATGTGCATGGAGGACTTAGGTCTTCATGATAACAAATGGATTTTAGTTCTATAAGTCATGTGAAAGGTTGAGTGCCAGGTAAACAAAGTGGCTTTGCCCAGGGTTGTTTAAGAGGACGGTAGCTGAGACAGGAATCAAATGCGATTTCCTGGGCAGCCATGGATCAGACCAGCCTCCCCACGCAGATTTAAACAAAGACACCTTGAGGTGCCTGGTCAGCTGGACTTCTGCCTCCTCAGATAGAAGGTGAGTGACACAGAAGCAGGCTGATGCATAATTTTCCTATACTCTTAGAGAGCAAAAAGGAAAGTTATAAAAGAAATGAGACATCAAAGCAATTCCATCTAGAGAGAGAGGGTGGTACAAAGGCAAAGCAGTTAAAGCAGCTGGCCATGGGCGTCTGATCAAACCGGCCCCATTCAGGTCAGGAAGCAGAGCTGGAGCCTGACATGGACTTTCACAGAGTCAATGACAGATGCTGCTATCAGTGGTGACAAGGCCACAGATCTAGTAATTTATTAACCATTTATATAATTAGGTTCATTCACCATTATGCAAGAAATTGCGAAATTGTAATATACATTGTGTGCTGCAGCTTACTTGTTCTCTTTAAAATAAATGGTGAGTTTCTCTGTTGAGCTGAGGAGTTTTGCCAGGAATACCAACTAGCACATATTAGTATAGGAATACATGAACTGGGTCAGACCAGAGGTCCATCTTGCCCAGTCCTCTCTCTCTGGCAGAAGCTGGTGGTGGACATTAGGTAGAAAGTAAAAGCATGCAGTGATCTGGTCTGGCCTCCCAACTCCATCCATCTGTGACTGAGGGACTTACACAAGCCAGAAGTCTCATATTTCTGTTTCATGTTGGATTTTATACAATTTCAGCTTGCCTGATAAAGTTCTTATCTCTAAAATACGAACATTAAAGCTGACATTTATGTTGTATTCTTCCTCCAGATAGGCCAAACTGAGCAGCAGTTCCTAGAGCCACAAGCAAAGTGTGTGAAGCGTCGCCCGGCAGGACCAGCAGTCTATGTAAGCATGTAGCTGATGCTGCAGCATAGACTGGTAGCTCTGAGTGCAAATAACAAGGAGGAGGGGGCCTTTATTTCCTGCTATGCCTTGTAATTTAGGTAAATATATTCTGGAATCAAAATACTCCACATTTCCTGAGAAATTATGATGACAACTTCACCAAAGGCACAACTGTATCTTTTTATCAGCTTTTTCACAGGCTTGATTTTTCCCTTGTCTAGCTAAGCAGTGTTTCAAATTCCCAAGCAAAAGCCAAGGAGAGACCTTCCAAGCTAGAGTTTTGTTGTTTTCTGAAAACCTGAACTCCAAGAAAACAAAGCTGTTAAGAGATTTTTGCGTTGGAAGTGGTACTGGAGACTTGATGTATCTTGTTAAACTTGATCTTTGTAACTTGCCTCTTACAGAAATATGGAGTTGCAGAAAGAAGGCCTTTGACTGACCTCAAGGCTATGGCAAAGATTGCTAGAGAGTAGTGTACTTCATTCACTCCTGGAGGAGAAACACTCTATGAAGTATGGTATTTATCTGTGCTCTAGTTTCTAGGTCATTTCATCAGTGCAGATACAGCTATTGAGTACTTTGCAACATCTTATTGAGAGCTTAGCCCAAACAAAGGTAGCTACTTTCCAAGCTAAAAACACTAAAGGTTTGGACCAGATGATCCTTGTGGTCCCTTCCAGCTGAGTATTCTATGACTCTGATGTGCAAAATATTTATCAGATTGTCTCATAGACTCTTCCTACCTCCCTTACTCAACTCCCAGGTAGCAGCCAAAATCCTGCCTGTGTTAATACTTCTGGTTCCTTCTGAAAGATTTTATATGAAACTAGTTTTTCTCCTTTCCCTCTTGGGATTATTGCAGTGTCACTGAACTTCTTTCCATAAACCCAGGTCTTGGGAATCCTTAAATAGCTGGTCTGCATCCTCACTATTCATGGCTGGAAAGAGTTTGCAAAACAACCATCATGCCAGCCTCCCCCACAACCATTTAGACATAATTCTTTATTTTTCTTCTTATAAATTGCTCCATCCAGACCTTTAAAAAAAAAGAGTTTATTTTCCTTTCTAACTGTTCTGCATATGTTTCAACAGATTTCAGGTATGCAGTTGGCTGCAACACTGGATGGGAATCTCTGTATTGGATTTCCCTTTAGAGACCTGAAGGGCAAGCCCACTCTGTCCTCTGTTTAGTGCATAATTTGATTTCTTCACTGGTTTTTATCACCAGTTTTATTTTCAGGAAGCCACAACACAGACAAGCTGAAGGCATGGTATTCTGGGTGATCCCCGAGGCACCAAAGTCCCTGGGGTGCGTAGTTGTTCTTTTTCTACGGATTTTAATTGTGCTAAAGGATGTTGGGAAATGTCTGGAGGTCAGTGCTTGCATGTGGAGAAGACATTCTGCAAATCAGACATCAATTGAATTATTATCTGTGATTTTGGGGGACTGAACTGCCTCAGCTATTTTGGAAAAACCTTCTAGACACCTATCTATGCCATTAGTTAACTAAATAGTTTCGGAAAAACATCCCCTGGTTTCTAAGGGTCTTGACAGAAGTCAGTGCAATGTCTTTCAGAGTGCTGGAAATTCTGAACATATCTGCTGAATGGCAAGGTTTTGAGTGCACAGTTCCAGGTAGCTAAAAAAAAAACCCACTACTTTGCAGAAGATGTTCAAATCTGGTCCCAAGAATATGACTCATATTCAGTATTGAAACATGATGCAGGGACAAGATTATCCAACCATACCCATGACCGGAACATGTGAATGGGGCATTCTTTGCACTGATAGAGTACAGGTCAAGACTGTAGTTTAAAACATAGCTGCTTCTCCCCATCCCCGCCCAGGTGGAAGTGCCAAGCACTAACCTATCTTTCTGCTTTCATCAAGCATTCAACACTTTTGAAGATCGAATGTCTCAGCTGTTTCAGATGGAGTGGTGTAAAGATAAGACAGAGAAAGAAATTCACCTGATCTTTATGGAAAGAACTTCCTCTGGTAAGCAAAAAGAATGACTGTATAGCTTGAAAGTATTCACACTCAAGTAAACCAAGCTTTTCACTCATTTTGCATGGGACACAAAACAGCCATAATTGAAGAACAAGGTCAGATTTCACCTACTGACCTAGGTTTGAAAGGCAGCAAATAAATGTAGAAGTTCCAGTCTCCTTAATAAAGATGACCTGTATGTCCTTTACTTCATTCTTTTTAGCAGTGCCCCATTGAGAAAGGTTTAAGCAGATGAAAAAAAAAAAAAAATCCCTCCTTTTTTTCTGGTACAGAATTAATTCCCCTGAGGTCTCCTGCGAGCGTGCAACTTTCTCCTATACATCGGAAGTCTCCGCAGCTGAGTATTTCCACGCCTCTGGCTCTGCAAAGCGTTCAGTCGGATGGGAAGGACAGTTTTGCTGATGACATTGAGCCGTTCATTCAGTTCTTCTAGCCTTTTTCTTATTGACTGGACTTCCCTCATGAGGTTGTCCACAGCTGCAGAGACAGGGCGAAGACTACAGAGAGAGTAATACAGGAGAATAACTCAGTGTGGGGAGTGTTCCTGAGCATGCAAAATAATTTCCCATGGCCTTGTGTTTCGTGCTGCAAAAGGACCCTTCATGATGAAAGAGTTGCAAGCAACCATTAAAAGATGCTTCCAAAACCACCCTCTCCCTTGGGTGGTGGGAATTTATCTGAGATGCACCCGTCTGAGCCCAGGAAACCATGAGTTTTAGGACCAGCACAGGTGGCACACTCTTTCCATTGCCACCAAAGTGCAGCTGGCTCATTGCAGCTGGTTTATGAGCTCCCAGAAGCTCTTCACAGCACTCCTGCTTCAAGGGGGGAGATGAAAACCATTCTGCTTGGTTGGGACTACTAGGGCTAGAGAAGAAGAGAGCAGTAATGTGCAGGATGACTTATGAGGACTTCCTGATGAAGGGCTGGCTGCTGGGTGCCGTCGTGCAGCTGTGATTGCACAGCTCCCGGTCACTCCAGGCTGTGCCTATGTCTGAGCTGAGGGAGGGAAGAGATGGATTTTACATCAGGATTTGGCAAGGTGAGGGCTGCGCTGATGTACCAATATGCTTGAGGGTATCCTTGACCCTTCCTTTGGAAGGATTCCTCACAGTCTCCCTTTGGATGTTTGGAAGCTCTGATGATCATTCTAATCTTACCAGATATTAATTAGTCTTGCTGTTAACCAGGAGCAGACATGGAGGCTGGGCCAGTGATTCCCATGGATTACTGTCAGTCTTCAACATTTCTAATTGACCAGTCTATGTCCTTAACAGGAAACTCTTAATTCAAAGTTCTGTGCAGGAAATATGGCTGAATAGTCTCATTACATCTTCGTGGACTAATGTTAGATCTTTCTAAATACATGACTTAATATCGGCCTTGATGATCTTAGGCACCAAAGAATTTCAGGACTGGCAGTGTGGAAGTTGTGATGAATTCTGTGCTAATAACAACAGCCAATGTACAGCCAGGGAGAAATCTATTTGATGCTAAAGACCAATGTAATTTATCAACTATATCCTCCTGAAACCCTAATTTGTACAGATATTGTGTGAGCTTTTGACCAGTGCCATTTTATTCTTCTAGCCTTTCCTCTTCGACTTGTTCAATGTATAGCAGTTGCATACAGATTTTTTTTTTCCCTAAAGAGAATGCTGGGTTATGAAAGAGGACCACTTGCCTTATGAACAATTCTGATTAAAGTGATATTAGGTTTCTAGTAATTCCCAGTATTCCCTTCTACTTGTCTCTTTCATTGCCTTTCCCACTGTGTTTCTGGAAATATAAGTTTGAAGTAAATTTTGCAAGTGTACTCAAACATTAATATTTCCTGCAATGCAGAAGGAAATATGAGAACATAGACCAGTTAACAGCTTTCTCTAACCTGGGTGATACAGAGGCTGACATAAAAAATACCACAGACCAAATCAGCTTCTTCATCCTGCCCTGTGACCAATTCAATGTGTGGATTTGTAGCATAATTCATTTTTCCAGCCTGTTGTCACTGGAGTGAGGTGCTGAGGACAGCCTACATTTTACTTAGAATAATTCTTATAATACAGTAATAGCAATTGGGAATATTTCACAAGAAATAGTCAGGAGAATATTCAGTTTACTAGGGTAATCAGAGTGGCTAGCACAACAGATACCAAGACAATGGGATTCATCTCCCCACACTTGAGCAATCTGGAAGGTAAAGAAGATGAATCCTGCTCAAGGAAGGGTACCCAGGAGATGACTGATTCCCACCTCCAGAAGAAGGGAATTACCTGGAGAACTCGGGCAGTAAAGCGTTTGGGTCGTTCAGCAGGGTGTGCTTCATTTGCCAGAAGATGCCGTTTCCCCATTTCTCGAGTGTTTGAGTAATGCTGTTAATGCCTTCTATGTTGACCTTGTCAGCTAGGTTAGCAGGATGTCCATGGAAAAGGGGAAAATAAATGTGACAGAACAAGAAAACATGAGCTAGTGGTCTCAGTTTGATTCCACTCCCCATGACTTGTGTTGAGTTGCAATGAAATGCCAAGTATCAAACATATGGAGGAGCTAAATTAAAAAGCAGATAACTCTCCCTCACAGTGTAATTCTCTGCCTACAGGTACCCAAGTTTTCTGCTGTCGCTGGATACCCCAGCTGATTATTTCTAAAACCATTTTTCTCTCCAGAAATCTCAGCAGCTACCCAGGAATCAAGAAAGAACACTCATGAATGAGCACTGTGTGTCTCAGTCCAAGGACAAAGCAGGCAAATCTTCAGCTCTGAGTTACCAAATGCCTCCCAGGCTGACCCACCAGCACCACCACCTCTTACCGCCTTCTCTGTAGTTCCATTTCTGATGCTCATCCAGAAAGTCCTCCTGGGATTTACTGCAGGGCAAGAGGATGAAGAAGAGGAAAAGAGGAAGGGTCACCATGATGGTTCTTCATAGGATCTTGACTTCCCCCTGCTCTGTGGAGACAAAAAATCATGCTGATTTCTTTCTTCATTTCTTCCTTTCTTTCCTTTCTTTCCTTTCTCCACCTCCCACTTTTCACCCCAATACCAAATTTCTCTCTGATGATCTGTTTCCTTAAAATGTTCAAGTTGGTCAGCCTAACTTTTACAGAAGCACAGGAACTGTTCTTTTTCACAAGTACGAACCTCCTTACTTTTTTTTTTTTGAAGCTATTGAGTGCTACAGAGATGTTTCATCAATGGGTGGCAGCTAGGAAAGTAGCTTTGCTTCTTATGTAGCCATGTTGGGATAACACCTTTTAGTTAATGTTCTATCAATGTCAGGAGTAGGTACTAGGAGGTATAGAAATAGCTGCATCCTCACTTTGCAATTGAGGAAAACAACATTCAAAACAGTGAAGCAATTAATCAAGGATTTAACAGAAGCCAGAATAAAACATTGTTCTTTTGGATCTGATACACTAAACAATGGCAATAAGTAAGATGCTGCCCAGTCATGGAGCCTCAAATGCAACCTCAGCTGCCACATATTTTCTCTGCCTTGCCCTGGTATCAGGAGATCAGTTCCTCTTGAGCAAATCTGCAGAGTAGCCAAGACAGGCACATGAACTGATGGGAGCATTTACCTAAGCTCCTTGTCTTTTTTTGAATATACCATAATTCCCAAGCCAACAGAAGTCAACCCTAAACTCTCTAAATTTCCACAATTTACTCCTGCTAATTTGTTACTCTGTCTTAATTAAGTAGTCCCTCAGTATTGAATCTGATTTTTTTTTTTTTTTTTTTTTTAATGTCATGAACAGTTGTTCTGGTAGAAACTTGCTGGAAATATCAATTATGCACATATTGCACATAGCAAACAGAAAAAATGCTTTGCCAAAGTCATCGGGTTTAGTGATGATTTCAGTAATCTGTAGTCACAGTGATGGAGGGGCTCATGTGAGAAGTAGGCACATTCACAAAATCCAAATTATTCCCCTATTCAGGTACATGCTTCAAAAGTCTAAGGCCTCACTGAAAAATATGAAAACATTAAATTGCTTTTTGAATATCATATAAACCTCATCTCCTCACCATCTGGGAAGAATTCAGCAACCTCAAAACCTACTAGAAGCTGTAGCAGATAAAGCCGTACATAAATAAATCCTTTTACTTTGCGCCTTTCTTGCATTCAGTCACTACCATATTTTAATTGCAACTGCATTTATTTTTCCATGTATTTAAAATAGCAGTATGAATATAGCCATACTGATGGAAAATGTCATGCTACTTAAAAAATATTACTTTCCACCTGTCAGGATGTATTTTGTACTCAGTATTCTTCTTCTAATTGCAGTACTCATTTAAAGGAAAAAATAAATTACCTTCTTCCTACCTTGCACATACATAGACCTCTTCTTCCCCCTAGCCCAGAGCTGCCAAAATGAACATCTGTAAGACGGTTTGATGATATCACCAAGGCACATCATGGAAAGGTCTTCATGGACCTTCTTGAAATTATTTGCACTGACACCACAGCTCCTCTGCCTCTCTGCTTTTCCAGATAAATACTTCAGTGTGTAGACCTTTTTTTTCTCTTTCTTTTGATGATTATGCACTGCACATGTCTTTTTAATCTTCCCTGATGGGAAACGACTTACCAGACACCAACATCTCTAATTGCAAGTGATTTGCAAATGTTGTCAACATCAAGGAGGCAGTGTGGCTTCCCAGCTCATTTTAAAACATCCTGAAGAGATTGTTCATTCTTTACCCTTTGCACCTCCCACCTCTTTCATTTCCCCCGTGCTGGGATACTTTGATCTTTCTGTATTTGTTAAAAGAAGGCTGGTGATAAATTCCATCTACATCTGATACTGAAAATCCACTCTACTTGATCTCAAACTTTTTAAAACATCAGGTGTCCAAATGAATCGCAAGACCCACATGCTCTATTTGCAGGTCCCCTTATGGACCAGTTTCTTTGTAACGTTTCTCCCTGCATTCTTGAGGACCCACTGTAATTTATTGTCATACTAAACATCAGGTTACAATAATCTTTGAAGTAGATTCCCAAATCTCAGACACTTACACAGAAATTAAGCTATCTTTCCTCTCGTAGGTGGAATTGTAGAAGGCAAATGGTTATTCACTAATAAGGTTTCTAGCAGAAAAAGTCTGCAGAGTCATCTGTAATAGGAAGCAGTTCCCAAGCCTGTTGCAAATATATCTTCAGATCCGTTGCAGTGTTGCACTGGAAAATACTGTCAGGGTAAAACATGGCTTGACAACCAAGGAAAACTTTCTTACATCCTTTGATTGAAGCGTTTTTCTAAATCCAGAGAAGAACAATAATAACACAGTAGCTTTTTTATTGTTACCATTAATTACAAGAGTATGGCATGCTCTCTGTCAGACAATTACATCATATTCTGCCCTTCAAGCAGGGAAGGCTTAGATATTCCCCAGACAGTCCCTTCATCTGCAAGCAATGAAGACAGACATATTTGTCTCATTATTACACAACATATATTTTTCTTCTTTTAACCTCTCGGTTCCTCACTCAAACATGATAAAAGAGCTCCGCTGGCTCAATACCCTGAGCATAGCCCTGCTGGGATCAGCGGCTGTGCCATCCAAGCCTGAATCCCTGCCCCAAAGTAAAGTAGCGCTGCCAGGATCTGAAGTCCTATCTCTGTTCCTCTCCCATTCACCCTTTCTGTTTCTTGCTGCTCCACTATACTCCATATTACTCAGTGGGGAATGACACCAGAGCACTGAGATTACATTGGTACCTGCCCCAGATTTTGACAAACTCAGGGAAAGCAGATGGTTTGAGTTCACTATTGCCCACGGGTTGTGCTGCCTGCTTGGATATAGCAGAATTGCCTGAGTTATCCTCTCCCAGTGCCAAACGCAGCTTCATTCCAGAGAGCCCTCTCTCCCCTGAAGTCTGAGAACACACTGTTCCTACTGCAGACATGTGAGCTGTTGCATTACGATTCAGAGCGTGATTGCCCCTTGTATATCGAGAAGGCTTGAAACCTTTCCCTGTGCTTCGGATGGCTCTAAACACACACACTCTCCTGATGTCACATATAAGTATCCCAGGGTGTTAGCTCAAGCCTGTGTTTGTTTTGAGAGGAAGATTTTGTTGATTAGAGTTAGCAATCACGGTAGTGATACCTAAAATGAAGGATTTTTTGTGGCAATATTGGAATGCAAGTGAATTAGCTTTGTGGTTTTCATTTGAGACCCATTCTCCTCTGATATTTTTCCCAAGTTCCCTTTGAGCTACTTTCAGACTAAAGCTGAAGAGTGATATTGGGTTTGGGGTTGTTTGCAGAGAAAGCAAATATACTTTTAAATTAATCAGGGAGTTTGATCTCAGATAAATCATAAATACATCAAATGTAGTTCTCACTCCAATCATAATGGATATTTAAACATCAAAGTAAATTTAAGATTCTCCATTTTGTAAAGGATCTCAATAGATAATAAAGGTATATTTGCAGACTGTTGAAATTTCTCTATTTCAATATGCAATATTTTAAGAATATTTTAAGGTTATATTACTTACATAACAAAACTAAAATGTTCTGATTTATGTATAAAGTCACAGAAGGTTTAAGTGCTATAAGCTAAACAGCTTCACATAAAAAAAAAATATAGGAGCTGCACACACTTTCTTAGTTAATGCCAGGTCTGCCAGAGCTCCCAGACTGAGATCCTGAAAAGACTCTGAGCCTTTAGAGGAGAAAGCTGCCAAGACTCTGAGTCCAGAACAATCAAAGAATTTGAAAGCTTTACTTGCAAAGCGGATGACATTTGTAGCTCCCCAAGCAAAAAAAAAAATCAGGGTAATATAAATATTAGCATATGCTTGTAGTATTATGTAATGGTGGAAAGATCAAAAAAACTGCCAAAGCAATTTTAAAAATTGAATCCTACAATATTAACTCAGCCACAGTGGTACAGCTATAATATCACCTGTTTCAAAAGTCCTTGTTAAAAATCCATTGTAATGTATTACTCTTTGGTTTATATGTGTGTGGGCATATGTTGGTACATGTGCACACCCAGCTTTGGGTCATGTAGGAATAACAATATCTTGACTTTTTAAAGCTTGGCAACATATTTGAGTGGTTCTGCATGTAATTAAGAGTTACACTGCCCATCTTCTGCCCAGAGGTTGTGTGAAAGCAAAGAGCACCTGAATGCCTCAAACAGCCTGACCATCCTGCTAAACAAAGGCATCTGACTGACAGCTCCAATGACTGACAGGTAGGATGATGCTGTTGTCAGCAGGCAGGCATACTGATGCTAAAGAAGAAAAAAAAAAAGCCATCCAGGTGCAAAGCACACATCTACTGCAAATCATAACATTAGGAAAGTAGTGGTAGTTTTGAGGAGATAATATACACCTTCTCCCTCCTCTCCAGGTGTACCTGCTTTTCCAGGATATGTTTTATCTCTGTCTCTTCCTCATTTAGAGCTTGGTGCACACTCTTAAAAAGTTTCCTCTCTCTGTCTTGATAGGCATCCACAGACCTTGCACTCTCCATCTCTGCCTGTCTGGCTGTCTCTAAGGATTTGCTCACTCTTCCTTTCTCCCTCCTTCTTTCACTCTGTATGCCCCTGTTCTCTGGAAATGTAGGTAGCAAACCTCCAGCCTCCAAGTCTATGCCAGTCTGCACATTCCCTTCTCTCCTGGCCCTTCCCACAGGTGCCTTTGGAGTCCCTCAACCCAACAAGCTCTTTCCGAGGTGGATGGATGTGTCTCCTCCAGATAAGGAAACAAAACATTCCTGGGAAAGAAGGCAGATAATTGCATACAAGTGTTACCTGTGCTCTTGAGGCCAGTCCTTCTGTAGACAAGGCTTCCAAATCTCTGCCTCCTCTTCTCCTCACCACCCCCTCTGCATTTCAGCTTGCAATGAGTGACGTGTCCCTCCTCATTTCCACGCTTTCCGTATTTCCACAGTCTTTCTGTGGAGACTCCTCCAGCTGTACCTCTCCTACCCCTCCCTCCCACTCTTCCATCTCCCCCCACACATGGGAGCCTTATGGAAGAAAAGCCTGGGCAATGGAGCCACTATCAAAAGCAGCTCTGTCTGCAGACACCCGTATATCTCTGCCCCAGGTTCTTTTGGGCAGCTCTCAACTGCTGGCTCCCCAGCACAGCTGTATGACTTCTCTTACTAGTCACAGTTTCCACGGTGCAGCGCTTCTCTCTGGCTGCTTGAACCCTCTGGTCATCCGGCCATTAATTTGTTCACCGCGTTTGTTCCTGTCTTTTAGCAAACATGCCAATTAATTCTCTGCTGATTAGTTCATTCCTGATGCGCCCTGCCAAATCTATTTCTGGTGGAATAAACAAGGAGGGATGAATCGGCTGCAGTGTTGTTATTTTTTTTTTTCCTCTGCCCCCCTCCCCCAGGTCCATGCCTGCCAAATCAAACAGGCTCAGGTCTGGTCAGTACTCAATAAAGACACTTCCAAAGGAACACATGGTGTTAAAGGGATTGTTTTTTGTGAAGCAGGAGCTGGACACTTTACTCTGGTCCCATGTCCCTGTCAGACTGACATTTTGCTGTGATTTGAGAGGATGTGCTGCCGCCACAGCCTGAAGCTGCACAATGGCTGCACACCCAGGCTCATGACTAGACCCATGGCACTGCTTGCAAGTGCCTTGGCCAAATCTGCATTCTTCGTGATATTACTTCTCCAGTATCAGCTGGCAACAACACCCTCTCTGTTTCCTGACCAGCCTATTCTTATTTAACTCCATTTCCCACAGCCAAAATGTCTGCACTCAGCAGTGAGAGAAAAGCTGGTTTTCTCAGAGGGTAAAGGACTGTCCAGCCACTCAGAATAAAAGCAAACACCCAGAAGTAAGGAGCCAGAGGATATGTGCAAGTGTTACAGACAGGGCAGTTAAAACACAATATTATGACTGCAAAAGAGTGATGCTGGTTTGCCCCAGGTGAGGAGCCGATCAAGAGGAAAGCTGAGTAGCATCCTTCTAAGCACAGTCTATAAACATCAGCCAGCACTATCATTTAGTCAGCCACTTAAATCCACTCAAGAGAGAGGTCAAACCAGGACCACACTCAGGCATATCTGTTTCTTTGACACCAGAATCATGTGGTTTTGGCTGTCCCTGCTTCCCCAGTCACGCTGGCTCTGTGGCAGGGAAATTTCTGAGAAGACTGCCGTGTTTAGGGAGCTTTGCCACTGAAGCATCAGGACACTCATTTGCAAAGTTATAAAACACCGGTTTTCAAAAGCTGCCCACAATACACAGGCTTAACACAGACCAGCCTCTGGAGGAACTGGAAACCTACTTTTTTCAGGGCTCAAACAAGCAAACAAAATGTCCAGGCAACAGGCAAATAACCCAAACAATCATCTGTCTCCAGCTGTTCCTCATTCAGCTTGCATCAAACACAGCCCTGTTATGTTGCTGTAGCATCGCCCTGGAAAGAGGAAATGAACTGCTGATGATCAGGTGTAAGATGGGGATGGTGGATGGAGGAACGTTCCGAGTGAGAAGCTGTCAATGGCATGACACAGAGACACCAGCTGAGCACACCTGATGGGGAAACCCACACAGGCACAGCAACGCACTCCCGAAACCCCCGTTCAAATCCAGCCTGGGCTGGTGAAGGGTCAGCGTGTGTGCCCAATGCTCTGGTCTCATGCTAGCAGCCTGCTACCTCAGCATGGCTTTCCGCTGGCAGGAGTGTGTATCAGAAATTCCCCATTCCCTGTGCCTCCTTGGGGATTAGTGGAGGAGGCAGGACAGGAAGGACCTGTAGCACTTCCCTTCCGTGTCTCCTGACATCCACATTCCCAGTGATGTGAAAGGAGCGCTGCCCAGCCCACCATTATTACCTTGGCTGCTTTCAGATAGGGACATCTAGCACCCCTCTGCCATCACTGGACCACACTAAGCATAGATTGGGAACTTTAATACAACCAATTAATTAGGAGCTTCTTTTTTTTTTTTTTTTTTTTAAATTTGTTGTTTTTGCCACATCTCTGCAACTGTACTATAAGCAGCTACAAGGTGTTTGATCTGCTCTCTCGCATGAGAACTGTTGCTTGCAGTCAGTTTTCTAAACCTGAATAGCCTCAGCATGAAGCTTGCTTGTGACATGCGAACAGGCTATTTCATGTGCCTGTCTGTGGGTCTCTGAGGACACACAAGAGTGCCAAGACAGCAAAATCCCTCAGGCAAGAAAAACATCTGCAGAAACATTTATGCTAATTTCCCCAGATGTTGGTTTAACCTGCAGCCTTTGGGCAGGTGCAGATTTAGCAAGCTGAGGGCAAAAAGGGCTCAAACCCTCTCTGTAATCCCCTGTGCCTTGCAGGGTACTTGCGCCCCAGGCCATGTGGGAGACCAGCAGCTGTGAGGGTCTCCCCAGTGCTGCTGCTTGTGTCTAGCCCTGGCTGCCAAGCACACACTGAGACAAAATACCCCTAGAGCACAGAAACTGGGTGCTGTAAGTGAGATGGAGATGCAGAGGAATTCCTGATATCTTCCAGGGACCAGAGGGCAGGCTGGCTCCAATATGTTAGCATCTGTAGAGCTGGAGACCTTTTAAAAGTCCACACATGAGCCACCAGGGATTTCAATAGAATTCTGAAGTGTCATAGATGCTCCTGTGAAATTTCTAAGAGCATCCATCTTTGGAGATGCCCCAGGGCCAGCCAGCCACTGCTGGACTCTGACTTGCCTCAGCCCTGTACACAAGCCAGAAAGCAGCCTGCCTGAAACAGTCCCTCTCTCCCCAGCCTGGCTTACAGGAACAGTCACCTCCATCACCGCTGTGCCCGTTCTCCTGCCTGCACCTGCACAAACCACATCACTGCTCTGAGGTCTTGCCCATGTAGTTGCAGCCATTTCTCTCTCGCTTTAGATCAAGGGAAGTGCTGAGCACCTACAAAGTGCTGCTCTCTCCTCAGAACCACTTCATGCCTGCTTTGGTCTGCTGCAAATCTGTGAGTGAAACATCTCTGCTGCATGAGGCTTCCTCCCTTGCCCCACTGGGATGAAAGCAAGGGCTTTCTGCCTGTCACTGCTCCAGGCGCAGGCACCTGCGGGAGGACTCAGATCTCCCATGGCATCACCCCAAGGTCACATGGGGAGATGAGGCCATCAGAGGAAGCCACAAAGAACAACAGGGGACACAGCTCTGGCACTGAGACTCTACACAGCTCTTCATAGCATGCATCCACCTGAAGTTGTCAGATCCAGCTGGTTAGAGGGAAAAGCGTAACTCCCAAGGGTGCATCAAGATGTATGCTTGATGCTGGACAGTTTGCAGGATTTTGCAGCATATGCTCCCTCCACTTTGTGCATAACACATCCCTTTAGTATCTACCCTCTCCTTCCTTTCATTAATTGTTTCTTCAGTTCACGCACCACTGGGCACTTCCCTCCAGGCTCACAGCCACAGGACTCCCAGCATTGGCAGAACAACACTAGGACTGGAAGAGTCTCTGGAGATGGACCCATTGGGGGTTTGGCTGGGGCAGCTCCCCACAGTAACGCCCTCAGCTGACATACGCCCTGCCTGCCCCATGAGAGTATGTGGGCACACCACACAGCCTGGGGACTGCACAGCTGAAACCTTTGAAGAGGTCCAACCATCTTTCGGCCTTTTGCTCATGCTGAGGTGTACAAAGGGCTGGCATTGGGTTTACTCCTTGGGCTCATTAGAAGCTACAGTCTTCTGCACTGTTTAAAATTGCTTGACGTGTGCTTGCTGTAGGTACAAGCAAACTTGGCGTGATTTGCATCTTCTAGAAATGTTATCATAACTTTTCCTGGTTTTACTTGCTTTTTTTACTGTTTTATTCTACTGGTTTTTACTTACTTTCCTATTCATTGCAATATCTGCTCCTGTGTGAGTCGTCTGTCATGGAGGGACTCAGCCAGGCATGGGAGGAAAGAATGGTGCTCCTGACCCTCTCCATGTAGCCATGCAAAGAAGGGCAGGACAAGAACAACAGGTAAAAGCATTAGAGTAGCACTAGTAGGAGTGCAAAGATGCAGGTTAATTCTGCCTCCAGACACCTGGAGGAAAGGACAGCTCAGAATAGCTCCCTGTCCCAGTATCTCATCAGGAGGCAATTGATTCTCTGATCTTACAGGCAGAACTGCATGTGCAATCACACCATTGTGCAGCTCTGCCTGAGTGACCTGCTCTACCTTGAGAACCTTCAACAGCAGTGTTTAATGTGAGTCCTTTCTGTATCAATGAACAAACAGGTGTTCTTGCACAGGCAGCCTGGAAAAGGTTATAATTTCTGGCAGAAAGGTGGCAAAGAAGCAAGGCAGTGAGATGTGGAACCTCACCAGTTAACCCTGTCCCACTGCAGCCCAACTTAAACCTCTTTCTCCATTTGTTTGCATTAGCCTCATCATTTCAAAGGGATTGGCACCTGTATAGGGTGAATCACCATACAAAAAGGGCAGCACTTTTCACTTGTGGGCTATTTGGTGTAGGCTGGACCAGTGGCTAAAGCCATGGAACAAAATGATTGCAAGGGATGAGGGGTGTTATGCGTGACCTGTCCCAGAAAGAAATAAGGGAGGAGGAAAGAGAAAATAGCTGCAACCTGGGGGCAGGGCTAAAGTGTGTTATCTGGGATTTCTGGACCAGGCAGCTGTCCCCACATATTGTGTTCCTACTGCTGTTCTAGGACATCACCCCCCTCCTTTTGTGTGGAGTGACAGCGAGGAGTTACTGAAAGAAGTGACACTGGAAAAGTTTCCTTATGGTGCTTTCCACCATTTTTGAGCCCTGGCCCTATTAGGTGGACCCTGGATATCACTACAATTTGTGTATGTTAGGTGAATATTAAGTACTTATACAGCGACTCCAACAGACCAGCATTTCAAAGTGTCAGGTCAGAAGTCAGGTCAGAAAGCGGGGCACAGCAATTTTACCTCAGGCAGGGTCTTCTCCCTGCTCAGGACATCAGGTGTCAGGGTGGGTACAGAGGGCTTGCACAGGCTTAGCACTCACTGATAAGGGGCTGGTAGGTGCATATTTTCATGCTTTTTGGCTTGTAACATTTTCTAAACAACCACACTGCCAACCCAAAGCTCTCAGACTTCAAAGCTTAACCCCAAGTATCTCATTTTTCAGCATCTGGCTTTTTCAAACTGCTTTGGAAAAAAATAAATAAAATGAACAGCAGCATTCACATAAATGAATGATGTATTTGCAACTCCAGTCTTATTTTCACAGCTTTTTGATTGATATTAGTACACTTGACAGGTCCAATTTATATGCAAATCAGCTTACATTCACAATGTAAAGAAGGAAAATTTCATTTCTCATGCTTTGCAAATCATTACACCCTCTGAACACTGTGCTTAGTCATATGTTCCTCAAAAGCATCAGTTTTCACCACAAAACACTTGTCTTTGCTATCCATTAGCCTCATAGAGATCTCAGGGCTTGGGGAATGAGCCATTTTTGTGGAGGTGCTTGAAATTAAGAGTGGGTTGCACTGTACTGCAAACATACCAGCATTGTAAACTATGGGCTCTTGCTGTGCATGTGTGTGTGCCAGATATTAGAAGATCACAAATGAGGACACCAGATTTTCCAGTCCCCACTTCTGGCTGATTTCTGCCAGACCTTTACTCCCAGCTCTAACTGGTGCCAGAAACATTTTCTTAGAAAGAACCACTCTGCTGGACAGCTCTTGTCCCTGTGTATCACGGGCTTTGCTAACTGAGGCTTGAAAATGATCCGGGATCTCTCCTGTAAATATTTACATAGATATAGGATTATCACTGTGCTTAAATCAAAAAGTGGAGGAGAGGAAATGGCATAAAAAAGAGGAAGACTCTGTATTCAGGAAGACCTGGAAGGGAAAGAACAATGACGAAACTAATGGCTTCTCCAGAGTTTGCCACCTGCAAGTGTTGTGTTCTCCGGACAGTCCTGATCTGAAGCCTGATGACATCAATGGAAAAAGTCCCTCTGGTACCAAAAGATTTTGGATCAGAACTACTCTTTTTCCTGTTTGAATCTGAAAAAAAAAAAAAAAATAATTCACCAGCTAGACCACTTGGTGTCTCTCTTCTGCTCCTTCTTTATTGTTATTACTTAAAGAGTTTCAGGACAGACCTGAAAGGCAAGAGTAAGTACATTATTTGTAGGAACAGCACCTGAAACAGGAGAAAGCAGCAGCAGATGCTGAGGAAGCATGATGTGCTCTTTAGCCAATGGGATTCTCTTTTGATTATGGAGCCAATACTCCTTTCCCTTCTTCTGTGACAAAGGAGTCAGATTTGAGAGTTCTCACACAAATCATGACTCAAAGAACTGGTGGTGTTAGGTGGCCTGAGCCGGGTCTGGGAATTGAGAAGCTGAAACTTTGTGGCTTTGAGGAAGCCACAAAACCCTCCTTGGTCAACTTCCCCATCGTGGGAAAGGGAGAGTTCACTTCTTCACTTGCCTCGGAAAGCTGTGGTGAAGATCAAGGACAGCTTTGGAAAACTTCCTGGTGGTCTTTTGTAATTAAGAAAAACAAAACAAAACAAAACAAAAAACAACACACAGTTGCAAATAAAATCATATCAACAAATAAGATTCCTTCCAACCAAAAACTTCCTAAGAATGAAGGCATGTATTTATACCAAGAATAACTTGGAGGACTGGCATGTTCTGCATAAACCACTTAGGACAACAAGTGTGTTTTTTGACGTGTGTGTGCCCAGCAGAGTCACGCAGGCTGTATAAAGCTGGGCTGTCCCTGGCCATGGCTCGCTGCCACCAGCCCCCACCACCCTGTGAGTCTCTGCCCCTGTGAAACAAAAGGGAGCAAACGAAGGACGACTGAGCCAGCGAAGAGCCTCGGTTTTGATAGGAATCCCAAAGTTTATGCCAGGCGGATGGCCACCTTTGAGGGAGAGCGGCACCTGCCAGGTGATGGCCCGGGTACCATCACACCTGGAGCCCCGCCCGCAGGGGCAGCCCCATGGCGAGAACACCTCGGGGCCAGCGGCCCGTACCCTTCGCACCCCCTGGCTGCCCACGAGCGGCTCTCACCCGCAGCTCCCCATGACAGGAACTTGCGGGGCTGTCCCCCGCCTCAGCAGAGCGAGGCTTCGCCGACGAGGAGCGACGCGTCCCCGGACCCGGCCGGGTTGCGGGGGGGCGGGCGCCCTTCCCGGGGAGCCTCAGGCCGCAGAACTACAATTCCCGGCAGGCCGCGGAAAGGCGCTGGGAGGGGGTGGGCGGTGCGCATGCGCACTGCGCCTCTCCAGCATGGCTACGGTGCTGTCCCGGGCGCTGAAGCTGCCGGGTAAGGGGTCTGCACCCGCGGCGGGCAGAGAGTGACGGGCCGCGCCGAGCAGGGCCGGGGGCAGCCACGTCTGGGGCAGCCCTCGGCAATGGGGAGGCGCGGTTGCCGCTCCCCGGGGGCGGTAGGGTGCGTTGCCATGGTGATGTGGCGATGTGCGGCGAGGCCCGGCGCTGGGGGGAAGGGGCAGGCCCGGCTGCCCTGGAGGCGCGGGGAGTGTGAGGGGGCCGGCGGCCTCCACCCGGGTCCCGTGGCGAAGGGAAGGCTGCAGGGGACGGGGCAGAACCTCGGGGCTCCGGGGGCGTCTTGCATGGCGGCGAGGGGCCCCGGCGCTTTGAGGAGCTGGGCCCGGGGGTGCGCGGGAGGAGGCGCCGGGTCCCGCAGGCCGCGCAGAAGCGGGCACAGAATCGCAGAATCACAGAACGGTTGTGGCTGGAAGGGCTCCAGATAGCCGCCACCACCGCGGAACAGTGTTAGACCCTCTCTTATCCACTCCTGCCGGGTTTTGCCCCCAAAAGCCAAGCCACTGCTTGTGCCACTGCAATTACCTTAGGTAAATGTTTAAAGCCTGCTTGCCAACCCTGCATACCTTCCAGCCAGAGATCTTCAGTGAGATGAAAGGATATTCAAGCATAAGGGACTATTGTGTCAGGGAACCAGATCTTTCTAAGATTAGGCAGTGAACAGCAGTCCAACAACCGTTCTATTCAGCGAGGAGATTAAAAGGGAATGAAAACACATTGGAAACCAGATCTTGAGAGCGTGCTAGCTGCTGTGGGGTGGACTGGAGAGGGTGCCAATGCACCTGACTGCATTAACCCAGGGGGAAAGTGCCTCTTGTCTGCTCCTGACCATGTCTTGCCTTTGGGACAGCCATGGGACAGAGATGGGACTCCTCCCCGGCACCACACATCACTGTGGTCCTGCAGTGCACCACTCTGTGAAGCTGCACTCAGTGGGCAGGTCATACTTCTCTACACCATCAGTCCATAAAGATCACAGTAGTGTCTTCAGGGGCCTTGTTGTCAGCTTTTAGTAACCTATACGTGGAGTAATTATTTTTTAGCTTATGTAGTGCCTGTTAGATGTCATTCAAAGACATTTTGTTTACAAAGCATTTTTTCCAGGTTTTATATATACATATATATATATATATTTGTTTAAATTGAAAGGAATACAGTTTATATTAAGTTTAGAAAAAGTGTGAGTTGGTGGCTGTGTGTGTATTGGGGTGTAGCCACTGGGGAACTATATGATAACATGTACAGATACCTTCTGGGACCTCTGGAAGCAGCGTGATATATTTGATATCTGCTGTTGGGACACACTGATGTTGAACAGAGCACAGGCCTTGCCACTGCAGTTAAGAATACAGTTCTTGCATCAGTCTTTCATTTAAATTGCATGTATCATACCTTGTTTGTGTGGTTAACTCTTGAAAAATGTAGCTTTCAACATCAATGAGAAAGCAGAGAGCCTATTGCTATAGCTGGTTTTTCCTGCTCCATCTCATTAAATTAATTACATCAATATGTGGCAACTTATCTCCCTGCGGGCTTAGAGATATGTCTGCAGTACCCAGTGACTTGTGCCTGCCAACTGCCAGCTGGGAAAGAAAAAGAAAAATAAACAGAACATGAAGTGAGTACAAAGGATACTGGAACCAGCATGTCATCATTGGAATAATGCAATGAAAATTGTACTTATCTAAAGTCCAAGAGTGGCCCTTTTCACTCCAAAGTGAGTTCAAAGAAGCCTTTCCAATAAGTCAAAACCAGAAAAAAATATTACAATTAATATCTTTCAAGCCATCAGCACTAGAAATTAGTATTTCATTATGAGTGGGACCTGATTCCATCACAGATCACCTCACAGATGCCTCCTTTCCAAATCATGATCACATGATTCATCTTCTATAAGAGGTCACATTCTTCTTCTGCAATAGTCGCAAGAGCTGCCTATGCAGAAAGTACTGTTAGGAGAATGCACAGGGGATTAAAGTGCAGTTTAGAGTCCAGCTGCCTTTGAAAGTTGATACATTTGGGGCATTTTCTCTCTCTTCTGCCTTTGAAAACCTCTCTCTTTAGTATTTGCTTTTTCTTCCAGTGGCTGCAAAAGAAAACAAAACCAAAAAACACTAGGGCAACATGATCAGTAATTTAGCCACAGACTACGAGCAACAGTTCCTCAGGTTGATGGTAACCACAGGCCACTGACTGAGAACCTCTGTTTTATTGCTGACGCTGTGGAAGAAAACAAAAGACAATTTCGAGCAGGTCAGAACAGAAACAGTTTATTTACTATACCTGTAGGAGAGAGCACAGAGCAGCATGGAAACTGATTTAACTCTGTCCCCTATAAAGTGAATGCAAAGTCTATACCACTTAGAGATGCTATGCAAGAGACAGATAAGATATGAGTTATACAGTTATGCAAGGCCACAGAGCTGCTCAACTTAGGTCTAGAGTCTGTTTTCTTTAGTGCAGAGACCAATTTATCATTAAGGTTATGCAGTGATTATTGTTTCAGGAGACAGAGTGAGAGTTTCACCAAGAGGCCAACTCAGGTCTTAGCATTTCCATTTCCACGATGGAAAGTTGAAAACTGCATGGGAGTGTTGGATTTTCTGACAGCTGATCACTTGCAACAGAGGCAGTTTTAGCTTTCTCTTGATGGACAAAATGTCTTTCCCCAGCCTGAGCCTTGCTCTTGACCAGAAAGGAAAGAATTTGACTTCTAGAGCACTTCTTAATAAATCAGAATTCTCTAAATGGTGTGAGACTGCCATTGTTTTCATACTGCTTTTCCTGTCTATTTATGCTTTTCTGTTGGAAAGGCATTTGGAAGTAATTACAGGAAGTAAGATGTGGTATCCCTCCTTCCCATAGCAACTGACCTGAAACCCAGATGAGGAGACATGTTCCATCTGTTCTCTCTCCAGCCAGGTGAATCATGAGTTACATATTCTCTGCACTTCAGAACAGGCTCAGGAGGCCAGAATGAGCGTGTCCTCACCACCCCTCCAGAAACATTGCCAAAACAGCTACAGATTGATTGTTAGGGCTCTCTGAATGGTGGGAGACGAGTGTTTGAATCCTCTGAGATTAGATATGCAAGTGGGTTTCCCATGTGCTACATGAGTGCTCCAACAGCCATTGTTAAAGGACAGTGTCTTCCCTCCTTTTGACTTAAAACCAAAAATCATCAGGGCATTTTATGCCAGACCTTACTGAGTGGCTGTGCCTTGCAAGAGTGCCAGCTAACCTTTTGAGGAAGGTTATGGAGAAGGAATGCCAGTTTCTGCCTCCTGATCAGGCTTTATAGCTCTTCTATAACTGGCCAGGCTTTATAGCTTTCTTACATATAAAAACATCCTTTGCTGTGTAGATCACAAAAAGCTGTAAGTCATTACTGTGTAGCAGCTGTTTTCTAGCCTCTGATGAGTAGATTTGGATTCTTACCTGGTTCTCAGCAGGAAAGGTGTTCCTGTTACAGGTTGTCTGTGGTGGTTGACACCACTGTTGATGTTCCCAACATCTCAGTTCCATCCATGGTAAGCCATAGTTTCGAGGTCCTTTCTGTCTCCTAGAGATTTGAAACAAAACTGTTCAAGATAAAGCTCATTCCTGCCAATGCTTTTAGTTGCCCCAAGGATGAACAGCAGGTTTCAGTCTTCTGGATTGACTGTCTGAAATTAAGGTAATTAAACAAATCACAGTGTATCTGAAATGTAATTATGCTTTTGAGTTGTTTTACTCAAAGCACAGCAGTTTCCAAAACTGGGAGCAGTCTGCTTAACATAACTGTCCAACTTTGATTTCCCAGGCTAAATACCATTTATTCGTGGGCCAGCAGCATTTGCTTTTCATACCACTCTGACCTGGCTTGAACTGGCACATCTGGATCTGTAGTGAGAAGCTGCAAATACCCTGCCAGTGAGTCCACTCTCTGGAATTTCTTGTTTTTGCTGAGTACTCCTTCAGCAACTTATCAGCACAACCTACTGTATAGACATCTGGGAAATTCATACAGTGCTGTCACTGCAATCTCTGAGCAGAGAGCTGTGTGCCACTGAGTTTGGTGGCCTTCTGTGCTGCTCACAGGATGGACCCAAGGTTATGAAGACTTCTGAAAAGCCCACACTTCGAACGGATCAATGCGAAATAATGCATTGTCTCACAGGGATACACCTGACTGTCCCATAGGAATGTAATACTGTTTAGCTGGGTGCTCTACCTTCACAAGGAACAGCTTTTTGGAGTGTGTGTGTGTGCACCAGATTGTTTTGATGTGAGTCTTCTGTAGAAACCCCTAGCTCAAAAAGGGAGGGTGTAATTTATGTACATTATCTCAGATATCTTTATTTCCCTCTGTTCAGTGGGGGTGAGTTGTCCTGGCTGTTCTACTTAGTGTGGGGCATTTGGCCTTTAGTAGGATTGACTTTTTTTTTTTTTTTAATTGTAAAATTTACACTGAATGCCATTTATAAGTGGTACAGGAAAGGGAAGTGAAGGTGTTTTCGTGGGGTGAGAAATGAGAATGAAATGAGATGCACGTGCTGCAAAATGGATTCTAGATGATGCAAAATAGGTGTGTTGCACTAACTAGATACTACAATGTTTGTAACTGTGAGTGTGCCTTTAACAGGAAAACCAAAAGTAGGATGTATTATCTTATGCAGGAAGAATAATCATAAAAGCTCTTAAATTTCCACTCTGTAAAGCCTTCCCATCATCTTAGTGTCCGAGAGTGGTTGCAGCTTGCATATTTTTGCTTATAATTTATGCCTTGCATGTATCACTTGAAGCATCTTTGGGCACAAATTAGCTTCTGTCTCAGGTCAACTTTAGACAAAGGGAAATAAGGCAGATATCTGGGATAGCAAAGTCCCCCCTTGGAACAGGAGAGAGAGAGAAATAGACTGAGACCCTGCAAACATTGGAGCAGGGGCCATGGCTCCATGCCCAGCCTGGTGGCTCAGAGCAGCTCCCTGAGACGTGATCCTCTACTCGTAGCTCAGGGCAGTGAGTGTGCGTGATCTTCCTTGCCCCCATAAACAGATGGCCCTGGCTTTGCAGCAGTATGTATGACCGGGCTCTGCACCTGCCCTCGTTGCACTCCCCATGGCTGTCTAGGGCTTGGGGGAGAATTAGTCCATGTGCCAGGCATCTGTGAGGGAGACACCTAAAGCTAAGCTACTTTCTTGTACCACCACCTGAAGGCATCAGTACTAACTTATCTATCTTGGCAAGGCCAAGCACAAGCTGTCGGCTCCGGTGGGAGCAGCAACAGAGCAGGAGCACCGTGGTTTCCTGTTGCGGGGCTGGAGCACTCCCTCTCACAGTGCTGAGCCATGAAGAGACGTGGTGTCTTAGAGTGGCAGCCCTGATCCCTTCAGACACCTGCATGTTACTGGCCCAAATGCAGAAAATCACTTTGCCATCATCTTCAGGGAGCCAATACCCATTTTTAACAGCACTACAAAGAAGCCATGTGCAGTGCTCTATCCCTCTTGTCCCTCATGAAACAGGACAGCAGATATGGTACACTTGGACCAGGCAGGAGGAGCAGGGGAAAAATGAGTTGCAGAGAGAGGACTCCTCAGAGAACACAGACTACAAGTGAAAAGGAGCTGTGTCGGGATTAGAGGCTGGCAAATGCTAAAGGAGTTCAGAACCTGAAGTCAAGAGAGTGCTGCAGTTTAGGTATTCAAGACTGTTAAGCATGACTTCACGTCAATGTGTCTCATTACCAAACAGGAAAGTATTTGAATTAAGTCAGCTGTGAATTCCATACATACATACATACATGTGTTTATGGATATGTATATAGATATAAATACACCTTTATCTTGGGAAAATAAACTGTTGACATCTTTTCTCCTGCAGCTGCTACTCATGGACAGACGCTGTCTTTTCTCTTGTACCTCTCACTTGGATCCATGCAAAACACGGACTGCGCTATTGTTCCTTCTGTATCACTCTCCACTGCAGCCTTTTCTCCACTGAGGTGCTGCAAAAGCAAGGAACTCATGCTTTATTGTCTCTCTCCATCTCTTTCCTCAGGAAAGAAGAGCCCAGACCTTGGGGAATACGATCCCCTCACTCAGGCTGACAGTGATGAAAGTGAAGATGACCTGGTACTCAACATCCAGAAGAATGGGGGGGTCAAGAATGGGAAGAGCCCCCCTGAGGAGGTGCAGGACCCTGACTCTGATGTGGAGGTTGGGATGACAAAGCAGCACACGTCAGAGAGCACGCCTGAGGGTTATTCTGCAGAGACGGCTGGGAGTTTGGAGCAGAAGGCTGCTCCTTCCCTCATGCCATACCTGCGCACAGCGATCTTTTTGCTCACTGTGGTGGTCTCAATGATTCTTGTCTTGGTGTGCGCGTTTCTAATTCCCTGTCCCCCTAGAGACCTGCATAACACCTGGAACCGCAACCTAGGTCAGGGAGCAGGTGAGAAAGCCTCAGGAACAGCATCTGGCATGGGGGAGGTGGCAGCTCCCAGGCTGGGTATCGGTGGGAGAGACCTATCTGGGAGAGCCAGGTCAGAGCAGAAGACCTTCCTCACCACTGCAGATGCTCCTAGTAGAATAGTAAATGAGCAACTGTGTCCTGCTCCCTCTTCAAGCTGAGGCCTGTGAAATCTGACATCAGTAGATGACAGTGCTACAAAATCTTGTTTCTGTCAACACCAAAAAAAACATTCTGACTCTTCTGCCATCCTGCCTTTTTGTTCAGATGGTATGCTCTGTTCCAGATGGACATGGCCCAGCCCACTTTAAAACATAGTACCTCCCTCTCTACATCCTGTGTTTCACCAGCACCTCCACACTGAAGTGTGTGGTTGTGTTCAGCAGGAGAGGGATTAAAGTCTTTGTGTCTTCTGTCTGGCTTAACTAACCTTATTTCTTTTGTCTTCTTGTTCTGCTTGAATCCATAAATCAACATTTGTGATCTTTTGTCATCCTATTCAAGCCACTGGTAACATTTCTAAAGTATCTCCTATTCTGACTTCTGCAGTAAAGTAACAGTGGTTTGTGAAATAATTTCTGCCAGGTCTAGATATGTCTCTCCCTCCTTGCATTCTACCACTGGCTTCCAGATCTAGCCCTTCGTAAGATATGTGGCTCCCACATCACCTCAGAACGTGAAGTGGAATGCAGAAATCTTTTCCTGTTACCTCCTCCATTTTTCCCTTTCATTTCCCTGACCCAGATGCTACATTTCTGCCTTTCCATGCAATGAAACATCTTGCTGTGGTGTGAGCTGCCTGACATTGGTGGTTCCCTAGTAGACTCCGTGATGCTTGGCTGTCCATGAGTCTCTTTTTCTGGGCTGGCCCTCCCCTCCCAGCATGGAAGATGGGCTGGGTGGCCTTTTTGACAACGGTGTGGTGATTCTCTGTGACTGTTGCAGGTGGTGTGTTATCCCCACTGGAACTGTGTGATGTGAACGGCGATGGGCTCCCTGACATCCTTGTAGTCTTCACTGCCTTGATGAATGCTAGCGTCAGGGGTAAGCACCGCAGCTCCTTTCCATTCCTCTTTCTGTACATGTCAGTACAGACCTTTGTTTGTCTTATGCATGGGAACAGTTCTTGTCTCTGCAAATCTACTTCATTGCTCTTTTCAGAGTTCCTTAAAATGGCTGGTGTACTGTGTCTGTGCTTTGTCACGTTGCTCATAATTTTCATTGCAAGCCTGTGCTTCCATACCTGTTGGGTCAATATAATCTATTTCCCCTTATTTCTTATTGGGGCAAGTCCATCTTTTTCTCCTGTATTTGTGCACACTTGGCTTGTGGTCAGAGATAAAGCAATCAGAAAGGACTGCTCTACAAATAGCAATTGGAAATAAGGTGGGGTTTTTTTCCCCTCTTGTTATCTTTCAGAGCCCTTCACAAGAGCTCAGGCTACCTCCCTCCATTTTACAGGCACAGAGGTGGAAGCACAAAGGAGGGAAGCAACTTGACAAAGGTTACAAATGAGATTCAGTGATAGTCTCAACTCTTTCCTCGTCTGTGGTCTAGTGTCCTGGTCATTACTAAGGGTAGTTGGTAACAGGGACAGTGATGGCAGAGCTGACTGTTGGAGCACTTTGGTTCTTCTGAATTAGCCAGTTGCTTGCCAACAGGAAACATTATGAGTTTTTTTAGTGCAGCTCTGCCCTAATGCCCCTTAGGTCAGCATTGCAGGAAACACCCTCCCCTTTCTGCCTTTTTCTCCAAGTCACTCCATATACTTTCCAGGCTTCGAGTCATTGTTAATTCACAGATAATAGACTGCCTGATGGTGGGTAAACTGCTGTGCCTAGCTGTTTAGCCCTGCTTCCTCCTTCTGGCTGCTTTTGCTTTCTCTGTTAGCCCTCACACCCCTCAGGTAACATAGCAGCAACCTGCTGATACTAGCCACTGTTACACAGAGGCTGCCAAGTCCAGTGACATCCTATTGCACTGAGTTCTGAAGTCCTGGAGGTTCCCAGCTGACTGCTGTGTGGCCTCTGCCCAGCCTGGCATCACCTGAGATTACATGAATCTGTTCAGTCTCAGAGATGGATTCAGATAGCAAGCATACATTGCACAGCATGAAGACAACTCCTGTGAGAGCAGAATGCCTTGGTTGTTCGAAGAGTTGGGTAATAAAAATATAGTTAGTGGACAGGGAAAATACCGCTTCTCCAAGGTTGTCCCTGTGTTCTATATATTTCCTTTGCATTGTATTTATCTTTCATCGCAGACATATGTACAGCTGTCAGCACACTCTGAATAGAACTAGTCATGCGTAGCTTCGTCCTGGTCTATAGCTATGCCGGAAGACAGAAAGCAGACACTAGAGCAGGTGTAAACACATCACAATCCTAAAACCACATAGCTGCACATCAGCCCTCCCATAGCTTGTGCTCAGAGCACTCATACAGTGTCAAGTAGAGATAAGGTCAGGATAGGTACCTAATGGAGTAAGCTATGACATTGTTAGCTGTTTCTCCAGCTTGTACACACAACAGCTGTGAGCTGCATTCAGAAATTAGTTTTTCTTAGTCCCTGCCAACCCAATGAAGAGAACTAGGGCTCAGGCAGCCCCTTAGCATAAGTCAGATGATTTTCAGTTTAGGAAGAGAGTTTGATTTAGAGAGTGGGCTCAGACTTGCTTTTAGCTAGTGGCCCAGATACACCCTTTGTGTAGTCATATTACATGTTGTTTTGATAGTAAGACTGGAGTCAGCTGGGACTGTTGTTATTTTGAAATGTGTTCATCTTAAATTGTGATATGGGCATACCAAGTGGAGATTACAGTAACCGCAGTTATGTCTGTGGTCAGTTGTTGACATTTGGAATCAGAGCCAACAGTCAATCAAAACAGCACAGAGCACTTTTTTTTTTTTTTTTTTGCAACTACTTTGTGCTAACCAGTGAATTAGGAAAAGGACCCTGAGTTACACCAGCTGGTTGCATTCAATCTGTTTTTCACAGTAAAACTCTTTTGGAAGACAAAGAAAAAAGCTCTCAGATTGCCAGTCACTTTCTACTGCTCCAGAATGACAAACCACCCAGGACTTTGACATGAGGTGGCATCTGTCTTGGGAGTCATGTGAGGTTTCTCCTTGATGCTAGCCAAGAGAGGGAGATCTGGAGGGAGAGAGGATCAGAAGGATCAGTCTGGTTTGACAGCAGTACATTTCACACCAGGAATTCAGCACAACTGAGCAGGTTGTCCCCAGGATCTTGGTTCCTCTATGCCTGGCTGACCACATTTCTTGCTGTGAGCTCAGGTCCAACCTCTGTGATTGTCTGCACTGTTGACTGACAGCAGAGCTTGTCTGGAGATCACTGCTGGGCTCTGTAGGCAGAGAGACTCGCCTGTGGGGTGGGTTTTGACATTTGCTTTCAGACAGTGTGAATGTGGCTGACTTGAGCCACTCAGCTCTAGGAGCTAGAGCTGGAACTCAAGCACAAAGACCAAAGGCAGAGTGAACATAGCCCGTGGTGCCAAGGGATTTCACTCTCTCTTTCCTGCCTCTTCCAGGTGTCTCTAGGCCCTCCGTAACTGTGGTGGCGCTTTCTGGTATGAATGGCAGCACCTTGTGGTCCATCCAGCTTCCAGAGGAGACTCGAAGCGTGCAGTGCAAAGGGTTGTCACTGGGGGCACCTGGAGAGCCCGTCTGCCTTGTTACAGGAACAGCAAAATTCCTCAGCCTTCTCAGTGCCTCCACAGGTAGAGTCAACTGCCAGCATATTAGAAATATGTTATTACTGTTTTGTTTTCTTTAAAGGACTGATAAGAATGAATGATT
This sequence comes from Streptopelia decaocto, assembly GCF_964273445.1. Classification (NCBI taxonomy): domain Eukaryota; kingdom Metazoa; phylum Chordata; class Aves; order Columbiformes; family Columbidae; genus Streptopelia; species Streptopelia decaocto. Next base: position 42,636,596 of record NC_138663.1, on the reverse strand, counting down.
CACTGCTGGCCCTTCGTGGTGGCTGTTATCTAGTTACACACAGGAAGGAGTCAAAACACTAATGAGTTTCTAGTTACACAGGGTAAGAAAATCCAAACTGCTGCTGCTCTGTGGCAGCATCTTCATCTTACCATCTCAGAACATTTAAAGGTGTTCATGTTATCCTGTAGCATCCCCATGGTATAAAGGGTATGTGAGGTCTGTTCTCAGCGCCATTGAGCTGTTAGTACAACTCAGCACTTATCTAACAGCACTGAAAAGCTGAGCACCATCCTTAGAAAAGTTATATAAGGACGTGCTACAGCCAGGAAACCTTCAAGAGAAATTAGACCCATAGAAGAATTGATTAGATGTGAATGAATACTGCATTTTTAATCACTTGATCACGTGCATCTCCGTTCTCTGATTGCTGTTTGTTCTACTACGTACATTCATTGATGGTCAGGACCATCAACTGTCTCCTTTACCAACAGTAGTAGTGTTATTAATGTGTGCAAGTGTTTGCAGGTCTGGCCTTTGGTTTCCTTTGTCACACAAGGGCAAACCTTATCCTACACAGCAGCAGCAGCAGAAAGGCATTTTTAGACTCTTATTGAAAAAGCAGAAGTGTTGGCAGAAGAATCATAGAAAAGTAAAAGCATTGAATTTCATTTTGCCTTTTTTGGGTGTTTATTTGCCAATTTGCAAATCAGGTTTTACTGACATTATGTCTGCTAACATGCTTTCACCCTGAGGTAGAGCAAGCATGCCATGCTAGAGTGGCTATTTGCTGCTGGGAATTTAACTGACACACAGATTTGCTCTTTGAATATCAGAACTGCCCATCTGTTCCCTTTCCTGGCATCTACCTACAGGCTTTACTGCTGGCTGAGGAAAACAACTGCTGTCCTGCAGAGCAGCACTCTCATTTAGGTTCTGCTTCCAAGAGTGAACCACAAATATTCTCTGCTGTTTCAGGAATTGTTTTGGTTTCAGGTCTTTCTAGAGAGATTCTAAGCAACAAGCACAGCAGGATTTGAGGCATGACTAAAAGACAATCTGAAGAAATGCTGGGAGAAGAAGTTTGCTTTCCACTGCAGCTTGCCCCAGTTTGTAGGCTTGTCTTTCTATTCCTCAGAGAATGAGGGAGACAACGTCTCTTGCTTCCTTCTTCAAGAAGGTTTTTTGGAACCCTCTGGGGATGCCCACTGGTTGCCCAAGTGTTGTGAGTCTCTTTCATCCTGTTCCTCCCACAGGCAAGACCATCTGGACGCTGAACTTGATCCACCTTTCAAGTGGGTTCTTGGCTGCACCGGCTGCAATTCTTCCGGATGTAGATGGAGACGGGACTATGGATATTGTTGTTCTGGCTCTGAAAGAGACACAGGTACAGCATAGCCCTGTTTGGGGTTTGAAAGGACCTTGACTATCTAGAGGAAGAATAGGGAGACTGATGTGGAAAACTGTAACAGGAGCTGCAACAGCCCCTAATATCCATTCCCTTAGATTTCCCTGGAAAGCCCCCTTTTTCTTTCAAAGCAGTGAGATCAAGCAATAATGACACTACCTGCATTTCTTGTCAGCTGGAAGTGAACAGAAGGGTCATTATTTACCCCTTTCTGAGACTTCAGAATTACCTGTTTTTGTTCAGTGAAGACTTGGTTTGAAGTGAAGGTTTAGCAGCATAGGGAGCCGTGTTGAGACAGATCTCTGGAGAAAGGACCATTCAGCTTATCCAAAAGAAAGAAATACTTATGTGATTAATTCAGATGCAGATTTCCTCTGTGATTATCCCTCCCCACAAATCTAGCATTAATGTTGTTAGAGGAGTTCAGGTTTTTGAAGTCCCTTCCATCTTTGATGTACTTGCAGTCAAGGGAAAAGCATGAATGTGAGAGTCCCAGGAATTCAGACTGAACAAAGATAAAAAGACCACGTGCTAGACCTTGCTGTGGGTGAAAGAGCAGTGGAGCTTCCTGCTGTGGAGACCAGGAAAGATGAAAGCACTGCTAAAAATCTCTGCATCTCTCTCTCTGCAGCCTGATGTGTTTTTCATCTTGGTGTCAGGAAAGACTGGGACTGCTTTGGGTGGGCCTGTGATGTACAGCACCAATGGAGAAGGGAAAGTGATTGGCCCCCAAGTCCACATCACCAGCCGGGAAGCCATCTACATCCTATTTGGTTTTGGTAAGTTGCACCTTGCCTCTCCAGCACTTCACCTTACTAAGAAAACATTAATTTTACCTAAAATGGGCTAGAGCATCCCTGGGTTATCTCTACCATGCCTTCTGCTGTAAAAGTAGGGGGCACGGGAACAAGCCTCACTGCCATGGTGTGGAAAAGTACAGGAGCACCAATACCTGCTAGCCTGAAATACCTTGGAGTTTCCCAAAGGCACATCATGCCAAGAAAGTTCCAACTCTGGGCATTTCTTTGACTTCTACCACAACCACAGTGGTCCCAAGGACCTTCCATGCTACTAGGGAGATAACTTTTGCAGGCAGGACTCTTCATCTTTACTCTTCCTGGCAGGTAATGTTCAAGCAGTTGCCCTGAGGGATATCTTTACCCAAGCCAGAAACCGGGACAGCTTTCCTGCAATGCTGCAGCACGAGGAGCCACAGTGGGAGAAGCGCAGATCTGTCAACCTGTCAGAGCTCATTGACATTTATAGGTAGGAGATGGACTTATCATCTTGCTTCTGCCAGGAGAGGATGGGGAGAATGGGCGCTTCTTAGTGCTCCTAGAGATGGTCCCTCCTACTTCAATACTGTCCTTCTCATTTCTCAGTTGATAACAGTACTTTGAGGAACCCACTGTTTCCTCCCTGTCCTGCAGTTGTCCTAGCAGAAGAAGTGCAGAGTATGGTAAAAAAGAAATCCTTTGCTTCTCCTGCTCTTTTCCTTTCTTCAATTCGTGATGCATACCTAGAGGAAAAAAAAAGGTGTTCCCAGCTGATGGAGTTTCATTTGGGAAGCTCAGTCTATGTCCAGCATTGTGGGCGTGGATTTCTCAGCTGCTCCTTCTTTGCTGCCAAATTGTGGTCAAGATCAGTCTGGATGGCAATAAAAGGAGGGGAGCAAATGTGAACCCCTACACTCCATGTTTTTTATAGTAGCTCAAGATGTTCAGAAGAGCCCACACCTGAATTTAACCCACTTAACTCAGGAACCCCCAAAGGAAGCTAAGCTCCATCTCTGGGGAAAAGATGGGCTTCTCCAAGAACAGTTCAAATCTTAGGTGGGATGAATTGCCATGTGGACAGGCAGGTAGTGCTAAGATATGCAGATACAAGACTCAGAATCTCCTTTCTGCTTTCCATTTGTCCCAGTGGGGGTGTTGACTTTCTCCAGACAGTGAAGACACCTGACACAAACTGCAGCAACCTGCTCATCACAACCAAAGAGGGCTTGATCCTACTGCGAGGGCAGGACCTGGAGCCCCGTTGGACCCTGGAACTGCAGAACATCAGCAGGTTACATAGTGGAAACATTTTTCTGTCCTAGTTCTTCCTGTACCATTTTCTGCTCTTCACTTTTAAGTGTATGTGCTCCTTAGAAAGCAATTGAGAAGGATTCTCCATGTCTGCAGAGAAATCTAAGAACTGGAGGTGTGCAAATGCATCACTGAACAAGTGAGGAGGGCAGGAACGGGGAGGCAAGGAACAGGAGGCTGCAAACCTGAGCTGTGTGCTTGTGAGTGATCACAAATTAGGGGCTTGATTCAGGTACCCAACATTGTTGTCATGACTACTGTGGCACTGGAATTCAGGGCATTACTGGTGTGTGGTTCAGCCCACCTGCTGTTCAGGGCTGCCATTTGCCAGCTCAGTGGAGGGGACCAGTTGCATTCGAGATGTTAAGTATTTAGAGAAGGTGTCTGAGTATGGGTCACAGATCTTAATATTCCTTGAAAGCTGAAAATGAGCACTCTGAGGGCAGTCAGCACACCATCTATACTAAATGTAAATCTCAAAGTAATACTGCTTATCCTCTAATTTCACACATGGAAATGAAGTAATTTGCCAGAACTCATGGACTTATAATAACCAGCAATTTCAGCTTACCCAGTATGAAATATTTGCAAAGGGCTGTTGGGCACAGTTGAGGGAAATTATGTGGGAAACAAATTGCTTGCTCTGCTGTCTAGAGGAAAGAAAGCAGCTCTCAGTGCAGTGTTACCTGACTGTCAAGAACATCAATAGGAAGAAGTCAGTGGAACTTCATTAGGCAAAAAAAAAAAAAAAAATCGGTGTTCAGCTAGGTTTGATATTCAGTTAATGTCCACATTCTTGAGGGCTGATGGGTAACATAAGCAATGGCTTTAGGAATGGCTTATGGCTAGTTGATCTTGCTATGGGGAAAGAAGACAAACTAAAAGTGTTTTGGGCCCAGAGTCTGCAGATTTCTGGATGTGTCTGGGGCTGTGTACTCACTAAGCAAAGCCAGTCCATAGATGCTGTAACTTCAGTGATATGCAAGAAATTTCTGAATGGACCAACTGATTAATTGGAAATTTTCTATGAGTTCAAATCAAGAAGGGTTGAAAACTGCTTTACCTCTTCCATTCACATCATCACAGGCTGAGGTTGGAAGGCACCTCTAGAGATTGCCTAATCCAATCTATCTGCTCAAGCAGGCTCAGCTAAAGCAGACTGCTCAGGGCTATGCACTGTCAGGTTTTAACTGTCTGCAAGGCTGGGGACTCCACTACCTCTCTGGGCAACTGGTATCCCAAGTTGCTGCACTCCAGCCCTGTTTCTTCTGGTTCTGTGACCTCCCAAGGGACAGAGTTCAGCATGCGTACAGGGGCTGCCAGTTAGGCATTGAAAAATAATGAAAGCAGTTATTGTTCAAGGCCACTGTGCTGAAGTCCTGGACTGCCTGTTTTCTGGGAATTAAGAGAGATGATATCTAGTAAACTGAATATATTGTGGACAAGCTTTTATTTAAGAGGGTATTTTTTTAGGACATAGAGAAATTCTGCTTGAGAAACACAGGCTGGGGGACTAATTCAGCTCAGGGGTATCACCAGATAGTCAAACAGACCCAAGCTCAGTTCCTCATAAGACAAAGATTACAGAGCTAGCTGAGCTCCTTTTTTTCTGGATAGACTTGCCCCTAGACACACCACTCCAGCCAGGCAGACTGAGTCCAGCCCTTTGGGAACAGTCTCTGATAAAAACAACCTGGGCACTGCAGATGTGCTGCATTTCCATATAGCTTTTGACAAGATCCCTGGAAAACCATAAAGGAGAATCAGTAATCATAAAACAAGGGCGAAGTTCAGAGACCATGAAATTGAGTAAGCAGTTGAAAATTGTGTTGTAAATGGATGTTTCAGATGAGAGAGGATTAATGGCAGGTTGCTGTGGGGATTATTGTTTGGCAGGAATAATTACTAGCCTTCTGGTTCATTTGAGAAAGCGCCAAGGGGATTTTTCAGTTGATTGGTAGCATCTAAAATACACATGCCTGCCTGCATTCAGTTTGTGGGATCTGTCACTGACTGTAACCTGTAAGGGACACAAGAAGAGGCACCTTAGGAGAGGTTTTAAGTTTATGCTGATAGAACTACCAACTACTTCCTTTTGCTACTGGAGAGCCTTCAGGCTGTAAGAGTCTCCCATGATACTGCCTTGAAAGCACTGGTTCTGGTTGCCAAAGGTGTCTGTAAAGCGAATGACATTGTTTGATGCAGTAAGTATAAATAGTATAAGTATATAAGTATATAAGTATAAAAGTAAGAAGTCAAGCCACTACTATACTGTGGCATTGCTGGTCAGGAACCATTCTCTTATGCACATTTTAAAGGGAGAGCTGGAAAAAATTGGAGAAAGGGGATGGAAAAAATTGTTTTAGCATGGAAGATTTAAGTCAGTGGATTTATATAACCAAAGAGAAGCCTGAAAGGTGAGTTCATAAGCATGTACAAGTAATGGGAACCAACAGGCATTTTAATCTTGCCATAGTAAGAACAAGTGCCTAGGAGTGCTAGCCATTCATGTTCAAGGAAATGAAAATGCAGGCATGTTTCTTTGAGTGAGATGAATCAGTAGAACTGACTGTCATGAGAAGTCCATGAATTCATCTCATCTTTGTATTTCTGTAGCAAGCCGCATGGCTGGTAGATCTAGTCAAAATCAGCCCACTGATACTTGGTTAATTGGGTGAAATACAGCAATCCATCATCAACAAGAAGAGGGATGAAATTTTCTGATGACCCTGCCTTCCCATAAAATCTCCCATTCTGTGAATTTTGAGGAATCATTTGTGCATATTTAGAACCTTGTTTCTAGCTGTGGTGAATGTAAGGAAGACAGAGATAAGACTCAGCCAAAGGCAAGATGATTAGAAAATAGTTTTAATAAGAGATATTAAAGTAATAGTGTTATGTCACTCAGAAGGGAGAGGATGAGAGGGGACTTAATTTAAACTGCTGAAGGTTATGAAAAGGCTTGTAAAACCGCCAGCAGTAAGAAAACAAAGAATCATGAGCTGACGTTAATGGTGAGTATATTAAAAGCTGTCTCACGCAGCTAAGGCAGCCTGGGAAATGCACTTTCAGCAGGAGGTCAAATCTGCCGATGCGTATTGAAAGGGCTGGGTAATTTTTTATGACCATAGCAAAACCGCGCAGTTCTCGTGCTAAGCAAATAACAATGCAGATTAATGTCACAGGGTGATAAACAGATGTCTACACAGCCCAGCAAGAAATGTCCTCCACACAGATAACTCTGAAGAATGGCTAACAAGCACCATGAGCTGCTTGATGATTTTTCACTTTTCTGATCCACCAGCAAATGGTTCCTGACAGTCAGAATAGTTCTGAGTGTATGAAAGATCCTATTTAGCATGCCAAATCCTGCCTTTTTAAGAGGCAGAATGGAGAATGAAAGTAAGTGTTCTGCCTCCATCTGAAATCCCTGTTTTTCTGTGATAGGGCTGAGTGTTTCTTTTTCCAAATTTGCAGCCAGCCTGTACCAGGTTACTTCGGTGCTGACCAAACTCTGGACTTCATGCTGCAAGCACAGACTGGCGATGGGAAAAAAAAGGTAAATCAAGTGAAGGCAAGGAGGGCAGTGGCAGCGTAGGAGTGAGGGAGGTTGGGTAGAAAGGGACAGTCATTGCCCATCTTTGCTCTTCCCATTTCTGTGCCTGACACTTGTCACACTGTGGCCACAGGCATGAAAGGGAACAGCACAGTCCATGCCACTGCAAGGAGGCTTTCTGTACACGCACACCTGAACACTCGTTAATGCTAAATCTCTCTTCTGCCTTGAGGTGATGGTGGTAGATGGCAAATCTGGCCTCCCTGTTTGGAACCAGGAACTTCCATGGCAGAAGCAACAACTTGATGCACTGTCAGTCATGACTTTGGACAAGAAGTCTGTTTTTCTCTTCTGGGCTGATGAAGCACAACCTTTGTTACAAAGTCTGGTGAGCAAGCATCCTTTCTTCGCTTTGAGGTTTCTCTGTGAGGCACATGCAGTCGCTGTCTTTTATTCCTAATGTAATTGAACTTTAAGCCTGCCATACAAGAAGGCTTTCAGGGACATATTTTCCTCTTGCATTGACACACTGCCTTCTCTGAGCCTGAACACTGGAGTTTTTGTGTGCAAATTCTTCACCAGAAAGTTTTATTGACAGAATGTTCGCATCCACAAAACGAAAACTTTCTGTGTGAATTTAATTTTTTCTGCAACACTGAGATGTTTTTACTGCAGTTTTGTTCCCAGCCCCTGAGTGCTGCTTCTGTGCATGCAGGCACACAAGTCAGCATGGAGACTCACACTTCTGGACTGTAGCTTCACCCATCAAGCTGGCTTTGACAGAGCCAGATCTCAGTCACACCAAACAGATTCTGTTTTAGAAAAAAAAGCTTAGCAGGATTTCATCTCTGTAAAACCGTAGAGTTTTTGATTCTCTGATCCACATAAAGACAGCACAGTGACAGAAAACTTCTTCATTTCTTTGGCAAAGCTAAACCCTCTTTGCTAGCCAGCTGCAATGTTTTTGTCTGTCCTTCATTCCAACAGCAACCTGGTCCCAGACCTGAGCACCCAGGGCTGCACCACCTCTATCTCCTTCATCCTGTTTTTCCTACAGTCCTTTTGGACCTCACCAATGCCACAGACAAAGTCATCGCTTCAGCAGGTGAGTACAAATGGAGGAGAAACTACCTATGTTAAAAGAAAAAAAGAAATATGAAGGGAGAGGTAGCTGTGTAATAATTACGTGTAGCTGTGCTTTTAAAGGTAGCACCTGAGGTTCACCACACATAGGCTAGCAATGGGAAATAAGGTTCATCTTCTTCCCGAAGGAGGGTTCTGTCCAACTCCTACTTTGCAAGTAGAAGACCCACCAAGTTTCTTCACATGTTTAAGTGAAGAAAGGTCTGAGTTTGGTTTCACACCTGTCCTACACCTTAGAATTTCCCTGGCTTTCCAGGGAGCTATTTATGATTTAAGGTGGTGCATGAAGAATCACTATGAAACTTCCCTCTGTCACCTCAGGTACACTTCTGCCTTTGTTGGCCATCTTCTTCTACTCTCTGGGATAGCAGCTGTGCTTTTTCTTCCTCTTTCTTTTTGAAAAGGGGAATCCAAAATATTTAAATGTGTGTTTCAAGAACAAGTAAATCTGGGTTTAATATCTCTACAAGGTTGTACAGTCCCTGTTGGACTTGGTCCTTGCTCTTTCTAAAGCACTTCAACCAACATCCAGCCTGTTGAGCATAGCGGAATATGTGAGAAAAGATCGTTTTATACAGCACTGAGTCCACTGGGCCAGGAAGCATAGAAAAGATGCTACATAGGGACACAACAAAAAAACAGCTCAGTCAAGAACAAAGAGAATATAATTTTTAGAGAGGTTTGGTAGAAACTGGGATTTCTGAAGTCTGTACAGATCATTCTGCAGTGACTGGAGTGAACTGACTTGCCTGTGCTTTACCAGTTTCCCCTTCTATAGAGGTAAAACAATATCTGCTAATAGGTGTGGGAAGGAAAGCTCTCTGAAAGTGAAGTGCATTATTGAAATATGTACATGTCTTATGTCAAACTCAAACACATCACCTGGAACCAAACCCTTCAATTTCTGATCTAAATTTCAGTTTATTTCCGTGGAAAATGTTTAACTTAAAATCATTTTCCCTGATAAACTGAAGTACATGCAATTGTAAAGCCAGACTGAGTATACCCCCAGTCCAGTGGATGTTTTGATTGAGCAAAGACTGTAAGATTTCTTCTGGAAGAAACGTAACCATTTACTCCTCATCAATATTTTCTCTCCCTTTTCTGATGGACCAGTTGGAATTAATGATCTCCAGAAGGATGCATTTCATATCACTGTGACAACAACTGCAACCTCTGAAAAGCAGCCAGGATTTCTCTCGGTCAGCAAGCTGGGCCTGAAGTGGGCCATGATGAGTCAAGGTCGAATGGTGTGGCTCAAGGACACCACCACTCCCAAAATCAGCCGTGGAGAAGTGAGGCGATTTCTTGCCCGGCTGAAATTTGTTGACTTTCCTCAGAAGGTGAGATTGCACAGGAATCCCTAATGAAATCCAGGCCTTTGAAAACATCTGATCTCTTCGCTACAGACACAGCTAGGTGCTCTTTGGGATGCAGAGAAACTGGTGGGATGCAAAGAGACTGTTTGCAAGATGACTGGCTGCCCCTTTGGGCATAAGCTGGACAGATTGTGAGGCCATTACTTTGGCACTCGGACAAGAAAGGGGATCTTGAAAAGAACCAGGGGTGTTGGTCATAAAGGACTGAAAGACTCACAGAGGGAATAGAGAGGTGGGACAGAGATCGCTTGTTTTGACGCAGACAAACAAGGGTCCTCCATATACTGGTGCCCAGGTTCAGCTGCTGACCTGTGAATTACGTTTTTCTATCAGATTGGTTGATAATAGGTTTTGGTTTTTGTTTGCCTTTCTTTCTCCAGCTCTAGCCTGGTGGTTCCTCAGATTTTGGTTGGACCTGTGGCCTGTATGGGAAATACAGGAAGCTGCTCTGTGGATCTTCAGGGAAACTGCTGTGTAGAGGAAATGGGGGCTAAAAGCATTTCCCCTTTCGTCAGCTCTCTGAGGAATGATGCTGGAGGCAGGTTAGTCCTTGGCAGACCTGTCCTGCACCAGAACTTTGTTCAGCATCTCCTCCTCCATATGCTGTTCTTGCATGCTTCCTTCCAGGTAACATGGAAATGTGAATTTAGAATTTATATACATATATATATATGTCAAGCAAGGCGCTTATATATATATGTATCAATTTATACAATATATGTATATTTTTTGTATGTTTAATTTATGAACAAGATTTAGGACACTCCTTTTTATGTCCAAACAGTATTTCCAGGCAGTGAAACAAGCTCTAGGACTAGAGCAGGCCATGATGACTCAAGGCAAATGGTGTGGCTAAAGGACACCACCTGCTTTAATATTTATATTTTTGGACAGAAGCCTCTCTCTGGGTCCTGCAGGGCTAGTTATGTCCACAACCTTTCCTGTGCTCTCAGTCCTCTTCTCCATTCTGTCACTAAACTCATGAACAAACTAGCTCTCTGGCTGAATTGCCTGGTCTAGAGAAAGATGATCCCCACAGCATTTGCCAGTTCTTGTATATTTATTTTCCCAATTTCAAGTTCAAGACGGGTTCATGTAGGTCATGTGCTATTGAAAGGTTCACGTCTTATTTCTATGTCCTCTTCATCTCTAAGCTTTTTATGAACCTGAAGTGTCACTGTAACATCACACTGCAGTCCAGTGGGCTGATTTCCCCTTTACAATTGCACCACAGCCCTTTTGGGATAGATTCCCAGCAGATCCCCACTGGCAATGTAAAGATCACATTGGATTCAGTTACAGCAAAGCTGATTCTCACACCACTGCTTCAGGGTTTAGAGGCTCAGACAGCAGCAGAATTGGAAAGCTTCTCTGTGCATTTTACCTCTATCCTGAGCTCAACTTTACCATTCTCTTGCCAGCCCAGCCCTATGTTAGGTTCCAGGAGGAACAAACTACCCCCAGGGCACATTTGCTCTCACTATGTTTAGTACTTTGAACTACACCTCTGAGTGTGCCACCAGTCTCCTGTGTTGTAGTTGCTGACATTTACATTAATTTTCTTCTAATAAAAATGAGCACATATAAAACAACCACTTTGGTGCCCCAGCAACTCCCTACAGTGCAGGTCAACAACACAGGAACTGTTTCCCCAGTATGCCTTTCTAAGTCTGACCTTTGACATTAGGCAAAGCAAGGCTAAGATGAGGATTGCAAGGGACTCTTCCGTCCTCCTGCTGGTACATGCCCTTCCAGTCTCCCCACACTTCCCTGTGAGTGGCAAGGTGGTGGCAGGACTTTGACACTCTGTCCAGATGGGTACATCTACCATGGGTTTGCTCTTCTGGGCTTTTGGCGCCTCTCCTTGCCATGCCACCCTCTCTCTTCTCCTTCCCTGCATCTCCGTATAAAGCTTCCAGGATAGCCCTTCAGGATTAGCTGCAAGTCCCAAGGCTGGTCTTTGGGCCCTGCTCTCTTAATGTCAGAGCCTGTGAACAATTTGTATCTGTTCAATGGTATTTTTGTGTAAATAGCTGTGTATATATTAGCACAACTGTAGCAATGGCTCTAGGCCTGGCATTTTCCTCTGGGCAGGGTTTAGTGTTTATAATATATAGTCAGTTAATACAGCTGCATAATAGGGATTGAAAGTGTGAGGACCAGTAACATATGAGGATTAAACAGGAGTGCCCCTTCCCTCCTGTCTAGCCACCACCTTGCTGGGAAAGGTGAAGTGGCTGTTACGTGAAGTAGTTATTCTCCTGAGGTTCTTCCTGAGAGAACTGATATTCAGGTTCAGTGACGTTAGCTCCTCCATAATGTGAATTCACCCTGCCCACACACAGACACATCCCCACTGTGAATGAAGAGTCTATCTGTATATTGTTGGAAAAATGTATTTGAACTGTGAACTGCAATGGAGCAAATAAATACTGTGTACAGCATCAGTGTGTCATGTGAAGCATTGTTTCACCTTTGAGAGATTATGAGTTTGCTTGATTTGGGGATTGTTTGTGATATTTTTACAATGGGGAGAAGGGGACAGATGAAGAGGAACAAAAAAAAGCAAAAGCCAAGCCAAGGATTCTTAAAGGTTGTGGAGAAGCACAGTAGAGACAGACAAGAAGTACCTCAGAATGGGCAGTTTTGGGGGAAAAAGCAAGAAGGGATTATGTGGGAATCATTACAGATAGAAAAGATGAGAGATATGTCTGAAAGCAACCCCCCATTCCTGCTGCAGCAGCACTTTTAATCTGGGGGCAGGGAGAAGAGGAGGTTGGGCCTGGAAATGAGGAATAAATAGGGTATTCAGAGGGGATTACAGCCAATCAATATGAGCAACAATGCCATTCACCATAGCACTGAACCAGAGGGTTGCTGGAAGGTCAATGTGACACCACTCAAAGAGGCCCAGCACAGCAATTTGCCAGCCGGATGGTGCTGTCTGTTTATTCCCAGGTGCAATACTGCTGGGATTAAGACATTTACCTCAACTCTGACAGACCTTGGGTGCACCTGGCACCAGCAACATGTCCTTCCAGTTTTACCCTTCCCAGCTGAGGACACCTGTCAAACTGCAGTCAGGGAGGACCCACCCTGCTACTGTTGGCACTGCTTTTGTTCTGGCCCTGTGCCCACCTTCTCACTCCCCAAACATTAGAGGAAAGAATTTCCTCAAGAACTTGCTAACAGTGGTGCTACTGTTTGGTTCAGAGCTCTTGTGCCTCCCAAACCCCACTGCTCTGTCCCTGCGCACTCATCCCTAACAGCGCTCCTCCCCGATCGTGTGTCCCAAGACCTCATCCAGTTCCAGCTCTGGTTCTCGCTGTAGCACTCTCTGCTGCAGCTCAGAGTAGAAGTCGATTCCTTCAGAGACTGAACGGGGGGGCTTGTTGTGGGGCTCATAGTAGCTGCTTATTTGCTGCTGTATGAAGCACTGGTGATGCTGAGGCTGATCCTTGAAGCTCCCGTTGTAGCCCTTGATGTGGGTCCTTTTGAACTCCAGCACTGTCTTGGTGTAGGTGTTGAGAGTGGTGACAGCAGAGGCCATGCAGCAAGTGAAAGAGGCCCAGGCCATGCTGCAGAAGAGACACAAGAATAGCACATGCTGTGAGAAGCCAAGTAGGGTAAGGAATTGACCTGCATGCACCGTGATGCACCCTGATTTGCCAGGCAGAAGCTGTTGGGCATGGACATGAACTAGAAATACTACGGCTCATAACATTACAGTTCTTAGGGGTTATAGCAGATGCTGCTTAGATTGGTGGGGTGAACACTGGTCATCCTTGACACAGGAAAGGGAGGGATGCAGGGAAAAGAAAAAGGGCAGCAGGAAAGTCTGTAACTGCACAGCTTGGAACCAAGTTCTGTATTGCAGGGCTGCTCAGTGTCTTCGTGGACACAAGGCATGTCTACTTGAGCATAACCAGACAACCGTGCTGACATTTGATGTCCGCAGCTGGCACGTGACACTGAAGTGTTTAAGTCTTAAGAATCAGTGTGGTCACCATCAGTACAGCATTACAATTTGAGCCTTCACTTTCCATGAGCACTTGCAAAGCTCAGCCATCTGTTTTTCAAGTCAGTTATGGCATAACAGCTGCAGATGGCTCCTTTAGCCTTTAGAAAAAGGAACCCTGAGCCACCTGCTTTTTGCAGCTGCTCTTCCTAGTTACAGTGTCCACATCTTTAAGCATGCGTCTAGGTATGGTGCTGCAGGAATATGTCCTTTGGATTTGGTTAGTGAAGGTGCCAAACCAGCATGCAACTTATTTAAACTGCAGAAAAACAAGGTGTGTTTGAGAACATCATCTCAGGTGTGACACTGGCCTCTGCACACAGGGAACAGCTGAGACCAAACAGGGCAAACCAGCATTGGGCAAACCTGATTAGTCAGCAGGCACTTGTTCAGGTATGACCCCATTGTTTTTCCAGTCCTTGGTAGCTACTCATTTAAGTAACTCAGCAACTATTTGTTAAAGCAGGGGATGAGGCAAAGACAGGAGATTAGCAGTAGGAAAACCATAGTACACCTGTCTTTGGAAACACGGAAGGTCAAGAAGGGAGGAGGTGGGTTTCAGCAGGGTGTAGCATGAATGAAACTCAAAGGGCTGGGGAGGTGAAGATGGCTTCAGAGCTCACGTACTAGTACGCCCAGCCATAGTCCCATGAGTGCGGTCGCCAGTCCTCTGGTCCCAGATTAACTGTTGCCTGGAAGACTTGAGAGTACATCATGTGTGCCACCATCCCAAGGAGACCTGACACAAGAAGACAAGAAAGCAAGGAATTTACAGTGGGAACCAGAGCTGCATAGTTTGGCTTTATGTGGAAGAGGAGGCTCTCCTGCTGCTGTGATTCCAAATCTGCAGAAACACACTTACCTGACAGCACCGAGGAGACAGCAGCGAAGGCATTGAGCTTCAACCCACAGACGGGATTGCCGGTATGGAGCATTTCCGACATCAGGAGGATGAAGCTGATGAGCAGCAAGCTAATATACAGCATCTCTGATCCCAGTGACAGCCACAGGATTCCTGCCAGGAACCAGAAACTCCTCACATCAATACAGGAGGGCTTGTTCAAGGGAGAATACTTCCACTTCCCAACCCAACCCTGAAAGGACATCCTTTGGAAAGAAGGGAAAGAAGGAAAATAACGAACACCCAACAGCAATCCCCCCAACTTTTGAGCAAGGGCTTAAAGGATGCTGAAGGGGACAGAAAGTCCATCACAGAAGATGTCTTGGCTGGTCTGGCACTGGGAAAGCTGAGAGGAACTAAACCAGCTGTTTGTAAACAAGGCAGCATTGTTCATAAACAGCAAGGAAGACACCATGGGCAAAAAGCAGGGTGAAAGCTATTGAGCACATGATCTAGTGTTCATAGGTTGGTTATGAACACATCTGAGCTGTATGTGAGAGTGTTCTTTCCTGTTTGTGTAGTGACCTTCACAGTAGGTTTCTAAACACAACAGTAGAAACAAATGACTTTTAACCTGGAACTTAACTGGTAAAGAAAAAAAACAATATGGAGCATCCTGTGGCAATGACTAGGACCTGGCCTCTGGAATCCAGGTTATCCCATTTGCAGGCTTGTATTTCTTACAGAAACCCCAATTAAAACGAAACTATATTCCTTCAGGTCAATATCCAGCTAGTGCAGTAATATTCACCACTCACCCTACTGCTTGAACAGAGCACAAGTACTTTCATACCAGGATTATCAGTGGGACTGTGGCACCACGGTCCTCATCTGAGTTTACTGTGCAGTAGGACTTGGAAGAGAATAAGTCACTCTGCAATGCTGGGCTGTGGAACAGCACAGGATTCACTGATGAAGAAATGTTAATCTGCCAAATGAAGCAGCACTGTGAACACTATGGTTAGCAAGTATTAATGGCCATGGAAGAGACATTCAACTGGGGAAAAGGAGCATGAAGAAAATCCTCATTAATGTGGCACTGACTTGACTACTCAACATCATTAGTGCCATAGAGTCACCCAGCTCTTTAGCAGGAAATGATGAGCTGCATTCCCTGCTTAAAGGATCTGGCTTGCTTGCTGCAGCATCATCAGGAGCAATATTTCATTAGAGGTCACTGACAAAAGTGTCCTGGAGGCTGCAGGCAGCACACATGCACAGAGCTCTCTGCATCACTTTCCCTGCGAGACCAGGCTCACCATATACACCATGTAATCTGGACTTGTAATGCTGCCTATGTAATGTGGGGCTGCTCTGCACACACCTAGCCCAGCTTGCAATGAGTAGCCATACCACCTTCTCCAGTGCTGGCTCAACTATGTAATGATGGCTGCATTGGAGGCCAAGGTCATGTTAAGATGATGCCATGTGCAGGAAGGGGCAAAAGCAGGTGATAGAGCTGTTAAGACCACAGTGTCACTATAAGTGTCATGCTTAAGCTCACAGTGATCTTCCAATTAATTTGCAGGAGCTCAATGTCTTACAGGCCTTTCTACCAGTGTTGGGCTGCAATTAGACAAGGAGCAGTAGGAGGAATGTGAAGGGGGACAGACAGAAAGATTTACAAAGACACATAATTGGTTGCATAAACCTTCTTTCTTAGTAAAACAGTCTATAAATAAGACATTGGAAGCAAAAGAGGCAGAAGCCTGGGCAGGGAATGAAGCACAAGGTAAGAAAGCAGGAAAATGTGTTGCTACTCCCTGTGAAGTCAGAATTTTATGGTAAATGCAAGAGTTATTCAGTAAATACAGTTAAGTAATTCATTTAATGACAAAGTGGACTTCAAAATGGTCTTGTAACACCGGCAGTATTTGAATTGTGCGAAAACTATTTCCCAAAAGAATGAGCAGAGGAGGCTTTTCTACCCTGCTGTTGTGCCAAGAATGACCGAGGTTAATCTGCAGAGCGATGCCGCTGCACACCACTCGCACTGGACCCCTCATCTCGGAATGTACATCAGTTTATAAAAGCAGGTTAGGAGTTCACTGGTGTTTTTAAAATGGGGGAAACAAGGCATGAAAAGAAGATGAGCTCCCCCAAATTACTCATCTCCCTGCTGGCTTTTGTGATTGTCCAGTATCTGTTCCAGCCCTTGCTCTCATGTCTTAAACAGTGACACATGTTCCTTATCCCAGACCTTTCCCTTCACATATGAACATCCTCTGAAATGACTTGCCTCCAGCTCCCACCTCAGGCAATACTTAACAAGCCCACACCAGCTGAAAAGCTTTCAGTAAGTAAAATCTCCATTGCATATGTACACATACATCCAGGTATGCTGAAGATAACCCCAACACAATTTGGAACGTGACAATGACAGGAGGGGTGAGCTCTCCAACCCAAATGAAGTTTTACATTGATGAGGCAAGGACTTCACCCTGAAAGTGTAAGTGTTCAGATGTCCTGAACACTTACCACAAAGTAAGAGGTGATTCAGCATCCAGAGTCACCACATTAGACCCCAAAACTGAAGCCCCGAGTCAACATGTAGCATACATGGGAGGGACTGTCCTCAGATGACATCCATCCCCTTCCCACTGACTACAGCAAGATGACAAGCTCAGACTGGGCAACTTAGTATATGAGACAAATCCCACTTCATATGGGAGAGGGTCTGAGGTTTCCAGCACTGACCTCACAGATGAAAGTGGTTTAGGCAAACATTTTGAAGGAAATCTTGGCTCTTTTAGCAACCATGAAGCCAGGATTTCATGCCTAGCTCTTTGGAGAGCCACTCTGGTGTCCTCACACAGGTGAAGTGTTGCAGGTCTTCCCTTCCAAGGAGATACACTGGGCAGCTACAGTGAGGTATGGGGATTTGCTCTTACCTCTCTCTGCTGGCGGTGAAAGCTCAATAAAGCTACGGCATTTCTCTTCTGAAACACAAAACCAAAGGTATTAGTTTGTAAAACGATGCAGGGTACATAAAGGAAATCTCTACTTCTCAGTCTCTTTTCACTGCATAGCTCATCATCCCTGAGTCTACCCATCAGATCTTTTCACCCCTACTCTCTTTCTGACCATCTTTCCAGACCTTCACTGGTGCAAGGTAGGAGAAGGCAATGTCTGCCTGGAAAACTAGAAGTAGTCTTTACAGAAAAAAAACAAAAACAAAAACAACAACAACAACAACAACAACAAAAAAAAACCTTCAGCAATTTGTAAATCCCACAAGACTCTGGTGAATATAAAAATCTGTTGCTACTTGTTCACAACATTACTGTTGGTCACACCTATTAAAGATGTAGCTTATAACAGACTGCAGACCCACCGGCTTCTGCTGAGGATGTGAATTCCCACTCACTCCACCCTCAGCAGAGCAGTTCTACCACTGCTTCCCAAAGAAAACAACAAAAAGATCTTCCCAAGTGAAATGCTGCATGACAGAGATGTTGAGTCCCTCTTAAGTGGCAGAGAATCACACAGAAATATGGTCTTCTGTCCTCAGATTTTAGGCATGCTATTTGGACAAATGGTGTTCATATTTGCTTTGGCTTTTTATATTGGCCACATGCAAACTATTGTCTCAGCTGAGGGTCCATCATTATTATCTGCAAGTCTCTCTTCCTGCATACTGCATTACGGCATTTGAGGGTCCTCTCCTCTCCTTGGCACAGTGTTTTCTCCCAGAAGTATCAGCCTGCTGTTCTTCATGTAAGAATCTCATTTTCTTAATTTCTATCCCCAGTTCTAATCTCTCCCAATCTCCTGTATTACTTCCGTCATCCACAGCTCTGAGGATGCTACCCGGTTTAGTGCCATCTGCAGTCCTCATTAACTTGTGGTTTGCTACTTCACCTTTAATGAGGTTATTCAGTAATGGCTCATCTAAACTGATTTTGAGATTAGCCTCAATAATGAAATCCTTTATCCAGCTCAACTCAAACCCCTTTTTCTCATGGTAGCTCCTTATTGTTTGTTATTGTCTCTTGCTTCAAAGACCCACAGCAGTGGTTGGGTTGCACTCAATTTATAGGAAGCAGTGGACTAAGGCTATGTGCTCTATCCCATGCTCTGCTGTGATCCAGATGTAATGCACTCTCTATATTCCTTCAGTCCTCAAGGTTATTCCAGGACTGCCTGGTGACCAGACAAGTCTTTCAGAGAAAGCTGTCAAGGGATGCAGTCCCATTCCCACAAGCACCATGGAAAGCAGTCCCAAATAAACACATGTCCTTCCACAGCACGTCTGGAAATGCTCATAATGAAGCGGCCCTCTCATTAGGACACGAGAATTTCAAGCACATTCACTCCTGCTCCCACCCCCCTTCTGTCTGCTTTTATTCACCAGTTCTTTATTTTCAGACTCTGACAGCAACCGATAAGGAAATGAGAAATGTTATACTAGAATGGCGGCTTAGTTAAAGAAAGTGAGATGTTAGTGCTGGGGGAGAGCTGAAGGAAGGATGGTGGGCTCAGGGGAATGAGCCTGATGAAAGCAACTTTCATCACTGTATCTTTAGATATAAATCTCCCTGTTGGCCACCTTCTGGGTCAGTTCTGATCCTTGATGTGTGTGCCAGGCTGTAAAGAGCATCTGTGTGCTGCAGTGCATCCACCTGTGCTGGTGTGGCACAGCTTTCAGCAGGACTTCAGCAGGGCTGGATGGGAGCAGCTCAAGGGTAAAGTGAGGCACCAAAGGTGTCTAGTACAGGTTGTGCGACTGGTCCCTGGCACTCTAGGGTTTGCAGTGCCAGTCCCACATGGTCAAAAACCACAAATGAAACCTGTTACAATATCACAAAAACAACTGAAAAAATTACAATATTGCAGGTCTAATCCTCAGGTCAATTTGCCTCTGAGCTTTACAGAATCACAGAATGGCCGGGGTTGGAACTGACCTCTGGAAATCACCTACTCCAGCCCACCTGCTAAAGCCGGTTCACCTAGAGCAGGTTGCACAGGACCTGCATCTAGGCAGGTTTGGAATATCTCCAGAGAAGGAAACTCTTTAGTTCTTCTGGATTCAGATCTTCCAGGTTTTGAGGTTTTCTGTATCTATAAGGCAGTACTTCTCTTTTTTTTTTTTTTTTTTTTTTTGAGAAAAGCCCAGTCCCTGTTCAATTCACAAAACTGCTCAGTTTGGTAATTTAAGGAGAACACCAACTATTGCAGTCCTCACAGTGATGATTAAATTGACAGCATTGCATAAAATCACACCACTTATGTTTCTGAGGGGACATGCACAAATGTGCCCTGGAGAACATAAAGTAAGCTGTGTGTAGGAATGGAGATATGAGGAAAGGGAAAGGAGGCTCATCCCAGTTTACATCAGGGCAAATGATGCTGTCACAAAGTCACTGCCACCACTACCACCTCTTGCACTTCACAGCTCCTGCTTCAGGCCAAAGGGCACACCAGAGACAACCATTCTCCCTTGTCCCCCTCTGTAAACATGCTAATAAAGGAGAGAAATATAATGACCACAGCAGTGCACAGGCCTGATGCCATCTAAGAAAATGAAGTTCTCCCAAGTGTTGTCAGCCTCCTGCCTTTCATTTCCAGACTCCTGTGGAGTAAATATAAGGGCAGAAGTTGTGGTTGCTTGGGCAAGATGCTACCTGGCCCTTCCATGCTCTCTTCACAGGAAAGCCACATCCCCGTGTGGAAGTATCTGAAGGCAAAGCGGTCATCCCCGGTCTCCCAGCTGTAGTGCACCACCTCCTGGGATGAAACATTGCTACCCTCTGCATCAGGGGGCATGGGGACACTGATGCACTTGGTGGCTTTGCTCTTCCCACACAAAGGCTTGGGCACTTTCTGGGTCCCGGTGCACCAGTAGCTGCCAAGCAAGGCAGTGGTGGAGAGGGTGAGAGCCAGCAGGTTCAGGATGACAGCCAGGAAAGCACGGCGCCATGGCAATCCCTTCAGCAGCTCCATCTACAATACACAAACAGGAGGGACTATCACACCAGCTGCTTGTCCTACCTAGCCTTACGAATCCCAGGTCTTCCCAGCGTGCACCCGTGGGGAGGGATTATGAGTGCTCTGCCCTCCTCACAACATCCCAGCAGTTCACCCAGCATGGAAGAAACATTTCCTGAAAGCCAGGGTGGTAGAGAAATAGGTCAGCTTCAACCATTTCAAAGTACACTGAACATCTGTACCGGTGACCCAGTAGACATAGTGTGGCTGAGTGAATAAGGGTGTGTGAGCACATGAGCAAAATGAGAAGGACATCATATTCACTCCATCTCAGAGGAGGTAGGGAAAAACTGTTGACCAACTTCCCCAAATACCATTTGTTGCCTTTAGATGGGTCCTGATGAATGCTCTGTCCAACTAAATGTACTTGCTGCCGAGTATCCCAAAACACTCTTTCAAGAAGTTCATGACTATACCTAGGGAGATAGCAACTGTATTGATTTCACAGTGGGGAAAGGTAGCAAAATGCTCCCAGATCACTGAAGGCCATACATCAAAGCGGTGACCTGCACAGGAGGGACACCCAGGTATCCAGACCTGGCAGCTCAAGAACAAGCCTCAGAGCAGTCCCTCCACCTGAGCAAGCACTGCTCTGCACATTCAGAAATTTGGTAGGGTGATAGGATGACAGTGCCTCTGCTCTCAAAGTGCCAAAGGTCTTTTTTTTAGAGCAAACATTGTCACAAACACTCTTCTCAGCTTCATCTCATTGGAAAAAGTAATTCAGAAGGCAGTTTGTGTACCAGGGTCCTGTGGTCTTTCTCACTCACAAGGAAGCTTAAGATTTTATGGTTCATGCAAAACCCTGCACTGACTTTTGAGAAACCCAACTTACCGCTCCGTGGATTGATTAGATGTCATCTACCCACACATCAACTTACATATAATCAACGCATGCCTCTTCCCACATGGCACTCCCTATGTTTGGCACAACTTCATCCAGATACTCCCACCCTTTCCTATTTATGACTGTCAAAATCTATTTGCCCATGGATAGATTCGCTTTGTACAGATATTGCCTGCTGCCAGTCCTCTTCACATAACTGGTTGACTCACACAATGTTCAATGTGTGACAAAGGCCCTGCATACTGTGGACACTACTATAAATAAATTATATGAGACTGAGCTTTGCATTGTTTGTGACTGCACTGCAGCTAAAAGTGGTGCAGTTAGAAGCATTTGTTCTGCTAACCAGCAAGCTCGAAATTGTGGTCAATAATGTGCTGAAGTTCCTCTTGGAAAGCAGGACATCATTAGCACCTCCTCACAGCGAGAAAAGCATGCCTGATCCAAAATATCCTCATTGAAGGCAAGAAAATACCAGGTCCTGAAAAATCCCTGCATTATTTCATGCTCTGGCTTTTATTGTCTTTTCACCAGAGCATTTATTTCAGCAATGGAGATGCTGCACCCTGGAGATGGTAAAATCTTAGTGATATCATAACTAATGACTTCATGACCTGAAGCATGTTGGATATCACCATTTTCATAGAGCAGATATGTACTAGGAGCACTTAATTATACGAAGGTTTCGGCCTAAGGTTGGTGGCAAACTCCTCACTGAAATTTTTTCAGTGGAAAATTTGGCTTATGACTGAAAAGAAAATTATACAAGGTGTTTGAAAAGGATGGATCCAGTCTCAAAGTAGCATATTTCTTACAAAGGGTTTAATGAGTTACCTTTAGTAATCCTTTGAAACTCTATGCCCCACCCTTTCAAGTGGGAAGAGTTTCATTCATGATTTGTTTACAGTTGCAGAGATACAGTAATTTCAGATTGGGTCCATCTTTTTCAAACACCCTGTAGATATAATTACTCTCCTCAAAAACATGATATTTCACCTAAAACCAGAAACCTTCAGCACACAAATTTTTTCAGTTTTTCATCAAAGCTTGATTATAAGATTTTCTGTCATTCTGTTTCAGTTTGCTCATGCTTTTTTTTAAGAGAAAATCTTTCCACTCATAATATTGACAAAAAACATTTTTTTTAATTTGAATCTTCAGTAGTGGGAAAAATATTCTCTTCAGTTGATTTATGATAGTAGCTGAAAGGCCATATAATTTCAGAACAAGTGATAAGGAAAAAGGCAAAAAAATATAAGAAACAAGTGAGTCAGAAGAAGGAACTGGATCAAGGATGAAGAGGACATGGGGAATGAGAAGCAAATCTGAGCTACTCCTTCATGAGAACATTGTCAGAAAAGTTTCCATCCATAAAAGGCAAGCACTTACTGACAATCACTGATAGCCCCGAAAGAAGAGTTGAATTTACCTTGGCAGCAAGTCCTTGAAGTCCTGTTAATTTGGAGGAGCAATGCAGAAATGGGACTTAGGCTTTGTCTGCTGTTTTGCTCATCTCTAGATACTCCAAGAAACCAAATTGCTTCAAACCCTCTCTCTCTCTCTTTTGTCTCCTCCCCTCCTTCCTCACCCCCCCATCCCTAGTGATTATTAAATGCTATCCCTCCAGCCAGCAGCTGTTTTATGGAAAATGGTCATTTTGTAATCCACAATGCAATCACAGCACAGCTGTTCTGGGAGATTATATGGGAAGTGATTGGTGCCACAGGCCAGGATTAAGTGCAGAAGTGGTGACCTGTATTGACTGAGCAGAAAGTTTCCTTAAAACACAGACAGATCCCAACCGTCTCCATATGGTGCCTGTTTGGGAGCTTGTATGGAGCGAGCTGGTAGCTCTCTGGCCAGCACTTCCGGGAACAAATGACCTTAACTCAGACACTACCAGCACCCTTGGTGTCAGGTCACTTCTCACCCTGCACACAGTCTCAGCAGAATGGCAAAGGCCGCAAGTCCCCACAGCCCTGGGGTATCTTTCTGGCCAGACCCAACAGTCATAGAAAGGGGAGAAGAAAAAAATGGGGAGAGGAAAATTTATGCAACTGAATCTGTTCTGAGAACTGAGGATTTCAGGCCCTAAAAAGACCTCAATCCACGGGTGCTGGAGATTTTAATGACAAAAGGAGCCCCTTAGCAGAAGCACTGCAGAGTGGTAGACTGGAACCACGGCATCACCACCATGATGGAGGTGTATGAAACAGTGACAAGTCAAAGAAGTCCAATACTCAAAAGGTGGGAGCATGAGGAAGATTTTCAGGGTCCCTTGTAGTGTCAGCTTTTACCAAGGTGCAAAGTTCAGCAGGAATCCCAGTTCCCAGAAGTTTCACATTGGATGAATTTGGGAAGCTAGTAAGGAGAGATAGAAAGATTCACACTCACTCAAAGTGAAGTCTGGAGAAATGGAGGCTCAGGGAAGACCTTATTGCTAACCTGAAAGGAGGCTGTACCATGGAGGGCATTGGTCTCTTCTCCAAAGTAGCAAGTGATAGGATGAGAAGAAGTGGTCTCAAGTTGCACCAGAGGAGGTTTAGATTGGATATTGGGAAAAATTTCTTCACGGAAAGGGTTGGGAAGCACTAGAACAGGCTGCCCAGGGAAGTGGTTGAGTCACCATCCCTGGAGGTGTTTAAAAGATGCATAGATGAGGTTCTTAGGGACGTGGTTTAGTGATAGTGTTAGGTTAATGATTGGACTCAGTGATCTTAAGGGTCTCTTCCAACCAAAGTGATTCTATGATTCTATGAAGTTCCCCCTGAGCTCTTGTCCTGAAAGTTTCAAGGCTCCCACAATACCTGACGGTGACAATACACCTTGTTTGGTATCAGAACAGTGAAAAGTGAGAATGGCATCACTGCTCATGAGAACAAACTGTCACTGGAGGGCATGGACCACATTGAATCAAAGTGCAAGGGAGAGGAGCATCCCAAAGATGCTAAGCCCATCTTCCCCATGAAGGCTCTGCCCAGTGCCAAGTGGGTGAGACTCCCACCAGCATGGGAAGGAGCAAGTCAGGTTCCCTGCATGCCTGCCTGCTGCTCTGTTGGGACAGAGGACACCAGTGGTTCATCTGCTCTCATCCCCCACCTCCAACACCAGAGCCTGAGGCTGGAAGGCAGATGTGGGGACAGCTCTGAGTGACACACATCCTGTGACAGCCCCTGCACAGCACAGACGGATCTGGTAGGTTCACTGTGCCGTATGTGGAATGTGCCATCACTGGCTCCTGACCCTTCCTGCCCCGAGCAGAATGGTCAGTAGCTCCGCAGTTATTTTAATCCTACTCACTGCATAAGCTCCTCTAATGTAGATAATCATTTCTAAGGCTGGCTAACTGAAAGCAATGCTAAATGTTTGTGTGCCTCACGGACTGTCTGCAGGTTTTTTGATTAATAAAAAGATTCTGTTTGACACAGATATACTCAGTTTACTGAAAGAGGTAGAATAACAGATGATGCTGTTTAAAAGGAGAGTGATTTTTTTTTTCATTATGCAGTCTCTCTGCATCTGGATACCTTAAGTTTGGCTTCTAAATGCTCAGTAAAAAAAGCCTGTTTTCCAGGCTCAAGAATAGATAAAGTCCATCTCTTACTGATAATCCTTAAAGTTAACATGTTCCTAATTTTAAGCTTGATGAGAGTCTCATTAAAATCCAGCATGCTATGTCAGTTTCTAAAGCTGGGATCACCGCATATATATTGATGAAGTGAGGCTGAATTAGATTTGTATTGCTAAGGATTCAGATTTTGAAATAATTTTTTCAGAAATGGTTTCAAAAACATACATATAACAGATTTAGTATTCTGAATAATGGCAGATATTTATCCTTCCAGAAGATGGCAATCTTCTCTAGTCTTCTTTTTGGGAGTCTCTGCTGCTCACATATTCTTGGAGGAAAGCAACACCCAAGTTTAGGTTTCTATTCCTTCCTTTTATGTTTCCCCCACTCCCCGATCTGGGGATGTGGGGTTTTGAGTAATCTTTGAATTATCTGAGCCTGGGAAGACTTCTGAAATCATTGAGGAAAGGAAAAATAAAGGAATAAATGGAGGAGTTTAGCATGGCATTTGCTCCACCTTCTTCCCTGCACAGAACTATTGTTTCTAATACATTTTTCCAGTATTTCATCAAGTACCATATTAACTTTCTCAGCTTGTTTCCATCCCCAGATTATTGCACACACCTCATGGAACATACACACTAGAGCACGTTTCCTGATTTTCAACAAATTTCCCTTTTTTTTTTTTTTAATCCCCATTCCAATCTTGCCTTAATCTGGTCAATTATGGACAGAAAAAACAAGCAGTATCTGTCTTGAATCTTCCTGTGCCTTCCAGTTTTCTCCTTTTTGTATCTGACCTTTCCCACAATAACTTGGCTTGGCTAGAGGTTTTGGATGTCTCTTTCTCTTTGAACTCAGCAGCAGCCAGTCCCTGGTGACTCGTTTAAAGTTTGCCCATTGAAGTGAATGCCCATAGCAGTTGATTTCCTGTGCAATCATCCCAGTGCTTGGCTTATAGAAACAAAACAAGGAAACGAAATGCAAACCACAATCTTAACGCAGCACCTCTATGGAGACTGACAACTCTACAAAAGCCTGGGCATTTACAAGTGATGCATTTTCATCCCAGCTGTATCACATGAAATAGGGTGTATCCTGCCCCAAAGAGACATCCTCAACTCCCCAAGAGGCTGGTGGAAAACAAGGGCGAGAAGCCCTTACCCAGATAGGGCCTAAAGATTGCAATATTAACCAGCAGGTCTCGAGAGACACACAGCTCTTCACAGCCCTCCATGCAGCCTTCCTACCCAGGGGTATTGGGAATCATATGCCATCCCGACAGTGACTCCTAGGCTGTCCTGAAGAGGAAAAAGAGGGGAGGGAGAGCAGCTATTTACACCCATAATGTCACTCTGTGAAACCTGGACGAAGACGGGCTCATACTCACCCCTCATTCCACACATTCCTCGCACATCACACTTCCCAGTGCTCCTGTTTTTTGCTTGTTTTACAGGAAGACCATCCAGTGCCGCTGTCCCTTCCTTGCTGCCACACAGAAAGCAGGGTGTCTCCGGGCAGCAGGGACACCAAGAGAGCCAGACTTCTCAAACTCAGTGACAGACTGCAAATGCCAGATTTCTCCCTGAGCTCTGAATAATTCCACTCAGATTGTAACCTTTATTTAGCTGTTTGCATGATGCATTAACTCTTGATCTGCAAATGACCTCACCAGGCATATTTTTTCTAGTCTAAGTACATTTAAAGGTGAATTCTGTTTTTAAACATGAACAGCTTACATTGCTAGACATCAAGTCCGTGGCATAACAGAAATAAGGATTGAATTGGAATAATCAAGTGTATCTTAAAGATGAACAAAGAAGCTTGTTTGGACCTAGCTACTTTATTTTTCTCATACTTTTTCTCTTTTTTCTCATATTTTTTTTCTCTTTTTTCTTTTTTTCTTTTTCTTAGAAGAAGTCTTACTTGGCTAGATGTTTTCTAATGTTTATGGTTAAGAATCATTCAAAAAAACCCATAGAAAGCAGACATGAAATTAAAAAAAAAAAAATCAAATGCAGCAACACAGACTTTGAGGATCACTAGAGATTCTAAATGCCTCAATTTCTAGATAGGCAACATAAGACTACTTAAGGGAGATTGCTTTTCACAGAATACTTAAACTCTGGTAACTCTAGGATGTGTTCACCTGGCATACAGGGAAAAAAAAAAGCTATATATGAAATTTAGCCAACAATAAACTGTAAGCAGACAAGAAGAAGAAAATTTTTATATAAATCTATAAGGATATTAAAGAGGAGTCAGTGTAGGAAAGAGTCCATATGAATCCCCAAGTAGATAAAGGCTTACCTTATCCCCACCTGCTCTTCTGAAGCATTCAGTGAAATACTACAAAGTGATCATGGGCTCTCCCACTATTTCTTTCTCTCTGACTGAACATGTAGCAGGCAAGAAATTCCATGAGATCTGACCAGATGCTTTGAAGTGTACCAAATCTGTCATTTTATTGATGGGTTAATTCTTTCTGAGCTTGCTAATTCATCACAGTGCATTATATCAGCTGCCGCAGGATTGGCAGGGCGTCCACTTCTGCAGAATATGTCTTGTAATTTGGTAGTCCCCTTTATGAAAATTGTTGCCAGTTTTAAATCTACCACTTATGAGATCTCAGTCTGTTACTCCACAGAATCATAAACACCCAAATTCAATGGCTGTCACAAGCTCATGGGATTTTTTCATCATCAGGAGGGATCATTACAGCAACATAGTCTCACCTCTGGTGTAATAGAACCCAAAGAACTTCAGACAATAATTTCTAGTGATATACAGAGCTCCTGCTGCACCTTTAGCATATATTTTATACAAATAACTAGTACTGACCGTGCAACAGGATATGATGGAAAGCCCATCACACCCTTAGAAAAATTATTTCAATGGTGAATTGACCTCATTCTTAAAATTTTGCTCCTGATTTGTAAGCACAGTGTCTACTTTGGTTTTCAACCTCATCAGGCTGCTCCAATAAACAAATAAATAGCCAGTGAAATGATTTCCTAAAAATGTTATTGTAAGAGTCGCAAATCAATGCATTTCATTAGAGGCACACAGTGTGATCTAACAAGCTGGCTGATGGCCCAA
Organism: Streptopelia decaocto; assembly: GCF_964273445.1. Classification (NCBI taxonomy): domain Eukaryota; kingdom Metazoa; phylum Chordata; class Aves; order Columbiformes; family Columbidae; genus Streptopelia; species Streptopelia decaocto. The sequence goes on along the minus strand of NC_138663.1, from coordinate 42,608,620 downwards.
ATTCCTGATTCTGTACTTGGCTCTGATACGTAATTTTCCCCTCCCATGGGCCAAGTCATTAGCGGTGCATTTACACTGAAGTCAAAGCAATGGCAGTGATGGGGAGTAAACATTCAGTGCTTGCTTTAATTGGGTGTTGCTAACAATTTCGCTCCAGCAATATGGAGCAAAATGTAGGGTACAAATCTCAGTCTAGAAAGGGAGTAGAGTAAGCTGTTTTGAACTTCACACTGCCATGGCTGGACTAATAGTTCAAAAAATAGCTCGTTGCCCTACACTATAAGGTTGGGTCTTTGTAGTCATTCCCACAGACACAAACCTACACCACAGCTGATCCCTGTTGATGTTGGAATCAGCACAAAGCCAGTGGGAAAGAGACACTCTGATTTCATAATGACAGAACTTGAGGATCTAAAATAATTCTGTGCAAAAAGTACATCACATATGCCGATGACCTTGGAATCAAAGAAATGTGTAATGTTGGTTTTAACACAAAAATAATTGAAACAATACAGTTGAATCACACTGCACCTTGGTTTCATGTATGGAAATGAGTAACTCAAAGCAATTGTTCTTTGCTTTGATTTATCTTTTTCTCCATTTCGCTATGGTGAATAAGCAGAGCTAGAGGAAGCCTCCAAAGATTAACTAGTCAATCCATCTGCATCGATGCGACTGAGGCACCCTAAAGACCTTCAAGTCTACTGTTAACATTTTCTACAGGGCAGAAACAACTCCATCCTGGATTGAAATCACTATATTCTCTTGCAATATCTTGATTCCAACCAAATCACAACATTCAACAGAAAGCTTTTCCATCTCTGCTAAATGCCATGGTCTCCATCCCAGATCTGTATTATTTACTCACGCGGATTGTCCCCTTGAGGCCATTGGAACTACATGGTTTACTGAAGTTATACTCACACACTAGTATTTGAGGAACGGGTGCTTCAAAGGAAGACTCTAAGCTAGCAGGAGAGGTTTGCAAATCAAAAGGAGTGAGTAAGAGAAAGAGTTAGCTTTTTTGAGGTGAGGTGTGGGAGGTGTTTTCGTTCTTTAGCTATTAAAAACTCCTTGCTTTGGCACAAAATGAAAAAATGAGGGAGAGAAAACTGGGAGGGGAAGAATTCATGAATAAAGAGGCAGCATGGCAAGAGGTACAGCTACCGGGGTGGCCAGAAGGCAGAAGAGAGTTTCTCAGGCTGTCTTCCCTGACAGAGCAGACACAGTAGTTATCACAGGTCAGAGGAAATAAGGTCTAATATGCTGGTCTAAAGGGAATAATAAAACCGGTTTTCTTAAAAGCTCTGTGCAAAAGGGTTATGTTACAGTGGGTGCTTTGAAAACAATGGTGCTAAATATTTTAATTGCACCTTTTATCTTTCTGGATGTCCTCGTAATTAGTCAGGATTGAGGGCATCTCCTTTTATTCTGAGATGTAATGAGGATTTCAAATTCCTTTCCCCTCCTTCATGGGATTTTGCCCAGAGAGGTGGTAGACGACCCATCCCTGGAGACATTCAAGGCCAGGCTGGATGGGGCTCTGAGCAACCTGATCTAGTTGAAAATGTCCCTGCTCATTGCAGGAAGGTTGGACTAGATGACCTTTGAGGGTCCCTTCCAACCGAAACTATGCTATGATTCTACGATTCTATGATTTTGGAATTGTGGCTTCACAGGTGGTCCTGCTGGCAAGTGCCATCCTGGGTGCCCATGCCTCCTGTGCCTCCGCACACTGTGGCGGGCAGCACAGTGGGGTTGCCTTAGCACCGGGGAGGGGACAGGTTGGGACAGGGCAGCAGTGACACAAGTGTGGACCCCCATCTTCATGCCTTGGAGGCCCAGAGGGAGCAGGCAGTGCTGGGAGCAGACAAAGCATGTATGTGCGGGGCACCCGGGCTTTCCTACATGTCCCTGGGGAAGGGAGGGCCCCAGTCAGTGGAAACCAAAACGAGAAATATTTTGGAGACTGATGACAGAGAACTTGGGCGTCTCCCTCTCTTCTGCTGTTTTTGTGTGGGGTTTTTTGTTGTTGTTTTTGCTGTTGCTTGTTTTTGTTTGTTTTGTTTTCTCCCCTCCTCCTCTCTCCGTACCTCCCTGTTTCCTTACATCCAGGTTTCCACTTGCTTGGGCAACCCTGGCCTCATGCGTGAAGTGGGGGACATCCCTTCCCCAGGATGGCCCTGACCGTGGGCAGGAGGGGTCCAGGAGCAGAGACACCATCCTGGGCCAGAGGCGAGGCGACTGTGGAGCCACAGCCAGGGCCCTTTTTGCAAGTGCATTGTATCCTGGGCCCTAATCACAAAATCATGCTCTATTATTTCCATCAGGCCCACAAATAAAAAAAATAACAAATGACTGCCCTTCCTGGCCCCCATTACTTTTTTCTGAGCAGGCTTGAGCTGCAATTACTCAAAGACTCATTATTTAGCCAAAGTCAGGGGAGGACTTTGTCATAGATGGCAAAAGACATATTCCTGACAAAAATAAAAGTGATTTATTTTAAAGCAAGACACTACTCAGAGGATGTTTTCTAAAAAGAAGCCGCCAATATTTTTTTTAATGTGAATAAACAGAATATTCTCCTGCCAGCCTTGTTCTCAGAAACAGATAAGTGGTTTTGACTGAAATTAAAAACAAAACCAAAAAGAAACCAACAAAACAACTGAAGCAGACATGAACTAGAGAATGCTGTCTCCAAGTTTGGCAAAGTGAAAAGCAACCGAAGCCAGACCTTGTGATGAGATGTGTCAAGTGACTATTATAATAAAGAGGCAGAGCTACTAGCAACTGTCTTCTGTGTTCTGAGCACCCATTTACATGCTAATCTCAACATCAGTCTTTCCCAGGTAGCCAAGGATTATAATTGCTGAGCTTTACAACTAAGTATTAAGCATTGTGGCCGAACAGCTTGACTAAACAAGAATTATTTGCCATCACCTGAACAGGGTAAGCAAGAAAGAAAGGAGAACATTTGGCTAGAGTGTTACCACAGGCAGAGTTTAGAGAAATTAGGTCAACCAGAATGAAAACTCCAGAAACATCTTCTAAACAGTGAAAAGTAGTTGTCTGTGGAACAGTCTCTCATGGGAAGTGATGCTTGTCCATTGGTTAAATCATGTACATCCAGACTGGATAATGCACTGAAAAATGTACTGTAGGCAAGAATCTTGCAGGAACTGGGCTGGGCTAGAATGTGAGAATGGATGAGCTAGCAAGATTCTCCTATCTCCAGTTCCTATGAATTAAAAAACAAAACCCAAAACAAAACAAAACACAAACAAACAAGCAAACAAAACACAAACACACAAAAAAACAACAACAAAAACACCAAAAAGACTGTGGTTGGCATTGCTTGAAATTCCTTCACACCATTTACAGAATCTCTGAGCAAAGCAGAAGATGGGGCTAGAGAGAGAAAGGTGGGTGTGCTTCCTGCACGACACACACACAAAAAAAAACAAACAAACAAAAACAAACAAACAAACAAACAAAAATAACAAAAACCCAAACCAACCAAACAAAAAAGCAATGAATAAGAAGCCTGAAGCCTCACAGAGGCTGCAAAACTAGAAAGGCTGGCTGGAGAGAACAGGAGGGTATGTGGCTTGGAGGGGCTGCTCCCACGGGGTAGATGCCTGTACAAGTGAGCTATGCTGGGGACACTGTGCGTGAGGATTAGGGGTTAGGTCAGTGGTGAAGAGGGTGATTTTGAAAGAACTGCGACCCTACTTAAGCATATTGCCGTCACCAGTGGTCAGTTTGCAGCACTGGGAAAGAAGTGGGAAGGCTCAGCTCTAGCTCTCTGCACGACTCTCCCCTGCTAGTTTTCACCAAAGGAGTTTTGAGTTCGCAGAACATTTGATTAGGGCCTACTCTCCTTCCTTTTAAAGCAAGTGGGTTTTGTATTGCTTTGGTTTGAAATCAGCTTTCAGAGGGTTGGATTAAAACAGAGATTGCAGAGCTGGCCTTGCACTCCTTCATTAATCCAGTGCTGGACACAACAAACATCCTTAATTACTCCCATCAGTCCTGAAGCCTCACATGCAGCTTTACTAATGCACCACAATCCTGACTTTCAAAATCCCTGGCATTTCAGGCCATGACTGGCTGCAGTCACAGGTCAGCCTCTCTCCTTTCATGAGACTCAAAGCAGTTCACTGGCCTGTGCTACAGCCTTGGTGATCTGTCTGTGTTGCAATCCTAAGGATGCCCCAGGACACTGCTTATGGGTACCTGAAGTCCAACCTGTATTGAGCAATCCTCAGTCTGCCCTAGAAAAGTACATCCATCCTGTTGGACCACATGTTTTACTATTTCAGTTTTGGAACACCTCTTGGTTTGGGCTAACACAGCAGTCCAGGCTAACACCTCCCTCTGTAGTTGTCATGCTCCAGGTTTGGGATGACCATGATGTTTGAAGTGCAATACTGCTAAGATTTTCAACTAAACCATTCTGGAACTTACTGGTGTTTCTTTCCACCCATAGTCTGTTACAGACCTTAAACGTGTGCTTTACAGCTTTGCTAGAACAGAACTGCTGTTCCCCTCTAGAGACATTAAAATGCTTTTAATGGTTATTAAAAGAAAATTAAACTCTGGAGTGATTTAACTTCTCCATGATCCTTCATAGCCACTTTTACAGCTGGCTTAACCTCTGCACTGAAGATCTGGTGACTGTTCTTTTAAAAACTCAAATGGGGTCCTCAAGAGGCTTTGAGATCCTCCAGGAGAGAAAAGCTACTGAAGTATTTTGTTGCTAAAGAAAAATGCAGTGGGTCGTAGATCAAATGTGGTAAGGCATGAGGTGTCCCAGTCAGCACCAATTACCAATGTCACCAATGTCAAGGGAGCCATACATACCTCTAATCTGGCCTTTTTTACTGTATTTTCAAATTATAAGATTCTTGTACTTCTCCACCTCCTCACTCCCAGGCTTTCACTGAGGGATTGACTTGGATGCCCAGGTCACTAGCACATAACCAAAATGTACATCCAGGGAAAGTGACTTGATGCCTGCAGGATCTCAGCCACCTTATTACATCACTGCTTGGAAGATGGCCATGGCTTTGAATAGCAATGTCCACCCCCAAATAGCTTCTTTCTCTTTTTTTTAGCCCCCATGGCCCCTCTTGGCTACTAGGTTATGTGTAGGTGCTGAGACTTCCCGCAGAAGAGAGCAGCAGGCAGTGCAGGGAGTGATGCTTCCATCTCCTACCTGGAGGTGGAGAGTTTAATGAAGAGCTTTCCACAGAGCTTAGGGCTGCTAGCAGTGGTGATGGAGAATAATGAGTTTCTTTTTGATCATTAGGATGTTCTCACAGAGGCTTTCCCTGTAATGATCACACCCTTCAGGGATACAGGTGCATTTGCTGGGCACTGCAGATACCTGCTCTGACCCCATGCACAGCATTCACCTTCAGGCTCTCTCCTGCCCACACTAAGGCTGTGGTTTCTCTTACATCTCTGTTATATTAGGACAACATCCAAACTGGAATGAAAGACTTCAGTTGACAAGGCACTTACTGTCCCTAAACTGCCCCACTGGCTAACCAGCCTCACAATTTTGAGTACACACCATATTTCTAGGTGGCCTTCAACTGCTAGCCACAGAGATGACTTCTGTATTAGCAAGCTATGCAGTTCAGGCTATGCACTCAAGCCCTGGCATGCAATTTTCTGCATTGGTAAAGTGTTACCATACTTCATGGCAAGTTTGGGCTTGTGGCAGTGAGTACTCTCCTAACAACAGAAGAACTGAGTCTGACACCACAAGTCAGGACATCATTCCCAGCAGGTGATTTGGGCAAGGTTATCTTTCTTGGGGAGAAGAAATTTTGTTGAGAGGGTTGCTGTGCCAATTCCTCTCAGGTTCGGAGAAATGGCCCTGGATCACTTTATTTACTAGTGTAGGTGTAACCTAGATTACAACAAGACCTTTTCTGCCAGTGTTGTTTACTATTAGAAATCTCACTCCCAAGTGAAGTATTTGTAGACTGTGGTTAAGTCAATTCTTAACTTTCTCTTATATAAACTAAATTTTGAGTGCTTTCCAGTTTTCAGAATACTTTGAAAAATAAAAACAAGAAAGCAGAAGACAGTACAGCATTATGAACTCACCAGCCATGTGTGTACTCCAGGTCATTGCCACCTTCCCTTCCCCTTATAAGCACAGGAAAAGGCACAGGTCCTCTCACCTGCATACCTCATTTCCAGGGTCAGGGATCCTACAGGTGTGGGACAATTGGAATATACACTAATCTGGTCCCCAACATGATCTATCAGAGGATCAGGACTTTAAACAGTGCCAAGTTATGCTTGTGCTGCTCAGCTTGGACACAGAGGTTAGTGGGACTGGAAAAATGAAAATGTATCACTTGCTATTCCCCTTATACATTTAAGAGTGATGTCTTTCCTAAACTGTTGGAGTTTTTAGCCTAAAGATTATTTACCATGATTCCCATATCCTCTACAGTGGAAGTGTATTCCAGGATACTGCCTCCAAACTCCTCACCGACCCCACATACACACTGATACCAAAAGGTAGCTGTGTCATTTTGCTGTTGAAATGCACTCAAGAGATCCATCTCTGCCTGGGCAATATGAGTTGACCTTACTGTTGTTGCATTCCCTGCTGTTATTTGTGTGACTTGTAAATATGCCAGCAATTAAATTTTCCTGATAAATGAATTCAGTACCATCAGGCTAAAAATTTACCTCCATAGGAACCCCACTAGAAGCACTTGCTGGCAACAGGATCCCTCCAGCAGGTACTTTCTGAAGTCTAATCATCAATAAGTTTTCAAGCCATGCAACAGAGGTGCTTTTGGTTATCTTTGCCTCTAACTCTGCCATCTATAAGAAGGTTTCCATATCACAGCCCAGGGACTTTCACCTGCCACAGTCTTGATCATTATGTCATAACACAAATATAATTGTATTACAAATAAAAGGATGGCTTTGTATGTCAGGCATTGCTCTGGAACAGGTGTATGAACTGCCACTCAGCCATTCTACCTCTTGTCTCTATCAGCACAGCAAGGCTCAGTCATTTCTGTTCACAGTGACGTCAGTAGAATCATAGAATTGCAGAATCACAGAATCATTTTGGTTGGAAAAAACCCTCAAGATCAAGTATAACCATTAACCTAACACTGGCACTAACCCACATCCCTAAGAACCTCATTATACGCATTTTAAATGCCTCCGGGGATGGTGACTCCACCACTTCCCTGGGAAGCCTGTTCCAATGCCTGACAACCATTTCTGTGAATAGATTTTTCCTAATATCCAATCTAAACCTCCCCTGGTGCACCCTGAGGCCATTTCCTCTCATCCTATTGTTTGCTACTTGGGGGAAGAGACCAACACCCTCCATGCTACAACCTCCTTTCAGGTAGTTGTAGACACAATAAGGTCTCCCCTCAGCCTCCTCATCTCCAGGCTAAACAGCCCCAGTTTCCTCAGCTGCTCCTTATGGGACTTGTGCTCCAGACCCCTCACCAGCTTCATTGCCTTTCTCTGAACTTGCACTAGATCCTCAATGTCTTTCTTGTAGTGAGTAACACCAAACCAGGGAGCCACTGCAGGGCGCTTGTTGATAGAAGTTAGGTGAGCACGTAGACAGTGTCACTCTGTCACTGTGCTCACACTCATGACTTGAGGATACACTGATGCAAGTACTGAGCTGTTGCAAAACAAATACTACAGAGTTTCAGCCTCACCAGCCCTCTGGTGTGACACAGCTGTCACTGTGCCTCAGCACAACTGTCATCACCTTGCTAGGCAACCATCACAACATGGTAATGGCCTGTCAATATACAGCAGGAAGGTCACAAGGCCAAAACTTCAGCAGCAATCTCCAGGACTTCTTTTGTAGAGCTCCCCTTTGCTGGGTAGCTGGGGAAACAGAGATTTTCTTCAGGAAGCAGTATTTGCATGTGTCATTAAAAAAAGAAAAAAGGGAAAATAAAAGCCTCAGCTTGCTTTGCAAGCACAAGCGTGGTTTGCAACTACAAAGTTGAATTTTCCAGCCATCAGAATGAGCGTTATTCTGTATCTGCTCCTTTTCTCTCTTCCCTCAGAGTCTAAGGCAAAGTTTTAGGGGTTAAATCCAGACCCCCTGGAAAACACCAGGCCTGTCACTGAGAGCTTATTGTCAGCACAAAAACTTCCCTTTGAAAAATGACTGGTAACTTCTACTGGGGCACTGCTGCTCAAAGGGACAAGGCTATATCTTCAGCAGAGAGCTAGGTTGCATTAAGTGCTGAGCACTAGATAAAGCTAAGAAAGCAGCAGCCTGATTGTGCTAACCTTATCTCCAGAAACACCTTTGACATGCAGAATGTTTGTTCACTGTGATTACCTGGGTGGAAAGGTTATTGTTGCTTAAATTATTTACTTTTGAAACCACAGCTATTTGCCTCCACCCTTCTCATGCTGCCCTGTGCACCCCAGCACTAACACACCTTAGCATAACTGGGGAACACCTCGAAGGACTCAAAAGAATACTAGGAGGGTGCGTCTTCGGGGATACACCTGGCAAGAGACAGAGACTTCCACTGGGACCAATCATCAGAATGAGAGAACAAAGTGTCACATGCCTCTGCTTGTCAGAGGAGTCCCAGGGGAACAGAGGGTACATGTGAAATAAGACCAGGCCTGGTAGAAAGGCATCTATTCCTTCCCCTTGCCCTTCCCCTACCAGATCAGAGGCCAAGGTGAGTTTAAATTAATCAAATAAATACAGCTTTACAGGCCACGTGCACAGTGTACAGAGTGGACGTGCTCTCTCCCATCCCTGCAGGTGGGAAGTAGATCTGGCTCCCTCTTCCCAATGCTCTGTGCATCTCAGAGACTCTTGCATCGTTTCTTAACATCTGCCTGAAGGGAATGAGCAGCAAAACTGAATGGAAAGGCATGGCTCTGGATACTCTGGTGACTCTGCCACCACCAGCATAACGACAAGAAATACATTCAAGTGTGGAAGAGAGATGTAAAATCAGCCCTGCATTACAGTTTAGTCGGAGTCTGTGTTCCCTGAGGTCACTGGCAATACTTGCATTGAGTTTTTATGGTGCAGGGTTACACCCATAGTCTTTGTCCCAGCCAAAGCACGTTTATTTCCTGGCCTGCAGTGTGTTAAGTGTCTTCTCCACTGTTTTGGAGACCAGAAGTGATAGGCTAGGCTTCCATTACTGGATTTCCCTTGGGAAGTTATTCCACACACCAACAAAAGTCAGTTGCTAGCAAAGATTTAATTATGTTTTACTTAAAATTTCCTTTCACTTAAAACTCTTTCCACTCGTCCAGCTGTTTTCTTTAGGATCTTCTCCCTTAAGCATCGTATTCCACTTGCCTCCATCCTTCCAAGACAAAGTTTCATCACTGTATGTGCAAGTCCAGTCTTTTTGAAGAACTGCCTGACCCAGTCCTGCCCTGTTCTGGCTCCCCTCTGCCAAAAGGAAGCACACCACTTGAAATGCTGGGAGCAGGAGACAGATTTTCAAAAGTGATAAGAAACCACAATTCCAGAGCAGTCTATGGGAAGAGCAGCTGTGACCATCTCCAGCTGCCCACAGCAGGTGAAGAGCCTACAATCCCAGTGTGACAGGACTGGTTGCCTCCAGAGGCAGGTCTCACTGCTCCTGATGAGATCCATGTGGTCACCAGCAAGAAAATAACCAATCTGCAAAGGTCAGCATTACACATGTAGTGTCACATCACATATTCCCCAAGGTATCCAAACAGAAGAGCACATAAAAAGAAAAATGGCTTCGTTCTACACCAACGCTTGCACTCTGAAACAGGGACCAAGTTCTCTGTCATGGCCACACCAGTGATGATTATTGCATTTTGGCATCAGATTTATCTCTAAGCACAGTGGTGTCTCATTATACTTCTGACCAGCACCTAACACTTTGGGTCTCTAGCTTCTCAGCATTGTCATAGAGGAGATAACAATAATAATATTTAGTAATGATATGGTTTGGTTTGGTTTGTTTCCTAAAAACTACTAAAATAAGGTGTCAGTATGAGTATTGAGCACTGTGCTTGTCTTTCACATCAGCGCAAATTTAATCCCAGTACTACAAAGATTTTCCTTGGGGTATATGGAGCCACAGGGACACTTTAACTCTAGGCACAAGCAGCCATATTCCCCCAAATACATGTCTATTCCAGATATTCTGGTGATTGTATCACACAAAGAATAAATCTAGCTTAATAAAAGGAAAAAAAAAACAAGTCACTTATTCCATAGAGCTATTAGCTCCTTGTTTCCTCAGCAGTCTTCTCAGGGAAAAAGTCACAACATGTGAGTCAAACTGAGGTAGCATATAGGTTGAATAAGGCCCAGACACATGCAGAACATTACACTACATTACATTACATTACATCACATTACATTACATTACATTACATTACATTACATTACATTATATGGGGCAGCCTAGAAAGCTAAATTGACTCAGACAAGTCCCTGTAAAATGTGTCATGGTTTAAGTCACTCTTGTTTAGCAGTTTATTACTATCATCTCAGGCAAGACGCACAAGCTGTAGTAGTGTGAAGTGAAAGAGGACAGCATAAATCACACCCTGCAATAATTAACTTTTAAAAATGTGAATGGATGCCTTTAATCTCTCAGGGGTTGAGAACTAGAAAATGGATACAACTCTTTTATAATATATTCCTCCACCTCTTGAGTGCATGTACACACACATACATTTATTTTTCTCAGAATAAGGCTTACTTACTTTAAGAGTAAAAATTCAACAACCAACCACAAACAGTTCCCAAATTATACTAACGCAGAATAATATAGTCTCTCTGCTCAGATTTGCAATAGAAGCAGCAACATTGAGGCAGATGTTTCCAGGCCAACAGGCATACAATGTGAGTGCAACAGTACCTTGGTCTGACACTAAAAGTTTTGGTAGCTGGACCCGTTTGGGTCCCAGAGACCCAACACAATGTGAAACACCCAAGGCCATTGCACAGCCAGAACAGGGAGCTCCCCTCAGGCAAGGGACATGTTGTGGGGTGCAGGAAGCCACTGGCTGTTATCAGAACATAAAAGCAGACACAATCCCATTGGGAAACAAACAGGACACCTCCCATCACTTTTTTCTTTCTTTTTTTTTTTTTAAAGGAAAAGGCACACCTGCTTCCTCTGTGCCAGCCCTTAAATACCAGACCAGCAGCTCGATGATCTTTATCCTATTAGTCATGACAGGGGTATTTATGACATTGATGAGTGTGGTAGCTAGCATTGTAAAGCACTCAGTAATGCAGTCACAGAGGAAAGCATATACAGGCTAAGCAAATCCAGAGATAACAAGTAAGTCTCTGTTCCAAAGTATTTAAAATGGGACTACAAATTACCCACCTTCCTGGCAAGCAGGGGTCAGATTACAGGAATTTACTCTAAGTGGGTTGGGAGGATGCAAGAGACCTAAAGTTTTATTCTTTGGTGGTGGAAAAGTCATAGGAGCCTGAGTGAACTGCTCTACAGACAAAATGCAGCCCACAGGCCACAAGCTGGACTGTTCCGACAAAATCAGTTGTGGAGCCTACACAATGCTTCAGACAGCTTCATTCAACTGTTACTGTGTAAATTTGACACCACAGAATAATAAAGTGGCTATTTGGAGACCTCAAAACTAGGAAGCCCTAAGCCCAAACAACAATTCCCTTGTGAGGAAGAAAGTCTGTAATCTTGAAGCTTGACACTTGCAAAAAGATGGAGGGGTCACAGGCTTCTTCACCAACTCCCCTCACAAAGCCCCTTCCTGCTATGGCTGCACAGAGTGTTTAGACAGAAGGTTACATGGGTTGGATTTCAAAGCAAGGAATGCCAGAAGAAATCTTCCAGCTGTGAATGGCCTCCAGATGTGGGCTATTCTTCTCCAGGCCTGGGGGAGGGGATGAGAATGCCTTACGTTTGTCTCATAAAATCAAATGGAAAAACATTGTGTACTGAGGAGGGTGGGCAGGCGGAGAAGGTGGAGTCAGAAACTGGGTAGAACAGGAGAAAAAAGCAGAACCACAGCTGAAACGGTATGTGACACATATAATCTTAAAAGCTGTAGTCTCTGAGTAGAGGATGGTCATTAAGACACGGCAGATATCAGCAGTCAGGGCATTTGGATTGGAAAGGATCAAATAAAACAAAAAGTAGTTTTGTCTGTGGAAAGTATATTCTCCGTGTCCCAGAGCTGTGACAGGATCTCACATTGTGAAACACCCCCAGAGAGGCTGTGGCCAGGACCGCTTGCCGTTTGAAACTGTGCTAAGCCACAACTGACATGTTCTTGTTGCCAGTATCCAACAGTACTGGACTTGTAGCTAGTTATCTTTTCCTCTGTAAAGATTGTCTGTGGACAGTTTATACCTCCTTCCAGATTACTCATGCAAAATTATTCTCAATTGAAAATTGGCCCCGAGCAATGAATCTCTGCAAGATGGAAAGATCAGCATCTCTAGGGACAAATTTTACTCTGTTATTTCTGCAAATGTTCTACTCATAGTTGCAAATATGGAAAATTCAAATTTAATGTCTGATATGGAACTTGACATGTCCTGCTTGGACAGGTGTAACTGTTTGGCTCAGACAGCCAGAACATATTTACTGTTTGTACAGCAAGGGAAGACTATGTCTCTTCTGTCTCCTAAGTATCTAGGGATGTCTACTGCCCTGGAAAAGCTAATAGGGAAAACAATGCTTTTCTCATTTAAAAAACATGACCACAATATTTGCTTACTTTTACTCAAAAGTTCCTATTTCTTCTGGCTTATGATATGGACTAGCACGAAACATATGGAACGTCCATAAGAGATGTCAGCTCTCCATCTGGAAGTTTGTGGTCTTCTCCAGCTCATTGCTTCACTTCCCACTTCTCCTGTAAGATCTCAGCAGCTATCCGATAACAATTTGGGAAATGATTGTAGAAGGAAAAAAAAGAAAAAAGTTCTACCAAAAATGTAAAAGCCAGTATTTCTTCTCTAGCAGTCACCAGGTATTAAGGAAAGAATCATAAGAAACATAGGAAGCTAACTACTAAGATACATCACATCACCTTCCATCAGCCTGCTGTTTAGGACACTTATTATAGAATGTCCTGAGTTGGAAGTGACCAACAAAGACTGTTGAGTTCAACTCTTGTCCCTGCATATGACAACCCCACAGTTCACACCGTGTGTCTGGGGGCATTGTCCAGTCTCTTCTTGAACACTGTCAGGCTTGGGGCCGTGACACCTCCCTGGGGAGTCTGTTCCAGTGCTTCACCACCCTCTGGGTGAGGAACCTTTTCCTAATGTCCAACCTAAACCTCCCCTGGCACATCTTCCTGCCATTCCCTTGGGTTCTGTCATCGGTCACTAAAGAGAAGAGTTCAGCACCTGTCCCTCCTCCTCCCCTAGTCAGGAAGCTGTAGACCATGATGAGGTCTCCTCTTAGTCTCCTCTTCTCCAGGCTGAACAAACCAAGTGACTTTAGCCACTCCTTATATGGTTTCCCCTTCAAATCCTTCACCGACTTTGTAGTCCTCCTCTAGACACCCTCCAGTAGCTTTATATCTTTTTTATACTGTGGTGCCCAGAACTGCACACAGTGCTCCAGGTGAGGCCGCACCAGTGCAGAACAGAGCGGGACCTTTGAACTCCTGATGCAAAGGTAGCATCTGTGCTGCTTCATTCAACAATCACTGAAGGAAATATGCTGCATAGATGTGCCCAATCCATTCATGCATCATTTTCTACAACAGTCTGTGACAATGAGTTCCATTATTCCTTGATGTCTATATGGAAAAATCCATAGCTTGTTTGTTTTAAACTTGTTGCCTAAACATTTTATCAGATGCCATTAGTTTTTGTGATATGGGACTGTAGGAATGTTAGTTGCCTGTTTACATTCTCTGTTCCATTTGTGATTCCTTTTCAAGCATCTCTTTTCCAAGATTTGTAGTCTATGCTTGCCTAGAAACTATCTATCTCCTACTTCTGATCACTGTTGATATCCTGTCTATTCTTACTAGTGTTTCTCTATGCTCTTCAAAGGAGTAACCAGAAGCACTCACAACTTTCAGACACTCAGTAGACCATGAAGTACACAGAGGGATAATTGTGTTCTTTGTTTCTTCTGTACTCATTCCTAACATTTCTGTTTCGCTTTTTGACCTCTACAGAGCTTTGAGAGAGTATTTTCAGGAGACTGTCTACAATGAATCCAAGATCTCTTTCGCTGCTGGCAGCAGCTGACTTAGAGCCATTCAGTGTCTCTGTGCAGCCAGGCTGTTTTCTTCCCTGTGGAATTCCCTTGCATTTGTCGCCACTGAATTTCATCTGCCAAGGAGTGCCCAGCTCTTCAGTGCCAGGAGATTTTCTGCAACCCTTTGCAGTCAGCTTTAGATTGACTCTCTGGAATAACTGTGGGCCACAAGTAAACTGTTAACTTGCTGTTGACGTTCCTCTCCAGATCACAAGTGAGCTGCATAGCACTAGTGTTAGCACAGAGCCCTGTGAGGTCCTTCTGATGAGCTCTTTGTGGAGACTGACCATTTGAAGTGCTCAGGGTGACGCTTGTTTTCTCACTTGTGGTACCAATTGCCAGAGCTCTCCACAGCCAGAGCTCACCTTTGAGAGTGGTCTAGCGCACAGGACTGCCTGGCACCAGCCTTTTACAGATGCTGTGTGCTCAGACAGCAGGTATGTGAGGACACTCTCTGCGATAACTAGAGCTAATTGCCTTAATGGCCTGGACCTTAAATCTAGCAAATACAGGGATGGAACAAACTGGACACAGATGCTTGCTGGTTTCTGTGTTGCTGAGTTCCAGGAGATGTGAGGGTTGCATAGAGTCACTGCATGGAAAAGGTTGGGGCTTTTCACATCCCTGGAGGATGCAGATCTGTAATATCCCCCTGCAACTCCTCCCCTCCCTTGACTTGAATCGTTCCTGGTGTGCCCCTTCCCTTTCACTATGGCTGATGAAGGCAGCCTTGGACAAGTTTCCACCAACTTTGGACAAGCCTGCACATAAAAGGATCCTCCTTGAGCCACCCATCAATAGTGGGATGGATCAGAAAACAAAGCAGTGGGCCAAATGTGGGCACAGCACATTCTTCATGCTCCTCTGCCAAACCACATGCTCTCTGAGCCAGGATCACTTAGAGGTTTGTCACCCTCATATCCGCTTCTGAAACTGCCCAGCTCCTCCACATCCATCCCTCAGACTGCCCCAGCTGTGATTCTGACCTGCAAAATGTGTCATCTGCTCCTGAATTTGCAGCTGTAAATAATCTCATGGTCATGTGGCCCATGGTTTCAGGTGCCACACTGTCTCTAAGGTGAGAGGGGCCACCTTGGGGGAAAGCAAATAGGAAAGTATCCCAGGCATGAAAACGCTTCTGTGGTTCTTGAGACAGGAATTTCTCTCACACCCATCCCCTCCCCTCTATTCCTCCCCACTGCTTAGTGCAGCTGAAACCCAGCAGCAGCATCAGCAGGCAAGTTTAGTCACTCCACCACCTGGGTATCAGTTACACCTACAGGTGGAAACCAAGCAATCAAAAACAAGATGTCAGCTTTGCCAGGAGATTCTCCCCAGCTCCCAGTTTGGGCCCAGTGCCAGTCCCTGTTACATTTCAGCATCCCAGCTCTTCCCATGACAGTGTGTTGAGTGTTTATTGAGGCAGAGGCATTTTGCTTCACATGTCTCTAGCCTTCATGGAAGGCAGAGAAATTCCAGAGCTGCTTTCCTGGGCAGCTCTGAGCAACCCAATACCACTGACAGCCAGGACAGGCATAAAACAACAGGTTCTTTGTGTCTGGGTCAAACCCTCCCACTACTTGTTTCTGCCTGCTGACATTTCCCTAGATGGCAAAAGGATTTTTTAAAATTATAGTGACAAGGTGGCCTTTCTTGTATTAAGAACTCAGCTTTACAAATAACACATGGTACCCAGCGAGGCACTGGCTGAGCAGCAGCCTGCCTTCAGAGCCTGCTCTCCTGGGAGGAGAAACCCCCACAGATCTCCTGTGACTCAGTGCCTCTCAGCTCAGTGATTCTTTCCAGGCATTTTGGGAGGGACACAGTGGGTACTCAGAGACCTGCACGGGCGAGCAGCATCAGCATCTGCTGGGACAGACTCAGCTGCCAGCGGTGCAGGGAGTAGGACAACCAGCAACTGTGGCTTGTGTGAGTATTGGGTGGGATCGATTTCCAGCAAAGAGGAAGGCTGAGAATTCATGTCTCCAACACACCCATGTATCCTGCTTCTCTACAAGGGAACAGCAGGGACAGCAGTAAAACCCTTCTAAGAGACAGAGATGTAGGACAACTACCAAAGACTTTGCATCTTCCTTTTTCATTGCTGTGTCTGCCTTGTTTTCACTCTGCAATCACTTATTTTGGTAGTTGCAATATGCAGAGGTCTCTGTTAACTTTCAGAGCTCCTTGGTCCATGACATGGACATCACCTCTACACTGACCCATGAAAGTGACACCGCTGGACTGGAACAAATGGATGGAAAGCAGCATAAGGAACCTCCACAAGCAGCAGTGCAGCTCACAAGCATTCACTGCCTGATCAGAGCTGGTCTGCCCAGCCACACCACTGCTTCTAAGTCACATGGAGGCCATCCTTACCATGAAACTTGGAGGGATCAAAGGAGATCAGTATCTCCCTTCTCCTCCACCCTGACCAATTTTCTTATACAGAAAAGGACTCTACAGCCAGCCAGACTGAGCTGCTGGTGATGCTTGCTGGGAGTAGCTGCTTTGCAAGTGGTCTGTGAGGCAGAATGGCCTCCTTCCCCATCACCTGTGGAAAATATCGCCAGTTTAAGGAGTATAAACAGCTATAAGGTACCTGAGTTACAACTGAAGTACCACAAGGGGGTTCACAACACATGACTCACTGCCTCTTTAGCCACAATAATAGAAATCAGATGTTGAAGTTACCTGTCACCTTCCCTGCACATTGCTCACCCCAACACATGCACAGCAGCACTGTGAAGAGGACCCAACTCTCGGAAAGCTTTTGACCTGTTCTTCTGGAAGTGATGAAGATGATGGTGCCCCTCATTCCTCTGTGTTTCACCCTGAACCTGTACGCACATCATTCACACAAAACCTGGCCACTGCCAAGATATTGTTAGAGGTTATTCAGTATGTGCCTTGTTTTACTCAGTTTCACCCTGTAGTCCAATTTTGCTCAGTATTATAAAGTAGACCCACACTTTTGCATATCACAGAAGATGTAACATTTGTTCTCAGCAAGGTAGTGCTTACAGCTTTGGGGTTACCCTTAAGCTTCAGACCAAACTTCAAAAATCCTCTCAAATAACCACATCCTCCTCAACATTCCTTCAGTCCACCTCTAAGTGTCCATATGCTTCACCTGGGAGCATTCTCTACCAGTCTGCTGTGTTTGTTGCTTCATTCATTCTCATTTTTTTGTCTGGTTGATCATGTATGCCCAGATACCTCTCAAATTCAAGCGATCTTTTTGTGTCATTGAGTAGTTTTACTGATTTTCATTCCACACCCACAAAGCATCACCCTTCACAAACACACTTGAAGTCAAAAAGCCTGGGCTCTCTCTTTTCTGTGCTATCTAATCACCCTCAGAGCCAGGCAATGTGGTGAATGCTCCTTTTCTCCTCCCATTGTCTAGCTCATGTCTTCCTCCACGCTCCTAGCACAGAGCTGCACAGGGACATGATGTCTCTGACTTTGTCTAGTATTAAGGTACCACAGATCAGCCAAGAAATTCCCCAATCCCACAGCACTGCTGGAACTACACTAGAGCAATCTCCTGACACAGAATTTGAGGTAAATTCTCTCAGCAATGAGAACTTTCAGCTTTCACTGACATTACCACTGATAGGTCCTCTTTGAGGGTGAAGTATGTCTCTGAAATTTGTAGGTGCAAGATGGACATCAGCATCTGAAGAGCTGTGAATGACATTGGCTGCCTTCTCCCCCGCTAAGTGCTCTATCACGTTGCAAACTCTTCTCCAGCTCTGTCTGCTGTCTCTGTTAAGTCACTTCCAGCTTTATTTCTCTTGCAAGTTCCAAAGACTCCCGCCCTCTGAATAGCTAACTTTGGGTTTATTTTCCCCCAGATAATAGGTATGCATTTTTCCAGTTTGAATCTTGTGTTATTTTTTCCTTCCCATATCCTGTCTCAAACACAAGGGAGCCACAAAAGTGGTGACTGTATATTACAAAAGGAGAAGGAATGGAGTAAAGAAATTCGTTGTGTTTGTGAATGCATAAGGCACAGAAAGGGAGGTGTGTGTACAAGAGGAAGCAAAGCATATTTTTTGTTCTCTCTCAAAAAATCAATGGACAACTGGTAAGAAGCAGGGTAGCAGGTAGCAAGTACAGAGAGAGAGCTTAGTTCAATGCTCAGTGTCAGTGCTGAGGTAATTCTCTCTTTACCACTAGTTCCTTGACATCGTGGCACTGCTTCAATCCCTAATTCAAAATCAGAAAGCAGCCATGAAGTCGATGCAAGTTGTTCCAGTTCAGCACTGCTGCAAATAAACCCAGCAGCTGGCACATAGCGTGACACGTGTAGATGTTTCCTCTTTCAGAAGGGAACCATGCCTCTGTAGTCATCCACATCGTTTCCCTCTTTGTCAGGGAATTAAAAAGAAAACCTAGAGATCCTCCCCTCTCTTCTGCCATGCAACAGCACCAGGAGGGAGAGGACCTCCCAGCCTCCTGTCAGCCCTCGACACTTTGCTCAGGGAATTGGAATTCGGAGGCGCTTTCATCACTGGCTGCATCACCCAGGGTATTCATGCCCCTCTGCCCTGCTCTGCCCTGTCAATGCCCAGCCTGTCTTTCCATCTCAGCTACACTGCCCTGTTTTCCTTCTCCTCCCTCTTCACTACACACTGAGCTTGGTGCTTTTCCCCTCCCACTAACCCTTCCCCTCACTGGGAGATCTGTACAGATACCACTGCCCTCCCTAGCAAGCTTCTCTGGGCTTTTCTTGGCTTTTCCTTCAGTTTAGTTGAGTAAGTGATCTGCCTGCTTGGTTTGTTCAAATCCAGGTCCCTTGCAGTCTCTGCCATTTATCTTCCTAGGCTAGCACTCTCCTTTCCTGCATACATGTAGAGCCTGTGATACTACAGGTGTTACTGTGTTACTTAAATAAACATATCCTGAGATTTAAAAAAAAAAAAAAAAAAAGTCAAGATATTGCAAAGAGTGAGAAGCAAGTACAGTTAGCCTTCATGCACCCTCCACGACCTTATCTCTGGATGCAGAGGAAGAACCTACAGCTTTCTCAGGATTCCAACATCTGCTCTAAGGAGAAAGTCCAGCAAACCTTGAGTAGAGCTAACATGTGCAAACAGCCCATGGGAGCAGCAGGTAAACAGAAATATGTCCCATTATCTAACCTCAACCACAGCACAAATGGCACTTGCCCTTGCCTTGGTCTCCTAGCAAAGGTCCATTTCTACAGCCAATGACACAGTTGCAGTCCAGGACGCAGGACGGTCATGCAGCTAATTCCCTTGGTCAGCGCTAAATGAAAGAACAATAAGGCACCGTCAACTCGTGTCATTTCTTGGTGCTTGCAGGATTTTTTTTTCTCCACTAACATGGTAAAACCTGTTGGTGAAGCAATGAGCACAATACAGCAGCCACAGAAACAGAGGTAGGAATTAGCCAGGAGCAGGACAAAACAATAAATAAAACCAGAATGGATGAGAGAGGCCTTCATGTGCAGTGGAGAATACCACCAGCCACTACCTCTTTGAAGTGGAATGGGAGAGGCTCTTGGGGAAAGTGATAGCTCAGGTGGGTCTGCCAGGGCAGAGGTAACATTTGCACATTACAAGAAAATGTCTTCAGCTGGGCTGTTTCCCGTAGAAAAAGAGAAGAGATTGAGGTAGAGGTTAAAGTAAGGTAAAATGAGAGAGGAAGTGCAGTTCCCCCAGTCTCATAAAAGCAAGGGAAGATGTCCTCATTTCAGAAGGCTTTCATCTCACTACACCTTCTTTTGCTCCAGAGCATGGATGAAAGTTATGTTTTCCCAGGTTCAGGTCTCTTTTCCCAGAACCAGCCAGATCATGCTGCCTCTTCCAGGTGTTCAGAACCTCAGCCTGAGGACCATCACATTCAGCCCACTCAACAGCATCTAGGACAGCAAGGTACTTCTGGGCTAACTGATGCTCTGAGAACTAGTCAAAACCTCTCAGCCAGTTACAAATAGTTTGTCACTTACCCCATCTGGCTGAATCTCCAAATCTGCTGCAGAGACCACAATGTGAATGTCAGTACTCTAAGGCAGTGTGAGATGTGAGTTCACCCACTACACAGGGGAATCCTAATCCATCCTCACCTCCCTTTCCAACATAAGAATGAAAGGTATGATCCTTTTCACACAGTAGGACAAAACTAAATTGTAATCACTATGCAAATTATGGTAGGAATGGTCTCCTTATCTCATGCTCATATTAATTTTTATTCCTGTTAAGAAACAAGGGAAGCTTTGGGGCTTCCCAGATGTGGTAGACATGATGCAGGAATGCGTTCTGGCATAGACCCCACTCATAATGCTCAAGTCCTGGAGGGAACTATTGCAATTCTTGTCTGTTAAAGCTTTGTGACACACCATTCTTACACAAATACTATAAAACACAGGGCATTTTCAACTCCGTACCTATCACTCACTTTCAAAAGTATGTCAGTCTGTCAGTCCTTAGTGATTTTGGAAAAAATGTTTTGGTAGGGTTTTTTTGTTCATACAATTTACAAAGTACTTGGTCCGGAGAATATCCCTGCCATCAAATAAAACAGAACAAAACAACCAAACAAACATAAAAAACAGACTGCACAGAGGAAGAGTTACATCTGTTTAGTGTTGACTGCAATCCACTCCTTTCTTGTGCCGCTGAGCTTGTAGAGTCAGCTTCCCTAAGCTAGAAGTTTAGTGGTCCTTAGGGGGACAGGAACATGACAACATACATTAGAGAAATGACCCAAACCATAAAGGTGTGACTTCCAATATCTGCTTCCTCAGAACTGAGCTAAGCTATAAATAAGGGAAACATCGCCCTCTCCTCCCTTGTAGATGAATGCTTCCATTTGAAGCCCTGCAGGGTCATGCGTGACAAATGCAGTTTATCGTACCGCTCTGAGATACATCATATGTCTCTTCAAATTACTGTATCACATGGATAACCCCAGGAAACATATACAAACAAATCAGTTATACCACTACAGAGCAGTATGAAACTTGTTGGTTTCTATTTTTTCAAACCCACAAAGTAGCTCAGGCTCAACCCCGCCTTCTCCATGTCATGACAAGCGGAGAAGCAGCAAACAGCATGGAGTATATCACTTCCACTTGTCCTGCAACCAGCCAGCAGGGTTTTGCACAGAGCAAATAGCACATGTAAGAGAGAGGAAAGGGTTTACGTATCTTTAGGTGGAAAGACATACTGTTCAAACCAGGGGGCTTAATATGCAATGTGTGTTTGCAGGTAGTTATGCAGACAAGCATGTTCAAATAGTGTATGTTTAATTCCTGTTGAATTTGTACTTGAAAGCATCCAAGAGAGCATGGGAACTGAGCTACAGATCTCTCCCAGGCATAGATTCTGGCATCTGAAGAAAGTGTAGGGAGACCATGGCCTACTTCCCCTGGCACCTCCATCTCTAGAAAGGATCAGTCTGGATGCTTCCAGCTGAGCCTAACCATGCCTCTTCCCTCCCCTAACTCTACACTACATCTCCCATTCCTCATCGTCTGTTCCTCCTTTGATCTGAGCTTGCAAAAAGCTCAATGTTTCTCTTATCTAATATCGCTGCGGACGCGTATCTTGTTACACCAAGGACTAATGTTCATACACAGTAATGATGTCCACGAATGTGCGGGGCATGGCAAAACAAGCAGACACAGAGCAGCTGCAAACTTCTTTTTTGGGAAGAGCTTCAGAAAAGGCATGGCACTCATGGGAAAGCTTCACCCTCTCATGGCCTGTGGAAATGCCAATCCAGATTCCCACATCTTAAATTCTTATGGCTTTGACCTGACCACCTCCTATTAGTTGGCTGTAGGCATTCAGAAAATGCCTGTGAAATGAGTGATGCTTAAGTCAAGGGACACCATGGATTATGCTGTGTGGATCTTAGGCAATTCAGCCTTAGTGTGTCAAACTGGCAGCACGTTTTAGGCTTTTGATCCCATGATGAGACTTCTCACGTCATGGGTTTTCTATTGCAACCCGCCTTGTGACAACCACACACCCTAAAGGGAGAAGTTGCCAGAAGCACACAGAAAGACCAGCCTCTTCTCTAGATGGGTGGATAGGGCCAGTTCTCTGTCATACAAACATTCTGTGAAAGGCTTATTGAGCTGATGCTTCATCCACAGACAAACAGCCACACAGAAAACACAACAAATATTATCAACTTGAAATGTTCTGCTACCTACACCTTTTGGTAGGAAATTCTCACACTTCTACCATGTCTCCCTGTTCAGATGCAAGGTGAAAATATCCCAAAGACCTGCCAATCTGCTCAGTGGCAGCTGAGCTCTTCCTGACCTCATTGTACCCTGACATTAGGGGGGTACCCTCACTTGCTTAAACCATCATCTTGTCCACGTGCAGCATTACTCCCAAACAGGAACAGCAATCTGTACCTTCGTTTGCCTGACACTCGCTCTTACCCCCTCTCTACACCCAGCTTGACAGGTACAGCAACAAAAATGAAGCCAACAGCTGGCAGGGTACCAGTGCTCCTCCAGGGCCACAGTCACAGCCCATGTGGCCTGTCCAATTACTTTTCTTTGCTGGCTGGACACCAGACTTTCCAGATGGAGAGCTAGGAAGCAATGCTCCTGTGGGCAAGCTGCTGCTGACACTGCAGAACCCCGCTGCCTCCCTGCGAAGCGTCAGATGTTGGCCATTGACTGACACAGCCTCCCAGGCCAGAGAGCATTTTGGACAAAATGAGTTTGCTCTCTCTGAACAAACAATGCTATGCCAGGCATGGGTCACTTCATATCCGGCTTCTTAGGGGTCTCCACTGTTGTTGTCCCATGTGAGTGTGTTTTAGATGCAGGTGTTTTGGCTGCTGGGTCTCAGATAAGCAATTCTGTTAGTGTGCAGGCAGCTGTTCTTTGGCAGGTGGTTAGTTACTCATTAATAGATCTGAGGCAGAGGATGCCTCACCACAGCTGAACTCTGGTCTACAAAATCTGCTTTGGGACCATGCACTCCAGCATTTTGTGTGGAGCTGAGCATCCCTTGCTCCAATAAACTCTGATGGGGGAACAGGGAAGGGCAAACGGACAATGAAGCTCAATGCAAATATCAGCTCCTTCCGCAGGGCAAGCAAATGTATTTTCCTTTCCCTGGATCTTGTATTCATGTATATCACTAAGAAGCACGTTCTAGCCCATAGGTTTTAAACATAGTTAGGCTTATTCCCCTGAGATTGTCTGGGCATGATGTCTTTGCCCACCATATGTGTCATCTTTGATGCTGTTTTATCCATAGCTATGTTTTTAAGCAGGTTGCTATAGTCTAAAATTAGACTACACACATATCAATGACAGAAGAGAGAAAAAATAATCTGAAAGATAGCAAGGTCTTTTAATCTGTGTAGATTTCAAAGAGCACCAGCTTTCTCTTTCAAATAAAGGCAATCTAGTGTCCTACTAATTCAAGTGGGAAAGGCCTTTACCAGGTATTTTATCACTATCTGCTTATGTCTTTCTGGGCCCCAGCAAAGGTAGGCTTGATTCCTTGCAGTAGCAGATCACCAACTCTATCACATTTTAACCCAGATGCTTTCTGACAAACTATTTCTCCCTTCATCCACGTCTCAAGCACATCCTCACTCAGTCTTGCCTGTTGCATCCATGAAACAACTACACCAGTCAGTTCTCTGCAATGTAAAGGATCTATTTTTAGAGGTCTTTGAGATGACAAGAAATGCTGACCTCAGAAAACTGTGAATCACAAATTTCTCAATCCATCTTCCTTGCCTGCTCTGCTTCTGTGGAAGCAAACCACTGCCATCTGGCCAACTTGCTCCAGAGTCACCACCAGGCCAGAGCTGCATTTTGAGCATCTCTGCTCCTTGGTATATTCCCAAAAGTCTTGTGCATGCCAACCCCACAGGTCCGATTTGTATTCCCCTGTGCCACCAACCTCGGTAACTTCTGTCTGTGCAGCATGGGGAGGGGAAGTAGTGACTCACCCAGCATCACAGTGCCCCCTGCCAACCAGTTGTTTGTTTGTTTGAGTATTGTTGAAGTCCCGTTGCCACATTTGTAACTATACATTTTTTTTTATGACAACCAGAAGTTCAGTTTTATAAACAGATGCTGTTGTGAGCCTCTATTACTCAGCTGGATGAGCGTGAGTCGTTTTTCCAGGCTGTGGTCTGTGTACTGCACACTGAGTCAGACACAGCCCTACACAGATTTCTTTGAATCGCTGGTTTCCTCCCAGAGACTCTTGACTCCTTGCCAACAAAGCAGGGCGTAACTCATTTTTTTTTTCCCCCCTCTCCCTCTCTTTTAAAGGCAGACTGATTCATAGTAACTCCTGTTAAAACAGAGTGGAAAGACACCACCCTCCCGCACCACTGGAGGAAACTTAAAGCAGCAGCAGGTCACTCCCCTTCACTCCAGCTCCGCGCTCCAGGACATTAGCGCTGCAGCCCAGCACGCTCCTGCTCCCACAGGTGCCGGCACCAGCCCCAGCCCGCACGGTAAGAGCTGCTCTCGAAAATCCTCAGCAACTTTTCTCGCTCGCTGGTAGCTGCTCCCCTCGCCCAGCAGCTCCAGCCTGCTTTTCTCCTCTGTTCTGCCACTTCTCTTCACCTTGGCACACAAGCTGCCTACGGGATGCACCTTAAACTTTCAGCTTTTGCTTTGAAGTCCAGCTGCATTGCGGGGCAAAGCAACACTGCAAGATGCCCTGGTTGCAACTGTAGGGTGACGGCAGCAGCAATGATATTTTTGCCTCCAGGGCATGTGCACCCACAGTGCAGACACAGGGTGCCCAACCTGAGCCAGCCCTGGCATAGAAGCTGCCACATGCTTTTAAATCAGTATTGTTTACAAATGTGGGGAAACGCCTGCTTGAATTTAGGGCTGCTGGTTCAGCATTTCTGGCTCCCGCTCACATTTTTATGTGTCTCTCCCCTCCATCAGTAGTTTGCCAAGCTTTAATTTAAAACAGGAACAATCATTCCAAGTGAAGTCAGAGAGGTCCCAAAGGTGCAATGGTACAATGGGGTACAATGAAGAGGAGGTCTCTTTTTGGTTCTCGGCTTCTGAGACAGAAACCAAGCCCCATTTCTTAAGAAAAGCCAGGCGATGGGTAGAAATGCATGCTACGCCTTCTTGGCAGCGCAGACCCTGGAGTGGGGAGCGCTGAGAGGCGAGGTGAGGGAGCGGGTGGAATTGCTAAAAGCACCACGGGCTGCCTGGTGGGGTGTGGTGGGGGAAGGTGTTGATGGGAAGTGTAGGATGGCAGAGACTGGCAATTTTCCTTATTCACCTGCCTTTTTCCATGCAACCACCCCTTCCCTCCCTCCTCTTCTTCACCAGTTCTCTCACTTCATCTGTCTGCTATGGTTTGTATCCGGCAGTCAAAACTAGTTTTGAGGTCTGAGAAAGGGACTGCAGCAAAGCTAGTTTGTTGGCACTAGCTTTTGGTTGCTGTTGCAGGAACCCAGCCTGCCCCTGCACAGTTTCATGGGTCTGAAGGAGAGCGAAACAGTATTTAGCCCAGTCTGGCTGGGAATGGCTGGGGCTCAGGCTAGTGCTGTGGACAGTTACTTTATGAATGGCTTAGAAGCTGATCTGACCTTAGCCCTACGGCAGAAGGATGGATTTTGTGAATTTCTATGTGCTCCCTGGCCATATTTCTTGCAGCTCAGTTGTGCAGGGGTGCAGGGGTGCCTCCTGCCTGAGAAGCAGATGTGTATGAGTGGTAGAGAAGCTGACTGAGGCAGCGAGCATTTCCAGGGCAGTCAGCAATCAGTCTGGGTAGAAAGCATTTTCAGAAGTTGTCATTTAGCATGATTAGCAAAGAAATTGGTTTGCAAAATTAAAAAATAAATAAATGTTATGGCCACAGAGCAACTTTCACTCAAAAGCTTTGAATTCTTCAAGGTACCTCTGAGAGCAGCTTTGCTCGGGACCTGCCCACTTGACATTTCTGGACAGAGTGGGATTCTTTTCTGAGCAAACACACAAAAGGGAGCTGGGCATGAAGAGTGTGAAATCAGGGAGCCCATTAGCTATTGTTCCTGTGATAACAAGTCTGTAAGTCAGCCTCCACCCAGCCCACCTCATACAGCCGCCAGACCTGGGGATTGTGTACGCTGAGAGAGTGCAGGCTTAAAGGCAGCTTATTTATATTTGCTCGCTTGGGGATCACATTGGAAAAGGATCACTACTGGAGTATTTTACTATCACTGCAGTGCCTGGGAGCACACCCTGAAATGGAGCTTATTCATGCGAGACACAGCACACCCACCTAAGGAGTTCCTCCCAGGAGGCCTCCGTGGAAGCTCCCCCCGCTGTGACTAACCATTCACACACGTGGCACGCAGTCTGAGCCATTCATCCAGGCTGCCCTCATGTGAGAGGGAGCTGGGCATCTCCACCAGGCACGTGCCGTCCCGAGGCAGACATCTGAGAGAGAGGCAGTCGAGCCACTTGGGATCTTGTGGAGAAACACCCAGTTTTGGAGTGGGTGCCTCAGAGCTGCAGGGTTGCTAGTGCTCCGCAGTAGCCTGCTGGGGACAGAGAGCCCTGAGCTTGGAAAACCGGCCCGGCTGGCCTAGCCAGTGGTCTGTGAATTTTGCAGTGTGCGAGCAATGCAAGTGCATGCAGGAATTACTGTTTGGTGGCCTGGGGTGGAGCAGAGGTTGTATTTTGAGACGGTTCTGGGAGATCTGCTGCTGATAACAGCCAGTGTTTGGTTTTGTGTTGCTTTTTTTTTTTTTTGGTAAAAGACCCACCTCGGGGCCTTGTTTGTAATGAGATAGGGCAGATTTGCTGCAAGCACGAATCCTTCTCTCTGTTTATCACCCACCAAGCTGCAATGCTGCCACATGACACAGCCTGAGCCTGCTTGTGTTTCCTCTGAGAAAAAGCAGGAGGGGTGGCAGGGTACACGCTGCATCCTTAGCCCTGCCCACTCCCACAGGGGTTCACAGGCCACATCAACCCCACACAGCGCCTGCGACTTTTCTACTTTCTCACCCCCCAGTTCCTGCTGGCTGCTGGACGGGATGCTCTCTTCACCGAGTGCTACACCCAGTGGTGAAGGGGGAGGCACCTGATGCCAGGCTGGGATTTGCCCTTGGATACTCAAGTGCCTGACAAGGCAAGAAATAGCACCACTACACCCCTTCAATCTCAATGGGCTCCTGTGTATGTACCCTTCAATAAGGAGGTGACAGCACTGTCACCCAACACAGGGCAGGCTTGCAGGGCATGGCACTCCTAAATTTTTTCTTTCCTCCTGCTCTCTTGAAAAGAAAGTAATGAAAAAGAGCTAAAAGGTGAGATTTCTTTACCCTTCCATCAAGGCAGGGAGAAGGGACACAGAGGTGCTCTTTTACACCTCCAAAAGGGAGGGCAAATAAAGGGATTTCCTATCTCCCTGCCTGAAGATGGATGCTTAATACTTAGTGGGTCTTTTCTGCACAGAAAAGGAGGCTCTTCTCCATGGCTCTGCTCTTTTGACAGCCCCTGCCAGGACTGGTAACTAACTGGTGGCCACAGTTCTGTGACACTGGCCTGGAAGAAACATGCTGAAGCACCAGCTGGAATGTGACTATACAGATCCCCTGTCAGAGCCAGTCCACATTGAGTCATCCCACAATAGGACACAGGGTCCAGCAGCAGGTGCCCTTATCAACTGCTCAGAGAGAAATTTAGAGTGACTCCTTTCTTAAACTGCTTTCTGCTTTTTTACCGCATGGAGAGCACCAAAGCAGCATGTCTGGGGGCTGCAATCTGGAGCATGATTTCTTCAAACCCCGCTGGGAGAATTTTGGAAAGTATCTCCTGTGTTAGAATAGCTGGACAATGAACAAAGGAAATTCTAGGCAAATTTGCAACTCCACACACCCTCCTCCTCCTGAACTGTTTGCAGCAGGGAAGAGAGTACATGGAAGCTGCTCTCTGAGTAAGACAAAACAAAGCCGATGCCTTGTCATGGTAGAGAGGGACAAGTCAGGTCAACTCAGCTCCAGAACACATGTTCCCCAAGGGAGTCACTCGTTCACCACGCTCATAATTAAGAACTATCCCTCTTCCCCTATGAAAACCAGTCTGCACGGCAGACATGGGAAGACACCCATTATGAGAGCCCAAGGACAGGTCTGGGACTAGGCCATCCCCTGCCATGCAGTGAAAGGGAATGAACTATGAGCACTGAAATGGCTGACAGCAGGTGAGCGGGGACTCATGCCAGAGTTTTAGCTCTTGCAATGTGAGGCCACCTGGCAATGTTTGGTTTAGAGGAAATCTGTGGTGAGGGCCTTTGCCGTCCTTTTGCCCTCACAGGGCAGAGTCTGCTCAAGGAGGGGAGTTGTAAAAGCAGTTGCCATGACTGGGTCCAGCATCCACATTCTTCTCATTCCTGGGAGACATCTCTGTTACTTAAAGGCCCCAGTAAGCCTCTGGGAAGGTCAATGAGAGAGAGACATGGGAACAAGAGGGGAGTGCTGCAAAACGCTCAGGGGGAGCGGGCCAGTTAGGGCGCTGCTGAAGACCAGCTCCAGGAATGTGGACCACTGCTGAAGTAAAGCTGGGCTCCGAGACTGACACAGCTGCTGGTCATGCCTGCTCAGGCAGCTAAGCCACCCTGCCTGCTAGATGGCCTCCAGCAGCTGCAGCCAGGCCAGCGTGGCGTGTCCTGACAAGGGCAGCTCCTGATGCCTTGTGGAAAACCATTTCCACATGTAACGTGAGCTGGAATGATCCTTAGACAACTCTCTTAGCCCATACTAACCACAGGTGTAAGAAGCCCTCTTAAAGCCAGATGGGGCATTTTACCTTACAACCACCTTTACCCCACCCCACACAGAGCACCAACCAACTCCAGGCTGTGCAGCGTCCTCTTGCTTCTGCTTTATACTTATGTTCCTGCTCCCCCCAGTCCATCACTTGAGCACTGTGAGTTGAAAGAAAGAGCTGTCTCACAATTTTGCAATTTAATTCTGCACAGTCTTTTCTAAGCTGGCCTGCAGGAACAAGGACATCCTGGAGGCAGACTGACCCAAAAAGCTGCGATTCTTTAGATGCCTAAGTTGCATTGACCTCATAGGCTATAATGTCATGTTCAGAGGTTTTGCAGTCTTGAGAGAGACGGATGCTACAGTGTATGTAAATCAGAGAATTGTAGTTTTAATTTAAAAATGCAGATAAAAGCACAGCTGATATGGGCTCCATGGACATACCACCTCTATCTAAAGGTTGTTGCAAAGAGGAAAAGTAGAAAGTCCCACAAAAAAAAAACAATCTGTGCACTTTTGCTCACAAGACCCTGTAACTTTAACTTTCCCATCAGAGCTGTCAGATAGTTTCTCCCACATGGGCACTGTCAGTGTCATAGTCGCACAGACAGACACATGCACACACATAAGAAAACCATGCATAAGCATGCAGGCAGACAGACACACACACGGTTCAGCGCTGCTCACGGGGAAACCACAGATGCACACTCCCATTTAGGGAGGGAGCCGTGCAGAGCTGCAGATGCACAGTCCTACACATACCACATCACCGCCCAGACTGTCAGCCCTCCCTCCCACAAACGTTTCTCATATATCTCGGCATCTTGTCTGAACCCCTGCAAGTCCCAGCGACTCCTGTGTCTAATTCACCCACTCAGGGACCATTCAAGGCATAACGGGTGAGGGTGCTCCCCATCACACCTCCAAACATGCAGAGGATCTCTTCTGTGCTTCCATTAGCTCTGAGGTACCCTTGCCCACCCCATTAGTCCCAGCCCTTCCTTGGTGTGTCTAGTGTGAGGAGTGACAGTGTTTTCCTCCAGAAGCGGCTGCTGGCTGCCTGCCAGGCCCCAGGCAGCTATCTCTTCCCCTTCCTACTACAAGTGAGCT
Source organism: Streptopelia decaocto (assembly GCF_964273445.1). NCBI lineage: Eukaryota > Metazoa > Chordata > Aves > Columbiformes > Columbidae > Streptopelia > Streptopelia decaocto. Next base: position 42,578,486 of record NC_138663.1, on the reverse strand, counting down.
TTGGAGTTTCAGTTGATGTTGTCACATGGCTGGGTGCTCGAGGGTGGTTTCTTCTGGAGAAAATGCCAATTTCTCACTGTCTGTCCTAAGAGCTCTGATAATTCCTCCACTCCTATATGAATCACAAGCATGAGAACTGGAAAACCCTTGCATGTCATCATTTGTGACTTCCCCTTGCATCTCTCAGCGAGTGGAGGTTCATTACTAAGGGTAGATTGTAAAGGACTGCACCTGGTCCCACAATAAATTATTTACATGATGGGGCTTTCCAGCTCCCCTGTGAAGGCAATTTTCCTGATCCCTTGGAGACCATACTGCCAGGAAACATTTCCCAAGAACTGGATGAAATCTTTCACTTACTTAAAGCTTATTGTCAGTTGTAGCTCCTCAGGCTGCTCTATGATTTCATAGAATCATAGAATAGTTTGGGCTGGGAGGGACGCTCAAAGCTCATATAGTCCTGCAATGAGCAGGGACGTCTTCAACTAGATCAAGTTACTCAGAGCCTGGAATGGTGGCCTGGAATGTCTCCAGGGATGGGGCATCTACCACCTCTCTGGGCAACCTGTGCCAGTATTTTAGCACCTTCATTGTAAAAACTTTAATTTGCTACTTTTTCAGCCTTGCTGTACCCTTTGTGGTCACCACAGCCACCACCTACGCATGCAAAAAATCTTCTCACTGCCATAAACCAGAGGCTCCAAAGGTCTCCGTGTGCCCACGCACACCTCCTGCCCAACCCTTTCCCCACACGTGAAATCTCTTTCCAGAGGCACCAGCCTACTCATCCACATGTCTATAAAAAGCATCTGACTTGCAAACTGAGTCAAGCCAGTCTACCAAGACAAGGTTGCCAACAGCAGTGCTGGCGTACAATGGTTTATAAAAGTCTGGAGTCAGCAAGGACTCTGGAGTCAGCAATGACTCTGGATTCAGCTGAATCTCAAGCAAGAAACAGAGCAAAGGGTGAAAGCAAAAAGATCCTCCCCTGTCGTTGCTTAAAGTTGTCATTAGTTTTCTAGTAACAATGTAGTAGGTCCAAAGTCACCATGCCACCAGAATACCACAGAGATCTTCACATCTTTGGATCCTGCCAAATGACCCTGGGCATGATGAGCACTTCTGCCCATATCACACACAATGACAAGACATGCAGTTGTAGCAGGGCTAAGATGCAGTCGGGGCCTCAGCTCAGTCAAAAGGCAGATCTACACATTTTTCAGAAGGTTTTGTCCCACTCTGGGGTTTATCTTACTGGCAGTACCATGGCAGCATTATGGCAGCATTGCTATTTGTAGGTTGACTACGTACTGAGGAATGTACCAGTGATGGAGGTAGCAGCTTGTAACTGTTTCAAACAATATAAAACACATTTTATGTTCTGTCCCATCCTCTCCAATTTTCTCCTTTCTCTTCAAGTGGCCTTGGCCCTGATTTGAATCACCAGTATTCCTGGTCTGGCTCTGTGCCACCTCAAACAATGGCCAGGTTCATGTGCTTTCTCTGTATATTGGAACTTCTACTACCACCATCAGAGACAGCATACTGGCTGGGACAGACCACTGGTCTGACTTACTACTGCATTCCTTATATTCTGTGGTGGCAGTTGTGGAAGGCAGAATTTCTTTCATTTCAGTTGCTTTCAATCTGTGGAAATTTTTGTTGACATTCTGGCCAAAAGCATTTGCTTTTTTTCCCATCTTTCCCGTGTGGAAAAAAATGAATATATCAAGCCCAAGGGACCTGAGCTGAAAACCTGAGTTTAGAGGAGTCAAGCGGTCACCATGGTGCTCACAAACAATGTGATGTAGGTGTCTTCTGCTCCCCAGACACTGCTATAGGCTATTGACTGAGTTCTCCGTTCAGCCAGTGTCTCTCACAGTACACCGCACCCACTCATCCTGGGAGAGGCAGTCCCAAGCAGGAACTCTCCACAGAGGAGACTGTGAATGGAAGTCAGATGAGCTACATCCTTTAGTAGTACTCCAGATCTGAAATATTTCAGATTTAGTTAAGAGTGCTCTGATTTTTCACCCCAAACAACCCGATCATTCCTGCAGAAACATGCTGTACACCTCCCCTCTGCTCCTTTCACTGCAGTGCACTTTCTGCTAGAAGCAAAGGACCACTACCTAATCTGTCTTACCTTCTTGAGGAATGCACTCCCTGTATTTGAGGAACCATACTGTTGGCCTTTGCCGTATCTCCAAGTGGCACTTTGCATTCCATCCTGATGCTTTGCTAAGCAGCAAACCAAGGGCAAGGACTCACTTCTCCAGATTGCCCTCCAGATAGAAGGATCCAAAACACTTAAGTAGACAGAGGTGCGATATGGGTGGCTACACTTTGTCTGCATGAGAAGACTGTGTCTTAGGTTTTAATGGGTAGTGCTTGCCTGCTTGAACTTGAACTAGGGTGCAGCAGAGCTGTGTGTTGTTCCCCAGTATGGGTACTCCTGCATGGCCAGAGAAATAGTCTCTACACAGATAAGAGTCTTTCACACTTATCTGTAGGCCTTTTTTTGTGCTTAAGGCTGCTATGGTAATAGTTGTTCATGGTTACTGTTGGTGTGGCTTGTTATTTGTCTTCATTCATCATCCCAGGAAAATTCATTCTGCTGTCATAAGTGAAAGATCTTCTTTTGACTCACACAGGCTGTTCAGCAGGTGCATGACCTTCTTCCCCACCAGCTTGTCCTACTTCAATAGTAATTTACTTTTATGTCTCAACCCTGTTTTTATTGGCTTAACTGGGGTCTCTCTTTGGGAAGACATACCAGGAGGCTCCAGGCAGGGTTGACAACATGGTTCCTTGACTGGTTCTTCAGAAGAAGTCGTAAAACTGACAGTGTGTCCTGAACAGCGGCAGGGTTAAATAATTGTGGTTTTGAGAGATCTGGGGTGAGTCAGTGGAAAAAACTGGCAGCTCTAGGAAGGCTAAGACTGAGTCACAGCCCAAGAAGAACCTAAGGAGCTCCAAATCCAGCTGCAGTTTAGATAGGAGAATGGAATAAAAGGCATTTGCATGCAATGGTGTCCTATTGCTCCAGCAATGTGACCCCACCCTGTAGCAGAGAAAGATGTCTCACATTTAGCAAATGGAAAGAGTGTCCTGTCAGTCAGCAACGGTCTGCCAGTTCCTCTGTCTACTGTGAGGAAAAGTCTGTGCTGTACCGTCAGAGATGACACTATTTTAATGCCATTAGTTCACCCACTGCTCCTTTGGGTTTGTTCTCTAGTGTTTTATTTAAAAGGCAGGGAGACATGAAGGAAGGGGAAAGTGAATGGAGAGGGAGGCTTGTGCTTTAGCTTAAAAAGAATCAAAACTAAGCTGTGAGCCCATATCCCTGGAGGAGTTTGCATTTGATAACATGTGTATCCAGGGAGAGGTGCTGACGTTCTCAGGAAGTTTGTGCACTGAAAGCACCTGAACTAACAGTGCTCTCAAGCAGTGCGAGAACAGGGCAGAAAATGCAAAGGGAATAAAGGATTTGGTTTTATTCTTAGCCTATTGGTCAAAGTTCTGGGTGGTGTTTTGTGTTTTATTTTTTACATTGAAAAGTAACATTTATCTCTCATTTTTATTTCTGAATGCAAACAGAAAGTGCATTTAAAAGGACTGTTCTTGCGCCCTAGGTGTCATGAAAGGAGGTTTTTATTCTTTCAGGTACAGGGCTTGTTTGAAGGTCCTCAAAATTAAATGGTGAAAAACTTACTGTATTCATTTTTAAAGAGACCATGGAAAAATACATCCATCTAAGAAAGAAGAAAGTTTAGCCACTGTTCAGTAAAGGCAAATTTCATAGCAGGCAAATTTGCCATAGTTTGGTGTGTGCATACCAATACACTGTGGTGGCAAGAGAACTTGTTACAGTTTGTGTAAGAACTAAGGTAATCAGGAAAAAGGATGACAAGTACTCAAAGAGATGGGAAGATTTCACTCAAAGGCTGTATTCAAGGCAACTCCTGCAGATACTTTACTTAGTTATGGCAACAGCAATAGTTTCTGAGCTCAAGGTACAGTGGTGATATCCATACCATTTGCCATCCAGCATTTTGAAACCCTCGTTCCTTTTGCAGCCAGTGGAAAGAAGGGGTTTAATGCTCACGTCTGGTGTGTTCATGGGTAGCCCGCATGTATTGTGAATGTGTATTTTAGCAATGCTGAACTCAGAAATGACTGTCACTGCAGTCAGAGGGGAACTTCCAAGAAGGCTATAATTTCTACAAGTTCGTCACTAAGGGAGGTGCTGTGACAAGAGAGGGCACAGTGACCAGGCCGTCCAGGCAAATCAAGCCCTAGAGCATGAGGAGTTTGCTAGGATATCCCAAAGCAGACAAGCAAGCCCAGCCCATGTTCAGCAAGTCAGGGCTAAACAACTCCAGAGAGTTCCCCCAGATGAAGGAAACCCCACAGCTGACAAATTCTTGCTGAGGGTGTAGGACCAGTCACCAAACCTAATCTGTCCTTCTAAGGAGTTGCCTCGTTTGGGTGGGAGGAGTGACCTAACAGACCTGGTTCCTTGAGATCTTGAACTCAAAGAATTCCTCCTCATCACCAGCTAATCAGCTAATGCTGAACTGGATAAAGAGCCACTGATGGAGAAGGCTGCCTGCCCACTGTGGTTTGGGAAAAGCTATCCAAAGCAGTGCAAGGAACAGCTGCAGCACTTTACAGGAATACACTCCCACACGTGGCCACAATGAGATGAAAAGACAGAAGTGGAACAGGTGGAGTCACTGAGTAAAAAAAAAAAACAGCCACCACTTTTATGGGACTTTACAAAGCCTTTTGTTACATTCTGAGTGAAAGACATCATAAAGTCTAATTGTATTGTTCCATGACAATGTTACCACACCCTGTACAAATGGTGACAGCATATTAAACCTTACCTGAGTCACCTGGACCAAAATAAATTGACAGCCAACATTAATCAAATTCTCGATACTGCTCCTCAGCACCATTTCAGTACCAGCACTACCAAGAGAGCAACACAGGCCTGTGAAACTTCTAGGAAGCAGTTTGCCACTGATCCCAGGGTGGACCAAATGAACTCTTCTGCCTCATTTCTGTAGCCGTACTGACCTGTTACTAATAAATTCCTGAAAGGAGGGGAAATATGCCCGCTGGCTTTGTGTGAATTGCCTGCACTCTGTCTCACAGCTTAGATTTGTTTCTTGTACTTCATGTTTTCAGGAGAGAAGTCAGCAGCCTTGATGAACAGTGGCATGAGAGCTATCTAAAGCACATTCTCCTCCCAAAAGCCTTGCCTTTCCAATCAAGTGTTCATCAATGACAAGGAATCTTACAAAATGTAAAAGCTTGCAGAGTACAGAGCCAAAAAAAAAAAAAAACCCACAACAAAAACCCCCAAATAATTTGCATTATAAGAGAATGTTATTGCAGTAATAAACTGATCTACATGCTTTTGAGTTTTAAAAGGGAAACAGGAAGTTTTCATTGCAAACACAAGCATCTTCCTCTGCCTCAGAACACCCCACTGATGTTTCTGTTGTGGTTCTCCTCTTCACATAATGGAGCAGGCCATTGAGTAGAGGTGGTCTCCTAGTCTGCTTTCCACCACTGTTCAACACTCAGGAACACACAGTCCACTCCACACCACTTGCCTATGTCCATGAGAGGAAAAGGGAGAACGGGAAGAGAAAGTTTTTCCTGACCTCTGTGAGTCCTGTGGGCAAAAACTCCTCTTCCTGGAGTGTAGGCCTGGAGTATGTCATTTGTCCTTTACATAACCATGCACCCATTTAAGCAACCTGTGTGTATAGTCAGGCTATTTTTAAAAGGCCCCCAAGCTAACTACTCCTGCTCTATATCTCCTCCCAAACAGGTTCCTTTACTCCAGGCTTTCTTTAACCTCTTGAGCAACTCCCTTGCAGATTTTGACAAAGGTTTTAGCAATGTTTTTTTGTGACTACATGGTTCCAGAATGGATTTAAGATCAACCTGTTTTCTCGCATGTAAATAAAGATTGTAGTAATGCTATTCTTTGATTTAGCCCTTCTCTTCACCTCCTCCCTCCATTCTTGTTCCCCTCCAGAGCTCTCTGTATTGGTGACACCACCTAGAAGGGACCCAAGATGTTGGTGCTACTGGCTGGTATCTTCGTGATTCACATTGCCACTGTCATCATGCTCTTCGTCTCCACCATTTCCAATGTAAGTAGAGGCCACCCTGGAGACATAGCTATTGCCTTCCGCAGCAGTAGCCAGCCCTTCATATAGCTGGAAGAGGGACAGGCGGGTGGCTGCTCAGATTTGTAGGTGAGGGACACCTGCTTATGGCAACGAAGCTGGTGAATGGTCTAGACAACAAGTTTTATGAGGAGCTGCTGAGGGAACTGGGGCTGTTTAGCCTGGAGAAAAGGAGGCTGAGAGGAGACCTTATTGCTGTCTACAGCTACCTGAAAGGAGATTGTAGCATGGAGGATATTGGTCTCTTCTCCCAAGTAGCAAGTGATAAAATGAGAGGAAATGGCCTCACTTAAAATTTCTTCATTGAGAGGGTTGTCAAGCACTGGAACAGGCTGCCCAGGGAAGTGGATGAGTCAGCAACCCTGGAGGCGTTTAAAAGATGTGTAGATGAGGTTCTTAGGGACAAGGTTTAATGCTAGTGTTAGTTTAAGGGTTGGAGGGTCTCTTCCAACCAAAATGATTCTACGATTCTATGATTCTGTGAAGCTGGGATGGGTGTGCTCAGGCAGCACAAAGTCAGCTGGGGTGGTACAGGAGGCAGCCTCCACTTGCCGCCCCTGGCTCCCATATCCCAGAGCCAGCAGCATCTCAACACTTCATCCAAGAGAGGACAAGGAGGAGTAGGGGAGATCAGCAGATGACAGCTCTGCAGGGGTATTTATCATCCCATCTGGTGGCCAGGCTGTTGCACAACTGGACGCTCACCCATGCCTGTTTTGACGGCAACACTCCGCTGCCGGGGCTGGTGGGGGGCTGCCACAAGCACCGCTCCCAGCGCTGCCCAAATGGAAAGCCCAAGCCAGGAGGGTAGGGGCTGTGGGGGCAGCCGCCCCTCCCCCGGTGCCAGGGAAACCCGGAGTGAGGCTGCCCCCTGGCGGTTCGGTGGGGGCGGCGCGGCCGGGGCGCTCCCCGCTGGGGCGGATTTTGGGAACTTCATCTCACCCTCCTGCCGCCTTGCAGAGGGAGAGGGAGGGGATGCTCTGAGCGGTGTCCCTCCTCCTCGACCATGGGAACAGGTTTCCCCGGTGTTTTGCCTGGACTGAACGCCTCCCAGCTTTAGAAGCCCAAGTCATCTCCCATCCGCTCCAGCTGTTCAGCTGCTGCCCATACATGCTGATGTGTTCAGCTGTCTCCTGGCACTTGGGTGACTGTTGCTCCTGCTATGGTTTAGTCTGTCAACAGGCCAGAAGAGCATCCCCCCCACTGGTGACATGACTGTTTCATCCTGTTTTAGGTTTGGATGGTGAGTTCTAATGGCACATCATGGGGACTCTGGCTACAGTGCAACCAGAACTGCTCACAGCTGGAAGTCCAGCCGGGTGATGAGGGTAAGTTACATCTGCATTTTCATGGTGCTGATGAATTGCAGGACATTTATGCACGATACCAAGGTTGAGTCCTGACCTTTCTCAAATCAATTGTGTGTGTCTGTGTGTTCACAGGTTCCCTCCAAGCTGCACAAGCTTTTATGATCCTCTCAATAATCTTCTCCGTCATCGCACTTGTTATGTTCATTGTCCAGCTGTTCACCCTGGAGAAAGGCAAACGTTTCTACATCACTGGCGCCATCATGCTGGTTTGCTGTAAGTATACACACCTTGCCATAGTTCTGTGTGTGCCCCACTGCCTCTGCAAGCACAAGCAACCACACGTGTCTGCCACACACAGCCATCAGGGAAGGTTGTTAGACAGCTAAAAGTTTCTTGTGGCTCTATTTTTTTTATAAAACAAAACACTGAGGAAATGGAAGGTCAGTTTGTTGGGGTTTTTTGTTTTGGTTTATTTGTTTGGTTTAGACTTGTTTTTGGGTTTTACTGCACGTAATTAAAATATTTCCAGTTTTCCATTCGAAAACTTTAGTGGGTTTTGCAAAATACCTTTGAAAGACAACAAAAAAGATTCGGGTATTTTGGAGAGCACAGGAACAAACGGAGTGCTGCTGCTCATGGGATTCAACATGTAGCACTGAACTGTCTGCAGATCTTATTACTGATTTCCTCCTAACAGAGGTTTATCCCCCATGGCATGCACTAAACAAGCCCCAATTGTCTTATGACATCATGTCTGCAAGAGAAATCCTCCATAAATAAGCCTAATGGGCAGCAGCCACTCTCTCATATGGTACAAAATATGCATTATGATCTCAGGAGACCATGACAGTTCAGAAATCTTGAAGCAATGCTGGTTTCTATGCATTTTCCAACTCTCTTTTTCCCCCTTCCTTCCCACAGGGTTGTGCATTCTGATTGGAGTCTCCATTTACACAGCTCAGTTCACAAGCGAGACGCCTCAGTTACCAAGTCCTCACCATGGCTACTGCTTCATATTGGCCTGGATCTGCTTTTGCTTCAGTTTTGTCATTGGCATACTCTACCTTGTTCTTAGGAAAAAATAAGGCTGATTCGAGTCTAGGGGAGAGGTTTGGCTACTGGGAATGGGAAAGAATTGCTCTGCTGAGAGAACTGTTGGGCTAATAGAAAAAGATGGAAACAGCCACCATCATCACCACTGCCACCACCACAAAAAAATCACTAACAAAGCTATAATCCTCAGAAACTCCTTCACCAAAGACAGGGAGAAACAGCTCCATCTGATCTAGCACTCCTAGGGCTGTTGCACTAGAAATCTGCAGGTGACCCAGACAGCTGTTCTCCTTTTTGCAAAGTTATGTCATACCTGCACAAACCTTGAAGCTCAGCAGTGATGATTGAAGGGCACCACAAAAAGAAAACAAGGGCTACATCTTTTTCCCTTCCTAGAGCCCTTCTTACTTACCTTTTGGTGTGCCTTGCGGGTTGGGCAATGAGGCTTATGATCCTTTTTTTCTCCATTGAAATAAACGGGATGGGCCTTTTGTTACATTTATATACGTATATATATGCATATATGTGAAAGTTAAAGATATTAAATTGAGAAGCAACACAACAGAAATCAGATTAAATTAATATTAAAAATATCTACAGAAACAAGGTAGCAATTTTTTTTGCTGCTCTGCTTACTATTTGACATTCCCATGGTTGAATCAGATTCAGGTAGGAAACGCAAATATAGAGCTGTGGATGATGGAGAGAGAGAGAGAGGAGGCTTTGGGGGTAAAAATACACAAGGGTTCCTAGTTACAGAGGATGCAGTTGCTCAATGATGCACACGCGGGGAGGGAATCATTTGGGTGTGTGTTCTGTTGAGCTCCAGAACATGGTAGCAGCACTGTAACATCACAGATCTTTACTGAGACAAGTCCTTACCTGTAGGCAGGGTTTTTTTTCTTCCCACATTGTCACCCAGGACATGGTATTAATTGAGACACTCACCTTGTGACACAGCTCATCTCGAAGGCTGATAATACTGGTTAGCAAAGGAAACGTGTTCCCTAATGAGAGATTAGGAGAAATGAGACAGGGCTTGTGAGTTCTGATCATTGCTGTACAACCTTTGGCCAGTCACTTAACCTGGTGCTTATGCATCTGCCAAATTTTTCCATAAAACTATACCTACCTCCCAGGGTTGCTGAGAGATTTTGAGTCCACTCTGTAATACAGGTCCCCATGTGAAAGGCTGGCACAGGAAAGTAAAGGCATTGGTACTGCTGCAACCCACAAATTTCTGTCAGTTCAAAGAATCTCAGACACAAGTGGCATTTATAATGAACAACAGGTCAAAACTTCCTGTGACTCCATCTACAACTAAAAAGCCAAAGAGTACAAAAAAACCATGCAGGTGCAGATTGTGCATGGATGCTATTTACCTTTCTCTCTCTCTCTTTTTCTCTCTGTTACATTTTCTTCTTATGTAGACTTTATCAGTTCGGTGGATATTCTAGTACTGTATGTTGCTGTCTCGTTAACAAAGGTTATTTCATATAGTCATTGTAAATATTTTGAAATGCATATTTTTAACTTTAAGGGTATAAAAATAAAATCTGGTTCCCTTTATTATAAAGAGCTTTTCTTTGGTGGTCTTTTCATTAGTGTTTCAGATATTTGTTAACAGAAGAATTTGCTGTTCCCACTGAATCAAAGCTCACTCCTTCAAGATGATGCAGAACTACCATGTTGTCTTGCTTGTCAGTATATGAGATTTCCCATTTCGGAGGGGAGGAGGAAGCAGAAAAACTTTTGGAGTTCCTGTTTCAGGTTCTCTGCAAGCTCAGGCAGATACTGTTAGCAATGGTAACACTCAGTCCTAGAGCTTTGCTTTGCACCCAGGAGACCTGGAAATGTACTTTCACAGTCTAGCAGAATCTCATCTCTGTGGAAGCTGCTGCCTAAGATTCTGCAGGATTTATTATGTCTTAGACCAACACTCAGCACAAGTGAGAAAATTCACCAAGGTGTTTGCCTGGTCCACTTGAATTTGTCTAGCTGTTGCCTCCTTAGATTTGTCTGGCCAAACACCAAAGCAGCTCTAGAGTTTGAGCAAAGTGTCCAAAACCCGGGACACAGGTAGATCTCAGCAAACTTGGGGCACAATCCTGTGACCTGTGAGGTGAGGTACAGCCTAGAGGGAATCAGCTGGGTAGGAAATCTTTATCAGTAAATCCATCTTAGGAAGAGCTAAGACACATACTAATGAAGAGCAGAGCTGGGACATGAATCTTTAGGAGCTGACATTTCACCAGAGGACTTCATACACAGCAGGGTGTGGGAAGGCTCAGCGTGTATGATGCGTAGTCACTTGCCTTGGTCTCATGGGGTCCCAGGAGTCCTGCTGTCTTCATCTTCCTGGTGCTCCTAGAAGTGCAGGGTAATCAAAGACCTGCCAGGGACAAGACTTCTCTGGCTGCAAGCTAATACTGACAGCTGAGATGTGAGCTAGTGGCTGAGGTGGGAATACTGGGGGATGCTAGCCGGGGAGCTTTGCAGGAGCATGCCCACTGCTTGACTGGTATCTGTGCCTTGTTTGTAGCATGGCAGAGATCACATGTGACAATATGATGCCTCACAGGCTAACAAAACAATCTTGACTTTATTGGGATGCCCTGGACAAGTCACATGCAATGCTCTTGATTTTTTAATAAGTCTCTGCCAACCTGTTCCTCACCAGAAACCATAGTCATTGGAAGCTCGGCAAGGATATGAAGGGCACTGGACACTGGGCAGCTTGGTTTGCCTGAAAAACCACTTGGACTTTTAAAGGATTGGTGCCCTAACATACCATTAGGAAAAATCACTGCATCCTCTGACATCTGGTAACCTTAGTCAATGCAGTCCCTGAAGTATATCCCATCCCAAATGAGACAGTCTGCTCTACACTTGGTAGCTCCCACCACCACCTTCTGAGTCCTGTTACGTTAGGGACTGGCAGGCAGGGAATTACATTGGGCACTGGCAGGAAAGAACACACCAAACAGAAAAGCACATACCAACAAAAACAAATCAGTTACAAAAGAAAAGGAAGCAGAAAAGGATTGGAGCAAATGGGACTATTGGTTGTGTCATATGACAGGTGTTTGCTCAAAGATCGACTTACACACAGTGTGAAGGGACACTGACCCAGTGCCACACAGACTGTGAGCCACAAAGTCATGGATCTCCAGCAAGAGTCATTTCGGGGATTTCAGGGGTCAGGTCTTACAAGGGCCAAGACCAAAATTGACCCCATATACTTCAGGGACAAATCACAGCAGAGTCCTTGTACTGGATGAGAAACCTTTGGAAGAGAAGCAGCAGAGAAACAAAACAATTCCCATGCCTGAGACTCCACTGGAGATCAAAGGAAGGATTCCACCTCTCTGGTCCTTTTTCTGCAGGTCACAGCGTGAGGAGGAAGGGATTTTCCACAGGCAAGCAACTGACTTATTCACAGCATTTGACCACAGTAAATCAGCCAGACCAGACGAATGGTCCACATGCTCATGCTGACTAAAATAATTTCAGGAGCTAGCGGAGGCCATACATAGAGGACAGGCCTGTCAGACCCGACTTTTCTGAGACCTCCTAAGGAATGAGGATAACCAGAAGTTCTCCAAACAGGAGGTGCTTAGTGTAAGGAGGCATTGCCAGCATAGACCATTTTGTTAGCGCTACTTAAAAGTAACAGGTAAAAGCTATTTCCGTACTCACCACCAGGTAAGGAGAGCAGAGAGCTGCAGAAAGAGCTGAAAATGAGGGACAGCCAAGGGGGAAAGAGCAAGAGACACTCTTGCTCTGACCAGAGAGTCAGGCTATGCAGTCTGGGAAGAAGCAGTCCAGTATCTGCTCGCATTACCGGGTTTGAAATTATCTGTACGTGTTAAGGGGAGTGTTGCAAAAGCCTCTGCAGACAGCTCAGGGCAGAGTCCTGCTCTGTGAGTGGCAGAAGCCAAAACTGGCCAAGCAAAGTAACTGACTCCTGGTCTATTCAAGGGGTGATGACAGCACTGCAAACACAAAAGCAGCAGCACCATTACAGAATGCAGCTTCCTGTCAGCACACCAAGGGTGGGAGAATGTCTTGATCCATTTGCAGCAAAGACAGAGAAAAAACAAACCACCAGCAGCAAAAAACAAGCGTGTAAGGAATGGGGAGATGATGCGAGGCATTAAAGATGATACTATGAGTGGTGTAAAAGATTCTAGATTACGCCTGGCACCGGAGTATACCTCCAGCGCAGGCATGCGGGTGCAGTTAGCCCAAAAATCATTTAACAGAGGAAAGTAAGACAAAATCAGCATGAAATATTATCCCACCCAAAACACATCCAGCCCAGGGGGCAGCCCAGAAATCTATGCTGCAGTTGTACTAGTTGTATTGAGAAGGCTTCCTAATCTTGTGATTATTCATATTTGCAGCTCTGCCTGCTCAGATAATAAGAGCAGTCAGGGTACCAGTTGATTGCTGGAGGAACCAGGGAGGAATTTTAATCCCAGGCCCTCTGTTCCTGCATTGCACAGTTGACGAGGTACACCACTGCAGGCAGCTCAGCTCTCCTGACATTGTCAGACCTGTGGTATTGGATTAGATACACCAGTGATCTGATGCATGATGACAAATATCATGTTGCACAATTCACACAAAGTATTTGAATCTCTGGTATAAATATACACCTTGTGATCCGTTACACTGCTTAGGAAATTCGATTGCCTTTCTGCTCAGCCTAGCAAGGAAGGCTGTAGCTGGCAGTCCTCCTCCCTTTCCACTCCCTCTGAGGCTTCTCATGTGGACCAGGCTAGCCATGGACCAGAGAGGTCAACCCACAGTGTGAGGAGCCTTCAGCCAGCATCTTCCCAGAGGCAAGCACAGGGGCCATGCTTCTCAGTAGAGATTTATGAGAACCCAAGATTCTTCATCTGGTCTCTTAGGCTAATCCCAGTGTCAGAATTTGGGTAACAGGGCTGGATCTATCCGCAGTGAGGTCTAGGGGACTAGGCAATGCTGCGGAGCTCTACCCTGTGAATAGGCTCACGCTAATAAAGATGACCTGGAAAGTGTAGCACAGTCAGAGGTGCTAAAAGAAAGGGTGTTGGGTGTGCCCCTGTCTTTTTCCACCTTCCAGATAAATTCAGGGTAGACAGAAGCCTGGATTCGGAGGTTCGCAGGTGGTTGTGACTTTTTTCTTTTTTTCTGAGTTTTGTGGTGTATCATAGATTATTTCTTCCCAGAATAGCCCATTTCATTCACATGCTCACTTTAGAGGTTTTTGGGCCTTGTTTTGATGATAAGAGGGATCTGAGAGGGCTCAGCTGTTTCAGTGAGTAAAAGCACTTCCTGGGGGTTTGGGAGGGTGGGAGGATGTGTGGTTCTGAGAGACAGGGTAATGTCAACTGAATCAATCATTATCTGCTTATCAGTATCCAGAAGCCATACATAAGAGCCATAAATAAACACACCAGGGCAGCATAGCCAAGCAAGGAAAAGGTGATGCTGTAGGCATGGCCTGTGAGAGGATGGTCAGGATACAGAGATGAGGAGCAAGGAGCTGGCAAAGAGGCTTCTACATGCTCCTCACACTTCAGCCATGGTAGGTGTCCATCATGGTCCTGGACAATACAGGGCTCCCTGGGGGCTGCTGACAGCCAACAAGTCCTTCTGATGTCTGTAAAAGCTGAGGCTGCTCAGCCTTTTGAGGGCACGGTTAGCAGCTCTGAGGACTGGGTCCAAAGCTGTCATCAATTTTGTTTACAGACTGAGGCAGGTAAAAGATAGTGTCAGCACACCTCAAATATATTTTTGGGGGCTTCTGTTTATAAACAGTATTCTGAAGCAGGACTTGCTTCATGTGCATCGCATAGAGGATGGCCAACTTTGTAGTACAGCAAGCAACTTTGTGGCAAAGAAACCATAACCCTTGCACTTTGCATCCGTCTCTGGAAAAGGCTTGCAGGCTCTGCAAGAGAACCAGGGTGTGGGGAAGGGGCGGCAGAGGTGAGAGGCAGGAATGAAGCCCTCAGGACCATCCCAGAAGCAAGGAGTATGGACACTGCCTAGCCAAAGCAGTGGGCTGCCAGAGAGTCATCAGATGCTATGCAGGAATGGGGCAGCAGAAAGAAATGGGGGATCAGATGTATGAACATGAGGCAGAAAGAGATAGAGAGGAAGGACAAACAACTCAGAAGACTGAAGGCTATCATGACCCTGGTGGCTCGGGGGGAGGCATGTGGAGTTTGGGACACCTGAGATCCGTTGCAATCATCTACCAAGCAGACAGACCCTCATCAGGCAGTAGGCTGGATTCCCCAAGACAGTAGCAGAGGCTCATGTGCACAATACTGCCAAAAACTGGAGCGAACCATTGTAGATTGTCCATCACAGAGGACTCACGTGTTTTTTCAGCTGCTTGGTGGCTGAAGACCCTGGTCCCCTACATTGTCACTAGAGGTCAGTGCAAGCCCAGCAAATGCCTCTGCTGAATATATCTTATGATCCTATGATTTGAGGCATGGACATGCCCAGCCCGGGACAGTGCTGCTTTATCACAGTGTAATTCAGAAACAGAGCATGCCCCAGCCTCACTTGGCAGCCCTCATAGGGGTTCCCTGCTTACCTGTGGCATGTCACGTAGAAGATGGAAGAAGAATGCTAGGTGCATCTTGTCCTACACAAGAGGTAATATCCTGGGAGTATTTATCACCAATAAGAAACCTACAGGGCAAATGGAAATGGAAGAAGAAACTCTATGGGTGAATGAGCAAAAGCTTTCTAGCCATCAGGCCTGAACAGATGACCGTGGCTCAATTCCCTTAGGACACCAAAAGCTGTTTTGCAGTCAAGGAGATAGACTGGTTTGTCCCTTACTCCTGCAGTTACTGCCACCCCTTCTGCTCTGCACTGTCAAGGAAACTGGGGCAGAGCAATTGCATCGAGCTGGGGCAAGCAGGCTGGAAGCAGAGAATGGAGGAGATGCTGGAGTGACCTGAAGGTGGAAAAAGTACAGTTCTTTAGGACATCCACAGTTCCCACTCCAGAGGGGGGCCCTTCCCAGCTAACTCCCTTCACTCCCAGTGGATCTTAAGAAAACAGAGGCTTTTCTCAGTTTCCTAAAGAGCAAGCCCTAGGTTCCTGAAGACTGATTGCAGCAGGCCAGTAGCTGAATCTGTATTAAGGTAACCAGCTTTCAGGGGTGTGGTTTTAATACTGATGAGCTGCCAGTGAAATCTGTGGAACCTGCAGAGGCTCAGCAAGGCTCATCAATTTAAGTATCTCATTTCAAGCACCCAAGCCAGAAAAACTGAACAAAGGCACCCAGTAGAGACCTTGAAAACCCACAACAGGAAGACAAAGAGATCAGAGAAGTCATTGCTTTTTTTTGCCGTGTGCCTATCAGAAGATTTGCAACGACCTTGCTGCACTAAAGGCAAAGTTTGCATTTGCAATGCAGTAAATCCAGTGGCCCCTGCTGTATAATTGCATGCCTCTCTTACTGGAGGAAAAGGAATCATGGGGTGGAAGCATGGTAGAGCCCAAACAATAGGAGATAAATGAAACTGAACATAGAAGGTGAGTTTTTCCACTCAAATTCAGAGGATTCTGCAAATCACAGAGAATTTGTTTGATCCAGTCATCAAAGCTCTGGCTGAGGTGAGAGGGGTTCAGGAAAAGGCCATGGCTGTGAGAAGTTCTGGGAGTTTCTGCTGTGCTTTGGACAAGTGCCCCCTTCTGCCCCCTCAGCCTAACCTTTCAGCTGCTAGAGAGGAGACCTCCCTTTCCTTCCAGCCATCTGCACCCTTGGCACACAGCTCCCTCAGCTCTTACCTCCCAGGTTGCCTCTGTAGGACTGAAAAATCAGGGCTGCTGGGCTGTTTCTGCAGTGCACTGTGCCTGGGACACGGGAAAGGGAAAGGTTGTGGGCGTAGAAGGCACTTCAGCAAAGATCTGTGGGACAGGACTAATCCAGCTACCCCACAGACTTCACCCATGCCTCCTCTGACAGCAGAGAGGTCTGAGGGCAAGGAGGGGATATCCTGCCCCCAGGTAGGAGATGAGGATCACAGAATTGTAGAATAGTTTGGGTTGGAAGGGACCTTCAAAGGTCACTTAGTCCAACCGCCTTGCAATGAGCAGAAACATATTCAACTATATCACGTTGCTCAGAGCCCCATCCAGCCTGGCTTT
Source organism: Streptopelia decaocto (assembly GCF_964273445.1). Lineage (NCBI taxonomy): Eukaryota > Metazoa > Chordata > Aves > Columbiformes > Columbidae > Streptopelia > Streptopelia decaocto. The sequence goes on along the minus strand of NC_138663.1, from coordinate 42,561,745 downwards.
GAATGTCTCCAGGGATGGGGCATCTACCACCTCTTTGGGCAACCTGTTTCAGTGTTTTACCACCCTCATTGTAAAAAAATTCCTTCCTCATCAGCTGTTTGGACCATGCTTACTGTGTGCCAGCACAGGTAAAGCTGGAGGTCAGCTCATTCCATCACCACCTCCCCAGCTGCTGTCTTGGGCAGCTGCCTGCTTCACCATGCCTGCAGCTCATGAGCAGCAAGTGGTGAAAGAAGACATGCCTCCAAGGAGAACCTTTCCATATTATTTTCATAATGTGACTAGCAAACAAGGGCATTCGGGTCGGAATCCATAAACCCTCAAGCAGATATTGGTCATGAAGAATCAAGCACAGTCACATCCAGTGTGCTTTGGAGCTGAACCAGTGCAGCACAAGGAAGGAGGCTGAGCTGAGCTTTAGTGCCAGTGGAGTGGTTACTGCACACTGGCCCTTATAAACATTCACAATCAGATGACTATGGCTTTGACACATGCTGAGCACCTATGCTGAACTTCTCCCATGCTGGGTCTCTCTGTCACATTTTATTTTTGCACTCACAGGGAAAAAAACAGATTTTTGCACTATCTGCTTCTAAGGCAAAGCTTAATGAAAAGCAGATGCTTTCTACCATGACTCTTGTTTCATCCTTCCCCTGATGACTTCTACTTTCTCCCTAATATGGAGGTGGAAGAAAAACTTGGTAAAGTAGCAAGCTGGGAGTTATGCAGGAAGCCTTTATTGCCCAAGGGAAAATCAATGCCACTTAGGCCAATACATATGCTACAGATAGAAGAAGTATTTGTTCAGAGAAGCCATGATCAGGAAAGTTAGCCTGTTCTTAACTTCTTGACCATTCTGGCTGTGTTGCACAGGTGTCCCAATACCAGCAAAGCTTTTGTGTCATAATAGAGTCAGATCTAGTTACAATTCAGGTGGAAAACACTGCACAGCCACACAGGTGTCACGTCGGGTGGAGCTAAGAGAACAAATCCGTGTCCCTATATTGTAACCTTACTTGTTTCCCCAGGATCACTAATCTTAATGTGATCCAAGAAAATTGGAGCTCTTCTTTCATCAAAGCGCTCTTTCTTTGAGAAGATGGAATAAAAAGGAAGCCACAGACTCAGAGCTCTTGCTTCTCATCTCTTTCACTGTCTGGAATTGCTCTGTTTATAACAGTATCCTTCATATTCATCTCAACTTCCATAGTTTCACATACCCTGTTTCACAAAGGTTGAGAGCATGGCTGCCAAGCCACCTCCAGCAAGTCTGGGAAGATGGATTTCTAGCATGAGGGAGAGAAATTATACTACCCTGCCTTCTGGGTCTACCAAAACCTTAGGCCTGACTGTTCCCAATATGGAAAACAAGGCTACTATCTACATTCCCACCTTCAAGACAGCCAGATTAACAGGCATAGTGTAGGTGCCACTTGTCATTATTTAACCGAGAGCATCCTTCTCCTGATCTCATCCCCAGCCTTTCCAGGGGCGGGCTGGCTGACATGTCATGTCAGCCCCCATCACACTGCTTCCTCGGGGTACTGCCTTCTGCTTGTATCCCAGTGCTGCCACCTTCCAGAACTTCCACAGGTACTCAAAGGGCAAAGTGTCTCACCTTTAATCCTTAAAACCATCAGCAATTATCTTGCATCACGTTTGCCACTCTATCACATGTGCAGTCCTAGCTCCCACCAATGTGGAGAGATTCCAACAGCCTTTGCCTTTTCAAAGGGTACTGCAGACAGCCATTTACACTTTAAATAGATATTAAAATGAAGCCACCTGCACGCCTTCCAGTTCCCGAACTGCAGAGCAGCGTGATGGATAATGGAAGCGTACCAACACATCAACAGTTTCCACTAGCAACTGTTGCAGAATAGCATGATACCAACTTCAAATATGGGCAGGAAATGGCTTTTGATATCAAATATAGGTTTCAACCTCACAAGAGCCTCTAAAAATAAGCATTTTATTCTCACCTGCCCTTGATTTGATACAAAATGTATTGTGGAGAAGTACCAAACTCTAGAAACAGAAATAATAATAGAGGTACAGTTTTAATTACCTGATCCCTATATTCTCAGCCTTCCTATTGGATCCGCTACCTCATTCAGTACACAGAAGTGCTCTGTGGATGAGGATATCTTCCTTATTCACTCTGTGACCGTATTTATCTGCACTACAGAAGCACACTGCACAGCATACAGAACTCTGCTTCCCTCCTGGGCTTTTCAATTTGCCTCATTATCATCACCGCTGAGCAGTTCCCAAACTCAAAAGGACTTTTGTCTTCCAGTCACCCCTACAAAACCAAACCATTATCACAGACATTTTAAAGACAGGGGAACTGATTCATAGGCAGATCACAGCTAAAAATCTGCAATGCTGACCATTAATTTTAGCCACCACAGTGGTTGGCTGCCTGTACATACAAAAGGAAACAGTTCATGGCTGGTATTGAAAAGCTGGGTGTATGTAATTTGTTCAGCATCACATTCAGAGTCCATGGTAAAGGCAGAGAGAGAAGAGTGCGATTCTACAATCCACTGTAATGTTCCCAATACAGCTACCTGTATTCAACCTCTTGCCTGCACAGGGTAGAAGGAAGGTTGCACGCATCTCCTCAAGCCACCAGTCACCTCAGGTCAGAATTCCTGATCTGGGCAACACCAGGAAATTTCCCACCAGTGTGAAGCCTCTGGATGGGAAAGAACACAAAGATAAATGTCAAAAGGATCAATTAATCTTAGGTGCCACTATGAAGACACCAATAGCCCATGTATAGAAATCTCCATGCACTCAAAGCACAGCTCTCATGGGTTTCAGATGTAGTCATGATTTCTGCAAAGCAAACCCCAAGGGCTCCCATCAGCCCCTTTCCTCCCCTGCAATAAGTCATGTCTGAGTAGATCGGCTTTTAAACAATTGAGCACAAGCTCTGTCTTGGCTGAGAACCAAGCGCTGCACATTTGCATCCCAACTTTACGCCTTCTTGCGCATTGAGCCCATCCAGATGGCAGGCTGTATTCGAGGCTTAATGATCTGCTTCCCTTCCCCCCAGTATGGGCACAGTAAATCACTAGCAAATCTTTCTGATGGTCTTTTAGAGGGAAAACAGATCAAATATATATAGTGTGTTTTAAAATACCAAGTCCTCAGAAAAATTATGGTCTGCAACATTGGTATAGAGCATAGATTCAACTGAAGGACTTCAAATGCTTGCAACTAAGGTTTCCTTGCCAGTCCACCCTTCCCAAGTCCCCATGCTGGGGACTGTCTCCTTCTTCAGCCAAAGATTTTGCCAGACTTGGCTTGCTAACTCCACTGTTGATCACTGCAGCTCCCTGTCGCCTCCAAGCAAAGGCCCTTTAGCAGGGACATGGAGATCAAAACTTTTGGAAATATCTCATGAAGAAAAGCTAGTGTTTAGTCTATTTGAAGGCTGGGCTTTGCTCACCACAGAAACTGCTGGAGCCATGACTTCCAGGGAAGAATTTTACACACCCAAGTCATGACCAGGAGATGTATGTTCACGACATGAGACACAGCTGCCTCTTCTGCCCACAGAGCAGTTTGCAGAACACCAGGGATCTGCTCACGGGACCAGACCAAAAACACTGAAGGGAGATCTTAAGATATCTTTCTGTGTGGCCACATAAGATACTTTTCTCATTTGATGAGAGGGTAAAGCCACACACACAAACTTAGTCTTGATAAATGACCACAGCGATCTGACTGCCCCTCACGACATCACACAGAAAGTTGTAGCAGATATAGGCACTGCCTCTGAATTGTCCTGACAGCACTTAACATCCTTAACATGAAGATACCTCTGTGTCCAGCCTAGGGCCTCCATTTCATCCCCTGCAAATTTTACAATATCTGTAGTGACCAAGACGAAGGCTTCACACTCTGCAGTCCTTATTGCTACTGAGCTCTGACCTCTCCCAAAAGCTGCTCCCACTGCGCCTGCTCAGTAAGACATGGCCCTGTGTTGAAACACCATGTACTCTTGTATTTAAAGATCGGTGAATGGTTTGGGATGCCAAAGCAATTAAGTCAGGTTCACACCAAACTTAATTGTGACATTTCCTGGGTACTTGGTTTTGTTCTGCAAATTAGGCCTTTTATCATCAAAAGACTGTTTTCCAGTGTGTGCAGTATAGTTGTAAGAAGAAATTCCCTCCTGTAGAGTTCACTGGGTTTCTGTCCACTTAAGCTGGATCTGACAACTTATTTGTATGCCTTGAGCTAGCCATCTGCATAGGAGTAAGCATCAGCTATAGTTCACATGTAATAAATATACTGCACAAAATATTAATATATCCACATGTGCATTCAAACAAAATGTCAGTTCTGTTTCTCAAAGAATATGGGAGCAAGGGCCAGGGCAAGCAATATAATTTTTGGCTTTTAAGTAACAGACAATGGAAGTGATCCAGTCTTGCATCTCATAAGTACTGGCAGATTGGCCGGGATTTTGATGCTAACAAAGAGATTCAGTACATGGGCCTGGTTTCAATTAATGAGCATGTGTCCATATGGCTCTGTGTGTGTATGTGCTTATAATGAGTGTTCTTTCTCGTTAATGGGTGTTGCATAAGTACGAGTGTGCATGTGTGTGCCTGTGAAGATACGTTCAGAGCTAGTTCAAAAATGCCCAGCCGCACAGGCAAAATTTATCATTGACACCCAGGACAAAAGGTATTGTATATTAGCTGAGACAAGACCCTGGAAATATTGTATTGTAAACAGAAAACCTCTCTTCCATGGCAGGAAATCAGATCCATGCAACAGCAGCATAAGCACCAAACCCTGCACTGACTGTGCAGGATCAGCCACCTGTGCTGGGGCAGGGTGAAAACAGTCAGTGCTGGGACAAACCCCACTCAGGGACACAGAAGGACCAAATGCCATCAAACCTGTTCCTGGCAGACACACCAGGCAGGCTCTGCTCTACCTGCAGCGCGAGGAGGCAGAGCCTGCTAGTGCTTACTGCTCAAGTGGCACATACCAGTCTCCTCTTTCAGAGGCAGATCCCACCATTCTGCCGCCCTGGGCATCCCGACTCCCTAGGAAACATCCCGCTCTGCCCATGCCTGCAGCCAATCCATCTGTGTCCATGTCAGACCACACACCTGCCTGAGATTTGTCATCAAACAACATGGCTGTGGGTCTTGTCTACAGTTTCTGCTTCTCCTTTAGCTTTTTTTTTTTTTTAAATTTAGTTTTCAGCTCAGTAGTTGTCAGAAGGGTAGAAGGAGGAACAGGCAAATGAGATAAAATACTTTGTGCATGATAATAAATTCAGACCCAGAAATTTTAAAACAATTTGTGCATCCTTAAGCTTAACTTCATTCTTTATCCAACCCCTGCCCCACTTCAGTTTCTTAAGTTATAATTGGTTCTGCAAATTATAGGCTAATTCAAAATTAAGATGTACTAACAAGGCTGATGATGACCATACAGAACCACAGACTCTGATAAGATTTTACCTGCTCTTTTAGGGTTATCTTGCTTTTCCAGCTCTACATTTCTGTCCCACAAGATGCACTTTTCATTGTTCTAACTAATGCTTAATTTAAACTGGCGCACTTTCATCTCTTTTGATATATCAGTGCCTAAACACTTGATTTAAGTATCCCCTCAAGCTCTTCTTTCATTTTACTTCCAACAGAGGCATACAGGGCTCATGACCCAATAGTTTGGCCACATCTGTGGATCCTAAAGAACAAGACAGTGGCCTGATATCACCAGTGCAAGACTGAAAGTTAGGGGTTTAGGACAAGATACGCCACTGAATCAGGTTAAGATCAGATATAGTTCAACTGCTTGGAGACAAGTCTGGGACAAGAGAACAGCTCTGGGACTATGTGTAAGACATTCACCCTTGCCCTGACAGACCCCTGGTAGCAGTGCAGCCATTGCCTACCCCAGTTTCAATCCTTACTCGATCTGCAATAGAGTTGAACAGTTTCTCCATTAGCACCATGCATAAGGCATTTACTCTTGCCAACACCAAACCTTCTCCATCCTGGGGAGCATGCTGGATGCAACAACAATATGAGAACTGTGGCATCCGCTGCTCAAAACCATGGCCTTATTGCCACTCATCCCACACCTGCTGCACACTGAATCTCTTTGGACCTTTTATAAGTGGAAACATTCTCCTTCTACTATACTGAATAGTCATTTTGGTGCCACCTTCTAATGCAGAGATAATCCCTTGTGACAATTAGCATTGAAAGCCACAAAGTAATCCACGATGAAACCATATACTCCAGATTTCTTTACAGAAGCACTTACAGTATTTGAGTGCCTTAGAAATACTCTCTGTACCCTGTGTTAATTTTCCTGCCCAACTCCATGCCCACTCCCTTTCCTCACAGGATCAAATATATCTTGAATTACATTTTGCCCTCACAACAATTCTGTGAGGTAGGAAAGTCTAATTTGGAGTGCTCAAACACAGTTTTGAGGGCTTTCATAAATCACAGTCTAGAATATCCTGCATTGCAATGACAGAGCTAAGTACGAACACAAGCCCTTCAAACCCTGAGAATGGGTCTACCCTGCTACAACACAACCCCCAGCGGCACTTCTGAGGCCAAACCCCAACACCACAAACCTTGACTAGACTGAAGAGCCCACTCTGAGGATTCCCAGCTGGAAGCAATGACAAGTAAGGGATCTCAGGAGCTTCAGATACTTCTAGGACCCCTAGGACACACGTAGTCTAAATGACTCAATGATCAGGGTGCTGCCTGGAGCCTCTCAACCCACCACATCTCCCAGAGTCAGTATCTCCGTCCTCTTATGCCTCTGTGCAACACCTGAGAGCCTTTGTGCATAATATGACTCTTCAAGCCCTCACAGTACAAACAAGTCATCTGGTCCTCTCCTCTGTGAGAGCATGGTGCCTTGAGGCAAAGCAGTCACCAAAGTCCTCAAGACAGTGTGGCAGAGGGACAGCTGCCCACTCCGCTCTATGTGCTCCTCTTCCTCAGCACTGTGGAAGCCATCCCAGAGAGTTGCACTTATGAGGAAGTCACTGATCAGACAGGTTAACTCTGCCAAGCCTAGATGGATAATGGTGACCAACTCCCATCTCCTTCCCCCCAGGAAACCTGCAAGTGACCAAGGAGAGTGTCTTCAAGAGGAGCACTTGGGGGGTTCTCAGGAGGAACACCATTGCACAGGTTGTGGGAGGTCATGAGGCTGAATGGGGAGAAGGCGACCGAGAAATAGAAGCGCAGGAAAACAGTAGATGTCCAGTCACTGACTATACAAAAGAAAATCCTTGTCTGCCATCTTCCCTTCAACAGGAGCACATCGACAACCCAAGGAGACCTCCATGAACAAAAACCATATCAGAGGCCCCTCAGGTCTCTGCTCTGCTCAGGAGTCCTCAAGGCACTTCACGGGCAGTGACATGAGACATGTGGGCCAGGAGGTCAGCAGCAGGGTGGCAAGAGCATGGACAAGTGAAGTGAGAAATGAAGGGAGATGTATAATATCTGCCTGGCAGAGCAGCAAAGCCAGGGGTGGAACTCAGAACTGGAGTTGAGGGACAACAATAGGATTAGAGTTTTTTTTATGGATGGGGTTAAATTCCAACACTCATTTATTTTAAAAGCCTTTTTTTTTTTTTTTCCCTTTGATAATGAGATGTAGTTACAAGCCTAAATTAATATGCTAAGACAAGAGACAACAGATGGATACCAACCAGGAGGGGAACAAGAAGAGACAATGAAGCAATTCTGGTCAGTCTGACAGATCGTGAGCTCAGCAGCCTCCTACCCACCCATATCCATTCATAGGCACATCAATCTTAGTCCTTCAGACTCTGTTTTCACTGCTCCCAGAGGAATTTTGTTACTGTCTTTGTCTTCTTCAACATTTTTACTATTTATTTACTCCAAATTTGTTAGCGACCAAGTGTTCCATCACACGATGATGGAATTCCTGACTAGGAAAGAGGATTGAAGTTTTGTAGATGAACCAGGAGAGGCTGGAAAACTAGCTCAGAATTAATGAATGGCTGTGCCCCTGTATCTGCAGCAGCCCGCAGATGGTATGCCAGGCCCGCAGTCTGACCTGCAAACGAACAGGGAATCTACGTGGTATCTACATATGCAGAGCTGTTTTGATGCTATAAAATTGCCTGACACCATGCTGAGGCTATCGAGGGAAAAAAAGCAAGCAATTCTTCCACCCTGGTGATTCTTCCGTGTCTCAGACATCACAGAGCTAAAGCCAACAGTACCTTTTCAAGTATTTTCTCCCTCAATTAAATACAGACCTAGGTACCCACAGCAAAGACTACTATCCTTTCAGAAAAAGCTCACAATACTAAATACCAGTTTTCATCCTTGTAAAATCTCTGAGGTCAATGCCAAGCGTGTGGTGGACTTAACTCTTTAAAGATCATGAAGGACTTCAGGGATAAAACATAGAAATCACTTAGCTGAGTTGAAATCATGATCTTTATGGAAAGTAATGCAAGCTGATAATTTTGATAAGGATGACAAATTCACTTCTTCCAGTATAATACATTCTAGAGAACCTGAGTGCACTTTCTGGATGGCAAACAGCAGTTACTATTAAATTTTTGCAAATGCCTTGACAAGCAATTAAAGTTATCACAGCACTTAGATATTTCTTCCTCTAGGAGTATGGAATAACCTGAATACCTGCTAACACCAGTAACTTGCAAAGGCAGGTGTACCAATTTTAAATGTACATAATAGGATGGAAAATACAGAAGACCTGTGATGTACCTTCTCTTGAAACAGCACTCTCCCTCTGAGCTTTTGAAGTGAAACCCAGGCACTAACAAAGCCATCCATTCATTTTGCCTCTAACTTCAGTGGGACCAGGATATCAAGAAAGACATCACGGAAACTGAACCAGAAACAGAGGGGCAAAAACCCACAGGAGTAAAGAGGCTGTGGCATAAAGAGAGATGAGAATGCCTGGGTTTGTTTAATTTCAAGAGGCAATAAATAAGGGCTGCAATAGATAAAAATATCAAAGGAAGAAGAAGGCAAAATTACTGTCTTGTGCAGGAAATGGAAGGGCATAGTATGACCACAGATGCAGGCACAGTGAAATGTTTTCTACATGGCATCTAAATAACTTGTGGAACTTATTGTTGGAAGATTTCATCCAGGTTAAGAATTCAGCAAAATGTAGAGCAGGATTAATGCATCTTGTAATGGATGGATTTTTTTTTTTTTTTTTGAGCTTTGTGTTTATTGCAGGACATAAACAACATCAACAACATCTTCTAAGTGGCAAGGAGTAAGCAGAAAGTATCCCTCCAGGAAGGTTATCCCTAAAGGGGATGTTCCCCTTCCCTCTGAAGTGCTACAGGCAAGCCAGAGGTAGCCGACCTCATCCTGATCTCATCTACAGGATAATTCCAGGAAGGTATTTTCGCAGCAGAAGCAAGGAATTGTATGTTGTTTAATCTCAGCCCATTGGAAATGCTCAGCAGCACCTCAGGCTGCACTGTCAGGAGATCAATTATTATATCAATAAAAGGAATTAAGAGCATTGTCAGAAAACCATCAGGAAAGCAGCTGCCCTAAAAGATACATAGACCAAATCCTCATGCTGCTGTTGCTGAGATGGAAGAGGGTCCTTCCTCCTGTCCCTGCCCCAAATCTGTGCTCCAGCAAGACAGGAGCAAATTACAAAGAGCAATTCCCCTCATTCCCCCAGGTACAAGCACCACTTTCCCCCCAGTTCCCGATAAATCTAGTGGGAAAGTTCCCCCTGGGCTGATTTGCATTAACCAACAGAGCCACATATATGAATACAGTAAGTATTGACCTCAATGCCACAAAATAAAAGTAGCAGCCACAGAGTAATGGCTTAAGGTTATTGCATAGTTTATTAAACAGAGAGAGGCTCTGCCTGCCTGGTGGAAGCTCGGCTGGCAACACGACAGTGGTTCCAGCAGCCTTTGGCCTCACAACAAGTGGAAGAAGAGGGCAGAGCTCAGGGGGAATGAGACCACTTTGGAGGCAGGTACCCAGCTCTTCTCATCAGCAGGGGTGTGTGAAAATGTGACCATGCCCAGCTATGGGGAAAGAGCGGGAGTGAATGGAACTTTTTTCTTGAGTTGGATCTTGAAGTTCTAGTTCATGGAAAAGATACACAGATTCTAGAAATGAGACTACAATCTCTGAATATAAGGCCATTTACCTGTAGGGTGTAAATCACAGTACTTCTGCAGACTCTAATGGAAAAATTCAGTGGCATAGTAGCCCCTAACTCCAGACAGCAGAGGAACCCAAGTTTGTTTCTATTTTAGGGAGAGTTCTGAACATTTTTTTTTTTTTTTTTACAATGTTCAAAAGTAACAATGCAATCCTATTATTTCTGTGGAGCAAAATAATCTCTCTTTTCTCCTGTGTCCTTTACCATCCCAGAAATCTAAAAGATGACCAGGATGGGGATAAACAACCAGCTGTTGTCTGAGAGAATATGACAGAGAATGGCCAGTTAGGTAAGCTATTTACCTGCTGGAGGATTTTGACAGACCTCCTGTGCACCTCATAAGCCAGCATAAAACATCTCAGCTGCTGCAAATTGCTTAACTCAGTGTACTCTGCCTCTGATAGGAGTTTGCAGTGCTACACCAGCCTTGTTCTTCCCTCTCCTCCCCTGTCTCCCTCACACGTTCTTGTACACACTGAGGAGGACAAGTTGCCACCTCTGAGTGAAAGGTGACATCTCTTCAGGAGGGTTATTCAGCGAGATGGCAATTTAATCCAGGCTTTCAAAGCTCTCATGCTGTCCAGTGGCTTGACTTGGCTTCCTACTGCTCTATAGCATTTTGAGGTTCTTTGTTCTGTAGGGATTTGATTTTTATTCTCTCTGAGATCGGAAAAGAAAGAATCTTTTTTTAGCATGTATCAGAGGCTGGCTTAGGAGACTAAAGAAAGGCAAGGTCATCAGTGCAAACCAAACCATATAATTGTGAAAATGATAATAAGCCTGTGATGAGAAGGGAACTAAGACTCTCTTGCTCGATACAAATTATCAGACCATGGAAGGGCCATCAAGTCCATCACCTCCGCACTATGTCACGGACAGGATCTTAATGTCATCTACTATATCACCCAGATCTCTTTGCCAAAGGTAGATCAGGCCCAGATCTGCTTGACTTGCAATATCATACCATCTTCAAATTGATTAACTACTCAATTTTCTCAGCAGCATGGAAGTGCAGGTAATGGCTATTATTATTATTCAATGCAAGTGGGAATTGTGGCTGATAGATTACCTAGAGTACAATCAGGGCAGTGATCTGAGAACAGCCTTGCTCCCGGGCCTCCTCCTGACCCCTATGGCTTCCACCCAGCTCAGCAACAAGATGAAGGCTCAATCCATGTCATGCGAAAATGTATACAAACTGCCTGCCCACCTCCCAGCTTCTTCTTCAGATGCCTGGCACTGCCAGAGCAATATTTCATAAAGTGATAGCAATAATTCTTTAACCCACTTAAGTGCAAATAGGCAGTGTTTTAGCAATCAGATTATGGTGGTGACTACCCTGCAGGTGATCGAAATCTGCTACCACTCTCAGCATGATGGCAGAAGCAGCAGCATCAGGTTGGCCTCAGCTCTGCAGCAGGTCTCCCCTCCGGCTGCTCCTTGGCTGGCCTTGGACATATCACATCATTCATAATCTGACCTGCAACCCCTGAGCAATGAGCTCACTGCCAGCACCACAAAGGAACTGCACAGCTACCTGTACCCAAAGGTCAAAAGGCATAGGTTTATCTGAGAAATAGGTTTTCAAGTTCCCCCAGCCGTGCATGCACATAAACACACATACAAAATCTTAACTGCAGGTTGAATACAAAGAAGATCATGTGTGTCCTGTCAAGCAGTATTTACTGTTTTCCTGCTCCAAGCCAGTCTTTTTCTTTCCTTGCAAACTGACCCTTGCCTATTCCTCCCAAGGGGCAGCTGCCTTCTTCCTCAGCTGGCAAAAAAGGAAACACCTCGTGGTTCCCTGAAGGATTTGCACTGCTAGCAGCCTTCAGCTGGCCAGCCTAGCACACAGGTCACAACCATGCTCATTCAAAACAAGGAAATTTCTTCCAGAGGTCCTGTATTGGTCTGTGCTGGTATGTCCCAGGAGCACACAGGTGAGGCACACTCCATGACAAACATCTCCAGGGGCGTGTTCACACCTTAATTGACTGTTTCCTGTGATTTCTTAAAGGAAGGCAGCTCTTGTGCTCTAGTTAGATCTGCAGACATGACCTCCATCATGTCCTGTAGACTGTGGAAGTGTCGAAGCCTGATAACAGCACGAAGAGTAAGGTTTTGTTTTCAGACGCAGACAGAGGGCGGCTCCATAGTGTGATGTTACAGGGATCAGCACACTTGAAGTGCAAGACATAACTCCAACTGGGGAGAACTACCTTCTAATCACAATGGCTCTTGGAGGCATGTCTCCAGGAAGGAAGTCCCTCTGGTCTAACCAAGTATGGCCAGTCTTACATTTTTAAGAGTCTGGGGTAACCAGATAGCCAGTGGTGTTTCCTCAGCTAAAGGCTGAAGGAAGTGTGACATTTAGAAAATGCAGCAGCATTCTGTGTTGACTTGTCACATATCCTTCCTCTGCCCTCTTCCACTGCTTTCCTTATTCTCCCCCCCAGTGTCAGACACAGCCAGAGGTCTAAAAGCAAATGTTATGGCAAAGTCAAGTTTCAGTACATGCTAATTTGAAATTATTTCCAACTCCAAAACACTCCATGAATTTTCTTTAACTGCACAGCAACAGCTTCCATTGCCTGCAGAGTAAATATGGCATTTCACAGGCCAAGCCAATTTTCTAAGTAAACATTACTGGGCAACAGAACAATACCATTTTTAATAGACAGAACTGGTGAAAATGTGTGGGAAAATAATGGAAAAAATGTTACACCAACATTTGCAAACTTTCCAGTTAAAAGACACATACACACAAAATAAGTCTTACAAATGGCCATATACATTTGGATAAAACTCAAAAAATGGAAATTTAAAATCTTCAGTGGCCACCAGAGGGCTCTGGGTATGCGTGAGAAATGATCAGCTGAAGTCAACTCCTTAATTCATTCCGAAATGCCTGTGTATGCAAAATACCAGGTAAGTCTCCCCATTCATTGCATTTTCTTCTATGGAATTAAAAAAAAAAAAAAAAAAAAAAAAAAAAAAAGAAAAGAAAAGAAAATTTGTATCAATAGATTTTTCTTGAGAAAATGCCAATGAACAGGCCCCCAGTAATATGACTGCTGTTTCTATGTCTTCACACACAGGACTACCAGCCGCCTTCCATCTTCACTGACTGAATTTATCAGAAAACAACAGACACTTTGGAAAGCATGAAGAGAAGGAATTTAGTTAAAAAAATAAAAAAGGAAGAGAGGATGTTTTCTTGGGACAGAATCATTTATGCAATATTCAGAGCATCTACCTTAACAGTTCTCAAGGGTGCTGCACATAGATGCACCCATTTACTGGCTGGCTACAGGGAGAATGTGATCCTAGACCTTCTAAAACTGGGTAAAGACATAAAGATCTTTCTCCAGCACAGCAGCTTTTAGACCCCATGCTGGATGCCAGCAGCACTAACCAAGCTGCATAGCATGCTCTGTTCCACTGGAGACAGTGGAATTAGGCTGGTTTCAACAGGACCAACAGAAATAGCTGCCTTCCAGTCCCAGGAGACACTTGCACTTTACTGCAGTGAGTAATGCTGTTTGGTATGGTTTGGAGTAGCTCTTACTTGACTTTCGCTTCTTTCCAAGGATACAAATTTCCCCCCTGACAAGCCCAAGGGATGTGTAGCTAAATCAACTAATCTGGAGAAATGGACAGTCATGCATTCAGGACTACAGGCTGCTTGGGAACCATGAGAGGATCAATGAGATGCTCCTAAGGGATTATGTCTCTTACCTCTCAGTGATTTTTGTAGTGATTCTGACACTCGCTTAGAGGGGTGGCATTTAATCTTTAAACTGCTGACAGAACTGAGGTCTCAAGGTGAAATTCAGCTATATGCTGAGCAGCAAATATCCTTACTGGTGTATATCCAACCAGTTGCTACAACTGAGGATGATGAAGACAGAACAAAAACGCTGGAGGAATAGCCAGAAACCAGAAGTATCTACAGTATCTGTTTGGTAAACAGTTAATACTGTGCTTACTCTCAGTTTTTGTAGGCACAGACTTGTCCCTGTATCAGCTGGTGACAAAACATGGAGAAGACACAGAGAAAAAGGGGGTAATTTACATTATCTATTGTTCCTTGGGGTCAGCCTGCAGTACATAAAGTGGGACAACAGCAAAGACAATAATTCCTATCATCTGGACTGAGCATCTGGTCTGTTAGAAGCAACGCCCAGCTAAAAACAAGAAGAACTAGAAAAGATGTTTTTTTGCTTACGCAAAACTGGTTTTTTCAAACTCAGCTTGTTTTATAAGATGAGAATAGATCATACCTACAAAAATTATCCAGAAATCTAAAAATGCAGATAAAAGCATTTATTTAAAACCAAGGTTTCTAGGAGAGGTAGACCTCTCCTCATCAGTCTTCTTTACCTAACTTACCTGAGGGCATCTATAGCTCACATGAGAAGCCTGCCTTAGGCACATGTATCTTCTAAATCTGATTTGGTATCTAAATTACAGATTCTAACACTTAGGTGTCCAGCAATCCAGGGAAGGTGACATTACTTCCATTCCATCACCACCATTCATATGGATTGTCCCCACCCTGTTTCAGTTACTACAAACCATAGTAAACTCAGCTGGAAAGCTTGCCAGAACCCAGCACTGGGCAAGCTCAAGGTACGTATACTACTACAAGTCTATAACCTGTGGGGCTACATGAAACAGCCAACACAGAGGAGTCTTCCAGTTTGATCTGCTTCAAAGAGAGTGTCTACCTTTACTTCAAATAAAGGATCCAAGAGCCCAGAAGGCAATAAACCCAGGAGGCATCTTGCATAGATATCCAACAGATTTCTATTCTTAGCGTGATTCTAGCATAAAATGTTCCCCAGTTTGTCTTGCTGATGAAGATAGTTCTTAAAACTGGACATGATGAAAGATGCCATCACAGAAAAAGTGCGATCTAGGATGCCCAAGGGGAGCACAATCAGTGTGTGTGAACACAGCATGTGTCACAGTGTATAAGCAAACAGCAGCATTATGCTCATGAGCAATATTTCTCCTAGAAGGCAAGCAATACTTCCTGAAGAAGCCAAGCTTCAGTTATGTGTACTCAAGGGTTATGGACAGTACTGATGATTGCCTTTACCAGTGAGGACATTTTAAAAATATCCAAATGACACAAATATCTAATTCCCCTTTTCAAATTTGAACTAGACCTGAGGGTAATATTCATCATACTAATTTTAGCTATCTAACAATGTGGCACATACGCATGTGGGCAAAAATAATCATTTGGGTTCCCTCTATAGCATGGGTGCCAAACTCATTTTCACCAGGGGCCACATCAGCCTCGCGGTTGCCTTTGAAGGGCCAAATGTAATTTTAGACTGTATAAATGTACACTTACACAGTCCTAAAATTACATTTGGCCCTTCGAAGGCAACCATGAGGCTGATGTGGCCCCTGGTAAAATGAGTTTGACACCCCTGCTCTATAGCAAAAGGGGAGAAACAGAAACATTCAGAGGGCAACTCAGTGGGTCTAATCACAAAAGAAGCAAGCAGTGGGCAGTACTATCCTCTCAGTTCTCTGTGAGGTGGAGGTGTATCTTTTCTTGCTCAAGTTACAGCACGACCTCACCGGAACACATTGTTTGTTCATGTTTCTCTCCCTGACTGTGAAAGAACCCTACACAACAAGGTGAGGTAAATGTTTCACTTTTCTGTGAGTGAAGCTGAACGAGATGAACCCACCCTCTCTTTCTATCAGTGTGTTAAAATATTTTGCTATAAAAAAAACTGAAGCAGCTATTCTAAAAAAGGGATTTCAGGAGATGCTAAGAAAAATCCTCCCTTTAGTGAGTTTGAAAATGAAATAAGAATAATAGATATTTCAACTGTTCTGGCATGAAAAGCTGTTAAAAGCATGGCACTTCTAAAGAACTCTGAGATTACAAGACTGAGTTTCCAGAAGTGATCCTTCAGTTTCATTTTGAAAATTCCCTGTAGAGGAAAAATTAGAAATACTGCTTTTCATTCCCATCCCCAAGAAAAAGGACAAGAAGCCATTGACTTTGGCAAAGCCAAAGCTTCCAAGTCTCAGCAAACTAAAAACCTACTGTCACAGCACAGAGGCATCTCCTTAGGAGGAACTAGTCTGCATGTCCACTGTTGAACCAGGCAGTTCATTTACATATGAGACATGGCAGAAACCTTGCAACAAGCAAAAAGACCTGATACCAGCTAATCTACCCCAAGGTGATGAGAACAGTGGTCAGCAGGCTAAATGTAACCAGGTAGCACTGGACATGTCACAAAAGCAATGCTAGCTGGACAGGAGCAGATACGGGATGATTGTATGTCCAAGTAGAACTAGCCTGCAGCTCCTGTGTACTCCTCTTCCATAACATTCTTAAGAAAATCCCACTTTGCCTTCATTTTGTAGAAAAGAAAATGCTTTTTGCTGGGAAAGGCAAATCTATAATTTTGGTAACTAGAGGCAGGAGCAGCTTAAAGAATGACCGACTGAAAAACTAAGTGTGAAATGCCTCTCAGCAACAGGCAAGGTTTTGTCACAGAGGAAAGTGAAGAAACTACTCCCTCTGGATGCTCTCCCTCCAGCCAAGGTTGTATAGCAACCAGTGAAAGAAAACCAGTTGCTCTGCATCACATATTGCTCAGGGACATTGCTGGGGAGTCAGAAGGCAGAGGCCAGGTGAAGGTGACAATAGCACAATGGTCCTGTATTGACTCTGAAATAACCTAATCTGGGACATGGTCTAGTCTGGCCTCTTGGCTCCTGTCCGTGCCTCCAGACACAAAGACAGATAAAGAAGCACATATAGGCAGTGCTTTAGCTGATGTTGAAACCTACTCCATGCTGTCACCACCTCCTGTGTAGTAAGGTTTGGCTCTCTCCCAGAAGGATGCACCCAGATACGTGAGAGTGCTAAAATGCTAGTGATGAAACCTTCCAACATCTCATGTTATTGTAATGGAAAAAGAAAGTGGTATTTGCTCCCATAGTCCTGGATTTTCTTGTGAATATCATCAGTTTTTAATGAGAAGTGGATGCTCACATGATCATTCACTCTTACTCTCCTTGTGCATCTTCCTCAACACAGCTGTGTGGATCCACTGGGTTACACAGCTTCTGCCAAAACCCACATTCCCTCCTGTTCCTGGACAGGCACAAAGCCAAACAAATGTGCCAGAAACATCATAAGCAAGACCCTCTCCCTTACCCCCTTTCCAAGGAGCATTTTCCCAGAAGTGCTAAAGGTTGGTGTTTCCTGCAAATATCTCTTTTCCTAGTAAGGTAGAGCACCTCTCATGCATTGCTGCCATGCATATCCCACCATACAACACAGAGCAGCTGAGTGTCCTTCAGAAAGGCCACAAAGGACAGGTGAAAATGCCTTCCTGTCATCTGCAGTTCATCACCAGAATCTTCTGCCTGTATCAAAGAGCCAACACTTCTCCTCCACTTTCTTCCTAGAGGAAAACTCCATACATTACTGTAAAATTAGGGCTGACATTGCACTGAAGGAAGAGTCAGATGGATAATACACATGGCCAAATATAAGCACTGCTTCGCTCTTCTAACACAGAATGAGTGAATTGTAAAGCCATAACAGGGTAGCCACAGTGACTAAGAGCAGTGCCTCACAGCAGAGACCTCATATGCTGGTCTTACTGCAGCGTGTTGCTGACCAGGATGTTGTCTTCCAGCCCCTGCCAGCAGAGGTAATGAAAGGAAGGAAACCTTGAAAGACTGCCATGTCTCCCCTCTGTCCCTGTCCCCTCCTCCCTGAAATCCAACCTGGAGCATCCTGGGGGAAGCCCCATCTGCTTCTCATTCCAGACCATGTCATGTCATAATCAGTCCTAATTATGCCTCATTTAGCTTGATATGTACCAGATTGGGAAAGATGCCCTAGCGAGAGAGAGCATCTTGGATGGCTGCAGCGGCCAGGAGAGGCAAGAGAAAGTGTGAAGCATAAATTAATAAAAGGGAGACGCGAGCCGTGCCGCCAGCCAAGGGGCGCCAAGGGGCCTGGCAGCTGCGGGGTCCCCCAGATACAGCCCCAAAGAGGGGGCGCAGCGGGAGCCGG
Source organism: Streptopelia decaocto (assembly GCF_964273445.1). NCBI lineage: Eukaryota > Metazoa > Chordata > Aves > Columbiformes > Columbidae > Streptopelia > Streptopelia decaocto. The sequence continues at coordinate 42,543,444 of NC_138663.1, read as the reverse complement.
AGGGGCGGTAGCGCCCCGCGGCCAAGCCCCGGCCGCGCTCCGCCCGAGGGGTTTGCACCCGCCGCACCCGCCGCCGCCCGCACGGTGGCGCCCGCCGCGGCCCGGTGGCGGCACCGCCCGGCCCCGCTCCGGAGCCAGGGCGGCTGTGGGGGCAGCGCCCCTCGCACAGAGTTTGTCCCAGTGTGAGGCACCCGGGGAGGGGGGCTGTGTGTGCTCGCCCCCATTCCTCGCTACCCCAGGTGTCTTCTGGTTGACCCTTGGGCTGCTAGTGGGTCCTGCTGGAAGGGGGAGCTGCCCCTGCCCCTCCTGCTCCTTGGCCGCTTGCTGTCTAGCTGCTCTCCTGGACTAGAGGCCTGGAAAGGTCCTGCTCCCCTGTGCCCACCCTAGGGTCCCACCGAATCCTGAGGGGCTGGTGTGTCTGCCAGCATGGCCTCATCCCAGTTGGGTCCGGGATACTGCTCCTGCACCATTGGGGTCACCTACAACAGGTGGCTACAAAATTAACACTGCAAAAATAATGTTGCCCAGACACTGGTTATGGGCACAATAGGTTCCTCCTTCCTGATTGAAGGCTTATATAAGTTATTTTTAATAGGTGTGCTTGCTGTAGTGCAGGAAATCTCCAGTCCCTATTTTTCCACACAACGACATCACCTGCAGATGCCCAGATACGTGCAGCACTCACAGCTGATGCACCAGCTGATGCACACTGAGTGCAAGGCAGCTGGTCCTCCCCGATGGGTGCTGGGAGCTGCAGGCTCTACCATAGTCCCTGGCCACCATCTCTCTCCCTCTTTGTACATCAGTCATGGGTCAAGGCTGAAATGCCACCTGCTAAATGCAGGGACTGGCAACAAGTAACCCACAGGAAGATGCAAAAACATCAGGGGTATCAATCAACAGAGGTTGGTTTGAAAGGAGCACTCACTGCTCAGCACCTCTTTGAGACCCGTGTTGCAGAAGCTGCTGAGGAATCTTCAGCAAGAGTCAAAGGCAACAACATCACTGTGACCTGGGCAAAAAGGCGTTTTCACAAAACATTATGGGGCAGGGAGAAATTAGCCAGCACGGGAACAAAATATGAAGAGGCATCTTCACATATACTACTCACCTTTCTGAGAAAAACCTTACTTTTTGCTTGGGTCTGAGCTCCTGCAACTAAAATGGCTGTTGGGAGAGCCAGCGCTCCACCATAGCCAGCTGCAAGCTGCATCTCTAAGCTGATGCAGGCATTGCATCTGCAAAGCCACCAGCCCTCCCCTCTGCCTCTTTTTCCTCCTCGGGACCCACCTTCTGAAAAGCCCACCAGGGAGACAGGCCTGTGTTCATTCGGCCTGTCCTTCTCCCACCTCACCCTCTTCTGCTGCAGGGGAATGAGGTCAAATTCCAGAGGGAGAGAGGAAGGCACAGCCACCTGCAATACAATCAAACTGCTGCTGTGGGAAGAAGTCAGGCAGTGAAAAAAGGATGATTTACTGACACAAGCTAAGCCAATATAAACACTTATGATACAGGTGTCTGTGCTCTAAGGGATTGCCTGCCTTAATTCAATTGTTTTGTAAACTGATTTAGCTAAATCTATATTAAACTGGTGTTTAAACAGTGTTTAAAAAGTCATTAATAAAACATATCACCATAAAACAAATACACATTACCAAGGCTTCCTTTTTTGCTGACAGGATGTATGCTTCCCCCAACACCCCATTTCTTTTCCCTTCTTTTCTTTAGAGGTTGTACATTCTTCTGTGTCGTGACTGCCTCTTTCTTTCTGCACTGTATAAAAATAGGGTTGTCTCCATTCAAAAGTGTGCAAGTCCACCTCTAGCATGTCTCACTGTTGTGTAAAGTTGTGGAGACATTTATTCATTCTTATATAACTTCCAATAAGATTCAACCTGAAACAATATTTTTAAGCAGATTTTAAGCAAAATAGTTTATTCTGGATCCAGCCTGACCCCTTTCATTCTTTCCAAACATATCTCTCCTACAGTTTGGAGCTACTTATTGACTCTGAAAAGATGTTCCTACTTTTCTTGTTTTCAGCAAGGTCACTTTATTTAAAACAGTATTTGTGTTATTCGGTATTTTTAAGTCCTGTTCCAAAATCACCAAATCAAATCTTTAGCTGTGCCCAGAATTAACTGTTTCAAAATTCCAAGACCTTTTCACAAACTTGGCCCAAACGCCCAATTAGTTTGGTCTCCTTCACCCCAACCCCTTCACTTTTTAAACAAATGCATGATAGAGTTAAAAAAAAAAAAAAAAAAAAAAAAACAACACAAAAACGAGGTTACTGAATCCCTAGCAGAAGTCAACAACAATAGGATTAGAATAGGCCAGATCTTCCCTAGACATGTCTATTTTTTTCATCCAGAGGAGGACTTTTGACAAGTGCTTCCTGCATCCAGCTGTTTGCACATCTGCAGGATGCGCTGGAGCTATCATTCCCTTGGGAAGACAGGTGAGGGGTGGCTGGAGAAGCCACACTAAACAGCAGAAATTGTCACTAACAAGAATGAAGAGGGAAACATTTAAAAAAAAAAAGTCATTGAGGGGACCATGACAGACTTCACTATCAGGTGGGCAGCTCTGAAGGAGTTAGGGAGGTGGGTAGAGAAGGAAGGTGGGCTGGAGCTGATCTGCAGGGAGGGATAGGAAGCAACCTCTGGACAGGTGGGGAAGCAGGAAGCGTTTAAGCTCTGAGACAGCAGCGCGACAGCTATGGGCTCTGGGATGAAAGGGAAGAGCAGTGCTGAGTTGGGATGGAGTGGCTGGTTTGGTGGACTGAGGCACATTCACTGCTCCTACAGCAATCAAACAGTACACACAGACAGCCTGCCTCTTCCCAAGAAAGCAGACTGGCCCCCAACGCCACACAGCTCTGCTGATTGATACCCTCAAAATCCAACAGTCCCAGAGTGCAGCCTCACAGCACATCAGTACAGCAAAGGGTCGCAGGGAGCCACGCCAAACCCCCGCAGCCCCACGATGTTGCCATTTGAAGAGCACAGACCCTCCCCTGGGGAAACCAGTGTGCACACAAAATCTCCTGGGAGAGGCTGTCACCCACACACTCCCAGCTGTCCCAAATTCCTGCTCTTTATCAGTCCCAGAGCCCCTTTACATCACAAGATGAGGCTGCAGACTTGCTGGGGTGCCAGCAGAGGGGTAGACTCCTAAAAGCCATGCTGGGAAGGCTGCTCTGCTCCGAAGGGTGCATTCAGAATAAGCCTTGTGTACATTTAGCAGGCAACATAGTCTACAACCACCCAGCCTGGCAACGTCGCTGGAGGCCTGAAGGGTAGACAGTCCAAGCCAGGATTTGTGATTGTTTACCTTGACATCCATTTGGATACACTCCAAGTGTAGACAAGGGATTTAGATGTCCAGATTATTTGCCCTCGTGGCACCAATGCACAAACACAACTACTAGGAAGATTAGAGAGATTCTAGCTGCTTAAACTGCTCCCCTTTTCCTGCCAACACTGATCACTCTCTGATAACCCTGATGATAGACATTAAAGCCCCAGTGCCACTAACAGTGACTGGCACCAGTGTGGTGATTACATATCCCATGGAACCACCCTGCCAGTGCGGTGCAGTTTAGCTCTGTTTGTCTCATCACAGCAGTGGTCTCATCTCTTCTGGTGGGGCTCCACACCTTGGCCCCCAGCAGCAGTTCCCAACAGCTCTTGTGCAAGGCACTAGACAAAACTGTAGCAGAAAGATGTCTCTTGCCTTTTTATTTGGCTGCTTAACCACACCGAGATGGTCCAGATCATGAGAAGAAACAACAGACAACAGAAGGAATTACAGGAAATGTAGATCTCAGTTGTCCTCGCATGATTGCAAGTTGTTATGCTAGTTTTATTCATACTTTGAAATGTCACCTCTTTGGACTGTGGCCAAAAATATTAAGTTCTAGTCCACACTAGAAAAATAGAGGCTTTGACCAAAAGTGTCTTTAATAAGCTTTAGCTAAACCATTTGTTATCAGTAATTGCTGCAAAATAAGAGACATTCTGTTCAGCTCTGCATCTTTGGAGGGGAACACAATAAGTAATTATGAGTTTACAGCGCAATTACATAATGGTTCAGTCTGAAGCACTTTCCTTGGTGGTAGACAATTCTGTCGTTAGGCTGCAAACTCAGGGTGGGGTTTTGCACTTTTGTCTCCCTGTGTCATTTGAACCTGGGGAGCAAAGCCTTCCACGACTTCAAGTGCTTAGTGTTGTAGTTCTGCTCCTCAGAAAGAGGACACCTCCCACAGCCAAATGCACACCTTTGGCTTGTGAACAACATTTTCCACAGACTCTGTGGGAATTTCGCCAACGCTGAATCCATCGAAACCTTTTTCTAGCTCAAGTTACAGGTCTCCTAACCAAATAATGACTTAGCTCAGCCTGACTCTGAGAGCACAGATAAGAGCACAGCAGAGACTAATCTCCCTGGGAGGCAGTCACACGTGTATGCTACGCTATTGCAGTCTTAAGCCTTCCTGCAGCGCATACATTGGGCTTTGGTAATGTTCCCCTCTGAGCCTTCTCATGGAGTGGGACAATTGCTGTAGATGACAGGGAGTTAGTGATGATGGTTGATGAATGGTTTAGGGCATGTGTTCCCATACTACCAAAGAGGTGCAATTTGAATCATAGGAATATCCTCCTTTTATTTTTTACTCTTTCTGCAGTGGGCCCAACACCCTTTAAGACTGGTTGTTGTTTACCTGCTCTCTTGTCATCCCATCTCAATACCTCAGCTATGAGATCCAGCTCCTGTTCTTATTTTTGGCAGGTAAACACAGTAAACCTGTGCATTGTCTAGTGCTTTTTGATGTCCTTTCTTATTCTTTTTGATGGGTCGGAGGATGCCTTCAATGCTGTCCAAACCCCTGCTGTATTCAAATAAATTGCCTTTTTTTAATTTTCCAGAGAACACTGTTTGCCCTCTGGGGCTGACAGTTATTCCCATACACTCAGAAGCAACAAAACCCAAACATACTGCATCCTTTGTAGTCAGCTTAGCATGTAAGAGCAGCGGCACCCAAAGCTGTGTTTGTGGAGGGCCACTTAAAGAGTGGAGGGCAGTAGTGAATAGGGCATGTGCTCATAATAATGTTTTTCTGAGTGCAGCCCATGAATTCTGAGGGAATGTACCATGATGACCACCAACATTAGACCCTTCTCTAGATATTTCACAAAGGTAATGTTAGGATTCGGCCCTTTGAAGGCAATCGCAAGGCTGATGCGGCCCCCGGTAAAAATGAGTTTGACATGCCTGCTTTAGAGGGAACTGCAGGGCTTGTTAGAGGGGTGGACTATGTGAGGAAACAGGCAGCTGCATACCATAGTGAGGAGCATCTCTAAAGCTCAGCGAGTGCTTAACTCCTTCTAGATCTCTTCTTTCATGCTGTATGCTATTAAACAACGAAGACTCTAATAAGCAGGTGCATCCAGCTCTGTGCAACGAAGCAAGCAGGCTGGGGCTGTAGGCTTCACAGCAGAAGCTGTAAAGAATTGAAACTGCAGAGATGGAAATCATTGCTGTGAAAGCACATTTCATCACTTTCTTCCCATGAGTGGAAATCCTTACACCTCCTGCCTCCTCACCCCAAATACCCCAAAAGACATTCAGCTGCATTGTGTAACAGGGAAAAACTTTATCTACAAGACAGGCCCATGGCAGCAGAGCTTATCCCTCACCCTTGGGGAGAGCTTTAGGACACAGGCAAAGGAACTTTGTATCACACAAAGCAAATTGCTGTTTCTGAGTTAGATTGCCATAGAAAGCCTAAGCCATCAAATGACAGAGACAAGGAATAAGAGGGAAGGATGGCAAAGAGAGAGTCAGTTGAGATGGAAGAACAATTTTGTGGGTTGCTTTTTGTTTGGGTTTTGAAGAATGAGAGCACTGTGCTTCCAGCATATGATGCACAGCAAATGCTGAAAGGCCAAGCAGAGGAAGAAGGGGAAAAGGCCCTGAAAACCTTAAATGCATTATAGAAATATGAGAAGGAAAAGGTTTTATTTCCATGGCAACGGGTCCTATGGTGCTTCTGCTGGATCAATCTACCAGAGAAAGAGGACTTTCCCTGTTAGGGATGCCAGCAAAGTGAAAGACAATTACAGAGACCCCTTCCTTCAACCTCATTTGCAAATATTCTACTTGATGTATGTGAGTGCTCAGACATTACATAGTGCCCAGAAATGAGTGTCTGCATAGATGACAGGGAGTGAGCTCCTGGGCATGTGTAGGTGAATGTCGCCAATGTCTGTGAAGGTTTGGGTTCATTGTGGTTATTTGTCCTTCCACCATGCTTTTTCAGTGTATGAATACAGCCCAGGGGGTCAACAGAAACTTAAGAGTTAAAATTCTTATTGACTACAGATTTGGGATTAAGAAGTTGCATTTCTCTTCCAAAACAAGAGGACTTTGTTCTCATCTGTCACCTCCCATTGCCTGCATACATGTACGTCAAGGCTGAGGTGCTCTGTGGCAGCTGTTTTGCCACAGCAGCATGGCATGAACAAATTCAAGAGAAAAAGGAAACATGAAACAGGAGAGGGAATTTAAGAGATGCAAAAAATACTGATATAAGAAGAACTGGAACAGGACTCCAAGCACAGCTTTCATCCTCTTGCAAAGAGCATCATTAGATCATCATTTACTAAAAGTGGTCAGCTTTAATACTAACTGAAACTTTCTGTCTATGACATGGTGATGCTCAGAAGCTCAAAGAGACACTGTTATACATGTTGTAAAACAAACAAACAAACAAACAACAAACCTGTGCTCCAAGTAACCTAAAATCTAAGTGGGTAAGAGAAAGATTTAGATATCTGTATTTTGAAGATGGGAGGCAGGGTTAAGGTGTAAGAGGTTAAAACACCTTGTCTAAAGTTGTACTGGAAGTAATGGAACTGACTGAACCTACAGGTCCTGACCTCCATCCAAATGTCTAATGATACAAATATCTCTAGAGTAGTATCTCCGGGTGCTCAGTCGAACAACTCAGCAGATGCAGCTCAGCTGCTGAGACCCAGCATAATCACACAGATAGAATAAATACAGGCAGCACAACAGCTCCATGGCTATGTGAATGTGCCAGACACTCCTCTGCCCACTATGGTTTCAGCAAAGACATTTTCTTCCCGAACTAAAAACAGCACTAACTAAACAAAGAAAATAACCCAACACCCTTCAGCCATCATAGCATATTACATAGGGAAGCAGGAGAGCATTCACCAACTAGAAGGAAAATATCTCTACACTGATCAGCTGCAGTATAGTCACTTAGGGCAGAAATAAACTCCCTCTCTGGTATTTTAAGGGCCAGACCCTGAAAGGACATGCTGCGAAAAATTTCTGTTGAACAGGTCTAGATGGTGTCCTTCCTCTTCTTTCTCCCTCTGCCTGACTAACTTTTGGGAAAGGAAATGTGGGGACGAAGTAAGTGGAGACTGAAGCGTGCCAATAGCCAGAGAAAACAAGTATGTGTGCTCTCAGGTACCAGTTCCAGGATTAGCAGCAGGTGAACAAGTTACAGAACTGTGCTCCAAATAAGCAAACTTAGCACCTCTGGATCCTGAAGAGAAAAATGTACATAGGTGTTATGGCCTGCACAGCAGTACCCTTCCCTTTCTCTGGGGAAGGAGCTGGCAGTAAATGCCAATCCCAGCCTGAAACTGGCAAAGCAGTTACAGAAAGCAGGCCAGGCAGAGACCAATGGCCATAGACAACATCCTCCTATTGCTCTCTGACGTTTTGCATTACAAAACTTTCCCTCCTTAGTGCTACAGGTTGGCCTCCAGCCCTTCTTTTGTCCCACTTAGTCAAGTGCCACTCAACTCACCCCTGCCACCACCACCAGCACAGCAGTGACAAACCATAACAGCAAAACTCATACAGCATCTTGTCTATCCTGTTTTTATGTTCTGCCCCAGCTGTCTATAATGGATTTCTCATTTAAAGTCTCAGGACACACAAAATCTACATGTCTATGTCTGTGTGCACAAGGCTTTGTCTTCCATTAGCCTCATATCACTAGTCATTGAGGGTAACATCATGTTACCCATCATGTTACCAATGAGGCGGATTCCTTTCTCTGATCATGCATCAAAACAGCATGGCAGATTTTTGAAAAAATGGGTCGTGGATTTTGAGCTGACCATGTCTTTTTTATTTATTTTCCTTGCAATATTCTCCATGCAGAGTCAGAGAAAATCTGCAAGGTATTTCTACAGGCCTCCTCTACAACTATGCAAAAGCTGTCAGAAGCTGATCCTGGAGAAGTATTTTCAGTAGCCCTTGGAGGCAAGGCAGTGACACAGGGACACTCATAGCAAGACACAGAGCACAGGACTCAAGGCAAATAGGCTTAGCAAATGAAACAGGACTGAATATTCCATAAACAACACAAGGATCCTGTAAATTATCTGCCTCACAGCTCGCCTCAAATCTCCACATTTAAGTATAGGTACCACATCCTCCTGGGCCCAGCTCAGGGAGTTCACATGTTGGATTTCTACATGTGAGACTCTGGAGGGGGACAAGGAGTAGCTGAAAAAGACCTGAGGAAAGTGAGAGCATGGCTTCCCTACGAATACTTCCAGGGCATGGAGCTTCTCCTGGCCCGATATGGAGGCCATCCCAACTTGCTGGCTTCAAGTCAACGTAGCACTATAATTCTCACCTGCCCAGTACTAAATTTTCACCTTCCATTACCCCGTTTCCCTGCAAAAGTTAGAGAAACATAGCAGCCATCTAAATATTTGGTGGCTTTATGTAGCCCAGATGCTGTTCTGAATATAGAACTGGTTCTCTAGGTCCATCTCTTGCGAGAGATGTCTGCTATCCTGGAGACTGTGTCAGGAGTGGGAGTCAGTATACAGCCTTGTACACAGCCTGTCCTAAGGAAAAAAAGCTTTTATCAGCTCCTCTCTGTTGGAAGAGCTGCACCCAGCCCATAATCATCTCTCCCAGTACAAGCTAGTAAGTGGGCAGAGAGCTCAGTGCCTTCTCCCCCCTGCAAGGACACCCCACCCACAGCTGTGCACCTAGATAAAGTGCCAACAAATTATGGAGGCAAGGCAGAAAATCATTCCTACAGTGCCATTTGCAAGATAATTTATAGCATCTGTTTCTGAATTCAAACGGGAGCAATGCTGCAGCCTTTCTAACCTGCTGCTCTTGCTGCACATTCGTCACCATCTTCTGGCTGTTCGGGGAGCCTCTGTGAAAGGGAAATGCATTAATGGACCCCAGGCCAGCTATTAGCAGATGCTCGTCCAGATTGTAATAGAGGTGGTAGTTTGTTTGGTTGCCCACAGGGCAGCAGAGTGGTCAAGGACTGAAACAGGGTAACAGAGATGGTATTCCTGCCCTTACCCAGCAGTGCTGGAAGGATCAGCAGTCAGGTGTGAGAGGCGAAACGGCACAATACTTTATCCAGTCTCACATTAGCAATTATAGGAGAAGTGGCACTAATGTGCTAAGGAAAAGGGACCCAAATATGGTTTGTCTTTGTCACTTTTGCAAGCTGGGAAATCCACTCTGTATACTTGCTGTGCATTGTCAGAGTGCACCAGGCTACCCTGACTTCTTAGTCACAAAATCTTTGTCCAACCTAGGTGGTGTGGGCTGGGGTTAGACTCTCCCCCTTGCTTATACCTGGTGGACTGAAGCACTGATTAACAACTCTCCTTTGCAGCATATGCTGGGGTCTCTTGCTCTTTTTCCTGTATTCCTTCTTCAACTTCGTCACAGCTGTCAGCCACCTGTGAAACCCGAGTTTCTCACCTGCAGCTGGAACCCAGCTCCCACTCACAGAAGGCAGGGAACAAGATGCTAATGCCCATCAAAGCAGGATAATAACTCCAAGGGTATCTTCCTGGTCACACCTGGTGCCAGCTCAGAAGACGGACAAGTTAACGGTCAACCCAGCCTGCCATGGTAAATGCATGTTCAGAGTCTCTCTGCTCTAACTTGGATATCTCTAAGACTAGAGTGAATTGTCCTATGGAGGTCCACCTGTCTGTGTCTTGGCCACCGGCATTACAGAAGCCATGTCCCTCTCTCCTCAGTACATGATTGGATTAACCTTGTTGATCCTTTGGCCACAAGGTCTATGTGAGACCTGCTATGTGGGCTGAGTCATGTTGTGGTAAGTCGTGGTTCACACGATTATGCTGGCTGTGCCTGGGCCACTTAGGCAGAGCTGCCCAGTGCTGGATCTCCCATGGTTAGTGCCTCCTGCTAGGGAGGGGGCAGAAGGACAGCAGCAAGCGCTGACATGCTGCAGGGCACTCCGTGTGGTGCGCCTGCTGCCACTGACCTTCCAAGAGCCCATCTGCTCCTCTTCCTCCTCCCTCTCAGCTTATGCAAAGCAGCTCATTAGCCCCATTAGCAACTGAGCATCATCTCTGATTGTTCATCAGTGATTCCATTGTCACCCTCCATCACTCCTGTTGATCCTCATTAGTGCTGCTAGGAAGCAGGAGTGTTCCTTGGATATTTATAGGAAGAGCAGGGTGTTCTTTACACTTTATTGCTGTCTAATATCCCTTCTCTGCTCACCACCACTTCCCTCACCCCATCTCTCCACAAAGAGCCTCCTCTCAATGTGGGGATTATCCAGGAGGTATACAGAGACAGGAGACTAGAATGATGGTTTGGAGTCAGAAAAATGAGAAAGGCAAGCTGGAGGTATGCAGAAGCTCAGCTCTTGGTCAGGAGTGTACAGGCATGCGTAGGGCTGAGTACCAGTGAGGGGGGCTGAGTGTGTGCCCCTATGCATACACACATCGACTGGGATATCTGTAGCAGCCTGCAAACAGATCATCATGTGCACACATCCGTCTTGGAGGTTTATGTGCCCCAGCTACAAGCATGGCAGCTTGTGTAGGTGGTATCTATGTCAGGGGCTGGGTATGAATGTGTCTCCACGCAGGACACTGCCCTGGTTGCTTACAAGAATATTCTTTCATGCAGTGCTTAATTATGGAGACAACTAGACAGAGACTAATAATTCATTCTAATACAGAGGAGAATAATTGTTATGATCGCAATAGATACACAGCTTCTCTGGGAGGAGAAGAGGTAGTGTGGGGAAGAGGAGGAGGCTGAAGAAAAACCACAGGACAAGAAGAGGAGAAGGAAGGAGGAACAAAATCTTAAATCAGTTACCTAGTACAGACACCTTTATTACTTCATAAATGGAATATGCTTAGTGTCAGCAATCTTTGCCTTACAGTATCATGAGGATATCTCTCCCTAGTCAAAGCCACAGGCCCTGATTGTGCCAGCAGTCAAACTGGGTGACATTTTAATATGACTTTTCATCTCAAGATTGCAACTTCCTTCCAAAGGGTCCCAAGGAGTTTTTATAACCTTTCCAGCTACATGATTCATGTCTTGTGGCACCAAAATGTAGTTTCTTCCTGGGAAGGATGAGCCAGCTCCACCACTGTGCGGGAGTTTTGGACAGAAAGCAGTGACAGCTTCTGTATTGCTCTGCAACCATGGGTTACGCATGTGCATGTGTGCGAGGAGGATTTCAAAGCAGCAGAATGCAATTGCAGAGTGTGGAAGCTGGCCAGAAGCTGTAGCCAATTTATCAGCTGATATGTAGGTTAGCACTGGGGAGTTGTAAGAAATTACACTGATGATTCAGAGCGTGGCAATTCTTCCCCTGCCTCCCTGGTGGATCGTGCCCCTACAGGCAGTCGGACCTCTGTGTGACTGGTGAGAGGGGCTGCAAACCAAGGTCCTGACATGAGTAGCTGTTCCAGATCAATCACCAAAACCAGGATAGTGATCCAAGTGTCTTGAACAAAATCTAGGTTTGGGAAATGGTGTCACACACTTCTAAATCCCCCTTTTGGGTTTCAACTAACTCCCACTACTTTCACCTTCAGAATGGTGCCTTGCTGGAACAGAGATGGCTGTGTTCCCACCCTGCTTCTCCCGTGCCTTCCCTGGATATCTGCTCCTTGCCCACAGCTGACATGAAGACCCTGGGTGAAATGGATCTGCTGGAGGTGACATACCTACCAGGCTGTGTTATATCTAGACCTATCCTGCACTGTGGCTGGTGAAATGCTGCCCTGTGCTGCCCTGAGTCATGAGTCTTCCTTGCTCCCCAGTGAGGATGGTGCTGTTTGAGAGACATGAGAATCATAGAATAGCTTGTGTTGGAAAGAACCTTCATAGGTCATTTAGTCCAACCCCCCTGCAATGAGCAGGGACATCTTCAACTAGATCAGGTTGCTTAGAGCCCCATCCAGCTCGGCCCTGAAAGTTTCCAGGGATGGGACATCTACCACCTCTCTGGGCAACCTGTGCCAGTGTTTTACCATCCTCATTGTAAAAAATTTCTTCCTCATGTCTAGCCTGAACCTCCCCTCCTTTAGTTTAGAACCATTATCCCTTGTTCTATCATAAAAGGCTCTGCTAAAAAGTCTTTCCCCGTCTTTCTTAAAGGCCCTTTTGAAGTACTGAAAGACCACAATAAGGTGTCCCGAGAGCCTTCTCTTCTCCAGGCTGAACAACCCCTGCTCTCTCAGCCTGTCCTCGTAGGAGAGGTGTTCCAGCCCTCTGATAATTTTTGTGGCCTCCTCTGGACCCTCCCCAACAGGTCCATGTCTTTCCTGTACTGAGGGCTCCAGAGCTGGATGCAGAGCTCCAGGTGGGGTCTCAATGAGGTAGGGTTGGCCTTCACCCCGTAGGAAGTGCTGCTCAGCTTTATCCTGTAGACCTCACAAATAATCAGCATCCTTGACAGAAAATGAGCAAGGGCCCTGTGAGACCTGAGCAGAGCCATCTATCCTGCTGCAGGGCTGCTGCAGCAACAATCCAAAGCTGCTGAGGAACACCTGCCCTCCTACACAAACAGAGATCTCTCTCTCTGGCTCCCTAAGCAGCAGGAGCAGAGCTTTCCCTGCCCTCTGCAGCTGCAGGCCATCATGCATACAGTATTATGTTTGTATATCTCCTCTCCTTTCCTCATTGCTGCATTTGTCAACTTTCAGCTAATTTAATTGACTGCTCTGGTTATGAAGAATCATGGTGTCTAGGCACCAGGAGTAATACTTAGCATGATATTGCCATTTTCACATCCCAGAGCTGTGCAAACATTAACTAACGCTCACTCTAATTAGCTGCAACACACTGGAAAGTAGGTAAGCTTGATATTAGCCCCATTTTTTAGCTGATGACACTAAGACTCAGAAGGTCCAAGTTACTTGTCTCTGCTGTGGAGCCGAGTTCAGTGAAAGGACCAGGAGGAAAATGGGCAAATAGGTTTTCTAAGCTGTTTCACTACCTTGAGGGATATACTGGCCTCCCACACAGCATGTATTTGCTCTAGCCATCCCTCAGGAGCTGGGGACAGGATGCCTCGGTCCCACTATGCCACAGCTACCCCGCAAAGTGCCTGTGCTGTGTTCAAACAGCTGAGAACCCCTCCGCTGGCTAGCAGTACTCTTACCTGCTGCTGTCTCCCCCAGAACGTCCAACTGGCACACATGATGCTGTCAGGATGTAAGGATGTTTCCCAAAGCCACAGTCTTGCAATAGTAGGGCACATGCTTCCCCCTTTCTCCCATTTTCTTACCTGAAAGATATTAAATGACATGGCAAAGGTCTGCACTGACTGTGCCAGAAGCCATATTATGAGTGGAAAATGATGCTTTGAAGTCCTGTCATCATCCAGTTAGCAATTGCTGGAGAACATAGGCAGTTTCCAAATGCTATCATTCTTTCTTGAGACAGAGCGTGGTCTTTGAGCAGGGACAGACATTTCAGTTATAGATATTGTAAGATACCGCTATGTTATTCTGTCCCCAAAAAACTGCCTGTGCTTTCTTTGCTTTCTTTGCTTTCTCTGCTTTCTCTCTTGGTTGTTCTTCTCCACTAAAATCCAAAGCTTCCTAGAACTTCAGCATTTCACACTCAGGAAAAGAGGCAGGGAAGTCCTTCTTTCTTCATTCTTGCTCTTTTGCCTCATAGCAGACATTTCAGCAAGGTCACAGGAAATGCTGGCTCATGGACACTCTGTAAGATTGGTTTAAGAGGGGTTCTCCACTAGATAGCTGCTAACTCAGGCAGTCAGTCTGCCTCAAAATTCCCCCAAGCCACTTCTATTAGCAGCAGACCTCACCTTCACTCCTCTCTGGGTCATCACACTCTTCTATCTGCTCTACTGCAGTAGCTTCCCACCCAGAGGTGGCTGCATTTCCCTCAAGGATGCATCTACTGGGTCTCCCTTCACTGTATTGTTTGGAAGGGAACCTAAGGTTTGAGCTGGGCTGTCCCCATATTTGCAGAACAAATAGTCAGGGTCTCTCGCATAAAGTCTGTGAAAGTTTCTCTGTTTAGTGTTGTTTTTACAAGGACAGAAAAGGTTGGGGAAATATCAGAGCTAAAATGATTGGTGAAAATAGTTTTGTCCAATACCAGGAATGAATGGGAAGAGGGGTCAAAGATAGCGCTGCTCAAAGCTGATGATTTCCGAGTGGAACAGGATGCCACTGTACACTCTTCTTCCTTTGTACTATTTTGTCACCATATAAAACTCGAGTGCACTCACATCCAGGGAACAGTGCACAGTTCTTGTCCTTGCTCCCCATGAGGGCAGAGTGGAGCCAGAGAAGGCACAGAGAAGAGCAAATGAAATGGCCAGGGGCATGAAGCAGATGCCTTGGAAGGAGAGATCAAAACAGCTGGGGTCTTTGCTTTGGAGAAGAGGATGTTAGGAAGCTTTACAGACTCACCAAGGCAGTGGATAAGGTGAAAGCAGAACTGCTGCTTACCAAATGGCATGGTGCTGGTGGGATACAGAGGGAAAGAACTGCTGAAAGCAGAACAGGTTCCCACGCACTTCCAAAATACCATCTCCTACTGGCACCACGGGGCACCGAGAGCTGGGCTATGGGCAACATTGCCCTGACTCGATGGGTCATTACGTTTATATGTGTGAGTGTGCTTTCGCAGAAGCCCAGGCTATACGGAGATGTATCACACGAATGAAAACCTATGGCTGTCCAGTTCCAGCAAGCACCAGCCATCCCCCACCTCCAACCCAGTCTCATCTCAGTGTACACATCAGGACAGGCAGGATCCAGGCACCCTCTAAGCACTGACTCCTTTCTACAACCGCAAAACTGCTCCAGTGTTATCTAAGGCTGTAGACTCACGCAGCAGGACTTGTGCTTGAAGTCAGCAGGGCTGTGGCTGAGCAGAAATAAAGAAGCCACTTTGCATTCAGGTCAAGAGCATGTGCCCCCACTCTGAGAGAAAATGAAGTGGCGAAAAAAAAGTGCATAGGGACTTCAGATGCTCATGTTACTGAGCATCCTGAAGTGCTTAGAGACAGAGGGAAGTATAAAATTGCAGTTACTTCCAGTCTCCCTGGGAAGATGAGCATTGGGTCCAACCAGTAGCCAAGAGCCATCTGACACCTGGGATGGAGGTTTTGCTTCTCCTTGTTGCACTAGTCCAACCCTCATTTCCTCACTAGATGTATTTAATAATTGGTGCTCCATCTGACAGCTGTCTTGCAGCTCACACATGAGTTAGAAATAGAGTTTACAGAGAAATGAGGACAAGGAAGAGCATATATAACCTGTAGAGTTTCTCTCCCCTCATTCACAGCCTGCCTTTTTAGTTTTCCCAACACACCTTTGCTTCAGGACTATGGCCATGCATCAGGACTCGTTCATTCAAAATAGTATCTATAATCTTGGTGACAGAAGACATCACATGTGTGAACAGGTGGTAAAGAAAGAAGCAGATGAGAGAAAATGATCTCTCCTTCAGTTACATTCTGTATGGAGAGGAATGCAATGTCAAATTGAGGAGCTTTAAGAATTAACCACAGGCTTTGGAGCACACAGCTACAGTCACAGGGCTGTGTGTGAATATTCCATATTCCTCATGCAGAACATCATCTTTTAGGGTTTATCACGCTTTGACTCCTTTGCTGGGAACTGGAGTACTCTGCTGTTGCACAAATCTCAGCTAATACAGAAGAGTTCAATGAGACACCTCATCAGGTGAGATGATTTTATTCTAAACCACTAATTTTATTCACACTCATTCTTTCCTGCCTACATGTTCTTAGGCACCAACAGGTATGTGCCTATGTGCTCCAACTGGCACTCCTTGCAAAGATGGGAGGACAAGGGACACGAGCTGATGAGTCATCACATCACTAGACTTCCTCTTAGGCAGGCAACTACAGGCTGGTTCTGGATCTGCCTTTTGTTCACTTTAAAGGTTCACAGTGGTTATAATAATTTGTGTCCTCACCCTGTTCCACCCTTCAGAAGTATTAGGAAACATTGCTCATTTACTCATTCCCTTTGGTCTCCTTACCTGGATGTCTTCAATTACTCCAGACTTGTCCTTTATCTTTACCTATGAACGGCTTCAGTCTGTCTTTTGCTTTATTCCAAGTCTAGGTCTTTTGAGAAACTGCAAGGTGTATTGTGATCTTGATAATCTTCTATCTCAAGTGTAATTGACAGGTGTCATTCCTGTTATTCTGCCACATCCTCTGGTACTGTTCATGCCCAGCCATTCCACTCTCAATGTTTCTGTTCAATCTCTACCATATCTCTGGCTAAGGCATAGTCCCAGCCCACACACCTTCCATCACTGTGCCTGGAAGATCCTATCATAAAGGACAGACATTTTAAATGCACAGCATATTTAGCTGAGCAAAAGCTACTTCACTCACTGGTGATTCTTTTGTCTGTGAGAAGCATGTTCTGACTGATCAATAACCTGATTCAGAGAGTTTATCAACAGGACTTTAGTTACCAAAAGACATGCAGATGTGTAGAAAACTTATCCCTTGGCTGACCAGTGTCAAATCAGGACTATGGTCCACAGTAATTAGGAAGGTGGGGGGGAAATCCACATTTGGGCAAGTAAAAAAAAATCCAACAGGTTGATTTTTTTTTTCTAATTATGTTTTTTTGAAGATGGTTACCTGTTTGGAAAGCTGGGCTGAGCCCTGGCAGAGGGAGACAGCTCACTAGTGAGGTTGGGAATGGTTTCTGGTGAGTTCAGTTTCCCAGCACCACATCATTTCTGCCATTTGCCAGTCAGGTCCTCTGGACTCAAGCAGAGCCCAAATCCCCAGAGTGGTAGACCACTAGGCATCCAGTAGCTTCTCCTTACAGGCAAATTCAGGATGCTGCTGTGAGGGACTGAATGAAGTGCAGATTTACTGATGTATTTGGATGCCTGGGAGATTTTGAAGATCCTAGCATGACTCCTGTCAGGCACCTACATACTGTTGTAAATCTTTTCCCAAGGTCTGCAGGACTTACCCTGCACACAGAAGAAGTCAAAATCAAGATTACGATCACAACAGCTTCTTTCTAGCCCTAGACCCTACCCTCCAGGGTGTCCCTTGGTACAGCCATGGCAGCACAGAGGTAAGACCACTCACTTCAGGAAAGATGGTTTTATTTCTTCACCCCTTGTGGTAGGTGCCTAAAATATCGGGAGACCTGGGTCAAATTTACTTGTGTTGGATTTGGGTCCTAAAGCCTTAAGTACAGCCTCACGTCGATGTCTGCACCACCTCAGCCAGAGCTGTCATGTGCCACATGCAGCACTTCTTCTTGCATGTGGAGCTCACCATGTTCAGCCCCCAGCACTTCTGAACAACTCGAAATACAGAAGCAGGTCTGGACTGAAACCAGAGGCAGATGTGTGTAACAGATTTCAAAGGAGTTGTACTATCAGATAGGGGGTGTTGTGGTTTACCATTAGCACAAGAGATTGCTTGTAGGGGAGAAAAAAAGGTAGTGTTCGCAGCTGTGCTTCAAAATTACATGTAATGTGAGTTTTGTGGTGTGTTTTTATTTTCCTTCAATACTTGAGAGCTGCAGTCAGAGCTAAGGTTACAGAGTGTGTAAAACACTGAGGTGGGGTCAGTTGGACCATTGACCCTGCCTTGAGCAAGGTCTAAATGACCTCCTGAGTTTCCTCCAAATTGAATCTATGATTTTGCCCCAAAACACCATAACTGGTTTTAGTTTTGGAAGAACGTTGTCATACTGTGTTATGAATTTATCTCGTGTATGGAAAAGTGATTTCTTTCTTTTTCTTTGTAGTAGTAATCCCTAAGAAACCTTTAAAAGATCTTACTTAAAATATCTGTTGACCTGGAAGACATGTGAGAGTACACACATGAATAGAAGAGCTTGGATTTACAAGCAAAACTAAATTAAAAACAGCAGTATCCAGGAATATAGATTGATTTTGAAGATTTTAAAAGAGTTGAGAATGAGTTAACTCCCTTGTGATCACTAGAATAACAGGAGGTGGCTGAAATGGCTCAAATAAAATGCAACTATTTTGGAGGCAGTGACCCTTCACCCTTCCACCAGCCATTCTCTCTGTTCACCATCACTGAGAGAAAATCTCTGGATTTTCTTCAGCTAAGGAGATGGAGTAACATTAGTAAACAGAGGATATGCATGAAAAGGCTGAGGTAATTACATTTAAGGCTCAGCTCTCCTGGGAAGTCTGACAATGCAAGACTAATCTTATCCTGACCATCCTAATCTCTGCCAGTGTATGAGGAGTTCTGGGCAGGTGTCCTGCCCTGCCGAGGAACAAATCAGACTAGTCATGGCATTGAGAGTGCTGCCTGGTCATCAAAGGCAGCCCCACAAGAGGTGCTCCATTTAAGGGCTACAGGAGATTTCCAATGAGCTGTTACAAGTATAAGACACATACTATGCCACCATTTTAATGTCTCATTGGAAAAAGTTAGACAGAGCGTAAGTACTATCATTGTTATGGATCTCTGCATTAAAAGGGAATTTGTTAAACGAAATTCTCAGGTGATACTAGGAAGCAGCATCCCAGCTCCTTCAGAGAAGGGCTAAAAAAGGGTTCAAACATCTAGTGGGAAATTGTTAAGTTCAGCAAACATCTTGAGTATGCGGGCAGGACACATCAAAGGTATCTAAAGCTCTACCACCACTCTGCCATCTGCATTCTGTCTTGAGCCATGACTGTCTTCAGTGATGTAGAGAAAGGTGGAAAAGAAACAAAATTCAGAAGACGGGAGGAAGTAAAGCCTTTCTAAGTCCTGACAGTTGCAGAAATATTGAACTATAAGCCTGACACAAGATAAATACAATTAAATCAAACAGAGATTGAGTTTCCTTCCAAACCCGTTTGATAAGCCAATGCAATGGATAATTAAGTGCTCACATTTCAAAGTTATTTCCTCTCTTCATAAATCCACCTATTCAGTTACTTATAAGCTTATCAGGCTTCTAACATAATGTACTGCTGAGTGGGGTTCAAACACTTCTGTGGTGAAGGTAGTGTTAGGAATTGGAGATAAATTAAGCTCTGGACTTGGTCTGGATACCTTGCCAAAGATACAAACAGCTAGACATGCTTTCAACAGTTAAAAATCAGCATATTGCATGCAGATGCACCTGCTTTCAATCACCGACATCTTGGTTACATAACACATGTTGTCCAGTAGCAGAGAGATGTTATTTTTGTGGCATTCACACAAATTCATCCCAAAAGCACAGTGCAAGTGGTGTCTTCAGCCCTCCTGCAGTGACCAGTCAGATGGCAGCAGCACTACACAGGCTGGCAGGGTGTTGTTCATTGTAAAACAAAGAGATCTTGGACACTAGAAAGGGAACAAACTCTTCCTGTGGACACTGTGGACTCTTCAATATCCACACAGAACAAAGCAGCTCTGTTTTTACACTTCACTCAAAGGGTACAATATGTAACCTGAAGATGAAAGCTGAGCACATCTGAGATTCGAGGAAGAATTCTGTTTTTCAAAAGTATACGTAGCTTCCTATGCTAACTGTTCTACCACTCTGCCTGAAGTTGTAATTTAAATATGTGAAATATGGGTATCAAAACAGATTAAGAATTGGGGTAGGGGAAGACAACCCCATGTCTGTCTCCAGCTGGTTTCTCCATCTTTGGACAGCACTGCAGGACTCTAATCTGGATTGTTAGACTTTGCTCCCCAGGCCTTTGATCATTACCACTCTGGTAAAGCTCCCAAACAACATACAATAGCCAAGTGATATTGCAAAGAAAAGATCAGATAAGCAGAGTGTAACAACCTCACCTGGAATTTGGCAGAGAAACTAGAATTAACCTCTGTTAGTGCTGGAAAAACCATGGGGGTCTCCACATCTTTTCCAGAACTGCAGTGGCCCAAGCATGAGTGGCCCATCCACTACATACCCATCCTAGGATGGCTACCCACATTATTTTCCTTGAAAACTCCACATCCCCACCTTGATCAGGACAGATCTGCCCCAGTTACGTAAACAAAAATAAGTCACAAAGGTACAGCTCAGTGCCAGTGATGCTGGAAATTTCAAAATATTTAGGGGAACAGATATATATATATATATGGAGAAATGCTGAGAAAGAGAATTTAAGAAAAATATTTGCAGAGCCTAAATGATTGGTTTTGGGGGCTGGAGTGGGAAGAATGAGAAAGTATTCCCATTTGGAGATTTGTTGTCATCTCAAGGTAAAAGTATAGTGCATGCCAAGGCTGGAATAGATCAAGGCTTATTGCAGCTCCCATGTGCTTAATGACCAGTTGTGGAGAAAAATTAATGGCACAACAAAGGGATTCTTCACTGCCTGTGGATTTTGTGAGTCCCAGAACTCTCTGAAAAATGAAAAGAAAAAAAATAAAAAACAAAGCCAAAAGAAATCGGTCATCAAAGGTGAGCGGGGAGAGAATTTTGACTCACATGAAGTATCCGATTTGCACAGAAGTCTGTTGCACTCTTTGGGAGTACAGCTGGGCAAGGAGAGAAAACTCCATTCTGGAGAGGATTTCAATATTTGTAATTATGTTGAGGGGTGTGTGTTTGTGTCCCCGGTTTGGAACAAACCCTTAATTTTCATAGGAGGATATGTCTTCCTAGCTTTGGGCAGGCCAACTGGTGGGCTGTCGATAGACCAAGGAAGCCTGTCTCCATGCAAGTGAAAGGTGATTTTTCTCTCAGGTGGGCTGAGAAGGAGATGGGGTCATTGCCCAGAGCTGCTGGGAACCAGACTGCAAGCCCAACCTGGCAGGTGGCCTCCACCAGGATGCCCATCGAGATCAAAATGATGGTGTGGTCCTCTGAATTGGAAGCTCTTGAAAGGGGAAAAAACAGTTTGTTTTAATTCTGCCAGCTGTCCACAAATTGGAGGCTCTCACCAACTGCTATCCATACCCTGCCAAACTCTACCTCTAAGCAGGCAGCAGGACTTCTTTGTAGTGAGTAGCAAGGAGCTACTGAGTGCAGAAACCTCGTAACCTTGCCCATTAAAACTCACTGAGGAGCTGGGCTATGAGGAGTCCAGTCCATGCCCAGGGAGAGACAAATGTTCTCTCTGACACGGAAAGTTGGTTCAATTTCATTTGAAATGGCTCAAGCAACTGAACCTCCCTGTTTGTCCATTTACATGACCCATTTTCTAATGGTGGCCAAGGGATTCAGACAGCACTATAAACTGCAGTAAAATTTAAAGGCCTCTCTACCCTCAGCTTCTCCATGGCCATGAGCACTCTATAAAATCCTAGATAGATTAAATTAGATAGACAGTATGAGGAACAAGTTAATTGATGGTGTCATCCAGACTAGTACATCTCATTGCTTAATTAACCAGTAAGTCACCACAAGCCACAGAGCTGTCCCATGTAATATTTGTAATACATGGGGAAAAGTTGCCTTGAGGGGCTACCATGGAGCACATGCAAGTAGTAACACAAGCCCTCTCCCTCTTGATGTTGCATTTGCCTCCTACTGCCCTGTGTAGTGGACAAGACCAGGAGCTAAATGTCTTTCGTCCTGCATGGGCTGAGCTCTACCTGTGAAAGGAGGAAGCCTAGAGACAACACTGAGGTTGGAAGCACAACCCCGTCGTAGCAAAAGGGAGCCTCTCTCCTGCCACCAGCAGCACATCTCCCACCATGCCAGCTGGCTGGAGCATGGTGCTTCAGTTAGGTCACTGAAAATGTTTGCCTCTCCCTCCTAATAGCATCCCCCTGTTTGGCAAAGCAGACAGAGCCCCCCTTCCTGCTTTTTCAGGGGCTTTTAACACCTAATTAATTAGTACTCAAGGCAGAGTTTTATGTAAATTTTATTTAAATCCCAATCAGTGCTCTCATTTCCGTGCAGAGTTATTTTTACCATAGCATCAGCACTCAGGTGGGCAAGGAACAAAACTACCCGGGGGAGCGGAGCTTGACGTGCCCAGCCTGACAAAGAGACTGGAAGCACTGGGAGGGTGGGAGAAGCTGTCAGGCGGCACAGAGATCTCCCCAGCCTGCAAGCCAGTACTGAGGGAAAGGGGTAGGAACAGTTACAATTGCAGGGCACTGATAAGCTCTGGCAAGAGTAAAAGCGAACCTTGGCTGCAAAGCAGACCATAAAGTGCTGTCTCCTGAGGACTAAGCACCCCTCCAGTGGGGAATAGCCTAACACACAGGTGTGTTGATGGTACAACCACCAAAGGGATGATGACAGCAAGCCTTAAGACCAGTCTGGATCCAGGGGCAATGTTTTTAGCTATCCACAAAAGCAGAGGGTGTCACAGCAGGAACCTCCTTTGTGGAGTCTTCCCAGTTAAGATCAACTTCCTACTCACTGAAGCTGTCTTGACAGGCACCCTGGGGATCTTCCACCTCTTCCCACTCAGATCCAAGGCCTGTGACATTCCCACTTGCCCCATTTCTGTCTTTTGAAACATGGGAGGGTCTGTGGAAACTTCTGCAGCACTCACATCCTACGAGAGGGAGAGAGAAAAGCACATCTTTCCCAGAACTCAATGTCCAATGCGGTCAACTAGATCCTCAGGCACCTCATCACAGTAACCCATACACAACAGCCCATGGATTCCCTTGACAGCAGCACACCTGGCATCAACCAATGCTGTCTCCTTCTGCAT
Organism: Streptopelia decaocto; assembly: GCF_964273445.1. Taxonomy (NCBI): domain Eukaryota; kingdom Metazoa; phylum Chordata; class Aves; order Columbiformes; family Columbidae; genus Streptopelia; species Streptopelia decaocto. The sequence continues at coordinate 42,520,476 of NC_138663.1, read as the reverse complement.
CACTGCTAGGACTGCCAGGTATGGGACTGAACCTGCTACAGTTCATCCCTCTGCCACCAGGCTTGGTGGAGAGCCAAAGCCAGGCATGGAAGTGTTGTCGTCTCTCTCCAGTCTATGGAGAAAGCAGATTCTTCAGCATGTCCCTCTAGATCATTAAACTGAGACAAGGTGCTCAGGATCACAAAGAGGAACCAGCCACTAACCCTGGCACACAACCACTCAGAACAGGTAGGATGACCTAGCAAGGAAGTCCCAGCTTGCTGCAAACTGGGAAAGTGAGCTCAGCCAGGTGACCCAGAAGCAGCAGATGAGTTAAAGCAGTAGGATGCCCTGTTCAGCAGCACAGGACTGCTGTTTCACAATTTCCCTGGAATGCTTCCTCCTCATGCTGCTTACGTTCCCCTTTTCCCTGAGGCAGCCAAGGTTCACTGAGACCAGAAAACAGTAAAAATCTAGTCTACAGTGCAGTCTTGTAGAGAGTAGATTTTCAGCCACCATATCTGACTCTCCACGAGGGAGACAGCTTTGGGGTAGCTTTTAAACTCCTCCTGTTCAGATTTTCTAGTAGCATCGAGGAGGCTGAGTCAATGCAAGTGGCTGTACCTCATGCTGGATGGATTCATGCTGTTGGTCCTCCCTGCCAGTCCTTCAACAGCTCTCACTGTGCTACTCAACTCTTCAAAAATCTATAAATTTACTAAAAACACCCCCATCTTTGGTTTCAACTTCATGAATCCTTCTACTAGTTTCATCCTGGATAATTATAGCATATTCCTGAGGGGTGAAGGGAGGAAAAGGTTTCCACTGGAGGCATAGTTAGCACCTGCTACCCAGAGAAACAACAAGGCTTCTGATACTGATAGCAAAAGTCGCAAAGGCAGTATATACTCTTACTGGGAAAAACAAAAAGCATGCCCACTAGCAATTTTTAAACATCCATGAGCTGGTGAAAGTCACTCATTGCCATTACCACTGGAGTCATTAAAGAAGGTGCAATAACAGCAAGAACTTCATACTAATGTCATCAACCTGCAATATCTGAGAATTGGCAAATCCAAAACAAGTCTTTTCCGGGCTCCCTTACTGTCATGGTCCATGCACAGAGAGTGTCCATGTAACAGCTTTGGGGACACCAGAGGAATTCCAAGGTGGTATAATTCAATGCCTAATACTGCTTCACAACTAATTAGATTTATTAACTTTCCCTGCCACCCAGAGTCTTTTGTGTGATGGCAGACAGATGCTCCCCAGGTGTTTGCAGACTGGCTTAGCTAATACTTTTGATAACCTGAACCTGAACAGCAGATGCTTTAACAGATTTTGACATGATGCCATTAGTTTTGCAGCTGATGGCAGGGAGGGATGAGGGGGAAGAGATGGAGGAACAAATAAAGAAATTAAAAATAGAGAGAAAGGAAAAAGGCTAATTTATAGGTTTCCTTCTCCCTCCAGAACATGCAGTCCAGGCACTGGCAGATGGCTCCCCCCATCTGCACCATTCCTTGGGCAAGGGGGCAGATTTCACAACTGGCTCCTCCATCCTGTCAAAATCCCCTCCTTCCCCCTCCACCTTTACCCCTTCCTTTGAAGTGTGATTGCATAGACTTCCATCTGGGAAGGACGCCTGTGCTTCGCAAATGCACGCACACTTTGAGACCACAGAGAGAAGGCTGTTTAAGGTACAGAAATGCGGAAAGTGCATTGCAAAAGGCAGAGAGTGGGTAATACAGAAACACTCCCTTTTCTGTTCCTTCCGATGAGTCAACATGATGAGTCTGTTGTGTAAAACATATGCTGCTTGTACATCTGCATAAAAAGAGGCAGTGAGATCTAGGAGCGTTCATTAAGGGGCTGAATTCAAACCTCATTTTTAATCTCAAGCTTACTCCCTACCCATGATTAGGCCTCCAGTCAGTCATTGAAACTCTATCTGTGTGCCTTTCCTCACCCTTAGGAGAGGATTAAACCTTCTACCCAAGGAGTTGTAAAGAACTGATTCTACATCCATAAAGCCTCATGTTTTACATCTGTGAAGAGAAAAACAAACAGTTTAGGTCTGAGCAAGATCTGAAACAGATGCGACAAGCATTCCAAAATAAGACACAGAAAAAACGGGTCAAAAGATCCCTTCACCTTTCTCACTGGGAGTTAACACCACAGGCGGGGCAAAGCAAGGGAGATAGAAGAGAGAGAAACGCCACCACCTTTGCCAACAGTCACTGTTTCTGTGCTAGAGATGCCTTCAGGAAGCTGGTGACAGCTGCCCTTTCCCAAAGAAGCTCAACAAATGCAGAAGCATGGCTTCAATTTGCAGCCTTTTTATAGCCTCTGGTAACATGTTTTACGAATTAAACTCATGAGATCTGTGGACTCATTACTGGCTCTTGAACACACATCCCTTCAGATAAACTATGACCACTTCTGCATGGATATTGTGTGGAAAACTGCAGCATCTCTACCTATGCATCATTTGGCCAGATGTTCATCACACCAGTTAATGTTTCCCTAAACCCATACACCAACAGATTTCAAATCCATCCTTTTAGGCTAACAAGCATTTTGACAGAAACCAGCAGATATTCACTGAAGGGGCCAGAAAGATTGTCACCCTGCTGTGGTTCAGCAAGTACAGCTGCTTCAGACTCCCTAGACACACATTCTCGCCCCCCTCCAAGTCAACAAGGCAGAAATCATTCCCTCCAAAATACCCTCTTCCTCCACCTAAAGACAGCACTGTAACCAAAACCAATATCAGGAATATTGGTTAAGGCTTTGCAAAGGTTTTCTCTGTGCCTTTCACGAGAATGTCACCCGCTTCATTTCCCCCCTGCCTGGGAAGCTGAGTTCCCTCATTTATCAAGGGATCATTATTCCCAGCTTGCACAGCTTTGCCCAGGCTTTCAGGAAAACAGGATGGCAATTTAAGGTACATCTGATTTATGCATTATCGAAGAGGAAGTCACTTAGTCAGAAAAATTATGTAAGCCTGCATGTGTCTAAACGCTCCATCTCCATTATACAGGAGTGACAGGCAGTGTCCTTCCCAGTGAGATTTCCAACCGCTCTGGGATTAGCGCACAGTTTGCCTGTGTAAGAAGTTATCAACGCACTGAGGCAAAAGCAAAGACCTCATGGCTCCAGCCCCCTCTGCCATGCATCAGGCAACTTGTTTTGTCTGTTTTAAGTTATTCCAGCAGTAATCCTAAAATCAGGGCGACAATTACTTAAGGCAGAGTTCTTTCAGATGCAGGGGAAACTTGCATAGCAAGAGCCTGTGTTCCTATAGGCCATGAATCCCAAGCCTTCCCTTCTCTAGCATTAATTATGAATATATGAAATCACCAATATTGGATGGAAGAGATAATTTAGGGAAACAGAAGATTATTCAGAAAGGCTTGCCTGATTTCTGATTTATTAGCATCTAGCTTCACAATTTCAGTCAAACAAGAATGTCAGGGGATGAGGAGCAGAAGGACCATGACCTTGTTTACTACCCTGTGTTCAGCCAGCTTTGAGGCTTGATGTTCACAGTAAGAACTGTGCTCCCCAAGAAATGTGCACAGAGAATACTGAAAGCCTTGCAAGTTTTGCTTTGTTCACAGAAGAGGGCTGATCCAAGGAAGGGGAAGCTTTGTACAAGCCTTTGGAGATATGGTGAATCACAGTGACTGTGAATTAGAGCTTTTGGCTCTAGCCCTATCCTAATATATTGCACTGGGTTGGTTTGCCTGGCACAGCACAGACACTTTGTTGCCTCTGAGCTCCATATACCCTGTTATTTCCCTTTTACGCTACCTCTGGCAGAAACAGCAGAACAGAGAGGGAGAACAAATTATTTGTTCCTGTATTGGAGAGGATCTGGAGGCAAAATGGGTGGCTAACATTTGTTTCTCCCCAGATGACGAGTCAAAACTCTCTTCCTCAGCCAGAAGTACAATCCCTGTTCTCACCCCCAGGATGGCATGGGATGTCCCATGCTACCACATGTTGCCCTCCAGGATGTGCCACTCTAAGATAACCAAGGCATTCTTACAGGATTGGCAGCTTGACCATAGGACAACCAAGCCCTCCTAGACTGGAAGCTTGAGAATAACCCAACTCAGGCACTGCAGGTGGGGTAGCTTGGTGATCGTCCCAAGAAGCAGCCCAACAAAGTCAATTACTAGCACAACAGATTGTCAAAAAGCTGGAACAAAAGCTTTAGAGAGCAAAGGAGAAACAGTGGCTGCTCGTTGTCCACACCACATCAGTAAGGCAAGTGGTCACCATTCTGTGGGGGAAGCCTGGTTTTAACCAACCATTAAAAGCACAAACAGCAGACCATCCAGATGCATGTTTAGCATACAGTGCTGAGTGAATGACACAATTCTTTTCATGGCATAGGTAGATTTAGGTCTTAACTCATCTTATTGGGGTGACTTGATGGGTCTGGTGTCAGACAACACCAGAGCCACTTGCATTAACCCTGTTTAAAATTTACCTGAAATATAGCTCTCAGTTCACACAGAACTTGTGGTACAGTGGCAAAAGGTTTCCTGAGTGGCTTTGTAAGAGCCTGCATCACTGTTGCTCCTATACAGAATACGCGTCAGAGAGGGTACCAAGCCAGAGGTACAGAAGCATTCATCTGCTGGCAGCGTTTCCCTTGCATGGTGCTTGGAGGGACACAGAAGAGTCTCTGCTATCCTACTCCTCCCCCAGGTAGAATGTCTTACACTAAACACCATCAGCAATTCACCCACACAGAAAGCTGTAACTGTGTTCAAGCATCCATTTATCTTACACGCCTACTCTGCAGGAGAAAAAACACATCTCCCTCCAACCTTTTCTGATTACAGACACATCTGCACTGCAACATACAGGTGCAACTGCCACCCATACAGAAACATCCTTACTAATTTTAATCTAGGCTACATGAGTGACAGTCTGACCCCAACAGTAAGCCCTCCTCCAACAGCAGCCAAAGGCCACCAGCCCACCACGGCTGGGATCTGTGCCAAGTATGACATGAGCAGACAGAAAATTATCTTACTCATTGGATGAGTGATACAGACTGCTATCACATCCTAGCTGGGGTTCTCTCCATTACCAAACTGCACACCCTTTGTGGAGAGGTGTTGCATTTTGTTGCATGCCTACCTGGACTTCCTGCTTTCCCTTATGACACGATTAGCATTAACACATCGCTTTTTATTTAGCATCTTACTGGTAGGCCCTGCTTGCTAACTGTACTAATTTACAAGGACTTCTTTGAGAGTTTGACCAGGAAAACCTGATTTCCTCTTGCCAGGCTATTGTAGATAGACCTCATTCAGATGTATCTGATTCAGCATTAGCCACAGCTGCAGCTACCCTGAGTCAGGAAGCAAATGACCAGAAGTTTAAGAGACTCAACTATAGCTACAATCAGGAGTTGCACAAATAGACATAATCCTGTCAACCAGCTGGACTCAAGTGGCCTTTGGACTCTACAGCCTCCAATTTAGGGCTTGGTCTTACTATCATTAGCTCTAAGAACCTACTAATTACAGAGGGCTTTTTACCAGTTAGTTCTTCTTTGATAGGCTTTTTCCATAGCTAAAATATCTTTTTCCAACAAGATCCATACCCATGTCAGGAATTTACAGACCTTCCAAATTCACAGCTGGTAGAATTTGGAGTCAACTGGGAAAACAAGAAATGTGTGACAGGAAGATTCCATAAATCTTAAAATAGCCAATATTTATAATTATGAAAATTGTAGGTTTCACAGTGATTACACACATGACTTTGAAAAGTGATCAGGAGTCACTCAAAGAAAATGAAATCTACCCATTAGGATGTAGTCAAACCATACTTATTTTAGAGCTTTTGCAGCCAGGGGATGTTCATTTTGGAAACTGCAGGAATAACAGACACAGTGTTAAGTGTGACCTCATCAAAACCATACTGCTCTTTCAGGCTCCAGTGCATTGGGAGGCTAACTGCATTTTTTGAATTAAACATATACTGAATCAGCAGGTGAAGATTCAGCAAAGCACCCCCTTTACCTGGCATCCAGCAGTTTCTGCCTATCTGCTATGATTCTTATCTTTGATTTGGCAAGGGGAAGAAGGCACATGTCTGTCCCCAGCTCTTGAAGGTCCAGGTTTTCAAAGGGATCCACAGGGTTTTGTGGTAAGTATTACCCAGAGCTTCATCAATTGTATGTACAAAACTGACAAGCCTCAGATTGCAAAGCTCACAAAAAGCCAGGGCCTGAAGACTACCAGCATATATATATATATTTTTTTTTAAAGTTGGGCTATTTGGGCTGCAGCAGGAACTTATTAGTTGGTCTTTTAATAGGTGATATTTCTGGGAGCATTTGCTCCAATTTGAAGGGTAATTTGTATCAGCTGTTCTGGTTGCTGTTTCGTGACTCTTTCGCCTTTCCCTGCAGCAGGCACCTGAGCTGGCAGCTTTTATACTCACTCTGAGGAAGGAGAAGAATGAAAAGGGTCATCTTTTATGCAAGATGAGAAAAATCTTTAACATAACAGGATCCTGAAAACGTATTTACTTAGACCTTTACTGAGGTAAAGAGCCAGACCTTAACTCACCTTCTACAGAAAGGGCTACCAAAGTCCATCTCCCTTTTCATTCTAGGACTGAGAGAACATTTTAAACTTTCAACAGTTGAATTGTCAGTGCCCTAAAATTACACTCATTTGGGTGGCCTGCAGCATTCTTCATACCATTTACCTGATAGCTTGGATTTAACAATACAGATAGTTTAAGTCCTGCTGCTCCTAGTGCTTGCAATAAACACACAAACTGAAATTTGAATACCCCTAGGCATTCATTAACTCAAGGAGAAGATCTTGCAGATTTGGTTATGCCAAGTAAGCATGATTCCAGAAAATTAAAGGAGTCCATATAGATTCAGAATATGATCAAAAGAGTTGCTTGCTGCATCCCCTTCTTTGTGCTGAGCCACCACCCACAACCCAGACAAAGCTTACTTCCCTTCAGGGTCTGACTGGAGCCCACACAGCCTTGATGGCCAGAGTGGCCCATCTCACCTTCAGCTGAGCATCTGCTGGTCAGTCATTCCTGAAGAGACTTCTCACAGCAAGGATCATACTGGAATCTATGGGTAAATTCCATCCATGGGCATCACAGACACATTTGTAAATGAAAGAGTTGCTGGACACTTTTAAATCAGGGAGCATAATGTTCTCAAAAGACACTGCTGTCAGCTTGGTGCAACTCTTTCCCAAGTAAGTCTCACAGGTCTGACGATAACCCTCTCTGCTCAGGAGACCAGCACTTAAAGCAGCCAAGAGCTTCCTGTAGAGGTCAGAGTGACCTTATAGCAGCAGTGAGGCAGTGCCTGGGTGGGGAACTGGCTCCCTGGGTGGTTTGGTCCCTTGCTCATCTGCTTGCCCCTGCCTCAGCTGTAAGGGAAATAGCACTGCCTTGTCAGGCTCCTTTCAGAAGGAAAATGGCAGTGGTGGTCCACGGCAACAGAGATGCATGCAAGACAAGAGTTAGGCTCCTGCTTACTCTGTCAAGCAGCCAGCCTTCCCCGGGACTGTTTTTATCCCAAATTTAAACCTATTTCAAGTCTGGATTGAAGTCAGTACTGGGAGAGATTGTGCTAGTGACATGCCTTTTTTTGCAGTAAGGCTGTGGATTCAGGATTTGTATTCAGATTTGTAGTATAGGCACAGCAGGTTTTTGGCATTCAAGAAACATCTGGGCTTCCTGCATATAAGATCTGCTGGATGAATTGCTGCAGTTGGCAGAGATGATCCATGCATCAGCTGCATATTACAGGAGTATTTGCACTTAAGAAAATCCTGAAACTCAGCTTAACATTTTCCCTTTTCAGGTCTTTAAACTGGGTAAGCTTGGCTTTCATTACCAGCACAGACAGGGCATGGCATATCCACCTGCTAACTACTCACACACTCCCCTAGTTTCTCACATGCAAGTTTTGTCACAAGGCCTGGGCACTCACAGCAGTACCAGCCTCACCCAGACAAATCCATCTACCTGTGTGGCTGAAACCACAGGTACCCCTGTAGGCACCCAAAGGCTGCACCTGAACAAACTTTTTTGGGTACACATCAGGGAGACTAAGAAATCACCACACTCTAGACGTGCCAGCAGCATCATGCTGCATCCAGCTCTGGAGCCCTCAGTACAGGAAAGACATGGACCTGTTGGGGAGGGTCCAAAGGAAGCCACATAAATAATCAGAGTGATGAAACACCTCTCCTGTGAGGACAAGCTGAGAGAGTTGGAGTTGTTCAGCCTGGAGAAGAGAAGGCTCCAAGAAGACCATATTGTGGCCTTTCAGTATTTAAAAGAGGCCTATAAGAAAGATGGGGACAGACTTTTTAGCAGGTTCTGTCAAGACAGGCCAAGAGGTAATGGTTTTAAACTAAAGGAGGGGAGATTCAGGCTGGACATGAGGACGACATTTTTTACAATGCAGATGGTGAAATACTGGCACAGGTTGCCCAGAGAGGTGATAGATGCAGGGCTCTGAGCAACCTGATCTAGCTGAAGATGCTCATTGCAGGGGGGTTGGACTGGATGAGCTTTGATGGTGCCTTCCAACCCAAACTATTCTATGATTGGTATTTCCTAGCATAACTCTGATAAAATAAACCAGCATAGCCAAATAATTCCCATAACCCAAGATGTATTTCCCCAGCCCAGGAGCATGTTAGGCAGTGAGCATGCACACAGTTACAGAACCAGATCAGAGGCCTTGGGAAGAACAACACGAAGCTAGCAGCAGCAATTTCTCCAGCCACTGCCTGCCTAGCAGCAGCTTTCTTGCCTTCCCAAGCCCTGAGCAGTGGCTAGCACAGCCCAGTGCCCAGAGCAGCCTTCTGGTGCCCAGTACAGCTCCAGAGGCAGCAGTTACCCCCAGAGCAGGGCATGGGGCTGTAGAAGACTACCACAATGAACAAACACCAGAGCAAGCTGGTTTCAGAAAGACATTAACTGAAAGTTAACCTACTGCTTCCCTTTATAACTGCCACCTCTCCGAGTTTGTTAATAACACCACCCACCTTATTTCTACAAAGAAACTCCCAAGAAGAACCACATAAAGGGAGAAACAATGAGGATTTTTCTTCTCACCTGTGAATCAGTTTTATCTGTCATGGCCTGAAAAGGGATGGAAGAGTTCTAGATGATCACGTGGTTTAAATGCCTTTCACCAAGAGGACAAGTGTCTTTTGTAGTTGTTGCTGTGATGATAAAGAATCCCAGAAAGGGTTTTTGTATACTCTGTGGGTTGTACAGTTGGTATTGAAAAGTTAACAACATTAAGTGTGATGGATTATTTGTGTATGAAATATTCTTAGTCATAGTCAGAAGAAGAGCTGAGCAAACATTTGCCATGAAAAAATACATGTGTTTTTTTTCCTTTTTTCCTTCCTCCATCTCTATGAATTTTGCCTGTTTGGCAGCCAGGAATAGTTTTACCAGAATTTAGACATGAAGTGGCAGGCTATGTGTGTGTGTGTGTGTGGAGAAAGGAAGCTGGAGGAAGAGCTGCATGCAGAACTGAAAAGCTCCTTAGCTCTGCTGCTGGCTGTCACTTTGCTCAGCTTAACTGATGCACCACCCAGCTAGAGCCCTGAATTTGAGTCCATCCCAGATACCTGGGTCCAACTGTTCGGTCTGCCACAGACCTCCTGTAAGAACATGCATGAGACAAGAACATGCACTAATCATGCTGAGCAGTTCAGAGAAGGTCAACAAAGCTGGTGAAGAGTCTGGAGCACCAGTCTGCTGAGGAGCGGCTGAGGGAACTGGGGCTGTTTAGCCTGGAGAAAAGGAGGCTGAGGGGAGACCTTATAACTTTCTACAACTGCCTGAAAGGAGGTTGTAGCATGGAGGATGTTGGTCTCTTCTCCCAGGTAGCAAACAATAAGATAAGAAGAAATGGCCTCAAGTTGTGCCAGGGGAGGTTTAGATTGGATATTAGGAAAAATTTCTTCATGGAAAGGGTTGTCAGGCATTGGAACAGGCTGCCCAGGGAAGTGGTTGAGTCACCATAACGGAGATGTTTAAAAGACGTGTATATGTGGTGCTTAGGGACATGGTTTAGTGCCAGTGTTAGGTTAATGGTTGGACCCAATGATCTTGAGGGTCTCTTCCAGAGAAAATTATTTTATGAGTTCAATGATTGTTCAAGGAAAGTGTTGCCAAGGGAGGCTGCAGCACATCGACTCAGTCAGAAAACTGAGAAAACTTTCCTGACTTGTGCTGGTTGTGGATTTAGGAGGGGGCAGTTGAGCTTTGCCCACTCAGGCCTGGCTGCAGGGCATACATGTGCACCCAGGGATGTTTGCAGGTTGTGTTGCTTCTCCATGGAGGTCAGAACTGTGTCTGCCTTTGTCTGTTGCTGTCAGCTGGGAATTGCTAAAGCAGAGCTATAGCCTAGAGGCCTGTATGTAAGACTTGCCAAATCAGATGCCTACAGCTGACTATAAGTTATGTAGGCAACATGCCAGAGATGATACTTTCAAACCTGCTACTTGCATGGACATAAACATTTCAATATGCATACATAGACCTGTGGAAGAAAACGCAAATGGGAATGTACTTGCCAGATTATGTTAAAGTGATCTGCAAATTACTGTGTGTATATTATGGCCACACCAAGAACTGGACAGACTTACCTAATGGCAGATACTGCTGCATGTCTTATTAGGTCATTTATCAATCAAGGGAAGTGTGGCAAGATGTACTTCATGAATGTATTTTCCTGAGAAAAATCCATATTTTCTTCAAAGGTCTGTTTTCATTTCTCACTGTTGTTAGCTATGATCCAGACTACCTAATTTTGCCCTGTCAGTGGCTGTTCAGCTCTCCCACCTCCAGCTAATTTGTTTTTTTCACAGTTCACTATGTTTAAGGGTCTCTTTGTTCTTGTTTAAGGTGATCTCCTCATTCTTATGCAAATGGAACAGCTTGCGGCAGAATGGTATCTTTCTTCAATTAATTTAGAAATTACATTTGTCACCACAAATCAATATTTTCCTACTTGTGGCCAACTTCAAGACATATGGACTAAAGGCCTGTAATCTATTTAGCATCTCTGGTGCATGCAGAGCCAGTATGGTGTTCTGAGCCACACAGCCCTGTGTCTGGGGGAGAGTTGCTACCCAGAACAGCATCATCTACTATCATCCTAATGCAGCCTCACATAACACACTTGTATCTTCCCCATAGTCCATTGTAGGCCAAAACACATGTATCTGCTTTTTCGCTGCAGCCAGCAGCCCCTCCTCTGTTGGCTGGAGACACTGACTGTCTACCCAGTGTAAGGACTGAAGCAGGCTGGAATGCCACCAAGTATCTTAAACTTGGGATGCTTCTCCCAGAACTGCACAAAGTGAATAATTCAGAAGCCTTGTTCAGACAACTAATTGCTTCTGGGCTGGCAGAATCTGGACATAAAGATAAAGGGAGATCTGCTGAGCTTGTGAATCTGACCACAGATTTTCTCTGTCATCCTGAAATTAGACAAGAGATTCCTCTCTGGACACAGCACAGTAGAGGAAACTCACTCATTTTCCCTGCTCATATAGGGAGAGTCTAACTGTGGGCATCTTGAGCAATAAATAATGTCCTCTTCTGGTTCTGCTTCACTAAACCTTGTTTAATGTTCCAACCTGGTTAGTTCATTCAGTGAGGCTTAAAAAAATAGAATAAAACAAAGCCTAGACTTGTCCAGAACTCCTGAAGCCACAAGAGAGAAAATGTGATGGAAGTCCAAATGCATTAATAAATGAAGAAGATTCTGATCTAAACCCAAGAGCAAATAAATCTGTATTTGGATGGAAAAGAATACCAGTGGGAAGTCACATAGATGAACTGTGGACTGAGCCCTTCCCTCCCACATACCACCTGAGTGGGCAACAGCAACCTTCACTCCCTGGGAGCCACCCAGGCCCTGCCCCATTCTTCAGCATCTTGTAAGGGCACTGGGTTTGTGGGTGAGGGGTCCCACATGGGGCAGCAGAGCCTCTCAGGCACTGACTGGGCTCTGGCAGAAATGTGCATTCATACTCCGCAGGCAGAAGGGGGCTGTTAGGAATGCACATCAGTTTCTGGGCAGAAATCAAAGCTACATGAGGTCACTGACAGCCTTATTTTTGTTGTTGTGGTTGTGACCCCACCATGTCCTTTTTTACTTCCTTAAATACCAGGACGTGCAAACAGCAGTGATTGGAGGAGTGCATCCTGGCCTGGGCACTTCCATCTAACCCCATCTGAGACAATGTGTCTCTTCATTGGAGACAGGCCCAAAGCAACCCAGGATTACTAAAGGTTTTAGTGTGCTCTTTCACCCCAGGGATGTTACTGCTAGGAGCTGTGCATTTTCTATTGCAAGATCTGAAAGCACTTTTTTTTTTTTTTTTTAAACACATCTCATTAAGTTTCCATCACCCACTCCTCTATGTAGAGACAAAAAACATTATTGTCCCCATTTCAGAGCTGGGGAAACTCAGGCATGAAGGGCTAAGCTTAAAGCAGCCTTTCTAAATGGATGCAAGGAGGCTTTGGCAGAGTCCTGGAAAGAATCTGGCTCTCCCAGGTTGCAGGGCTTATGATTTTAGTCTAAGACCATTTTTTTCTCTCCTGTTCAGAGCCCTGACAGTCCTGTGAGGAATATTATGTAAATATAGGTCTTAGCTGTTGATATAAATCACTATAAATCAGTAGCTGACATGAAATGCATAAAACTGCTGCTTCTTTCCTAATGGATGACCATTTCATACACCTGACAGTGCTGAGAATCGTATCTTTTTGCAAGCCTGCTTGTAACCAGCATAACCAGAGGCAGTGCTGCCCTGCCCCTACATCCAGCTGTGCAGGCTGTGCTCGGCCCTGCTGCAGGGAAATACCCTTTCAAAAGCTGCTTCTTCCCCTTCACCCATCTTGGATGCACTGCAGAAAAAAAGGATTTTCTGCATTGCATCCACCCATCCACTCATCCGTAAGCTGATGCAGGATGAAACCCCTTGTTCCTGCCTCCCAACACTTGCCACTCCTCTCCTCACTATCTCACTTTCATCAGTCCAATATCCTGCAGCAAAGGCTTCATCACCTGCCGAGCCAGGCTGACCATGAGATGATGGATCCTTGGGCCCTGTCTGCATGGGCAGGGAGAGAGGCATACTAAGGTTAGCCACTTTGGCAGCCAAAAGCAGAGATGGTCCAGGGGCTGGTGTTGCTGTCTTTCCAGCAGTGTACTGGAGCCAGAACCAGCTAAACACAATAGGAAAGTGTCCCTTGACTTGAAGGCACTCTGGACCAGAGCACACCATCAGATACGTTAGTGACCAGCAACTTCAGTGATGAAAAACAAAATGGTTGCCAATGCTCAATATCAAACCTTCTAATGTTACCAATACCAGAGTGGCTGGGTGGGTGACAGTAATAGATAAGGCTACAGAGTTTTTTGCTGCCCATCCATGTATGTGAGCAGCTCCCCTCTGCTCATGGGTGAAGGATACACCTTTCAACAGGTGCTGCCTGGAATATTTTTTTGCTGGTCTTTCCACCTCTCAAAGAACGTGTTTGTGCCACCAACCCAAGCTGCTTTCCAAAATGTTTCTGGTGCTGACAGCACCCCTTACCCTTTAACCTTTTTCGAGCCCCAAAGCATTTCCTCCAGTATCTCTGGGCAGTATCAAGATGGGATGGTATGATGAACTGACCTTAAAAAGGCAAGGTGACAAAAGCAGCCAAATGGAGGTCAGTATTACACATCCTAGGCATGGATCCCCAGGTCTTTTTTTGTTGCTGTCCAAATTACTGGGGTGCCGCGGAACAGCATGATTTTGTCAAAGAAGCCATGTTAAACTGCATAGGGTATAAATGGCACTGACCTTCGAGGGGCATGGAATTGGACTCAGTATCACAGTACGTAAAGGGTCTGCCACCAAGCTGTGGTCTCTCAAGGAGGCGCTTTCCACATCCCACTCCAGTCCTCTGTGTCTTCACCATCCTCCTGTGGCCCAGGGAGCATGCAGCATTTCCCACCACAGCACCCTGGATCTGGCCAGGGCTTGCAGGTGCTGCCACACTCCTTACCCCTGCAGTGCTCCAGCATGGACTAGTGCTTGTTGGGGAACTCATGGCAGAGGCTGGGCATCCTTATGGAGCAATGAACCATCTATAATATATTGCACAGCCATCCCTAGCACTCAAAAAGGTGTCTCCAACCAGCCGTGCTGATATTTCAGCCCAGAGACCCTGGCAGCATGGACTGAAAGGGTGAGTAGCTGGTGTGAAACCTTCCTGAACTTGTGCCGAAATCAGAGCTTGCTTTTCAACAACGGATGGGGGGGCGGGCAGAGCAGAGGGGAGACGTCATTCAGAGCCTGAGAGAAAATACAGCTCAGGTCCCAGACAGCTGGGTTGCCATGGCTGAATAAGCTAAATCTGGACTACAGAGTGTGGTGAGAATAAATGCATCAGTACCCAGTGGAATAGGAAAGCTGCCCAGGTAGATCTCCACTCCTTTTTCAGGCTGGACTACGTAGCTTTGCTCCATTGATTTGCAGGACAGAAATCTTTGAGTTTTCTAGGTGATTATCTGGCTAACAGATGACAGGGAAGAGGGGAGCAGTAGCTCTCAGCCCCCGATAACTTATCTAAGGAATGAATGAAAGTGACAAAAACCTGCCAGCACACTGCCTACACATGAAGAAATTCTGTTTCCAGTCCCCCCGGGGAGATTTCTCCTAAAAATCCCTTTATTGGGGGAGGGGGAAATCACTCCAAGTGTGTTTCTGTATGTGACTTTTCCACCTGACTTAAACAATGGCACTATGACAGTCACCACATCTGTGTCAAAGGACTGTGACAGCCCTGCAGCTCAGGGCTATGACAGATAGACCCGGGGTGAACCCAGTGCAGCATGGTATCTGCAGTACCAACCACCCAGCATGCTCTGGGCACCAAGAGACGTCACAGCTTTAATGGGCAACCACAGAAATAGGGACCATGATGTCAGAAGTGCAATGAGCCGCAGGAAGAGGCCACGCATCAGATCTCACCATCCCACTCACGTGCTTGTCTGCCTCTGTTCCCAGAGATGGGAAGAGGAGCCCACCAGGGAGTGGAAAATGCAACAGGAGGATGGTGGTGTATATTTCTTTTTCAGACACACTCCCCATTGCAGCATTTAGTGTTTTTCATGAACAAGAATTAAGAGAAAAAAAAATGTGCCCAGGAAGTGAGGGGAAGAAGTGAAGGGAAAGGGAAAAAAGACAAGACAGAAACTGAAGGTGGTGACAGGCACCCAGAGGCAAGGTTACTGCTCAGAGTTATTCGGTGTTGTCCATGTTAACATGCACTTCAGGGGTATAATTTCAAAAACAGTTGCCTCCCTGTACTTTGTCCCCATCCTGCATGATCCCCTAATCTGTTCTGGCTTAAGTTCTGATACACTTGTGCAGCATCCAGGGCATCTTTCTAGGGTGGACACAGCAGGCTGAGCTTCTCCAACCCAAGGAGAACTCTTCAGCACCACAGCCCTCCCTCCCATGTGTTCTGGGTAGGGCTTTTGCATGTGGCTAAAAGCCATGTGAACACTCAGAGTGCAAAAATGAAACTGATTTGGAGAAATTAGTTCAAATGGTGCCTATGCATTTGGGATCTCCAAGATGAAGGGTAGCAAGAGCATAGGCTAAGGTCCAAATTCCCAGTGAGACACACAGAGATCATGACATTCATAAATTCAGTCTTAGGTCACAGAAAATAAAATACAAGAACAAGAATGTGCAAGTGTACATATTTGGTTATAGAGTTCCTTAATAATAGTTACCAGTAAAACAGGATTTCTACTATGCACAGAGAATCAGATCTTCAGTCAGTCTGTTGTTAATTTACTCAATTTCAACAAATTATTCAACTTTTCACCAAATTATTCAATTACATCAAATAGGGCCTCTATACTCAGGAATTGCTTTGACAAAGGGCTCCTCAAGAACCTAAAGGACTATCCAGTTATAATTCGAAGAAACTTGCAGCAAGAATGACTGAATAAAGATAGGAGTGTTAGGAAAAGAGAAAAAGTGAGAATATTTGTGAGGGAGAGAGAGAGCTTCATTTTCTGAGTGAAGTGAAGAGAATT
Organism: Streptopelia decaocto; assembly: GCF_964273445.1. Taxonomy (NCBI): domain Eukaryota; kingdom Metazoa; phylum Chordata; class Aves; order Columbiformes; family Columbidae; genus Streptopelia; species Streptopelia decaocto. The sequence continues at coordinate 42,504,335 of NC_138663.1, read as the reverse complement.
ATACCTGTACTTAATTTCTGTGACAAGTAGAGCCAAGATCCCTGGTGCTGAGTTGAGACTAGATTGCTTTCCTTACAGTCTTCTTTTATTCTCCTCTCTTTCTCTTTTTCTATATGCAGGCCCTGTAATTTTATGTAAAACTTACATTGCTTCTGATGGAGTCTTTTAGATTTACACACATTAAAAAGAAGGTTAAAAGCTCTGTTTGAGGCAGTACTGACAGACAATAAAAGACCTCTGTTACTGCTGGGCTCAGTTTGATGGAGTGGTAGATGACTTAGTCTGAGCACACAAGGAAGGTGTCAGAGAGCCATTTCCTTGAAATCCCATCTAGAACAAGATCACCAAGAGCTGGCAGCTCTTCCTGTCTCTCTCTCGGTACTGGGAATTGTCCACAGAAGGTGACTGCATTATCATGCCTGGAAGGACAACTCTGTGATGATGAGTTCTCATCTCCTGCCCATCACAGGTATTGCCATCCCTGGGCTGGCACAAGAAATCATGGAATTGATGCATAAGCATTTGAGATTGTCTACAGATCAAAATCTACTTGATCTCTTGAGATTGTCTGCAGATCTACTCTTCTTTATTGCCATCAGCTGCTGCCTGTCTCATTCTTCAGTGTGATTGGGCAAACCCTACTGTTAGATCCTTGCATCTTCAGATCTGACCTTCTGCTTCAGCCAACTTGGCTGTGAACCGGTGGATTTCCCGGGCACGAGCTTGGAGCTCTGTGATGAATGTGGCTCTGGGCTCCTTCCCTGTTGGGCTGAACTCTGGCTCCATGCGAAGTGTATCTGCAAAGTCTGGAGGCTGAAGAACCAGGAGGCTGTAGAACAAAAGGAAGCATGGAAGAAAAAAAAAAAAAAAAAAAGAAAAGAAAAAGAAAAAGGCAAGAAATATTCAGCTGGAAACATTGATTTCAATTATAACATTATTTTGCATGTTACTACCCCTTCTATGGTCATTTTCACTGGGTTTCTTTGAAATGAGTTCACTCGTGTGCTTGCAGAAGGAGCAGTGTTTAAATGAGTCCTACAGGAGATGTGAAAAGAGAGATTTCAGGCTCTCTGTAGTCAGGATTTGCATGAGAAACTTGATTCCAGAAATTACACATATCCAACAAGAGAACAAAGACTTATTATATGACCTACCTGTCCAGTCTAATCAGATCAAATGTTGAATGAAATTAATTACAACAATTAGAATTTGAAATGAATGTGCCAGTGTTTCTCAAGAAATAGAACTTGGTAATGTTTCAATTATTTAAACATTTCAAAATTATGCTTTCAATTCTCATATTTCACTTGGATTTCATTTTCCAGTCTTCTATTACCTTTTATAGGTTTTAAATGTGCTATGATGATGTCAGCACATGTAATCTTCACATCATAAAATAATGTGAAAAAGATGTGAAGAAGAATCTCTAATCAAAAGTAGTATTTTCAAATGCAATTTCAGCATTTTCTGAAATTAAATATTTTTAATATTGATTTCTTCTTCCTCACATCATCTCAAAAGGAGTTTCATGAAAATTAATCCAACTTTTATCCAGGGAACAGCAAAACAACAAAGGAACAAAATTCACAACCTTCAAGATGAGGTTTTCAATGAAACATTTCTGCCTAGTCTCGCTCACTGCAAAGTCTTTCTGGATGAGTGACAGGTCACGAATTATCTATAGAAATCACCTGCCAAATCATTTCAAATTAAGTGTGCAAGGAAACCGTGATGTGCTCTTGAATAATTCAGAGTCACCTTTGCTATCCACTCTCTGTGACTGCCCAGCTGTAACAAGGGAGCTGCAAGCCAGCGCTGAGCCTTGCTGCACTGGCAAAGGGATGTGAACCCTTGGGAAGGAGAGGAAGGGACTGACAGAGGTCACAGAATCACAGAATCATAGAACAGTTTGGGTTGGAAGGGACCTTCAAAGGTCATCTGGTCCAACCCCCTGCAATGAGCAGGGACATCTTCAACTAGATCAGGTTGCTCAAAGCCCCGTCCAGCTTGGCCTTGAATGTTCCCAGGGATGGGGCATCTACCACCTCTCTGGGCAACCTGTGCCAGTGTTTTACCACCCTCATTGTAAAAAATTTCTTCCTCGTGTCTAGCCTGGATATCCTCTCCTTTAGTTTAAAACCATTACCCCTTCTCCTGTCACCATGGATGTGCCACGCAGATGTTGAGATGGGAAGATAATGGCACTGGACTTGGGCCAGCACATTTGGCCTGTGGCTGAAAGTCCAGGGCATTGGGTACATTACCTGCCTCCTTCCTCAGGTGGCCTATCCAGGCTTCCCACCAGCCAGCCAGTGCAAAGGGTTTCCAAGAAAGTCATTCAGTCCATTGCGGTCAATTAATCAGAGCAAGATGCACACCCCATTTGCTGTCACAAGCCATTGCAAAGAGTTTCCATAATCTTGCCTCTGAACTCCACTGTTATTGCCATTTACAATGGGTTTATTAGAGGCTTAATTGAATTGGTCCTGCTAGCAGTGTTCATTGCTAACACGCCGCCCATTAGCAGCTGTTAATGAGGGAATCCAGAGGATTACTGCACCAATTATCAGGTTTGGTTTGGACTGGAGGGGCAGCCCACAGCAGGCTCCTGTGAATTCAGCTGAGAAGTGTGACACAGCGAGCACACAGGGAGCCAATGTGCTGGCTGGCTCACGACATCTCAAAGAGAGGCACAGTGTCACATCATCACATGCTGGGGGTTATCCTCATCCTGCAGTAGGTGTGATGCGAAGGAAAGGACCAACAGCCCCACAGTGCCACTGGAGGAGGAATCGCCTGCTTTGGGAAAAACAAGAAAAGCAAGTGTGCAAAGCCATGGGAAAGGAAGCAAAATGACCATACTCTTCCAAAAAGCAGATGAATTATTTGTTTGCTAGAAATGGCTGGTGGGGTCTGTGTTCAACAGCACAGTTACACCAGAGAGTCAGAAAAGTTGGTGTGCCATCCTGAATAGGAAAGCGTCTTGCATGTAAAACAACATGGTGTGCACTGCAGTGTGCAGATCCTTACATGTACTTCAGGCAGGGGAACACATCCAAATTCCCTTTCTGGATAAAGGGAGAGTTCCTCTCCTAGGAGAGAGGGGTCTGTCCTTGGGGGAGAGGGAGGGAGAGAAGGATAGTCTCCCGCACAAGGAGGAGGATGCTATATGCAGCCAAGGCCTCTCAACAAGAAGGAGGCATTAGTCATAACCTGCTTTGCTGAGCAGGAGCATGGTCTCCAAGCCCCTAAGGAGGAGCAGGAGACCTGGCCCTGCCTGGCTGACAGCAAACACTGGGGATGCAGCACAGAGCAACCCCATTGTGCCTGCCAGGACCATCACTGCCTGTCTGATCCCTCTCCTATGCTGCCAAACAAAAAAACAGGGAGAGGGATATTTTTTTCCTTTTGGATTTTTTCCACTCTCTCATCTCCCTTCCCCACAGCTTATTCTTCTTCCACATTTCAGATAAGAGAGCATTCATGAGCAGCATTAATTACATTCTATGGAGGTGAATACAGTGCTGCCGGGTTGCGGCAGCTGCGTTCTCTCTGCTCCTGTGCCTGAGGCAGCGCCTTTGTTGCTCCCCAGTGCTGATGTGGAGTCTGAGGATACCCTGCACAGGGTCCTGCTGCAGAGCTGGAGAAGGCTGCAGGGTGCCTGTGCACCAGCCACTGATATGCCATGACATGGGAGCCATAGATACTGCAGAAAGCAGGACCAGCAGCTTAATGGGTGATAGCTGTGAGGGAAAAGGAAGAAGGGACTAGTAAGGGATAAAGAAAGGAGATGGTCATGGAGTGGGAAGAAGATTACACTAGAGGTATAAAGGAGTGGAGAACCCTACAAAAATGGTGGTCCTTTTTGCTTTAGACATTTTAAAATGCTGTAACAATTAAAGTTAAAAAAATGTTAATAGGACAAATCAAGCTTTCCTTCCCTAACTCCCCCAACCCATTCTCATTTATATCCCCAGCTTGCAGTTGTAGCAGAAGGCGTCTTTTGAAAGGTTGCCTGAATGGGAGACATTAATGCAGAAACACATCCTCTCCATGCTCCTGAGCTAGAGGAATAGAATAATTGGGACTGCTGGGTGCCTGTTCCTGGTTGAGAGACAAAGAGGTGAAGAGGCTGACCAACCAACCACCACCAAAAAGGGACCACCCTCAAGAAGTTGTGACAGGGTACGGAAGACCTGAGTAAAAGGACAGGGGAATGAATTCCAGGTGATCTCTTATTTGTTCTCTCAGCCCTGAGGCAGAGTCACAACCCAAAGGAAGGAAATTGTGTTTCTGCTTTTAGGGGTGTCAAAGCCAAGCAAGCCCTGGGGGGCAGAAGGAGGGCAAAAAAAGAGGGTTCACTGAAAAGAAGAGGTTGCTGGCAATGGGAAGAACAAGAAATTATCAAATTTGAATCAAAATGACATGGGGAAAAAAGGAAAAAAGCCTCTTGCTGAGGTGGAGTGGGCTGGTCATTAGCTCTTCCGAGTGGTGGAGGGGGAGGGAGGCTGCTGGAGGAACTGGTGGGACGATTACTTGGGGACCTGAGGAGCTGACAAGAGCAGCTATTTCCATTTCAGATGGGAAGGCGAGAGGAGATCAAACACATTTCACAGTAATGATCCAGAGCCTTTCCCTGCACACTAAGCCACACAAACGCTCAGTGTAATTGAAGCAACACAAAGCTAAGATGGAGAAGCTGAAATCTGCTCAAGGGGATTGGGAAGAACAACACCCACAAAGCAAACATAAAATCACAACCTGCATCAAACAAACAGCTCTGTGCTATCCACAGTCTGAGAAAAAGCCATTTCCCAGCATTGGGCTCCCCTCCCTCCAGTTTGCCTGCCACAGGCTGTCCACATACACCAAGAGTTGCTCTGCAAAACACCACCACCCCACCCTTCCTGCAGCTCCCCAGAAACCATGGACACCTATTCCCAATCCCATGGGTGAAAGAGCCAGTGAAAAAATGAAAAATTGGTAGCAAATAAACATTTGTATTAAACTTTGGTTTTAGATGCATATGGAATAAGAACATCAGTACAGCACAAAATGGACTTGAGATCTTTTTGCTTGTTTATCCATTTTCTAAAAAGACCAAGGTGACTCGTGTTTAAAACTAGTGAGGAATATTGATCAAGTACTCACTGTTTTTCATTCCCCAATCTCCTGCTGAGACTGCATTTAGGTATTAAATGGTGGTTTGGTATGGTCCCATTCTTCCTACCTGGAAATCAGCCTGATATCCATCAGCCTACTTCAAAGGGAGACACTTGTTGCCACTACCCCAGGGTTTAAGAAACTGGCTGTTCCAAAGTAATAAAAAAATGAATACCTCCCATAGACCAAATCTGAGTCCTTCCCAATTCCAGTCTTCTGGCCTAGGAACCTTCAGACAGGGAGGAAGAAAGTATGAGAGTCAGGTTTATTTAACATAAAGTGTAGTTTGTTTATTTATTCAGCCAATCCAAATTTAGTTAAAAATGCCTGACCCATGCTAGAAATACTTGCCTTAGAAACAAAGACATCTGCAATGGTATCAGTCGCCACAAAGACTCTTAGCCCATCATCCCTCTCCACATTGTCACCTTAACCAAGCTATGGCAAAAAAAAGAAGGGTTTTTCACACAGTCAGCAGAGGCAGAAGCCCCTTCACAGGAAGAATAAGACCACTCTGCAGAGTGTGGGGTCTTTTCTTCAGTCAGAGGCAGAAGCCTGCATGCCTCCTGCTACCTATTACTTGTGCACAGCAGTAGGAAGAAGAGAAAAAGCGGTTTCTAAGGTAACCATGAACCCAGAGCTTGGGGCTGTGCAAGAGGCAGCCAGCTGCTGGGAACAGCAGTGAGGCAGAGGGCAGAGCACAGGTGAGTGCTGTCCCCCCCAAGAAGCCCCACACAGCACCAGGGAGGCACAACGCTGTGCCAAGCCGACTGAAGGAAAGGTCCCACGTGGGCCATGCTCCAGCCACCCATCATGCAGGGACAGGGATGTGGGTCAGTGAGACGGATGGGCTCCCTGCAGGGGTGATGCCATGCAATTCGCTCCCTGCATGCAGGTGCAACAACACCTTCTTGGAGTGTGCCAGTGTGGAGGCTCGCTTCAAATCCCTCAGTCTTTTCTCCCTCCTCCACCCAGGTTCGAAAGGCTGCTCATGGCCCCAGCTGCTTGTCTCCTTCCCCACAGTCCTACACTGCAGATCTGGCTCCCAAGAGATATTTTTAACTCTTGTAGCCTGTCCTTCTACAGGCCTCAGCTACCATGGTGGTGAGAGACGAGGAACAGTTTGCACAGAAAAATCAGTTCCATCCCAGGGCTGAGGTAGGACAAAGCCTTGTTTTAACATGGCTAAGAGATCTCCAGGTCAAACAAGGGATGTACTCTCCTACTGGGTGATGTGGCCAGTCCCCAGTACAACTATTGAGAGGTAGTCAAATGAAGAGTTTCAAACCCTCCAGGGCTGAAATGATAGAGCTGAGGTACTTAGAGATGGGGATGCACTGATCTGAGATGAGGCTCATGAGTGGCATGAATGAAGGTACAGGCCTGCATAGGGTGCTCTGGTGGCCAGGGCATTCTACACCTCTATTTTATGTGTGTTAGGGACAAGCCACTGAGCAACAACAGACCAAAGGAATCTTGATCCCCAGCTATGACCAAGCACAAGGCAGACACACTTTGGTCCCATCACCAAGGAAGGTCACCTAAACCACAGCCTGCCCAGGCTGGAAGGGGTTTTGGACTGTGCCCCAGGGCTGAGGCTTCTGCCTCTTGCTGTCAAGAGAGTTTGGTCTGAGCTCAGTTGAGGAAAAGCTTGGTGCTGGAACACAGTGCTGGAGCAAGCACAGAGCCGGGTGTGCAAGGGATGGCCTGAGCAGAGAGGAGCCTGTGCAGAGAGCTCAGACCAGGGATGGAGAGGAAGGCACATGTATGCACGTGTGTGCTGTGGGGCTGCACGTGGGGGATGTGCCAATGATGAAGGAACCTCTGTAAATAAACACGTGGGTGAGTGAGTGCTCCTAGGACACAGGAGCAAGTGCCACAGCCCCAGTAGCTCTCAAACAAAAGCAACCGCAGTAGGTAGCCCTCCTAATGCACAGGCAACACTGGATGCCACAAAAACCCCTTTTGTGATGCAGAGCCCTGGGCATGCACACTCCTGGCTGGGAGAGTCTCCTTTATCATCTGCAGCAGATAGGGTGTGTGTCTATGTGATGCAGGTGTGAACCCTGTGTGTGTGTGTGGTACAGGTTCACAACACGCATAGATATTTTATGTCAGTGAGTGAAAGCCCAGACACTAATTTCTGAGCCCACCACGTAAAACGTGGGCAGCAGAGCCTCTGCCCATGCAGCACATGGGTGCATCTCAGCCAGCTGGCAGCCCCACCTTGTGCCGCAGCCAGCACCAATGCAGACTAGCCTGATATTGAAACCATTACTCTTCACCAGTCCCTCGCCCTCTGTTGCCTCTTCATTCCCAAGAAGCTTGGAGCTAAAATTATACACCCGAATAATTATTCTGTGGCTTGAAAACAATCTCCTTCCCTCCCCACCCTTTTCTTTGACATGTGTGTTTAATATCAAATTATTTATAACCCAGCCTCGCGGTCAAGCTTTTAATGAAAGAGCTGCCAGAGACTTTTAAAAGCATCGTATTCACTCGACTGGCCACATTATGCTGAGTAAGGGCTGCAGGGGCTTTAGCGGACGAAATCTTGCTGCTGAATATTCCCCCAGTCCATGTGCACACGTGTTTTACTCGCTCACGCTGCCTCTTGTTCTCTCTATGTCATTTGTTCTGTCTCTCCTTCTCCTTTCCCCATCTAGATCTGCAGTCTCCGCCTGGCTATCATGAAATTACTGCCAGCACTGATGTCTACAAATAAAAGAACGATTAAACAGGGATTCTTCAGTTCCACATGGATTTTTCCTTCTCTAGGATTATGCATAAACAAGGAGAGGTCAAATAAATGAAGGAACAGATCCTGTAACCCTCCCTCCTTCCTTCTTCAGCTTTATCCACTTTTCACTGCACCAACCTTTTTCTTCTCTAAGTATATACGCACATATACATATTTCTCTTCCCCTTCAGCATGAAATATTGATGAATTCTGCTCCCCTAAATTAAGGTTTGTTGGAGAAGAAGCCTGCAGTTCATCTTCAGAGCAGGAGGAATGCAAATGTGTTGAAATCCTGAAAGGGATGGGACAGCAAAATGCAAGAGCTGCTGCAGCAGCTGCCAGATCATGTTTGATTCTGCGCACAGCCACAGACAGTAGCAGGGCAGGAAAGCTGCCCTAAGCAGCGCTGGCCCTTCTAGTTCCCCAAGCAAGAGTCAAAAACGTGCTGCCCAAATAGGAAGCTTATTTGCACAGCAGATATGCCTTGAATTATACAGGAGGGCCAAGCTACTCTTAGCACAGATGTAAATCTGTGGCTGCTGAAGCTAAAAGGGAGTTATTCCAAATTTACACTCCCATCAGGGGGGTTTATACATGTAGTTTTCCACAGTGCCTTCTGCCACCCCAGGCATCACTGCACATGTCCAGGTTTCATGGGCTCTGGCAGGAATAAAGCATGCATAACAACTTGGTAATCAGTCCTCTCTGGATCTGATGTAAGAGACCTGTCCCCAAAGGATCTGAGCATTTGGAAGAAAGAAACCAACAACAACCCATAACATTCAGGGAGCTGCACTTTTCTTTGCATCCTCTGAGGAACAAAGTGATGACGCCTGTTTTTCCGGGTATGTAATTGGGCGCCGAGCACTGAGTGAGGCACATCAAAGAGGTGAGGATTGTGCACAGACCTTCAAGTGAAGCGCTGTGGCTGTTTCTAATCATTTGGCATTCAGGTGGGAAAAGATGGAGCTAGAAGGCCTCTAGAGTCCCAGCATACAGAGGTCCCAGACACAGCCTTTGCCCAAAAGAGCCACTGACCCCCTTCTATGTGCTGTCTCAACCCCTGCATCTCAGGCAGCAAACTATTTTTTCCATCAAGGAGAGAGTGGTCAGGCTCAGGCAAGATGACAGTGAGGAAAGACACAAGTGAGAAGGGGTCAGGTGCTAATAGGCTTTTCCCAGTCTTCCAAGTCACCAAAAGCATCCTGATTTTCGCCACATATGAAGGCTTCTTCAGATCCAGAAAGAACCGTAACAAGAATTTCCCAGGCTCTAATGTTATCATCCTCTTGAAATTAGTGCTGCACTGGCACCTCTAAACCTAACTGTCCTCTGCACTGTCTCCATTTTTAAGTGGTTAAAGACCTCAGAAAATTCCCCTGCAAGACCCTCAGCCAGAAGCCAAGCCCAGTGATGCCAAATGTGAGGAAGAGCAGCTAACCTGATGCGTGCCCATGTGCTTCAAGCAACCCTACCAAACCCACTGTTGCACTGCCTGTCTCAAGAGCCACAGCATTCTCTGCTGGCCTTGCAGCCACTCGCTGGAGCCACCTGTACCAGGGGATTTATGAGGGCTCCCATGAGCACTACTCAGCATGACATGCTCCCTGGCCACAGCCAGCCCTAGAAAAGAACCATAAATCCCATTTCACAGATGAAAGGAGTGAAGCACAGAGAAGTGGACAGTTTCACAGTTCAATCCCCCAACCAGATGCCTGCTACCTTGGATCCCCAGCCCTTCCCAAATTCCTTTGAGCAGCCTAGACCCCTTACCATGTGCTGCTCCCAAAATATGGCTTTTGTTGACAGAGGGTACCCATTACTCCCCCTCCTTTTCCTCTGTGTACTGCCAGCTGAAAGCTGTTTTTTTCCCCAGTTCAGAAGGAAGCTTCGCACATCCCAGTGTGTGGCTTATCTTCTGGAATTAGCACTTCCCGCCATATCTGATAGGAGAGAAAGGCTCAGCTGCCCCTGATTAATTGCCAAGTATTTGCTTACTTTTTCACTTCTGTGGCCTGGAATTAATTAGTTTATCCCTCTTACTCCTTTCATGGGCCAGAGAGTTCTCCTTTTTTTGTGCAATTATATATAACAGCAACGCTTGAAATCCCCTGGGGAATAGTTGTGAGAGGCTCTCAATGGGGAGGAAAGGAGCCTGAAAAGAGGGAGATTACTAAAGGTCATATGGCCTACAGCTTCCCTGTGGTCTTAAAATATATACTATCCTCTGACCTCAGCACAAATCCCTTCCCCTCACCACCTGCCTTGCTGCCTTCTCCAGACTTTTCAAGGAGTTAATGTCTGAACAGCAGGAAAAGCTTGCAGACCTAAATCCTAAGTGTGAGCAAGAGACGCAAAGCAAGGGCCACCCTTCACTGGACACTTTCAGGTGTTGCAGAAAACACAGCTCTCACAGCCCAGCAAACATAGTCTAGCAATACTTACCTGAACCCTAGAAGCTACACAGCAATAGGAACATTTGCTCTAATTTGAAGGAGATGCCACACTCATTCCCTGGCTGAGGAGGATTGCTCTTGTGGTCCCCTCAAAAGCTAAATGATAGCACCCTGCTGACTTGATGGGGAGGAGGAAAAAAGAGGGCTTCTGACAGCAGAGCAAGCACAGTCCCTCGCTTGCAAATGTGGGTGGCTCTGGAACCAGTGCTCACATCCCAGATCTGCTTTCCTGGATAGCAGTGTAAATCAGGAGTAAATTAATACAAAAGCACTGTTACTAAAAGCAATCCTTGGTCCTTTGACCAAAATTAAAAGGCTTTTCCACTATTCTTTATTAAGTCTCTCCAAGTCAGGCCTTGTCTAGAATCTATAGCCCCCAGGGAACAGTATGTGGAGCAGCCCTCCACCTTGCATGGGGGGAAATGAAAGCATCTGGGAAGGGGTGAGGCAGGACTTTGTCTAATTCCCTGAACTGTTGGCAGCAGATCCATTTAAGCCCTTGTTTACTGAAGTTTATAGATCCATGATTGTCATCTTCCTTCTTATCTCATTCACATCCCTCATTAGGCAATTTGATCTTTGTAGTCTAAAGCGCTTGGGCCACCTCACTTACTTCATTTCTCTTTAAGGTGGGATGTAATATGCCAGGTGGCTGTGTTTGGCCCAGCGCGGCCCAAGTTTCCAGGTGCTTTTCAGGTGTCAGGGTTCCTGTGCATGAAAATTTCAGTGGTATGTAACTCATAGGTGTGGCAACATGATTCAGCCAGGATGCTGCTCCCAGCTCTCAGGCTGTCACTGCAACAGTGGCCTCACCTGGGATGGGGAGGGGGGATTCCAGGACACTCACACAGTCAAAAATTCGACAAGCGCTTGTTTTCCTACTACAATACCTGCAGAGCTAAAGCTGGTCAGCTTTGAGTCAGAGAACAGACAGCAAGTAAACTCTTTATGTGTGTTTGCAGGGAGATGGAGTAAGACAGTGTGCCTAAGAGGTCCTGGCACCCTGCTCTTTGGATTGACATTTCTTTCTCCCTGCTCCCCTGTCTCTTATTCCTACTTGGCTCTACCTTCACTTGGCTGTCTTAATTATTAGCAGTGCCCAGTTGTCTCCCTTGCAGTCATTTTGGGTAGTCTAATAAATAAAGGTGATAAATGTGTGGAAGGTGAATTTCTTGGGCTGCAAATCAAGAAGCGGCTGAGAACTGCAGCTGGGGTGACGCAGCCTCTCCCGCAGCTCTCCTCCCCTTCCTTTCTCTCCTTTTCCCGCTCCTGACTTGCAGCTCAGCTTGTTCTGCATCACAGACCCCTCTGAACCTGCCCTTCAGGCAGAGTGTGAATGTCGAACAGCCATGCCTGGGAGTCTGTGATGTGTGTGTGTTGGCAAGGGGGAAATGGGTCAGGGGCTGGCCATGCACATAACGTGGAGATAGGAAATGCATGCATGGTAGGTATATTGCACACACACACCCCTATTATTTGAATCACTGTCTACACCATTCAGTATACTGCATGCTCCAGAGAGCATAATCTGCTGAGCAAAAGGCTTTAACAATACAAGAAGGAGGGAGTTTTCTTTAAAGCAACTGTATGTATCCATCCAGACTGTGCTGCAGCCAGTGAGTCATTTCAGGAGACATGGCTGCATCTCTCTCCATGGGAAGGCATCTAGTTTAGCACTGGTGGGCCTTCCCTTGGCTCAGCATGGTGTTGGGGGAACAGCCGTTTCTCTGCTCACAGAATCGAAAGGACATAAAACACCCACAAGCTGTTTCTCGTATCTGTTTTTCTGGGACAGGACAAGGTGAAGGTAGTTTGTTGCCTCACACTAGTATTTCCTGGTCCTGGCACTGTGGGGCACAGCTGGATAAGATGTCTGTATACAGGGTGAGCAAGCTGTGCCAGTGATCTGCTAAGGGGTCAAACACAGCCTCCATTTCACATCTACCTGCATGTTTGAGTCCCCAGCGGTAGGCACAGAGGAGATGCTTTTGCCTCCCTGCATGAATTCCCATTTATCCCTGAAGTTCTGATGTCCTGGTTCTGGTCCTCCAACACCTGCATCCCCCAGCCATACTCTGCTGGTGTAAAATGGCCAATCTGCCTTTACTTGGACAGTACTACAGTCATTTATACCTCCTGAACCTCGCCTTCATAACTAGGCACTTAACTGACCTCATATGAAGAGCTCTGCATGACCTTCAATGACAAAACTGTGAAACTGAGAAGGCTTTCCACCCTGGTACCTACAATGTGATTCATGCATGTGCACCAAGCACCAAACTTTGTTTAACCATGCAATAATCTGAAGCTTTACTAAGGTGACTAGAAAGCAAACCAATAAACATCTCTCTTAAATTACCTGGTCAAGCTTGTCGTTTTCTAGCACTTTGCTTCACAGCTCTGAGTAACAGCAGACAGAGAAGATATATAACATACTGGCTTTGAACGAGATGAAAAGCCAAGTGCCTGCTCATAACATCTCATTCAGGTTTGCAGAAGCAGAGCCCAGAGGCACATGCATTTCTGCATGCCCAGCTCTGCACCAGCACTTGCAATTGCTGAGCTGCCTGTAAAAATCAGGCATTTTACATGGGCAAACTAGTATTTATTCAGCCTAATTTGAATGCAAATCTGCCATCATTACATGCATAAAGTAAGCATGCAGCTCCTTACAAGCAGACACCACACCATAAGTGGTGATGGAGTGCACTCCTCAAATTACTGACAGTTGTGTTCTGGGATTTCACTGTCAGGCACCACCCAAAAAGGAGCTCAGCATCCCATCAGATTCCAGTTTGTTGTTATACACAGGCTACCTCAAATTCTCCATAATGGTTTTCATGCAAAGCGTTATTTTTGTTTCCTTCTGTACATGTCTTTGCTGCGTTTCAAGATATTATTAAGCATCTGTCACACTCCACCCCAGAGGTAGCTGCATTTCAGCTGTGGCTGAATGATCACTGTGTTCGTAGTCTGCAAAACAGCTAGTGATTCTTCAAGATGACAGGCGCTAGGAATGTCAGTCATTTTCATTAACATAAATAAGATATGTTTCGTTTTAGTCACTCTAAAATCATTGAGTCATTTATTGATGTCTCAGTAATTTATGAGCTCTATATCTTGGCTGGAAACCTACCAATGTGACTGTTTGCAGTAAGAAATGGGCATAGTACAGAGACAGATCTCTGTTTAGCTGAAATTCAACTGTTTCTTCCCTAGGTCAAAGCATTAAACAGACTAGGGTGATGAGGCTTGGGAGCCTTTCACCTGCAGTTCATACAGTTATAGTGCCCAGTGAGAAATGGGCCGGTCATTTCTCATGTTCCTGTTGGTGCTTTGGCTTGTCATGGGCATCAAAAAACTGGATCTAATTCCCCTTTTTACTGGCAACCCAAGCCCAGAAGTCAAAGGACCCATTAGAACACAGAATGAACTGCCTTCCTGCTCCTATAAATGGTCAGCCAGGAGGAGAGGTGCACATGTTAAGTTTCCTCTGCTGCAGCCGGAGCTTTTATCTGGAGGGGTGATGAAAGGGAGGTGTGAGACTCCCAGGGTGTCAGTCAAGCACTCTCATCAGACTAATTTCAGACAAAAAAAATTTCAGGAAAGAGAACTGAGTGGGTTTAGCTGAGCTCTGGAGAGACATCCAAATTTTACGCTGATGAGAAAAACCAAATGGGAATGACAGCTTCTCACAGTCCACAGAGGAGCCCTGAATCCTCAATGCCACCTCAGCAGCCCCAGTGGTGAAATGAAAGGTTTGTCCAAAAAATATGTCCAGACTCTGCATCTCCTGCAAGATGTCTGCACTGGCCTCCCTCTGCCATGTGTTTCAGATCCTCTCTGCTCTCACAAATGCCCAGCAAGTGTGACCATGAAGCCAACGAGGAGAAGAAGGGTGGAGGAGTCATTACCTGTATGAGTGTCAGCCAAGGAAATTCCATTGCTGGGGATAAAGAGGTACACCCAACCACTTCAGTTCTGGCCATGAGTTTTTCTTGGGGCAGGAGGAAAAGGAGAGGAGGACTGGTGGAGGGTGTCCACAGCCCACATTGACATTTTTCTCTTCCCCATGATCTCACCTCTCCAGCACCTCACTGCTGGGAGAAAGGTAGCTTCAAAAAGAGATTTTACCAAGCCCAGCAAGGGGAGAAAGAAAGCAGCCCAAAGTTCTGTTTCCCTTTGTCTCCTTCTCTCACCCCTATTTCCTCCCTTTCCCTTCCCCCTCCACCCTCATTTCTATCACGTTCTTTCCTCCCTCTCATACTTTCTCTCCTCACCCCTTTCTGTCTCTTCCAATCCTCTTCCCATATTTTCTTCTAAGCATCCCAATAAGGATCCTGCTCTCTTCACAGGCCCACAAAAACATCTTACTCTCTTAAACTCTACTTTTAAACAGGTGGCAGCAGTGTTCCAGTGGCCAGTCGCAGGGACTTTGGCACCACTGCTTTTCTACCAGACTGCTCTGTGCCACATCACCTCTTCCAAACAGCCCACAGGAGCTGGGAGCGCCCCAGGCCCTGCACTTACCCTAGAACCCTTGTAGCAGATAGAGGAGACAGTCCTGTCCCCACTTCAGAGTTGCATCTGCACCAGAGGGTTGTGTTTTTTAGTCTTGCCAAGACCTGCCACTCAAAGCACCTGACACAGCGCGGTCCTTGGTCTCCTCCAGCACCATAACTGAATCTGTGTGGATGACCCACATGCAGGCTTGAGACAGCACCTGACACAGCATGGTCCTTGGTCTCCTCCAGCACCATAACTGAATCTGTGTGGATGACCCACGTGCAGGCTAGAGATGCTCAGGCACTTCTCCATCTTATAACTGGGGGCTATTGATAGCCCTGACTTTCCACAGGGGGGTCATACCCCAGATCTTAAGGACCCCAAGTCCTCCTTGCTCCAAACTGAATGTCACCTCTTGGGATGTAAAACTAAGGCTAAAGGCTGGAATTTGTCAATTCTGTATTTGTTGACTTGTCACCCAGGAATGTTAATGATCTCCCTGCATGACCTGCAGCCATCAGAGGTAAAATAGCTCACCTGTAACATTAAGACTTCTATTGATTTACTTTTAGTGCTTCCAGGCAGTAAAGTTCTCTTAGTTTTCATCAGCTAATTGTATTTTCTGAAGGGATTTTATCTACCCATCTGTTATGTGCCAGTAGGACAGTTAAGGTGTAGCTGGATGGGCTCACACGCAGGTGGGAAGACTGGCAGACTGGTGAAGTCAGCTAGGGATCTTTTAGACAGGCTGTGGTGGGAGACATTTGGTTTCAATGAACCTCACAGCTTTCAATCCAGTTAAATCATGCAGCTTAGTGAGTCCTGGTGACTGCAGCAGATCACTCTGCAGAAGTCCAGCAGTCAGCAGAGCTCTCCCTTTCCTTTGGACAAAAAAGGCTCTTTTGCAAGCTACCTGGTCTGCTAACCCTAGCAGAAATGCAGTCACACATGGTGGCACTGAAGCAAGTCTGGCTGCATAAAGCTTCTATGGCCAGTGGAAAAGATGTGCAAATGCACCTTCATAGTGATGATAACTGAGATGTTTTATCTCCCATCTGCAACGAGCTATTAACATCCACACAATTAGTTACTGTAGACTAGTGATGAGCAGTAATGGAAGATGCTGTGGCATCTTTACTGCACATTAATATCTGCCCTTAGTCAAATAAAGCAGCCTCTCTGCATGAAAACGGTATATGATGTATAACACTGCCAGATGAGTTTTTCCTGGCATCTGAAAGGCAGAAGCACAAACAGAGCACACACATACAGCCCAGCACAGGAACATACATCACTAAATTGTTAAAGGCATATCTAAACTTGACACAGGTGGGACACTTCTCTGAACCTGGGCACTATTGCTTTCTGAATGTCTTTCCCCCGCCTCAAAGATTTACTAAACTCTTTCTCACTGAGCACAATACAGGAGCCAGAGCTGACATTTGAAAGCTGAGGCAGTTGTCTAAATGCAAAAGACAAGAAATCTATACCAAGTCAAAAGGCCAGAATGATCTTAAGATAGCTGGAAAAGGGTATCTCGATGGCAATTTCCAGAAGGGAATCCAGACCTATCCCTGCTGAGCTGCCACACAGCTGCCTGGAACATCAGAGCTTTTGTTTTCTTTTTTGAATTTGCTCTTAGTTTAATTTTTCACAACCCTTTGAACAGGTTCCCCTGAAACTTCCCAGATGTCTTGACACATTTTGGAGTCCAGCCTTGGCTCATAGGATGAAAAAGGTGCATGTCATAGCTCTGATGCCCTGGGCTTCAGGAGGAGGTTGGAGTCTGTCCCCAGGTCTCCTGCCATGCCCAGTACCCAGCAGCAGGGTTGTGCTCCCTCCATAGCTACTTGCAAAGATGAAGGGCTTGGCCTCAAGACTGTGGCTTCTTCTCTTTTGGAACATGTGCAAGTATGTTTGGGGGTGGAGAGAAGCAGCAGCACCGTCATCCATGTTAACAGTGAGTCAATGTGTTATTTCTGGCAGCTATTCCACAAGATTTTTTTTCTACATTAAAATTCAAGAGCCTAGGAAGGCAGCTCAGGGCTGGAATCCAGGATGCTAAATCCTGTAACTCAGAGCAATACACAACTGTATAGCAATATATAAATATACATGTATAAAATAAAAATACTACCCCTCCCCAATGTTCCTACCATTAAGACCATGCAAGCCTCCATGAAATATTTTTTTTAAAAAAAACCAGCCTAAACCTCCAAGGACTATGCAGTATTGTGCTGTGCTGGTGCATCTGCATTGGATTGTCCTTTCAAGTTGCCTCCCTGCAGCTACCACCCACGGCAGCACTGCCCTGGTGCAGCCGGCTGCACCAAGTGTGTCTTCTGGCATGGAGAGAATGGGCACCCATGTCACTGCCACCCATGTCCCTGCCACCTGATGCTGGGCTGCACCACAATGACTCAGCTGCCTGTACCCCCTGAGATGACAAGTGGGTGCTGGGGACAGTGAGCACCTCTCTGAGTCACAGATTTGTCCCAAGGGCTGCAGGTGACTCAGCAGAGGGTATGCAACTGTTTATTCTTTCATTTGTTTTTGTTTTATTTTTTTTTCTCAGCCATCTTCCAGATGAGCCACTCAGTTCCTGAATACCTGCAGACAGTGCAAAGCTCACACCAGTCATGCAAAGCCTGGGGTCAAGTTGAAGCAGGGCCAAAGCTGCACTCAGTTCAAGATACATGACGAGCCCCTGATGGCCAACAAAGGTGTTGTGAGGTGCAGTGTACATCCCATGGGATCTCTGAGCATGCAAGGCAATATGGAAATGCAAGGCACCACTAGTCCTGTTCCTCCATGCCCCAATCACTCCATTCTTCCTTTAGGTCTTGCAAGGGAACATCCACCTCCACTGCCTTTATTGACCCCTCCACACCAGCAGCTACCCTGCAGAAATTAGCCTCTAAATATGTTTTGTGCCCTACTCCTATGCCCTGGCCAGCCTACCGTATTACCCTTTCCTCTCCCAGCTGCCCTTGCCACATGGCAGCAGGTCCCCGGGAGTCCCCAAAGGCCACTTCTGGCCACGGTATTAAGCTGCTCTCCCCTTCCCCAGCAGCCCTGACTCCTCCACCTGCTCAGCCCTGGCACCACAGCCTGGCCTTGACGTGATTTCCCCCATGTCTTGAGGAGAGGTAGCTAGTTTTGGGGGAAGCACAGACGCTGGTAGCTGCAGAGGTCAAGGGATGAGAGAAAGAAACAGAGAGAGAGAAAGTGAAGGTCCTCGAAGAGTTATAGAGCAAGAAGGGGAGCTCTCCTGTGGATCTAGGGCAGGTCAGTGGCACCTACAATGTGGAAGACACCAGGGAGCAGGTTGCAGCAGAGGTGACAATGCTCTGTCATGGTTACTCAGCCATCTTACACAGCCAGGTGGTTTACACATGGCTCCTGGCTGCAAGACCTTCTGCCTGCTCGCTTTTGTATCTAAGTTTTGCTCACTCCCACTCTCTCCTTTATGCTTTTCTGGTCAAGTCGGAGCTTTGCTCTGGGTTGGCCAGGCTTGGAGCTCCAGCTGGGACCACAGGGGGAAGGAGCAGAGAGCACAGTGGTGGAGACAGGTGGTGGCTCCAGATGGTGAGGAGGGGACTTTGTGGTTGGGGGGCAAGGGCAGGGGAAAGGAAAAACTGGAGGAAAGCAGGAGATGAAAAGATGGGGTAGAACATGTTGAATGAGAAATCACAGGAGAAAGAGATGTGAGCAATCAGCTGGGTGCCATACACCTCGCACAGTGAGTGGTTAGTCTCTGTCTGAAATGGTTTGGTTAATGCTTAGAAAGGGAATAAAATATGTGTATGCCATATATTGTTTTTTCATTAATAACAGTGATCTATTTATAGCCTGTAAATTATACACCGTGAATGTTGCTCAGAGATATTATTTTGCTGCCAACAGGGAAAAGGGAAGGGAAGAAAAAAAGAGAGAGACAGAGATAAGCGAGGAGAGAGAGGAAGAGAGACATAGAGAAAGTGAGGAAGCTGTGAGATTCTGCAATCCCCCCTGCACCTCATGCACTGACAGCAAAGGGCACGTTGTGTGCAAGAGGGGTGACACAGAAGAGGAGAGGCATACAGGGACAGCTCTGGGAGCCTTATCCCTCTCCGTCTTTCCTGACATGGAGGAAACCTCTGCAGTCATTTCTGAATGAGTTGGGGGGTATTTTCTAGGGCCTCCTCTGAGTACCAGAGCAAAGCACTGTGAAAAACGTTGCACAGGAGCTGATGGGCTGTGGCATCTGGCCTCCTCTTGTCTGATGTAGACACAAGTGCATGGGCCACCTGGCCAGCTTTCCTGGCCCTGCAATAAGAGATTTCCGAGTGCTTCAGAAAAATCTTTTATTATTCACCCTCTCTTTCAGTCTCTTTTCTGGTCCCCCCACCCAGAAGCCCTCTCCTTCCTTTTGCAACCACACATACACAGAGGAGACATTTGAACTCAAATTCATCTGCCAGAAACCCAGCCATACTGCATCCCTTTGCAGTCAACAGAAAAAGGGAGAGAAGGCAATTCACTTGTCTGGTGTCCCCATTAGTTATAAGCTGGCCATACAGTATTTAATTAAGTATAACATTAGATGAGACAAGTCTAAACCTTATGAGAAACCCTACAAATCATTTTTTTCAAGCTTGCCATGTACAAGATTAAGCCATTCAGGAGTAATCCTGGGCCACGGTAGAATAAGAAAGATTTATTGTTAATGCAACTACTGATAAACTTTTCCATGAATCCTGGGGCTTCAGAAAGGATCGGAGCAAATCTAGCATAGTTTCATTTTTTTTTTCTGAATCTTACTGACCCCTTTCTTTGTATCTCTGAGCTTTATTACCTAATGGTTTCTTTCTTTCCACAATAGTCCACTTCCTTTTTAGTCACCTAGATGTAATACTGCTTTTAATACTTCATTCTTTTTGTTTTTATACACTGTGAAAAGAATAAGAGGTTTTGATCCAGCTTGCCTATATAATTAAAAAGCTTTGTCATCTCTGAAGTTTCCCCTTATCTATCCTCTATGATCAAAATGGAATACCTGGAATGTGAAACCCACTCATTTTACAGCCACACCATGAAAATCACCATATATTCACCCTACTGGCACTGCAAACATACCCTTGAGTGGCACCCACTGTAAAACATGTGTAACATCCTCTGAGGGATGTCACAATCCAGATATGGACCAGAATCAAATACTACTCCCTACAAAGCTTCAAATGCACGGAGCATGTGTGCGGAGGCATGCAATGCTGAGATCCAAATTCAATCCACCTCTCCTTTCTCTACCATTTAGTAACTGGTTCAGATTTGGAGTGCCCAGGGTCAACCATGTTCCGCAGACAGGGTTTCCCTGCATTTCAGTGAGGACAACAAGGGATGCCAATACAGAGACCTGGAAAAAGATGAGAGAGGTTTGTTTGACAGCCTACTGAATCATGAACAGTTGAGTAACGGGTGGCTGACTAACTGGCGGGGTACTGCTTGGCTCTGTTTCAAGTCACTTGTTGCTCAAGAGGAAGGAGCAATTTAAGCCAGTCATCCTTGGGATGGAGCTAAATCGAGATCATGAATTTGGATTTTTGCAGGGTGAAAAAACTCAAAGTGATTCTCTAAGCTGCTAGTTAGGAGGAATGGCATACGCGTTTAAGATGGTGCCATGTTCAATGCCATGTAATGAAATCTGTGAGTTCCCTGGAAGCACCAGCAAAAAAGAGCAACATCATTACAGCGCTTGACACCAGGAGCCTGCCCTCTGAAGCTGCTGTTACAAGCCATCCTAGGACACCGTCACAGAGATGAATCCTTTTCATGGTGAGTGCTTCTTTAGTGACCTATGTGCAAAACGACTTTCAGTTCCACTTCAAGAGGCACAGAAACACCATCCCAGATGAATCCAAGGGTAACTCTCATGCAGTGCTATACAGAGATATCTGAACAGATTCTTAGCAAAATGTTACAGCATACAGAATCCTATAAACTGTGTTCAGAGGTATTGACTTCTGTGCTGGAGGTATTATTTGATATAGAGCTTTTGGCAGAGATACCACGTCATCAAACTGCCTTTGCACCCAGCAGTGTCTCTTTCCACAGCTAGGAGAGGACATCGATGCAGGCAGTGATGTGTGGGTAGGGAACTTGCAAAGCAAACGCTGCTGCCCAAATAAATAGAAACTCAGATCTCCAGAGTTTTCAGTTTGGCCTGGAGGACAAGTCAACCAGCAGAATGGATCAGCCTATTTACTACTCATCCAAGCCCCAGGGAACAGCCCTACCTAAGCACTGTGCAACCTTCCCCCTCAAGCTCTGATCTTGCCAGAGCTCATATACAAGTAACATGAAAGAATATCTCACGCTTGCTGATGAATTAGTACATACTGCCTTCTCTCCAAGTCAGTGCTAAAGCTAAATCTGTCTGCATCGGATTAGAGAGCTACACTACCTCCCCAAACCCTGATACCTGCAACTCCTCCTCACTCTTATCCCCTGAAGCTCAGAAATGATTCCTGGACCAGTGCTCCCAGCAAGCAGACTGGCAGACCTCACATTTGGCAGGGTCTTGCAGCCAAGCTGCATTTTCACTGGTGCAGCAAATCAGAACTGAGCAGCCTCCTGATCTCAGCCTTGCAGGGCACAGCAGTCTCCAGAGCTACTGTCTGTAGACTTCACTCTCATGCCCTTCCTGTGCTAGAAACCCCTCTTGTCTCTGCACCACACAGCCTGGCCCATAGCTGCCACCCCAAGGGCAGGTGCCTGCCAGGGAGACCCGTCAGGGCTGAAGTTCTGCAGAATCACATCTGCTCCTTTGTCCTGATTTCCCCCAGCTCATCTATGATTTCATTCAACTGAAATCACAACAGCTTTTCTAGTCCTACGTAGGCAGAGCACATCCCTTCATGGTTAGATTTTTTTTTTTTTTTTTAATGAGTATTATTTTAGGGTGGAGGTGGAGGGGAGGGTGCTTAAATGCAAAAATCGGAATCTATAGCACAAAATCTCCACTCAGCCTAGAGGAGGAAGCAGACAGATTGATGGAGAGCGTCACCATTGTGTGAAAGAACAAATAGGGTGAAGACGCTGCCAGATGGGAAGCTGAATCCTCCTTGGCTCAATAAGCATAGATATCAGTGTGGTGTACGACCACTAGCATATTCTGCAAAAAATTTTAATCTTAGCCGTAGCTACCAACAAATTCTGCCCTGGTATACAAGCAGTAGCAAAATATTGCACCCAAGTGATCTAGGGGCTTGGAAAATCCTTTCCTTGTCTCAGTCAGCAGATAGCGGATTCATACCTCTGTCCTTACACCAGTGAATTTAGCAGCCATGGGTAGAAGAGCCTGGAAGAGTATTTCCCTCATACATACCCCTTCCACCTCTCTGACAGCTGGAACCTCCTTGCAGCTAGAGACCTGAGAGGGATGGCTCTTTGCAGAAGGCAAGATGGTTTCTACGTGGGTGAGATCGTTGTTGTGAGGGCTCTAGAGAAGGAGAAAAACCTCCTCTGTTACTAAGCAGGGATCTGAAGGCCGTTGTCGGGGGGAGAAACAGAAGAATTGCCATAAAAGGAAGAATTATTCTGCCTGCAGCCAAACCACCTCGACTCTGATCTTGTCAGATCTCACAGCAGCAGCAGGGCTGGCCAGCATGGGGAGGCAAGCCCTTGGGGGGAAGCAGGGTGTTGCAGTGACACAGGGAAGGAGGGAGGGAGCTCCTCACCCTGTGTAGACAGTAAACACATTCCCCGACATGGACTTTTTAAGGTTTTCTTTACTGACCAAAAGGAGAAGAGCCCTTTACTAACCAGAGGGTGCTACGTTAGCATCACATGGAGCATCTAATATGACTTTCTCATCTAATGTCAGCAGGAGTAGTTAGATAATGCTGGAGCACCATCCTTCTCTTTCTGGCTTCTTTCTTCCTTCACCTAAACTGCTCCAACTAGTTACCAGCCCCAGCACTGTTTGAACAACTGTATATGAAAAACATCCTGTTATAAGCAACATAAGGCCTTGGGAACAAAGTGACCCATGGCAAAGCCACCCATTGGGAATAGAGTGACCCCTTGTCTGATCAGCAGGAGGAGTCCCAGGACACTAAAGCAGGAATGGGTGTGGTGGAGGAGTGGGAATTTGGAGCACTGGGCCTCCATCCATCAATCCAACACCTGAGTCAACATGAGTCACTGTGGACTGCAAGAAAAAAGAGACACCTCCAGATCCTGGCCCATTTCTCTGCAGTACCCAGGGATAACCTCAGGCCTCTTGTCTGCCTGCTTCACCTCCAAGCTGTGCCATGCACAGACAGCAGAGCTACAGGGGCTGACACAGTGGCAACACCTTCCAATGTCCTTGAAATCCCCAGGACAGAGCTGACAGCAGGGTTAAGTGCAACTTCACTCAGCTTGACCAAGTCAGTGTTGATTTATCTCCACATATCCATTGTTTAAATTCACCATAAGACAAGTAGGAGGAAAATAATAGATCAGGGGGAGGAAATAACCAACTCTTGTCCTGCTGCTCTTTGACCAGTAAAGTGATAAGGCAGAAAAGAGAGAGGAGGCTTTTCCCCCACTGCATTAAGAAGCTGAAAATAGAAAATGAAAAGTATATTTGAAGATAGCACAAATCCTCAATAAAGCCTCTCTGAAACTTGATGAAAAATTTCAAAGTGTATCAGGAAAGCTGGGATTCTCTGAAGGATAAATCCATCAGACAGGACAAATTGAGGAGAAGAGATGGACAAAAACATTTGGTCTGGAGATTCTGGAGTGAGTTGGGGTGTAGAGTGAGCTTTAACCTCTGTGGAGCCTTGTTGGCTCAAGGTCAGGCACAGACCACTAGCCTGGACATGAAGCACTCAGGGCCTTCAGTCACTTCTAAGCCTCTCCTGTCATGTCAGGAGACCAACCCAGTGTGCTGGCATGCAGATGCAGAAGCTGCTGGGGCAAGCATGAGCTCAGCATAGTCCCCATCTTGCCTTGCTCACTGTCCACTTGTCTGCCTTGGGGACAAGCAGTGGACAACATAAGCAAGCAGCATGCTTGGTGGCTCCCTGCCTCACCAGGAAAACAGGGGAGCTTGCTCTTCTCTGGACAGGGAAAAGGCCATGGCTAGAGTCATTGCAGACGTGGTGTTGACGTCCTTGGGAGGAGGTGTAGGTGCAGTCACTAACTTCAACTCTTCATTTTCTCCAGTGTGTCCTATAGGTGAACAAGCAGAAGCCCTCTGCCTAGCTTTCTAGATCTGCAGTAAACATAACTCCACCAATATTAAAAGATTTGGCCTAAACTTCTTCTTTGCTCTTCAGGATTTCTCTTAACCCCTTCACTTTTCCAATGAATTAATTCCCTTGGAACAGGTCTGTAATTAAGAAATTGTAGAGGGTACTTTGTCGTCAGGTAAATAGAGAAAACGGTATCTGGAGACAGGAATTCATTCAATGAAGATTAATTAGGCGGATTTCCTGTCCCAGTCTGTTTGACAGTGAGGAGAAAAGGGTTTGAACATGGAAGAGAAGCACGAACGCTCTCCTCCTCAAACATCCAGGACCAGACACCCAGCAAGCATCACTCAGGGAGACTCTTCAGAGGACACAGACGGTTTCTGTATTTCCAGGATTTTTGTTTAGGAAAAGCTGCTGCTAACACTAGATCACACAGAAGCAGGAAAAAAGGCCAGAGAAAATGCACTTATTCTTGATCAGAAAGAACCGCATTTATTTGCCCCGTGTGTGTCTGCTTCCCAGAGGCAATGCAGACAGGAACTGATGTTTCCGATGCACCCAGCACTTGGTGGGAAGGTAGGTCCAAGAGAGGCAATAGGATACAGCTATGCGTCTTCCTGGCAGCGCATCCTGGCAACAGATGTTTTGCCTTAGGAGTTTGTGCTCTTCAGAGCCCACCAGGCAGCAGCAACGTGACTGCAAAGGCCTGAGTCAGAGAAGGGAGCAGGAAACATGCAGGGATAAAGAGAAAATGCAGCTTTGCTTTACATGTTGAGTGGAAAAAGAAAATATCCCACATATTAAGAACAAAAAAAACACAGAGGCTACAGCACACAAAGCGAAGGAATGGATGGAGAGATGATGCAGAACTCAGGAGCTCAGAAAGTGTGTTAAAGCTGTGAAGAGAAAAAGAGCTGAGGAAATATGTACCAAGCATCCAACAATAAAATTAATTAACCTTAGCCAAAGAAGGAAAAAACTCAAGAGAAGACAGAGAAGATGAGCGGATCCTGGTGGGGAGTGAGAGAAATTGTTGTGGGAGAGAATGATGACCCCTTCACCATGAGGCTTACACACATAGCTCCTGTTATAGGACAGATGTGGGCAGGAGTAGATTACCCCAAACAAGGAGTCTCCTCTGCCTCCATCTTGCACAGCCACATATGAGCCATTCCCCTGTGCCTGAGTTTCATGTACCAACCCGGGCAGCAGCACTGGCAAGGATGAGAGTGAAAAGATGTGTGTGTTATTCACAGTGGTCCACTCCGCATCACCACTCTCTGGTAGGTAGCACAGGCTTTGTGGCTGTCAGCAGCAGATTTTAACTTGAGATTGGAAAGGTCAAGCAGACCGGACAGCTCTGATCATCCAGACCTGCATACATGCAGCCAATAGGAGAAACACACAGCTCTAGATAACAATCTTAGAAAAGCTTATGCTTATGCATAATAAATTGTTCTGTTAATAAAAGTGACAATACCTGCACTTTTTGTAAGAAGTTAATCCCTTGGGACATTTAATGGCAGAGTCCCAAAAAGCTGGATTAGCTGGCTGGGAAGGCATGGGCATTTCAGGGAACAGCAGGTATCATCTAGGAGGCACATGGCTTCAAGTAAGCTCTTGGCCCAAGGTAGTGACTGAAATGCTGCTGACATTCCCAGGAAGGAAGGAAGAAAAAAGATATTACGAGAAGGTGAAGAAAGCCTTTGATGCTCAGTTTATTGGGAGGCATAAAATGATATATGAGAGATTTAGCCAGCATTATCAAGAACTGGAGGAGACTGCCAAGTCCTTCAGAAGAGCAGCACAGAGCTGTTCAGGACACTTCCAGAGAATTTATAAGAGGCAGGATCACTGCAGGCCTAAGAGGCAGGGAGTATTGGACTACTTCTTCCAGCTTTAACCCACACTGACTTTGGCAAAGAACAAAAAAGCTACAAGCATAGAAAAGAAGCAGGAATACTTTGAGGGTAGAGCATGCAGAAGAGGAAGAAGCAAGCAGGTTGACCCTGCCTATGATAACTCCCAAGCAGGTTAAAGGGACCAGACACACCATGGACAAAGAAAGGAACAGCAGAAAACAGTCTGAATATGGCTATGAATTCAGTCCCTGTATTTTCATACACAAAACAAGGTTGCAGGAGGCCAGAAGAAAGAGGGAGCTCAAGAGAGGTCTGTCCAACAAGCAAGGACATAATTAAGAGAAGCTGCATTTGACAAAAAAAAAGCCATGAGGTGCGCGGAAGCAGGGTAATGCCTCACATGACAGAGGCCTTAAAACATGGGGTTTAAGTGGTATCATGAAATCCAAAAAGCATTTTCAACATGGATTACCAGGAGGTCCCAGCAGAGACAGGCAAAACAACCTACAACTCAGAACCCCCAGGCAGGCCTTGTCTTAAAAGAAAGCTCCCAATTGGGCAGGGCGAAGTTGAATTTTTTCCAGACAGATTTCACTTTCTTTTCAGCACCTCCATGCTTTGTAGCACTCGCAGCAGCTAGCCAGTCATTCACAGTGCATATAGAAGGCTGCCTAGGATATTTTTCCAACAAAGCTTTCCTTAGAAGTCAAAGATCATACTCTCATTTGCAGATGAGAGCAATAGAGGTGGCAGGAGGTGCACTTTTGATGTGAGGAAGGATCTAGATATGCAGGTGTCACTAATGGTTTGTAATTTTTGATGTCTAAGTACAGATAAAAGCATAACATGGGAAGCAGAGCTAGATCTGCTTGCAGTCAGAGACAGGCACATTTATGTTGTGATTCTTCGATCTATTTGAGATAAGTACATAAGGATGAGATAAATCATGCTTTTCCTCTCCCACAAAATTAAGGGGACCATGGCACTGTGGTAGACATCTATCTTTAGAAAGATAAACCCACCACCAGCACCTAGAGAGCTTTGAAAGCCTCCAGTTACCCAGGCCAATCACAACTAACATGGTGATAATAAATCAGCTTCTTCCAGACAGGACACCAGTGGCATGAGCCCTGTGCTAAAACTGATATATCTGTGAAGGTGCTGTGATAGGTCTGCAATGCTGTGCTTGCTGCAGCTGTGGGACCTCTCCCACTCCAGGATAAGCCTCTGGGGCTGCGTTGGTCTTGGCTCAAGAGCCCAAGTGTTCTTCCAAGGCTAAACATGACCCTAGCGAATGTGTAGCTGTGGAAAGCAGAGGATCATCCACCCTCACACTGCAGACACAGCCCTGGAGACTCAGGGCCACCACAACCTTCAGTGGAAGAGGGAAGAAACAAGCAGTTATCATTTCCTCCATGAGATGAATGAGGTCTTCTATCCCATCAGTTACGGCAGCCTTGGTGCCAGGCAGGAGCTACTACTCTTTTCTGCTCAGCCACATTTTCTCATTTCTCTGTTCCTCTAGGTCTGCTAGTCTTGGTCCAGGAGGGCCACGGCAAAGTCTGTCCCTGGGGAATGTAGCCCAACAACATAGCACAAAGAAAAGACAATTAAAGTGAATGTTTCCTTTTTCTCTGTTTGATTGGCAGCTAAGTGCAGGGGAGGAGAGCTGTGCCACAAACAGTGCCCAAGAAGTACTTCACAGATAAACTGAGAAGATGCTCTTAAAAAAAAAAATCTCCTGTTTTGGGGGACTCAAAGAGAGCTCTCTGTTTAATAGGCACCACACACAAGTGAACAGTGACAACTACTCAGGACTCAGGAGCCTACTCTCTCTTCTACATATTAGTGATTCCTGCTGGTTTCCAGGGGGGAATATTTGTGTCTTGATTTTGGAGAATGACATCCTGTTTTGCAGAGAGGTACAAAGTAGCTTCCTCCCCACGGTTCTTCAGCATTGATGGCTGAGGGAAGGACCTGGCCTGCTCCAACTGTGGCATCTCCTCAGATATCACCCACAAGAATGCAGTTAGGTCCAGTTCCAGAAGGCTGTTAGCTTTGTATGTGTGTAAGCACGTGTGCTGATCATGTAATAATGCTCTTATAGAGCTGGAGAACAATAGTCGCCCTCTTGCATAGATTTCTTCTCCATCTCCTGTGCAGATATAGTAGCCTGGGCTGCGGCCAGAGGCAAGCAAGAGAATCTGATCAGGGCCTGGAGAGCTCCATGGAAGTCCATTGGGGTTGAAAGGATATTATACTGCTAGGCAAGGGTAGGGGGGAGATACCGCCTTTAGGGAGGAGAAATATAAGCCAGATTTCTTTGTGGAAAGGCAGTCATGGGGGTTCTCCACAAATAGCACACACTGGCCTAGCTGCGGTCACATGCCAGCCTCATTTCTTGCATCTCAGCTCCTCTTCCAGCTCATATATTCTCACTTGTGCAGGGACATACACGTGACAGGGATAGATTGTAGATGCTCCATTTCTGCTCCTAGAACATTCAGAAAAAAGTCACAGTCCCATGTTGTTTGCACTGTAATCACAACAGCCACCCAGTGACAGGTTGAGACTGTCCATTCAGGATGTGCTTAGGGAAGTTTTCCTTCTTGTTTTGCAACCACCAGATCTAGATGCCTACTTTCTAAAAGCTCCCTGAGATTTCATGAAATAGCCAGAGTCCAAGCCTGGCATTTTAATAAAATCCTATGCAAAGCTAGGAAACTTACTTCAACAACTTGCATCTGTCTCTGGGATTACTGCTAACTGTAAGGTCTTATTTGCAGTCTCTAACTTCTCCCTCAAATAGATTATAAAAACAAGTATCCTGCAAGATAAACACAGACCAAATAAAGCAGTTTACCATTTACACTTCTCACACTACTTTGTTGTTCTGTTCCATCATCTTTCAGCTGTTGGCTTCTGCAAGCACAAGTTGTCTTTGGAGGCACCTCACCAACATCAACTAGATTAAGAGCACAAACACAACACGAACAATTGAAACTGGCCCCAGAAACCAGCTCCATCCCCCAAAGGGACTGGAGAAGATGGCAGCAAAGATATAAATCATTGCAAACATTAAACCCCAGATGCATCACTTCAAAGAGTCCCAGGGACCGATGTTCAGAACAGAGGAATTGGGGAGTTTAGTTTGGAAGAGAGAGGCAGAACACTTAGCACCAGACAGCCTGAAGGATGTTAAGTACATTCATCTTGTCCACAGATGAATGAAATGTTATCGGTAGAGCCAGAGAGGATAATTTGACCTTTCTGTCTCTCTCTGTCTCCCTCCCTGCAGCTCAAGGAGAAAAAAAAGAAATCCTTCACTAGTTCTATCAATAAACTTCAGTTCTCTTATTTTCCTCAGGGTCTGAGAGTGTATAACATACAAAAACACCCCTTGCACACAGGAGCAGCTCAGGATGCAGCAGAGGGAGAGGTGGAGAAGCAGATTTGGTAAAGGGTTGGGCCTACTGGAGGTCACAATAAGAAAGGGATTTTTCTGGAACAGGTTGTGGGATACCCAGAAGAGAGCAACAGGACTGCTGTGTTCACTGAGGAGCCTGTGCATGGAAAGGTTGGACATCGGGGTGTACAATGGTGCTGGAAGTCAGGGGAGTCAGGGGTCCTCATAATCAAGCAGCTCCTCTCATGCCAAGAGGCTTCCAGCACTGGACACATACCAGCAACATGCTGCAGAAAGCACAGCACTGAGGGCTGCATTCATCCAGGAGAGCAGGGAAAACAGAGCATCATTTGGACTGCCTCTTTCTTGAGCACTGGGATCCCTGTTTGAAGATGTTCCCCCAGCCATCCTTAGTGGGACCAGACATGCTATGAAACACAAGGAGAGGAGGGGCACACAACAAAATGAGGAGCCTGTTGTAGGTATGAAGAGCAAGGGGACCCAAGGACTGTGACGATGGCCAGGTACAGAGTACGCTGTACCTTGCAGATGGAGGAGGAGGTGAAATGTCCCCTAGCTGTAGGCACCACTCAGTTGTGATGTACTATTGATCTGGCCTCAGACACATATGGCAGGAACTCCATCTGTATGAGTCCTGCTCAGACCACAATATGCCCTGGTAAAGTTTTACTCTAAAAGTTATGGCTTCTTTTTTCTTTTTTTTTAAGGAGGAGTAGGAAACTATGTTCAGCAGGAACAGTACAAGCACCACAAACACCACATGAGTGTGTCCCAGGAGCACCAGTGGAGAAGAAAGCAAACTCTGACACATCATCTCTTCCATCAAGATCTAACGCACCGGTCCCTCCAGTGCCAGCACTGAATGCAAAATTCACTTTTCCTCCAAAAAGCAGCCTAATTGACGCACAGAAGTGTGAGCACATTACCAGGAGGGGGGAACGCCATGGGCCTATGTGTGTGCAGACAGGAAGGCAGTCCTGTGGGAATGGAGGCAGGATGCAGTAGGCAGTAGGAAGGGATTGATGCCCCCCAGCAGGGCACCAAACAGGAGCAGGGGGCAGCAGGTTTGGCACAGGGGCTGCAAAGGGAGGCACCTGCAACAGCCCAGGCAGCACTCAAGTTTCCCAGTGCTCAGGCAAGTGCACAGCCAAAGCACTTGATGGGGGCTGTTATTTAAACAAGCCAGTTGTTAATAAATGCAGCCTTTTAGTCTTAATTGGTGGAGAACCACAAGTCTGCAAACCTCCCAGAGCTCTTCAATTATAAATACTGCCCCAGAACTGCTGGTAATGGCTGAGGCATTTCATGAATTGCCCATCACTGCACACAGCTCTGCCATGATGTGGGCCTTCCTTTATATACCTCCCAAAGGCAGATTCACCTATACCAAGCCAAAGGCTCTGGGCTCTGAAGGAGAAGGGCTTTTGGTGCAGCTGTTTGCACCTACTCTGCATCCTGTCCACTGCCATCTTCCTCACCACCTCCCTCTACCAGCTCACCAGCTCCGATCAGGTCTGACTCACACAGATTTTGTAGCCAAACAACCATCAAGGTTTGCCAGTGACAGCCCTTTTGCTTGTTTCCTAGATCTCTCATGACTTCACAGGTTCTTCTCCGTGTGTGGAGTGCTGGACAAGCCCAGAGGTGCTTTGTTTCCACAGTCAAGCCGAGCCAGCACAGCGCAGTCAGAGCCCAGGTACTGCCTTATTCCTAAATTATTGCCATTCCCACACCTTCAGTCAGGAAGATTTTCCTCCTTGATCTTTCTTTCTGCTGCAAGATACCATCAGTATTAACTACCTTCCCTTGTGTAACCATGTATACAAAGCAGACAGGGACCACCGACAGAGGCGTGGGTGAACCCTTCCTACCCTGCATCACATCAGATGAGAAGCCAGCACACAGCTACTTACAGGGATTCATCTAAGACGCACCAGCGTCTACTGAAGGCTCTGCCAAAAGAAGCATTCAAAATGTTTTGTTTTGAAAATGCCTAGAGAATAGGTACCCTTTGGATAAGATTAAGGAGGCTGGCAGCAAAGGTGAGGGGCAACACAGCAGCTGCTGTTTTCCTCTCCTACCAAGTAAGTGTTTAACGTGCCTGAGTTCCATCCATGGATTTATCCAATTGAGTACACTCCTGCCAAACAACAAGAGCCTCACGAATCAGCATTTTCTAACAAAACACAAAACATTGTCTAACAAATTCTTCACCAAGCCCCAGAGCCCTGCACATCCTGGGAGACCCTACAATACAATCAAAGTCTCAGGGGTGGAAATCATCTCATGGTTTTAAATCCATTACTTAGACCCTCCTCTTTCTCCATAAGGGTTTAAGTTTCCTGTCTTCTGGCACAACTGTGTGCCTTCATTTTCAGAGCTCTCGGTTTTAACTCATGAAGATAAATTAAGGAGTGAAGAGAGAGCTCGAGGTGGTACAACAGGGTCTGTGCTTCTTCCCTACAGCCAACCTCTTTGTTCTGTTGCCAGTGACTTGCAAGGACCTTAACTGGCTGCTCCTGAAGGCACCTAGATGCTAATAAGCAAAGTGGGGAAGGGAATGCTATTTATTCATGCTTAGTTATGCATTTTTAGACTCAAAAGTAAGCCATACTCTGGACGGGAGCCAAAATCCCTCTTCCAGAGCAATCTCGATGTATATGAGCTGCCTGCCTGACCTAGCTGGTGAGACCCCTCAAGGTAAAGGCATGCTGGCAGAAGGCATCATGCAAGTCACTGCCTGGGGGGGTCTGAGCTCTGCAAACAACAGCTTCTGCAATTATGGTGGGCAGAGGGATCCTAAATGCTGCTGGTCGCCTCTGTTCCTGCTCCTCAGAGCAGTGGAGTTGAGCTCAACTCTGAGACATGTTCAAATGGCACTCTGGGGCATACACATGAGCTAGGGCCAGTTACCCTTCTCTGCTAGTCTCAAACCTCTTCTCCACAGCTGCAACTGGTTTATCTCCTCCAGTCTCTGTCCATAACTCCTCAGTAAAGCCTTTATTTCTCCTGCAGTCCCTTTCCTCCTAGGCTTAGTCTCTCTTCCCTGACTTTCAAGCTTTTCCTTTCTGTGAGATCTGTTCAGGACAGCTCTTCTGCCACAGGCAATTGTGGTGCTAGTGGCTTCAACAGTCTTAATCACTGATGGTGTTCAGGACAGATTGGAAAAAGACTCCTGCACATGTTCATGCCAGGGCCTTCCTGTTGTTTCCCATATGCAACGCATACACCAAAACATGCTTTTACTATCACAGAGGAAGAACATGCTAAACAAAACCCACATACACCCTTCCATTCTCTGAGGTTTACCTCTTTGCTCCTGCTGCAATGTGCTCTCCCAGTTCACCTCATGTTCATGGACCATGGCAATACTGGGCTGGAGAACACAGTGGTGTGTCCCCTGCTATCAACAGGTTGCCTCTTGCATAACGTCCCTCAAGTTGGGTTTCTCCACACCTGCTCCTTTCTGACCAGGAATCAGCCTTTGTAGCTAGGCAGTGTTTAGCAATGAAAACAGAACAAAACAAAACACAACCTCTTAGGAACCTCTTTGGAACAAATATTTTGTTTTTAATGAAGAAGCCTTTCAGTCTGCTTTGAAGCACTTGTGCCAGAAGATTGTGTGCTGTAGCTCTTTGCCCTTGGGTTATCACCTTACCCAACCTCCAGAGGAAGCAGGAAACATCGGGCTGGAGCTCAGTGAGAAGACTGCTCAGAGAACAGTGGCTGCCGCTCAGAAGGCAGCCTTACATGGCTCTTCCTCAGCTTAGCCCCTGGGGGATTTTCCCCACACCAGCTGCTATGGGGTCAGTCTGTAGCAGCATCACAGATTGAGTATGACAGTTGAAGTAAAGGCCAGCTCTCCAGATGTGTGGGTGAGAGAGGTCTGCAAAAGCCACTGGGTCTTGCCTGTAAAAGCATGGTTGTCAGATGCCAAGAGACTGCCCATCCTCAAATGCCTTTTGTTCAGAGAAGGCTGTCGATGGACACAGACAGCACAGGTTCTGCTGCAGCAGAGGTTTGGAGGCACCACAGCGGGTGCCTAGGTAAGCCCCAGCACTGTGGTGTCTGGGTAGGGGCTCCAGAAGCCCACCCATCTGTCCACTGTATCCGTTCCACAGATGGCTCATCCTGCCTGGTGTTTTCATTGCCCGGCCTTCCAGCATTCCCTTTTCTGCCAAGACACCATAAATTTATTCTCCTTTTTAACCCTTGATCTCCCCTCTTTTGGGGCTGTTGTTTTGGTTTTGGATTTTTTTTGTCCCTGTTTTGCTGCCTTCACCACAACAGGAGCTCCTCTCTGCAAGCAGCACTTACCTCCTCAGCAGGACCAGTCCTCCATGCAGGAATGGGGAAACCATGGTGTGAAGAGAACCTCAGGCCTAAACAGGCTTTATGTTCCTGCAGTCACTCCTGACAATAAGAGCCTCTGCAGCCCTGCACCACCTCCACCAGCACTGAACCAGTGCTCCCACATGCCAGCGTGTACAGAGATACAAGGAGGCAGGTCACCTAGGGACTTGGTCCTTCAGACCATTTGTTTTCATACCCTTCATACCCTTCACCTTGCTTAGGGATCACTTGCTCTGGTACTCTGAGTCTCTGGCACTGTTCACACTGCTGCTGAGAGCAGTGACTGCTGTCACATAGACTGAGAGGGAAGGGTTGTAGAAGAAAGATGGGAATAGACTTTTTAGCAGGGCCTGTTCTGATAGGACAAGTGATAATGGTTTTGAACTAAAGAAGGGGCAATTCAGGCTAGATATAAAGAAGCAAATTTTTACAATAAAGGTGGTAAAACACTGGCACAGGTCGCCCAGAGAGGTGGTAGATGCCCCATCTCCAGAAACATTCAAGACCAGGCTGGATGGGACTCTGAGCAACCTGATCTAGTTGAAGATGTCCCTGTTCATTGCAGTGGGGTTGGACTATATGAGCTTTGAGGGTGCCTTCCAACCCAAACTATTCTATGATTCTATGATGATTCTCTAACACAGCACAGTAGCCATGTCCCAAACTTGTCCACACCACTGAAAGGCTGCCCTTGATGCTTTGCAGCTTTGAAATCTACCAGCAGAGGAGATATGTGTTGTGTTGCAGCTCTAGCAGCTTTTTATGCAAGCAGATAATTAGATCCTGCCTTTTCCCTCTCCGAGTTCTGCAGCCAGCTGCAGAGGCTACAGCCCACAAACTGCCCTTAGGAGCTTCAGAGAGGGGAGTGACATCCACTATGAGTGGGATGTACATCCACACAGATGCTGACGGGCTCAGAGTCTCGAAAGGTCACATAATAGGTGAGATCAGGAAAGAGTTGTGCTTTTACATGGTTTGAACTCTGTGTGGGTGGTGATTTGGAGTGTCAGCTGGGTACAGAGGCAGGTCACAGCCTGTGTGGTTATAGCGGCATGCAGCAGTGAGATGAAGAAAGAAAGAATTTCTGTGTGCACCTGGGGAAGTCCAGGTGCTTGTGAGACATGGGGAGAGAATAAAGAGGTAGAGACTGTGAGCACAGGGTTAGGTCCAGTTCTCAACACAGCCAGTCACTCACTGTGGTGAGACCGCATCTGAAATATTGTGTCCAGTTCTGGGCCCCTTGGTTCAAGAAGGACAGGGAACTGCTGGAGAGAGTCCAGCGCAGGGCAACGAAGATGATTAAGGGAGTGGAGCATCTCCCTTATGAGGAAAGGCTGAGGGAGCTGGGTCTCTTTAGCTTGGACGAGACTGAGGGGTGACCTCATTAATGTTTATAAATATGTAAAGGGTGAGTGTCACAAGGATGGAGCCAGGTGCTTCTCAGTGACAACCAATGATAAGACAAGGGGCAATGGGTACAAACTGGAACACAGGAGGTTCCACTTAAATTTGAGAAGAAACTTCTTCTCAGTGAGGGTGACAGAGCACTGGAACAGGCTGCCCAGGGGGGTTGTGGAGTCTCCTTCTCTGGAGACATTCAAAACCCACCTGGACACATTCCTGTGTAACCTCATCTAGGTGTTCCTGCTCTGGCAGGGGGATTGGACTACATGATCTTTCGAGGTCCCTTCCAATCCCTAACATTCTGTGATTCTGTGAAAAGTCACACATCAGTGCTTTCCTCTCATCAATGAAGAGAGTGGTGAGTGATTCTGCATGCCCAGACAGCACTTGGGAAAGGGAGAGGCAGGTCAATGTCTTCTGCCTCTGTCACAAACATTCATTTCCTTGAGGAAAGGCGGGCACAGGGATTTGTAATGCTCCTGTGCCTTCAAAATTTGCAAACCTGTTACTGGTAACTGGAGCGTGCTTGAAGTACTCAGCAGGCATGTCAGTGACTTGAGACCCTGGGCTTTGAGTAGCACACTATAGGAAGAAATCAGTGCTGAGCAAGAAACATGTAAGGCTGCCAAGAGAGGAGACTGATCCCTGGTCTTGCAATTGGGGTTTACACGTTTGTATTCCCATTTCAAGTCACTCAAAGGGAACCATTTTAAAATGTTCAGACAGTGACACAGAAGAGCTCTCATCATTGCAATGCTGCATGGAGGACAGGTCATCTGAATCTCTCTTCCTGGAAGAGAGAACAGATGAGGGAGATGGTGTAAACCACTTGCGAGTTAGGGATAACCAGTCTCTGCATTTTGCTGTGCAGAAGATGCCATGTATTACAGCCTGCTACAACTCTCCAGCTCATAAAAGCAGTTCTGGAGGGCCTGCATTTGATCCTTGCTTGCATTTGGTGGTTGTGTTGTCCCATTTCCAGTTTCTCCTTGCATCATGGAGATGTCATGTGTGTAACTACATGGGCAAGGGTGAGATCTGGCAGGTAGAGGGGCAGGGGAGGACTACAATAAAGATCTTGCCTAAAAAGGCACAGGCACTGCAGAGCACCGCAAGCTAAAGATCAATGCAAGCATGTGCATATCACCAGTATCGCCA
The DNA here is from genome assembly GCF_964273445.1 of Streptopelia decaocto. Lineage (NCBI taxonomy): Eukaryota > Metazoa > Chordata > Aves > Columbiformes > Columbidae > Streptopelia > Streptopelia decaocto. Next base: position 42,468,042 of record NC_138663.1, on the reverse strand, counting down.
TTCATCAGTGGCTGCAAACAGCCAGATGAAAGTTGTTAGAGAATTTTCTAGTCTGGACAAGGTTGCCATTTGGGAATGATACCTTGTTTGTATCAGAAACTAGCTGGCAGATGGCAACATTGATCATCCCATTAGAGAGTGTAGTAGAGAAATAGAACATCATTATACAAATCTGAATTACCTTTAAAAGTGAACTATTTGTGATACAATTAATGCTCAAAACCAGCAGTTATTTCAAGAAGCGGACTTGACCACTTGACCTTTTAATAACCATGAGTATTTGCAATGGCAGCAAGAGTCATGGGCAGCACTAGGTGACTGCCAGACCTGAGCTGCCTTGTTTTTAATGTTACCTCTCTCGGCTGAGATGTGTTTGCAGCAGTGGCCACAACAGCACTTGTGAGAAACAAATGTTTATAATGCTCTCGCTGACAACTGCTTGCAGTTGCTCACTGCCCAGACTGAAGTGCAAGCAAACCCTGCAGGAACAAATATACATCTAATTAAATAAGCTGTGGCATATAGGGCAGGGAAACAGCAGTGACTAGCCTGACTTGTGCTAAAACAGAGACAATCTCAGCACAGCAAAACAGTGTCCGGGCACAACGACTCTGCGGCATGCATGCTAGAAAGCCATTGGAGATAAGTACTGTTCTCAGCAGAAGGAAATGTAAAATGAATTAATGAAATGCCTCTGAAGGACAAAGCCCTGCTGATGATTTAAATAACTGTTTTGAAATCAGCCTTTACCACAAACTGGTTTGTGATTGACAGAAGGAAACTAACAAAGAATCAAACGAAACATAACAGAGATTGAGCCAAGCACAGTTAAATCACAGCAAGCACTTATTTTGGTAAAAATCATTTTCTGAAATAGCCTTCAAGGGGCTCCATGTGGTGAAAGTAAGTCTGACATCTTTACATTACCAAGACCAATTACAGGAGTGGAGCTTGTAGTAGGAAACCTCACCTGGGTGTAGTTTGCAGAATGAAGTGCCAGTGAAGACATCATGGCTTGACCTGGGGTATTACACGGAGAAACAGAGCTGCCTTTGGCACCCAGTGAAAGGATTATTGCTTTGTTTTCTCAAAACTCCATTTTTGTCTTTTATTAAATCAATAAAACTTTATGAATTTTCCTCAGCTGCATGCCAAGAAAAGACTATTTAATAGAGCGTAAACAAACAACTGAATAAGACTAGTTGAATAGAACCTCTGTGAAAAAAAAACAGTTGATAAAAATCCAGGGAAGTTTTTACTAATGGGAAAAAAAAATGCTAAAAATATGGGACTTACAATAGTGGGTACAATAATAAATAAAGTCTTTCTGCTTTGTTTCATCTAACTTGCTGCAACTGATGAATTCCTTGCATGAAGAAAGGCTGAGAGCACTGAGACGGTTCAGTCTGGAGAAGAAAAGGCTCAGGGGGATCTCATCAATGTGTACAAATGCCTGAAGGGAGGGTGCAAAGAAGATGGAGCCAAGATGTTCTTAGTGGTGCTCAGAGACAGGACCAGAGGCAATGGGCACAAACTGAAACACAGGAGTTTCTCTCTGAACATCAAGAAAAACTTTTTTACTGCAAGGGTGACTGAGCACTGGTGCAGGTTGCCTGGAGAGGTTGCAGAGTGTCCATCCTTGGAGATATTTCAAAGTCACCTGGGTATGGTCCTGGACAACTGTCTCTAGAAGGCCTTGCTGGAGCAGAGAGGTTGGACAAGAGCACCTCCCGAGGTGCCTTCCTACCTCAGCCATTCTGTGATTCTGTGAACTTAACTAGCAAGAGGAAAAGCCTTTGGGAAGTAAAATAAGTAGCCAAAGACCACTTTTTCAAGATTAACAGTCCAAGTTGTTAGCTAGAGTGAGATCACAGAAAAGGGCTGTTGGAAAACAAACTATGGCAACTACAAAAAGTCTAAAGACAAATTAACAAAGGATCCATGGAGCTCCTAGAGATTACTGCTTGCCCATGCCCCAGACACTATTTAGACTGAATGAAATATGACAAAATTACTTTCACTTCTATAAAGTGAGCTGCTGTACAACAAGGAATGCAGGTAATTAAAGTCAAAATTTGCAGGGGTTTTGTACCAAGAAGCTTTGGTGCATTCCTAGTAAGTAGTGACTCATCCGTGTGTTTCTCTTCAATGTGTCATTGCAAGCATACTCATCAATGCAGAGGCAAACAGGGTAAATGAGAAATCCATACAAATGACACGCTACTGGATAGATAAAGCCCTATCTGATTCGAGTGATCTGTCTTAGCATGGGCCAAAATATCTGGCAGCACTTTGTGAGATTCACCATTTCAGAATTCTTGAACAGGAACTCTGCCATCAGCTAAAAAGTTTCTGGATCCAAGGTTAATTAATACTGAAGAGGCTACAAAAAAGCTATGCACCAGGAGACGCAACAGGCCTCTCTAAAAATAGGGTCAAACTGTTACTTGCTACATAAATAAGAAAGAATTAGATGTGTCATAACCACTAAATGAGACCATGTGAAAAAGTGACCATGACATGTTTGTATAAAGACAAATTACATGAACAGAGTTCGAAATAGAAGGCTGAGCATGAGTCTGGCTTAAAACACAGCATGATCAAGGATCCAAGGGCACTGCAAACAGATTTGGAAAGAAACCAGAAAGACTGACTGGCAAAACACCTCTGCCACCCACATCCAAGTTACATGTCTGCAATGTTCTTCAGTGGTACCCACTTAAGAGAAGAAAAAGATTGCACCTTCTTTTCCAGGACACATAGAATGTTGCTAATGCTGCTCTGTGACTGCAGAAGTAACCCAGACCCTCATGGCATGAAACAAGCTTGCCCACCTACCAGAAACAGCCCATTGGCCAAAGTAGCTACAAAGGAGAAGTGTGGAGAACTAGGAATAATTTGGATCAGAATAATCCCCTTTTCCCACTGTCTGACTTTTGTTCGCTGCTCTGACTTCATCTCTAGCAGTATTTTTGTTTACAGGCTCCATATGCTCTTAGGGATTTAATAAATCAGCAGAATGTCACATTAGCAAAGAAGGACTGGAATATGCATCACTGAGGAGCCACTTGTACACCCATGTTTCAGTGCCTTCTTCTCTGGTGAAAACAGACAGATTTTTCAGGCACACCAGTACTACTTTACATTTGGAAGTAGCAATGTTGAAGGGCTTGTGTGTCTCAAGGTCCCTCTGCACCCCCTCTACCAGATTAAGAAAAGACAAGACCTCTCCCCTTAGCAATTTTGCCTGCTGCACATCTGTGTACCTCTCTTTTTATAACTGAGGCACAGTCTTGATCACTCATGTCTATGGAACATAAAACCAGTCATCGGGCTGAGTCTGTTTGCCCTGGGCCTGCTGCAGCTCTCCCTGAGCAGACACGCAAACCTGCTTTCCCATCCCTGCAGCCACAAGGACACAGGACAGCATGGAAATGGCTCATGTTCCCTCTGTGCCTGTCACAAGAAAAGCAGTGTTACAGGACACGATGCCCAGTGACAGTTCCCTGTGGAATATTCTTCACTCCCAGTGTTTCCATTCAGTACATCGCCAACATTTAGAAAAGCAGAGCAGCTGAACTCTGGGCATAAGAACAGTACAGGAGTCCCAGCAAAAATCCCTAAATCCATCCTAAGAGGAAAACTAGTTCTGGCACTCACCAGCTAATCACATTTATATCCTACCATAAGGATGGATCCCATGTTGCTCCCAAGAGCAGGGAATTCCCATTCAGAGCTCCCTCTAGTTGCTAACCCACTCTGTCAGTTTGCTTTTGATTTGGGATTAATTTCCAAGAGTGCCCATGTGGTTTTGCATTGCTGTTTGTTCCTAAAAGTGTTTAGCCTATCCTTTTGAGTTCTGCTTTTCTTCCACTGGAAGATAGAAGCCTCACTAGGGACTGAATCTCCACTCAAGTACTTACAAATATGATGTCGGTAGCTAAAACAGTTTTTTCTTTTTTGAGAGGCTCACTCTCTGTTTGTATTCTGACACGGCTTTGGAGGCAATGTCACTACCAACCAAAGTCCCCACCTGCTAGATACTGCAGAAAAATCGATGAGAGCTACCCCATGCCCTATGAAGTCTGCAAACCAGACAGCAGGCATGATGAAAAGCTGCTGGCACAGCAAGACTGCCCAAGGAGGAACAGCCCAACAGCTAGAGAAGAAGCAGGACAACCAACTTACGGGCCCAGAATGGAGATCCCCTTCTCAATCCATACACCTGTGTCCAGGCAGCTGCTCTACCTTCCTGACAACTCAGCAGCAGGACAATCTGTGGCCATGGCATACCCACTGTCTAGTCAAGTTCTTGTTTAATCATCACAGTAAAGAGAAATCTGAGCCTAGAGAGACTGTTACAGTGAGGTGGAGGGTAGAAGGAGCAGACACATCCACCTGCTCCAGTTACTTTTCCTCCCTCTTCATGGCTGACATAACCATGGAGGGCCTTAGTACCCACTCTTGCTAATGTCAGCAGTGGCAAAACTCATCATAGACACTGGCTGTCTTTGTTCACGGACTTTGCGGTGAGAAAGCAATAACAGAGATGCTCTCATCCATGTTATATGCAGCTACCAGCAGTCAGCCTGCTTTAGGTGGCTGCTTTAGGCTCACATACCTCATCTCAACAGACCTGAGTGATCCCTCAGAGCAGAGACCCTCCTTCTCCTGCAACTGGCCTTTGCCATGGCCTAAGAGGCGCCAATAGGAGATGTAATAGTTTCTCTCCCCTACCTGAGCACTACACTATCCACAATTGCATAATCCTCTAATGTTTCCTGTCCCTACCAGAGATTAATTTATGCTTTTAACCATGCCCTTGGTAAATTTCAACCAAGTTCAAACTGCTTGTTGGGTCACAGCACTCCTATATAAATGTTTAATCTGTAAATTTACTAGCCCTTGTGCTGGCTTGTGACAGTGGTTTTGGTCTGGACAGGTAGGAATTGATGATTTTGTTCCTCTCTGATGGGTGTTTTGAGCAATGAGAACTCCAGCCAGCTGGAGCAATGGAGAAAAGAGCTGTAAGTCTCTCTGAGGGCACTGCCCAGGAGCCTTGATGTGAATAAATACCTGCCTGACTTTCTGCAAAAATATTTTACATTATATATATATATATATATATACTTAATGTATGCAACAAGAGCGAATTCCAGGGACTGATTAATTGCAGGGTGAGAAATGTAAGTGCTTTTAATCTATAAAATGGAAAAGCATGTAGCCTTTAAGACTTCCTCTCTTGCACTAGACTGACTTGGAGTGTCTGTTGGCGTGCTCTTGATCATTCATTATGTACCTGTTTATTACCTTCACTTTAGTCGCCAGCATCCCTATTCTCTCCATGCATCAGGTCCTTGCTCACCCCCTGACAGCTCCCCAGCCCTTCTCGCTTTAGATCATTTGAATTGCCCTTCACTGGACCTCTATGATTTCTGTGCTCATTAATTACACTGCTCCTTTTTTCCCTCCTCATGTTTATCCTTCTGTTTGTATCGGCACACCTCTGCTTGTTTTACAACCACCTGGCAACACATGATGACAGGGTGTTGAAACAGCTTAGCTGGTAAGGGCTGGATAGCCGTCAAAATGCCATGTTAGTTACACAGGTGCTGCTGACTGAGGAATTGGCTCAGACATCCAGTCACCTAGAACAACACACATTCAGATTGCTGCATTACTGAGCTGAGGGAGCGGGAAGACCCGCCTGGCCACAAGCATCACTCCTTCTGTCTGTGTGGGTGCAAGCAGAGCAGCAGAAACATTGGAGAGGTAAAGAGAAAAGCTACAGCCTCCTTCCCAACGTGATGCGCATAGAGGAGGAGACAGGGCTTGGAAGAGATGCTTAAAGCTGTTTTGTTCCCAGCACCAGCAATAACATCACTGTGAAGCTCTGATCCCAATGCTGTCCACATGCTAAGGAAGCTGGGCATGAAGGCTATTTCTGCACTCCACAGCCGTACTGAACAATCCTCTCACCCACAGCTGCCTGGTGGCAGGAGCTGCTGTGCCCTTGGAAATACCCTCTGTCAGCTGAGCGGCAAGCCCAGGCACCTACTGTGCTTGCAGAAGGGTCATTGGCAATTCCGCCAGCTCAAACTCAAATCCTATGCAACAGGACATACATGCAGAGACCACTTTACTCACCACTGAAATGCACTGACCTCCCACAGTCAGTGGTACTCAGGTACTCAGGTTATCACAGCCTGGTATCAGAGGTGGAAAAAGGATGCACAGAAGGACACGTCTAATTGCTCTGGGAGAGCAGTCTCACAGCTCAAGCAAACACCACTTTATGGGCATGTCATCTGGCAGTCAAACAAGGCTTCCTTTCACTAGAAAATGTTTAACACTATCACTCACAAAGCAAATGTGCTAATGTAAACAGTTTCAGTGTTGGCCAGGGTAACTACACAGCACAGCGCTGTAGCACAGAGCTGAGCAGATCACCTTTGCCGTGTCTGTACTACTGAGTTCATCCAGGTTCATGAATGGGCTTCAGCAGCCACTTCCCCTGGACAGGGCTCAAGAAAGAAAATCTGCACAGCAGCCCTTCAATCAGGCACTAAAACAAGGATTGTGCAGTAACTTTTCTGCTAATTTTGGGACAGACATTTTCCTCTTCATTGTTAATTAGAGAATATATCTACAAAGAATAGGTATTGTCTCACAGAATACTCTCTTACTGATTGCATCTCCTGAGCTCAGACACATCCAAATGTGTACGCAATGCTGAGTATGTAGCTGGTTACTGAATAAAGAAACAGCATTCAGATAGCTGGTGCAAGGAACAGTATGCAGTAATAAGCAGTCAGTCTGTGGAAAGTTTGGGTAGGTCAGGGTGTTTTCAGTATATGGATGTGCAATCTTTCTTTTACATTTTCTTAGCAGGATATTATTGTATATAGCCTTATATAGTACATCACACAATCACAGAATAATTTAAGCGAAGTGAGTTACAGCTTTTGTTGCTGGAACAATGCAAAAGATAAAAAGAGGAATATAAATATGCATGCATACACGTATATAAAGGAGCCACAAGATATTTAAGAAGTCACAAGAGAAAAAAAAAGTTAGAGGTTTGAAGCCATAGTTGGGAAAAGATTAAAAAATCCAGCCATACTCTTTCAAATTTACAGGTAGAATTTCCAGATAAGGAGAAATTAATTATACACGCTGGAACTGAGCCAGGGTGCTGTCCTTTTCTATACTACACAACGTTATCATGTTTGAACATGCTTGTAGCTAATTGAGTCAGAGGACACAATGCTGAGCACAACTTTCCTCCGAAAGCAGGAGCAAGCCAGCACAGCTTTCTCCAGGTCACTCTGGTGTTATTGCCATGGGACATCATGCTTTTGAATGTAATTTTTCTAGGGCCCCACTGACCACTAAATCAGTCAAGATCCAGTCTCTGAACACAAACATATTCAAGCACAAGGCACCACTGTCCTTCATGCTCTTGCAGACATTTGTGCAAATGTTACACCAGCTGAGAAGAGAGCTCACCAGGATTTAGATATGGAAAACCCCCCTGTACGGGTGACACTACTGAGCAATGCAAGGGACCTGTAATCCATCCACTTGTACAGTGCTTTATTTACATTTCTTGTGGCAGAAAATGGGAGAAAGGGAGGGGAAACACAACATCGCAGCTGTCTGCCAAGCCTCATTCAGCTTTTTCAGCCCTGACTCAAAGCAGCAAGTACTTTTTACAATGACTGATCTTCCTGCAGAATCCTGCAAGGCACCACAGTGATGACTTTTGCTTTAGGGTCCTCTAATAAGCCTTCCTAATTTGAGAATAATGAAGACTGAAGGGTTGACATCCCGCAGGCCAGTCAAGGAAGAGTGCAGCCCAGGATAGTAGAGGCTGGCTAGGACACTAATATGTTTTAATTGCTTCCTAAACTTTTGCTTGTCCTCCTGGGACAGAAAGGGGCCCTAATGCTCTGTGAATTTCACTAAGGGCACATGATGGAGTGGTTTCATCCCCCACAGAGGAGAATGTGGCATCTGGCACAAGACCATTGCTGAAATAGTTGGATTTCTGCATACCTTGGGATTGATGTTGAAAAGATCTGAGTAGATAGTGGTTACGGAGATAAAAGGCGATATACCCAGTTGCACTGAGGGAAGAATTTGGGAAAATTGCACAGTCCTGATGGGCATGATCCATTTGCCAGTGTTTTCTAAGGAACATCCCCAAGAGGTGGTGCACCCAGTAGAGGAGAGCTGGTACCCAAAGCAGGTGCAAGAGCGAAACTTCTCAGCTACAGCTGCACTGACAGTGCTGCAGGGAGTGTCAGGTCCTGAAGGATGGCAGAGTGGTTATGTTTTGGGACAGGCGAGCAGGGATCTCCTTGCTGTATTGAAGGCAATGTAAGCAACTGCGCTCTAAAGTACCTTTGATTCCAGCTAAACTTTTTCCCCCAAACACATACATTATTTCCTGACTGCTTTTGCTGGTTATCGATCTGCCATTGAGTATAGGCTGCAATGAGATGCCTCAGATAGTGGAACTCATTACACTGCATTCTGCTCCCGTACTACATCACTCAGCCCTCCCCTCCTCTGTGGGTGACATTTTAAGCTACCCTGTAGCAGAGAACTTGGCCCAGAAGTGAATCCCAATCCCATCTCTGTCCTCAGGGGCTGGCACTTAGTGCAACTCACCTGTAAGGGTTACATTTATCCCTCAGTCACCCCTTCCATCTTAACTTAAACACAAGCACCAGGCTTTGGTTGACCTACCTTTAGTTGTCTTCCAGTGAAGGTGTCTATGGGTCCAGACTCACAGGCAATGAGTTTGGCAGGAGATTTGTCTGAGCCAGAAGAGGTATCTGTTTGGAGATAATGTGAATCTTTTTCTAGAGTCCATTGACTAGGCTGAGTCTAGATGGCAGTGAAAACCCAAGCATATAGCAGAGATTTCATCCCCTAAAGCTTAGGTGAGCCCCTACACACACACACAGATATGCATGCTCACACACACATATATACACACACACCAGTGCCAATCATCTGGACAATTATAAAGAGAAATGCTCATCTGAGGGCAGTTGTGCCCCAGACACTGGTTTTAGGCCAGCACAGCTTATGTTTGAGGAATACCTGCTGCTGTGCCATGACCAAGAATAAAGGTTTGGAGATGTCCCCTCTTAGACAGCTAATGTTAGGGTTGTGCGTTGTCACCTAAGTGGCAAGGGTAGCAGACCCTCAATGGAGCAGTGAATAGCTCTTTTCCATCATTGTCTTCCTGTACTGTGTTCAGAAGCGTTTCTGTAAACCTTGGCTCTTCAAAGAACCAATGGGCTCAGTGAGTGCTGATAACATCAGAATAAAGCTACACTTATCAAACTTGAGTATCATAAGGCTAGTGATAATGTGATTATTTCCTACCATATTTTTACCCATTTTTTCATAGCTAGTCCTGGGCCATCAGATTCTGGCTGAGTTGAAAGTAAAAAAAAAATAAATCTACAGAGGAAAGCTAATCAATCTCTTTCCGGTTCCAGCACATTGTTGTGCATCTGGGAGATTCAGAGAGAGAACCCGATTTTTCGGTTGCTATCTCATTCACTGATAGCATCTCCAGACTTCTTAAAAAACATTCACTTCAGCTAAAGTTCTGTCAGTTGAGCCATTTGAAAAGTTCTACTTCAATTATATTTCAGTGAAATTTACAGAAATAACAACCTCCTGAGAAATATTTCTCTACTGTTTGAATACTTTTTCAATCCCTTCTGATTATTATCTTTGCTTCTCACTCACACCCTCCATTTAGTTTCCTGTTGAGATTGTTTTTACTCTATTAGCAGCTTTTAAGTGTGCAGCTTGGCCAAAAGGTGAATATTTTCAAACCTGAAATTGAATTGGCAGATACTTGGATTTTTTTCAGAATAGTAGTTGTCAATTAACAATTTCAGTAATGAAAAAAGGTGAAAATGCTATGAACAGTATTGAAGAGTTGTAAAACCTTCCTGTTTTGAAAGGTGAAAGCATGAAATTGTTTGAAACTTTCGAACTGTTCACATTTCCCCTGCACCTCCAGCCAAGACTTAGTTCTGGTTATCAAGTGAAATCTAGTGAAATACCACCCTTCCTTTGGCAGATGAACCTGGGGCAAGAGCTAAAGTTTGAATAACCTATACAATATTTCAGACATCAGTTGGAAGTCAGACAGTTTATGACAGTGTCCTGCATTTGAGTGGGAATTAATGCAACTCTGTTCCAGATCTGGAAAACAGATTTTTTAATTATTTTTTTTTTTCTTAACAAAAATAACAGGTGCTGTTGGCATTGTCCCAAAACAATCACATTTAATTTTTTGCACTAAGCTTCTGGCAAAAAAAAAAAAGTTGCCCATCAAAATGGTGCTGTTTTGAACTCAAATACAAGAGTGAGCACCTCTGCCTTAGTAGCTAAAGCACATAGGTTGAGACTGAAAAACAAAACCCTGATATTCACTTATTCACTTTCTTTTTTATTTTGCCTTCTGTAACCACTAAGGTCATTATTGCACTGGTGGATTTTAAGGCTGGGAAGGGAAGAACCGCTGTCACAAGACCATCCACACAAGCAGCTGAGTCATTGCATTGCAACAAGCCCAGTGACTTACAGCTGAGAAGAGGATGGGGCAGGTACCACGGGGGACACAAAGCTGTGACAGTGGAGGCTTGGAGATGGGCCCCCCCCACTGCACCCCTCACTCACCCATCTGGGTCTTAGATAATGTCCCACTTCCTTTGGTGATGAATGGCAATGCTGACATTACCCACTTGTCTCTCCAGTTTCATATCAAAATTAAGTATTGAGTCTTTCAGTCTCTCCTGTGCTATTATTGACTTACCTTTCACAGTTAGTACTTAATTCTTTTTTATGATTCTCAATAAACATGTATTTAGGTGTTTATGTATATATAATCCTCTTTACCCTTACATCTTCTAGTCAGGGATTTTATTTCCCTGGCTCGTAATTTTGCTCACCTTATCAATTATCTGCATTTACTAATGTTCAGTTTCTGTCAGCTGTTATGAGCTTCCTTGGCTGAACAGTGCTTTTCCTGTTCTGAATCCAGCTTTGCTGCATCTGAGTGTTTCTGCTGTCTTCCACCCTTTTAGTTGCACCCCACAGGTAGTGTAGCATCCTCAGACTAGCTCAGCTAGTCCATTTTCTTTATTTTTAGCTCCCCTAAATATAGCTGACTGCCCTCTCACCATTAAAGGTGACCCACTGCTCTGTGTTTCCAAAATCTGCCACTTCTTAGCAATTCTTTATAAATAAACTCTTTGGCCCTTTCAGTTGGCTGGACCAGGGTAACCTCTGTAAAGATCAACTTCTTCCCTCAACTTCCCTGTAAACCTGGGGGGGGGGGGTCATGATTAATAGTTGATGCCAAGATGAACTGACATCATTGGAGACTTCCCTACCATCTTTTCCACCCCATCCTCCACTGTAGCCCCAGACTTGGCTCTGCTTTATGAAGACACTGTGCCAATCCCTTGCCACTTACTGGCCTGACAGGAGAGGTTCAATACAGCTCCAAAATCCTATAGGTTGTTTAGCAGTGATACCAGGAGCTTCATGGTGGCCTTCAGCATGCAACCCCCAGACAATTTCCAAGCAGTGTAAGGGGAGATTTAACCCATGGAGACAGTCTCCCATCCATGCCTCTGCCTCAACATGTGTTTGTGCTTCTTGAATGTGAAAGGTGCCGGAAGCTATTCCCTCAACCTCTCTCACCATGTAACGCCAAGTCACGAGCCTCAGCCCACAGCTACAGGTGAACATCAGGGTAAGAGCCCCTCTCAAGTATTGTATTCCTAATTTCAACTCATCCACATTTCAGGCTTTTAAAACATCACACATGCAGCAAAACTCCATGGCATTCTCCAAGTTAAGAACAAAATTAACAAAGACAATGAAGAAAATGTTCTGATTATGGGTTCTGAATTTTTTTTAACCCTGGTATTCGGTGGTAGGTTTCTTTATTTTTGAATATAAAGTGACAGAAATAATTTGTTTTTAGAAAAGAGAAAGTATCTTAGACTATTTACAGATTTTGTACATCACAAAGTTTTCCATGTTTTTGTTGATTTTTCTTCTTTTTTTTTTTTCTCCACATCCTTTTAACAATGCTGAACTGGAAATCTCAACAGTTCACAAAAACCGCCTTCCCCAAAAAACAAACCCCAAAGAGAAACAAGAGAAATCAAAGGGGAAAAAATCAACTCCTTTCACAGTTCTCCATAAAATCCATTTGCTTAAATATATATTTATATATTTATATATATTATTATTTTTTTCAAGTTCAAACACCAAAATTCAAGAGAGAAAGCAAAAAACAAAAACAAAACAAAACAAGTGTCTTCCCCACCTCCCTCCAGAATCAGTTGATCCCTGCTTGTCCAAAGACAGAAAGAGTTATTTACAGAAAGAAAAACCGGAGGGGGGTGAGGGTGTTGGGAAGAGGACAATGAGGTCATGACTGGTGGAGGACAGATAGTAGGATTAGGGCCTCGGAGAGATGAGGCAAGCCTGAGTTCGACCACGCTGTCCCTTAGGAAGACACTACACTGGCGAAGTATCCACAGTGTACCCTTGCCCCTGTGTTGGGTGCAAGGGTGCTGCTTTTCTGGGTCCCCATCTCAGCCCCACACCAGATGCGCATTGGTTATCACTGCCTTTCTCCCCGCACTCTCCACTGGTCCTCCCTGTGCCAGCCTTGAACATCCCCAGTCAAAGGTACTACATGGAGCAGAGTGGAGCACCTCAAGGGTCTCCACTGCACCCAGCTGAGCCACTTCATGAGGAACAGAGACAAGGTAGCAAGGCCATGACTGGCAGCAGTGGTTGCTGGCCCTTTTCCTCCCACTGGCTCCTTTTGCTGCTTACCCATTTTACTCCGAGCATAAACTCACTGAGCACGCAACTAAATTGTGTGTTCATGGCAGCCTGACCCCAGGGTCACAGCATTACACGAAACTCATCCCATTGCCAGCTATCCTTGGCATCCTCTTCTTCGGTTGCATGACTTCAGGGTATCGGCAAGTAATAGGTGCTGAGGAAAGGCTTCCCCACAGAAAATCCACCTCTGATCCCTGTTAGTTCTTCCCTCCCTGCCATATCCTGACTTCAACTGCAACCTGCTGGAAAAGTTCTTCCAGACAAGTCAAATATTACATTGTACAAACTGAAGTTTATGTTGCAGTTGTGAGCCTACAATTTACACATGATTTGTGTGTATTAATACTGTATTAATCAGGAAACGCTATGTAAATGTGTATAAATGCAAACCACGATCTTAAATCAGTTTTGCATAATGCAAGTAAACAAATTAATCTCCCAATGCACTTGTAAATGTTAATAAAAACTTGACATTAACCATTAAACTTAGATAATGTTACTGGATGAGAAAGCAGTGTTGCATGTCACATGTGCCCCTGAAATGCAAATGAGTAAAATTTACATGTCCAAGACATGCATGTTCTTGAGAACTCAAATTGCTGTTTGCTGCAAGTCATGTAAGCTCTACTTTTTCCATCAGCAATTGCTTTTTAAAAACTGCCTCCTCCCTGGAGAGAGTAAACCATCCAAAATTAAATGTAAGGAACGCTTGAATATTTGAAGAGTGGCAGTGACTCTGTAAGCAGGAGTATGCATTATTTAAAGGGGCACTGGCAAGACAGACCTGAAATTTTTGAGCAATTATGAGGCTGGAACTTGAACTAAGCTGAACTGTAACCCTGGGAAAATGGCTTTTATCATCCTAGCCGTTTGAAGACAAAAGGAAACTAGGTCAGCTCTGTCCAGTTGCATGGTTGTTTGCAGTTCAAAGTATCCTGCAAGGTTTAGAAGTAAAGCACAAGAAGCAGGTGGCCAGGATGTTCAGTCACTATTCAAACAGACCAGGATGTCTTGGATGAGATTCCAAGTTGGGTAAACACTTTGCATGATACAAAGAGGTTCTCGATGAAGTCTCTACGATATGACAGCCTGAAGTGTTAACTGCACACTGGTGGAACTGAAAAAGGAAATTGTTTTCTATACAATGTTTTGACAGTCTTCCTGTAAAAGCTGAAAGTTTGTAGCAGCCTGACAAAAGCAGCAGAAGTATGCTTGTGAGGAGTACACTAAGGTCTTGCTGTGCAGGTTTCCAAGGTAGGGGAATTAGTTGTATTTTGGATCCTACTAGAATCTCTGTGATCAGCTCAGACAAGTCAGGTCTGGGTGGCAGCAAAGGCCAAGTATCCTGAGAGAGCCTGGACAACCCAGCACCTCTCTGGATCAGGCCTTTACATACACTTCCTCATGCTACCTGTAAAAGTAGAGCTAATTAAAAATGCACAGAGAAAACTGCCACGATTAGTGGTTCGGATTCTCTTTGTCCAAGGCTGGGATGAGGTACAGCATCCTCAAGGCTCTGCCCAATGGAAGAAGTGAAATGAACCTGGAAAACTAGAACACTCTCGGAACAGCAAGATTCCTTACCAAACTCACCTGAAGCAGAAACTGATTGGCTTGGGCATAGCTTCGCAAATAGCTGTCATCCCTTCATGACTTCCAGAGGGATCAGAAGAAGAAGACATCCTGCCAGGTACTGGTGACAGGCAAATGTTGGGTCTGACGGCCTGCTCTTGTGTGGATCACAGACTTGCCTCCTCAGTGCTCCCCTGTCTAAGAAATTCTCATCCCCTTACCAGGTGGAAAGAACTCAACTGGGTGATATTTGCACAGTGCTGAAAAGAGAGGAGTTGTTCCTTTCACAAATCTTGAAAAAATAACAGGCAGAGACCTTGACTGTCCCTTTAGGTTGAGATCCCAACATCCCAAATCACATCTCCCAGCACAAGCTTCTTGTACTACTTCTGACCACATTCCAGAGAGATTCCTGCAGTGTTTTCTCCAAACAGCAACCATGAACATAGTATTTTTGCAGAGGAAAATGCCAGATGTCCTTTTCCTCTGCATCTTGGCTTTACCACAGTTCATACAAGCCACATCAAGTCACCTAGCTTATCATATGCTTGGATACCCCAATTATTTCCCCTATAAAGTGTATGTCTCATTTAATCTTGAGAAAATTAGATGCAAATGCATGCGAGATTTCAGGTTATTTGCATAATATATGTAAACTATGGCATCTGTCAATTTACGTGTTAATGTAAATGCTAATATTAACTTATTTCAGTTTAGCATCAAAATTGCAAACCCTTTGAAGTAAGGACTACGGCAGTGAGAAGCATCAAACAGACAAACCTTGTTTGAAAACAGGACCTAAATGTTTTTGATCAGTTTTATGTCAGGATTTCACCCTGCTGGCAAAGCATTTCACTTTACTTGCTGCATCCTAGATTAATGACTGATACTGACACTGTCCAACTCCACAGCAATTGTGTCATTGTTTGAAGAGATGGAGTCATTTTGACCAACACAAATTTACCCCTGAAGCCACCAGTCACTGCTTGCATTCAATGTGCATCCCCATGTGTACTTTGCTCACGAAATCCTGCCCAATGTAGTACCTACTTCCCTCTCTGTGGCTGTTGCTATCAAGGAGGGGGCTCCTGCACCCTCAAGGTAGCTTCGTATCCTCAGCTCAACCCAGGGCATCCTCCAGGAGTAGTCACTAGTTGAGATTACTATGACAGTATCTTTCAGGTTCAGGAGAGCTCAACTAGTTTATATCACTACTAAATACTCCAGTCCCTTCATAAAGAGATTTTTAAGAAGAATAAACATTCTTAGCTGTTGTAGTGGAAATCTCTAAAAACATGTGAGCAGCTAAGCAATATTGACTTTTAATCACATGTGCTTTGTTATAATATATCTCTCAGGTGCTTCTAAAAAAAAATCTTTCTCTACTTTGTGCAAACATGGCACAAGCATTAACTAATTATTTCTTCCCAAAACTCAGTGCTGCTGGCCCCCAGGCACCCCCAGCTATCCAGGGTCTGTAGTAGGAAGACTTGAACAGACCCATGCAAGCATCAATCGCCTGAGACTCTGGACTCATGGCTCATCCCTTGAGACCAAGGTGGCAGAGAAAGTGGCTATGCCCATTGTAGTAGAAACTATGCTATTCCTTCAGAAAAAGGATGTAGAAACACATCCAGAGTGTCTGGGCACCAGCCAAAGATCTGTCTTATTATACCACTGAAAAACAATACATGGAGAGACAACAGTCTAAGTTTCAAGTGAGGAGGGAGCCTTTTCTTTCACCTCTTTCAGGAAGTTTTCCCTTGGGAGTAGGGAAAATAGACAAGGAGAAAAATCAATCCCTCCTTTTCTGCTTAGATGCAAGTCTACAATCCAATCTCAAAAGAGTGGAGAGTGCATGGTGCTCAGCATTCCAGTGTGCATCCCCTCTGCTAACAGCACAGCAGCAACACGCAGCCGAAGGGTGATCACTTACCCAAAGCTCAATCTTGCAGCTGGCAGGCCTCAGTCTCTTGCCTCCTCAGTGAGGATAACTAATCAGAGAGCCACAGAGACCGGTACAAAACGTCATGCTTCTCCAATTTTAATCTAACACCTCAGATAAGAAAGCAGCCATCAAGTCCTTACTCTCTGCATATAAAGAAGGGGAAAGTCAGTAGGGACAGCAAACCAGGCTGCCACTGCAGCACAGAGAGAGCCCTGAAGTGGCTTGGGGAGGAAGGAGAACATCTGAACAGTTAGTCCCTAAGCAATATGAAGCTGCAAAGCTAGGAGAAGTGGCTGGTTCATCACAACTAGCTCTCTTTGGTCCCACATGGGATGCTTAGCACAGTAAGGTTCAGCTCCCAGACCTGAAAAAGGAACATCTGTGTGTAGAAAAGGGCCACCAGAGCCAGCGGAAGTGCATTTATCACTTGGAAAAGTCCCTACATGTGGGAGGCCAAAGAAGAGCCTTGAAACTCTTTGCTTCATGAAGTGAAGAACACAAGCTAATATCCCCCAGGTGTGGGATGTGCATCTTTGGAGATGCCTTTTCTGTAACTACAATTCCAGTGCCTTGTTCACATATTGAAAAGCCACATTGAATAGTTCTTCCTCGCTGACAGAATCTTGACTTCTTGATGGGCCATGTAAATTATCTGTGAGGGCAAATGAATCAAGCACTGCTCCTGTGAACAAAGACACAGAGGTGTTTCAAGGAGAGCATCTAGGGCTTGTGTGCTTAAAAATTCCAGACTCTTACCCTTGCTGTACTGTGTGTACTGGAAGGACTTCTGCTCTCCCTCTGGCCTGGTTGAATGTCTGCCTTGAAAGACCTGAGATCTAAGCAGTGATGTACAGAAACGAGGTGGGCAAAATGCATGCTATTCCACTTCAGCATTAGGCCTTCTGGGTCTAAAGAAAGAGATGAGCCTGCCACTTTACTCCAGGGAAGGGAAGGTGAGTGTGGAGACTGGAGCAGAAGAATGGCCCCTGGCTGAACTTCCAGCTAGCATAATACATGGCCCAAGCCCCAGTTCCAGACTCTGAAACATTATGCTTGGAAATTTGAATTCTCGGAGCATTTGCCAAGTTTCTGTTTTAGCTTTGTTCCCCTCTACTTCCAGGGAGTTACTTTTAACATGTATTCCACCCAGACTCATATTTCCAGGCCAAGTTTTTCCTCTTTCTAACACCGTATGTGGCAAAGTTATCTATTCTGCTCCACTACACTCATTCCTCTGCAGATATTTCCTGAAGAGAGTCAAAGCCCCCAGAGCTGAGGTTTTCATTGTGACTTTTCCTTGCCTGCTGCCAGAGGCAGCACTTGTGCTGTCAGGTCAGCAGCTTGGGCTCTGATGTGCACTGTGCACTTTCAGCACTGAAGGTGAGGTCCCTACAGGTGCTCAGTCTCTTGCCCAGTCCCCTGCCTCTTGCCCAGTCCCCTGCCTCATGTCCTCCATGGGGCAACCTCTGCCCAGGGAAGAGAAAGTGTGACCACCTCTCAGATGGAGGAGAAATTAAGACCTGGGGTTCATACAGTCACAGTGCTGCTCTTGCTCCATGCCACATTTTCTAGCTGGTGAGCACACACCATGCACCAGCACAGCATTAAGTGGTCATCGACACATCATCTTCTCCCTGATTTCTCTTTTCCTACCCTTCTCTGCTGCTGCTGCCTTGATCCTTGATTCTGCTGACAGGATGTGTGTAAATAGGAGGCTGCTGGTAGAACCATAGAATCATAGAATCATGTTGGTTGGAAGAGACCCTTAAGATCACCAAGTCCAACTATAACCTAACTCTAGCACTAAAACATGTCCCTAAGAACCTCATCTGTACATCTTTTAAACACCTCCAGGGATGGTGACTCAAACACTTCCATGGACAGCCTGTTCCAGTGCCTGACAATGCTTGCCATGAAGAATTTTTCCCTATTATAAAATCTGAACCTTCCTTCATGCAATTTGAGGCCATTTTTTCTCATCCTTTCATTTGCTAATTGGGAGAAGAGAGCAACACCAGTCACAGGGTGGTTGTCCAGGCTAAAGATAAGAGGTTCCTTGTGATTCTCCTTATTGTCTTTGAGGGAGCAAATGCCAGCTGATGACACAAATATAGAGCTAGTCCACAATGGTCACAGATGTAAGATATCTTGTTCTTTGTAAGGAAAGCAACTGGAATATCTGTCACTGGAGGAAAGTAAGATAAGCAACACCCCTAAATTGTGTGTAATGACTTGTCAGCCTTCATGGTTCATTGAAGGACATGGAGCAGTGCTAGCTTCCTCCCATAAGGGCACAAGAGCCCTCTTCTTAACATGCAAGGACAGGAGGCCACGGAGGCATACTGCTCCTCACAGCAAGACAATATTGTTGGCAAGATTTGATGATGAGAGGACAGGACTAGAGACAGAACAAGTGGGAATAACAGTAAATAGCCAAATACTCACTGGAGGAACAACCTAGATTTATAACTAATGATGACAAAATCTTCACAAGGCAGAAGAAAGTCTCTCTTCTTCCCTGTAGGAGTCAAAAAGCGAAAACAGATACTGCAGGGAATAGGCATTGGCAACAGGCTAACTCATAGCCAGATAAGCCAAGAAGTTGTTTCAGGGTTTGGTCTCTCATGCTAAAAGGATTATCCCTCTCTTTCCCCCACCAGAATATAAAGTTCCCGTGGATCTTCTTTCACAACTGTATCTGGGGCTCAGAATTGAAGAACCCATCAGTCAAGCTGGTCTACACCGCGACTGTCCCCAGGTCCTCCCTCTCCACTCTGCCCAAGTCTATCTTGACTTGAGCAGAAGACAAGATTTTGACCTAGAGTTCTCTTTCTGCATACTGCCAGAAGAGTAATCTAGGCTGACCTTGAGTCTTTACTGATTTTCATTCTTCTTGGTCAGTGTTGAACTCATATTTTAAGCTATATGGTGTGTTATCTGCCTCCTCCCTTTCAACCTGTGATGTAGAAGTCAGACAGTAAGGACAGGAGCAACAGAGAAAGTCCTCTGCTAGCAGAATGAGCAGTGTTTTAATGACTGCATGTGAGATGAGAACATGAGGGAGGGAAGATGAAATTCTTATGCAAGAGGTCTGACTCACTCAGGAACAAGCAGTATTTTCAAGACAGAATGGATAGAATGACCTACCAACTTCCCTGGAATAGCGTGGAAACCAGCATCTCCTGTCCTCTGACAATTAAAAGGAGCAACACCTCGATCCATAGCAGTGTGGGATGGGTGCTACCACCTCCTCAAAGGCAATTTAATGCTCCAGGACCTAGTGGCAGAGCTCCCAAAGGAGGCAAAAAACACTGACATCCCAGTTCCATCAGGGGAGCAGAGAATTGCCACCAGCATTTCTAGAAGGGACTGGAGTGCTGAGATGATACACCATTTTATCTAGGATTGGGAGAGGCAGTCTGCTTCCTTTAAGAAACCTGTAATTTTATATATATATATATGTATATTTATTTTTTTTAAGGATGGAGAGTGATGCCAATACATCTTGCAAAAGGACATTACCTTGTTCTCTTAGAAGGAAATGTGAAGCGACCCTGGTTTAACCGCTGGGCCTCACATCATGAAAATCAGAACTTTGTCAGCCTTTGGTTAATGTCTTACCTCCTTCATACCTGCCTCCCCAGAACCGCAACCTCAACTACTCAAAAATCATAAATCATACAGAAAAATTTTTGTGATTGCTGTTATCACTCAAAAGCAATTCATGGCCATTTTCAATTTGTCTTTTGTTTTTTGAGTCTTTGAGATTCTTTCTGTTCTTATTTTCAACATTTTCTCCACAGCAATCAGAGATAAAAACACCATTTCATATAAAATATGAGATTGGGGTTTTTTTTGTTTTGTTTCTTTTTTTTTTTTTTTTTTACATAACCACAAGACTCCAGTTACCAAGATTGAAGAAAAACATCACGTATTGTGAAACTCACAGTAAAAGCCATGGCAGTATCATCTCTCTCTCAAATACCACCGTTTCTCTCTCCCTTCTTTTCCCTCAACAACTAACAAAAACACCCTCTGCACAGCTTTTATTCTTGATCATTTTATTTTGGTGGTTTTCATGCTACATAAAAATTAGTTTTTATATCAAAAAATTATTCACAATATTTCCAAAATAGTTCAAGGTTTTTTTTTTTTCCTTTTTGTGATTTTAAATATTTTTAATGTATTTTTATTTCTTTTTTTTTTACTGCAGCTAGGGTTACAAAACATCCCATTTCCTCTCGCCACCACCAATTCGCTGACAGTTCCCTTTTACATTTGCATATGTAAAAAAAAAAAATTAAAAAAAAAAAAAAGAACAAAACTTTTTTATCATTAAGTTGAGAAATAAGAAGTTATTTGATTTGGCACTCATATGTCTCTGTGGCTCTGATTTTCACCAGTGAAGTGGCTGGAGGTGGGTACGTGTGTGTATGTGTATGAGCACACATGTGCGTGTATGAAGGGGATGAGGAGGAGGCAAAATTTAGGCAAAGATGGTCTCAGAAGTGGATAGGATATATCTGCTGTGTGCAACAGCCTGATGAGTGGCTAGGTTCAGCACAAGATACCAACAGCTCAAGAGAAGAGGAGGTAGCAGTGTTGGGCAGTAGAAGACTTATACTAGAGGTGAGTATTTATTTTTCTTTTGGTTGATAGACTGAGCTCATCAAACATGCTCTCCAAACTAAATGTACATTAGTTAGAAAGTAAATACAGCTGAAGCTGACCTGTGCCAGCTCTAGAGACTCTACCTGCTCCAACCCTTGTAGACACAACAGTCCTACACTGCTGCTCTCAGCCATTTCCAAGTGCCGAAAGATGAAGGCGCTGGGCTTTCTCTTAGCTGTCATGACATCAAGAGCTGGCCAGATACCCATGCACCACCTTTAACCTCTACTTCATGGTCTGTGAGACTCTGCTCAGCCTTGAATGACATTGTCAAAGTCAGGGTCAGCCCTACCCACTTGCAAAAAGCTTGGGAAAGGTGAGGCTGAACCCCATTGGCCTGTTTAGGGTCATTCATTTGTCCCAGGTGCAG
The DNA here is from genome assembly GCF_964273445.1 of Streptopelia decaocto. Lineage (NCBI taxonomy): Eukaryota > Metazoa > Chordata > Aves > Columbiformes > Columbidae > Streptopelia > Streptopelia decaocto. Next base: position 42,446,572 of record NC_138663.1, on the reverse strand, counting down.
GCCTATGTGCCCTGCTCCTGCTCCAGCATGGGAAGGGCTGTGCAGGGGTCAGTGAGCCATCTTCCCCTGCCTGTCCTCCAGCTTGCCCCACGACCCATACAAGCCAGACGATGATCTCCTGTGGGTGCCCATTCCCTTTGGGTCAGGCCCCTTTGCAGCCACAGGGTCCTTTTCCCAGGCATGGCAGTGGAAACCACCAAAAAGGACCTTTCTCCCTCCTTACCCAGGCAATTCTGCATGGCTTCAGGAGGGCAGGACCTGGGGGTCAGACACTCTCCCTGCCTGCTACCTGCCTCACAGCGGCCTTTGGGGCAACAGCCAAAGCTCACTGGAGAAATAACTTTTTTTTAAGGGAAAAAAGAGAAAATTTAAAAAAAAAAAAAGAAAAAGAGGGAGTACCAAAAAAAACCACCAACCCCAAAAACCACCTGTGCAACAGTTAAATAGTTTGCCTTCTGTGACTCTGCAAACAAGTCAGTAAAAAGCTACTCCCAAAAGGCTGCTGCCTCATCTATATACCAGCCCTCACCTCCAGTTACAGACTGTGCTTTGGTCACTGGCAAAGAGACATTTCAAGATAGCCCTGCCATTCAGGAAAAACACGTACAAGGGAAAGACCCCAACCACAGCTGAACCATACAAACAATAACTGCACAGAACTGAGGTCTCGGAAAGTTGTATTGCTGAAAACACCTCCCTGCTCCCACTAAAAGTACTGTGTAAACAAACAAACAAACAAATGAAATCAACAGCTAATCAACAAACATTTTTTTTCCCATATTAGAAACTTTGAAAATGCAAAGCTAAAAAGAGCAGTTTTCTGCATTTCTGACACATGTGAGAAAGAGCCTGCTCCAAAGATAAGAAAAGCAACAGGCAAGGAGGCCTCCAAAGCTAGCAGCTTTCTGTGCCAACCTCCGCACTAACCGCTGTCTAGTAGGAAGGTCATTTCCTACAGCACCTCTTGAAGGCTCCAACTTGCTAGGAGCTTTTAGGTGTATAGCATGTTGATAGTAGTAATAATACTTAAAATACACACACACACACACACACACACGTGCATACACGCACTCACACACATGTATCTTCTCTTCCATAAAAGACAAGCCTGGCAGAGCACAGGACACAATTTGATGGAGAGGAAGGAGTGGTTGAACATGGAAGAAAACAGAGGAGGTGGATGGATGTGGTGGGATAGAAGGAGTCACTGGAGGCCACAGATTATTCTGTTACATTTTATAAATATGAATAAAAAGAAACTGTCAAAGAGGCCCAGTGACACCAGCACTAAAGGTCTGGTTAAGCAGACTTAAAATAGTGGAGATGATGAGGGCCCTAGCCCCCAAGTGTTGCTCCTTCCTTATTTAACTAGTCATGGCATCTCTTCATCAGGTCCTGATTGTCTTTTCTGGCTGCTGACAGAGGACAGCAGTGTCCCTTTCAGCAGTTTGGCTGGTTAAAGTGCTGTGCTGGTTGGCACTGTAGGGCTGTCCCAGCAGGTCATCCTCTCTGGTGCTAGCAGTGCAGCAATCTCTCCTGGAAATGAATGGGATGGAGAAAGGCTGCAGAAAGTTCACTGCCTCCCACTCTCCCTATTTACTGTCTCCTCTGAAGAAACTGAACTCCAGAGCTTGGTATTCACAAGCTCCCTAACCAGCTCCAAGCAGCAATGGTGAAGTTCTTCCAAATAGTGGGAATAGGGAGATAAATCTGCCACAGCTTGGCTTTTGCCTATGTCTCTCTGACACAAGAGCAAGAAAGGACAGGCTAGTGCTTGCTTGCGTGTCAAATTTCAGTACTTGCATTGCCATAGGAAGCATCAAAAAGAATAGCAAAGGAGCCTCTTGTTTCAGTCACAGGACAGATTGATCAGATCTCTCCCAAAAGACGTTATCAGTCAGTGCACAATTGTCTTCCTGCTCCCCCTACCAGGTAAGGCCGAAGTAGGTAATGAGTGTGGTACAATGGTTTGAAAATGTGGCATAGCAGATCCAGCACAGAAGTGAATGAACATATGGAATGTGTGTCTGGTGCTGTATTTGAACCATCTCCAGGAGGAGGCTGTGTCCCAGCCACATCACTGATTCAGAGCTGGTCCCCCAGAGTCCAAGCAAAGCAGCCGTGCCAGGGCATACCAGGTAAGCAAGTGCAACAACAGGGTTGCTAAGGTACCCATGGGTACTTATCTCCTGGCTTTAGCAGCATACGTCTTCAAACACTTTTCTCTCAGCTCAAACACATGCATACAAACACCTAAGCACACATACAGACTGCGGTACCACACATACAAATGTGTGCAAGCTGCATAAATACATGTACCAATATGAAGCCACCCCTGCCCCCCACAAGTAAACACGTGCAAGAAATACAGACAAGTAGCAACAGGCATGCAACATACATGTGGTGATCCCAAGCAGAGGGAACCCCTCTAAGCTATGTTCAAGCATGGTGAGCTCCTGGGAGAGGAATCCTGGCAAAATGCATTGCAAGAAGAGGCCCACACAAGCAACAGAATCCACAAAAGGCATTCTAGGCACCTAAACCCTAACTAGCTGTTCCAAAACCTCCTTGAATTTCACAGGAGTTTAGCTGCCTGTGTCAATGGATCTGGTTCCATGGCCTGGAAGAAAAGCAGAGGGAGAAAGCACAAAACTTTCATTTTATATCCAGGTATAATCTTTCTCCAGCTGACATGGGACTTAGCAGCCAGTGTCCACAGGCCCACATACAAGTCTCATGTGAGGGATGCGTTCTCTCTGAATGCCCTGCAAATGTTGCGGGTATGTCATGCTTATTGCACATTGAATAAGCAAGGAGCCTGGGGACACTTAGAAAGATAACTCGCTATTTCGGCCAAAAGCTGATCTATGGCAGGAGATGCCTGCCATGCAGACACACATCACTGGGGTAGCACCAAATGGGCCAGTACTTTCAAACTTCACTTATATTTAGAGTTCTGCCAGGAGTCACTCAAATCCACAAACATATGCCTCCTCCCAGACTGACAGGTATTTGCAGCCATATATTCACAAGTACCCATGCCACTGTGGACCATGCTGGGGCGGCCATGCCAAGGTCATAGCACGGGTACATGAGAAGGATGTCTACCTTGCTTGCACCTTTGAGTAGAGATCCATTCCCATGTGGCTGTAATGGTTTCTCCCACTCAGAAATCAGAGATGCAGGCCTGCAATGGCAGGTTGAGCAAGAGGTAGCAGCAGCTGGGAAAAGACTGCTGCTCTGGATAACATCTGGTCATGCTGACCCCCTCCTTTGCTCTCTGCTCTGCACTGTCCACATGCTTTCATACAATACAGCTCAAACCCTCAGAGACCAAGGCACATGGCAACACGCATGCACACACGAAGAGGCTGACTGGCCCTTTTTCAGACTGTGACTCAGATGTCTTCGGGGATGAGCAGCCAGTACCATGGCTGTGGAGGGTGGTGGGTTGACAGACATTTATTAAGGAACAATGCAAGTTGTCCAAAACAGAAAGAGGGAGGTGTCTTAGCATCAGCCTAGAGCCCCTAGCAGTTTCTCATTGGCTTTGTCTCTGCTTATTCACCATATCACACCCTGTCACTCTCCTCCCTTACTGACATGACAACAGACCATAAACTCTAGGCAGCTAGTGCCAAGAAACAGCTTATATTGACTTGTCAGACAGAAAGGGACCAAATACTACCAGACATTCACTCTCAGGGTTGCAACACAGCAAAACATCATATAGGTGTTTACAAGCCAGTGGCCTCTAGGCAATGAAGCAAGGTAGCCCTGTGCTTCTAAAAGATCACATACTTCTCTCCACCAGCCTTGCTTTATTCACACAGAGTAAAAGCAAATGAACTACTGAGTCTGATGTGGGTCAACCTGAAGTGGATGAACCTGTATCTGAACCTGCCCTAAATTCACCAGTCAGGCATCAAGAATGAAAATTCTGTTATTTTTCTTGGCTTTCTCAGAAAAGACTATTTCACCGTTTCCTTGCACTGGCTTGTTTGCCAGACTGATAATTTCTTAGTTTCTTGAGCAGGAAAGGGCAGAACACCACCCCAGTGAAAGTGACAGAGAAATCAAAAATAGCTGCCAAATATAATCTTCTAAAAATCTGTTCAGGGCTCAAATTTTCCAGGAGAGGAGAAGCAGAGGCCTGCCCTTCACTCATCTTCCACACAGCATTGCACAGTCTGATGAAGACAACAGAGCAAGAAGACAGTAATAAGAGGAGCAGAGTGGGCAAATAGCCAGCGTAAGTCATTTTGAGGGAAGAGGCATAGAGATTAAATTGAAGAATCTGTATGAGTAAGATGAGAAAGAAGTTGATAAGAGGGCAGGGAGATGAGGCAGTAAACTGCTGAAGAGATGAAAACACCTGAAAATGAGGTTCTGCTTAGAAGGAGGACAGAGGGGGTCTAAAGGAGAGGAAGAAAAGTGGACAAGAATGACACAAAGGGTCCGAGACACCACCTCCCCTCGTACTGATACTGGGAAGGCCACAAAAAGAGGGAGATGGAAGACCTGGTCAGGAGATGAAGGCGCAGAGAGAGATCCCTGTAATCCACAGTAACAAATGTACTCTGCCAATGTCCCAGGGAGAAGACAATGGGGACCAGGGAAGAGAAAGTAATCAAAGAGCAAAGCACATAGAGAAGGAAACAGCCCTGTGCCTCACACAAACAGTCCCTAGCAATCAACACAGCTTTTATTACAGGAAATTATTAACACCCTCAGCTACCCACCACCCCTCACCAATCCCAAACCTCCCCTGTTTGGGGACCCTTTCTTGGCACACACATATAACATCCAGATAAACTTTCCGAACCAGCAAAAGCAACCACTGAAACAACTTCAAACACCACAGACCAATAAAACCACAATTTAGAAGTTAACTTTCCCAACCCCCCCCATGCCATTATTTAATAAGGAAATACTGTACAGATATAAAACCCACCCTTTTCCCAACCTGAATATAATTGCTTCAGTTAGTTTCTGTACATATATACACACATATTTACACAGTAATGCTGCAGTCAAGAAAGCAGATGATGCAAAAGTCACGAAGTGAATACATAAACTAAATTACTACCAGCAGAACATTAGGAAAGGTCACGTTGTTCCTACTTGGCAAAATGCATTGTGGGACAGAGTCATTAAGTATTCTGCGATATACCATGTGTCTGTGTGTGCACACATACAGGCACGCAAGCCTCACAGCTTCTTGCTGTGTCGGGTTTCTTCATGTGTGTTTCACTTCCCCAGTATGTCTCGTATGCATGTGCGTGCCCAGAGGAACCCCTGTCCCACAGCATGGGATTTTTTTCTGACCTGTTGGAGTGTACACCAGTACTTGCTGTGAACCTTTAATGGCAGGTTAAGATATCCCTAACTACTAACACATCACAGAGATCCTCCTTTACCTCAGCACCCAAGGACGTGTATCCTTGGTGTTGGCAGACATGAGTCCTGCTCTCTGCTGTATCATTTCACTGCCTTTTTCTATAAACAAGCACATTCATGCTGTGTCAGTTTTGTTGTCAGCAATGACAGAAGGGTGCCAGAATTCACTCAAATGGCATGGCTAGGAGAGGAATTTGGGGATGCTCAAGAGACGAAGAAAGAGCTCAAAGCCAATTGCAAAGTGGTTTTTGTTGCTGCCATTTTTGCCATTCTAAGGGCAGACACCCAGGTCTGTCTGGAGTCAGCCCCAGGGAGGTCCAGAGAGCCCGTGATGAAGATGAAGCAATAATATTCATATTGCCAGTGAGACAGTCAGCGCCCCAGTTTGCCTTTGAAGTGGGGGAGGAGGAAGGGAGCCACAGGGAAGTGTAGGTGGGTGAATGCAGCGAGGGTCTATGGCTTGGAAATCTATTTGGCTGCAAATTGAAAATAAGCCCTTGTGGGGACAACAGTTGAGTCCCACTAGTTACTATCTCAATGTGCCCTGCAGCATCCAGCAGCATGGTAGGTGTGTTCCAGGGGGACACGCCAGGTGTGTTCAGCAGCAGGGAAGCACTTATGGGAAAGGGTGGGTGCAGATGGGGTCCGTGACTTGAAGTCCATCCCCATTTGTTGCCAGCAATCCAGTTCCTTTTTCGCACACAGCTCCCAGAGGCTCCTGTGGTGAGCCAGGTGTACTCCACAGAGAGGCAGCATAATTGGACCCTACCCTGTGCCAGCTTGGATTGAGCAGAAAGGGTGAAGTGTAATTCCCTAAAGTGATGGTGCAGGGAGTCAGTACAAAGTCCCTTCATCAACACTCCCCATCTTTATCCCCTCCCTTTTTTATTTTCTGTTTGGCAACCAAAAATACGTGGGGAAGTGCAACCTCCTACCCTTCTCCATGGGAAGGGCTCATCAAAGGTTGCTTGACTGGAGTGGAGGATGTGTGAAAGGCGTAAATCTGATCATTGGCTGTGTTCCCAGGCTTGCTTCCATCTGTTGATAAGCAATGGAGGTGGGAAGATATGCCACATTTGATAGAAAGCTCTAAAGCAAAGACTTGCCTATAAAGATCCCTGAGGTATCTCTGATCATGCTAACCTGTCACCACCATCCTATCCATTCTCTGTCTCCCCCTCTCTCTTTTGCTGGCAATGTTGCTGTAAGAAACAACCCTGATTTGAAGGTACAAAGGGGCTTTATTCAAGATGGATAGTAGTGTCTTCTTGGAGCGAGGAGCTTAATGGCAGCATGCGTTGCTGAAGAAGTAAAAAGCAAAGATGCCCATCCTGGCAACTCTGAACTCCTCCACCAAATCCTTCAGGACAACACAAAGGAGCCTTCCTCCCTCCATGTGCTGGAAACTGAAATATCAGTTCTCTATGGGCAAAGTTCATACTTGCATATTGCTGAGCATTTTGAACCCACTGGGGTTCTTGCCTGGAGAGTTCTGATGACGAATGCTAGATTTCAGAGAGAAAGGGATGGTTTTTGCTGAGGAGGTGAGGCCAGTGGGCTTCATTGTCTCAACTGACAAGTCCTGACTGCAGCTTTTCTTTCCTACTTACGATGTGACATGGCAAGTTCTGATATTGCCCTCACTGGGAGGTGTGATGAGAAACAGAGAAATACTACACCAGGCCGTGCTGTGTTGCGCTACACCAAAACACTGGTGTGAATACTCCAAGAAGGATTATGAAATGGAGATCCATGGCTGCAAGATATACCTGCCAGTTGCTTTCCACTGTGCATGGCACATTTGATTTTTTAGAATATTTCCTCTGGCTCCTTCATACACATCCTCCTTCAGCTGAGTACATACACTTCAGTACCACTTCAGAAGAACATGGTTCATGAAAATACCTCTCAGAGTGCCGTGCCTCAGGCTAGAGCGTGGAGGCAAATGTCAGAAACATTGCCAAAGGTGCCTAATCTTTCCCGGGAGGCTGGCTGCAAATATATAGTAGAGGTCACCAAACTGTAGAGGTTTTTGCTCGGTATTCTTGTGTGCAGAAACCTTCAGAGAGGGGAATTGTTCCCAGCCACTGCCCCAGAAAATACTGGTGTTTCTACAGGAAAAAGGGAGAAATGACACGGGAGGGAATGTGGAGTTTTGTCAGGCTCTGGTATGAAATCCTATTCTTTTCTGGACAGGTAATAAACAGCACATGGGTGGTTTTCTAGTATAGACAACACCTGCTGCTAATATTACCTGATTGATTCACTTGAATACTTAGAATGAAAGTACACCAAATCTAAAATTCTAAATATATAATCAGAGTTTAATAACATCATAAATTTATTTTCCGGATTATGAATTGCACCCTCCCCCCTCCCAAACCCTCCCCTTCATCTCTGTCCCGAAGCTTGTTGACCTGTCAGAACTAAAAGAAACAAAGCAACCAGAAAAGATCACTTGTAGGAGAAAGGATTAACCTGATAGACACACGGCCTAATCTATTATGGGAGAAGGCAAAATACCAGGCTCCTGTGGTTAGACCAGTGATTCAGTCCAGAATTTCCAGTTCTTCTTTTCTGGTTGCCCTAGAGCATTCATTTGAGTGGTTTGTGGCACAGTTAATATTTGCAGAGCACTCGGAGTGTTAACAGTGCTATAACAGTATCAACACTAGATAATGATTCTGGCAAACTGTCATTTGCCAATCAGTGGAACAAGGGACACACCAGTTCAGAGAAAATATGAACCAACTTTCACCCCGGAACACAAAAATCAGAACCTTTAAGAAGAGATTTGAAAAAAGTTCCATTAACTTCTTTTTGGTTTGTTTTCGGCTTAATTTCCCTGCAGAGCCACCCTCCAAGTTTCCTCATTCCAGGTGGGGAGGGACGGAAAAGTACTGAGATAACCACCAAAGAGATTAGCTGCCCTCACCATCTGTCAAGCTCCCCCCAAGCCCTTAGGAAATACCAGAAATTATCACGAGCTTTCCCAGGTCCAAGATTTCTAAACCAAAGTAGCATTGGAGAAGTCTCTTAATGTCAAAGTGATGGTCCAACCTGAGTGGCCAACTTGATGGTTCACCCCACCACTATCAAGACAGCGTAGTGCCTTGAGGCCCAGACTCCACAGAGAGATGCTGGTACAGAGAGTTTATATGCAAAAAGGAATTGGGGGTGTTTCCATCAAAACATGAAACCCTGCTGGCAAGGCTTGAAGTGACGTTCCGGCGTCTTCCATTCACGAAGATAAAGGTGACAGGGCAATACGGGGGGCCTCAGGGGAACACAACACTCATCTCTCTCTCTCATTCTCTCTCTCTCTCCCTCTCCCTCATTCATACGGCCTCGACCCGCGTAAACCGCTTCCAAAAACGCAGCCTGAAAAGTCATAGAAAACAAACAGAACGGAAACAAACTTCCCCTCCCTCCCACCCCACGACCTGAATATTCACAAGAAGATAAACACCAATTTATACAAAAACGCAATAAAAAAAGAAATATTTACAAATGAAAGGAACGCCTTCTCGGTGGCCGCTGTCAGAGGTGTCTGACAAACTGCCGTGTGTTCTGGATTGCAGATCGCTCTGTTAAATTGTTTGGTTTCTTTTTTTTTTTTTTTTCTTTTTTTTTTTTCTTTCCCTATTGTCCTTGTAATGAGAGAAGAGGGAAAGAATAAGAAGTTCCCTTAAAACACTCTCCCCCTCTTCCCTCCTTTATTTTCTCAATGAAATATAAGAAAATATTCCCCTCACCAACCCTTCCCACCCTCTCCTCACACTCTTTGACTTTACAGGCAAATCCACCCTCCCCCCACCCCAACTTTAAAAAATAAATAAAATAAATAGGTAAATAAATAAAAGGCCTTCTGTTGGCTTAAGAAGAGAAAGATAAAATCAACCAGGGTGCGGTGAGGAATGTGAGAGAGTTGGCTTTCAGCTCCAAGTGGCTCATAAAGACGGGGCTGCCATCTCCTTTCAGAGTGAGTCCGCAGCAGTGTCCCCATGCCCTCAGCACAGGGCTCTCTCAATCTTTCCCCTGGTGAGCCATGGTCATTGAGATACTGGGACAGACCCAGGATAAGCAGGAGAAACTTTGCCATATCTCTCAGGACAGGAGAGGCTGGCCCACATCCCCACCTCAGGAGAAAGAAGACACATGAAAGGGGAGTTCAGCTTCTCACTCGTACCATTGCTCCCTTCCCTTTAGTTTAACTTGCATCTAAAATGATACAATGGAAAGAAAAACCACTCATTGATACTAGGTGCACCAGGAAAGCTGTCACTACAACTGCAGGGATGGGAAACCCTAGGCTATTCCAGCTTTGCGCCTGTGCTAGTATCTCTCTCTTTCGCACGCAGAGGCACACATACATGTACACACACATCTCGACCTTGCACGTCTTGTCTTCAGCCCTCAGCACAAGTTTCTGTGCTCTCTGGCACTTGTTCAAGCCCACCTCTTCCCAGGAAGACAAGGCGCGTACTTCCCCTGTACATTCAATAGTAAATATATATATGTATTTCCAATGGGTGCACACACCGTTCTCCCATTTCCACATGTGCAAGGAGGCATTGAAACAGTTCACCAGCACCTCCGCCACCACACGCACCCTTCCATGGCATTTTTTTTTCATCTCCAGCACCATCCCAGCATTTGCAGAGGGCACTCTGTTCTTTTTATTCCAACCTTCTGGCCAAGGGTAGGGAAGGCAGAAGGATGAAAATCCTTTTTTTCTCACCCTCCTCACTGAAAGGACATGCCAAAACAGGCTTGGTACATCCTGAAGTGACAGTGTAAAACTTTTTGCCCTTCCCTACTCTTTAGCTCTGTTCCATTCTGTTTGTTATCCAGACACCTTACAGGATTATGGGTTTATTTTGCTTTCTCCACAGACATTTCAAGTATAATGTTATCATATATACTCGCGTATAGGCTAACCCATACTATACACTGCTCCCACTCTTAAGTATGTCACAACTAGTCAGCAATTCACAGCTAATGAACCAAGCCTGTGTCCCTTTCCCCAGACTCCTCTCACTTCAGCGTAAATCAGCATCCTCTGTCAGAGATCCCAGCAGCTTCCCTGACTTCAGGATCAAAACCCACTTCCTTTCCATCTTTCCCACTGGCCTGCCACAGATTCAATGGCTGTAATAGGCATAGTGAAACCACTAGCCAGACCTGCAAGACAAGCCTTCTCTCCCTCCTCCCACACTCGCCCAGCAGACAATTCAAAATTTTAGCATAAAATTTCTCAGCATATACGCAAATATATATATATATGTATATTTCAGCCCTAAACCCCCGTAGACTTCACAAAATTATGTAATGAGAACCTCAGTATAGCTAACGTATAAGTGCATCATCAAGTTAGTTGTGTTATTCCCTCTTCACTTTCTCCACATCTTCAAACACTATTCTTTTTTAGGCAGTTTTAGGAAGAGTTGCCTGAGCAAGCGTATTTTCCTGCATGTCCATTACATTGCTTCTGCTGTCTCCTCCTGTCACTCACACACGTGTATGTGTACACATGCCTTTCTCTGCCAGGAGCCAGCAAAAGTGAGATGCTAGAGTCACTGCTGCTCCCCCTCAGCCCATCCCTTCCCTGCCTTTTTCTCCACTTCCTGAAATCACGAGCGAGGATATCCAACTCCGATGTCACTGTAAAGTGCAATGGTCAGGAATGCAGGAGAATGGGAGGAGCGAGAATATGGAAAAGAGATAAAAAGGGAGGGGTGAGAAAGAGGAGGAGGAAGAGGGGAAACCAAAGAGGTGGCACTTGTCACCAGTGCTGCACTACTCAGAACTCCAGTATCCCACAAACTAACGACAACTCAGGAGAGTAGCCATCGGGATTGATCCCACCCCGCCCTCCCATGCTCCACATACACCCCCAGTCCCTCCCCGCGCTCTTCCCTTCTCACTCAAACGTCAGACTCAATACTGGAGAGTTTCTCATAAACATGCCCGTTGCTGGAGCCATTGAAAGCCCTGGGGTTTTTGTTGTTAGGCACACAGGGGTTGGACTGGTTCCCTATACAGATGTCCTTCTGGAAACGGGCTGGCACAGCCCCATGAAGGGCTGAGACCACCGGCTTGTTGGTGGTGACGATGGCTCGGAAGTCTGGCCTGGCTTTGGGCCCTCCTGCCACCACAGGCTGCCTGAAGAAATAAGATTTGCTGCCATGGAGCAAGCATTGGTCATCCCCAAAAGTGGGGATGAAAGGGTTTTGGGTGACCCGGTCGGGGTAGAGCGACTTGCTAAGCATGTAGCCCCCGCTGCTGCCGGGGTTGTTGTGGTGGTGGTAGCTGGTGGCGGGCACTGAGGACTTGTTGTTGGCAAAGGTGGTCTCACTGGCTGGCATCTCAAACATGTGGGCATAGGGGCTCCCCTCTAAAAAGCGGCCCTTGTCCTTGAGGCTGACGCTGCGGGGGGCCAGGGCCGAGTCATCCTTCTGCAGGTCCACAAAGGTGTCATAGGAGTGCTGCCGGCGGAGCTTGTTGCGGTTCTTCTTCTGCACCTTGGAGGCAGAATTGGAAGGGCTCTGAGGATATTTGGAGGAGGAGGTGGCACTGGTGGCCACGGGCACAGGAGCAGGCGGCTGGTCCAGCTCTTGGAGCGAATTGTCCTCACTGATGTCATACAGGTTACCTGCTTTCTTGCAAGCCTCGCAGCGGATACAGGCCTGGCGGGTGGAGTTCTGCCCCACCACCGATGGCGTGTAGTTGTGAAGCTTAGAAGGGCAACTACGGCAGAAATTAGCCCCGGGCCGATCCTCCCAGTCTAGGTTGGTCAGGTTCTTCTCCCACGGTGCTGGGACTCCGCTCACTACACCATGCTTGTGCTCGTTGCCTCCGCCAAACTCGCCCGAGCCGTGTTTGTGGTGGGCCCTGTTGGTGCAGGATCCACTCCCTCCTCCTCCTGCATCACGCTTAAACTCATCTCCCCTCTCTTTGTAGATATCTGTCAGGTCCACGTGTTCCCAGTGTGGTGAGTTCTCCTTGGCCCGAAATTGGTCCAGGTAGAAGTCCCGTAGCCCTTCCTTGTCCCTGAAGTAGCGCTTGTGGTCAGGTGAGCGTGGCGGGCGCCGGCGGTAAGCCAGCTCTATCTCATCGAACTCCCGTCGGGACTTGGCAGAGGCCGGGCGCTTCTTCAGGCTGTCCTTGTACTGCTGCTTCCGCCGCTTGGCTGCGTTGCCCTCAATGTTGCCATAGGTGACTGTGTGAGTGGAAATGTCAGAGACATCTGAGCGGATCAGGTCATCGTGGGCTCCGCTGCCCCCGTAGCGGTCACTCTTGAAGGAGAACTTGCCATAAATGTCACCCAGCTGGCTGTGCTTGGCAGGAGGTAACCCCAGGTCTAAGGGCTTCTTCCCGATGGACCGCGACTGGGCGTTGAAGGGTGGGTTGTCACAGTCATAGAGCCCATCGATGGAGCTGGTGCTGCCAATGCTGTGGGGGCGGTGGTGGTGGTGGTAGTGGTCCTGATATACATTGCTGTCCTTCAGCTGGAGGTTGCCAAAGGTCCTTTCCACCTCACTAATATAGTCACTAAAGAGGTTCTCCTCACAGGGGGGGTTGTTGTAGGACTTGCAGTCTGAGTGGGTGAAACTGCGGCGATGCTCGGAAATATCATAGACCGACGACTCGCGGCGGATGAAGTCCAGGGCACTCTGTGGTGAGCCATTGACTCCTGACAGGTTGGCCATGTTCTTGGCTGTCCGAAGCAGGCGGAGAATGTTGGAATGGGTGTTGTTCATAGTCGCCGTGGGCGAGTTCATTGCTGACTGGCGTTCCTCGATGGCCACACCATGGATGCAGCTGTAGATACCCTGAAATGAGGGAAAGAAGGAAGGTGAGTGGTCCTGCAAAGAATACATGAAAGGGGACCTGGACTGGGAAGCACCTTGTGCAGCAAGAGCATGTCCCTGTAGGGCAGCAAGGCCTGTCAGCCTTCTGTCGTGAAGCACAATCAAATCAATTCAGACCTGCTCTACCAACCCTTGTTGTTTTGCCCCTCTTTCGCTCCCCTCACATTTTTTCCTTCCCCTCTATTCCTCTTCCTCTGGTTTGCAGGATGCAGGAATACCTGCTTGCATCTGTAAGAGTTACTCAAATCTAGTAGGTGTAACATGGAATGGCAAATGGGCAAAATAATATCCTTGGGAGCAAAATCATCAAGACAAATGACTCTGTGTGGATGAGGGGAAGAAAGCCTGTTTCGGCCCTTGAAATTCATCTGGACATCAGTGAATCAATGAGACAGAAGCTATCTTAAAAAGGGAACAGCTTCATTTGTCATAAACTTAGCTACATTAATCTTCAGTACAGATTAGAAAAGGAAACAGAGAAAGAGCAGGACTGCCGAATAGGTATTTAGGTCTTTTGCATCTGGTTGAGTGAGGTACAATAGAATTTTTAATTGCATTCTGTTAAATTTAACAGTGATAAAAGGCTCCAAATTGACACCTTGAAAGAAAAAGTCCTCTATTCAACCTCAAATCAGGCAGCAGAAGTGCCTGATTCCTCCATGTTCCCCACTAGCTCTTTTTATCCATGGCATAGACTGTTTTCAAGGGCTACCCCTAGGAGCACAAGGAAAGGGGCTCATTTGTTCCCTGGCCTGCCAAATGGCACCTGCTGATGAGTGTCAATTGTGAAATGGACACGATCACACCATGTTACCATGGTTTCTCAGCAGCTAGCAGATGATTAACACTTTTCAGAATTTTCAGCAACCTGTCCCATGTCTAACAGATAACCCCAGAATAAAATAATCTGTACTTAGCTAAGGATGACCAAACACAGTCCCCCTCCTGAGCTCCAGACTGGACCAGGTTGGAAGCTAACAATATAGAAGAGAGGCTGTGCTTCTATATTGGAAAGACTTTGTCATTTCTCCTCAACTATATGTTATGTGGCAATTATATACTCCTTGCACAAAGTTAATTCTGTTATATCGGACACTGAGGTCAAAAGTGCCAAGGTTTGACCTCACTTCAGAATGGATCAGGAGAAGGGACCAGTGGCTTGAAAGAAGAAAAAAAAAGCTCCAAATGGGACACTGCTAGCTAAACTAATAGCAGAAAAATGACTCAGAAATGACTAGAATCTGCTTTAAATGTAAATATTTTGCCCTAAGGCAGATTTGCACAAGGCAGTTGCTAAGTTCATGTGGTCATCCTCTCTGGAAGAATTCCTGTGTGTTTTAGGGCATGGCTTTTGTTTAGAGACTTCTGACTGTCCATGATAGCACATTTCTGGTCAAGATAAGGTCAGCTGAACAGCTGTAATACAGAGGACAATGAAAAAACTCCTGAATTTCTGATTATGTTGTCCACCATTACTTATTGTCCCCAAATTTTGCCTCCTCTCGACTCACTTTGGAGGACCAGACAGTTACCATTACCTTTTCTCTATACTGCATTTTCATTTCCATGTGAAATTTCCATTTCTGTGACCATAATCCAGCAGAGACCAGAGATGTCACATAAAAACATTAGATGCTCTTGCAACACTAACGATGAAAAGATGCCATCCTTTACCCTGCAGACCACCACTCTATGCCACCTGTGTTAGTCTTTGTGAATTTCCTCCCCTCCAATATCTAAGACTGTCTGAATAAATCCTTTATTCCTCCCTGCTAGCTAATGACACTCACCCTGCTGATGGAGAAGACCACACCAGGCTTGCCAGAGCAGACGCCCATGAAGCAGTGGCGGAATTGCCAGTAGAAGAGATGCTCACAGATGAAGGTGATGAGACTGAGGGCCATGGCTGCTCCCAACATGTAGAAGACACCTGCCATGTTATCTATATCCAACTGGCTGCTCATAACCTCGTTCTTCTCATTGTGACAAATGCCAGTGAGCCACAGTGCTTCCAGCTCCTCCATCTCACCTAGAAAGACAGAAAGGGTAAAGAAACAGGTTAGATAGGCCTGAAATGGCTAAAGAGCTCAAGCTGAGCCAGGCTGAAAGCAATAAGCTGATCTAAGGTCATTTCCAGTGGCCATGCTCTTTTTGCACATCTATTATGTCCACGAAATATCCTGACAGTCCTTCTGAAAGGGGTAGGTGCAATTTGTCACGGGGAAGGCAACAGGATTTTTCCACAGCCAGATATTAGACACAAAAAGCTGTACCACAGAACACAGCTATCACACTTGCCAAATATTTACAGTGAGATCCTGAAAAAATTGTCCACCAGATGACTGAAGACCTGGCCTCACAAACTTCCACTTTCATATTAGGTCAATGAAGGGAAAAATCCGTGACTGATACTGGTAGACAAAAACGAGTCACTTCTAAATAAAAACATTGTACGTTTCCAGCTCAAAAATCAAAATGTTGATTTTTTTTTAAAAATCAAAATGTCTGACTTTGAATTTGTTTCCATCTCTTTCCACAGCTCAGTCAAAGTAGGTGCAATATTCCCAAAAATATTTATGCATTTTTACCTGTTTTTCTTCCCTTCAATTTTGTCCAAATTCAATACTTCCAAGCCCTTTGACCAATCAAAAGAATTACTAATTTGTATCACCTAGGAACAAATGTTCTGTAGTCTAATTTCATACCCCACTTAATCCCTTTATGCTATTTTCAGGAGAGGAGAGAGAGAAACATTCTCACACAGACCAAGACATCCAGAAACAAATCAGCTTTTCAGGTTGGCAATTCTTTTCACACTGTTAAGAAAGTTAGTTCTTCACATTTTCAACCTCCAGTCCAGTGACAGGGAAAAAATAATCCATATATTTATGTGGCACCATAGCACAGGCTTTAAAGCTTTATGGAGAACTTAGGTCTTTTCTTGAAATAATACATATTTTGCTGTATAGGAGATAGAATACCCTATCCATCAGGTGGTCAATTTTCTGCTGAAGTATATCAGAGCTATGTTCTTTCCATATTTATTATACCATATGTTATGTTCAGAATTCAGAAAAAAATACTTATAAATAAAATAACCTGTGAATGCTATTTATTCAAAAAAAGGACATAGCAAGATGTAATATGGAAGGGAAAGGGAAAGCCAGGAAAATATTTTCTAAGAAGGAGCTCCTTATCCCATGAATATTTTTTTTAATAATAACAATTTCTATGTAAAGGTTGAGATGGACTAGGTAACTATACTGTTCTGATTAAAAAGTCACTTCAAAATATGCTTCTGAGTCTCAATTCCTTCTTTGTTTTTTTTTTGTTTGTTTGGTTGGTTGGTTGGTTTGGTTTGGGGTTTTTTTGAGGTCTTGGAAAAACTGAGTTAACTCTTTCATCCAGAAATATTTATGTTTTAATTTTGCAAACTCTGCATGGCTTGATCCTGTCTAGAACTATAAAGCATGGGATGACCACAAACTGTCCAGTATATTTAGTAGATTGGGTCATGACAAATCCTCAAGGATAGTGAAAAGTTCACAACAGAAATCTTGTTTTTAAAAGACAGCCTTTGCACAAGATATCTTTCAAACACACATCTGAGCTGGTTCTATGAAACCTTTACTGTCTTGAAAGATGGCAGATGATTAACACTTTTGACATCACTTTTGAGGATACTGCTACCCTACATCAGCAACATAAAACAAGTGACATCCTCATATTTTTGGTGTAATACCTCTAACAAACTCTCGTTAACAATGTTCTGTTCTCAACTCCAGTCTGTAGCACCAGAGCTAGGAACTTCTATTTCTTACATGCAAAACATGGTATTTCTTAGGAAAACTCCAGCTCCTCTTTTATCTTGTCACTTACCATCTCCAAAAAGCTGTAGAATGGCAAGATCAACCTGTCGCTTCCAGCCTGAGTCTTTTTGGATGGCAATGCCATAGCCAGTGGAGGCAAACACTTTCCCACTCCCAATCGTCACCAGCTTGCAGCCTTCATCTCTGCCAGCCATGTAGTTTAGCACTGCTGCATCATAAATGAAAGCATCCAACTTCCTGCACAGGTGCAAGAAATAAGAGAGGTATAGTACAGAAAAGACAGAGTCTGGATGAGTTCAAAGGTGTTCTCAGGTAAATAAGGCAGAAATGAACCTCTTTGAGACAGACTACAATAGGTTGCATCTTCACCTTCATCAGAGTTAACTAAAATCTGAACCTAGAACTTGTCCACATGTGAAGGTAGGTTATAAATGAGGACTGTCTATTCCTTTCTGACTCTTCGATAATCATAATTTCTGATCTGAAAGAAAATTTGAAATACAAACACTGTAAGATGAAGATGAATGAGGAAGAAGTAAAGGGGATCTATAGTCCTAAGAATAGCTTATATTTCTGTACTTCCTTTCATCTCAAAGGAACCTAAAGTCCTTTATAAAATGTATCAATATTAGATAGCAAAGTAGGGGTTAGAGTAAGGAAAATGTTATCTCCCATTCAAACTGCTGGCATGACTTAGTTGAGCAAAATGTGATTTTTTCAGATTAAATGTAGTCAGAACATCATGTTTAACTCCCCAGTTACTGTGGAAAGCACTACTAATGTCAAGTGTCCACGACAAAAGCTTTATGGTTTACCATGATGAGTAGCTCTGTGGTGAAGTGTGCTCAGCTGAAAACCACAAGAAAAATTCTGTTTCAACACAGAGAAATCCCCATTATGGGCTGGGATGGGTAGACAGCACAGCAGACTGACAAGAGCCTTCCTCTCGCTGCAAAAAATGATTTGGTGTGGGGGGCAGTCTCAGAGGACTACATCTTCCATGTAACCAAAGACAGACGGTGAATAAATCCTCCCACTAGATCTGAAATGAAGCACTTTCCAATAAAAGACCAAAGACCTTCCACCTTGCACATTCTCACACCCACACTGTCTTCTCAATACACCTCCTGCACATATATTTCCAGTATGGTGATTATCTCAGTTCAAATGCATATGGGTGGGGAAGTCTGTCCAAGAGTGGATATGAAGCCAGGATGACATCTACCGCAAGTGATGAACTCTAGTTCATCCATATATTTCCAGGACAGAGAATATTTATTTCCTGGATGATGACTATCCTGGCAAATGTACCTTCCCAGGATGGCATCCAACAACAGTACAGTCATATATAATGGGCTGAGTGTCTCTGAATCTGGCAAACAGGTTTAGGAATATTCAGTCAATCTAGTAAATAAATTGGCTGAACATCTTCATTTGTGCTTTGGCATGATCTTTCTCATAAGGCTGCAACACAAGTGTAAGGAAGAATGTTATTTTGTCACTGGGGCTGGGCTCTGACAATCAAAATGGTCAGGTCTGGGAGGAGGTCTTTAATTACAAAGGACAAAGGCTTACAAAATGGCATTTTAGGTTAGATCTTTTACAGATTCACTGCTGTTAAAATAGGATGAGCTGTTCAAACATATTTTTGCTAATGAATTTTCCCACATTTCCAAAATTAGCCAAGGAAATGCTCTCATTTTATATACTTCCTTATTATTCAAACAACATTTTGTTCAGCCCTTGATATTAAAATATTCCAGAGAGAAGGGCTACTTCCAAACTATTTGCTTCAAGCACACCTTTCATTACACTATATTAGTTAGTGATACACTGGGGTGGGATTAGTCTGACAAGGATTGTTTCAGCTTCCTGATTAACGTAATCTTTTATAAACAGAAGGAGAGAAAACAAAGGAATTTCCAGTTGACAGTATAAATGCTCTGAAAAAATCTTTGTCCACAGAGGTGTGTGAGCTTTTCCTGTGTATGCATAAGGACGCATCAGCATGAAACATCTTGATGAAGCAGCGTCTTTGGGACTCATACACACAAGGCTTATATACACAGGGATACAGAAGATCTTCTTATTTTTTTGAAATAGTCTTATAAACACAGCAAAACCAGAAACTCTTATATAAATTTCAATAGAAAAACATGGCTAAGAGAACCACAGAATTATTCTCCTGTGCTTTATGTGGTCTTGTTATACTTTTAACCACTGAGGCTCATTTTCCAAACCCCACACAATTTTTTTCCAGACAAGAATGCAAAGAAGTCAGGTTTCTGTGGTGCGTAAGCATGGAAGAAGGAAGCCTCACCCAGTCTTCAGCGAGAACAGTGCATCATCCACCCCCCTCTGATTGAACTTCACCATGTAGCTGTGCATTTCAGGGTAGTTGTTGCGAATGTTCCTTTCTGTGCTGCCATTGGGAACCGTCCCGAAGCGGAAAGGGGGTGAGAAGTCATTAGGTTTCTGGAACTGGGGAGACAGAAAAAGAACATTTCTCACAATCTTTCAGCAAGAACCAGTCATCTGGATGGGAGAACACACTCTTCTCAGAAGGTAGTTCTGATTTTATTTTACCATCATGTAGAAAACATTACTGAGGTGATATTTCACTGTTTTCAAACAAGAAGTGAATCTGAGCAACCCAATCGTTTTGTCCACTCTGTATTAAGTGCATAAAATAGCCAGTGATCAAAGATTAAAAGGAGGTTAGATAAAAGGAAAAAGGAAAGGGAAAAGGCAAAAGTGGCTTTGGAACACAGTCAGGGAAAGATTTTCAATAAAATCTGTGTTCATTTTATCCACAAAGTGTAATTTAGCTTCTAAGGAGTATATTTTTGAGCTCTGTGGATGCCTTTGCACTTCCTGATTCTGACTGAAGTAGAAAAACAATTAATAAGGAGAGATGCCTCTCAGAACACCACACACCCACTTCACCAAACGAATGATCAGCTTTCAAACTTTTGGGCAAATGTCCCAAATGAAATGCTATTAGTGGCTGGAAGTCACTAGTAACATTTGATGCCCAGAACAGAGCTGGCAGAATACTCCAAACCTCTTGCTGCTCTCAAGAAATACATTCATTATAACATTCCACTATGGCTGCAAGGCTGTGAGATTTTGTATGCCACTTGCTTAACTCAAGTCATAATCAATGGTCTCTGGGGTTTTATGAGCAGTAGAATTTAGACTGTCAATTATCAAGACAGCTTAAAACCCCTAGGAGCAGCAGACAAGAAGGAACACAGAATTGTAAGCCAGGAACTATATAAGCAGTAAAGAAAAGACACAATGGTAGGTTACATGGAGGGGAGCCACCTCCACTCTTGATAAACCAAGGAGTAGCTTGCCTGGTGCTAATTCTCAACTCTTAACTGTGACTGTGTGTATATACCTGAGAAGCACACTAAGAACATGCTAATGGTCAGACCAAACCCATTTAACAGCATTAGTTCACCTGGTACACGAATACATGCAGGCATGTATTGCCACCTCCTATAGCAGCAATGTGGCTGCAGTCTATTGTTATAGCTTAAAAAACATGCAGATAAGCATTGTTCTTGTGTTCTACTCACAACCAGTTTGGAACCTGATGAACTCAGCTGAGGATGCCAAAGCCACTAAAGCAGTGTATCTCAATCACAGCATCTCAGCAATAAGGCTGACCAGCAGCTGTGTCTGTGGGTAGGTGAACACACCATTCACGTCACCTGTTTTCTATGTACCAGTCAACCCCTCTATCTGTGCAAGGAATCATCTCTACAGTTTGGGGGGTGAAATGGGCTGGCTTGTATGTGCACACATAAGTGTGTGAGAGAGAACACATGTCCTACTGCTTTAAGCCAATAGAAAACATCAGGACTGTTCTTTGAACCACAGGTTGGCACATCACCAAAAAAAAAAAAAAAAAGAGGTTTCACATAGCATAAAACAGGCAGTAAGGTGGCTCTTAGAACCTAGTCACACTCCCTAGGGATAAAGACAAACTCAGAGCTATCAAAACCTGTAATGAAAATAAACTTTGATGGGAGAAAAATCACTGCAGCATGCTAAAATTATTCTTTTTTTACCAAGTTGATTACAGCAGCAGCTTAGGGGGCCCACCACAAGAAGGGCATTGCTATATGAGACACAAAGGCACACAGTCTCCCCCCTGACATGCTAAAATAGGAGTTTGCAAAGTGGGCAACTTGCTTCCCCAGAGGCTGCAGAACCCAGTCTTGAGGGCAGATGGGGCACACCCCATCCCCACAAAGCCTTCCAACAGGGTAAAGTCAGCAGGGCAAGCAGGAGACAGGCCCAGTCATCAATGGTGTGACCTCAGCTTTAGCACGTCCTTTAGAGAGGCAGCAGCTATGACAGCCTCTCTCTGGGCCCAAAGAGTGTTAAGAGAAAAAGAAGCCCCATCCAATGTCCATTTTATACCTCCACCCTCCATTCCCAGTGATAGAATCTCTAGTTTTGTCTGCTTCATTCACTGCATCTATGAACTGGAGTAAGAAGTATAATAGAATCAGGCAGGGCTGTGATAAGAAAAATGATCCCACCTCTGAACTATCTTTTGTCCCTGCTGTGTTCGAGAGCCCATCTTAGCAGTCAGAGGTAAAAGGCTCTGTATTTAATCTTTAACCTCCTGGACAATCAATCAATAAATTAAAACATCCCTCTTCAAGAAATTACTGTTTTCAGCAGTTGGAAAAGCATGCTTCTAGAGAAGGAAGCCAGGCTGATGGCTTCTGCAAGACCACATACTGCACATTAACTCATCATCCCTTACCCCCTGCTCATTCCTCAGTCAGAACAGACCTGCAAATGCAAATTATTCACCACACACCCACATGCACACACTCTTCAACCATAGCCTACTGAATGACAAGACAGGAAACAGTCTGAAAGCGTTCATATGAGACCCACACCAGAGATCTTTAACTTGATTAGCTAAGAGGAATACACATCCCCAGCCACCTGGTTTGGTGTTAGCAAAGCTGAAAGCAATTGATGCCCAGCTGGCTTGACAGCCCTTGGAGCCAGAGAGAAGTGGCTAACTTCTTCACATGTGAGAAGTAATGGTGGTATATGCATGCAACTTTCTAGCAGGAGAAGGCAGCTGAAAAATCCCCATGTTTGTTGCTACGCAATGGGTCAGTACAGCTCAGTCCAGGGATGGAGGAATCTCCAAAGAGCTCTTCAGAATCAAAACCTGCTACATCTTTCTGAGCTCACTTCTGCCTCAAGCAGCTCATACAGAAGGAACAAGAAGACATACAAGCCTCCCCAGAAAATATGTAAGACAGATGGGGAAGGAGTATGTCCTCTCCTGGCAACATGGTGGAGGAACATGTGTGGAGAAACTGGAGAAGATCCATAGGAGGAGTATTAATTGACACTGTTTTCGAAGAGTTCAGTAAGGAAAGACACTTGTCTTCTGCCAAGGGCTGGAAGAGTGAGCCTGGGTCAGAAGTGTGAGCCCCAGGGAAGCAGGGCACTTTGGCAGGCTGGTCTAGAAGGGGCCTGAGAGACATGAGACAGAAGCTGAGGCACAATGCAGGGGCCACTACATGGAGGCAGCCTGTGCAGAGGTAATTACAATGCCTCAGTAAATATCGACAAAGGAATTAACCACAGATATTGACAGAAAGGATCAGAACTTAGATTAATGAGAGAATTTGCCCATCATTTCATGTAAATGTTTTTCCTGCTAGAGCCCTAAGTCACAACTACTCTGCCTTAGGCATCTGCAAACACGAGCCCTGTAAGGCTCTGGCAAAAAAATATCAGGGGAGGGGAAGATAAGCAACTGCACCTGTTGCTGAGCAAACCCAGCTGCAGGGAGTCACAGGGAGCAGCAAACAGGGCAGTACAAGGTCTGCACTGGTAGGTCCCCCACCTGACACTTCAGTGCAGCAGCAACCCTGTCCTACTGCCCAGCTTTGCCTTCCTCAAGAGGTGACTGCTTGAGAGGGAACCTACAGGGCTTGGCTGCAGCCCTGCATCCAAAGAGCCCCAGGCAGATGTGCATCTCACCTGCAGGCTCCCACTCACCCACCATGGGGCCTCAGTCATGAGATGTTCCCCTTGTATCCAAGGTGATGGATGTGACACACTGTCACCCATGAGAGAAATCCCTTATGGAGCTGGTTTCACATCAAACGTGGGGGGCAGGTGGATGCTAGAGATTGGGGTAGGAAGCAGACACCAAATCTGCCTGAAGGGCTGGGGTAGCTTGGGGACACGAGACATCTGTGTTGAGAGCCCAGCAGCTGCCCGCCTCTTCAACCCCTCACTCCACAGATTGAAATCAAGAAGCATTAGGTCTAAATCAGACCATGGCTTTGGTAAAGTAACCTCTCAGAGTCATAGAGCAGAAACCTTCCTGCTCTGGAGAGTGATAAACACACAGACTGGGGGCTATTAGCACATTCAGAGTAGAGAGCCCCTTCCCCGCTCCCCTCCGCAACTCGCCATGAGAGCTGTTGGCAGCAGCAGTGAGAGCGGGTTTAAGTGACTTGTCTGGCAGAGTTGTTTCATTAGCAATTTGGAGCCATGCCGTGCAGAAAGCAGCATTGTTCTCAGATGTTCGAATATCAATCTGCATAATGAAACAGGTGATAGGAGCTTTTCCCATTCAGGCAGCCACGATTGGAGGGGATTCAGGAACGGGAGGAATGGGTTATGTCTAATTGGCCACAATTAATTTGATGAGAAATTTTTTTTCAATATATTGTCTATCACCAAATGGTTCCTACAGAAAAGCACATCTGCACTTATTTGTCTGTTTGATGTAGGCCCTGTTTACACTGTAAAGCGTTTGCCAATAGCATTGAAAGCAGTTTCTCAAACTCAGCAAGCTCTCAAAACAAAAAGGCTCTTTTTTATCAGTCTGTCTACTTTTACAGTGCTTAAAAAAGAAATAATCCCCTGCTGGACAACATAATGAGCTAGCAAAACTCAGTGTGAGTGTGTGTATGTACATGTGTAGTGCCTTACCCTTACACAGCTTCTCTGGGAGGGCTTCTTTCACTTTGTATGGCCCCACAGCTCTGACCAATGAAGATAAAGTCCCCAGGTTCAGCTCCTCTGTTAGTTGCAAGTTCAAAAGAGCTTGAGCCCATGTTAGATACTCCAGGTTCAGTTCATTTGCCCGAGTGTTAAGGACCAAGATGAGATGCCCCAGGGAATTTCATCCTGGAAGCAGGTCTCTCATAGTCCCTGTGTCAGATTTGTCAGGCACCTGGGGGTATTTTGGATAATCTGGTACACCTGTATTGTCTCTAGATATCTACATTTGCACAGCTGAATCTAGCCACTTGACTATTTGACCCTCAGGAGTGCTTCTCCCACCAAAAGTAGAGGGAGCCAGGTGCTGTGGGTAGCAGACAGCTCAAAGTGCCCACCACTCTCTTGAACTTGCCCATCAGGGCATCAGGCACAACCTTTTGTGCAGGTACCTACAAGCTGCACTCTGCTTTCTCTTTTGGCAGCTGTACAACCAGCAGATATCTGTTGTGGCACAGGCCAAATATCTCAGAAAAGATGGCATTTATTAGTGAGCTGCAATGTAAAATTTAGTGACATCAGGCTAGACAAGCAAAGTCCATGCTTGAGTTCATAATTTTAGCACAACTTCTCTGCATTGCCCAAATACGGGGACAGACTTTTTAGCAGGCCCTTTTGCAATAGGACAGGGGTAATGGTTTTAAATTAAAAGAGGAGAGACTCAGGCTGGACATGAGGAAGAAATCTTTTATAATGAGGGTGGTGAAACACTGGCACAGGTCGCCCAGAGAGGTGGTAGATGCCACATCCCTGGAAACATTCCAGGCCAGGCTGGATGGGGCTCTGAGCAACCTCATCTAGTTGAAGATGTCCCTGCTCATTGCAGGGGGTTGGACTAGATGACCTTTGAAGGTCCCTTCCAACCCAAACTATTCTATGATTCTATGATCCTCAATTATCCCCTCTTGCTCTGGTTCAGCTGTGTGTCACTGCAGTCAGCTTGCACCTATCTTCATTGTCTGAGAATCCAATCTGGCTCTTTGCATGGGAGCTTCATCCAGAACTTGTTAAAAATTAAAGAGTGGGTCAGTGGTTTTCCAGTCTAATACTGAGGTAGCTCTATGTCTACACTTAAGTCTTGATCTATCACAGTAACATGTCTTGCCCTAGTTGTTTTGCTTCTATATCCTCTGTTTCAGCCAGGAAATAAACTCCTTCACAGTTAATGGGTAAGTGTCAAAGAGAGGAGGCTTGTCCCTTTCATACCCCCAAAATATGACATTTCTCTCCCCCAGCTGCACCATGATCAATGCCACAGAATCATAAATCTGAATCTGGCCATGAGAAGATGCGTGCTCTGCTTCGTTCTCTCCAGTGGGTCTCTCCTAGACATCACCATTCCTGACAACTCTTCATTCAGCCTGCTGAGGAAGATGGTTGGTGCTGGAGATTCCCCCATTCCCTGGACAATCTACACCAGGGCTTTACTATTGGAAAGTTCTTCCAAATAGCTGAACTAAAGCCTTCCTGCTGCAGTCCAACTACAGTATTTTCTGTTAACTTCACCATGGACAGACAGAGCAGAATTGTCTCTTCTCTGAAAGTGCATTTTATGTTTTTGAAGACCCTTGAGCTCTTTCTTCTCCATATTCTCGCACTGGGGCTAAAGAGGCCTGGTTTCCTCAGTCTTTCTTTGCAAGACGCATTATCTAGACCTGCAGCCATTCCTACTGCTGTCCTTTGGCTGTATTCAGCAGGTCTTTCATTGACTTGCCTTTGGTTGGTGGACATGCTCTCCACTTTCACCGTACCAAGAATAGTCTGATTAGGACCTCGAGATGCTGAGAGAACACTACACTAAAAAGGCTCACAGCAAGACAATAAAAGCATTGCTAGTGAGAGTTAATGCTCATTATTACTCTCCTCAGTGTTTCTCTATGTTATATCCTATTCCCTCTGTCTTTTAGTTTTGTCATCTGCAGCTTGTAAGTTCTTTAAAGCTGTAACTCTGTCCTGATCTGCATTCAGGTGGTGACCAGTTTGTTTCTGGAATGTCAATCATCACTGCCAGCAGCAACTTCAGGGCTTCTATTGTATTCTTTTCTTTATCCAGCTTGATCGTGCACATAGGGACATCCACACAACTGTGCTCCATCGCCTGTCCTGTCAGAGAAAGTGCTTTACAGATTCCCAGGGTGGAGCCTACTCGATTGGTATGTTGGTGCGGGGCACTTTTACATTGCTACAATAGCATCCTAGCTAGGAGTGTGCCAGCCCAACAGTGTAGGCAGAAAATCATAATGCAAACCTAAATCATAGCACTGGGACAATAATCTGTGAGGAGAGCAGACTAAAGAGACTGTGCAGCTCTTTCCTCTATTACTCATTGATCTCTTGTAGAGCTTCATTCCTAAAGCATCTCTCCCCTCTGCACAGTCACCTAGTTTTGACATTATGTACATTTTTTACTCCAAGGTGGAACTCTCAGCTATTTCTAAGTGACTGCAAGTTTTCAGATCCTCCTTTTACCCTAGCTCTGATTTCCTCACTTCTTCTGCATTCCCTCACAATATCACCCTCCACCTCTTCAGCAGCAGCTGGGTCTTCTCACGGATTAGCGTCCAGTCACCACATCAACTCTTCCTGATTGTTTGGCCCAGTCACAGAAATCAGCCCTAAGATTGCAGTGGCACAACTCCAGTTTCTTGCCTTCACCAGTCAAACAATATGTGCCTTGATTTATTTAAAAAAAAAAAAAAAAAAAAAAGTTTAAAAAGCAATGAACAGCATCAAATCCAATATAATGCAGTTTTGGGAGGGCATAAAAATACCTTGTGCTTCCTCAGCCTTTGACTTTGTGGTTTATCTTATTATTCAGTACCTGGTGATGTTTCAGATTTTCTGCTCTTGTTTTGCATTGTGCTTTCACCCATGAATTCCTCTAGATAAGTATGAGAAAGGAGTTATCAGTGCAGCTGATTGCAGCAAAGTTGGCAAAGAATTAGATTAAAGTCATTTTTAAAGGAAGATGTAGGGTGGGTCAGACCCACAAACAAGAAGAAAAATATCTATGAATGTCTGGTGGTGAAACAGGGACACGTGTGGGTCAGGGAAGGGAACAGAGAAACCTAGGGACAATGCAGAGGTGGCGGGGGTGGGGGCGGGGGGTGGCAGGTGAAAGCAAAAGAAAGGAGTTCAAATATAGCAACTTTAAAAATAGTTGCCCTTGTAAAATAACTGAGATGAAAGCGGAGATCCAATTGGTGAAAGAAGCCGCCATCACATGCAGTTATTGCCAGAGCAATGCACACAGTAGGATTGTGCAACCTCTTTGCAAGCTGCAAAGAGCAGAAGATGGCAAACCTCAGGCAGTGCAGCATCGCCCCAAACAGGTGATATTTCAGGGGTCTCACGTCTTCCTTAGCCAGGCCTACATGGGCTTGCTGGGACCACACTGTTTTTCTGCTGACCCAGGTGTTAGAGATGCACCAGGTCTGTGGGGCCACTCCAGGATCAGACCATCACATGTGGATGGAGTCCATCCACCAACAACAAAACATTTCTTCTGGGTCTGACAAGTGTCTGAGCATTATGCAGACTCTGTTCAGCTTCTCCATTCAAAAGGTAACACTAAGGCTTTAAAACGTCCTCAGGACACATTCGGCAAGTTATCAGCTTCTAGTCATTCACGCTGTTACGTGTCCCTCAAGTTTGAACAGACAACAAAACTGTAGTGGAATCACTGAACTTCACCTGTCAGAGATGAAAGCTCCTTGCACAGCCCTAGTATTAACAGATGTGGTATCAGATGAGCAGAGTCATATCTGTTGCAATTAAGTGGGTTATAGGTTCCTAGCTAAAGTACACTTAACTTCTGCTTGCATGCATGTAGAGGATGTAGATCATCTGCTTATGCCAGTATCAAATTATGCCATGTATTCCATCCTTGGAAGTCAGCTTCCTTTGAAGTTAAATACAATTGGGCAAAAGGCACCTGCTGAATAATCCCAGGCAAGCACAAAACAGAAAATAGTGAGGCAGAAAGATGCCAGTTAGTACACTTATGTTAATATAATTAGAAGTGTAAATGTTCATTCAGAGGGAGAAAATTAACTGATGAAAAGGACCTTGAGAGGAGAGGTGGCAGCTAAGTACTGAGGAGTTTGAAATCTGCTTTGTTTGCATATGAGACAGCTAGTTAACAAATTATGAAACACAGAGGAATTCAGAGGATGTAGTTTGGTGGGGGAGCGTTTCCATTTTCAGTGAAAAAGGCATGTCAGAGCACTAATAGTAGCCGGCCTGCTTCAGCACCTTGTGTGGGGACAGTAGGGTGAAACCCTGCACAAGTCTGGCAAACCTCCCGAAGACTTCACTGGGGATAGAATTTTCACTCAAATAACTAGAAAAGCCTAGTCATCACATTGCACAATTTCTTAAGCACCTCTGTAGCCAGGGAGTCAAACCAAAAAGCAGGGCACTCGTGGTAGGGCAGCTGAAGGGATCTCAGCAGCATCCCAGAGGTGGGAGATAACACCTTCCCTTAGCCTTCTGCAGAAAGCTGCCTCCCATCTGCAACGGGATGACAGAAGAGGAATGAAAGCCACATCTCTCCCTCGTGAGTCCTGGGGCACTGAAGCAGGTACACCTGAAGCAAGCAAGCCTGCTGGGCCACTAAGACTGAGAGGGAGTTTGACCTTGAATAGCCAAAGGCCTGAGAGAAGCAGGCCTCCTTTCCACCAGGTGAAGTAAAACGCCTGGGAAGATACAGCCTGCCAAATATTTATCAAGTATATGTATGTACATAAAACTTCAAATGTCACAGTCAAAAGGGCAGGGGGGAACTGTTGTATGTTTTTTTTAATCCTGTAGATCTCATTCTTCCATCCTCTCCCCACCAGCAATTCAGCCCTGATCATTCAGATGAAGGAGGCCAGCTCTCATTTCTCAGGCTGCCAAATCCTGGCGGCAGGGCCATTGTCTTTTATTCGACTGCAGAGTGCCAAGTACATTTATGGCACCGTATAAATAATAAATAAAAATATTCATTGCTTCCCTCTCCGCTGACTTATACTGATGCGAGAAGCAGGACAATCCTTTGCTCTCCCCCTCCTTCCTCCTTTACGTAACTCTCCAAAGACGTTTTAGTTTTCCAGACTGCCAAACAATTAGCACAGAAGCGACCAAATGTTCCCAAAGCCTCCAAAGGGTGTGCTCCAAGCAACGGTGTAAAGGAATACGAAAAGGAAGACTGAGTGGTGCCCAAGATCTGGGAAAGGCCAGGATGGTGCGGTGGGGGGGAGCACAGAAGTTGCAAGCTAAGGACCATGCCACAGGTCCATAGCTGGCACCCCTCTTCCAGCAACACCCATCCATGCCACTGGCAAAGCCCAGGGCATTGTATTTCTCCCTTTCCAGCAAGGATGAATTAAGCCTACAGTCTGAGTATCCCCTCTTTTTGTATCTTACCTGCTTACGTTCCCAACTAACCTGCATTTTAATTGGCACTAATCCAAAAGAGTCCCATTACAAGTTTTTACTGCCATTAAATCCTCCAACAGGAAAGAGAAAATCCTGAGAGACTGAGTCAAGGCTAAAGTATATCGCAGCCTCCTCACCACTCTGCACTAGGCAGCTCTGAGCTTAAAAAAAGAGGGAGAATGACAAAGAAAGTAGGACTAAGGTGGGGGGAGAAAAGTGTGCTTGAAAACCCACTGACTTTAAACATTTATAGCTTTAAAGCTACTGAATCGCTTTTTAGCACACAGGCACAGAGATTTGTTCCAAGGATCTCAGAATGCATAAAAATTGTGCCAATCTGAAGAGTGAAGAATGAGTAAATCTATGATAAATGCACCCATCTACAACTGTAAAAAAATTATCTGAGATCGTATTTATGTGCACAATAAATGTAAGTCACCAATTAGAAAGATATATTACTAACATGATACTCCATAGCTATTTTTATAGCTATTTATTAATATGAAGACTTTAGCATAATATGCAATTACACAGATATATACTGCACTATGTTGTATTTGTAAATTGTTCATACTATAGTAACTGATGATTTACAAAGAGATGCAGAGAAATCATCAGATTTCAAGGCATAAAATTTCTGACTATCAAAGCTCTGAGTTCTCTACACTTCATTATGAACCAATGTTTGTAAGCAGTAGTTGGTACCACTAATGTTATGTATAAAGGTCATATTTAAGCAAAAGACTGAACACAGTTCAACTTATTTGCAGGAAGACGTGCCCCTAGAGAATTTCTGTGTAAAGAAAATCAGCTCTACCCCACAATGTAAAGTTTAGGGTTTTGGGAACTTCCCTTTTGTGTGTGTGTGTGTGTCAAGGTGTATCAGACTCTATGCATTTTAAAAAATATTCTGTTTTATCACAAGAGGACAGAGTCAGAAGTGGCATGGTCTTACTTCTGTTTAGCTAACTCATATCTCCACAAAGGTCTCCTGACAATAATCATACTGCTGTTGAAAAGACTGCATATTTTTTGCTTCTGGACATCGCCATATAAAATTTCCTTCGTATCATGCAGAAATGTGTGAAAGTGCCACAAATGTCTGTCTGTTGGTAGTCAATGTGCAATCCTGTGGAAGATTTACACTGCATCCAAGCCATCCAGTTAGACAATCTTGCCCTTACAGACCTTACAAGGTACAAGACTGACCCCCAATTTTGGTCCCCTTGGAAAATTTCTAGCTGATAGATACACTCGCTCTGCATTTTTCCTAGACTTCTCCAGAGCAAGTATTTGTTGTACAAAAGCTGCAAGCTCAGAAAAGCATTTAACTTCAATCATGTGAATAATAGCCCATTGACTTTAATGTCGCCACTCATGAGCACAAAGTTAAGCACATGCTTAAGTGTTCTGCATATCTGGGATCCTTGTATAATTTAGATTTAATGTGACACAGAGTACAATGTGGGAAATAATTCATTTTTCAGTTTCATGGCCAAGCATCTATTACTGCAGATATACAGCAGATACTTTTTTTGTGGGTTTTTCAGTGAGACTTTTGCTTTGTACCAACTTGAAATGTTTCTTTCACCTCAGGATAACGTCTGTTGTTTTGTCTTCCAATTATCTCCTTCTGTCCCTTTCCTCTGTTACAGAAAAAAAATCTTTATTTTCCTTTTTTTTTTTTTAATGTAGGTCAATTTTATGAGTAGTTCCTTTAGAAAATTAAAAGTGAAAAATATGTGTCAGAAATATCAAACAAAGTATTTTATTTCAACTATACTAAAATGAGTTACTTCGGCAAATATCAGAATTTCCTTCTGCCTTCTTGTGCTCTCCCTAAATTTTTTTTTTAAGTAAAAACGTTGACCAGTTTCAACTCAAAAATTTAATTTTTTTGAAAAAAAGCATATCTATCAAAAAAAGTAGATGACCTATGCTGCATAGAAAAGGCCTTTTGTCTCTACATTTCATTAACATCTTAAAAAAGCAAATAAGTCAAATACGTGTGAAATTTCATCAATCTATATTAATTTGCAGGCATGCAGAAATCCATTTCTCTCCTTTTTATGTCAATTACAAAATTACCGTTTTGATACTTTATTAGCTTCTTTGGCATTTCCAACTAATTCATAGGCATGGATACTATTTTTTTTTATTATTAACCTTCTGCATTCTAAATTATTTTATTTAAATGCCCTGCTGGCTGTCCACATTTGCTTTTATTCTATTACTACTGTATATGAATGGAAATTACGTATAGCTATTAGATTACTTCACACATTAGTTCATTTTATATAATCTTCCCTGTATTTATTGCCTTCGTTAGACTGAAATACCGCAGGCACTTGTTTCTCTAATGTGTCTGAAGCTCTCCCCTTATTGGAAATTGGGTTATATCTCCTGATTACAGTCAGATGCAATCCAGACTCAGGAGCCGACTGCAGTATTCTGCGACAGGCCATCATTACCAGCAGGGTTTTTGCAGGGGGTCGTGGCCACAGCATCCCCCAACGTGGACCCTGGAGGGATGCAGCCCGGCGGTGCACACAGGGATGCTCTGGCTGGGCTTGCCAGCACTGCCGCTGAGGGGCAGAGCTCCAGGGCCAGGCGGCTGACCCATCCAGCATAGCTCTACCCCTGCCAGGACCACATCCAACCACTCCACAGCACAAGGTGGACCTGGGGAGGCGGAGCGTGCTGGTTTGGCATCTGTGCAGGAGGAGAGTGGCTCGGCATGCCGTGAGCGCAGAGAGATGGAAGGGAGATGCTGTCAGAGCATCTCTTTGCCCACAGGACTCACGGGCCGGTGCTGCATTCGGGGAGGAGCAGGTTTCTCCTCCCTCAATCTGCTTGTGGCTGCGCCAGTGTTAAGGGCCGCAGCTTGATGTATGATATAGCAGCTGCAAGGGTTAACATGGAAGCATTAACATTGTGAGCTGGATTCCTGGGTCAGCTCTGACCTGTTTTGGGTCAGCTGAGCAGAAAGTGTTGGCACTCAGCAGGGTGAGCATCACTTGGGCCAGAGACAGAGCAGCAGAGATCACTAAGCTCAGTCCACAGAGCCTTCAGCCACCCTCAGCCCAACACACTACCCTGGCACAGAGGTGTCCTCTCTAGCCCAGCTCAGACAGGTCTGCTCAAGCATCCACACCGCACAGCGGGGACATGACGTTAGTCACTGTCTTGTATGTCATTAGGAAGCAAATGCTGGGGCACAGCCAAGGCACCATCCAAGTCCTTAGCTGGAGCGTTTCAGCCTGATTTTCTGGGGAAGCAGCAGGTCAGCAGCCGTAGGCAACCTCTTGGAGCAGCTCTTTCCCAGGCAAGGCCCAAGGAAGAGGGTCCAAGGAGACCCTCAGGGTGGCTGTCACAGGATGTAGCCAGCCTGACCCTGACAAGCATTTCCGAGCCAGGCACAGTAATAGCTTTTGTGAGTGCATCTGGCATTTTGGCTGCTGTACAGTGCCAGTGGGACACTTTCTCCAGGTACTGTCACGCCACAAAGACATTTGCAAGCAGATCTGGGTCTAGACAAGTAGGAACAATATCCCTTAAAATAACCAGCTCTTTGCCTATCGGCTTGGATTACATCTTCTGCTGACTCCTTGTGCTGGACACAGCTGCCCTTGCCAGCTGGTGTGGCAGGATGGGAGGCTGATCTGCCTCACTTCTGCTGTGGACACCAGATCACACACTGGAGATAAAAGAGGCTGGATGCTATAGTTATTCCTCTTGGCTACCTGACATTGGTCAGTGACTGCCTCCTTCGAAAGTCTGAACTGGCTAATTAATAGGGCAGGAAAAGGGAGGAAGAGCACAGCATGCTGCCAAGCCTGACAATATTCAAGAAGCATTTAGACAACACCCTCAGACACGCGGTGTGAATTTTGGGGTTGTCTTGTTCAGGGACAGGAGTTGGGCTCAATGATCCTTGTGGGTCCCTTCCAACCCAGGACATTCTATGATTCTATGATGATTGCCCTTGCATGTGGCTGCACTCTGCACCTCAGTCAAGCACTGCACTGGGGGGTGAGTGAAATGCAAGCAGCATGTGGGCTTTGGAAGAGGGAAAAGAAGAGACTGAGGAGACTGAATTTTTCCCAGATCAAGGCATCTTGAAGTAGTGTGACAGATACCTGGATGGCTGCTCTCAAACTCTGCAGGGCCCTCTGTAGATCAAGCCTAGTAGATCAAGCTCATCCACTCACATCTTTTGGATGGAGATATTCCCACCTGCCTTTATTCTCTAGAGGCAGCAGTTGGCCTTCAGTGTTTACCAGCCAATTTTCATCTGATTCCAGATGCTTTGGTAGATTGTAATTTTATCCAAATGTTGCACTTGCTGTTGTTGCAGCTGTGTTTGAGGCATACTGCAATGATCTGAGTATGTACTGTGGCCTTTCTCTTCCCCAAGAAACAAAGCACATATGCTTTAGGATAGCAAAAGCAAACACAGGTATGTTGGCAAAGAAAAGTTGAAGAAAATGACCTCAATCCAATACACAGAGGGAGCCCTACAGTGAAACAGACTAAAATATACCCAGAGACCTGTATCCAAAGGCTCTGTGAAGCTCCAGGAGTTACCGCTTTCAATTGATATTTCATGCACATATCTCTGCAGGTATGAAGAATATCTTGAAAAACATGAGAATGAGAGTGTTGCTCTCTCTGTAAGCCTGGGCACAGCCTGAAACAATAGATCGCGGGTATGAACTATCCCATTTAGCTCAGACAGTTGAAAACCTAATGATGACAAACTAATGTTAAGGCTGATAGGGCTGGTTAGTTTTGAACGGTACCTTTCAGTCTGAGGGAGTCCACAGCTTCTTAAGGATTCTCCGCAAAAACCTCCACCCAGCAGAAAAGCACCTTCCCCCTGCCCCCTCCTCAACACAACACACTGCAAATGTAGAAACAGCGTGAAACAAATTGAGGTTGAAATTAAAACAAGTAACAGGAGCACTTCTGCACGGATTGTATTATTCTGTGTCATATTTCATTCCAGGAAAAATCAACATAAGGAAAAAAAAAACTCTTAAAAATTAATCCACCACAGAACTTCCAGCCTGCTGCATGGGACACTGTATGCACAGGGGGCCTGGCCACAATTTATTTCTAGACTATCATAGGGGACACGAAGAGACAGTAACTATAGCCAGTCTAGCAGTAGCAAACTGATGCATGCAGTCCTCTTCTTGCTGCTACCCCCTATAGCAACGTGCACGACCTATTGTTATTTGGTTGCCCTATAATGGCATGACCCCTTAAGTAGCCCCAGTGATTGAGTAACAAATTCAATATGGGCAATCAAGTCTCACAATACTCAATTCCTTGTGAGTAATCTCACCACAAAACAAAAATAAAGCTGTGTGCAGTGCTTCAGACCCTCATGAACCAAAGAGTGCTATCCTGCATGCATGAGCAATCTCCTCAAAATCCTCAGTGCGCAGAGCCCAGCAAAAGCAAATGCTCTGCGAGGACAAAATGCAGTGCATGTAAACAAGGTAGCGAAACACACTCTGAACAGGAAAAGATTTCTTGTGCTAAGCTTCCAAAGGCCTCGAAAAAATGACAGTATAACTTCAAATGCCAGCAATAGTGAATCATCAAAGCCACACTGATTTACCCCCATGGGCAGAACTTGTTACCATAAGAAACTAAAAAATCATGTTTGCTAGCCCAGTGCCCAGCATTCTTGCACAGACAAATTATTTCATCCTGAAAAAACAGGTTACAGTCATTATGCACATTGTCTCCAAACATCTGTTAAATCAGTTCTTGCTGACAATCAAGGTGTGTTTTGGGATCATGCAAACAAGCACAGTTCAGTTCTGTTTCTAATTCGTTCCTGAAGTGCTTAAAACATGTTAAAATGCAACTGAATACCAATGAAGAGCAATTGTTCTATTTAAACAAGGGACTAAAGCTGTGATGTGTCTCTGAAAAAAACTGAACACTTTCCCCATAAAAGCAAAGAAGAGAGGGTAGAGCAGCCTCTCCTGTGGAAAAGACTGCTTTGGGTAGATCTATTACCTTTTTGTCGCTCAAGCCAGACACCTGGTCCACATATTCCTCTTGGATCATGAAGGCAGCCAGGTTGGCAGTGTAGCTGGCCAGAAAGATGACAGCGAAGAAGGCCCACACCGACACCATGATCTTGCTAGTGGTACCCTTGGGATTCTGCACTGGCACAGAGTTGTTGAAGACCAGCCCCCACAGCAACCAGATAGCTTTGCCAATGGTGAAAGAGGGACCTCCGGGCTCTGGAGTGATTGAGAAAATGATCCCACAGTGAGCATCTCAGAGTAAGTGGTCTGCATTTCTATTCACATATACATCTTGACTTCAGAGTTAAGAGCAGCATCCATTCCCACATGTGAAATGAATGTCCTCTGCTGCACTCCCCCATGTTCATGGCACCATATCTCAGCAAAGTGTGACCCTGAAAATTATTTTTTTTAAAAACATCCTCAGGCTTCCATATTTATTCTGTCTCAAAGATTTCCACCGAAACCTTACACAAGGGCTTTTAATTTTTTGGTATCTGATTGGAGTATCTAAAAGCCCAAACATTCAATTTCAGTTCAAGTGTTGTCACCAGAAATAGAATTTGCTCAGAAAAATTCTGTCCTTGTTTCAAGCTATTCAATAGTGATGCTGTCCTTGAACTCCTAGCATACACCTGTGCAAAACATGGCCTTCACAATACTTATATATGGGTGCAAGGAAGAGCGCCACCTGAAATAGCAGGGCTCTACAAATACCTCTGCAAGAGGTTTTCATTACCCAGTCTGTTGAAGACACACAAGCCAGAGAAGAACACAGCTCCCTCTCTCCATAACAGTGACATATACTCTGGTTTATCTCAGGAAAATCAGCAGCTCTGCCTCAGACAGTCTAGGAATAGATCTAGTGTTTTAAAAGCTGCTATTTGCCCCTTTTTCACTTTTCAGCATGGAAGCTCACTCATACCCCAAAAGACAAGTGTGCTCATGAAGCCTGAAAACCTGCAAAATCCTGCCTGTTTCCCAACAGTCTCATATCCCTGGCATATGCTGATTTCATTAATGGAAATCCAGACCTAAATTTCCTCGACTTGAGCACAAGAGGAGCTGTCAGAGAGACTGAGATGCAATTACTTCAAGGATCCTGCTTCAGATACTGAGAAGACCCTCTTAGGATGAGAGCCCTCTGGCACGGCTCAAGGGTCTGTCACTTTTCCAATGGTGCCAGTCTGGCTCTGCAACCTTTTGGGTTAGCATCTCATGTTTTATCTCCTCCCTTGGGCAGGCTGACTGGTGCTTAGTGCTGCTGCCTGTGGTTAAGGTTGGCTCCAGCAGAGGAACAAAAGGGAAGGAAGTTTTTATGCTCCTCTCCAAACCCATGAGCAGGGAATAGCATCGATCATCTGAAAGCACTAACTGTGTTACTCTAAATACAACTGAAAAGTGCAAGAAGCTCATTTTACACTGGGAACTTCACATCAAGTTCAAAACAGAATAATCACCTCACAAAACTGGAGCCTCTAGATGCCAGGGAGACAAAGCTGCAGTCAGAAACATGGTTTGGCAGTCTTTGTCTTTTTACGTGCTGGAGTGGTAGCTTTATATTCCTCTCTACTTAATGAGCCCTAAAACACACAGGTGCAAGGCCTGCATGTCATCAGTGGGAACTGTAAGGTGTGAGGAAATCTTGAGAAGTTCTCTCCTAAAAACTTCATCTTCTCCACTGTGCTTTCACATTTACTTTGTCAGCCACAAGTCAAGACAGAAATGGGAGCCTCTGATTCAAACCAATGAGCCAGAATCCTTCTGAGTTCTCTAACTTTGAATGCGCCAATAACAACCCATCATCACTTTGGGGCTAGATCAAGGCATGCCCACCTGACCCTAAAAGGAAAATCTTGGTGTCTGTAAAGAGAAAATGCAGGTGTGGGAGGCAGAGGTATACTGTCATGAGACTAGTTCAAATGCAGCCACAGCTTTCATTACCAAGTAAGTATTGCAGTCTCTGCAGCAGATTTCTACACCTTCACATTACATCTGTCAGGGATAATGTCTGCCTGATCATGCAGTACTTTGCATAATTACTCAGAAATATTGATACTTGCAGCTGCAGTTCAGCAAACGTAATAACTGCACAACTGCACACCTGTACTAAGAATTGCTTCCAGTTCCACATCTGCATTAATATCTCTCAAGAGACTCACAGATTTAACAGTATTTACTTGTGTCCATAGATCCATGTGGTTACCGTCAGTTGCCATGAAGGCCCTCCACAGCTCCATGTTAAGAGATAATTTCACTTCCCCATATATGTGGTTCTGCCTGTATTCTCATTAACACTTTTTTTTCACTCGTCTCTAATCTGATGGCATAAATTCACTCAAAGCACTTGACTGGGGAGCAAATTAGTGCCTTTTCCAATAACTGTCTCTTTCACACTGTTCTGAATGGACCGATGAACCCAGAAATATTTGAAGAGCTGATTCATCGGGGGTGAAGATACGGAGATGACAGAAGGCTCAACTTGAGCATTCTCTTCATGCCAATAGGGAAGAAAAAAAAAAATGCTGTCTCTTAGGTTGTCTGTCCATCCCCTCTTTAAGTCATTGGGCTGTCTACTGAAGATCAGAACCACAGAGATGAGTCACAAAATAATCCCAGGCAAATGAGCTTCCCACTTTCTCCATTGGGCTTAGCAAGCCAGAGAACGAGGTGCAGGAGGGACATGCCCAGGTGACAGATGTGGAGTCTGGAGAACGTAGCACTATGCTGGGAGGATGCAGAGTGGCTTGCTCTTCATGGAGATGTAGCACTAAAGGATGGATTGACAGCACTGAGCCCTCTGATTGCCTCAGAGAGCACCGCACCATAGGCACTGCCAGCACTGGCTACCAGGACCCATTTTCCCTCAATGAGAAACAAGTTGGAGCCGGTGCATGCTTTAGAGATGAAAGGCGACACGGCTCCGTCTCCTGAGCCAAGCAAATTATCCATTATACACATCTGCTCTTTTCAGAGCCTTTTTTCTGCCTCTGTCCCTGCCCTCTTTATTCTTTAGCAGAGCTCAGAGAGGGCTAGAACCATATTGTGTTCAAGGCAAAGGAAATACCCTGACAAAGGAACTGGGATTGGAAGTGAGAGTGGATCATGGCTAGGAGAGACTCCCCTTACCTCTGCCATCAGCAAGGCACCGATTATAGCCCACAGGGCTGAAGTACTCAAAGACGAAGACGGCCACCGCAGAGATGATAAGCAGCATCACAAACATCATCACCCATACATCAGCACTGAAAGGCTCTGGAGAGGAAGAAAAAAACACAGTGAAAGACCTGATACACCACCTCACCCCATTCCTCCACCTCCTTTGCTCTTCAGACCACCCCAGTGAGAATGTGGAAAAAACTGGGCCAGAGAAAAACAGAAGTTACAACAAAGTCTTCCACCTGAGTCTGAAAAACTTATTGAATTGGGAGAAGCATAGTTTCTGTCTCTGTAATGACTGCATTCCTTCTTAGTGTTATATTTGTGACACATGGCTCCATCTGGAACTACATGCAGCCATTGTGGCATGCATTGATAAAATAACATGCATTGATAAAAGATTGTTCCCAGGAAGTCCTCCAGCACCATCTGGAGAGAGGGGGGAAAATCAAGAACTGGCAGAGTTTCAGACAAGCATCCAACTTTCAAGATGCTATTGAGCCAAAGAGCATCTCCAAATTTCTGAGCTTCAGCCATAATGATAGCAGTTTTTGCTGCTATTCCATTTCTGTAGCAATGAGAACGCTGCCTCATTCCAGACACGTTAGCATTCATACTCTGCAAGTATTTGATCTCTGCCAGGTTTTCTCCTTCTCCAAGCCTGAACAGATAGACGGGACTGAGCTAAGACAGGACAGTTTCAAAGAAACTTAGAACTTTGCTCCACACTATAGCAAATATTGTAACCTCAGCTAAATTACAATTTAAAATTTTGGAGTTAACTTTATTGTTGCTTTTACATACCCAGCAGTATTGGTGGACTTGGCTAAGGCAAAAATTCCTGAAGAGTGAGTAGTCATGAAACTCCTGCTTAAAGAGTTTGGGAAAATTTCTTTACCCAGTTAAAGCTATTTCTGTTTGTAAATGTTCTCACAATGCTGGCAGAGAGCAGACAGTAATTATAAAACTCATATACTGTGTTTGCTGCATCATAAAACATTTTATAAAGCCAAATAGTAGATATTAGGAAGGAATGTATTTCTTGGGGAAATACAGTATCTTTTTGACATTCCCTGATCACCTTCCGCCACCAAAGGACATTAGAAATCACTGTACTGGAGGACACAGTGTCAGCACAGAACTGATGGCTCAACTCTTCTTGAAAAGCTCTATTAGATCTCTAACTTCTACCAGTTGTCCTGTCAAGGGAAGGTCAAGTTAATACCTTCTTTACAAATAATGTCTCTCAAAGTGCAACAATTTATTGTTAATTGTTATCATTAAGTGCTATGGCATACCAGCTATAAGGTTTGAATCAATTTTCTTCTCACCTACA
Organism: Streptopelia decaocto; assembly: GCF_964273445.1. NCBI lineage: Eukaryota > Metazoa > Chordata > Aves > Columbiformes > Columbidae > Streptopelia > Streptopelia decaocto. The sequence continues at coordinate 42,406,437 of NC_138663.1, read as the reverse complement.
CTCCTTGAATGTGCTATTAGTTGAGTCACTGGGAAACTACATGCTGCAGAGTAGGTGACAACTCTGAGTGAGTCCATTCTTGTTTGGATTAGGCATATAATTGCTGAGAAATGCCTTGGAACTCCTAGGCAGTGCCTGTTTGCATTTGCCTGGATTTTGCTTGCTTGGGATTTAGAACTAAAACATCACAGTTTATTTTTATATGCCTGTCCCACAGGTACTCCCAAAAATGGACTTTCAGGCTAAGAAACACAAGCAACCTTCACCTAATTTTTGATGAACACTGGGTGAAGTTTTAATTTTAAGACTAAAATTATACCTAAGAAGGCAGAAGGTGAGACAGTTCCATTGCTACGTGACACCATGACGCTGATTCCCGTCTCAATGAAGGGCACAGAGAAATCCACCACTTCTGAACGCTCCTCATTAATGGTGAGAGATCCCACAGCCATATAAGCCCGTTTGGTGACAACCTGGGGGAAGGAAAAGAAGAGATCTAACACAGACCCGAGGCACCTCTCAAGCACCACAAGCAAGCCCCTTCTCACCTTCCTGCCTTTTTACACAACCTTTTTACTCCTGTGATCCCATTCCCTATATTGTTTCTATCATCTCTCCTTTCTAATCTTTCATCAGGGCACCTTCTTCTTTCAGGAAATTTATAGACATTAATCTTCCCCTCAAAACTGCTATGTGTATAAAAAATAAATCCGCAGAGGTCTTAGGATAAACACATCATCCACCAAGAAGACGTCTTATCTCATTTTTCTGTCCTTGCTTTCTCCTCCCTCTAACACTGCAAAGTCTTATTTCATTCTTTATGCACCTTATATATGATCTAAGCGTAATCTAGGTTGTAGCCTCTCTGGTGCATGGATATCACCCTCTTTCTTTGACTGTAAAGGCCAAATTTGTGACACTATAGAGAATAATAACTAATCATCAAGCAGGAAAGGTAGTCTTGGTCAGAGTGCCAAAGCAGATTAATGCACCTGCTGCCCAGAAGGAATCCCGGCCAGTCATTTCAGTAGAGTCACCTGTGTCCCTGCCCTGGAAGTGGACCATATAATGATGGGAGACTAGACCTGACCCATGTCACCCAGCCCAGGGATGAAGCCCACCATGCCCTCCCTTTGCTGCTGACCTCTCCAATCATTCCATTCCACGTCCCATTGATTTTTTTCCCATGTTTGCCATTAGTCACCAAGTAGAGGTCATAGGTGAACTTTACAGACTTCGATATTTTCTTGAGGATGTCAATGCAGAATCCCTTGCAACATTTCTTCATGTAATCTGGCTCCTCATCGGTTTTGTTCCTGTACCGTGACAACAATAACGGGTTAAAAGACTGGTGAAAACTCTCTTAATTCCCTTCTGTTGTCAGTATGCACTCCCCCTCTCACAATATAATGTGGAGAATTTCGCTTGTGTTATCTGTGCTGGAGGGTAAAGGGACACACTATGATGATCTGCCCAAAGGGGACAGTCACGAATGGACATGCTGGGCAAACAGAGGTGACTTTTCTAAGAAGTGTTATCAGGGTATGATGGCATTGCCCCAACAGACTCTACATTCTGCTGAGAAGTGAGAGCCCAATAGGAGGAGAAAAACCCAGGGGTGCATACTCAGTCACTATGCGTTTTTGGCAAGGGACCGTGTTCCTCATGCAGGTGCCACTTAAGGGGTCCACATTCTCCACAATGACGAACGGTGCCTCTTCCAAGGTCACAATACTCAGGTGATCGTCCTCGCGTTCCTCAGAGTCGGGATACAGCTCAAAGCGGGGCCACACATAATACTTCATCTGCAACTTTTTTTCCTTCCATTTCCCCACCTGTGAAGACACAAACCACAGAAGACAGGCTTCTAGCTGCCCCATCCCTCTACATCAACTACAGTTCCCACAGGCCTACTCAGGAGGACCACTCTGAAGTACCCAGGTTCATAGCTTACATAAGATGAGGACATTTGTAAGGAGAAGGTTCTGAGTAAGTAGGTTCAAACGAGGGGGAAGTGGAGAACTAGAAAGACGTCTGGGTTGTCTCATCTCGGTGATGGTCTCACCCTCTGGGACAGTGAGTGGATAAGCAGGGGATACCCCCAGCATGGTCAAACAGACATGATGTCTTTCAATTTTCTCAACCAAACAACAGGAACAGAGTTTATTGTCTCCTGAATTGTTGACTTCAGCCTACTAGCCACAATTTTTTTTCCTGCTAAGAGGAGAAATATGTACAAATCTGAAACACATGACATTTTTAAACAGAGAAATTTAAACACAACTTGAAAAGCCAAAATGTGACTTATTTATTTTTAAAAATTTTGTCTTCATTCATTTTCAGTGAAATTCATCAAACATTCATTTTAGCCAAGCTTGATTTTGTCCAGAAATAGCTCCTGCTGGCAAAAGGTTACCCATTCCTAGTCAGGGCTGAGTTCTTCTAAGAGACAGGCAATGGAAGAGGGAGATGTTCTGCATTTTCAAGAGTGTCTTCACAGAAGAAGAACATAGAGATGCTTGCTAACAGTAGTTCTTGCTATCCCCTGCTAAGACCTTACTGAAATACCTGCTTTTGTCCTTTCACAGTGACTTGGTTACATACCTTAGCTGGAAACAAGGAGTTGCTCTGGCTTCCTGACACACGAAAAATAAAATCAAAGAGCATCTATGATTTCTTAATCTTGCTATTTTTCCATAAGGATATATTGCAATTTTAGATCTTTTCATTTTCCATTTCCTAAGCCAACAGAGATCATATGTTCAGCTGTCAGAAAAGAGGAGTGGGACACAGTTGCCTTATATCTACTGCCACAAACAAGGTTGTTCTGAAGCCACTCCTGTCCTTGAAGAGACGATGTAGATATATGTAGCATACCCACTGCCCATGGTAGACTATTCCTTGCAAAAATTCTGCTAAAAGAAAAAGCTGAACATCAACTACGCTTTCAACTATCAAAGTCTTGTCTTTTGTTCTCAATCTCCCCATCACAGTTGACACTAATTAGCACCTTGGCTGGCAGCTGAAGCTGAGAGGGCAAGAAACTAACTGGGCTTTAGAAGGAACTTTCCTGCATGATCCTCAAAGAAAAGCCTTCCAGGCCAGGGTTGAGACATGTTGATTTGATGGCAGAGGCAGTGTGGGTGTGTGGGAAGCTTGCACGACTGCTCCTAGCAGTGTACCTGCTTGGTGGGTAAACAGAAAAGCTTCATTCCACTGCAATACAACACCCCTCCCACCACCTCCAAATTTCACTCATTTATTTATTTAAATGACAGGACGGGAGAGAGAAGCACTTATTAGAGGCTCATTAGGTGTCAGCAGTTATTCTGTGAAACTCAAAGCCCAGCTGCGGTTTGGCATTTGAGAGCAGCTAGAATTCACATAAAACACTTGTCACCTTCAAAACAAACAAACAAATGCTTTATCTGGCCATGAAAGAAAAATCCACTCTGGGGGCTTGTGAAGGGAGAAAAAAGGCAGAAGAAATCACCCAGAGACAGCAGCCTCCCCGTCCATCCCTGCAGCATGAACAAGGCACCCCAGTGACAGCAAGACAGTGGGTTTTGTAAGAAGGGAGTGAACTAGCCAGGCAGCTGATCTTATTTCCCAAAGGCCCTTATGACCAGCAGTTCCCAAAAAATGCCAAGGAGAGCTTGGCCCTAATGTTCCCTCCACACATGGAGTCACACTGCTTGGACCAGCAAGGTACATAGTTATTTTTCTTCTTTTTTTCTTCCTCTTTTTTTTTTTGTTTGTTTGGTTGGTTGGTTTTTTCTGTTACTTGAGTGGGCAGAGAGGACTTGGTTTAGTTTTTAAATACACTTTGAGCCAGGTGAAAGCTGGCAGACTGGGAGCCCCAGGAACTGGTGGCCCCTTTTGTCTACAGATAGTGTTGTCCTAGGGCAGCAGATGGTCTGTACTCATACTAATATCTAAGCCTGGATGTGGAGAGTGCATTTCTGAGGGAATAAAGATCATATAATCATATGCTCATCCAGGGTCTGATCAGCTCTGAACTTCCCACTCATTGACCAAGCAGGTCAATTTATCATCATCTGAGCCAGAGATTTCTACAGTGCAACTTTAGCCCTCCAGTAACTGAGCTCAAATCCCCAAAATCAGTTGAGTGAAGCCACCAGACAAGCAGAATAACTGCACACACGGGGCTCAATAGGGACCAGTGATTAAGATGCTGCACAGAACAGCCAAGACTTTGGCTCAGTAACATTAACTTATCATAGAAATAAGTGGTTGATGAAAGAGACATCTTGCATTATCTCAGCAGCACTTAGATATCACAGTAACAGGCGTGATATAAACCTGTAAGTGATAAATTAGATCAGATCAACTCGTAATTACCCAGAAGTTCTCTGGGACAGAAAGGGGAGTTCATAAGGCTGTGTGCCAGGCACGTTTCACAGTCTTGTACTACACGGACAATATTATGAAATTAGGATAACTATGACAGTCTTGCCACAACCTCCTGTGCACTGAAGCACCTAACCTGTAAATACAGTAGCACACATCACTTCCTTATTACAATAATAATTCTAAATTATTTATTGTCCAAAAAGGAGGAAAAATGGGATGTAACAGAATGTTCTGACCTAAATTTTCAAATTAACTAAGGAGTGTCTCAAGAATACATGCAAATATTATGTTTCATTGCTAACCAGAACAATCAGGCATGTCATATACCTGCAGACATGTAGTGATATGAATATGTAAAGTCAGAAAAGCTTTGCAAATTAAGAGAAAGAAGACTTCTTCACATGCTCATGCATGCAAGGGTCAAATGTGTATGCATGCGGTTAAAGAAGAGCAGGCTTAGGCAGCATGTGAGCAAGGACAGTAAGGATAAGAAACACCACATGTGCAGAGGATGGAGACAATGCAAGAGAAAGAAAATATAAATGTGCATCCTATGCTGGATAATCTGCCATGAGAGGGAAGAAGCAATTCACTGTAGGGACAAAGGTTAGCCACAACGGAATTAAATGTCACAGATTTGTCCACGTAATGATGCCTACTCTTAAAGGATATAACCTGCCAAGCTGTGCAGAGCAGAGTAAGGCACTTCTGAAGTCTCAGGGTATTTGGTATTAACAGTTTGTGAACTGTTATTATTTAGGTTCTGCTCAGTGCTTGCCTCAGTAAAAAGAAGAAAAATAAACCATCCCAGGCATCCTACGTATTTGTCACTCTGCAGTTTCAAGACCCACTGGGCATTCTCTGATCAGAGTCTAGTCATCCAAACTCCCACCATGAGCCCTGGAGAGTCACAGAATCAGCAAAAGTAAGGATGCTATGGATCTATATAACCCCCTTTCTAATCATATTCTCCGGTCCTTAGATACATTCCTGTATGCTAGGGCAGGGTTCCTAGGAGCCGCAATTTCACCTCAACTTTCCCTTGTTCTATCTGTGCCACATCTGATCTTCTCAAGAAAGGAAAGTCTCTTCAGTTTGGGGATGAATTTGGAGATGTTGAGGGAGGAGAGCAGCTTTCACCTTAAATATAAGAGCCTACTTTGGATAACAATCTGTTGAAAGTAGAAGTCCAATACATTTGCAAAGAAAGAAAGTGAAAGCTTTTGTAGAACAAAAAGTTAATCATATATACTATTGGTTTACCTAATATATAAGTTATCCCATGCATACAAACAGTAAGATTGCATATGCAAGGCTAAAATAAATGAGAGCCTTCCAAAAGCCTTCCAGCAGGCTAAAAATTGCCTTAACCATGGTATAATGCAGCCAGAGTAAGTGTTCTGCAGTATGTTAATGCTCACCTCTAATGAGAGGTGTATCATATTAGTTCCCTGAAACTAATCCTCAGCAAAGGCTTTTCTCTCCTCCCAAGGGCAGCTAAGGCTTGTAACAGCCATTTGTGGCAGATGTTTGTCTCACCTGTCCTTACACTGACAGAGAGCCCATGGTCTCCATGGGCAGTCTATTCCAGTGCTTAACTATTCTTCCCATTAAAAAGTTTTTTTTTCCTTGATGTCTAACCCAGATCTTCTTGCTGCAATTTATACCAGGAGAGTATATTTCCTTATTCTTCTACATGTGCTCTTTTTGGTGTTATCAGGTCAGTAAGATATTTATAACACGAAGGAGCTGGCAGTCTCATTCAGTGGATATCTTATATGCTACATTGGCAAAAGCAACCACCTGATCAAATGACCAGCACCCAGTCTCACCATTTACAAAAGGCAGAAATTCCCTCTTGCACCAAGGACCTCTGGAATCTGATCTGCAGCCTTGTGCCTCTACTCCATGTTATGTAAAATGGAGATAATGGTATGTTTTCATCTCTGGGGTGCATTGGGTAAATAAATACAGAAAAGGCCATGAGGCTTGCAAATAGTGTGGAAACAAAACAGAGACACGCATTTAGAGCTAGATGAGGGAACATATACAGCTTGTATCTGTTAATGGTGTAAATATGAAAACTTCCTGCCTTTTATCTTTGCTGTCAGATAGTTAACTGGAAAAAAACTTACGTAACTTTTACACCTGATTTTAATACATGAAAAAGGGAAGATCAAATATAGAAAAAGTAAAGGTAGAATGTTGGGCAGTAGGCAGAAAATAGCAGTGTTATTGGTAATATAACTGATGGAAAAGCATACCTAACCCCTCTGGGAAGCAGGGAGAGTCCAGGGAGAAATAAGAGTCTTGTCAGTACGATTTGTACAGATCCTGAATGAGGACATGGGAAAACCAGAACAACTGGGCAGGACCTGAAAAGGGCTACTGTAGGAATAGCAGAGACACCATAGAAAGAGCAGTTATAACTGTGATGCTGCCAATGGAAGTATGCGCTCCTCAAGGTATATAAAAGTAAAAGTAAACGTAGAGGATGCTGTTGTGATATTAATGATGCAGTAGACTATGAAGAAATCAATCATGCATAAATAAAGTGGAATTGTTTGGGAATGAGAAGGAAAGAATGGAAAGGAGTTTGGGAATGATGGAAGGCTGGTGCAAGATATTCCACCAGGACAGAACTACAGAGATCTACTGTAGCTCCACGGGCTTGATTTTCAGTATGGATAGAGATGGCATTACTGCTATTGAGGAGAAATTATATCAGGAACTAAGTCATTATAGGAGACTTTAGTTTTGTAGAGATAAGGTGGAGAACATATGCAAATTTTAACAGCAGCACCCTGAAGTCTTTTTTTATGGATCTGATAGCTGGCACATTTTGTCACCCCAAAATTACTCAATAGGCAATAGGTCGTGCTGTTTTACACTCAGTTTGGGCAAAGCAGTGAGGAACCCTACAGAAAAGCTAGTTATCAGAAATAACCTTGGATTGAGTGATTAGGGGAATGGAGAGCCTGCCTTAAAGGAGGCGATTAAAAAGCTTGTTTAACCTAGATAAAGGAAAGCCAAGAGGGGATTTGACTGTTCTGTATAAATAAAGGGGGGACAGATACACAAGGGAGGAAGAAAAGGGTTTTTTAAGAAGAACAACAAGGTTGGTACAAGAACAATTGGTTGTGAGGAAATTTGTCTTGAAAATAAGATGGATTTTAACTGCCAGAGGAGGGAAGTTATGGAACAGCTGCCCAAAAGAGGTTGTGAAAACAACTAAAATGGGGTTGAGAAGAAGCACAACTGGTTTGTACAGGGCTTATGATGTTGCTGCCTAGCGCAGCATGGGATGGGACCAGATGAGCCTTTCCAGTCAAGTGCTCTTAAGTAAGCAGAAGCAAGAGGAGGAATTCTTCTGTGGAAAATCTTTTCTCTTGGACTTTTCAGCCTGCAGGTGTCAAAACTCAGTCTTAATCTTTATATCTCTGTCCCACAGCTAACCCACATGAACAGAAAGACTCTTGTTATTGGTATTTCCATCTCTGTGCTGGTTTTGGCTGGGATAGAGTTAATGTTCTTCATAGTAGCCAGTATGTGGCTGTGTTTTGTATTTGTGCTGCGAACAGTGCTGATAACACAGGGATGTTTTAGTGACTGCTGAGCAGCGCTTACACAGAGTCAAGGCCTTTTTGCCTTCTCACACCATCAGCGAGCAGGCTGGGGGTGCACAATAAGCTGGGAAGGGACACATCTGGGACAGCTGACCCCAACTGACCAAAGGAATATTCCATAACATATGACATCATGTTCAGCATATAAATCTGGGGGAAGATGGAGGAAGTGAGGGAACCTTCAGAGTTATGGTGTTTGTTTTCCCAAGTAACCATTATATGTGATGGATAGCTGAATACCTGCCTGCTGATGGGAAATAATGAATGAATTCCTTATTTTGCTTTGTTTGCATGCATGGATTTTGCTTTACCTGTTAAACTGTATCTCAGCACATGAATTTTCTCTGTTTTACTCTTCTGATTCTCTCCCTTGTTCCACTGGGAGGGTGAGAGAGAGCAGCTGTGTGGTGCTTAGTTGCTGGCTGGGGTTAAACCACAACCACCTCCTAGGCTCACACTCAGCAAAACAGCATTCAGCAGCAAAACCTTCTCCAGTGCCCTGAGAATAGAACATTCCTCTTAGACTTCACCAAGCTGTTTAAGTCATGAGTCTCATACTCACAGTGCTGACATCACAGCCATTACCAAATGTATAATTCCTGTGATGCTACAGGTCTGTATCCTCACATAGGTTGGTCTACAGCAGGTGGGGAAAAGATGCCACAGAGAGCAAAAATCTCCTGTTTACAGACACTTAAGGTGATTAATTAGCCACATCAGCCAAAGTAGACAAGAAATGGTTGTGAATGCTCCACATGCAAAATTAATTAACACAGAAACAACACTCATTCCTCAACCTCAAGTTCACCTTCCACAACCACCTGGGGAAGGCTGCTTTCTTCACTGCACCTGCAAAAGCAGGAATTGCCTCTAACAGTCTTTCAATTAAGCACGTAGGCTGCAGGAGATGGTGGCATTTTCTTCCTTCTATATTTATACAGCACCTAGCATATGCCAGAGAGAGGCTTGGCTTAGAATACAGACAGGGTGAAGTACTTGCTCTTGCTTTACAACTCATTCTGGGAATAAAAGCTCTTTGCAGAAACATGGTCCCTCAGCTCATTGAGGTCTGGTACTTATACAGCTCTTGCCATTTTTGCTGAAATATTTCTTTCCTGGTGCATTTATATGCTTTTTGCAATTGCTGAGGTCCTGTCCCCTGCCATGATTAGCCTGAGAAGGTTAATGAGATATACTTTGAGTGCTTCCAACTTCTGCAAAGTCAGTGAACTATGGAGCTTTACTGGTGTCACAGAAAGGTCAGAGCTGTGAGAATGACAAAGTGGTTGCCTTGGTAAATCATTCCTCCAAACCAAAAGGTACCAAGAGATCACTACAGGCATAAAACCAGCCAGGATCACCTCATAGCTCCCTCTGGGAGAGGATGTTGTTCTTGTTGGTAGTGTTAACTTGGTAGCCCAGGAGGCGGTCCATCCAAGCATGGCTGTCTCGTGCAGGAGCAGCATGGCTTCCAGGGGGACATATTTGTTCAAGGTCCTCAGTGCTACCTGCTGTACACATAACCGTGATTTATGGAAATGCAGGCTGCAATCAGCACAGGCATAATTAGGAGACATGAGAGGAGAGGTTTGAGGAAACTGTTCATGGTAGCGTGGGCTGTGATCTGAGTAGGCTGTAGGACGTAACTCAGCAAAGCCAAAGATTCTAGTGGGGGGTGCAAATCAGGTGTTAGGAGTTTGGAAAAAGAATTAGAAAAAATGTTATATATTAGCAAACACTGTAGACCGACTGTACCATCCAACACAACCCACCTCCAGCTAACAGGCAGTGACAGCACCTGACTCAGGCTCTTATTTCAATAAAGTTGCATACTTAGAGCCATTATGTCCCTCTGAAATGATTCTATGTGAGGAGAGGGAGCTTAATACAATGTCCTAAACTCCAGCAAGAGCAGCCTATTCTGATTCTGGTCTGAGAAATAAAATCTAAAATGAAGGAGCTTATACTGCCCCTATCTGTGCTTATTTAAGGTGAAACAAGGTTTCACCTTGAGCATCTCCACTGCCGTCCTCTGCAGAACCATGAGGCAGGCGAAAATGTAGCGGGGGTACGGGTAAGGTTGCATGTTTTGTGTCATACAGGGTCCAGTAATCACAAAGGTTTAAAGAAAAATATATTTTTATATGCCTACATAAGCATCTAAATGCTTTATGAAAGCATTTTGCAGTCTCTAGGAATGCATCCGCATTGTGCAGGTGTGTATCTGCATCCAGTACGTGTCCATGCATGTAATGCCCTATCTAATGATTTTTCCCCTTGGCTTTCGCTGTTCAGTGCTGGGCTTGGGTTTGCATTTTGCTGAGCTTTCATTTCTTTCACTCAGACTTTTTCTTTTCCACTTAAAACATGTTACACAGGGGGAGGGATGGGCTTGCCAATTCACACCACTCTGGGAGATGATTTAGAGCTTCAGCTGGTAATCGGGTCCTGTACAGCAGTGTACGAAACCCTGATGTGTGCTCCCCTGTGCAGTGGCACCTACTCTTTACACAGAGTAAATATGTCTCCCAGCATCTCTTGGGACCTGAGGCTGAAGGAATGTTTGAAAATGCAGATCCAGAGGAAGACCAAAAACATTTCCTTATGCTGATAAAAGCTATATGTTGAAACAGGCCCCAGCAGGGTTTGGAGAGGAAACAACATGAAGGGGCAGGGAGTGTGTTGCCTAAACCTCACTGTCTTCTGAGCTGTGCAAGCAAGACCAAAGATGCTGCTTTGAACAGCATCTTTGAGAATATCAGAGAGATCCTTTAACTTTCACCAGAGTATGTCACAGTGGGTGAAACACCTCCCAATCCTGAACACACCAGCCTATACCCCTCTCCTGTGCACAGCAGCCACGCATTGCCCTTGTGCAGAGACATGCCAGCCGAGAGAGGCACAGGCAGGCACGGCCACATGCTCCTCTGCAGAGACACAGCGTGTTCAGCTCTTCTCTGGTTGTTGAAAAAGGGAGGAAAATGCCTCCCCTGAAAGAATTGCTGCACATGTTGGAGGCAAGATTTCAGGGAAGGCAGTTACAGAGGTGCACGCTCCTCTTCCTTTCCCCTCTTACTGCCAAGAGCTGTGGGCAGGTGATTGCAAATGCTGTGCCTGCTCTCCGCACACCTTTTGTCTGGATCCTGGCCCTGGATTCACACCAGCATAGCCACAGTCAGACCCACAACTTCCACACCTTCAGAGTGCATCTCTGCATGGTGTAGTGTCCACAACCTGGCTCACAGCAGGGGCCCCATCCACTGCACAGGGGTGGCCTGGGGGCAGCCAAGCAAGCCACAGCTCCAAGTACACAGAATCACAGAAGGATAGGGGTTGGAAAAGACCTCTGGAGATCATCTAGTCCAACCCTCCTGCTAAAGCAGGTTCACCTAGAGCAGATCGCACAGGAATGTGTCCAGGTGGATTTTGAATGCCTCCAGAGAAGGAGACTCCACAACCTCTCTGGGCAGCCTGTTCCAGTGCTCTGTCACCCTCAAAGTAAAGAAGTTTCTCCTCATATTCAGATGGATCTTCAATGCTTCAGTCTGTGCCCATTGCCCCCCCATCCTATCACTGGGCACAACTGAAAAGAGTCTGGTCCCATCCCCTTGACACCAAGCCCTGAGATATTTATAAGCATAAATAAGATCCCCTCTCGGCCTTCTCTTCTCCAGGCGGAACAGTTGTCAGCGGATCTCCAAACTGAGTAGAAACACCAGCTCTGCTCTGCACCCTGGTTCTATGCCAGGTCTCTTCACTCGGCTTTGCAAAGGGGCCAGATGGTAAGCAAAGCTGTGGGATAGGGGCAACCAGGGACACCCTTTCTGCTTTCCCTCTGCCCTGTGCATGGTTAGGGGGGGTGCTCTCTGTCATTCTTTCACCTTTTCTTATCCACAGTCTCCCTTGTCTGTCTCTACAGAGAAGCCATGAAGATAACCTCATGCCCTGACTCAGTTTCTGCTCCCTTTCTTTTATTCACTCAGGTGTTTGCCAATAAACACAAGAGACAGAAGATGGGGATGGGAAGAAGCAGAGGCAGCAGACAACCCCCCACCTCACCTGTGTGAGCAGAAAGAGATGATGGTCCTTCATGCACTGGTTCATCAGCACCCCACCTCCTGCCCAAGCACTGTTGTGGCCCCCATCACCAGTGTGTACCCGTGGACATGGACCACACTGCACAGACCTGTCTCTTCACCACTGCCTGCATCATGTCTTCAGTCTGCTACCCTGTGCTGGGACCAGCCACAGGAGTGAGACCAGTGCAAGTAGCAGAGAAACCCACAGGGATGGAGGAGTAACTCACGGTGTGATTTCCCCCGTCTCAGATCCCACTGACTTAGAGTTGGACTGGATGGTTTTTCCCATCCCAACAGTGTCCAAACTACAGCTTCACTTCTGTTCTGAAACGAAGTGCTGGCCCACACCACAGCAGTGTCAGAACTGCATGTCTCCACCAGCAGTGACCATTGCAAGGGTACTTCTGTCTGTGCTGCTGCAGACCAATCCATCACACAGGAGAGGGTTCCAGGCCAGCTATGGGCTCTCATGAGCTGGTGTGGGTTGGGGAGCCAGAGATTTCTGCCTTAGGACCTCATGCTTCAGCCTCTCTCTGAGCCCACAAGCTGCAGGACCGCACCTGACCCAACACTACATTCAAGTGCTGGACTTTGCTTGAAAACCATGGCACTCTGCCGTGGTTGGGCAGAGCGTTAGACAAGACCTGCCAGCTCTGCCTATGCCCTACAGAGAAGACTCGACCCTTGGATGGAGCCCACCAGCAGGACGGCTGTTTCACTGCACACATATGCATTATTGCCATGCTGGCTGGAGCCAATGAGCACTCTGTGAGCAGCAGGGAGCAGCTCTGCCAAAGATTTTGCTCCTTTCCCATCCCATACACAGGTGCAGACACACACACAGACACAGAGGTACCCCCAGCAGCAGTTATCCTAAGCTGATCTGGGCTTGGAGTCCAGGCAGAACTGCCAAGGGCCCAGCTGAGGCCATCTGGGCTGCAAGTCATCTCTGTCCAAAAGGAGTAAAATCAGACCTGAGTATGGGTAGAGAGAGAAGTAACCTTGAAATCAGTGATTTGGGAAGAGAGAAAGGAAGCCATGTATTTGCCGAACCCAGCTACCAAAGAAGAGTTAAGCTAAGAACTGATTTCTTGGGGGCATAGCCTTAGGGAGATAAAATCCTTCCCTTCTCTCAACCCTGATCAGCCTCAGGGGCACCTATTTTTCAAATATTTGTCTGTCATTTTGTGCCTAAACACGTCAACACAAAGCAGTTCTTGCACCATGCCCTTTCTAGAGCCTAAAAGCAGGAGAACAAGCATGACAGAGGCAGTCTTGGAGACATAAGATGAAGCTAAGGCTCTCAGGAGGTTGCAGGAGGTCATTGTGGCACATTTAAGTCCACATGCAGAATGACTTCTTGCAGTCTGGAATTAGGTGGATGACTGTATATGCATATTTAAATGTGTATGTACTTTGTAGTTACCTCTGTTATAAGGGGTGAAAGTATAATAGTAAGCCTGTAATTAGGTTCTCTGACACTTCCCATTGCAAGAGTCTTCAGGCTTGTTTCCTGAGAAAAGCCAGCATCTCCATGTTTTGCAATGGGCATTTTAAAGTCAGCAGGGAAAAACCCTGAGGCTAAGGACATGATTTTTACTTTGGCCCACCAAATTTCATTCACTTTTAACTGCATTATAAACTGTTGAATAATCACCATTTCTTTTCTGTCACTTTCTCACAGAAATCCTGGCAAACAGCCCAAACAGCATCTGAGCACAAACATTTTAAGGGCTAAGCCCACCAACCCAGTAAATCGGTGGGAACATCCTCACCAGTAACACCTGTGCTTTGGCAGCACAAGGGAAAGGCAAAAGCCTGATCAGCCCACCCACAAAATGTGGACAAACCATCCAGGTTCTCCTCTATCTTTTCAAAGTGCCCCACTGTGAAAAGGTCACTTGCACTCCACCACTTAGGATGCAGAAGAAAGGCAAACAAGTTTGAGCTGTCAAGACTGTCTGTGGAACAAGTACAAGTTAGTCACTGGGTTGAGAAGTCAGACTCAGTGTTGAAGGCCCAGCATGCATCAGAATGAACAATACATTTTTACCTAAAAAATTTTGGGTTTCCCCACTACACTAAAGGAACTTTATTTAGGTTTAAATATTAGGAATGACAGGTTTATGGTTTCCTTTCCAGTCTTTCTTCCGTCGCATTTGTGTGTGGACATTTTCATTCAAGTTTTAATTAATGAGTGCATGCAACTCTCTCCATGGGGTTCTTGCCTCAATCCTTGTACTGCAAAGAAACTTGGAGAAGCAGAATTAAAGCATCCTAGGAAACAAGACTGGCATTTCCTAGCTTGACTTCACAAGCTAAAAACGAAATCACTGTTCTTTTATTTTCTGTATGTAATTGCTTATACAGCTTGAATGTGCACGAGCTCTTACAAAACCTATTAACAGGCCAAGAAAGTATCAGCGAAGATGGAGAAAGAGCTACCCATGAATCACCAAGTACTGGCAGAGGAAAGAGGAATAAAGAAATGGCAATGGACAGCAAAGCAATCAACCAATGTAGAAATTATGCAATCCCATTTTATGACGAAAGAAGCAGCGTTGACCTTGACAAGGAGTTGAACGAGCCAAAGAAAGTAGAAGCCAAATTGGAAGGGAGCATCAGAGAGAGGTGGAAAAGGGTGAAGCTGGAAGGCCCATCATGGTGCCATCATGGTCATGGTGCCCAAAAGGTGAGAGGAGAGGAAGGCACTGATCAGGCAGATTACTCTGCAGGCAGGTTTCTCAAGTTACAGCAATGTGCTTATAACAGGCTAAGAGAGAGAGAGGGCTGGTCTGCACAGCAGGTATGGACAGGACCAAGCTTGTCTGAGTAGAAGCACGAGGGTGAGGGTAGATGGCATGGGGACACCAAGCCAGTTATGGTCCAGATGCCGTCTAGACACATTAGCCCAGCAGGGCTAAGCTGAGAGCCGAGGCAGCTTGCCAGGCTCATGCAGCTGCCTTGCACCACACTATGCTGCTGCATCCCTGCGGTGCTGCTCTGCATGGTGTGGATTTACCATTGCAAGCTTATGCCAGCACAGGCAATGTGTGGCTGGGTTTCACAGTGCAAACTTGCCCTGTGCAGCTGCAGCAGCTGTGCAGAGAGCAGATGCTTTCTTCCCAAATGCCCAGGAGTTAAGGGACCCAAGTGCTGGCCGTAATCTTGTCCTGTGCTTACTCTGTGACCTTAAGCAAGTCATTGAACCTTTATGAAACTCAGTTTTCCCTCTATAAAAGGCTCTTAATATTCCATCCCACATTGCAAAGGAGATGAACACAGACCTAACAGCTGGGAATCATGACAAAAGTCAGTATAGTAAGGAGATGCCTCAGCTCATCCACCCCAGAGGAAATTGTGCAGCTCAGGCCTCCACCTACAACACCCTCATGCCGCACACCAGAGGAAGAACCTTTGCTACAGAAGGGTGATGGTTACTGCAGAGCAGCCAAGTGCACCGGCAGTCAGCAGTGGAAATTAAGCTGATTAATGACAGAGTGGCGGTACAGCAGGTCAGGCATGTGGATCAACAGCTGTAAAAGGAACAGTGGGATTTTATATGGTACCCGCTAAGGAGTAGTTTGGGATCAGGAGATTACCTAAAGCTTGAGAGCACGTTCTTGGGTCCTCTCCAGCTGCTCTGGAAGCTGAAGTGGCATAAGTGACCAGGCTGTCTTTCCTGGCTCTCTGCAGATACCTTTCCTGGAAGAGGGAGCACAGCGATGCTCAAGCTGGCACAGTGGTGTTCAGCCCTGCCCCTTCCAGACCCAAGAAGCAGACCCATCTCACCTCCCACACTCAACATAAAGCTCAACCAGCTGAGGCCCCAGGCTACAGATCTCTCCTGTGGCTCTGAGGCAGCCTTTCTGCCGCCCCAGGACCCTATTCAGTACATCTCCACACACACAGGTGAGACGTGGGTGGGAGGCTGCAACCCCCTCAGAGGACAGGATCACTTCTTCTGTCCTGCCCTCCTTGGAACCCTTCTCCAAGGATCTTCCCCAGCTGAGGCTGAGAGCCATGGATCACCAAGGTGTTTCTGTCTTGCACAAGGAAATGGAGGGAGCCTCTGAGACCTGGACAGGAAAAACAGCCTTGGAGAAGGACCAGCTGATCACCAGTCCTCAGTGACAAGTCAGACACTGTGGTGGGGTGGCCTTCCAGGTGCAGAGCAGCCCCATGGCCAGCCTGAGGCTGGCCTCAGTGCAAATTTAGCCCTGCCTTCTTTTCTGCTGTGCCAAGAATATTCAGTAAGCCAGGCCTTACTCTTCTTGCAACACAAAAGATCGTGCTTACAACTGAATGTTATCCCTTCCAGTCTGCTGATTATTTCACCAGGCAACCTTAACGTTCCACTAATATCAGTCTTTGCGGAGCTAAATATATACACTAAGCACATATACAAATACATATAAATACATCTCTATCTAGCAGAGAATCCAATTAAGTGAATATGTTACGCCTTAGCAATTAATGAATTCAACAAGCTGAGCTGCCTCTTGCATATGATTAAAGTTCAAGCAATATCAATCACAACAGAAAAAAGATTCCAGAGTTTCCTATGTGCTATCTACAAAGACATTGTTAACACTTCAATCAATGGACAAATTCAAGTGTGTTTGCAAACCTCAGGATACTCGTCTTCCCAAAGACATACAGCCTGTCCTTCAACTCATGGTAGCCTGTCCTTGCATGCAGCATCTCAGACCATTCCTGCCTTTTATAAATCTTTCTGCAGCATTTTCTGGATGGCAGGTCTGTAAAAATACTGTTGTCCTATGGGTCAAAAGAAAGTAAATTCCACAACTGAACAGAGCTGGCTCTCAAATCACTTGACTTGGTGCAAATGCTTTCCTTCTCTTTGTGTTCAGTTGCCAACTTTTTGTTTGTGTTTATATATGTGTAAATGTGTGTTTGTGGAGCACATGTGTGCGTGTATTTTTTCTGAGTTTATCTTTTCCAGGAAAATACTTTTTCATGCAGTTTCTGCCTCTTAGCCATAGACAATACCAAGCGTTCTAGGGACTGCTCATTTTCCCCTTCTCTCACAATACGCCTCCTCTGCATTCATAAGACTTTCCCCAGGGGCAAGTTCTACATAAATAAATATTTTAATATCCACTAAACCACAGAAGATGCAGAAAAGCACACGAGGGACTTGGCTGCAGTGTTCAGGGTACAGAGGGGAAAGAAAAGAGGCGTGGCATGCAGGGTGGGAGGAAGACAAATTATGATGAGAATTTAAACTGGAAACACAACCATCCCTTTCTTTTCTCTGACCCAGCCAGTACAGCAGGTCGGTTTTCATCCGGAGACCAGAGCTGATATAATACAGGTCTGTGTTAGTACAGCTGCATAAAACCAAAAAAACAAGAATGTGCCTTACTGGGAAGCTAGTAAAGAGCCTTTAACTGAGACACCAAAGACACAGCTAGATAACTGCACTTACAATGCTGAGTCCTTTTCTTATTTTAGCTGATCCATTGTTCTCCTAGTTTGTTGACACGCTCCAGAAAGAGGCTTCAAATGCCCAGAAGCATGTTGGAGGTTGCTTTCTGGGGACCGTTTGGGTCTGTCACAGAGTCCAGGCCTGAACTCCAGTCCTGGTTGCTCCTTTGCCCCCCAAGCTGGGTACTGGGAGGGACAGCTGGTCACCCTCCAAAACCCTGCAGCTACTCACCCACATGGCTCAGCAGAGGCTGTTATCATATCAACGGCTCCTCCCAGGCTCATCAGCTTGTGCATCCTATACCCATGCAGAATTAGTTGTGTCTATGCCCACAGCACTACAAATTTCACAAGTCTCTATGAGATATCAAAGAATAAAGTTTGAATCTTTTCTAGGCTACAAGAGAGCCACTGGTGAGAAAGTGGGTATTAGAGAGAATAGGCTATAAAACTGTCCAGTTATGTCACTCATGTAAGATGGTAGTTTAAGGGGTAATAGCCATACAAAATGAGCCATACCACAGGAAACCGCACACTATTTGTATGCTTCTCAACATACCCAGAAGAGCTAACAAGCCCCCAGAAAATCTAGTCAAGAGCCAGTTTCTTGCAGAGCTGTGGGAGCACACTCTGACATACCCAAAGAGACCACAGCAGACACCAGCAGACTTGAAGGACCACCTGTGTGGTCAGAGAGGACATTTTTGTGCACTGGCATGCAGCCGTCGGAAGGTGATGCTTCAGAGAGATTTGGAGAGCTTTCCTTCAGAAGTATGACCCAGATTTTTCAGTTTCCCAGGGAGATGAAAAGGCTAAGGAAGGCCCCCCTTCAGGTTTACTAGTTTTATTTTCTCCTGTAGGTACCAAGATTTTGGCGGCTATTTGAATTGTGGTAGGAAGCAAGCCATCAATGGGAGTTTTGGCTCCAAAGTGAATACTGACAGCCGAAGCCACTTATTTCCTCTGTTTTAGCAATTTCTGAAGGTTTTCTTCTGCCTCAGCAGGGTGTTTTTATCACCATTTTACCCTGCTTTGCACCAGTGCCCTTTGGGGAAGGGAGACACTTTGAGGAAAAATTTCCTAATGATAATGAGAAAACAACATACTCACTCTGTGTATTGACATCAAAATAACAGCCTTTGCACATGTGCAAACAAGTGTGCTCAACAGGAACGAGAGGGAGGATGGTTTCTTATGTGAACTCTGTGTAATAAGTATAAAGAAATGTACCTCCTCCCCTAGGCAGACTTCTTGCATTGCAGGGAGAAGCATCCTTCTCTCAGAAACACTAAGAGTGAAAAGAGCCAGCAGTATCCACCAGAGCAGTAGATGGAGGTGCCCAGTCAGTGTGGTGTGTACCACTGAGCATGAGAGACCGTCCCATTCCTTCTATCCATTCCCACTTCACTGTAGGCAGAGTGGAAAATGAAAACACTCTTCCCACAAATAGTCACCCAGATGTCAAAGCATAACTGCATTTATGCAGTTGGGATCCCTTGGGGTTTTTCACCCCACACAGCCATCACAGCTGATGATTCCCCAAAGTGTTTGCTGCATTGTCAGGCTCCTTGCAGTTTGCTTTCTCTGTGGCATCAAGCCCTTTCCACCCATCACCTTCTCCCTGTCTGTGATTACTACTGCCTGTCAGCACTGCAGTAAATACGTGTATATTTCCAGGTCTCTCATTTCTCACTTTACAGAGCTCTCTCTCCTAAAAAACACACTCTCTGATCAGAGCAGACACTAATATAGAGAACTAACAGGAATTTTTGACAGGCTCACCTGCTCCACTCACTATTCATTAAATTACTTGCATCTAAGAACTTTTTCCTGCTTCCTGCAGGAGGTTATTGCACTTCTGCAACTGTGACATTGTAAAGCTGTCATCATAGGTGACCATGATCTTATAGGTTAAGAAAAAGTCAGGTCTCATATGAGATCTGGACGATATATCTCCAAAAAACAGAACTCCGATGATGTACAGCAAGCAGTGCAGCAGGGCTGAGTGAAGGAGAGCTCCGTGCTCCAACTCCTGGGTGTAGGAAAGCAAATCCTGCCACTGGACAGACTGGATTTTTGGAGGCGAACATAACCAGGTTCCTGACTCCACTTTGTCAACAACAATGCATGTCTGAGGTATGGGATTAGGACCCAGATCTGTTGACCTTCACAGACTATCATGGTCCCGCTCTCTTCTTTAACATATTTTCACTTTGGCTTTGACAAATGCCTCTCAGCCCCCCACCCCCTGCACATTCATTCAAAAGGCTGCTTCAGAGATCATTTGCCTGATATCACTTTTCCCCTTTTTTTTCCATATTCCTTTGCCTCCCTTCTCAGCTGCATCAAGTGCCTCTTTTCCAAGCCACTTCAAACCTCTAATCCCCCAGTCAGTAACGAGACATGAATGCTGAACTGCTCCACTTTCTTCAGTAGCTTTTCAGAGACCCATGTAGCTTTTTTCAGTTTTGGTCTTCTTCTTGAGGGAGGTCCCACAAATACCAGTGAAGCTTTGTCATTGCTTTTTTTCATACCCTATCCTAAGTCTCTCTTTTGCCCAGATAGCTGAAGATGTTTTGCAACAATCGGGCTGATCATATGCTAAGTTTATAATCCACAAAATTTACAAATCCTCACCTATTTTCCTCTTGTATGCCCCTAGCAAATCAATGCAAAAATGTTCACTGCCATCAGTGGATAAAATACGGCATCTCTTTGCAAACTTTTCCTAAAGGAGGCACAGCAAGGAAATCCTGGATATTTACTGTTGTTCTTAATTTGCCTGCATTGCCTGTGTATTGACTCTCTCATCAATCTACGTGACCATGTTTTCTCAGCTGATACTATCATACTGTTTAGTGGCCACAGCCATCATCTTGTTTCTCTGTGCAGCTTCCAGCACAATGGGGCACTGGTTAATGCCAGGTCTTTTCAGAGACTACAATAATACAAATAATCAAAATAACTATAAGCTTGTTCTGCACAGTTCATGAATCAAACTATCCAGGGCTGGTTTTTTTGCAAGACAGAGAATGATAGCCATATTGCAGCCTGAGTGCTATTCGTTACAGACTTTGTCTCTATAATTACCCCTCCATTTTCACCTGTTCCCTAAACTGCCAGTTAGAATGGTTTTGTGCTGTCACATCTCATCCCAAGGAGGTACCATCCCAAGGAAGTATGGCTGCATCTCACAGAGGGCAAAGTGATCTCTGTGAACAGAGCTCATTCACAGAGAACTGAGGGACTCCCTAGGCTAAGAGAAAATAAATAGGAGGTTTGCAGTGTGACAGACTTGCCTCTGCCTGGCCACCACACCATCACAGAGATGTGGAAACTCTATATTGGATTTATATATGTCATTTAAATACATTTAATCACAAAGAAAGCTATGGCAGAAACTCAATAAATGTATTTCTGTTATCTTCCATTTATACCTCAAATGCCTCCCCATCCCTCCTTCCCCCATCGCAGCACAAAATACACCCTTTAAGACGCTAGCTGCTCACTCCACACATTTGACAGACTCTGATTAAACTCCCAGATAATAACCTTGCAAGGCAGAGCCAAACTTGCAACAGTACAGGGTGTTCTCATCATTGGCTCCCAAAAATAGTTCCTTGCCAATAAGAGTCAATTGTTTCAGGCTTTGCCAACCTGCACTTCTACTGTGTCCGCCCCACATCCCAGGGGTTGCTGACACAATTTATCCCTTCCTGAAGGGTTGTGAGGATCTAAATACAGCCTGGAGTTGTGCATTAGTTGCTAAAAACACATTAGGTTTGTAATATTAATGTAAACCAGGCTTCCACGGGTCCTCCCTGTTTCCACTCCCTAGTATAAGTGAGATATGAGAGTCCTGGACTGCGATAGCTATGAGAGAGCATTTTTGGACTTAGGAGGTTGTGGAAGATATAGACCAAAGACCTAGTGGCAGCGACCATCCTGGGATAGCTATTTTAGCTTTGTCTCAACAATGCCTGCTGCAAGAACTCACAGTGCAACTTGCTGCAAAGAGGGAGCAAAGGATGGGGAACATGCAGCTTAAGGGAGCGTGTGATTGCAGACAAGCAGATCTAAAGGGATTTAGAAGGAAGAAAACCAGGAGGAGAAAAGAAGGTCCCAGGACAGAAGTAAACAGAAAAGGGGGCTCTTAATATGCAAGGATAGAGTGCAGCACTGTCAACAAGCCAAACCAAGCCCAAGAATGGCTTATTTTTGGGACAGAAACCATTCCATTATGCCATAGCACTGTTCATTTTGATATGTACATTGCAAAAATTTACCCCTGACGTCAAATAGTGAACCTACTCTGAAGTCAATGGAATTGCAGCCACTTATGCCAGAGGTTAATTTGGCTCCCAAAGGACTTTTCTATGCAATGATTTAGATAATGACCTTTCAAAGCATATGTTGCAGTCATAGCATGAGAGAGGGACAAAAAGGGACAAAAAAGGCTGCAACAGAATAGCCACCTGTCATACTCAAATCTAGAACTCAGCTAACCCAGGATGGCATAAAATAAGGGCAAGAAATACTGGAAGTTAATGAGCACCCCTGGAGGAAATCATACCCTTATCTAACAGTACGAAACAGTACAGATGTGTTAATACAGGCGCCTTCATGCAAACTGCATCCCAGAATATTTTGCAAAGTTAAATAAAAGACAGAAAATGGCATGCGGCATAAAGAATAGCTGGTGCACTGAGCAATCAAGAGGCAGTGCAAATGGCCATATAATTTCGCCTTTTAAAAGCAACTGCATAAAAGCTCATTCATCCATAAAAATGCTGCGTTTCTGTTTTCTGCCTTCCTAGGAGTTTTCTTGCCTGCCCCCTTTATTGCCAACTACAGACTTCAGATCTTCCTGAATGAGTAAAAACAAACACCTGTCCTTCCATGCCCAAATATTGCCTCCACATTTCAAGGCTGTTTTATATAGCTCCTAAGCATTACCAGACAGGGTAAGTCAAAGAGTTCACAAGGCCTCTAGACTCATAATATATTTTTAAAGTACTGCAGATGACAACAGGCTATGAATATACTCAACCAAAAAAGTGGATGTCGACGCATTATGTGGTGAATACATTTGGAATTACAAATTTAGGAATGAATGGGATACGGCTTCAGGTATGGAAGGATAAATTTGTTTCCCAGTTCCTTAGAAAAGGCAGAACCTGGCACTCTGATGTCCAATTAAATCTAGACATAATTTTAAACACCATGAGATGCAGCCTTCAGACTCTCTTCAGCCATGATGTCTGCAAGAATTGCCAGCCGAGTTTACAACAGCTATTCAGACAGCAAGTTACAAGCACCATTCATTATGCAATAATACAGGTATTTCACTTCCTCATTGCCCCCAGGATCTTCCACTCTCTCCAAATGCATGTTTAGTTTATCTACTCAGAGCGTGCAACATCTCCTTTAAACACTTTGAGAGACTGCCCTCTGGAAGGTGTTTTTGTGGTGCCTAATACAACATGCCATAATACTAACATGAAACATGAGAGAGTTAAGATCTGGGAGTCCAAGAGAATTACAGTAGCCCAGATGGAAGAGGACAGAAGACATGTACAAGTAGTCCAGGAGAGTGGAAGTTGGGGCGATATCACAGACAGACAAGCTAAATCACTGTGGATGTGCACTGGTGACAGATAGGAAGACAGATGCACAGACAGACGTAGGCAGACAGATACATAAAGAAGATGCAGATAGAAGAAAAAGGCAAGGTCAATGATAAGGCCAAGTAAGGAAATAATGAGCAAAGCCTGGTTTAAATAAAGTACTAGAAGAGATAATACAAAGCCTTTATCCCTCTTCCAGTGTTGCAGATGCTGTCCAGAAGGTGGCTTGCCTGCTTTCCACCCTCACCTTGAAGATCTCAGCTGGCATGCAGCACATATTGTGAGTGGTTTTAACAAGTTCTGGGCTCAAGCAGCCCCTTGGCCTACGTGCATCCACTTGTTTCAAGTGGGAGAGATTCCTCATGAGCCCTGCCCACTCGTCTCTTTCCCCTTTCTTGCCTGTGACAGCCTCCAGTGCCATTGTGTTGACTATGGTCCAAAGGAACTGCTAAAACAGACAGGAACCACCTGAACTTCCTGCCACACAAACTCTATCACAAAAATCCTTCCTCCAACAGAGACCAGGAAAGAGCACCAGAACAAGCACTGACACTGTCACTTAGTGCTGTCAAAGGGATTGCTGCAAATGAGGTAGCTCTGAGATTCACAGTTCATTGCCTGTGGTCTAGCCTCTCTCTCTCTCCAGATCTCTCAATTTACTTACTAAACAATCCCAATTTGTTAAATCATTGCTTATATGTCTTATTTTCTACACCCCTGATTTTTCTCACTGCTTCTCCTGGGCTCATTCCAGTTTGTCCAGATCTTTCTTGGAGTGCTATCCACAGAACTGCACTGTTTTTTTCAGCCTTACCATCACCCCGCCAAGCACAGAGATTACATCATGCACCTTGCAGGCTAAACTCCTATTTATACATCCAAGTACAGCATTTGCCTCTTTCTCAACAACACACAATCATGTTCAGCTTGTGATCCTCTTTTATCCTCCCCCCAATCCTTTTCTGCAGAACTGTGATCTAGTTGATCTTTCTCTGCACTGTATTTATGTAGTCCATTATTCCTGCCAAGGTACAATAGTTTGTGCTTGTCTCTATCGAATTGCATCCCACTTTTTTAGAGTGTATCTCTGATTTGCCAAGATCATTATGAATTCTAGCCCTGTTCTCCAACAAATTCACAGTCCCCCTAGCTTACTGTCATCTTCAAATTTGATATGCAAATTCTCCATCCATCAACAAGGCTGCTAAAGAAAACATTGAACTGAACTGACCACAGGACAGACCCTCACAGAACCCCAGTCCTTGCTCCCTTCCATTTTGACACTCTTATTCATTTTGTATGCATTTGTTATTAGCTCTGCTCGAGACCTTGCTCCTCTAGATTGCTAAAAACGTGTGATGAGAGAAATGGTAAAAACCTTACTGAAGTCAAAGCAGATGACACCTTCATTTTCACCTCTGTCCACAATGCTTGTTAGCCTGTCACAGAAAGATATTAGATTGGTCTGACACGACTTGTTCCAAACAAATCCTAGTGGACTTTTACACATCTCCTTGTTATTGTCCAGGTGCTGACAAGGAGTTTGGTTGGTAATTCATTTCATTTTTTTCTGAGGATCAGGGTTAAACAACAGTGATTCCATAAATCTGCAATTCCCAAGCTCCTTTCATCTCTGCCCTCCTCCCTCACTCTTTTTTAAATACAGGCATTCATGTTTCTCCAATATCTGACAGATGCTACCTGGTCAGTTTTACAGGTGCAGATACAATGCAACGCCTTCACAGAACTGCCTTTCTGTAGTTTTTCTTTGGAAAACAGGCAGGTTGGGCATGTAATGTGTTACTGCAACAGGAGAAAGGAGATTGTTACCTTGTCTTGGCAAACATGCACCCTTGCCCTTTTGCAAGTCTCCCTTGTCATGCTGACAGCAGAATAGAGACTGGTATTAACATGCACCAGACCTCTCGTCCTACAGCCCTGGCCTGTGGCACATCCTGCCATTTCAGCTCTTGACAGCAATAAGCAGTTCAGCCAATGCACCTTAGACCCCATCAGCAGCACCTCAACTATTTTAGTCCTTCCTCCTACCTCACACTTACTTTGTCAATATGCTTCTGTCCTGCTCAGCAGCATCCCCAGCTGCTCAGTCCTGCTTGCCCTATCCTATGCGTGTGCTCAGCAGGATGGATGTTAAGCTGATGTCCTGAACCTTCCCTGACATGACAGTTCTCACCCACTCTTCCTCCTCTGAGATGTTTCAATCCTGACTTCCCACTCAATCCTGCACCCGGGTCAGTGCATCTTCCACATCAATAAAAAACAGTTAATCCTAAACAAGCAACAAGTTGTGCAAAGTTTCACAGTGATAATCTGGACCATGGAAACCCAAGAGATGACCTGAGACCTGCCGCACTTATTTCACTTGTAGCAGAGGACAGGCTGCACAGCAATGGTCATGAAGCAACCCGCTCAAGGAAGAAAGAGTCAACTGTGCTTGGTGTGCCAAGTGGAAGACAACAAATATGTGCTGGGAGCTGGCACAAGTTCTAGGCTGGAAGAAGTCAAGTAGCTGAGACCATAGGAGAAAGGAAGTTCCTTTATAACTACCGAAAGAACAATTAACTGGCATCCTGGGGAAACGGTGCTGTTCCGGGGATGAGCTCTGATGGGCAAAATAGCTTTTTCATGTACTAAATACTATGTGTACTCTTCAGTGCAGACAAGGACCCAGGTGCTCATCAATTATTGAGTTTGCTTGAAAAGGCATTTAGGAAAGTGCACAAGAGGCCAGTCTGCAGCTCTACCTCAATCCCAGCTGAGCTGCTGTTAGAAACCCAGTCAGTGAGAAGGGAAGAGAAAGAGGTGGGGGGCAGCGGGGTGGGAAATAAAAAAAAGAGAGAGAAGAAAATAAGGAGAGAGCCTTCCCCTTGCCAAGGGAAATCATGCGTAGTATAGGAAAGGCCTCCTTGCTGCCTTGTACTATCATTCCTGTAGTATCACCCTCTTCCTTCCTACCTTCTGGGATGAAAACATCATCTCCTTTTTTCCTCAGGGTGCAGCCTACACCCCCTGAGGCCAGCTCCTGTACTACAGATAAGACCCTGGATTGGAGTCAGGCCAAGGCAAGAACACATTATTGCCCCAGCAGCACTGTTACCACATCCTGACCATTTGACTGTGCCAGACCTCAATGGACTTTACAGCTTTACTAAAAGCTGACGTGTTTACCCAGTTCAATGGACTATGAAACAGCCTAGGCACTTTTGTGTCATCTCCCATCTGGGGAAAAAGACAGCTCCTACCCCAAATCAGCTGCCAACATTCAAACTCCGACCTATCAACATACATCTTCACTTGGATCTGCAACAGAAGATTGTCTCCTGAACAGAACAAGTCCATGCATTTGCTGCAATTTGCTACGCATGTTGGCCATAGCCACCATTTAATCTTCATTATTGCTTTGCAAATGAAGCACGACTCTCCAGAAAATCACATGTCTAGGTGCAGCTCTCCCAGGAGATCCACAGCTGATG
The DNA here is from genome assembly GCF_964273445.1 of Streptopelia decaocto. NCBI lineage: Eukaryota > Metazoa > Chordata > Aves > Columbiformes > Columbidae > Streptopelia > Streptopelia decaocto. Next base: position 42,379,786 of record NC_138663.1, on the reverse strand, counting down.
TGCATTCAAAGTGAGAAAATGAGAAGAAATCTCAAGGAACAGCTGCAATCTCAAGGAACATTCACTCGCTACCACTTAGAACTTTCTATTTGTGAACTAGATTTCCTTGGATATAAAAAGTCACTTATGTCATTGAACAAATATGAAGCCAAAATTCAACCAACCAAAGAATCATCCTAACACTAAAAAGTGTGGGTGTTATTAAAAAGAGATAGTTTATATATTTTTATATATATATATGTAAATATATATTATACAACTTGAAAAATAAATACTAAGGTCAAATTCTAGGTGGTAAGGTCAAATTCTAAGATCTTTGGCCATTGAACAGAAGTCCCAGACAACAACCAAAACAAGATGGTAAAAAGGTGGAAAAAAACATGAGCCCAAAACTAAAAACTTGGGCTATTTTCCCTGAAGATGTAATACTGATGGGAAGGATAGCCCATATAATTATGTTTAAGCCATTCCACAAGTAAATCTGCCTCTGCTGACTGTCCTGGCCTAAGGGAAACTCTGAAAGAACAGAGCTTTCAACACAAAATACTGTCAGAAAAATGCTTGTCTCTAATACAAAGTTTTCTTTCCTTCTTTCTTTCCTTCTTTCTTTCCTTCCTTCTTTCCTTCCTTCTTTCCTTCTTTCTTTCTTTCTTTCTTTCTTTCTTTCTTTCTTTCTTTCTTTCTTTCTTTCTTTCTTTCTTTCTTTCTTTCTTTCTTTCTTTCTTTCTTTCTTTCTTTCTTTCTTTCTTTCTTTCTTTCTTTCTTTCTTTCTTTCTTCTTTCCCTGGGCCCCAGAGGACCACACGCTTAAAATATCTGAGGGACGAGGCCTTGTCCTCTGAGTCCAAAACACTGGACACTTAAATAACTCCACCAGCATTTTTAACTGTTCCAAATATCTGTGGAGGAGGTTGAAATGACAGCCTGGAGATCAAATTCACTTTGCTCTCCAGAGAGCATGAGCAAAAGCAGTCCTACCTTGTTACTGGGGAAACAGGACATTAAGTCTTGAACCACTCTGAAGTCTCCCACATTATTTACTGCCAATATTAAAACACAATGAACTTATAACCTGCAGTGGAGATGCTATGTGCCTAGCCATGGACAGTAAAGCCTATAGCATAGTGCTGCAGAAAAAAACCCGCTATTTCTGATCACCAGTGAATGCACCCTCATCTGTGTTCACCATGGAGTTAAGTGACAGAGGCGTTGGACTGAAGGAGATCTTTAGGATTTAACGTGGTCTTTCAAACAGTATTTCACCACTTTCTGTTGCCATTTCTCCAAATGCTTCTTCCTCAGCGGTCAGGGAAGTTGGCTTCTGGGACTGGTGAGAAGGGAGAGAGGGGAAATTGTCTCAAGGACAGCTCCACCTCTCCTCTTTTAGCATCTCATGGGGAGTTAGTGCACAGATTAAAGATTAAGGAAGAGTGAATTGGTCTACACCTCATGCCACCCATCACAGTCTGCAGAGGTGCTACCAGAAAGACCTATGGCAATTGAGCTTCACCTTTGCAGAGGCAGCTGCACCTCACAGTGTTGCACTAAAAAATGCAGTTGCAAAACACATAATAAGCAAAGGACACTTGCCCAGGACCACAGGTCAGAAGATCACTGATACTCAGCATAGGTTCAGGGCAAAAGATTACAAAGTGTCAAGGCATTCCTTTTGTCAAGTAAGTAAATTTGCTGAGAATGGAGGTACAGAGGAAATTTTCATCCTTGAACAATATATCTTGAACTGATTTATCCTAATAACATGCCTCTTCATAAACTACATTGTCAGAAGACTCAAGATGGAAATCAAATGAAATAAAATTTTGTCTCCTTCAGGTGGATTTAGAAAATGGACCATCAAAGACAGCTTTAGTGAACTGTATCAAAACAGTTCAGGGATTTCCTCTGGATGGGCAAACTGCAAGAGGTAAGGGATGTCACTGTGAGCTTTGGCCTGAACTCTTCTTCCATAGCTATGGCTACACAAATGCAAGTGTCTCCAGATGACCATGATATAAATAGGAAGGAAGGTGTTGTCTCCACAGTATGAAGCATGCCTTTCAACAACAATTGTTGACAAAAGCAGTCTGTGTAGATCTGTCTGTCCACAAGCCAGAAGGTTTTTCTTCTGCAGCTGCACCAGCAGAAACAGGAAACCTGACCTCGTGCATTGCTGCAGTGCAAGGGCTTGAGGAGCTCTTCAGGCTGCTGTGCTGCTCCTCCCTTATCCATCAAGTCCCATTTTCTGGGACTTCTCCTGGAACAAGCTGTCCACAGCCCATCAGTCATTGTGCAAAGGAAATCTGAGGCACTGCCCTAACCCAGATGAAGGCCACTTTTTCTGATTATCTCCCCTCTTTTGACTTCTTGATTAACAAAGGAGTCAACAAATCCCTTGACTTTGGTCTCTCACTTTGTACATTCCACTTTTCATTGTTCCCTACATCTCCACCAGTTGAAGTGTGTCTCCTCTGTTCACTGCCCTGCCTCCCATTCCTTAGCATTTCTGGTGCTCGCTATGTGTAAGAGAGATCCTGTGAGAACACATTCTCCATCAGAAAAGCCAGAGAAAGAAAGACAAATAGTTTATTAGCCAACAAGGAGGCTCCAGGTACCACAGACGTAAGATTTGCCAAACCTCATAAGATTATTGGTTTTATTTATTTCCCATTCCACATTGTATATTATTTCAATCTCTGCAAGTGCAATAGGAATAAAATTGAAAAACATCAGTGGAAACTCTTCCAATTAACACAAGGTCAGAAAATGACATTAGAGACCTCCACAGCCCATAAAGAAGAAATACACCCAACACCTCCCTATCCTACCATTCTCCTCAGAAACAGGCTCAGCAAACAGGCAGACAGCGCAACTTGTCTTAAAGGTCAGCAAACTTCATCTGCATTTTACCAAGGGCATGGAAGAAAATATCAGTATCTAGCACCCTGTGCCAAAATCACACCACTGGTAAGCTACATGTACAAATATACAGATTTTTAGCTCAATTAACCTAGCTAATTTCAACCCAGGCTGAAGCATAAAGCTACAAAATACTCAGGATGCAAAGCCACAGAGAGCACTGGAGAAAAAATCCAGTACCTTCAGCTGCACCAGAAATACAAAAGAAGGTAGGCCCATTGCTAAAAAAGAGATGTACTGTAGGGTCAGTGCATGAGCATTACTCAATGAAATGGCTTAACCTCACCATGACTTCAGCACAGGCTCCATACGCTGCTCTGTGGTACCCAGTAGCAAGAGAGATAATGACTGTAGCAAGAAAGGCAAAAAACACAACAAGTAAAAATAAAAACAAAGATGTTTTTAAACAGCTAGGGTGCTGTTCTTGTCTGTGCATCCAATGCAAAACAGATTGGACAAGCAGATAGCTGGAGGTCAGCTATCCAAGTTCCTTTCACAGGCAAAAAGGAACATTGTCCAGGGCTTTTCTGAGCCCTTCTGGCCTCTTCCATCCAAGCCTCAGCCTTCAAAACCACCAAAAAGATGCCACTCACACTCACACAGAGGTCTTATTCCCCAGATCAAAAGCCCTTGTGTAGATAAGCAATTACTTCAAACTGCCCTGTAGCTGGAGGAAGAACAGCAGAGGTGTTAATAGAAAATGTGCCTCTGACACAGCAACTGAATCCTGGTTACTACAACCTTCACAGCTTCCCTGTTCCCAAACGTAGGCTGAAACAGGTGAACAAAATCAGAGGTCTTCAGATCTGCTTCTGCACAGGCGACTCAGCAACCACTTTCCCCTGCAAGGAAGCTCTCTGGCAGGACAGCACATAAAGGGAGAACTCATGTACTTTGAACGATAACTGTTTGCAGTATCTCTTAGAGTTGCTCACAGAAGGCTGGTAACCTGCCTCCTCCTCTTTCTACAGAGGTCAGGATAATGTCAGAAAATCCTTGGAACCAGTTCCAGTTTCCAGCGCTGTCATTATTATGCTGCAGGTAGATAGTTGACTGGCCACGTGGCAGTATTCGGTTCACTGCTCTGCAAAGTTCTGCAGAAATGGATGACCAGTAACAGCAAAATTCTAAGCAGAAATAACCTTGGTTTATTCTCTTCCCTAAAATACAAGTTTGTAATCAAGAATGCAGTCAATCTGTTTGCAACATGGATCTCATGAGAGTTATTTATTTTAACCCTTCCCCTTCCAGTCCTTTCTACCTTTTCTTGGCTATCTTCGTGTTCTGGATTTGCTGAGCTTGGCACCACTATCCCGTCCAGCACTGTATGGAAGGACAATGTTGGGAGAGCATGAAAAGACTTCCTGGGCATGCACACCTCACATGAAGAACCAGGCAAGGACTGCGGTTCCAATCCACCAGAGGACAAAGATGGTGCTCGGGCCCCAGAAAGAGGGGTTGCGTCAAGAATTGCAGTACCAATTTTACAGCATCACCGTAACTCAGAATAGTCTCATTTGCAGGAACAGAGCAGCTTCTGCAGTAAGGAAGTGGGAGAGGGTGAAAGGCAGCAAGGAAAGGACACAAGCCTTGCATGATACTATAGAGGGTGGTGTCTAGGTGGCCTGTGAGAGAGGCCTTTCAAGAACAGAACACCTCTTTTTTGCTTGAATTTTTAGAAATCATCTCCCAAAGTGGTGATGCTGCCTAAATATTTATCAATTATTCTTATGCCTTGTTCCAATAATTTCTGCATTTTTTCTGCCACACAGCTGTACCCATGCTCACCATACACTTCACAAGCCCTCAATAGGCAACAGATCACAGCTTCAGGATCTTGACCTTGAACTGTTATCCATCCCTAGCTCTTTCCTCAGAGATCAAGGTTCAGTTATTCCCTCAGCATCTGCACAGCTTTGCATTTATCATTGCAGAACCTTCTGGAGCAGAGATGGTAATTTCCTCTGAAGGAGGTACACTGGCTAAGAGGATGTTCTTTTTTTAATACCAGAATCATCTGGTTCGTGTTTCTGGCTTCCTGAAACACACAGAAATATCCATTTGAATATAAATGAGAGGAGGTGCCTGACATTGCTTCTTTTGCTGAAAATTTCAAAATAGTATTCAAAAATTTGAGAACAAAAAACCAAAATCAATTTGTACCAGTTTGTAGCAAGAAGAGGCCCTGGAGTATCTCTTTTCAAACTTCACAACCTTCTCACGAAAAGTTGCAGTGTCTCAAGGAAAACAAGTGCCTCATATGAAAAATGTATTTTAACTGAAGTAATAATTTTCCACCAACAAAGCTTTCAGAGGTTTTTCTGCAAGTTATCTCAATACAAGTTGCTTTTGGGCAGAGCCACTCAAATAGATACATTTGCATATGTAGGCCTCTTTCTCAAGGCCTACATTTAACTATTGTAACACATTCAGCGTCAACAGCTCTTCAGATTACATATCACTGAGACAAACCCTCATGAGCATGGTAGAAAACTGAGTCTTAACCAGTGCTTCTTCCAGGAAAACAGTCACACTTTCATAATACAAATATCTTCATTATATCCCTTTTGGTGCATTTCTCTAAATTAAATGATAGTAAGAGCTTGCCTTCAGGGGACAATTTACCAGTACAAGCTATACAAATTGACAAGTCCTCAGCTTGAAGTCTCTTGCTGACCTTCCATCATCCCTTTATAAACCTCCACTGCCTCTCGCTTCACTTCTGTATTTGTATCACTTCACAGTGATATCTGTATCACTTCACAGCTGTAATTGTCTTGGAACTGGCAACTGATGTGGGATATGGCACAAGGGGCCCAAGGACAGAAAGGTAGCACACAACATCTCAGGGGCTTGAGACATGGGCTTCATCTTCACCTTGCATCCTTGTCCACCCACTGTGACCCTGGCCGCAACCCCCTGTAACATTCTTCTCGCTGTTGGCCTCTGCAGAAAGGTTCAATAGTCCCCAAGGCTCCTGTTCCTGGGTGCCTCCACCCTGACACTAGAACTGACATCTGATGTCCCCAAATTCTATTTTTGCCCACTGCTCCCCAGTTCTGCTGTTGTGGTTCTCACTGTGCCCATTCACATGTGCCACTTAGTCTCTGAGGGCTTTATCCTAAATCATGTTTTGACCCACTAATGCGTCCTCCTGCTTGGCCCTTGAGTATCTTCTTAAGTCCCCCCTGCAGTGCCCTCTCCACTGCAGTGGTCCCCAGGGAATGTCCTCACTTCATGGGGGACAGGTCATCGCTCTAGCTGGTTCTGTGCTGCCAGGAGGAGTCTTGGCTGTGGACACACACAGCCTACACAGGACCTCTGGACTGCGGTGCCAACAGCACGACGGCACTCCTGAAGCAGAGAGGAGACCTTGCTGTGACCCAGGCTTGTCCTCACTTGAGCCTGCTGAGGTTGGTCTTCACAGGTTCCCTCTGTGTCAGAGGAAGGAAAGGTGCTTTTGAGCAGGTGTTTGACTTTTAGCCACTACAAATTGCCTCCTAGGGCAGTCAGTCTAGCCACGGATCACAGGCTCAACCTTATAAATTTTGTCTCTCTTTTCCCTGTGGTTTTGAGCTCTGAGCTTGCTCAGCAGAAGCGGGGCCAAGAAGCACCCCAGCTGCCAGTGAGGATTTGTGCTGAGCTCCCCCTGTCCTGTGAGTCTGTGCTTGGAGGTCCTGTCTTCCTCAGCTTCCCCCCTCCTCCTCCTTTCATGGTCAATGCATAAAAAAGGCAAAGGTCCCCCTTTCTGGAGCAGGACTTGAAACCTCCAATAGTCCACTCAAATTTCCTTCATTTCAGATCCTAACTGAAATCACGGGTTACTTTTTTTCTCCCTTACCTACCCCTCTCACTGCTCTCTGTCAGAATTATTCAGCTCTCTGAAGCATTACCAGATACACTATGTAGGAAAGACATGGCAGAAGAAATTAAATAGTATTGTTAGGTATCTATAATTACCTCAAGTCATTTTTTCCACAGTGCAGCAATTTCAAATCTCTCACAGCACTCTCTTTGGAAACCAGATGTTGACCATGTCAGCTGTGTGCTAAGAATGCATTTTCATGAGTTGCGTTTCTTGGAGTTTACAAAGCGATGGTGATGGTGGAGGGGGACGCTCCTGGAAAATTCCACTCGCACAGGCACAGGGCGGGCAGCACAGAGACCCGCCGGGCTCCTCAGGGTATGGGGAGCTTCTCAGCCCTCTCCCACTGTCACAGCACAATCTGGGACCCCTCCCCTCAAGCAGAAGGCAAGTGAAATTTCTTCCATGCTCCTGCTCGTAGGAGAGCAGACAGGGCAGGTGGGACAAAGTATCTGGGAGAGGGAGGATTTCCCCCAGGGGTGCTGTGCGGCTCACCCTCCAGAGCAACACACAGTCAGACATAGAGCAAGGAAAATAAAATTTTGGTGGATGTCTCTCTGGTCAGTTCCGCTCGACATCCCCCCGAGTTGGTCTGTCCTGCCCCATAGTCAACAGTCACAGCAACCAAGCTCCCAGCATGTTCACCAGACAACTGGTTTGCATCTTCTAAAAGAACCTACTGATCCCTGATACTCAATCTAAATGCACTTTTGCTCTACCTCGGGCCTCCATATTGCTCTTTAATTACACTCACTTTAATTGTCCTGAAGAAGTCCTTTCTTTCTTTATTGATTACTCCCTTCAAGCACTTGCAGAAAATTATCATACTCCCTATCTGGCAAAAACACAAACTTTGGAAAAATCTATCCTCAGCAACCAGGCAAGGGTCCAGTAAGACATAGGCTACTCAGAGAAAGCAGGTTTTAACTAAAGTTCAGGAAACACTGTACAGTAAACCCTGGGAATACTTCAGAGTGTTTATTTGAGACAGGGGACTTCTTAATGGAGAAAGTCCGTAGTGCAGATTTCACTAGACTGTACTCTTTTAATCTTTATTTGTAAGACAGTGTCTCTATTAATCCCAGGCTGGAGCAAGGTGTCTGGGCAATGAACAGGAAAATATACACACACAGAGGACTTATTCTGGAACCAAACACGGGGGATGGAGCACGGATGAGAACAACTGTTCAAATACAGACACACACATATCTCTCAATGGGTCTGTTCTTCAGCCATCCTGAAAGCTGAGATCTCAGATAGCAGCCATCTGTAAGAAAAGGGACAAGGCATGAAGCTGGTGGAAACTACAAATGCAGGATGATCTATGCACAGGAGCAGCTCAGAGAAAGCAGTTGTCCACAGGTACCCATGTCAGAGGCAGAAAAGCTACAGAAATGAGATGCTGCCGTAATCCCAGCAGTATTTACAAAGCAAACATAATTAAATGCAGCGGTACAAAGAACTCTGGCCTTGATGAAAATGAGCACACATCTAAGAAGGAAAGCAAATAGCTCCCACTTCTAAAAAAGAACAAAAGTAAAGCGCTGGCCTGAAAGAAGTGACCTGAGCAATCCTGAATTGTTGAAGCACACAGATGACGCTTCGAGCAAACAGTTAAACTCAGTGTGCAGGAGCTGATCTCAGACAGCAGACTGCAGAAGAAGGGACTATTTCCGTTATTGACAGATCTCCCAGCTTGGATGGCAAGACTGTCAAATCACAGAATCACAGAATGTTAGGGATTGGAAGGGACCTCGAAAGATCATCTAGTCCAATCCCCCTGCCGGAGCAGGAACACCTAGATGAGGTTACACAGGAATGTGTCCAGGTGGGTTTGACGCTGCTTAGACTGGAAAACTTGCAGCATACCTCTGCTGTCCAGCACTGCACCCAATATAAGTTGATTTATCAGCAAACACCATTTCTTGTCAAAAAACACAGGACTGCATAATACTAGTGTGGATCTACTGGGAAAACAAAAGTATCTGCAGCACATATTAGCTTTCAGGGGACAATTTACCAGTACAAGCTATACCAATTGACAAGTCCTCAGCACATTGCAGTGTGCACCCGTGTTATGTGGCAGGCGGCGAGCTGCCCTGCTGCACAGTTTCCTCAGTCTCACAAGGGCTGGCCCTGCATGCTCCAACATTGATCAAAATGGTGTTCTGATTAAGCTGTACAAAAAATGATTTTTGCAAGTAAAGGTCTGAACAATACAGAAAAAAATAAAACAAACAAAAAAAAAAGTATTGCTTCAACCTAAACCCAGGTTTGTTTGCTTTTTTGAATTTTCCACTAATCAGACTCATCCATTCAACACAAACACAAAAATCATGCTCTTTATCAGACATGATTAATAAAAGTGATGGAAATTTGGATCCAAACAAACATCTGCAAACACACTTTGAGCATGCAAAGGTGTTTCAGCTAAAAAAGAAAAAACAATCCCAGTGCCAAGGACTAGATCTCTCTCCTGAGAGGGGAAAGAGACCACAGTTCGAATCTCCTTTCTGAGTCAGGCAGGAGGGATTTGAATGCAGTTTTCCAATTGCTGAGGAATTCGTCCTCACCGTCTGGCTAACGAGGCTCTGGGATCTGGGGGAAAATGCTGCCATTTCCTCCTCCACGTCACCTCTGTGCATGGTATCTAAAGGCTTTTGTGAGTCTACATGAAAACAGCACAATGTCAGTTTTCATTTACAGCAATAAAACTTCCAAAATAAATCCTCTATATCTGACAAAAAATAATTGATATTTTTGTTGATCCTGAACCATGGTTTTTTGCAGACTCATTTGTTTGTCCCCCCCATATTTCTGAGACTTGGGCATTATCATCTTTCTAGAAGGACACAGGGAAGGACACAGACCTTATCACTCTTGGTCTTTAATGATCCACGTAATTTTCCCCAAAAATTGTTTTGGAAAGAAAATTGGTCACAGTTCAATTAAAAATTTCTCACCTCCTTCCATTTGAGACTTTCTTACCCTACATGGTTGTGCAATGCTGTTTTGTGTCATTAAACAGCCTAACCCCATTCCACCGCACAAGTAGCTGAACATTATTCATAGTGAAATGTTGCCTGTATGTTAATATTGCAAAGTGCTTAGGATCCTTCTCGAAGAAAGGAACAATGGAAATGTAAGTGATTATCATGTACAGGAACCGAGGAAACAAACCTAAGGGAAACAAGTACCAGAAACTATCACACAAAATGCAGACCAAGTCAAAAGCTTAAACAGGAACAAGAAAAAGGCTGTTAAACAATCTTCCAGGCTTGGCATGGTGGTAGACGTTGCAGAATGCAGCTAGCCCGGCAGAAGGAAATTAAATAAGCCTGGGAAAACGCTGACTCAGCAGAAGACAGTACAATCCCCAGCATATTTCAGAAATAAACCCAAGTCAGTAAATGCCAAAGCCTTTCACAAGGAAGAAAGGCCAAAGAATAGTGGCAGAAACTCAGATAGCACTACGAGGCAATGAAAGAGTGAGTGCTGGGATCTAACGTTACCGAAGGCAGTCTGAAAAATTACAGACTCGGAGAAAACACAGTTCAGGCAGAGGGAAAACAAACGACGCTGAACATATTGTACGCTCAAATCGATGACACTAAATGCATGCTAGAGTTCATGAGCAGCGAGAGTAACTCAAGCACACAACAGCTCCAGTGATAACCACAGTTTTAACACTGAGAAACCTTTGAAAAGCAGCAGAGAAGTTAATACATAACAGTGCAGAGAAAACCACAGGGAAAAGACTGTCCTGGTTTAATAAAAAACACTGCTAAGATGCAGGCCAGCATCAAGCCAAGTCAACCACGCACAATCAGGATTCAAACCCAAAGCAAGGAATGTGTGAGAACCAAGCACAGAAATACTGGCCAGAGCCAACACCAGAGGACAGGAAACCAAGCCCAAGACACAACAAACAAGCTGTTCCTTACTGAAAAAAAGTCTCAGCAATTTTATATGAAGAAAAATGTATTTCAAATGCATTCAGAAGCAAATGTGGGCAGACTTCTACTCCAGGAAAAGCAAACTGGCAAGGCTCTAGGAGATAAAAAAAACGGGAAGAGGAGGAAGAGAAAGAAAAACAAAACCAGAAGAAAAAGGGAAAAGAAAGAAAAGTGTAGGTTCATATGAATGCACAGATGAGGACACAGCAGTACCTCCATTTTCCCAAGCCCCATGGAAGGAAAACAGAACCTCCAGTTAATAACATTCAGGAAATGTAAATATAGAAAAAGGAAAGAGTTCACAGGCCAAGCAAAGACATCATCAATACGAGACGGAGTCTCAAGCAAACGCAACTGAACAGATGAAAAGACACCCTCAGGTACTGGGGGCACATTCACTTGCTGTGAGCGTCCTACAGCAGAAGCTATGCTACCACTTTCTCCAGACCCAGTTTGAAGTCTGATGAGGAGCAGCTGAGGGAACTGGGGCTGTTTAGCCTGGAGAAAGGAGGCTGAGGGGAGACCTTATCGCTGTCTACAACTACCTGAAAGGAGGTTGTAGCATGGAGGGTGTTGGTCTCTTCTCCCAAGTAGCAAGTGATAGGACAAGAAGAAAGGTCCTCAAGTTGTGCCAGGGAATGTTCAGGTTGGATATTAGGAAAAATTTATTCCCTTAAAGGGTTGTGAAGCACTGGAACAGGCTGCCCAGGGAACCGGATGAGTCACCACCCCTGGAGGGGTTTAAAAGACATACAAATGAGGCTCTTAGGGACATGGTTTAGTGCTAGATTTAGGTTATGGTTGGACTCGATGATCTTAAGGGTCTACTCCAACCAAAATGATTCTATGGCTGGCTGCTTCCTCTCTGCCCTCATCTCTTCACTAATTTCAAATCTTAAAGCCGCCAAAATTCCCCCGCTTTCCTCAGCTGTCTTTCCATTGCATAGTCTGGCCACCAAAAGTAACGGGAAATAAACTGCCTCTTCCAATGGCACTGGGGAAATCTCTGTGTTTTCTGGCTGCTACAGACCCCCTAAAGTGATTTCCAGTGTGTGTCTGGAGACAAAGGAGGTGAAAGTGAAGTTTGCTGTGTTGTGTATCTGCCTGGTGTTGTAGGACACACGACCTGCCCCTGTCACTCCTGACTGGAGTACGGCTGGAGCAATTACTGTTGGGCTAATAAATAGTTCAGTCTTAAGTGGGAGTTTGAGGAAGAAGTCATTTCAGACTGAAATTAGAGAAGAGTTTTGGCCTGAAGAGAGAAGAAGGGAGGGATTCTTAGAATGTCATAGTATTTCACTTAGACTTTTCACAATGACATGCTTTGCTTAAAAATGGCAATGCACAGAATGAAAGCTTTAGAAAATTTCATTTTCACATGACATTATTCTATCAAAACTGGTCTACTGCATTTAAATGACCTGATCTTTTTCTTCAAGTCAGAAAAACTTTTTCTGTGGACTCAAAAATAAATATGAATTTGTTTTCGTTCGTCAAAAAACCACAAAACAACAGCTATGTTTCTTTCTTTCATTTCTAACAAAAAAAACCCTTCATGTTTTTTTGAGGATGTTGCAGACTGATCATGGATGATAGGATGGATCCTTGACACTGCGTTATGATAGGAATATCCTGCAGCAGCTCAGCTCCCACCTGAATTAAGATATGGATGTTCATTGTTGACATGCTGGGATAACACATCTCCACAATCAATGAAATGCTCACAGTGGAAGGGACACAGGTACACAGCAACATCTGACATGTGACAGAAGCCTCCAAGCTGGTGGCAAGGAGGAGGGTTTTCAACCAGAAGCAATGTGGCTTTGGCAGTAGCTCACCAGGTCTGCACTGAGAAGTTGTGCTGCATTGGAAGACATAGCCTTACCATAGGTTTTTTCGGTTCTCTGTGAAGTTAGGATTATCCCTGTGGATGTTAAGAAGACTGGAAATTTTCCAGCAGCACTAGGTATTTTTGAATTGTTGCACCTTCTCAGCCGCAGCTCTCCAAGCACGCAAGAGCACCTTTACTGCTTTTTCCCATCTGCCCATCACACCCTTGATGAGGACCTCATAAGCTTGCACAAAGCTGGTTATAATTCTCCACTGCCTATCAAAGCCTTCACAAGAGTTAGGCAGTTGGTGTGTAAAGCCTGCTGCCTACCATGCTGACTAATGTTGTCTGATTGTTCCCTTGTACTCCCCCGTTGGTCCATCTGTACCCATCTGCTGCCTTTTGTCTCCTAATTAAAGTGCAACCACGTTGGGGTAGGAGCCACCTTTCTGATTAGCATTCACACAGCTCCCTGCAGAGCAGTGTCCCAAGTCCATAAGTGGGTGCTGGGGACAGCAATGATGATGCACAAGAGGTGATGGAATGTAGGTGTGGCAAGGGGGAATACTGACCCCCCTCCCTGCGTGATATGGGCAAGTCAGCTGGAAGAAAGCCCTAGACTATAGCTCTCATCCAGAATGCAACAAAGGCAAGAGCAGTCTTCTCTCGTGGCTGGATGGTGTTATGACATTAGTACACTGGACACAGTCCTCAGGGTTGCCCTGTCCTAGGAGTCAGGTTGGCAACCCCAGTAAAGGTCAAATGGCTGCTATCACCCTCATCAGCTACACCAGCACAGAAATAGTAAGTGGTATTCTAACTATGGCCTGGGCTTAATAAAGATCTCCAGATTTTACAATATCTGATTCACATTAGAGGACAAGGTCTCTCCAAGAAGCTGTCATTGTTTCAATGTAAGAACTCCCTCTGGTAGCCAAGGAGTAGGGCCTGGTGGAGAAGAGCCAGAATATTTTTCTGCAGGCTCATGAATCATACAAATACACTCCAAAATTCAAGCGAACAACAGTCAGAAACTACTTTAGCAAGATGCAAAGAGAGTAAATGGTTTATACTGACATAATAGACAGTGGTTAGGAGGAGACACCCAGCTAGTGTTCTCTTTGGTCAAAGAGATGGACTAGCTAATTATTGCAGGATGCAGTAATCTAAACTAATGTTCTGTTATGATCAGTCAGCAAAGATACCGTTTGATCAGCATGTCCACAAGATACACATAGGAGGCTTTTTCAGAAAGATTATTCCATTTATCTCCTGATAAGGAAAGCTTTGTGTGGCACTTGCATCTGCCCTTCTCCTTAGGAGTCAGTGTAAGATTAACATGGCCGTAATTAGCCACAAATACATAGTTACACTCTTGACAACTGTGAGAAGCCAGGCCAAATCCTGACAGTGGATGCAGCATAGGTGCACAAATAAAGCCATCTGGTTGTCTGACTGAATCAGGGTCATCAAGAAAGCCATCAGATGTGACCTAGATCAGGTATCTAAGGGACACTCTTTTGGGAGCAGTGTATCCATAAAATATGTATTCTTTGATGCAAGTCTGCCGTCTAATGAGAAGCAAGGGATTCAGGAAATTGCAGTCTCTTAGAGAAATGTCCAGAAAGAACACTTTACAAATAAGAGGGGAAATGCATTTACAGACTCCCATTCTAATTTCAGCCATATGTGCTTAAATCCAGAATGGTTCATCTGCCCTAAGTGAAGCTGCATCCTTCTGAAAACTGGTTCTATGGGAACAGAATCAGTCGCTAACGCTGAGTAGGTTTAAACAAACTCCTATGCCATTTCTCCTCAGGGACAATGACTCATAAATCCCCATGTACTCAGGGAAATTAGCAAAACAAGACTGATTGGCAAAAACAATCCAAACTTGTCTCACCATAAAGGGAGTCGGTGAGATAAAAAACCATTTTCTTTCTGAAGTCCCTGGACATGTTGTCAAGGTACCAAAGCTCCTCACACAGTGCAAAACCTGACCAAAACAAATAACTTCCACCCCAGGAAGGAAAGCATACCTGTGCATGCATGTGTAAGTGATCAGAAAGACTTGCTCAGGTGGGCACCAGACAACACAGGGAGGAAACTGTCTTAAACGATCTAGTCATCTTTCCAACAGCAGGGGAGGGCCTTCAGAGAAGATGCTTGGATTTGTACAGCTGCAGGTTTCACCTCACAATGCTACATTCTTGTTCCTCTCATATTTTTAAAAAGCCTTTTTCAGAAAATTAAATAACTAAATAAATCTAAATTCCTCCTTCTGCTGGGAAACATAACAAGTACATGATACATATTGGTTCTTCATGGACTGCCCAATACCACACAGACCCTTACTGAAAGCCAAGAATACTGTTATCGTTTTCAGTCCTCTTCTCCCCTCCTCTGTTATTTCTGCCACTGGGATATTGAAGCACACAAAGAAATGACAGTGAATGTTTATTTTAATGCACAAGAAGACTTGAGACCAGGCCTGAAGGCTGCATCGCTATCAAAAGCTACAGCCTCTTCAGTGTCTCTGTAGTGTTCATCAGCCCTCCAAAGCTGAAGACTGAAAGAGGTGACAAGTGCCTCCACAAGGGCTTTTGTTTGCAGCCATCCATGATAGCCTTCATGTGCCAACTGTCTGCTCATACAAAAGGTATCTGTTAGAAGCCTGCAGAAGCCTGCAGATCCAGCCTCACTGGATCAGGCTTGAAGGTTTTGCTCGTCAGCTTGTCCATAACCCAGTTTTTCTTTCCTATCAAATAAGTGGTCTCTTGTGAGCCACTCTTCAGGTTCATGTTGTTCGTCTTATCACAGAAATGGGGGCTGGCAGAAAGCCACAAGAAGATCACTTGCTGAATCCACCAGCTCTGAGGCAGGACAAGACAGATTTAGACCCAGCGCTGTTGGGTATTTTTCTATGTGTCCTCCAGCAAATGAGCCTCACCAGCAAATGAGCCTCACCATGCTAACAATTAGACAGTTCCCTACATATCTAACCAAAATCTTTCTGCTTGAAAATTTAGCAAGATTTCTTCTTCTTTCTGCTTACTGTGAATACAAAAGGGAACTGACCATAATGTCCCTTTTTCAAAATTGATTTAGATGTCCAAAAACTTATCTCATTCCCCTTCCTCTTTTTTTTTACGTTTTCCTTTTCTAAATCCTTCTTTCCTGTCTGTAGCTCTTTCCCACATCCTGAGGGAACCTCTCCCAAGCAGGAATGGGCATGACACTGCTCTGTACCAAGCAGGGGACAGTATCACATAAATTCACTAAGTCACCTGATGTGGACTGTGATCCAGGTTGAACACATCTCTGGAAAGCCCATGTGGCAGAGAGTAGTGGGACCATTTTTGACCCTATTTCAGCACTTGGGAGCATTGGAAGTCAACAGTCACTAAAGCAGCTGACAGCATGACACAACAAATGGCCCCACTCCCAGGGAGGACTAATGAGTGCAATGGTGGCAGGAGTGTCAAACTCATTTTCACTAGGGGCCTCATCAGCCTTGCAGTTGCTTTCAAAGAGCCAAATGTAATTTTAGGACTGTATAAATGTAGCTTCCCTGGTGCAGGAGAGCAGGTTATGAGCAGCCTGTCCATGAGTTCGTAATCACAGCCACACCAATGGCTAGAGGAGGCAGAACAGATGCTGCTAATTGATTTTTCAAGAGTTAAAAAGTCAAATACTGATAATTATAGGAGCAGCAGCAGGCAAACCTCCTATTTGCTGAGGGGGGTGAGGGTTGATAGGGGCAGATGATAAACTCATGCAGCAGGGAGAATTAATTTTTCAGCATAAGTTTCCCATCTGCCCCCCTTTAAGATGTCTTGTAGTGGCACCCTGACCAAACCCATCACCCGAGGCTTTGCTCGTCCAGCCGGGAGCAGGAGTTACTGGAGCATGTGTGGTAAGCGATGCCCCAGGGAGCCTATAGTCAAAGGGCTCTGTGGGGTGGCATGAGAGGTTGCTGTCATGAACCACATGGAAAAGTGCTGTGAAGCCCCAGTGACAGACCTAAAGGAAGAGGTAGAGAAGCATCAGCAAAAAGGAGAGGCTGAGAACAACCTTGTTACAGAAGTGATGCAAAATTCTCTAGAAACCAAAGAAATTAAAGAGAAAGAATGCCAAAGAGGGCTTCAGAGATTGTAACATTTGTGTCATCCCCAAGTTCACTGGGGGAAAGTGTGGCAGCAGACAGAAGGAGCTGGGAGCTAGTGGGACAGGACTGCTGGGCTCTGCCTCAGCAGGCAAGGTGGATATGAGAAAGAGCTGGAGAGCAGCACTTGCCACCTCTCATAAAGGGATCACAAACCCAGAAAGAAGTCCTCATGTTATGTGACATTACAGGTGAGCAGAGGAGAAGAGCAATCAATAAAGTAAAGAAAAAGCCTGGGTGAAAACTCTTGCAACACAAAACATCACAACCCAGACACAAAACCTAGTGTAGGACCAATCCCCTGGCCCACCTTGCAAGACCTCTGGACCAAGCTCATCACTGCACAGTGGCAGGGTCCTTCATGGGGCATAAGGGTGGACCTTCTTCACCACCTCCATCTGCATACCTGCCTCTCTATGATAAATACAACAGGGACATCTAGGCACCCAAAACACACCTAGGCTGTCTTGCCAGTGAAGCAAAGAGCTCTACTAACTAGCTAATTAAAAGGTATTGAGGGAAGGCATGCAGCCTTCTGCCCCTAAGGAGCAGAGAACAGAGAAGTGAATGAAATGCAGCATACTTGCTTATCACAAGAGGAATAGTTACTCAAGGCTACAAGAGCAGAAGAGCTCAGACTGTTTCCCCTTTCTAGACAGTGGCTGCTCTACATGATCTTCCATGATTGTCAGCCCTAGGAGGCTTCTGGCTGTCTGAAGGATGCAGGAGGAGATTTATCATCATCAGAGTCTGGAGACAGCTGTAGCTCTTCTGGAAAATAAATTCCTGTGCTGAAATAACTGGCAACAACTTGAAGAAATCTCTTCTCAAGTTGGGATGAAAAATCAAAATCTCAAAAAAGTTCACAGACCTGAAATCTGGAAACAGTTCAGTCATTGTCTGAATCTTTGCTGCTCAGAAAATGGAAGGCTACACACCTGTTTTAAAACGTTTCTTAATATATATATACCCCATGAGACGTACTCCTCACAATCGATTTGCCATCTTTCAAGAATCAACTTGACCAAGCTGTATGGAGCAGCAAATGGCATCACTAAATCCAGAGGAGACTAAGAAAAATTATCAGAAGACTAGAAAATGTGACCTACCAGGAGAGACTGAACAAATTCTTGTTTAATCTACAACAGAGACGACTGGAAGGCAATGTGATGGAAGCCTTCAAACACACATAGGGAAGATAAAAACAGGAGGAGAATAAACAATTCTCTATGTCCATTAGGGAGATACCAAGTAGTAATGGGCTTAAACTGCAGTCAGGGATATCTAGGTTAGACAATGGAAAAACTTTCTAGATTAAGGAGAAAAAGCCATGGAAGAGATTGCCTCCAGGTTTTACAGAGTTTATAGCATCGAAGGACTCTCAGAACAGGTGAGACAAACATCTGTCAGGAATAATTTCAGTCTAGTTGATCCCTCCCTTGGGCACAGGGAGGGACTAAATGACCTCTTGATATTCCTTCCAGGCACAGCATCTGATTATGGATAAAAGTGTGCAGCGATGTAATTAAAGACTGAGCTATAGTGAACACATACAAATGGACTGAATCAGAGTTTCCCATGCAGTCTTTCATCTCTCATCTCCTACCGCCTGAGTGTTTGACTTCGAAACTCTCCTGCGCTTTGCGCAGTTTCTTCTATTTATTGCCTAGAAGTTGCCAGGACAAAGCACCTTGCTATTTTAGCAAAAATTATTGAGAGTTTGGATGATTTTACACTGCAAAGCAATGCACTTACAAAGGTATTGGGATTGTGTGCTAATAATATATGAATAATTTATGGCTTAAATTGTGGCATTGCCTGGGAGCTGCTGTTGGGGAACAGCACTCTACCTGACTCTCTGCAAGCACAAAACACAATTATGATCTTCACCACAAAGAGCTCTGCTTCACCCTTATATCTTAATGTTTGCATTTCCATTGAATGGAGAAAATTAAGAAAAAGAGTATGAGGCTTCAGGAGTGAAAGGTATTTGTCTGTGATCAGAGCATGTTGGAGATGACTTCTGCATTTTCCAGGAAGAACCTCACAGTGTAAAATTCAAACAGCGCAGAGTTTGATAATAATCCGATCTTCCCACTGAGTGAGACACCCACTTTGAGGTAAAACATTTGTGTTTAGGAAGCACTGTGGGCTTCTCATACCACTAATATCGTAGTTCATCATAGTCTCATTTCAATGCAGTCCCAGCTCCTATGTAATGAAGAAGTGTTCTGATTTAATGGAAATGAAGTAGTCCCCACAGACAGCAAGGCTCAGGCAGGTGCAGGTCTAACCCCAACACTCCAGCTCAGTAGCATCCCTTCTACTAATTGTCTGGTTCATCTGAGAGGCCACAGATGTGCTCTCAGAGACCTAACAACCCCTTTTACCACCCAATGAAGCCTCCAAGCCCTTACTGAGGATGCAATAGGGTAAAGCATGTGACAAGCAGGATAAAAACAGGTCTGCATTTAGTTGTGCATCCCCAGTGCCTGCAAAGCATTCCAGCAACAGATTCCTCACAGGCAGCCCTGCTCATAATCTCTAGCAGGATTCATGCTGCTACTGTCTCATTTTCCTGCTCTGATGATTGAGTTTTCCTCTGTGAGAATCTGGTGCCAGCTAGGAATAAATCCTCCTGGACTTTGCCTGGTGGACTTTAGTGAAGGTGTGTGATGGACAGAGCCTGACATGAGGTCTCTGCAGCCTGAGCCTTTCCTGCCCACCCCCAGTGCAATATCCAGTCAGCTTGCCTCCAAATATGTCCAAGAGTTGTTCACATGTGCTGATGCCATGCCACACTTCCTCATACTCCTCTCCCACTGAGATCTCTGCTGACTCTCCCAGACTATACACTCTCTTCTGGTCTGCAGTTCCAAGACCATGAGGTAGACAGGTCTTCCTGGAAACCAGGCACAAGCTGGGGCCTTTCATTATCTCCCTAACCTCCTGCAATACTGGGAGACCTAAGTGCCTGTCAGGCACTAAGGCAACGGCTCTCCTTTCTCCTTCAAAAGTTGTTCCTCCAGCCCTCTTCTGAATGCCCTTCTCCTGACAGCTCCCTATTTCATTCTCATTTCCCTGTGAATTTCTTCCTGTCTTTGGCCATGCAGGCCACTTGCAAGTCCACGCAGAGAATAAGCAGCCAAGGAGAGGAGAGAAGGCTTTCTGTGCCTGGTGAGGCAAAGGGGCATTTTTCTAAGCCATTCATGTGATCACATCCAGAATAAGCTCTGCTTCATACCTATTGAGTGTTCTCCTTGCTTTCACTCTGACTTCTCAGCCCCATCACTTTTTATATCTTATTTTCTTAGCTCTCGAACTACCTCCTCTACTTTAATTCAAACCCTTTGGAAGTGCATGTTCTGAGCCTGGACCACTGACTCATGTGGGAGGTGAAATGAACCAAAGCTTTGCACTAACACAGAAATCCACACCATTTCTAAAATGGTGCTCTGGGTTACATGCAAATTATTCAGAAATATGCACATTTGGATCTCTGAACAACTTGTTATGATCTCACGTACACATCCTACTTAATGCACCATGCCATTGCAAATGACACTGTCCAGATATATCAAACACAGTTAACACTGGCATATATTACTGAATGTGGCTGTAGCTCAATCACAGTCATTTAGCATACAGAACTTCACGGCCTCCAAGCCATGCAGAGAAATATTTTCTGTGCCATTGAAACCCATGGCTCAGAGGAAGTCTCCTCTCTGAAAGGCAGGAAAACTTATGTTCGGAGATTACAGAAGGGAAGTTGATGAATTTTTTATGCATGTTAATGGAAGAATATAATGGCATCCTGCACAGAGAAGACAGCAGCCTGGATATTGGAGATACCAGTGGTCCAGGATGCAAGGAGGAGATTGTCAGGCCTTGGTAAGAAGTACAAAAAGCTGTGCGGGGAGTTACTCTCCTGTAGCTTTTCTCCATCCTCCTCCCTGATGCAGTTTGAGAAGTAGCAAACATGTCCTACCCTCTCCCACTTCCTTTCCTTGGTCAGAAGGATGATCACCAGCTTGGGATGCATCTGGTATCCGTCTTCGCTGAACGACAAATTCCTGCCTTCAAAGGTGACATTGATCAGGTACCTGCAGGAGAGAGAAAAGAGCAAGTTGAAAGTTAGTACTGGGCAAATGAACACAAAACAAGAGCCTGTCTTCCCTCTGCAGCTTACACCTGGACAGTAGGAGCACAGTGCAAACAATGGAAAAGCTAAGAGGAAGAGGATGGGAGAAACAGGACAATTACTCCAGGAACTGAGACAATCAGGCAAGGCAAGGCAATTGCCCCTGTTTCGTGACTGGGATAGGGAAGCAATGTCCTATGTTGTCTCTCAATGAATTCCTGAAAGTACACCTGTAAGTCACATGCACACACATGTGCCTACAGTCCTTGATTTCCCCTTACCGCAAAGGGCAGAAGGATCCATAGCAATTAGCCGTGTAAACATGCTCCACAGCCTACACTTTGCTCACTCTCCAAAGGGGATTTCACATGCCATTTGAGGACAGCAATGGCCTACAGGTGAAGCAGTGGAGACAGCCTCTCCCCAGCCCAAACATTGAGGCAACAATAAGTGAAGCTGCAGAGAGCAGAATGAGGAACAGCACATTTGTGAGAAACTTCATCGCTATCAGAGGCAGCACACCTTGTAGGGCCCAAAGCAATCATCTGAAGCAGCTTAGGAATAGGGACAGTGGATATTGCGATAGCCCCGTGAAAGTCCTTTTCCCTAGGGACAGAGTCATGCCTTGTACCCAGCAAGATCAAACTAAAGGGTGATCAGCCCTGCAAATCCCCGCAGCCAACATTAGTGATTCTCTTTGTCTGGAAAGGCCCGTCACTTCTGCACTAGGCACCCCCCTCTGGGGCATCTCATGTCAGCTGTACAAATGGACTATTAAACAGTCTGGGCTTCAATCTTATTTATCCTAAGGCCTCTTCACTCAGCTGTGGCAGTGGGGAAGACCTTTAAGTGGACTGAGATTACAGCTACACTCATTTCAAGGCCTTGCTGCATCGTGAGAGCATGTTAAAATGGTGTTGCCGTAAATGAGAACCAGGTCTATTGTTTTCTTAACTGTCAGACCATCCAGAATGACACTGTGGGGAAGAGGAGGAGGCAAATACACATTTCACAGTTCAGTGGCTTATATGACATCTCCGTGGCACTCTGACAGTTTCCCCTGTTCATATATTTCACTTCAATTCACAGTCCTGTTGCATGAAGTAGATTTTGTCTTTATACTCCTGCTCTGGCACCAGGAGCATCACGTCATTGTGGGAGGCAGAGATGACCAAGCTGCCTGCAGGCCTAGCCCCGGGACTCTGCCCTCCTGTGCTTTGCTTGGTTTTCCTATAAATTACACATGCAACATTTCTATTACAGACATGAGAGGTTCTTCTGCTCTATTACACCATGACACCAGGAAACATTTCCTGATATTCAGCTTCATGTTGTCCCTTCTGAACTTGATTTGAGCCAATTTCAAGAAAAATAAAAGTAAAAAAAAAAATCTCTTATTTCAGTGGGTTCACACTTTCCCACTACCTGCACACAAAGAACTCCCTGCTAATTTAATGAAAACGTTGGTAACAGGGAAACTTCTTCAAAAAAATATAAAAGCAGGTCATGATTTTAGCTTATTACTTTTCCCAAACTTTTTGTCCTAACTCCATTAATCAACCAAACTCATCCACTAATTCCCCATTACCTAGTGCAATCAGCAATTATGTTTACTTATAAAGGAACTTCCATACTTGTTCCACATTGTGACCTTCAGGGGACACACACAGTGTAGGAAACATGGCCATAAGGGAGCCCAGCATGTAACATTTGCAACAGGATGATTTTCAAAGGGAAACTATTTGTTAGTTTCCAAAAGCTGGACCCGTTCTGCACCCAAACACTGAGAGAACTCAAAAACATCAGCCACATAGAAAATCTTAGCCACATGATTGTTTGTAATGGTGTAAAACATGCCATGTCAGGATCACACATGCCCCTTTTCTGGCATTTCTTTCCCAGCCATTTGCATTGCTTTGGTCCTGAGAAATGCCAAGCACAGACCATCGCTAGGTATATGCAGCCTACCAGACCTATGTAAGGCTCTGGTGGTAGAAAAGACCTTCCAGTGTACCAAGATTACAACTACACCCATTTCATGACTTCTCTGCCCTGGCCATCAGAGAGAAGGCACAGCAAGGCTCCAAGAAGATGAGGATGCCACTAGCCTGAAGGGAGTTGCAGCTTTATATGTCAGTAGTTAGAAAGCAGTGCCAGTATCTAATTAAACAAACAGCAATATTAAGCAGTTCTCAGCCCTCTTTCCCCTCCCACCCAAGGATGATGCCACTATGGGAATCTCCCTTGCATAGCCTGACTAGAAGAGTCCACAGAAATCAGCAACAGATATGACACAAGAGAGTGTCATTTCTGTTCATTTTCCACTAGAAAGATTAGAACCACTAATAATAATCAAGGAGGGATCATCACCAACTCAAATCCTTGGAGCTGCCTTGATATTTACACTTAAAGTGGCACTAAAATCCCTTCCTTTGCACCTTAATGACTGAAATTAGTCTCCAAATTCGGTACAATAACTCTTCAGAGGCTTTTCTCTCAAGCCCATTAGCAACATGTTTACAGAAGTTTTCAGGAGGAGCGCAGAAGCAGCGGCTTACTCCCAGCTTTCCCTGCACTTCTGTGGTTTGCTGGGTCCCATCACCTCCACAGGTGGAAGCAGCACACATGGTGAGCTGTGGGGCTTGCTCGGGTGCACTGAGCAAGGGGACGCCTGCATGCCAAAGCATCAGGGTTTGAAGGACTCCCTGGCAGGCCAACTCAGCAGCGTGCCTCAAGGCAGCCACACTCGAGTCACTCTCCCCTCCATCATTGCTACCACAGCAAAAGTCCACCCCCTTCAGTAGCAGCTCTGCCCTGCAATTCCAGCACTACTGCTGCCTGTCCTGCCCAAAGGGATTTGTTTCCTCCCTACAACCTACAAAGATTCCAGTCCCCAAATGGGCAACCAGAGGGCTGGGTGACTCCCTGGTATGTCTGCACTGAGCCATCAGCTGCAAAAAGGACACAGTGTGAGGGCAGCAGGTGATGCACGCAGGTGAGGTAACCCAAGATGAAACTGCCTATAAATGGTGTAATCCATCATTCTCTGGATGTTTTGGACTCCAAGACGGAGAGAGAAAGAGAAAAGGGGTGTGGGTGGGCAGACACGGGCAATTTAATTTAATTTGCTAGAAACATCTTTCAGCAAAGAATTTTGCTTATGTGGGCATTTCTGGAGCTGCTTGATGGAAGCATGGAAGGGTCAAGCCCTTCCCCAGCCTGGTGGAGACGCAAAGGCTGCAATGCCCAAACTCAGCCACGTGAGAGCAAAACACAGACGACACTGTGGAAACAGGCCGACATTGTAAGCCTCATAGTACAGACAAGCAGGCAGGAACAAAGAAGAAAGAGACATGTCCTTGGACACAAAGCAAACCAGACTCAGGAGGACCCGACTCCCCATCCTGTGCTCTGACCATTAGGTAACAACCCCTGCCCTAGATGTGAGGCTGTCAGCCCTGAAAGCTAATGGAGAGTATTTCAAAGACTGGTTGGCATAGGAAATAGAGCATTAAAACCACATCAGATGGCCAATTTAGGACCAGCAGAGAGATGATGACATTTTAAATGGTTTCATCTAGTGATGGAGAAAGCCTGGAGAAGCAAATGTGGCAGGTGGAGGGGACCTGTGGGGAGAAGTGGAGGGTGCTAAGTGATTTTTTTCTGCCGCAGAGAGAGCTCTGAAGAAGATGTGTTTGAAATCAGCACTAGCCACCCCTACTTCTGCCTCCAGTGCCTTGCTGGGAATCAGATCCTCCTGAACCTTCTGACTGGGTGGGTAAATTTGGAGAACCACCTCAGTTCAGTCCATCGCACTGCACTCCCTGCACTCCCTCACACGTGCCCACACACACACACACTCCCCTGTGCCCTGTCAGTGCTTGTCACATTCCAATGAGACAAGCAGTCTGTCTGAAATGGCATGATTATCCTAACATCGACCGCTTCCCTGGGTAAGACAGGCCACATAAATAAAGCAGCCTCTCCACCATCAGCATTGAGGAGTCATCTCAACAGTCCAGCACATGAGGGAAAAACAAGGTGTAGGTGGATTGTGGGGAAAAAAAGGCTATGGAATACCTCTGCCAGAGAGGATTTGCAGGGTAACAGGTGGAGTGTGATGCAGTATAAGGGAATGGGGAGGCAAACAACCATCAGCTTCTTTGGAAACGCACTGTAAGATGAAACACTTGAGGCCAAATGTAACCGCAGTGAGGTGAAGGCAGTGAAAGGCCTTTACCTCACAGAATCTACATGGTGAAATAGCCTTTTTCTTTCCCCTAGAGACAGCATTAAATACCCAGAGGTATCAGTGACAGGCATAGCTGCCTGCCCAGACCCCCTTCAAGCCCAGGAAAGAACGAAGACGAGCATGTTACTGCATATCAGCACAAGTGCCCACAGCTCCAAACCACGTTCCCTCGCCCAGTACCAGCAAGACCTACCCAGCCTGAGCTGATGCAAACAGCCGTGGCAGAGTGCATCCATCCTGCTCTGCAGCAGGTCCTGCCTGCCGTACATGCCTGCTTCTGGACGAGGACGGACAGACAGAAAGGTGGGTGGGCTCAAAAGACAGGGAAAAGGGAGTTTAGGACCGGTGTATTTCTTTACAAATGGGAATTCTGACCTTCAAGTGGCAAGTGATTGACAAATAAAGATTTAAAGACCACTAGCTAGGCTGTTAATAGCTTCTGCTCTCGTCTGAGAGACTGAAATAGTGTCGATTTCTTTTTTTTTTTTTTAACTAGAAAACTGCAACTGATCCCTTCAACTTCTGATTTAAACCTCCACTCTCCAAACCAAAGGAAAGCTTAAAATAACGCAGGTATTTTTTTCTCCATACCACTGCTCAACATTTCCATGGCTGCCGCTGCCTCAGAGGACAGCCAATATGTGCATAACAGCCATCTAGACCTAGCTGCGAGTGCATGAGATAAGGCAGTCTCCATGGGTTATCAAACCCAATTGCTCACCCCCAAAAAGGTGAGAACAGGCTCCACCTGGGCCTTCCATCAAACTTCCCTATAGCTGCTACTGACCCTGCCCAAGCCTTTCAGAGGGTTTCCC
This sequence comes from Streptopelia decaocto, assembly GCF_964273445.1. Lineage (NCBI taxonomy): Eukaryota > Metazoa > Chordata > Aves > Columbiformes > Columbidae > Streptopelia > Streptopelia decaocto. The sequence continues at coordinate 42,353,846 of NC_138663.1, read as the reverse complement.
ATTGCCCACCACCCTGTGCTGCCTCCAGTTGCTGCGGTGCCAGTGGCTTGTGCAGTGCAGGAAGGCGGGCACATCTGGCTGTGTCAGTGTAACATCTGTCTGGTGTCAGGTACAATTTACAGTGAAAAGATTCTATGCAAATGGCATAAGTGAAGCTGATTTTACATAACAAAGGGCATGGACTCTGTTCTTTCTAGTATCATGAAGAACAAAAACAAAACAAGATAGGAAAAAAAATAGAAGCAACCATTGACTAAGAAAATTAAATCTCAAAGGAAGGGTATCTCAGTCTTCCTTATTTGCTCCTTTCTTTTGCATTGTCCACCGAGTCTGGGGAGATGCACTGCAAGCAAGGAAGCGTAGAAAAGACAACAACTAATTTCCAAATTATGCAGGCATCCTGCACCAGAAAATCTGTCCAGGCTACAGCCATTTTATACCACTGGGAACCAACCTGACCAGCAGGCTTAGAGAAATGCCCAGAGCTCAAGATTCTTTTTATTAAGCAAAGAGGTTAGGAGAGCATCGAGACTGGGAAATATCCCTCAGGCTACAAGACAACAGAGATATAAGAGATTAATTTGGTTCCTCCCTGCTGTCTGCACCTTTTTAAGAGACAAGAGGGCAGATACTAGGCTGGAATAAATCAGTTATATTCAGCTGACATCTACAGAGTGATACTCTCTGATCTGCTGGGATTCTGGCCCTCACCTCTAGGAAGATAAATTTTTTTGGTGTTTGATCCTGACCTGTGAAATATCCATTTCTGGTGGAAGATATATTTCTACTGATCTGTCCTTGCTGTTTCTCCATCATACTCAGCAAACTTGTTTTGAAAACAAAGTACATGTGTGCTGAGACTTACAAGTGACAGCTCCTATATAGAGTCAAAGGATGAGTCTTTTCCATTGCTCCCTCTCTTACTCACAAAAAAAAAATGGTACTTCCACTTTATTTCCCATTTCTTCTATTTATCTACCATGAATCTGTCATTTCAGAAAGACTCTGAGCTGACAGTTCCTGGCGACTGAGAATATATCTATCCTTAGAGTATATAGGGAGCCAGAGCAATGGCAAGGCTGCTTTTCTACACGCACTGCTTGATCCTAATGAGACAGGACCATTCCTGAGAACAAGAAATGAAGCCCACTTTCCACAGTCCGTGCAGTCCCCAGCCTCCCTCCTGACAATGTAAGTGAAAACCCAAGCACCACAGCCCAGCGTTTTACGGCATAAACAGATGTCCATGAGGAAGCAGACAGAGGCGAGATTCATTGTGCAGGGTCACCAAATTACTCTCTAATGAGGAGCATGGGGTCAGCTCCAACATGGGGCAGAAATGACAGTAATGGCACCCAAGTGGAAGGCTGCTTGTCCAACTCCTTCAGTGAGCTTCAGAGTTTCCACAATAACTTTTTCTTCCATGTACCTAACACCATCTAGGACCCGATCTCCCATTTGCTTTTTGTCCTATGTAGTCATTGTCATTGACAGAAAGGGGGAAAGAGGTGCTGCCATTCAGGTCTAGTGGCATTTTACACTCCCTTTGAGAAGGTGCTGCTGACGGTACCAAGGCCAGACTGTGAGAGGAAACATAGGTATGAAACATAGGTATACGTTAGGATGAGGTGACCTGTTTATGGAAAAAGGGCAGGATAAATCTTCATTTTGCCCCATCCACTATGTCCGTCATAGCAATATCTTGAAAACCCAACCAAAGCACATTTTTTTCTTACACACATCCTGACTGACCTATTTTCACAAATGCCTGAGCCAGGAAAAAATACCTACCAAAACTTCTTTTTAAATGGGAAAGGGGGATATGAGCTTGGCAACAACATTTTCTCATGAGGAGGTCAACATTTTGTCAGAAAGAAGGAGAACTATAAGATCTAAAAACTGTAATGACACTGGAAAGAAAATGAAGCTCCTGGCATGGTCATGGTCCCACACATTCTGGTCTGTTGTGTGACACCTTCTTGCCCTTTCTTTTATGGAAAAGAGATCCAACTTAAACACATCTGTAATGTGTCACGCTGGAAGAGTCCTACAGGGAACAGCATCAGCTCAACAGGCGAAAGGACATCACTGGAGATTTAGTCCATCCGAGTTTAATGAAAGAGAAACAGAAATATAAAATTGTCATGCTCCTCATCACAAGAGACAGCAAACAGGAGTTCCATGTCAAAATATTCCATTTTAAACCCAAAATATTTGATTTACAACTTTTCTTCCAAAATTGTATTTTTTGCTAGGAAAATGACACAGTCCTAAGTAGCTTGAGAATATATTTCTACACCTTTTGGCCTCACTGGAAATAAAACAGAAACAAGGAAAAGTGTTTTAAGAGCATACTCTGGTTAAAGCTGGAAATTCCTATAAATCTCATAGGAAATCAGTCTATTCTCAGAAAGATTTTTTACCCAAAAAGGTTTGATAAAAACAAATATACTTCTGAATTGACTCACCAAACCTTTAAGTAACAGGAAATAGCTAATAGAAAAATAGCTTTAAGGTCAAAATTGGTACAGCGACTGGATAAAATAAAAACTAAATGTTCAGTCCAAAATTGGATCAAGCTGCAAAGCTTTACTGAGTTAATAAATTCCTGCCAATTACTTTTTTAAGTATTATTTTTTTATTACTACATCTTTCCATCCTTCCTTGTTCATTAGGAACAGATAACGTATCACTTTTCTCCAAAGTAAAACTAGTCTTCAAGGTATTTCTCCCATTTGAAATGACTCAAAATCTGCTTATATGGGGCATTAAGAGCATGGAAAATTACATTTGTCAGAACAGCTGACAATGGGTCATAATTGTGTCTTGGCATCCACCTAACGGGTCACTGATGGAAGCCATAACACTAGGAAGAGGGAAACACTGGAAGGTTAAGTGATGTCCTTCAGAGCTGTTTATCTGTCTTAGGGCACAGTCATACAAACATTGATAGGACAAGCAGTTACAGAACAGAAATAAAATGAGGCCCTCCACAGTAATTTTTCACCCAGGAAGATGTTTTTCAAGCTCTGTCAATTTGAACAGCCATAAAAAAATACTCCAGTTGAACTACTGTCCCCACACAGTGAATTTAATCCCACCGACAAAAGCCTTACTTTTCTTAATCATTTTTGCAGTTCCCTTCAAAACCTCCTATGAAGCCACATGGCTGTGGACCACAGCTTAAAACAACTGGCCAAGTAGATGTGCATGTCAACAGTCCCTTTGCTCTCCTGATGGTGGTTGGTCTGCTGAGAGTCAACCATCAGGGCATGACGGCATTTACCCAGATCTCGTTCCACTTTCTGTCCTGGGAGTCAAGACCAGCAGGCAGGTGAGAACATCCATTTTCCTCTAGAACTTTGAGAATTGCTTGCTTGGGGAAAACCACTCAAATCTGCCAGAAAGGTCCCTCTCACTGCTGCCAGAAGCCAGACAAGGCTAAACTAGCCAGAGAGACTGAAATAAATCCCTTTATTACATTCTCTGAAACAGCAGACTAACTTAACTTTTTTGACCCACCAAGAAACCAGAAATGATTTGGGGGTTATTCAAAGTTTATCAAGTCTTGAAAGCATTCACACCTTTGCAAGGGCAGTGAATTCACAGCGCTCGCAGGAGTAGAGTAATTGCCTGCAAGGAGACTCCGTCCAAAAAGGTGACTGGATTTTCCTGGGTCTGCAGCAGTTTGGCCAAGATGGCACCCTATCACTTGCTTCCCTATCACATTTCCAAGGGGAAATCGATTAAAACAAATAAATAAACAAATAAATAATCACTCCTGTCAGTAGCTGTGTAGGGGTCTGGGGGCTGCTCCTCTTTTGCCAGAGGATCGACTCTCAGCTGCTGCTCCCTCTCCCTTCTCCCTCTTTCTCTCCCTCCGTGGGTTGATGTTTCCATGGAAACGTCTTCTTTAGTGCCGCTGAAATCACATTGCATTTAAAGCATTAACCCTTCCTTGGGCTGAGGAAGGTCTCAGAACAATTAGGGTTCTTTTTTGTTTGTTTGTTGTTCCACCTCCCCTTTAAACTTTCTTGAGATTTTTTTTTCCCTTCAGTATAAGGAAAACCTCAAGACCGTTCAGCTAGCATTTGTCTGACAAGGGGCAGAGGATGCATCACCAGTGGGGTAGGGGTTAATTTAAGATTTCTTCTTTTATTTTTTTTTTTTTTCAACAGAAATCCATTAACACATTTCTCTACACACTACATGCAAACAGGGAAAGAGCTGTGGTAGAAAAGAAAGTGAAGAGTGAGACAGATGGAGAAGCAAGCCATGAGATGGCACATGTGGGGAGCACAGCTTCAGTTAACACTAGAGCTGAACCCCTTGTAGCCCCGCACTGAACAGCAGCTTCTTCATTGCAAAACATCAGACCTCACCGCTCCCCCTTCAGCCTGCCTCCTCTTCCTCTTCACAATCATGTCTGTAATTAGCCACCTTTGTCTTCATTTGCAGTTTGCACTCCAAACCCTACTGTAACACTTGCTGCAATCAGTGCCCTCCTCACCACCAGCACCGTTACCTTTACCGCTGCTTCTCCTCCTAAACTGCCACCTCTGTCATCTTCCCCATTGGCTCTCTATTGCCAGACACTACCTTCACCAGCACTTCCAACATGGCCATTGCTGGGGCACTGCTGTCTTCACTGCAGCCAGTTCAACTGAACAACCACTGCCACTTTCTGTGCTCCCACTGTGGGCCAACAAGCCTCTGAAAGCCATGATGTTCCATCCAGGTGCTCTCTGGACCACAGGTCTCAACTCAAAAATTACTCTGCAAATTCTCAGCCCACAGCCTTTGCTTATCCCACCTCAGTCACAGCCATAAACCCTCTGTGCTTTTCTTCCATTGACTTCATCCCTTTTTCAAACACTGGGAAAATATAAAAGGGAGATAAATATAAAGAATCTCCTTGCAGTCTTTCACCCGGGTTCCTACACTTGGCCATCCATGCCTCCTTTCTGCCCCAAAGTCCAATGACTTGACAGCTTGCAAACCCCTTTCATTACCTCTACCTGCACATTTACAGGGTCCATGTTCCCTTGCACTATCTATTTTGAGTTTCCCAACAGACACTGAATGCTTCAAGCATATCTCACCGTCCCCATCTCTTGCCCCGAAAGTCAGAGTGTGAAGCCTCCTGCTTTGAGCTGGGTGCATATGTAGTGCCATGAGGATAGATCAGTGTGGGAGAAAGATGCTATTCTGAAATGAATTATAAATATGGATAATAAACTCAACCTAAGTCTTTGCTGCCTGTCTCTAGTGGCTTCCCAATATGGGAGATAGAAATATCATGGGTACATTTTGAACACGGCTGGGAACACTGCCAAAGTCCTACTCAGAGTTCACACATTTACATCATTTATATCACATCCGACTTGTACCTTGTATTATTAACTTTGTAGAGTGTTTTGCGATGTAGTCTGCAGTCCAGGTTCTGTTAAATAAAGTTACACGCCCTCTCTCTCTTCCTTTTGGTAAAAGAAAAGAGTGATGTCTGGGGCTACACAAGGTCTTGCTAAGCACAGGGAGGGCCACTGTGTCTGCTGATACAGTCAGTGCACTCCTACATTCTCACACAGTGCTTTGCAAAACTTTTTGGGATCCATTCCTGGGGCCTGAAAGGTGCATAAGTAAAGGAAATATTTGCCTTCTGGTCAACAGTTCAACTCCTGGACCAGATTGGTAATAACTGAAGATTTTTTTCTCTGTTCCTGGATTTTCAGGAGCCTCTGTGAAACATACAGATGGGGTCCACCTGACAGGTACCCAACATGGCATTGTAACTATTCATGCTTCTTCCTCAGCAGTGTCAGAAAAAAGGTTGAAGGCAGAAGGAGGTGAACAACCCAGGGCATGGGACTGAAGAAATTATGTGTGTCTAGAACACAGCAAAGGCATATCAACAAACAAAGAGGTAGAGCATTGTTGACAGATCAGACTCTTTTCCTCCTGTGGGACAGACCACAGTCTATGGTAGCTGAAAATCCATCACCTTCCACGAATTCATGCAGAAGAAGAGGAACTCTATGACCCAGCACTGTGACTTTGTGGTTTTGTAAATGGATCATTTTTCCAACAGCCTGAAGAGACTCCAGGTTGGTCTAGATGATCTCCAGAGGTCCCTTCCAACCTCAACCATTCTGTGATTATATTCCATCACCTACTCCACATGCCCAATTTAGACTCTGTGACTCTGATGGCATCTGAGGCCAGGCAAGCAGCAAGTGACTCAGACGCCTGCAAGACACAGACAATGGGGAGAGGTAACTACAACACGTAGGTTAGGTGTCTGCAGCAGACCATCTGACTGTAGTTGCCTATACAAAAAAAGAAACAAAATGCGCAGGCTCAATGTTTCATGAACAAGAAAAGGGAAAGAATCAACTTCAGCCCATGTTGGTGTGTCTCCAGTGAAGTAAATGTGCCATCTTACACTAGAGCTGCATTTGATCTTGAATTACTCCTCTATTTCTTCTCTAGGAATAGGTCACTTGAAAGAAGCCTCAGGCATGATGCTAACATCATGTCCAATAAAAGACTCTCAGGAGGTCTGAAATAAGTACAATGTTCAAATTTGGGATATATTAACTGAATCCTTTCCCTTCTCCCTCCTGAACAGTCAGAGTGGGAAATCTCCCAAGAATATTTCTTTTCTCAGGAGACTTCCAGGACTCCTTGGACGTAGAAATACTGTGAATAAGATTTTCCAGTATGCATCATCTGATGATCCCAGACCACAGTGTCCACTGCGGGAAGCCTGAACACAGTACAGATGGAAACAGCAAGCGTGCTGGGAGTGAAACCAGAATATTTCAATGGAGAGTGCAGCAAAGGGTCAATTCTCATGTCTTTTACCATATCACAGCTCCATCCAGTTTAACCAGCCCTGCTACCCAGAGCAGCAAAGGTATCGGAGTACTCCAATGCTTTTCAGAGATATCTAGGCAAGTTTGTTTAATCTGAGCAGAAACTTAACTGATCTGACCTTTAATTGGTGCATAAGCTAAAAAACTACAATATAACCCATAAATGTCACACACAAGTCCTGACAGCATGTGGACATACCCTGAAAGCTTGGGAATTATCTTGAGCACCAGGTGGGATAATGTGGGTTCTAGTTCTGGTCTCATTCAATACCTTCGGCTGCATCATTTCTGCAGCTCTTGCTGTGCACATATTGAGGCAGCGTATGAGTTGTCTGCACCCTTTTCTGTTGGCAGCAGTCACTATGATCACTTCAGAAAAAGCAGCCTCCAGAGGAGGTACCTTTCAGAAATCTCTCACTCCTCCTTTTTCCCCAACATATCTTGGGCACTTAGACCTCATTGGTTCAGACTCCGGACTGTAAATGACACGATCCCTTCAAAAAATGTGACATAACCTCTAGTGTCACATAAGCATTTCCCAAAGTCATACCCTGCCAGGATGCCCATCATATGGAGCTCCCCCCTGCAGCTTCCCACCACCCTCTCTTCCAGGAGGACTTCAGAGTCCAAGCCAGAGACTTCCCTCTTGCCCAGGGACAAGTTTTCAAAGAGGCAGATGGAGCCTCCCCTACCCACATCAAACTGAAAGCAAACTTTTAACATCAAAAAAACCCCTCCAACAGGTGGAGGGGGATCTGAAATTCTTTGGGGATTTTAACTTTTCCATGGCAACAGGCTTGAGAAACAGGAGGGCTGGGGAGGGGGGCGAGGAGAGGGAGGGAAAGGAAGGCAGAGCGCTGAGGAGGGAGAGAGCAGCGCTGGTACATTGCCATGGAAACCCTCTCGCATCAGCAGCCAACTGCCAAAGTCAGTCAGCATCCCAGAAATGGGCTCAGAGTGGGGCTTGGGAGGGTCTGGGCCGAGGGGTGGGAACCATCACCTGGCCAACCCCAAGGGTACCTCATCCCCGCAAACCCCAGCCCTGCTCTTCTCCCCCTTCCCTACCAGCCATGACACTTCTGGTCGCCTCGCCTCCGCCAGACAGAGCCAAATTTGGCCCAGCTGAAGAGTGGGAGGAAACACGGATCAGCAAACGAAACAACCGGGGCGGACGGGAAGGAGTGAGGCAGGGAGGGATAATTTTTCTGATAGCCGTTGGTTTGCTTTCCACCTTTCTGGATCAATTTGGACCACGCAGATGTATTTGTTTTCACACCCCAGATGGCTGTAGAAAGAGGATGTCACTCCTAATCACTGAAATCGAGATGGAAATGTTACTTCCCTGCAAACTTAGCTACTGAGGCAAGAAGAAGGGTTGTGTCTGACTAAAAGTTGTCAAGTCCATGTTTGCACAGGGCCACGTCCCTTTTGACTGTGTCTGTCCCACTCAGTACAGCAAATGTCCCAACCTATCTCTAAGACATGACAGATGCCACCATGTTGTGGCCAAGTGAAAAATTATAGGAGGTTCTGCTAATGGAAATGAAGCACACTGTGAAAATGAGTTAATACTGCCTTCCAACCCTCTTCTGCAACACTTGGAGGGCAGGCAGCTCAGTGGAATGAACGATCGGTCATTCACACCTCTTTGCACGCTGTATTTCATCAGAAGCCTTTTACTGTCATAAGAAGTGGTCAAAGACTGAATTTAGAGAAAGAGCTTAAAAAGGGCTGGCAACTTCTGTGAACCCTTGCTAGTATTTATAGTCGTACCCCTAGGATGGTAAGGGATGGATGAGTCGTTTCAGGCTGCAGACGGCTGCAGACGGCAGGAAGGAATTGACTCCTACTCCAACCACACAACTGGCTAAGCAAATTGTGGAGGAAGATTCCCTTCTCCTGAAGCATCTGTTATCACCCATCTGATTGCACAATGAATCAGTAGTATGAGGACAGGCTGCTGTGAGGGTGGGGGAAGAGGGAGACAAAGACTGCAAATCAGGCAGTTCTAAAGCAAGGAGATGCTCGTTTCCACTTTGTCACAGGAAAAAAAACATGGACCAAACAGAAAGGGCCTGGACTGTATACCTTTAAGCTATGTGTTTGGATTACTACTGACAGCATAGCACCAATGAAGCAGCTTAACTTTTAATGCAACAGCACCTTGGTTTTACTACACATCCTTCAGAGCAGGGGATCCCAAAATGTTCCACACTCACCATTCACTTCTCTAAATCATCAGCACTGATGAAATAAAGCACTGACAATGCTACAGTAAAAGGAAAATCCTTACCCTTGTACTTCATGCACAGAGCCCAGCCACAGCTCTGCTGGATCACCAATTGATTCATCTGCATTTCTCTGTTTATTACTGCAATTGGAGCCCAAGCCCAGGCCATCAGACCACTTTTGAGATATTCTCACTGCTAGTCATGTTACCTGGGATAAAGGGAAAGACTGGCAGAATTTTTCCCAACTTTCCTGATGAGGGAAGAGCAGCTGACTCTTCTGAACTGTGTAACTTCTTAGGTGTCTGATATAAAGCTACCATAATGATACCTTCATGAGCTCAGCATGAAAGTGAAAATTGCCAATATTGGTGCAGGCTCCTATCTGGACTGTTGGTGGGACTTGGAACTGGTCTGTATTTTGAAGGATGAAAAAACAAATTATAATAATGACCTGTTATAGACTTAAGTACCAAAATGGCTAATGTGGAAAAGAGTCAGCGTGGGTTTGGTTTTTTTTCACATTGACTTTGCTTGAGCAGCAACCAATAAGTTAAATCCAACTTAGTGCTGATTTCCAGATCTATACTGAGAAGATCTTGGTAAACCTGCTCAGTTGGGACCAGTGCAAACAGGTGAGCTCACAAGGGATATTTCTATTCCAGCTAGACTCATTTAAAAACTTGAAGTAAGATGATGGGTATCATTTTGTAGGCTAATATGAGGGCTGATAGTGGGACAAGGTAGTAGGCCCAGATGAGTTTAAGTTTGGGTCATAGCTAGTTGTGAGATGTGGTCTAATTCAGAGCCTGGACAAGGTAGCATGCCCCATGGGCAGCAGAAAGCTGTGAGGGCTCTCTCTCTGCCCTAATTCTGACCCAGTAGTTGAGACAAAACTGTGATCCCTCTCCAAAGGACACAAATTCCCTTCTCCAGCAAAGCTGCATCTTCAACTTCATCAAAGGTGAGGGCAGCAACCAAAGAACACTGCTCTCTTGAGAGGACAGTTCTCAGCCCAGAGCCCTTCACTGTGCATACAACAACTAAACATGCACCAATAACAGGAGCCAATCTCAAATATTTTCTTTCTGACCTCACCACCACAATTATCATGTTCTTCAGAAGTACTCTGCAACACAGGATGTTCTAGTCAAAAGGGGAAAGAATGACTTCTTGTGGCCCCAAGTCTGGTTCCAGAGACATTCTACTCCTAAGCTCAGTGGAGGCTCCCAGCCAGCCCACCCCCAGTTATTTACTGGTCAGAGACAGTACCAAACAGAAGCCTGTGCCTGGAAGCTGGACTTCTGTGGGCTACCTTGTGCCTGGCACTGAACTTTTCTTATCCTGGTATCCCTTGCACTTGTGTCTGCCTCTGCAGAAATGGATAGGCTATTAAGTATGGACTTGTATCACTTACAAGAGCTTTTCTGGCCCATCTGTGAAATTGCTCTCTGTCTCTTGAAGGCGTGTGCAAGAGACGTTCTCTTCCCCCCCTCCACATCCTCCATTGACAGATCGGGTCTGTCAGCTTGTCAGCTCTCATTGGGCACTGTTTGACATCAGTCCACATTGGGGCAGTGAAAATCTGTTTGCAGTCAGCTCTTCCAATAGCTCCTGTAGAAGAGGGGAGGCTGACCCACTCCAAAATATGCTGCCTCAGCTGGCTACAAAACAGCCACGGATGATAGTGGTGTTTGAAAACAGCTTGTGCCAGGGTGACAATGCTACAGGTTTCTTTAGGGTCTGCTGGGCAGGGGGAAGGCTGAGAGCTGGGATGGGGACCTCATGGCTCCTATATCCCACACACAGACATTGCCACCAAGACCAGTAGCCAGTGACCAAAGAAGAGGAAGTTTGCATGGTGGAGGTTGTGCAGGGATGCAGCTCGGTGATCTGGGCTCTGGAATAAAGTTCCGAGCATCCCTGGCCTCTCAAGTTGCAAATGTCATCTGTCAATCCCAAGCTCAGTCCTTCTGGAGCAGCTCTGACAGGGGTAGCTGAGAAGGGACATCAGAGGCTAGCTAGGCCTGCAGGGCCTCCAGAGGGTCAATTGCCATGGTACATCAAATAGCCAGTCATTCAAAATAGGGTTTCTTGACTCTGCTTTCTTAATGTCTAAAAAAATTACACTATTTGATATCCCTGAAAATCCTTTCCAGAGTCTTTACAGAAAGTCAGAATCAAGGCTATTGTGGCTCTCACTGTGTCTTGGAAGGAAAATATTAAATTATTAGGAACACTGAAGTTGCCATCGTGGCCCCCTCCTCTCCAGTTCATTTTATTTTGACATAGGAAAAATTATGTGAGACTAGCTGGGTTTCTAGGAAGGAACTGAGGTGCTATAGTGGGCAGTTCAGAGACTAAAAAGATCAAGTGCAGTCCGCAGAGATTCTCAAAGGAAACCATTTTGACAGGGAAAGAGGGAACTATGCTGAAAATTCACGTATGTGTCCAGTTTCAGCCTTGCAGTTCCACTTGCAGCGGTAAGCCCTCATTTAGCAAACACTCACTCTGTAAAGACTTTGACCCTATTTGGCACTGCAGCCCTTAATTGGCAAAACACTTCTACAGATGAGCTCTTCAAATTGCAATTTCGTGCTCTCCTGTAAAGTAAGATTTGTTTAGGCCGTGAAAGGAGAAACACCTGATGTGATTTCTGTGCCTAGACAACAAGATTCCAGATACTGTCCAGTCCCACCACACCATGCACTGTGACACAAGCAAATAAAAACAACACTCAGAATGAAAATATCACCACAGCAAACAAGACTTTTAGAGTTACAGAGAAATTCAGGTTAGAAGGGACCTCTGGAGGCAACCTGGTATAGCCCTCCACTCGAAGGAGGGCCAGCTTAGGTCATTTTTTCACATTCGTTTTCCAGTGAAATAACCAAACATCGAACTATGATCATGAACTTACTTGTGACCTATTGCTTCATGTCACAGTCACCCATTCTTACGCACCTGTAGAACACACACACACACAGTTTTCTAGCTCCACCTTTGAACAAGGGTGAACAATATGTCTTTCCAGTTATTCTAACAAATAGTGTAATAAAAAACAGCTAAACAAGCAAAACCACTAAATCACCCTGCAGTCAGGTACGATGGGTAAAGACTAGGAAGGAGACTGGACCAAGAAAAGAAAGAGAAGGGCAAAAAAATGACTGTGGAAAGGGGTGGATGGAGAGGCAGAATGTTGTAGCAAGGGGAACCTCTGGATATGTATTAGCAGTAGTGAGAAACATTAAAAACCTCATGAGCAAGGTTTAGTTTTTTCTGAGTTTCCTAGCCCAGCACTTCATAGCCATAGTGATGGACAGTTGAGCTGAGTAGCCATGTCTTAGATACTGAAGGGAGCCTCCTTGCTCTCCAAGTCTCCTTCCCACAGAGCCTCAGTGGGTGCCAGCTGCACGCTGGAGTCCCTGACCACAGTGTCTGCTCTGCTACCACTTCAGTCAGGAGCTACCACAGGTGTAGGCAGAGGGACCATGGCAGAAACAGCTCAGGTGCACAGCTGTAGGAGTGAAAAAAAGCTGATGATGACATCGGAGGGGCAGCTGCAGTTCCCTTCCTTGCACCAGGACACACAGTAGAAAAGAGGAATGAAAGCCCCAGAGTGAGTGGTGAGGACATGGCCAGGCTGAGTCACCTAAAGATGAAGCTGTTCTCCACCTCACAGCCCTGCCCTGTGCATCAGTTTCATCATTATCCATTACAATGGTGGCAGAGGATTCCCACCCTTGAACAGAGCTATGAGAGGAGTATCTGCAACTCCCTCCCATCACTGCCCAAATGAACTTATTCCTGTCTCTGCAGAATTGATGCATCAGCCTTTATTGCTCCTATCAGCCCTGTGTAATCACAGGGGGCCAGTCCTATTCAGAAAGCTAGCTAAACCATTCTGGTATTTTTTTAAGCTATTTGTGATAATATTCCCTTAAAGCAGCTATTTTCATACTTGAATTAGACACTGGGGTTTTGGGTCTTCTCCTTTTAGCCTTTTACCTTTCATACATTTTACATTTGCTGTATCTTAACCTCAGGAAATACTATTTGTTCTTGGAATACTGAAGAAGGTATGGGAGGGTTAAACAAGGAAGTCTCAAGAAATTAGTACTGAGATGGAAGAAATATAAGCAAGCTCTCTCAAAGATAAATGTGGCCTCAGCTGAAGGACTGGGAAATACACATAAAAGAAACAATGCCTTCAGAGTGCCTTGCAAAAAGCATCATCATGGGATGGGAGGGAAACAGGTGAAAGAAAGGATGCATCTCCTGGTGCATGCTCTGGTCAGTGCCGCTTGGCAGGGAGAGATTTTCCTGCTGTACCCACAGACGTTCTGGGCCAGGCTTGGCAGAGGAGTCTCCTTGCCAATTCCCTTTAATAACAGGGTCCTATGAATTTTTGTGAGGTTCCTCTAGAGTCATCAGTAAGGCAGGTGACTACCAGAAGGAATTTACTATGAATCACAAGCCTGAGGAGTTTGCTTTTTACTCCTACCTCCCAGATGTTGATGTTAAATAAAAGGAGCTGAGGTGGGGCTGGGAGAGGGCTATGGGCCCCCATGCATAATGTGGGGTACCCCAGCTCTTGCTGGCTCTTCAGGAGTGTGCAGCATGCCTGAAGAGCCAGCTTGCTATTTCAGATGAGAGCTTCAGGCAACAGTAAGCCCTGCAGCAAAGGGCTTGGCACTCACTTGGGACTAAAAACAGAGCACTTCTTATTAAGCAGGCTGATGTAAAGCCCAGAGCAGGGGGGGAGGCAGGAGGGATGATGCATGAAGGAAGGGCATGTGATATTCATTCAGTAAAAGAAAACCAACAGCTAAAGAATGCACAAGGTTAATATCAGCTGCTTTTCCTGCCCTAGAGCCTCTTGGTTCTTGGAAGCCCAATTGTCTGGGGTGTTTTCTTCACACACACGCACCAGAAACATGCACCACACTCCCTCCCTCATGCTCCAGAGCATCTCCAGCTGGAAAGAGGAGCAGATATTATCCAGACCACAGACTAAAGAGAAGATCTCTGCAGGAGGAGTGCTTAACTCAGAGCAGGACTGGTCCTAGCCCAGAAATCATCACTCTCTCCAGCTCCAGGGCTGGAGCAGCTGTCCTGATGGCAGCCATCTCCAGCCCCCGAGGAAACACGCAGCCACCCACTGCAAATGGGAGAGCAGCCATGGTCTTGTGGGAAGTACATGCAGGGTGGGAACACCCACATCTTCCCCATATCTATCTCTCTTCATTAGTCCTCCTCTAATCCTCCGGCTTTCCCCCTCTATCTTGGTGCTTAGAGGCTCTCCCACTACAACAACCTCTGTGATTCAAGAGACTGAGGGTGGCACAGGCTCCAGGTCCCATGCTCCAGCACGGCAACCTCACCCACAGCAAGGGCCAAAATGAAAACCCTCTTCAGGTCAGGAGAGACGCTAATCACCAGTCTCCAGCCCATGTAGCTCTGGGTCTGGTCACCACTGCTACCCCCGCTGCTTTCTGCCTGGTTTATAACAGTTTCTAGATGTTTCTCATCATAAATTGGTCCTGCTCTGCCTTTCGCTGTCCTCAAGGCACAGTACAGCCTCTCTGCACAGTGTTACATGGCCCAGAATCCAAGATCACTGGTAACCACATTCGAAAGGCAGAATCAATGGGGGAAACAAGAAAGTCCATTTCAGCTTCAAGTGACAGCCAGGGAGAGCTAACGAAGACAAAGCAGCAAGGGTGGCAAAGTAAGACAGATGGACAGACAAGGAAGATGGTGCAAAATTTATATTTTCTATTACCCAGATGTAAATGGATTTGTTGCCCTGCAGCAATTTTCAATAGCTGGAAACTGGTCCACAAGGTCCCAGAGGAAATTAGGATGCCGTATTGTCCAAGAGAGCTGAGAAGGCGGATTCAGTGCTGAGATATTGCTCACTGGGTGTCCTTTTAGATTCATAGCCCTATCAAAATACTGGTCTCAATATTTTCTTCACACCACAACCAGAAGGACAGAAGAAATCTGCTCCACTGACCACCTTTCTCCCCCAACCTGACCCAGCCACGTGCATAACGAACTAATAATTCAGTCATGCACGTTCACCACACTCTCACTGCAGCCCACATGCTCACCCACCTGCTGCCAGAATAGGCACCCCCCCATTGCCAGAATTGGTCAGGCATGTTTCTTCTCCCACTCACACAGTCCCACACAGCTCCATCCACACCTCGACTCTGTCTGCCTTTAACAACTGTCTCGAGCTCTGGGAAGGAGCACTGCAGATTTGCATCCCTGCCTTCCCTCTAACTGCTCATTCGTTGCATCACAGAACATGCCCTGAGCTGGAATGAAATTTTGCCTTTTGCATATCTTTACTTTTTTACACTTGCTGCCCATGCTGGTTGCCTAAGGGATGGGAAGGACGTAGGAGGGTATTAACAAACTCTTTAACATGATACCTCTTAGAAATAGAACAGCTGCTGCTATCTACCTCGCTGTCTTTTGCTTGAGTTAAAATCAGGCAATGGACCCACTGGCTTTTTTTTCTATGCCCACAGGGTGTCGTCTGGCACACCAGAAATTTGGGGTCAGCTGCTGGTCCATCACTTCTAAAAGTTTGTGCTCACACGCTAGTCTCAAGTTTTACAAGGTGTGAGACGGAAAGTGGCTTCAGACACTCTTCAGAGCTCAAGAGGTGATGCTTTTGTGGAGACAGAGCCTTTTACAATTCACATCCATTTTTCCACATCATTGTTCACAGGCCTTTGAATACACATCCTCTGCCCTCTCCACTGCCTTCCTCAAGTCAGTCACCAAGATCTTCCTTTCCCCTCCAAACACCCCACTAGTTAAACCCAGTATTTAAAGCACAGAGACCTCAAGTCCTAAATGCCTGACTGTTCAGGCAAGGATGTCAACCAAGGTCTCCATAGGAAGGCCCCCTAAATTTGAAGATGTCATATATACTGATATAGAAGAATTTATCTAAATCCCTTCTTCTGAAGGAATTTTTTTTCAAAGAAAATACTTAGATCTTCTTTGAAGTCTGTGGTATCCAAATACACTCACAATGGGGTACAGTGCCAGCCCCAGCCTTGACTAAGGATAGATCTGACTGTAGTGACAGTGAAACACATGTGTTACTAATGCAAGCATTTTATGTGCACAAATAGTACCAGTCAGTAGGACCAAGTCAATCTTTTCTCCCACAAGATCTTCCATCCTTCTCTACTGATGGGTAGCCCAGGCTACTCAGGAACATGAGCAGAGAAAAACCTGCTCCAACACTTTTCCCTGGATGCTGGTTCATGACTGTCATGCTGAGGAACCAGAACTACATCCTTTCACTTATGCCAGCTCACTGAGTTCCACTCTCCACTGCTAAAGTCACAGACCCAGGTTCTATCTCAGCTATGCAAGTAAACCTCCATGACTCCACTTGGTTTTTATCTGCTGCCCAGTTCTTCTGCAGCACTTAGTCTTCCTCATTTTGGACACTCTGGTACTACAGATTTACACCACGATAATTAAGGGTTGAGCCTGAGTCTGTCTCCACTAAAAGAAGTTTGCTATAAAAGTACACAGGGAATTGTACTTCACAGGGTAAATAGATTCTGAGTCCCTAAAGTATCACACCTGAGACAGAAACTGTGCTTCCAACTCTTCTAATTGCTATAGTTAAATGTTCATATCACTCCATTACACACATCTTAATTAATCCGCTGATTGTTCCTATACTTTCCCAGATTAGGATACCCTCTCCTAGAAAACATTAGCTTATTAACCCCAGTCACTCCTTCCAAAGTAGTCCCAGAACAGAACATTGCCTACCCAGTAAATGCGAAGGTATTCATAATGTTCTGATTTATCAAGAGGCATTGCAAAATCTCTCAGAAGTATTTGAGTGGAGGAATAACACACAGGCTCTTTCAGAAGCATCATTAAAACCAGACAAACCTCTCAATCCATTTAGCGAACTGCCTGAAGGTTGCCTTTTCAGAGAGGGGAAACAGAAGCAAATACAGCATGCTGAAATTGAATACATGCAGTGCCACAGGCACCAGCCCTCTTGCGCATCATTTGAGATGCTGATGTTTTCTCCTGTTTCCTCTTTTTCTTCAATCTATACTCAGTACATTTCAGGCTCGTGTGAGGAGGCATCATAATAGCCCTGGAGATTTTTATTTATCCCTGAGAAAGGTATAAAGTGGGCAGCAGCCAGGGAAGTTCCCTTCACTTGTCTGCTGAATAATAGCCAGAAAGGATCACTTACCTGCCAGGAGAAAGCAGTTCATAACCCTGCGCAGGTCCCTGCCCCTTCTGTTGCAGATGACTCACAGGAACTGTCTGAGGAGGGGACTGGCTCAGGAGAGGGATTATGTCAGCTCTGAACCAAAGTGAGATACCTTGTTCATCTCACAAGTCCCACCACGTTGCCATTAGTAGGCAGGAATACTTAGTGAATGCTAGTGGCGAAGTTCAAGGCTGTGCCACCTATTCCCCAGAGCCACAGGGTTTCTGTTTCCTAAGTCCCCTCCCAGAGCAGAGAATGCCTGTGCTGGAGCCCACAGAAGTGATGCTTTCCACTGGGCTTTCTGCAAGGGGAGGCCAAGGAAGGATGCATCAAGTGTCAGAAGGCTGTTGAAACAAATTGCCAAATCTCTCTCAGCATCCTGACCCCAAACTTCCAGTCTGCCACACTCTGTAGCACACAGCCAGAGCTCTCAGCTGGAGCCTGTAACCTCATCATGCCACTGCAGTCCTAGAAATTTTTTACGAAAAGTGAGAAAAACCAGTAAGTCTGGCATTGTTTTCTTCTCATAAAGGCTGCTTATGTTTGGCAATGATTCATCAGCTGCATGGTTTGACGCACTTTGTTGAGGGAAGGACTGCAAAATACAGCCCCATAGCTGAACACCCATGGTTGAAGTAAGGACAAAGAGAGAGAAGGAGGAGAAAGATGGCCTGTGGAGGACTGGATTTTTTCCACTCTTTCATTTGTTTGTTCTAACTGCTTGGCTGGTTGGTTTTAGTTCCACGCTGGGGACTGGCACTGGTTTTCTTTCATTGTGTGACATGCATTTATAAATTAGTATTAAAGGTGCTGAAAGCCCGGGGCAGGCACTATTTATTTTTTCTTTTTCAAGAAACTTTGTTTTTAATTCCAACTGAAATAAATCAAATCGTTTCTCTGCTGGGTGACTGAGTCCCAGGTTCAAGCCCCTACAAAGACCTGTTCAGCCAGTGAGCAGACCTCCCTTGACCTCATAAAAATGCTCCAAGAAACCCACACAGAGGTGAAATCTGCATTGCTGAGGCTGGTGCCACTGTCTCTTCAGGCTGCCCTCTGCTTCCCACCATAAAGCCTTCCTTACAGATTCCTCCAGCTATGCCAGATTTTATCTTTCAGATTGAAATTTTCCATATCATATGCTTTTGCCAGGTTCGATATTTGAGGAAAACGGAAGCAAAAGTGTCTGTCCATTTCCAAAAACAAGCAAGAGGAAGGAAGCTATTTTACCAGCATTAAGAAAATAATTGTGACCTTTCTAAAAAGCTCCAGCAAGTTCTCTGCTTTCAAGGGATTTGAATTTTGATGAGAGGGGAAAGAAAAGGTTCCTTTCATGTCACATGCTGATTTTTGCAGTACTTGTGAAAAAGTAGACAGGTCATAAGCCTTTGGAAAAACTGCAATTTACACTTGTTCAATAGAGACTTAATAGAACTTAAAAAAAAAAAAATTAGAAAGAAAAAAAAAAAAAAAGAAAAGAAAAAACAACAATCATCTTTCTAAAATCTTCTCCTCACTGGGTCTTCTGTATTCTAGGGGACTTACTCTGCACATGAGCTCAAGGAAGGTCTACCTCTGGGCTTGGGAAGCAAGAGAAGGAGGGCTGTACCTCTTGAGTCTACATCTCCCCCGATCCTACTTGCTCCCCACACACAGGAATTGCTGGAAAAGGCAGCTGGCTAACTCCAAAGTAGTATGAAAGGACCAAGAAAGTGATCAGGATACATTGACTTGGGACACTGGAAGAAGAATGGGGCTGAAATGCTACATGGGAAGTGTAACACCTCTACCATTTGGGCAAAGACACTGGGAATTGCTGGGGCTGAGAGGAGGGGAAGATGAACAGGACAAGGAGCCAGAATGTGAGATAAGTGGAAATGGATGAGAACAAGAGTCCAGAAGTAGAAACTGAATTTTTCTAGATCCAGGGTTGATAACTTAGACGAGATATCTATAAGGCAGATCCTAGCTTTGCTAGGTAAAAACTGGACTGGGACTAGAAGCCAGAACGGCAGAAGAGACAAGGCAAGCTGGAGGAGACAAAAGGTAACAATGGGGAGAGAGAAAAGCTGAAAAGTTCCTGACCACTTAACCATGTACTTTGCCAAAGTTTGGGCTTATTCATTACACAAAGTCAAGCACTGCAACATGGGGAAACGTCAGCATTACATTTGTTCAAGCAATGTGAATGCAGTCCATTTTGCATAACCTTTACGAATCAGTCCTGAATAACATAATCAATGGCAATTTTTCTTGCGGGACCCCTGTCTCATTCAATGCACCAGATGGATTGAACTGGTAATCGAGCTTAGCTGTTTGGAAAGTGGGCAGTAATCAAGGGAGAGGTAGAGAATGGCTGGGACAAACAAGATAATTATATGGCTAAACCAACTGAAAGCTGTACTGCAAGGCTGGATTCATCTCTACCTCTGCACAAAAGTCATGGTGATGAGGATGGGATGGAGTGGAGTGGAGTGGAGTGGAGTGGAGTGGAGTGGAGTGGAGTGGAGTGGAGTGGAGTGGAGTGGAGTGGAGTGGAGTGGAATGGAATGGAATGGAATGGAATGGAATGGAATGGAATGGAATGGAATGGAATGGAATGGAATGGAATGGAATGGAATGGAATAGAATAGAATAGAATAGAATAGAATAGAATAGAATAGAATAGAATAGAATAGAATAGAATAGAATAGAATAGAATAGAATAGAATAGAATAGAATAGAATAGAATAGAATAGAATAGATCTCTATTGGAAGGGACCTACAATGATCACCTAGTCCAACTGCCTGACCACTTCAGGGCTGATCAAACGCTAAAGCATGCTGTTAAGGGCATTGTCCTAATGCCTCTTAAACACTGAGAGGCTTGGGGCATCGACCACCTCTCTAGGAAGCCTGTTGCAGTGTTTGACCAACATCTCAGTGTATAAATGGTTCCTAATGTCAAGCCTAAACCTTCTCTGGCTCAGCTTTGAACCATTCCCAGATGTCCTATCACTGGATACCAGGGAGAAGAGATCAGTAAAATCTCTTAAACCAGATTATTTGCAAGCAGTCACTGAATCTGTATGCCTTATTTTCTGGATGCTTGACAAAAGCTGGACAAACCATCTGCCTCCTTTTTTGGTCTAGTTGCAGTTCCAAACAAAAGTAAGTGCTGTATTGAAGCTTAGTTTGGACAAATGAGTAAGTATAAAGTTTTTGCTTCATTGAAACAAAACATACAGTTCAGCCCACCTTCTTCTGAATCTGAACATTTTCAAACATCTTTTTTTTCAAATAAAAGGAAGATACATATTGAAATTAAAAACTAATTTGAATAAGAAATTAAATATTTCATCTCAAATATATTGAAAGAAATAATTCAAATTAAAATTTAAAAAGGGAAACAGTTTGGAGACTGTTTTGTTTTTCTCCTGGGTTCAAGATGATTTCTGCAAAACAAACAATTAAACAGGGTACAAATAAACAGCTCATATAACTTGCATGTCACCAAATCTTCATCTCTACATTAATAAAGAATCAATGAAAAACAGTGCTCAGTTCTAGTTCAGACTTGGCAGGGGGCAATTCGAGGAATTGCTCAGTTGAAGTCAAAGAGAAATTTGCTTTGAACACAGAAAGCATTCTGTAATGATCAGTACTTTGAATAACGAGATTCTAGGTGCCTCAGATGGGCCATGAAAAATTAATAGACATTTTTGACCTTAATCTTGCTGCACCTCAGTTCTCCACCTGTACAATGGATTTACATAAAGCAGCTTGTGTCCTCTTATCTCACAGAAGTAGGGTGAAAATCCATGAACTTCATGACGTACTGAGATCCTGCCCTAATGTGTGCCACAGATAACACCTTGAGACGAGGAATCCTCTCTTCTCAGCAGCCCGTGAAAACAAGCACAACACGAAGCTTAAGACTACACATTAAACAGGGTGAAGTAAACAAAATACTGAATCACTGCTCAGTCAGGAAATGTCACCCATCCTGCACACAGAAGCAAGCAGGGGTGCTGTCCTGAAAGACAGTACATGGTCTTCAAACCACTGCTCTATAATGCATAGGTAGAAGACTGCCAAATTAAGGTTGCAGCCTTAATTCTGCCATTTCTTTCCATTTGAAGTGCTTGCCTTTGCAACCTAAATAATATTCGTCTGACACAGTTGTGTGTACATAATATATGAAAGACTCTTGGCTTGGAGGTCTTGGACTTCACACAACATTGCAGCAGTCCCCCTGAGTTTTCATCCCCAGTTATTTTGCTTCCAGCTCATACCAGTTTTGCAGCACTGTATTAGAGCCTGCCTTTTCCTGTCTCCCTCCTTTACCACATGTCCTTCCTCAGACCTGTTTTCTCACCTCCAGCCACCCACCCAGCCAGCTACCCTGTGCTGACTTTCATTACTGCATCATTAATTATTTGCTTGGGCGATCAGGATCGTAGGACTCCAAGCACAGACAGAGGTCTTGCTATGTTAGATATAAAGCAGCAAATACGACAGTTAGAGGCTTCCTAATTTTAGGGCAGAACTGCAATAGTGTTGGTTTTCTACGTCCTTTCCAGGTCTGGTCTGTGCTGCAGAGGTGCCTGCTTCCATCACTTGCTCCTTGGCAACCTTCCACCCAGTAACTGTACTGGTGGGAGGCAGAAAGAAAATCCTTGACTCATCACACCTGTCTCTAATTTCAGTTCTCATGGTCCTTCTAGCCCCAGATTCCCTAAGATTTTCACTGCTTTATAGCTTCTCTGGTCTTATAGTCTTTATCCGTATCTGTTTAGCCGAACAGAAGCTGAACTGTCCCTTACTTCTTAGCTAAGAACACAGAAACTCTGGGAACTTGGTTTGGGGTAAAATTCCCTTCGGAGAACTTCTGGTAAGGTTTTATTCATCCTGCAAAATGTGTCCTAAGCCTTATGTAAAGACTGTGCAGGCAACACATTCACATCAAACGAAACAAAGGCATCATATTAGGGTGGGAGTAGGAGCTGAAGTTTAAAGGGTTCTGTGCAGAGGGAAAAATAATTTTGAAATTGCCAAAAAGGAACTACTTAAAAAAAAAAAATCAAGGCTTTTTAATTTTTGAAGTTTCTTTTCTACTAAGAATACGTTTCAGAAGTTGAAAATATCCAAACAATAGAAGAAGACCAACCCAGTCCAAAACAGTGATAATCCTCTTCTCCCTGGCATCATGACACCAGTCAGAGCAAGATTCCCCCTTCGCTGACATCCTCCTTTTTATTATTCCCTTTCTCCCTTCCTCCCTCTCTCCTGGCTCTCTCCTTTGGCTTTCCCTGGTGAACAGTGAGCCGCAAGAAGCATTCCTGGGCTAGAAATTAACATATTAATGAAGAAAGAGCCTTGAAGAAGGGCTGAGAGATGGGGAGAAAGCAGAGAGAGGAAGCAGGCAGAACAAAATAACAAAGGGAAGATATAATGAAGAAGGGACACATAGCCAAAGCACAAAGGGAGAAAAAAAAAAAAGCCTTTCTCAGGAACTTGTGCTACTTCAAACACTTCCATGGGAAGAAAAGATGAAAGAGAAAAGAGAGAGGGTGGGGAAAATGGGGTTGCTCTTCTGTTTTAAACCAAGATTTAATACTTCTATAGAAAACAATCACTATCAAGGGAAGGCCAAGAAATATGGAGGGTGGGAGCAAGGGAAAGACACAGAGACACACAAAGGGGACATGACTGGTAACAAGAGCAGTTGGTTCATCCCTGGCTGTTTGCACGTCACCATGAGCATGGAGGCACAGATACGTCAGTGCAATATTAGGGTTTTGTCTACTGATTATTGCCTCCCCTGCAACCTTCCTATTCTGTCCTTCCACAATGTACTCCTGCAAACCTGCCCCAAAATTATGTTGAGAAAGGAGAATATGTCAATTAGCAAAGACTACTGTTGATCTGGCAAGCTCGCAAGAGTCCCCCTCCCCGCCCCTCTCAGCACTTTCTCAGGCAAACAGTGGGAAACCCATTAGGATCAGTAGTTTGAGGAGGAAGTAAAAAAATTGTTAGTTCAAACATCTAAGTACTTGTTCAATCATCTGTTCCTCTACTTGACTACGCACCATTTACATCCTTGGTTAGACATACTGCATAAGAACATATTCTGAATACTGTAGAAGAATATATTTTAAATTTGCTTTTGCACCCACTGGCCAGAACAAGCCCAACACTCCCATGCCTGCAAACAAAATGAGGGGGAAAAGGATAAAAGGATTCCTGGCCTGAAGAACGAACATAAAGAAACCGTATCTTTAGTGGTGAAATACACAGCAGACATTGCAAAACTAAGAGACATAAGAACTTGACTAGGAAAATAAAGTCTTTGGTATAGGCCTATCTCAATAAAGGTATGAGCTGTCACCAGAGAGCCATTCCTGTAAAACAGATTTCCCTCAGTTTATTGCTGCCTTTCACAGTGCCACAACATGTACCACCACAGAAGAACTTATTCCACAGCTTCCTTGTGGTACCAAACCGGGTCCTTGGCACCACACCAGCGCACTGCTATACTGAGTGCTGAGGGCTCATGGTCTTCTGCAGCACCCTCCTGGAGACATAACAATTAAGTAGCCACAAGCACAACAGTATTTGTCTCCTTGACCAGCTCCACATCTCCTTCTGTAATGGTGAGGAGAGTGGACTAAGGACCATTTATCACTCAGACATCTTCAAACAAGACCCCCACATGCTACCACACAGCTTTCTTTTCTGAGGTTTAAAAAAACTTCCAGCATGAGCCTCTGTCACAAATGTGACAAATTTATACGGCTGCTTCTCCTTGACTTCTCAGATGACAACAGAGGGCTGTGGGAATTTGCTGGTGTAGGAGTCCCAACTGCCCAGCTTCAGCAGAATGGCCACAGCCAAGGTCACAGCATCCATGCAGCTCTCCAGCTTTCAGCACTGCTGCTCTGACCTGTGGCAACTGAAAAAATAAGCTACGAGCCACATGGAGGAATAAAGTTCAGTGCCACCCGCAACCCTCCCACCTGGGGAACTGGCTGTGTGCCGAGCTCAGCAGTAGCATGCATGCCCTTCACAGCAAGTGCTGTAAAACCGAGCCCAGGGATGCTTTTTATTTCCTCAAGCGCTCCTCCTTCTGCACCACATCTCCATGCTCCTTCACTGCTTTTCTGTCAGTGCCCTGCGCCGGGGACCCGTTTCCACGCTGACAAGGATGGCTGCAATGAAGGTTTCAGAGCTGCCACAGCTGAGCACTGAGAGGCAGGATCCCATCTCTGGGCTTTGTGAGGATCCAGAAGCAGGTGGTGAAAAAAGAGGCACCCAGCAACAGCACAAACCAGCCCGAGGCCAAACGGAGGGTAGTAGATGCCTCTCACCTGAGCAGCTCTCTTCTCCCCTGTGGCTAATCTTACCCCTGGATGACTACATACCCTCCGTATTGGCTTACATGGTACTTCCAGTGCCACCCACTGTTGGGAGTGACAAGCTCTCATTTGGCACCCTCACTCTGCCAAACTTTCTTGTTAAGCAATTTCATGGAACTATAAGAAACTATCCCAAATCAATTTCACAGCATTGCTATGTTTGTGCCTTCATCAATTCAAACATGAGCTTTCCATGAAAAATCGCTTGGAGAAAAGAATACAAAACAGTGAATTAAGTCAACTTCTCACTCTGGCCAGTCAAAATGGGGCCTTCTCCAGAACCAGCATCTTTCCACAGCCACCAGAAAAACTGTGACTTGGCACCATCTTCAGGGTACTTGTTTCATCTGACCAGTAGTCTCACATTGGCAAAAAGCAAGACTTTCTCCTCCTCACAGCTACATTATAAAACCAAAACAGATCTGCAATGACAGCTCCCCTAGTATCTCAACTACATGCCTGCAATGAAAGAGAAGCAAAAGGAAACTGAGACAAGGGCAGTAGAACATGCAGAACCCTGATAGATTGATCCTGCTGCACCTCCTGGATCTGGGCAAGTCAAATGCTTGAAAGCCCAGCATCCCACACTCCCCCTCACCCAGAACAGCTATTTGCCATGAATACATACTAGACATGCTGAAAAGCAGTTGCTATATGTTCAGATTTATTCAGAGACTGTAAGCATCTGTACTTTGCACTTTCAAAATCTCCACAGTCCCTCAGTGATGCTGGAAAGCATTTCGTCATGGCTTAAGTACCAGCTCTTCTGAGTTCTCACCGTGCCACACGTCACCACTCAGATGCAGAAGGGCAGCGTCAGCATCTTTGAGAAGAGGGTGGAAAGCATTTCTTGCAGCAGTCTGTGTTTGAGGTACCTCATGTCACTCACAGGGCTTAATCTGCCAGTGACGCATTATTTTAAAGGGGAACAAAGCAGTTAAAAACATCGTCTTGGGGGATCATCTTTTATTTACGGCATCTGTTACCTGTGTGGCTGCATGCTCCCGGAGTTTCATTGCAGTTGACCCTTTTGTTCCCCATCCAGTTCTGGTTATTACTTGTCTATACCAAGCAGCAGGTACAGCAGCAGCCTTGTTGGACATATCCCTCTGCCCAGGGCTGAGTTTCAAGGGGAAATAAGTAGATAATCAGTGTAGAATCTAGTCACATCTGCCCAAAACATGTCATGGTCTTGTGATGAAGGAGGTCTCTGAAAGCAGGTATCATCTGCTGGTGAAGTCTGCACACTGGAAAAGCTGCCAACCTCCTTCCTGAAACCACTTCTGGAAGTGCTGGCTGCCTGCTTCACACAGCCACACGAGAGGCATGTGTGGCGCTGCCGCTAATCTCTTGTGCTTATTAAACAGACCCAATGTCTTGGCGAAAATCCACCTCTAGCAATTCCATTCTGCCAGCTGAAATTCCTCGTGCAGCTCCACTGAGGTGCAGTGTTCGCCTCTGCTTCGTACTATGTG
The DNA here is from genome assembly GCF_964273445.1 of Streptopelia decaocto. Taxonomy (NCBI): domain Eukaryota; kingdom Metazoa; phylum Chordata; class Aves; order Columbiformes; family Columbidae; genus Streptopelia; species Streptopelia decaocto. The sequence goes on along the minus strand of NC_138663.1, from coordinate 42,327,596 downwards.
CTGTTAAACAGTAGCTCTATTTCACTCCAGAGATGGCTGAAATTTAGTGGTGAATTAAGCCATTCCCTTTCTACTTTGTAAAGTGCTTTGGAATTGCAGATAAAAGATACTACAGCCTGTCATAAATAAATGTAAGATGCTGACACTGCTACTGGAGGTAGCCATCTTGCTGAAAAATGATTTCATTTGTGACACTAATAATACAGGGAAGAACACTGGGCAAGACACTGAAAACTCATTTCCATCTCGTTTTAATACAGCTTCAAAAACCAGGGAAAAAAAAAGTCAGTGTCGAGTCAGCATTTGTGCGTTTTTAACCACTGTCAAGCCACAGAGATTCACAGGTTTTCAGTCCAGTGTGGCAGCTCTTCCACATTGGCCACACCATCAGTGGGTGAACTCCTCATCTGATTACCTGACATCTCACCAGATCCTTAACAAAGGCCAACCATAAGTTCACAAAATCTGTTTTTCAAGCATTTCTCATGGTGCATGAATGCAGAGGGGAGTTCTAATCACTTTGCAATCTTTACTCAATCAGGACAGGTGTGGAGACCTGTTCAGTGCGATATAGCAAGCTCAGAAATCTGTCCACAGGGGTGGGAAAAAAGCTTTCTTTGTTGGAAGAAGGCTGGCAGCATTCAATCTGATTGATCATTTCAAAGGCACTATGGTTAGATTTTAATATTCATTTTATATTAAGGTGCTTGCAGGCTTGGGTAGGGACATTTTTATTACTTAAATCACGAGAGAATACACTGCAGCAATGACAGAACAGGTAGTGGACTGGACAAACTGACAGGTCTCTGCCCTTTCTATTTTCTTTGTTACTATTTCACTCACATTTATGCATTTTAAATACCACATTTCTAGATTATCTTTCATTCAAATACTTCAAGAAATATAGTGCAAAGTGAATGTGCAATAAAAAAAAGACAGTAAGGTAACATACACCACCTTCAAACATTTATTTTCAATTCAAAATCAAATTTTCTAACCTTAACAAAGCAGGAATCTCTTGTCTAACACTGAAAACCAATTTTTTGAAGTCTGAAGAGAAGCTAGCTTTGAGTTATTTGTCCACACCAACAGAAACATCACTGCTGGATAATTATTTGAAAGCAGAACCAATGCATTAATTTCACACTCTCATAATTCAAAATTGGAAGAACAGGGGTTTTTTTTGCTCAGATTTTTCCAAAATGTTCACTTTTGGACTGAGAATGAAAATAAAATTTGCAACATGAAACAAAATGTACTTTAAAAACTATACCTATTTGAAAACAGGCCAGTGGAGAGGTCTGTGAGCTGCAGAGTGAGGTCTGGATTCTGCACAGGTAACAGGTGTTCAAAGCCACGGTTTGGTTTGGTCCCTTTGGAAAAAGTACACAGCTGCCCCACAGATATGCACATCCACGTTTTCCCAAAATTCAGATGCAAGACTCCAGTACACTCTTAATGATTTTGAGAGGAATTTCACCAGCAGCATCTAATCAGGACTGCTCTAAGCCTTGATTCAGCAAAGCACTAAACCACAAGTGTAGCTTGGAATATGCCACAACCATTTCTTAGACAAAACATATACGGCAAAGACCACCGAAGGGCAGGTGCCTCTGGAGGGGAGCAGACCGGCTGTTTGACAGGGCTCAGCTCCATCACACAAGGGTGTAGGACAGAAAGAGAAAACGAGTTTCCCGTGGAAACTTAAACCACAGGAATGGAGTTAAAGCTACAGAACGTAACAAATAAAATCTCATCCTGGACACGCCAGGGTTAATGCCTTGACTCTGTGACAAGAAAGGCCATCTGATTTTTTTTTTTCC